>NC_133575.1:90445036-91695036 GCF_048773025.1 Camelus bactrianus
AAATCATGATGGGATACACTCAGGCAGCAGGGTTCTGAGAGCACCATAGGTGAGCATGTAGATTTTAGGAACAGTCTTTGCCGGCCCAGCCTCTCCTTCCTCCTACAAGGGGGCAGCCAAGCCTGAAGGGGCCAGGATTTGTGTCCCAGAAGGCCAGAGAGAATTGTGGAGTGCCAGGGAGGAAGTGGCCAGGGGAGTGAGTTTGATGCACTCAGTACTGAGCTTTTAAATCAAAATCTGTCCACAGGCAGGAATGGGGACTCTGAGGAGAGGGGAGTCCTCAAGAGCATGAGCAGAGGCAAACCTAGAGAGAAGAGTAGCAAGTTAGAAACCAGGTCAAGATGGTTCTGTGGCTGAGAAAGGAATTATAATATACTGAGCTGGCCTTTATTGGTGTTGAAACTGGGCAGGCCCAGAGAAGCGGAGCGGGAGCTGGAGCTGAGTCAGGGTGTCTAGAAGCAGCAAGTGTTGGGAGGTTTGCAGGTCAAGTTGGTCTCCACCCTGTAAGGGAGCAAAATTTGTCACCCCAAAATATGTTTCTTTGGCAAGAGAATTAATTTAGGCTGATTATTTTTAAAGTCCTAAAGACTCAGGAAGAACCTTTGACCTTCTCCCTAACTGCCTAAAAGAATGTAGACAGAGGACCTGTTCCAGGAAGGGGGCTATCACCATAGATACTATGGTAAGAACTAGGTGTGTAGACACGGAAGAACCCAGCACAGTCCACTTGTTAAAATTCCTCTGTAGGTCCCGTTGTCTCTGCCTGGCCCAGCAAACATTTGTTTACCAAACATCTGCTTTTCCATCTCCACGTCAGTTGCCTTCCTCCCCTTTGAAGCCCTAAACCACTACCCCCAACATCTTTCTTTGTCTTTAGCTGAAAATGGTACTTAAGGTGAGGGCTTCAGCTATTCTAGTGAGTTATTCAGTCTTCCTGGGTCTCTTCTGTATATATATGTTACTAAACTTTTGTGTGATTTTCTCCTGTTAATCTGTCTCATGTCAACTTAATTCTTAGACTAGCCAGAAGAACCCTGAAAGACAGAGGGAAATTTCTTCCTCCTCGACAACCTAAGGTGAAATCAGAAAGTCCATTTACAACAAAGAGAGAACAATGGATTCTCAGCATGAGAGCCCCCCCACCACCGTGTGTGAACTAATCCTGGTTCACATTGGCAAACCACTTATTGAATCTGCGTCTGTCCAGGGAACGGAGACAGCAAAAAGGCTCTGACTGGGATCTCTGCGCGGGCAAACAGCCACTACTCCCTAGAGTGAAGGAAAAGAAACAAACAGAGGAATCCAGAGGGGCAGCTGAGATCAGAGCCCAGGCACCAGTCAGGTAATTCCATCTGGGGAAGAGGCGGCCGATCTCCTCACTTTCTGCCCTCAACAAGGTGGGCATGTTGTGGCAGGGCAGTAACCCTCCCCTCACCCACTAGGAGCTGATGGCAGCTGGGCTCTGTGAAGGTTCCTGTGTTGACCTGAAATGCAAAAAGGCAGCTGCCTGGCCAGGACAAAGCAGCTAAGGACCCTCATTGTCCTCCCGCTTCTCGCCCTGAAAATTCCCACCACCTCTGCCCCAACAGCAGGGAAAGCAGGAGAAAGGGGGATGTGAGTCAGCCTGAGCCAAGAGCCAAGGCTGGGAGTAGCTGGGCTGCAGGTGGTCTTGGGGGGCCTGGGCCTGCGCAGGTCCTCTGTGGAGGAGCAGAACAGAGGCAGGGAATTCTGAGGAGTTAGGGGCGTCAGCATGCCAGGAGTTAGGTGCTGCCCTGGGGTTGGTGCCGAGCCCATGGATTTCTAATTATGTTTCTTTTAAAGGTGATGTGAGATAATAGGAAATATATATATTGGTCTCTGCCCCCAGTTCCTGGCACAGGGCTCCTAAAAGCCTTGTAAATTCTTTTTTTAAAATTTTTTTATTGATTTATAATCATTTTACAATGTTGTGTCAAATTCCAGTGTAGAGCACAATTTTTCAGTCATACATGAACATATATATATTCATTGTCACAGTTTTTTCTCTGTGAGCTACCGTAAGGTCTTGTGTATATTTCCCTGTGCTATACAGTATAATCTTGTTTATCTATTCTACAATAGTTAGGTGCTGCCCTGGGGTTGGTGCCGAGCCCATGGATTTCTAAGTGTGTTTCTTTTAAAGGTGGTGTGAGATAACAGGAAATATATATATTGGTCTCTGCCCCCAGTTCCTGGCACAGGGCTCCTGAAACCGTTGTAAATTCTTAAGTGATAAGAGCACTAGGAGCATCTTTTGTTCTAATGAAGCAAGTCTAGATGGGCTCCTGGATGGGGGCTGGTCACCAGAAAGACCAAACTATGATTAGAAGCTTGGAATTTTCAGCCACACCTCCTCCCCATCCACCAGAGAGGGAAGAGGGGCTAGAAATAGAGTGAATAACTGATCATGCCCAGGTGAGGAAGGCTCCATAAGATCCCAATAGTAGGGGGTTCTTAGAGCTTCCAGATTGGTGAACACACCCACACCGGGAGGGTGACACATCCCAACTCCACAGGGACAGAAGCTCCTGCATTTGGGACCCTCTCAGACCTTGCCCTAGGTATCTCTTCATCTGGCTGTTCATCTGTGTCTTTTATCATTTCCTTTAATAAACTGGTAAACTTACGTGTTTCCCTAAGTTGTGTAAGCCACTCCAGCAAATGAGTCAAACCTGAGGTGGGTGTTATGAAACATCCAATTCGTAGCCAAATCAGACAGAAATTGTTGGTAACCTGGAGATCTGCTACGTGTGATTGGCATTTGAAGTGAGGTAGGACCAGTCTTGCGGGACTGAGCCCTTCACCTGTGGGATCTGATACTACCTCCAGGTAGCAAGGGTCAGAACTGACTTGACTTGTAGAACACCCAGCTGGCATTGGTTGCAGAGAATTGCTTTTTGTGGGGAAAAAACCTCTAGACAATTGGTAACCAGAAGTGAAGTGTTCCGTGTGAGTGTAAAGGAGAAACAGGAAGGACTGGGTTTTCCATACACAGGAGGTAGACTGAACTGAGTTTTCCTACTACAGGTGGGTACACTGGGGAGCAGATCTGGCCAGGAGTGACTTCAGCTCTCACTCGAAACACTTTGGTATTTGTGAAGATGGTGTTTTTCTTTAAAAATAAGCAAGGAACATACTTGTCAGTGGAAATGAAAAGAGTCAAAAAATATCTTGATTAATTTTTAGTAACCATATAGCCTGCAGTTTATCCATGTGTCTAGGGAGCTCCTTAGACAATCGGTTTTAAAGGTCTTTATTCCTCTACCCACCTCTCCTCGGCTTTCAGGGAACAAGGTACTGGAAGGATACAAGCCCCGATTTAACACCCCTCATCTCAGAGTTGCAGTTTCACCTGTTAGCTTCCTTTTCCTCTCTATGCTACATGTATCTCCATAGGGTGAACATTATTTTGCATGATGTTCTTTTTCTTTTTCTTCAAAATGAAGGAAGATGTAAATTAGGCAGTGGTCAAGCAGGAGAACCTGCAGGTCACTGTGATTCCTTCTGACCCAATACATCCCCACCCACCTCGGCTGTGTGAATTTCACCTGCAATTAATACCCACTCTCCACAAACACTTATAAACTATAGAAGAGGTTACACTTCCCAACTCATTCTGTGAGGCTGGTATTACCCTGACACCAAAACCAGATAAAAAAAAATTACAAAAAAAGAAAACTACAAACCAATATCCCTTAGGAATATAGATGTAGAAATCCTTAACAAAATATTAGCAAACCAAATCCAGCAACATTAAAAAAAAAATTATACACCATGACCAAGTGTAAATTACCCCAGGAATACAAGATTGATTTAACATTCAAAAATCTAATTACATAATAAACCATATCAATAAAATTAAGAACAAAAGCTGCATGATCATTTCAACAGTTACAGAAAAAATATTTGGTAAATCCTAACAGTCACCCAACAAAGTATGAAAAGATGCCCAAACTATCATCATCCCTATTTCACAAATGAGGAAACTGAGGCACAGGGAGCTTAAGTGATTTCCCAAATTTCCCACAGGTAGGAAGTGGCAGGCTGGATTTCGACTCCCAAAATGTGGCCTTCTAATCATTTTGTGTATTGCCTCTCAATTCCTGATCTGTATTTCTGAGCAACCTGGTGGTACTGTGTTAAGGTAGAGGAAATCTAGAGAAAATCACTAAATCTCAGTGGTATATGACAGTGAACATCTTTTTTGCTCATGCATCTGTGGCTTGCCTGGTGGTTGGTTACATGATTTGAGCTAGGCTTAGCCGAATGGCTAGCCTATCAGCTGCACATTGGATCTGGGTGTGCTCAGCATGTCTCTCATCTCCTTAGAGCCAGCAGACTATGGGAAGGTGATGGCAGAGGAACAAAGAGAGCAAGTGGAAAAACTATGGTGCCTCCTAAGTCCTAGGGCTGAGAACTGGCATGTTGTCCCTTCTCCCCAGATCCCATTGGCAAATGCCAGTCATATGTCTGAATCTAACAATAGGAGGTGGGGAAATGTAATCCAACTCCCCTAAGAGAAAGTGTAAAGCCACATGACAAAGAGTGTGGATGTAGCAAGGGAGCAAAGAATTGGGACCAATGATTCTACCATAGACACCATCATGGCTGTTTTAATTTCTGACTTACCTGAGCCTGTTTTCCCTATGGCATGACATCATATTAGAAGTTGTGATCCTGTCATTTGTTATTTGTCCCACACTTGCTATATCCCCTTTCACACCTTCTACTGCTGCCCCTTTTATCAAGGAAGTCTTTCATGCAGGTCAGCTACTTGTTCATTACTATGTCTCAGTTTGTTTCTACTATCAATGGGCCCCATTCATTGCCTCCTCTCCTCTCTGTTTCAACATGTGCACTGACCACCATGTACAGGCTAATGGCTACATGAAGTTCCAGAGGGATACTTTTCTTTTTGCTGTTTTGGGGTTCCTATATTTGAGCATTTCCTTATCACCAAGCCTATATCTTTTGGTAGGTGTTCAGAATGAAGGCAGCTGCCTTTTGGTGGTACGTTTGATCTTGGATACGGTCCTTCCACTGTCTGTTTAGAACCTTATTGACCATAAGTGATTTCTCTGTCTTTGGTTTCATATCCAAATATTTACTTGTGGTCTGGTTTCATGTTACTGATTATTAGTTTAGAAGGTCCATGTGGCTGTTTGATTAATCCTATCCTCAAGAAGTTGACTCCCAGGTTTGTTTGTTAGTTTGATGGCTCATAGGAAAATGACATCCAGTCCTCATATAGCACTTAGTCCTGGGCTTGAATATTTGAATATGAATATTTCACTTAAGTGAAATAAGCCGAACGAAAAGGACAAATATTATCAAATACTATATAATTTGACTTATATGAGATACTTAGAAAATGCAAATTCACAGGGACAGAAAGTAGAATGGTAGTTACCATGGGCTGGAGGGGAGGAGTGAATGGCAAGTTACTGTTTAATGGGTCAAGAGTTTCTGTTCAGGATGATGAACAAGTTCAAGAAATGGATAGTGGTGATTATCGCACAACATTGTGAAAGTATTCCATGCCATTGAATTGTGCACTTAAAAAGTGGTTAAAATGGTAAATTTTGTTGTATTATTTGATGATGATGAAGTAAAATAATATCCAGGAGAAAGATAGTTTCAAATACCATATCTAAAAGCAATTAGGTTTTTGTCACCACGGAATGTTGTCACCTACACCAGACTATCTGAAAGTTTAAAAATAAACAGAAACATTCTCTAAGTACAAAAACAACTAAGATACTAAAGCTCAATAACAAAAAAGGGGATATTTATGTTTAAGAATGTTATAGTACTTGAAGTTAAAGATGGTAAAAAGAAACAAAACTGCTCTTAATTTGAGAATGTATTTCCGGTTTTATTGAAGTGGGATGAATGGTGGCCTCCAAAAGAATATGTTCTTGTCTTAATCCATAGAACCTGTGAACATTACCTTATATGGCAAAAGATGTGATTAATTTAAGGATCTTGAGAGGAGGGATTTATCCTGGATTATCTGCGTGGGTTCTAAATGTAGTCACATGTATCCTTATAAAAGAGAGGAAGTGGGAGTGTACAGATACACAGAGGCGATAGCCATGTGACTATGGAGCAGAGAGAGATGTGGCCAAAGCCACAGAATGCCAATAGCCATCAGAAGCTGGAAGAGGCAAGGAACAGAGCCTCGAGAGGGAGCATAGCCCTGCCAACACCTTGATTTTGGATGACTGGCCTTCAGAATTGACCAAAGTTTGTTTTTTGAAGTCATTTAGTTTGTAGGAATTTATTATGGCAGCCTTAGGAGACTAAACATCAATTTGCAAAGATAATTTTGCCTCCTAGATGAATTTCACATTCTCTGTGAAGTTTTCAATTATTGAAAGACTGTTCTGAAAGAGGAATATAAGATGGTGAGCTCACAAAGGAAAGAGTCAGCAGTCACATTCTCTAAAATTATATCATTCTTACACAAAACTATGCAGTTTTCACACATTAATGACTGCTAATGGCCAGAAGACACCCAAAAACTCTAGTGCAAGTTTTCCCTTTGATGAGTTAATTCTTTCAAAGGAGAATCAAGTCATGCCGTTCAAGACTCAATATACAGAGTTCATGTTTATACATCTATTTCTGCTTCATTCCATAAGACAGAGCATGTGGTAATCCTGGAGGAGGAGGTCCTCCAACGAAGGTGGTCGTGGTGGTGATGGTTTACCACTTATTCTAGGTAAAGAACTTGGAGAAGGAGGAGCAAATCTTCTGGGGAGACGTGGCGCTGGTAGACCTGGTGGTGAGGATGGCCCTCCATCTGCCTGTGGATGTGGTGGATGAGGTCCTGAAATTTATAGTCACTCTGAGGGCTCATGCTCCTGTAATATAAATAATCCAAAGTTTAAATGCTTGTAATAAAATATACAGCAAACAATTCATAACATTAGATATTTGTGTTTTCTTATAGATTATACATTGCTTATTTATCAGCGTTCAAAGACATAATACAACATGCAAAGACAGATATTTGATAAGCATATTAAACACTACACAGTGACTACTTCTACTAATACTCTAATGCTAGGAAGAGTCAGCCAGCACCTTCATCAAAGGCTTTGTGAAATACTATTCCAAAATGATGAAAAAATACATTTCATGATAGACATATGCAAAGAAGACTTATTCTATATGGCTTGGGCCTGTTAAAACACAGTTGGTTTAAATATGGATTATTAATACAAGGTCATGGCCTCAATCCCCTTGAGGGTCAGTTAACTTTATGCATTAACTGTCTCACAGTGCCAATGACCTAGCTGTCTTCTAATAACATAATTAATATTCATCTGCATAGTAATATATGCTTATCAAAGTTTTTACATGTATTATCCCTTTTGATCCTTATTATCACCTTGTAATATAGATAGGGCAAGTCATCTCATTTCTTATGAATGAGGAAATTGAAACTCCAAGATTTAAGTGACTGATCAAAGTTCATGAAGGTAGTGTGAAACATAAGTAAGATTTTAATGCAGTTCTCACACCTAATTTAGTTCCTTTACTACTATAGCGGACTATCTCCTCATGAATGCATGTCATTTGTCATGAACTGAGGACAGAACCTTGGAGAATGCCCCATTGGGAGATAAAAAAAAAAAGGGAAAGTAACTGACTTCTCAGGGATGTGAAAAGGGAAGTAGGAGGATAGGAAAAAAATGAAAGCATTATTGAAAATAAATGAATAAAATATTATAAATATAATGAAACAGAATGAGGCTGGGAAAAGCCATTAGATTGGGTCATTTGGAATTCACTGGTGACTTCTGATATAACTTTTTAGTAGAATGTGGAATACTTAATCAGTTGTAAAGTTCAGATACTGATGAAAATTTTAAGTATACATGGGAGCTTTTGTCAAAGGTGAATATATAAACTTTACAGGTTATTAAATGATGATAGTCCAGATTCGCAGAGGTCTTCAGAGGGCTTTGGGAAATCATTAAAATAAGGGTTTTTCTTTTTGAAAGGAAATACCATAGACCAAATTATTCACATCATCATGAAAATTTCCGCTCAAAAACAGTTTTGTTTAGGTAGGGGAGGGTATAGCTCAAGTGGTAGAGTGCATGCTTAGCATGCATGAGGTCCTGGGTTCAATTCCCAATACATCCTCTAAAAATAAGTAAATAAAAAACAGTTTTGTTTATGTACTATGTTCTATCATAAAACATTCAGGATAGTTTAAGACACTAATGCCCAAGTCTTTTCCACATATGAAAATGGTTTACTGTCTTAGAAAATCAAATCTGTAGAGTTATTTAAACTAAAATGTTATTTTGCCATAAAGTCTGCTACTGGTCACATTTTCCTTCCATTTAACAAAATAATCTTCTACCATAGAACTTACTGTGACATGACACAATACATATCTAGTTTCATTACCTGCGTTCAGTGTTGCTAGAAATCTGTTCTAAGCTCCTCGATCTTTTCTCCCTTCTTTTACGCCTGGATTTAAGTATAGGGTTGACCTCTGAATTCTTCATTACCCTGCAATGATCACCACCATAAATGTTTACTTAATAATGTAGTTTCATGAAAGCTTCAAACAATATTATATATGAAATAATTAGAGCATTAAATCTCAGACCCTCAGTCATGATTATTTTCATGACAATTAAGTACCCGTGTTGGGGTACAGCTAGTGCTAGTGGTAGTAATCATGAAGAAATATGTCCCCAACCAAAGGCAAACAAATTCATTTTCAATCCTGGGGGAAAAAAAGAAAAAAGAAAAAATGAGTGGACCGAGGAGTTTTTCTTGACTTATCATGGACATTTAAAATATTTCACCATTGAAATGTAGGTCTTAGAAAGAAGCAAAAGAAAATCTAGGTATAGTTAACATTAGGATATTAATAAAGCTGGCATTTGTTGAAAGGCATTTATGTAAGTCATGGAAAGAAAAGGCAAACTCTTATTTCAGCAAGTCTGCAGGAAGTAGCAGTATCATTTGAAAAATTTTAATTCGAAAACTCAAGGAAGCCAAATGAGGTCACTCTAAGCAGAGCCAAAATCTCCACATTTACAATGACTAAGACTCAAAATGACCCTTAAACCAAAAGCAGCAATAGGAAGCTATACTATAACACCCATTAATTCAAGATTCCTGTGAAAGATTTTACTTAGGTAACATTTGATCTAGGGCAGGAAATATCAAGTATGTAAGGAAAGGAACTTCTCAGGAACCTTCAGACACTCTAGGTACATGTTTCTTAGTACACATGAAACTGCCTTAATAGTAAATTATATCCCTAGTTAAGCACGGAATAAATAACTAAAGAACCTCTTTGGAGCAACAGTGTAGCTTCCACGACAACGTATGCCGAGGGAGCAAGAAACACGGTGTGATGGATGTGTTCCTTATTTTGACTGTGGTGATCATTTTTCAGGTGTAACATACGTCAATATTTATCAAATTGTATACTTTAAATAGAGCAGTTTACCTTCAGCCAATTATACCTCTTTCAGTAAAACTTTTTAAAGAAACACCCAGAACATAGGTGTCTGGGCCAAAGCAGCCAAGGAACAAAGTGGATAAGTAATCAGGGCAAAGGGTAGCCTCGTCTTGTTCACTGCTGGCCACGCTTGGCAATTATTTTCATTCTCATTTCAACGGGAAATCACTGGAGAGTTTCAGGCACGGGCCTGATATGACTTGAATGATGGATGGCACTAGAATCACACCTGTGTGAAACTGAATGCGACAGTGAGCTCCCTAAGTCCATGAGCTCTTAAGAGAAATCCACAAGTTTCCTTAAAGTTCCTGAAGTATCTGCTAATTTGTGTGTATGTGCACATGTGAGTTTTTTAAAATTAATTTCCACACTCTTCATCAGCTTCCCAAAAGGCCCTTGACCATAAAAATGTAGAAACTTTTCCTTTATTTGACCTATAAGTTAGTTGAAGATATGGAACCTGGAGAACTAAAAGGATTTATTCAAAATCAGAGGTGGCAGGTTGATGAGGTCATAAGGGGTTTATGATGCTGACGACCTCCTCTGCCCTGGTCCCCTCATCTCTCCGTGCCCCAACTGCTGACGCACAGAACACAATCGCCATAAGCAGCTGGCATGCAGCACATGAAGCCAATGTCTGCTGAACCCTGACCCACTTCCCCACATCAGCATGAAGGTGTGCCAATGATACATATGGTCCATAGAGGTGATCAGCCAGTACACATGTTGCAAAATAGGGCCGTATGACCCCCTCCTCAAAGTTGTACCATTTTCTAAATCACCTATGTGTGTATTACTATAAAAATCACAAAAGAACAATACATCATAAATCATAATAAGCTAGTCATCTTTCGGTATTACTCTGAGCCTGCCCTGTGCTATAGACCAAAAGAATAGCAGAATTGGCATCAACAGCTGTGGTTTTCTTCTTGTAAAGAAATGACAAAGGAGTTCATGTTTAATCCTTCCCAGTAAAGATTTCAGCTAGGTATAAATTAAACTGCTCAACCAGGAGGCACGATAGCAAAGTACCTTTCCCAAGGGACATTTCACATCATCCTTCAGAGATTCCAATGTAGGATGACAGAGGTCCTATCCTCAGCAACCCCGAGGGAACTAACAGGATCACCTGATATGCCTTCCTAGCTCTAGGGTTTATGAAAATATCAGGCTACTTTGATAGCTTCAGAAGGTCTCCGGTTACTGAAATAGCCCTGCCTTTGCTCAGTCTTGAGCATTAAGAACACACCTCTCTGGCACTGGTATAAAACTGGATTAAAACATTTCACAAAGTCATCCTGGTGAAAATGAAGGGGGTGAAACACAAAGTATACCTGGGAATTATGTTCCATAGCCATCAGATGTGAGAAATCAGTGCTCGTAAAATAATGGTCCTTTCTGGGCTTTGATTTAAACTGAGTTCAGGGGTATTGGAACTTAGCAAACAGGTTGATCTTTGAAACGCACGGGCAGACCTTTCCTCATCATCATAGTGAGCAATTATGGCAACTGAGTATACATGGACGCAGTGCTAACCAGTTACTAACCGAGGAAGTTGAGTGAGTGACCTGCTTTGAGAGAGGAGCCTATTGTACAGAAGAGGGTAGCAGAACCAAAGCACAACTGAAGCTGGTACTTACCTATCAGAAGTGGGAAATCAGTGTCTGATTTTTGTCTGTGCTTGAACTCTGGTTCCACACCAAGGCAGTGCACAAGCTGTTGATCATGCCCTTTGATTTTCTTACAAAACTGTGACCTGAATAGGAAAAAAATATATTTTTGAATACCTTTGCCACAGGTACAAATCAATTTCCCTAAATAAGGATTCAGTGTGAAAAAAAGGTAAAAAACAACAAAACCCACCAGTCTGTTTCTAGCTCTGTAAAAGAAACCCACCCAGCCACTACCTACCCTTAGGAGAAATAAGCCTAAGCTTTAAAATGCTCTGGGCTTTATACAGCAAACCCATTGTGATGTAATCCACTGTGACCATTTAGTCATTTCACACTGTAACTTGCTGGGACTTAGGCTTGAGGTCAAAGATACTGATCAGCCTTTCTGTTTACCTAACCCCTGCCCCTGAGGTTAGTGAAACAAATAACCATTAGACCTACACCCACAGACAGAGAAATCTTCTCCCATTTAAAACATATTGATTCCAATAAGGGATGAGTGTCCTGGCACTACATAGCGAGTGATAGTTTGGGTTTTATTCAGCACTGTCACTCACGTGAAAGTTATTTTGCAAAAGGAGCATGCTCCTTTTTCGAACCAGAAAAATAAATCAAGGAAGGCGAAACCTGCAAGTCGCTGTGACTCCTTGGGACCCAGCACACCTCCACCCACCTAGGCGGTGTGGATACCCCCTGCAGCAGCCCCCCACCCCCACCCCGAAAGCCACTTCAGAGGTGACTAGCAGGTCGTTGGCAAACAGCGGGAGGTAACCGGGCGCAGGGAATGCCTGCTGTTGCAAGGAATCTGCCGCCCACCTGAGGAGGCAGCAAGCCAAGTATTAATATCCTCAGGCATATGCATGATACAAACTTGTAACTTCGTTTGAAAGTGTACTTATTCAAAGTTTTTCCCTCTAAATAGTTTTGCGACTGTTCAAAAATTTCCGTTATACTGTTCCTTCACATTCACGGTTTGCTCACTTGTCGGCAAGGACCCTACAAGGGGGGGGGGACAAATTGGTACTTCAGAGCAGAGGGCGAAAGACGGGAGGCTTCATCTCCGCCTTTCCCAAGCTCACCTCTCCCACCGCCCCGCACCTGGGACCTTCTCAGGAGGTCCCACCCCCTCCCCTGGGCGGGGCCAACACTGAGGAATCCGGATTCCCAACCCCTCCGCCCCTCAGAAGCGCCCCACCTCCCGGGCGTCTCCGAGGAGACGCGGACGACGTGGGGAGGGGAGGCGGTCTACCCGGGGCCAGGCGGGAGCTGCTTTACGGCAGGGGCGGGCGGGGGGCGCAGTTGAGTCCCACCGGCTCCCGCGCGAGGATCGGAGCGGCCCGGGTCTCCCCTCGCGGCGCGCGGCCGCAGCCAGGTGGGTCCCCCCAGCCTCCTTCCTCTCCTTTCCCTTCCTTTCCCTGATGCAGGCGACGCGAGGCCGGGGTCTGGGCTCCGTCCGGTAGCCTTTGTGGTCCGGGGGCCCTCCCGGTCCTCCGGCGCCTGGGCAGCCTGTGCCGGGCGTGCGACGCAGGCCAATGGTGGCCGGGTCGGGCCGAGGGGGCGCCGCGTGGGCCGGGCCGGGGTGTGGCGTCTGGGCGAGGCTGGCTGAGCGAGGGCGCCGGGATTGTGCCGCCGCCTAAGTTCTGTGCCCTGACGCGTGTGGGGAGAGCGTCCAAGTAGAGCCCTTTGGGTCTCCCCGTCGACTGGCCTCGAAGCGTTTCCCTGTGGCCGGAAGGCGGGAGGCAGGAGGAGGGGTCGCCAGTTCCTTCTCCCTCCTTTCTTTCCTGGCCGTTTACGTGGTGGCCGGAGGGTCGGCTAGGTCCAGCGGGTCCGCTGCCGACAGGGTCTAGGCTTCTTGGAATGTATCCCTAGAGAAGTAACATTTCCTTTAAAGACGTGCCCCTACCAGGGACCGAGGGAAGAGTACGTGTCCTTCCGTTGCCGTTGGGCTCAAGTCCTCTACTTATCTTTTGCAAACTTCCGAAAATCTTAACAGGAAACGCATTGCCAATAATTGGCCGAGAAACTATTCCGCCGTGTAAATTTCCCGTTTATTTAAGCGAAACCAGATTTACATAATGGGTTGCAAGAATATGTGAGAAGATTCCACCCTCTTTATTTTAAATGGAATGGTGGAACTTAGGAGACCAGGGTTAATTTTCGCTAGTCGTTCGTGCTCCTGGTGTTTTGAAGCTTAGCAGGGGGTTGAATTTGAGGAGGTAAAACACCCCGAATGAAGAACGGATGAAGAAATCTAGCCTCTTAGATTCCTGTATATTTAAAACTGTTTTTAGGTCTTGCTATCGGCCATCAGACCTCTTGTATTTCCCTCATTAAAGGGAGCCTATTTAGTAGCAGCCAAAACTTCCGACAATCCATTCTGTCCACGTTTGGTTATTCATGAAACTGTCACATCCTGTTCAGTCTCTGGAGAAATCTGAAAAAGAATTAGGTTAATACAATTACATTTATAGACATGAACAACAGACAGAAGTTTAGTTTATGCACATGCATTTTTTTGTTGTTGTTGCATTTTATACGTGGTTTTTAAAAAATGCCGGTTAAACAGCCCTGCTATTGCTAGTGTTTACTACTGGGGAGTGGAATTTGGAGGAGGCTCTTTCGGATCATATTTAAACCACATCTCTGTGCTTAGAACTTTTTTAGACAAAACAGGAATTTCAACTATGATTCTTAAGCATAAAGTTTTTGAAAGAAATGATGGTTACCAAACAGCAAAGAGTTTAGGAATGAATTTTTGACCTAAAATTTTGACCTATAGGCCTGTTTCTAAGTATGCGTTTAACGACATGGAAGAACAAGTCCCCAAATTTTCATGGGCTCTCCCCAAGTGATGGGAATACTGTTGGTTTATGTTTTGATCTTTCACAGTTCTGTGCAATAGAATCTGAAAGGAGGATTATTATCAGTGAAATAACTAAGCTTTTTAAAGAAATTACTTTACTTTATTTTTATTTTTATTTTGTTTTTTATTGAAGTACAGTCAGTTACAATGTGTCAATTTCTGGTGTACAGCACAATGTCCCAGTCATGCATATACATACATATATTCGTTTTCATATTCTTTAAAGAAATAATTTTAGATCATCAAATATAAGATACCAGTAGTAATACAAAAATATTTATAAGGTTGACCAATTAGATGGAGACAAAAAGTCCAGAAGGAAAGAAAACACGTTTATGCTGGATATTTCTAGACAGCAGTATTAAGCGTATGCATGTGCGTGTGCATGTGCGTGCACGCTTGTTTCCTGATAGTGCTACTGAGGCAGAAGTTTCCTCTTCTTTCCAAAATTTAAAAACTAACATAGTAAGTTCTGCAGAGAAGATGTGATGGCATGAAAAAGCAGGGATTTTTACATAAGGGGCTGCCTCTGTTTGCAGTGGGATCATACCCATTTTAGGGGTAAAGGGCACAAAGCAGTTGGCTCCACACTGTGTAAAAGCATCTGCCTATGAGATGGCGTTTGGCTCTCTGTATGTGTGAAACAAACCCTTGCAGGAAAATAGCAAGTAGTGACTTGAGACCACTTAAGATATGCCACATCCAAGACAGGACAAGAAACAGCAGGTAATGTAGTCCCCTCAGAAGGGCAGGTCATGGTTGGAAACCCATAATATATATAAGAGATTGTACAACAGTGCAGTTTTTGTTTAGATTTTTCTTACTATGCATGAGTCAGGTATCTTTGTGTATATTTAGTGTCCTTTTATGTTTCTTTCTCTGTGGGCTGTTGAAGTCTTTTTGTATTGCGTTCTTACTCTAAAACGATTTCTAGAGCTTGTTCTTTATGTAGTAGGAAGACTAGTGATGTGCGTTGAAAATAGTTTTTCCTGTTTGTCATTGCTTTACTAACTTTGTTTATGAAGTTTTTTTAATATGGTGAATTTTATCTATTGATATTTATCTGTGTTTTCTTTGATGGGTTTTGAGTCAAAGGTAGAAAGGCTTTCCCCGCTCCTGGGTTATAAAGGAATCAGCCCATGCTTTGTTTTAGTAGTTGTATGATTCTGTTCATTGTACATTTAATTCTTGGATCCATGTAGGGTTTATCCTGGTTTATTGTATGAAGTGCAGAATTAAGAACCCCCTTTTTTTTTTTTAATAGATGAGTACCCCTTTGTCCCAAATCTGTCTTTACCCCCACTTATTTGGGAGGCTACCTTGTCATATGCTAAATTCTTGTATGTTTTCGGGTCTGTTCTTGGACTCTGTTCTGCTCTATGTATGGTAGAGCTAGTCATCCCACCACGTGGCTACTCATTGGCAAAACTCTCCTGGGTATTCCTGCCTATTTATTTTTATTGTCCCTTATGAACAATGGAAAACAACGAGAAAGTCTTCAAAAACCTTTTAGATTTTCCTTAGGATTAGAATAGATTGATTAATTAGCTGATGAAGAATTAACATACTCAAGAGGTTGAGTCTTTTTATTCAAGAATATAGTACATCTTTACTCTTGTTTAAGTCCACATTGTTGTCTTTTAGGACACGGAAAGCTTTCTTTATATAGGTTTCTCATGTTTTTGTTTGATTATTCCTAGGCATATAATCTTTGATTGCTGGTTCTGTAAATCCCTCCACTATATTTAGTAACAGGAAATACGTCCGTGGAATTTAGCTGAAAAAATAGAGCCCTTGATTATTAAGAATTTTGTTAACTTTATAGGAGTCAGTGGATGATATGTTTTCCATATTCTTATCAACCCAAAGAAAGGTGGAAAAGATTTGAAGCGTGTACCTCTTCGTGTACGTTGGATTTTCAAGCACTGAGTAGGTAAAAGTTGAGTAAAACCTTATAAATTAATTTCCCTGAAAAATTTTGTTTTACACCTCATTGGAAGGTGCTAAAACCCTTGCATTTCCCCTTCTTTACACGCTTGTTGAGGTTACAAAGTTTTTGAAAGCTAATATTATGTGGGAAAGATGCAGACTGAGGCCTGATTTCCTGAGCACAGGTTAGGGATCTGTCCCACACAATCTCCTGTGGTCTCTGCTCCGGTACTGTGAGCATGATGGTCTCGGTGTGTCCTTTTGACCAGAGATCACACTGTGACATGATGAAGATAGAGGAGACATCTTGCTTGAGGTCCCAGATATCTTCCAAACAAGAGGATCATGGAAGCCATGAAGCAAGGGTTGGCTTGACTATTGCAGATAAGAAATGTGGGCAACAGACCTTTATCTAGGGACTCTAGAGGATGATGTAAGATCTCAACTGATTAATTTTAAAAGGGCTTAGACAACCTTAGTTGTACCTAACAATATGGGCTAAAGAGTACTGTTGGAGCCTGTGAACCAGAATTTATTTAAGAGGATCAAAATTAACAGAACTCTAAATAGAATTCACCTATATCACCCTTTTCAAGGCCTAGTATAAAAAATGGTGAACAGTGGCTCTCTTCAAACTAGGAGATACAAAATGCTAGTCATTTTCTTCTTTAGGGTCTTTATCATTTCCCTTTACTCGTTGATGGTACACAGACCTTATTTGCTGATGAGAACTAAACAAAATTATATTAATCAGTTTGAAAAGTGGAGTCTAGCTCAAAGGATAGCATGAAATAATGCTTTCTTAGCCTGATAAGAGTCCAAGCATAGATGAAGCTCTAGACTGATTAGTTGGATTCCATCTCACTGTAATCCTGCTTTAGCTGAGGAGACAGGCAAAATAACACAGAATGGAGGCAGACACTTGCACATTCATCATTTGCACTTTTTAACTTTTTATACTGACTTCGATAAAATAGACGAGCCAGGTCTACTAAAATTGGTACATCTTAAACTGGGCAGGCAGGATGCATTTAGGAATATGTCTTTTGGAAACCATTTGGCAAAAATCGATCCCAAAATTGAAAGTACACGAAAATTTTGGTTCATTTTATTGCTTCTCTGAAAACAGAGAAGAGAATTACATAGACAAGTGAGTAGAGGAGTGTTTCCAAGAGGGTGTCCTTCAGCCAGGTTTGTAGAATTGAAAAGTAGGAAGGGATTAAAATGACCCTCTAGAGATGAATAGTGGGATGTCTAGTTATTCAGCTTTGGGAGGTGATATATACCACCTCCCTTAGAAAGAATAAGATGGTCGTACTTGTGGGCCGTAATCCTTGGGAGAAGTGTGTGCTCCTTTGAAGGAAAAAAGCAAAAAAGTCCTTGAACAGTTGACTTCGATGAGTCTCATGCAGTATGGATCTAGAAAGAAAGATCTGTGTATATAGGGCATACTTCTGTGCCAGTACACACACAGACTGAGGTAGAAACAGACATTCACCTTCCACCTAAATGTTTCTTGCTCTCCATGAGACAGTCTTTTGAGGATGAAAAGGATAACATAAAATTGTGACTTGCTTTTCTTTGGGGTCCATGGCACGAGGAGGAGGCTCTTTAGAATTTTTCTTGATGCCTCTCAGTAGATTGAAAGATTTCTAACAGCCTATGTTTGGAGCAGAACATTAATGTGTGGACCAAGAGGGAAAAAAAACCCAAAACACAATTTAGCTGAATATTCCCAAACAGAATAGTGTATGTGCTGCTGGGGAAATCAGACATGGAGGCACGAAAAGAATAAATTTCATTCTGATTGTACTGTCTTGAGATAGCTTTACCTGGAGAGTGTGTTGAATGAAGGCACAGTGAAGATTTTTTTCCCTTCCATCTGCCACAACCATGCAAAACTATATTTTAAAACTATCTGTGACTCGTAGTAAACTCATCATCACATAACATGTGCGGATTGCAAAGAAAAAAAGACTAAAAGATTGTCTTCATATAACATGCTCGAGGTAAAACACATGAATACTTTAAAAATGACAGGTATCATAAATTTTTTCCTTATCAAACATCTAATGAAATGACTGAGATTGAACATGGGACAGACAGGAAGACACATATCATTCCTAGGTCACGTAATTGCGTACATGACTGATTACAAATATAATAATCCATATCTGAAGAACAACACACACTATTGTAAACAAAACCCCCCCCCCCAAATTTTGTGACGATCACTGTATTAGACTAGAGATGTACCTGTTTACTAACATACTTAAAGGAAGTTTGGACCAACTCCCTTTGACTCAAACTAAATAAGGCTACAACTTGAGGAAGTCTTTGAGGCGGTGGGAAAATGGAAGATGGATTGCTAAAGATACAGGTGCAGGTCCACTGCTGGGTGCCTCGATGGGCGAGTACTCGCTTTCTTGTGGTGAAGGCAGCTTGAGAGGACCCCTCAGAGACGAGGCCACTCAGGGTGGCGTACAAGGGTTTGAGGCGCCCGCCCGTCCCCCGTCCCCCGTCCCGCCAAAGTGGCCAAGATGTTGAGGCACCTTGCTTTTCGCCTGCCAGGTTGGAGCCTGCTTGGCATTTCTTTTTTTCGTCAGCCAAGGGCGGAGGGAGAGGACTGGGGAGAGGCAGGTTGCTGTTTCTGGTGCGATGCTGCCATCAAGAGGAACAGGTCCGCCAGTCGCCAGCCTCGCGGACCCTGTGCTGTCCCTTCCTGGGGAGGAGTGGCAGGGGCGTACAGTCGGGAACAAGGGCCCGGCCCGTGCCCCGGGAAATCAAGAGCTCCGCCAGCGAAGGGGCAGGAGGTGTGACCCGAGGCCTTAGAAGCTCCAGAGACGGGCACCGGGGGAAGGCGCTCGGCCCCCGTCCCGTCCCCCCACACACACCCCCCCCCCCCGGCCCCCCTCCGCCGGTGCCTGGCTTGTAGGGTAGAGGAAGTGGAGGCTCCGGGACTCTGGCGGCCGCCATGTCTGGGCGGGACTAGAGGAAGCTGCTCGGTTGGAGCCCAGGCCAGGCCAGGGGCCGCCCTGGGCTGCCCCGGGGCCGCGGGCTTTTGGCCGCGTGCGTGCCCCTTCCCCTGGGAGTAAGAGCAGGTCCGGCCTGGGCAGGCCCAGGGCCCCCGAAGCCTCTCTGGGCCGCGTTGAGCCCAGCCAGAGTTGTGCTGCCATTGGCAGCAGTGGCGGAGTCCGGCCCAGTGCCGCTTTTCTGTCCAGCTCGGGGATGACGTGGGGAGCCTGGCTACCCAGTGCCAAGGGGGCCCGAGGCCCAGCGAGGGCTCGCAGTCGGAGTCCAGAGGGGAACGGCGCTCTCAGGACCAAGGAGACACTGCAGAAGGAGCCCTTCTCCTGAGCCAAGAATTTCTGCCATTTCCCGGGGTGTCCAGGATTCTGGCACAGGCCTGTCGTGTCCTGTCCCCAGGGCTCCCGGACCCACCTCCTCGAGAGGACAGCACAGGAGAGGAGCCGGGCCGAGCGGACCCCTGGGCCATGCCTTTGCAGACTTCGGCTTTGTCCCGAAGAGGCCCCGAGCCTCACTTCAGCGATGAGAAGGAAGGGCCCTGGCTTCCATTCAGCCCTGGCTCTCCAGGTCTTGACCCTGTGGCCCTGTGCTTGCGGCCGCAGCCCAGCGGGGAAATCAAGAAGAGGTCTCAAGACGCTGCCTAAGGCCCACCTCTGTTGGACTGAGCGAAATGCGCGCCCCCCCCCCCACCTCCCCTATCACCACCCCTCATCCAGCTTGTCTCCCAAGTGCATACTCCGGGCACACGACCGTTCCTTCTAGACCCTGACTGTCCCCACGGGCCTCTTCTGGAGCAAGCCCTGCGGTGGCTCGTTCCTGCGCTTTGCCCAGCTCTTAACCTGCCTTGGGGGTCAGCAGGCTTGCGGGGCCGGGGGTGGCTGTAGCGGTGGTGCTGGTGGTTTGGTGGTAACGTACCGGGCGAGGCTTCGAACTCCAGGAACAGGTCTCCAGGCTGGACCCCTCCCTCCACACATTCCACTTGGCTTTCACCCCTCTTGGAAGGTTGCTGACACCCGCCCCCTGCCCCTTCTTTCACACTTGGGAGCCGGCCGAAACTCTGCCAACAGGCGGTCTCACGTGGGCAGAGCCCTTCCTTGGGGCCAGGGCCTGGCCTCCCTGATCTGACTGGTTCCCTGGCCCCAGGTGGTCTCAGTGTGCCCCCCTGGCTAGGGTCAGCGGCTGCCCCTGCGAACCTTGGGCCCCGTGGGAAAAATCTCCGGCGTCCCCCCCAGACAAGAGGACCCGGGTCGTCCACGACGAGGGAGGCCCCCCGAGGACCAAGGCGTCCCCTGGCTGCAGCGTGCCCGTGCCCGTGCCCGTGCCCGTGCCCGAGCCCGAGTCCGAGATAGAAGGCGGAAAACTTTGGCCCTCGATCCCCTCCCTGCGGACGGTGATGTCCATCTCAGCGTGCTGATGTTGGCCCAGTTGTATCCCGTCCCGAGTGGGTCTGGATACCCAGTGTGATACGGGACAGGAAGGGCCTCATGGGGTCCTGTGGGGCATGGCACCCAGACCCTCTGTGGCGGGCGCAAAAGTAAACGAAACACACCCCGAACCGGAAGTGGAGCTGGAACTCGGGATGTGCGGCCCGCCTACGTTGCGCTTCCTTGTCTGGCTCCGGGACCAGACACTAATCGGGAAATTCTCCGTCCTGTCTGCAGAATGCTGCCCCTGACAGGGTGGCCGCCTCCTCCCCCTTTCCCCTCTGCCCACGTTGCTGGACCCGGGGCCTCCGACGGGGCAGCGGCAACGGGTCCTGGGTTCCCCCGGGATCCCACCGGCGGACCTGGGTCCCGCAAGGAGGGCAGAGTTTCGGGGGCCGGACGCCCTGGATGGGGTAGCTTCAGCTCCTGGTTCCGGAACATGGCGGCTGCCGAGGCCACGCCCCCAAGGCTGGGAAGCCCGGCCGGCCTGACAGCCAGGGGCTCCCGGGTGGGCGAGCTCGGCTCCCACCACCTCCTTTCGCTCCCGCACCTTACTCTGGCGGTGTTCCGGAGTTGGCCGCCCCCCCCCCCACACCCCCACCGGGAATCCTCTGAGTGAACCAAACCCACCCTTCGTCCCATCACAGGCCCTTGCCCACGGTATCCACAGGCAGGGTTTGGAGGCCGTGCTCAAAAAGCTTCCGCTTGATGGCACTGTTGCTCCAGAAATGCCAACCACCCTTGCGAGCGTGGCCTCTCCCTCCGCCCTTTGTGGATCAAAAAAGGCCCAGGGAGGCCCAAGAGCCATCCAGGCCCTGCAAGTGGGGTTGGCTCTACTGGTCTACTGGGGTGTTGCGCGGAGGTGGTGTCTCTCTCCCCTTCGGGGCTTCTCGTGGGCAGAAGGCCGGTACATGTGCGGACAGCCAAAGGGATGCGTGTGTATCCGTGGCTCCATCTCCGCTTCGCTCTAGTCCACACTTCCTGGCGACCGGGGACCCTGTTTATGTCTGCGCACTTGGGGACCGCTACCCATACGGGTCTTCTCAGGCAGAAGCCTAGCTCTCTCAGGACACTGATTCAGAGCTCGAGGTGGCACGGGGACCCGCATGTCCCCTCTTGTTGCGTGGTTGTCTCTCTCCTGCTCTCCTCCAGCTACCTCAACGGGCCTAAGGGCTCCGGAGCAGGCCCAAGAGGGGCTAGGCCACGGGGACGGCGGGAGGAACTGACAGGGACCCGGGGAGCTGGGGTGGATTGTTCCTGCTCACCTCCAGGGGGGCTCGGGAAGTCACTCTGCCAGCGAGTGCCCTGGGGAGGTTGTGGTGGTAGGGGTCCTGGGCAGTGGGGGGCGGGGGTGGGGGAGGATGTGCGCGTATGCGTGCGGGTTTGAAGTCCACGGGACAGGTGCAGAGCTCAGTGTCTCCATCCACACAGATACAGGACCTTGGTGAGGGCCATTAGTTCAGCGGACCCTTCTGGGAAGCTCTCCACGGGAGTGTGTTCCGTACTCTACCCTCAAACCCCGGACTCGTTCGCACCTATGTACTTACGTATTTACGTACGTAAGGGTGCGCGTGTGTCGTAAGGAGGTACGTGTACCAGGGACACACGTGCACTTGCGTATGTGTGCGTATGCGTATATATTCACATAGACCGTTCCTTCTCTCGTACTTTTCCCCTGTGAGTGCGTTGGAGGTGCCACCGTGGAGGGAGATGTATTATCCCAGTCAAGGCAGAAGCCCTCACCGGTGCACCGTGGCGGCTCCTCACTTGTGCCTCCGCCTTGCGACCCCCTCCCTGCAGTGGGAAAGATGTGGGATTGTTGTGTGCGCGCGCTCGCGGGCTTGAATGCAGGTGAAAGCAAGCCGACGCACAGAGGGCCGTGTCCATCTCGCCTGCTCTGGGACCCCACCGGGCTGACGTAGCAACGTAGGCTCTTTTGCGTTCGTTGGCTCTCAGCGTTGTAGGTCCCCTGGCCTTGGTGTGTCTGTGCAGAGTCAGGTCCTGTCCTGCTAGATCCTCTCCTTTTCTTTTGCGACCACCAGCCAGGGTAGAGTGTCCTTGTCTCAGCTGGGGCGGGGTGCGGGATGCTGGGGGGAATGGCGGGGAGCAGGGAGGAGCCTGCCTTGTTTCACCTGTCCCTTGTCTTTGGACACTAGGGCCCTCTCTTCTTTCTGCCTCCCTTCCTCCCTGTCATCGATGGAGGCGCCGCGCGCCGAGGCGTGCAGAGTCGTAGTTACCCAGGCGCCAGGTGTGCGTGGTGGCGTCACCGGGGTTTGTTTTCCGGGCTCGGCGTCCACCCGGAGCAAAGCTGTGGGGTAGCTCTTCACTCGCACCGACTCCCCCCCGGTCCCAGGACACAAGGCCTCGTCCCCGGGAAGTCAGTGCAGGGGAGCTGTGTGCGGCCAGGGATGGGAGAGCTTGGTGACTGCTTACCAGCCCGTCATAGGAGCTGCCTGTCAGTGGAGGGTCTGCCTTTCCAGTTGCGGTGGAGGGCGCGGGCTTGCCAAGTTACCCATCGCTATCCCGCCACAGTCCCTCGGGTCCAGAGCCGAGGAGGAGAGCTCTGCGGCTATAAACGCTAAGGTGATGGCTGTGGTTCCCACGGAAGACAGATTGGTGGTGGGGGGAGGTATGATCCAGGTTTGACCCGACACGGTCCTTCCTGTAAGAGCTCCTTCCGTCCGACACCCGCGCAATTTCCAAAGGACGAGTGCGGCTGATTTTTCACACCCTGCTTTCCTCGGAAGTTTTGCTGGTCCCGGGGAGCTGGTACGAATAGTCGCCGAAGACACTGTCGAGGTTGCCTGGGCCGGGGCTGCACGCGGCCCGTTGTTAACCAGCAGCGTGGCGGTCCCTCACTGAGTGAAGGGCGTTGGGCTCTCTCTCTCGTTGCAGAGGAGGCAGAGCGCGGAAGGAAAGGTGGAGAAGGGACATCATCGGGGACGTCGGTCCATCTCTAGGCGCTGGTGTTCTGGGTGAGTGAGTGCTTTCTGTTCCCTTCCTTCTCCTCTTCCAAAAGGGTTTATTTCATCATGGGAAAGAGGCAGTGATTCTGGTATGTCGGCCAGCCTCGAGGAGGAGAGACTCCCAAGGTAGGTTCCCGGCAGCGGGGGGACACTGGTGTACTAGGCCGGAGTTTTCCGCCGTGGCAGAGAAAGGCTCTCGAGGCAGGTCGTGATTGTGGAGTGGGAAGGAAGAGATGCTTGGACGAGCATGTGGATCATCCGTGTACATGCGGGCGATCGGCACGTGGAAACTGAGGTCAGTGTCCTGCAGGACCGGGGAGAGTGGAGAGGAATTGGGCCCGAGCCAGGGCCTGGGGCGTGTGCACCTGCGACCGGGACCCAGATTGGCCTCCAGCTTCTGTGAAGCTTAACTGCCAGCGACGTGATCATTCGGCCGCCCACCTCACCCACGAGAAGCCGCGGTCTCAGCCCCAAGGGGGCACAGGCGGTTGGTGACCCTTTGAGGAGATCCAGGCCTGTTAGGCCTTTGGCCTTTTGTGCTGTGAGGGCAGGAGCCCCGTATGCCTGTTCCTCCCCTCGCCTCCTGAGCACCCTTGGGCCCAGCTCGCTCCACCCTGGCACTCGCCCAGGCCGGGAAGGCCATGGGAGGGCGCTCTTGCTGGATTATTGAGAGGTTGCGCCGGCTGGACGTTTGGGAAGGGGGATGCGGACGAGACTGGGTGACCCGTGAGATTGTGTCTCGCCAGGCACGGGCCGGATGTGACTCGAACTCTGTGCCCACACTCAGTGTGTTTCCCAAGGTCTTCGGCTTGGGAACCGATTGCTAAAGATACAGCTGCAGGTCCACTGCTGGGTGCCTCGATGGGGGAGTCCTCGCTTTTTTGTGGTGAAGGCGGCTTGAGAGGACCCCTCAGAGACGAGGCCACTCAGGGTGGCGTACAAGGGTTTGAGGCGCCCGCCCGTCCCCCGTCCCCCGTCCCCCGTCCCGCCAAAGTGGCCAAGATGTTGAGGCACCTTGCTTTTCGCCTGCCAGGTTGGAGCCTGCTTGGCATTTCTTTTTTTCGTCAGCGAAGGGCGGAGGGAGAGGACTGGGGAGAGGCAGGTTGCTGTTTCTGGTGCGATGCTGCCATCAAGAGGAACAGGTCCGCCAGTCGCCAGCCTCGCGGACCCTGTGCTGTCCCTTCCTGGGGAGGAGTGGCAGGGGCGTACAGTCGGGAACAAGGGCCCGGCCCGTGCCCCGGGAAATCAAGAGCTCCGCCAGCGAAGGGGCAGGAGGTGTGACCCGAGGCCTTAGAAGCTCCAGAGACGGGCACCGGGGGAAGGCGCTCGGCCCCCGTCCCGTCCCCCCACACACACACCCCCCCCCCGGCCCCCCTCCGCCGGTGCCTGGCTTGTAGGGTAGAGGAAGTGGAGGCTCCGGGACTCTGGCGGCCGCCATGTCTGGGCGGGACTAGAGGAAGCTGCTCGGTTGGAGCCCAGGCCAGGCCAGGGGCCGCCCTGGGCTGCCCCGGGGCCGCGGGCTTTTGGCCGCGTGCGTGCCCCTTCCCCTGGGAGTAAGAGCAGGTCCGGCCTGGGCAGGCCCAGGGCCCCCGAAGCCTCTCTGGGCCGCGTTGAGCCCAGCCAGAGTTGTGCTGCCATTGGCAGCAGTGGCGGAGTCCGGCCCAGTGCCGCTTTTCTGTCCAGCTCGGGGATGACGTGGGGAGCCTGGCTACCCAGTGCCAAGGGGGCCCGAGGCCCAGCGAGGGCTCGCAGTCGGAGTCCAGAGGGGAACGGCGCTCTCAGGACCAAGGAGACACTGCAGAAGGAGCCCTTCTCCTGAGCCAAGAATTTCTGCCATTTCCCGGGGTGTCCAGGATTCTGGCACAGGCCTGTCGTGTCCTGTCCCCAGGGCTCCCGGACCCACCTCCTCGAGAGGACAGCACAGGAGAGGAGCCGGGCCGAGCGGACCCCTGGGCCATGCCTTTGCAGACTTCGGCTTTGTCCCGAAGAGGCCCCGAGCCTCACTTCAGCGATGAGAAGGAAGGGCCCTGGCTTCCATTCAGCCCTGGCTCTCCAGGTCTTGACCCTGTGGCCCTGTGCTTGCGGCCGCAGCCCAGCGGGGAAATCAAGAAGAGGTCTCAAGACGCTGCCTAAGGCCCACCTCTGTTGGACTGAGCGAAATGCGCGCCCCCCCCCCACCTCCCCTATCACCACCCCTCATCCAGCTTGTCTCCCAAGTGCATACTCCGGGCACACGACCGTTCCTTCTAGACCCTGACTGTCCCCACGGGCCTCTTCTGGAGCAAGCCCTGCGGTGGCTCGTTCCTGCGCTTTGCCCAGCTCTTAACCTGCCTTGGGGGTCAGCAGGCTTGCGGGGCCGGGGGTGGCTGTAGCGGTGGTGCTGGTGGTTTGGTGGTAACGTACCGGGCGAGGCTTCGAACTCCAGGAACAGGTCTCCAGGCTGGACCCCTCCCTCCACACATTCCACTTGGCTTTCACCCCTCTTGGAAGGTTGCTGACACCCGCCCCCTGCCCCTTCTTTCACACTTGGGAGCCGGCCGAAACTCTGCCAACAGGCGGTCTCACGTGGGCAGAGCCCTTCCTTGGGGCCAGGGCCTGGCCTCCCTGATCTGACTGGTTCCCTGGCCCCAGGTGGTCTCAGTGTGCCCCCCTGGCTAGGGTCAGCGGCTGCCCCTGCGAACCTTGGGCCCCGTGGGAAAAATCTCCGGCGTCCCCCCCAGACAAGAGGACCCGGGTCGTCCACGACGAGGGAGGCCCCCCGAGGACCAAGGCGTCCCCTGGCTGCAGCGTGCCCGTGCCCGTGCCCGTGCCCGAGCCCGAGTCCGAGATAGAAGGCGGAAAACTTTGGCCCTCGATCCCCTCCCTGCGGACGGTGATGTCCATCTCAGCGTGCTGATGTTGGCCCAGTTGTATCCCGTCCCGAGTGGGTCTGGATACCCAGTGTGATACGGGACAGGAAGGGCCTCATGGGGTCCTGTGGGGCATGGCACCCAGACCCTCTGTGGCGGGCGCAAAAGTAAACGAAACACACCCCGAACCGGAAGTGGAGCTGGAACTCGGGATGTGCGGCCCGCCTACGTTGCGCTTCCTTGTCTGGCTCCGGGACCAGACACTAATCGGGAAATTCTCCGTCCTGTCTGCAGAATGCTGCCCCTGACAGGGTGGCCGCCTCCTCCCCCTTTCCCCTCTGCCCACGTTGCTGGACCCGGGGCCTCCGACGGGGCAGCGGCAACGGGTCCTGGGTTCCCCCGGGATCCCACCGGCGGACCTGGGTCCCGCAAGGAGGGCAGAGTTTCGGGGGCCGGACGCCCTGGATGGGGTAGCTTCAGCTCCTGGTTCCGGAACATGGCGGCTGCCGAGGCCACGCCCCCAAGGCTGGGAAGCCCGGCCGGCCTGACAGCCAGGGGCTCCCGGGTGGGCGAGCTCGGCTCCCACCACCTCCTTTCGCTCCCGCACCTTACTCTGGCGGTGTTCCGGAGTTGGCCGCCCCCCCCCCCACACCCCCACCGGGAATCCTCTGAGTGAACCAAACCCACCCTTCGTCCCATCACAGGCCCTTGCCCACGGTATCCACAGGCAGGGTTTGGAGGCCGTGCTCAAAAAGCTTCCGCTTGATGGCACTGTTGCTCCAGAAATGCCAACCACCCTTGCGAGCGTGGCCTCTCCCTCCGCCCTTTGTGGATCAAAAAAGGCCCAGGGAGGCCCAAGAGCCATCCAGGCCCTGCAAGTGGGGTTGGCTCTACTGGTCTACTGGGGTGTTGCGCGGAGGTGGTGTCTCTCTCCCCTTCGGGGCTTCTCGTGGGCAGAAGGCCGGTACATGTGCGGACAGCCAAAGGGATGCGTGTGTATCCGTGGCTCCATCTCCGCTTCGCTCTAGTCCACACTTCCTGGCGACCGGGGACCCTGTTTATGTCTGCGCACTTGGGGACCGCTACCCATACGGGTCTTCTCAGGCAGAAGCCTAGCTCTCTCAGGACACTGATTCAGAGCTCGAGGTGGCACGGGGACCCGCATGTCCCCTCTTGTTGCGTGGTTGTCTCTCTCCTGCTCTCCTCCAGCTACCTCAACGGGCCTAAGGGCTCCGGAGCAGGCCCAAGAGGGGCTAGGCCACGGGGACGGCGGGAGGAACTGACAGGGACCCGGGGAGCTGGGGTGGATTGTTCCTGCTCACCTCCAGGGGGGCTCGGGAAGTCACTCTGCCAGCGAGTGCCCTGGGGAGGTTGTGGTGGTAGGGGTCCTGGGCAGTGGGGGGCGGGGGTGGGGGAGGATGTGCGCGTATGCGTGCGGGTTTGAAGTCCACGGGACAGGTGCAGAGCTCAGTGTCTCCATCCACACAGATACAGGACCTTGGTGAGGGCCATTAGTTCAGCGGACCCTTCTGGGAAGCTCTCCACGGGAGTGTGTTCCGTACTCTACCCTCAAACCCCGGACTCGTTCGCACCTATGTACTTACGTATTTACGTACGTAAGGGTGCGCGTGTGTCGTAAGGAGGTACGTGTACCAGGGACACACGTGCACTTGCGTATGTGTGCGTATGCGTATATATTCACATAGACCGTTCCTTCTCTCGTACTTTTCCCCTGTGAGTGCGTTGGAGGTGCCACCGTGGAGGGAGATGTATTATCCCAGTCAAGGCAGAAGCCCTCACCGGTGCACCGTGGCGGCTCCTCACTTGTGCCTCCGCCTTGCGACCCCCTCCCTGCAGTGGGAAAGATGTGGGATTGTTGTGTGCGCGCGCTCGCGGGCTTGAATGCAGGTGAAAGCAAGCCGACGCACAGAGGGCCGTGTCCATCTCGCCTGCTCTGGGACCCCACCGGGCTGACGTAGCAACGTAGGCTCTTTTGCGTTCGTTGGCTCTCAGCGTTGTAGGTCCCCTGGCCTTGGTGTGTCTGTGCAGAGTCAGGTCCTGTCCTGCTAGATCCTCTCCTTTTCTTTTGCGACCACCAGCCAGGGTAGAGTGTCCTTGTCTCAGCTGGGGCGGGGTGCGGGATGCTGGGGGGAATGGCGGGGAGCAGGGAGGAGCCTGCCTTGTTTCACCTGTCCCTTGTCTTTGGACACTAGGGCCCTCTCTTCTTTCTGCCTCCCTTCCTCCCTGTCATCGATGGAGGCGCCGCGCGCCGAGGCGTGCAGAGTCGTAGTTACCCAGGCGCCAGGTGTGCGTGGTGGCGTCACCGGGGTTTGTTTTCCGGGCTCGGCGTCCACCCGGAGCAAAGCTGTGGGGTAGCTCTTCACTCGCACCGACTCCCCCCCGGTCCCAGGACACAAGGCCTCGTCCCCGGGAAGTCAGTGCAGGGGAGCTGTGTGCGGCCAGGGATGGGAGAGCTTGGTGAATGCTTACCAGCCCGTCATAGGAGCTGCCTGTCAGTGGAGGGTCTGCCTTTCCAGTTGCGGTGGAGGGCGCGGGCTTGCCAAGTTACCCATCGCTATCCCGCCACAGTCCCTCGGGTCCAGAGCCGAGGAGGAGAGCTCTGCGGCTATAAACGCTAAGGTGATGGCTGTGGTTCCCACGGAAGACAGATTGGTGGTGGGGGGAGGTATGATCCAGGTTTGACCCGACACGGTCCTTCCTGTAAGAGCTCCTTCCGTCCGACACCCGCGCAATTTCCAAAGGACGAGTGCGGCTGATTTTTCACACCCTGCTTTCCTCGGAAGTTTTGCTGGTCCCGGGGAGCTGGTACGAATAGTCGCCGAAGACACTGTCGAGGTTGCCTGGGCCGGGGCTGCACGCGGCCCGTTGTTAACCAGCAGCGTGGCGGTCCCTCACTGAGTGAAGGGCGTTGGGCTCTCTCTCTCGTTGCAGAGGAGGCAGAGCGCGGAAGGAAAGGTGGAGAAGGGACATCATCGGGGACGTCGGTCCATCTCTAGGCGCTGGTGTTCTGGGTGAGTGAGTGCTTTCTGTTCCCTTCCTTCTCCTCTTCCAAAAGGGTTTATTTCATCATGGGAAAGAGGCAGTGATTCTGGTATGTCGGCCAGCCTCGAGGAGGAGAGACTCCCAAGGTAGGTTCCCGGCAGCGGGGGGACACTGGTGTACTAGGCCGGAGTTTTCCGCCGTGGCAGAGAAAGGCTCTCGAGGCAGGTCGTGATTGTGGAGTGGGAAGGAAGAGATGCTTGGACGAGCATGTGGATCATCCGTGTACATGCGGGCGATCGGCACGTGGAAACTGAGGTCAGTGTCCTGCAGGACCGGGGAGAGTGGAGAGGAATTGGGCCCGAGCCAGGGCCTGGGGCGTGTGCACCTGCGACCGGGACCCAGATTGGCCTCCAGCTTCTGTGAAGCTTAACTGCCAGCGACGTGATCATTCGGCCGCCCACCTCACCCACGAGAAGCCGCGGTCTCAGCCCCAAGGGGGCACAGGCGGTTGGTGACCCTTTGAGGAGATCCAGGCCTGTTAGGCCTTTGGCCTTTTGTGCTGTGAGGGCAGGAGCCCCGTATGCCTGTTCCTCCCCTCGCCTCCTGAGCACCCTTGGGCCCAGCTCGCTCCACCCTGGCACTCGCCCAGGCCGGGAAGGCCATGGGAGGGCGCTCTTGCTGGATTATTGAGAGGTTGCGCCGGCTGGACGTTTGGGAAGGGGGATGCGGACGAGACTGGGTGACCCGTGAGATTGTGTCTCGCCAGGCACGGGCCGGATGTGACTCGAACTCTGTGCCCACACTCAGTGTGTTTCCCAAGGTCTTCGGCTTGGGAACCGATTGCTAAAGATACAGCTGCAGGTCCACTGCTGGGTGCCTCGATGGGGGAGTCCTCGCTTTTTTGTGGTGAAGGCGGCTTGAGAGGACCCCTCAGAGACGAGGCCACTCAGGGTGGCGTACAAGGGTTTGAGGCGCCCGCCCGTCCCCCGTCCCCCGTCCCCCGTCCCGCCAAAGTGGCCAAGATGTTGAGGCACCTTGCTTTTCGCCTGCCAGGTTGGAGCCTGCTTGGCATTTCTTTTTTTCGTCAGCGAAGGGCGGAGGGAGAGGACTGGGGAGAGGCAGGTTGCTGTTTCTGGTGCGATGCTGCCATCAAGAGGAACAGGTCCGCCAGTCGCCAGCCTCGCGGACCCTGTGCTGTCCCTTCCTGGGGAGGAGTGGCAGGGGCGTACAGTCGGGAACAAGGGCCCGGCCCGTGCCCCGGGAAATCAAGAGCTCCGCCAGCGAAGGGGCAGGAGGTGTGACCCGAGGCCTTAGAAGCTCCAGAGACGGGCACCGGGGGAAGGCGCTCGGCCCCCGTCCCGTCCCCCCACACACACACCCCCCCCCCGGCCCCCCTCCGCCGGTGCCTGGCTTGTAGGGTAGAGGAAGTGGAGGCTCCGGGACTCTGGCGGCCGCCATGTCTGGGCGGGACTAGAGGAAGCTGCTCGGTTGGAGCCCAGGCCAGGCCAGGGGCCGCCCTGGGCTGCCCCGGGGCCGCGGGCTTTTGGCCGCGTGCGTGCCCCTTCCCCTGGGAGTAAGAGCAGGTCCGGCCTGGGCAGGCCCAGGGCCCCCGAAGCCTCTCTGGGCCGCGTTGAGCCCAGCCAGAGTTGTGCTGCCATTGGCAGCAGTGGCGGAGTCCGGCCCAGTGCCGCTTTTCTGTCCAGCTCGGGGATGACGTGGGGAGCCTGGCTACCCAGTGCCAAGGGGGCCCGAGGCCCAGCGAGGGCTCGCAGTCGGAGTCCAGAGGGGAACGGCGCTCTCAGGACCAAGGAGACACTGCAGAAGGAGCCCTTCTCCTGAGCCAAGAATTTCTGCCATTTCCCGGGGTGTCCAGGATTCTGGCACAGGCCTGTCGTGTCCTGTCCCCAGGGCTCCCGGACCCACCTCCTCGAGAGGACAGCACAGGAGAGGAGCCGGGCCGAGCGGACCCCTGGGCCATGCCTTTGCAGACTTCGGCTTTGTCCCGAAGAGGCCCCGAGCCTCACTTCAGCGATGAGAAGGAAGGGCCCTGGCTTCCATTCAGCCCTGGCTCTCCAGGTCTTGACCCTGTGGCCCTGTGCTTGCGGCCGCAGCCCAGCGGGGAAATCAAGAAGAGGTCTCAAGACGCTGCCTAAGGCCCACCTCTGTTGGACTGAGCGAAATGCGCGCCCCCCCCCCACCTCCCCTATCACCACCCCTCATCCAGCTTGTCTCCCAAGTGCATACTCCGGGCACACGACCGTTCCTTCTAGACCCTGACTGTCCCCACGGGCCTCTTCTGGAGCAAGCCCTGCGGTGGCTCGTTCCTGCGCTTTGCCCAGCTCTTAACCTGCCTTGGGGGTCAGCAGGCTTGCGGGGCCGGGGGTGGCTGTAGCGGTGGTGCTGGTGGTTTGGTGGTAACGTACCGGGCGAGGCTTCGAACTCCAGGAACAGGTCTCCAGGCTGGACCCCTCCCTCCACACATTCCACTTGGCTTTCACCCCTCTTGGAAGGTTGCTGACACCCGCCCCCTGCCCCTTCTTTCACACTTGGGAGCCGGCCGAAACTCTGCCAACAGGCGGTCTCACGTGGGCAGAGCCCTTCCTTGGGGCCAGGGCCTGGCCTCCCTGATCTGACTGGTTCCCTGGCCCCAGGTGGTCTCAGTGTGCCCCCCTGGCTAGGGTCAGCGGCTGCCCCTGCGAACCTTGGGCCCCGTGGGAAAAATCTCCGGCGTCCCCCCCAGACAAGAGGACCCGGGTCGTCCACGACGAGGGAGGCCCCCCGAGGACCAAGGCGTCCCCTGGCTGCAGCGTGCCCGTGCCCGTGCCCGTGCCCGAGCCCGAGTCCGAGATAGAAGGCGGAAAACTTTGGCCCTCGATCCCCTCCCTGCGGACGGTGATGTCCATCTCAGCGTGCTGATGTTGGCCCAGTTGTATCCCGTCCCGAGTGGGTCTGGATACCCAGTGTGATACGGGACAGGAAGGGCCTCATGGGGTCCTGTGGGGCATGGCACCCAGACCCTCTGTGGCGGGCGCAAAAGTAAACGAAACACACCCCGAACCGGAAGTGGAGCTGGAACTCGGGATGTGCGGCCCGCCTACGTTGCGCTTCCTTGTCTGGCTCCGGGACCAGACACTAATCGGGAAATTCTCCGTCCTGTCTGCAGAATGCTGCCCCTGACAGGGTGGCCGCCTCCTCCCCCTTTCCCCTCTGCCCACGTTGCTGGACCCGGGGCCTCCGACGGGGCAGCGGCAACGGGTCCTGGGTTCCCCCGGGATCCCACCGGCGGACCTGGGTCCCGCAAGGAGGGCAGAGTTTCGGGGGCCGGACGCCCTGGATGGGGTAGCTTCAGCTCCTGGTTCCGGAACATGGCGGCTGCCGAGGCCACGCCCCCAAGGCTGGGAAGCCCGGCCGGCCTGACAGCCAGGGGCTCCCGGGTGGGCGAGCTCGGCTCCCACCACCTCCTTTCGCTCCCGCACCTTACTCTGGCGGTGTTCTGGAGTTGGCCGCCCCCCCCCCCACCCCCACCGGGAATCCTCTGAGTGAACCAAACCCACCCTTCGTCCCATCACAGGCCCTTGCCCACGGTATCCACAGGCAGGGTTTGGAGGCCGTGCTCAAAAAGCTTCCGCTTGATGGCACTGTTGCTCCAGAAATGCCAACCACCCTTGCGAGCGTGGCCTCTCCCTCCGCCCTTTGTGGATCAAAAAAGGCCCAGGGAGGCCCAAGAGCCATCCAGGCCCTGCAAGTGGGGTTGGCTCTACTGGTCTACTGGGGTGTTGCGCGGAGGTGGTGTCTCTCTCCCCTTCGGGGCTTCTCGTGGGCAGAAGGCCGGTACATGTGCGGACAGCCAAAGGGATGCGTGTGTATCCGTGGCTCCATCTCCGCTTCGCTCTAGTCCACACTTCCTGGCGACCGGGGACCCTGTTTATGTCTGCGCACTTGGGGACCGCTACCCATACGGGTCTTCTCAGGCAGAAGCCTAGCTCTCTCAGGACACTGATTCAGAGCTCGAGGTGGCACGGGGACCCGCATGTCCCCTCTTGTTGCGTGGTTGTCTCTCTCCTGCTCTCCTCCAGCTACCTCAACGGGCCTAAGGGCTCCGGAGCAGGCCCAAGAGGGGCTAGGCCACGGGGACAGCGGGAGGAACTGACAGGGACCCGGGGAGCTGGGGTGGATTGTTCCTGCTCACCTCCAGGGGGGCTCGGGAAGTCACTCTGCCAGCGAGTGCCCTGGGGAGGTTGTGGTGGTAGGGGTCCTGGGCAGTGGAGGGGGAGAGGGTGGGGGGCGGGGGCGGGGGAGGATGTGCGCGTATGCGTGCGGGTTTGAAGTCCATGGGACAGGTGCAGAGCTCAGTGTCTCCATCCACACAGATACAGGACCTTGGTGAGGGCCATTAGTTCAGCGGACCCTTCTGGGAAGCTCTCCACGGGAGTGTGTTCCGTACTCTACCCTCAAACCCCGGACTCGTTCGCACCTATGTACTTACGTATTTACGTACGTAAGGGTGCGCGTGTGTCGTAAGGAGGTACGTGTACCAGGGACACACGTGCACTTGCGTATGTGTGCGTATGCGTATGTATTCACATAGACCGTTCCTTCTCTCGTACTTTTCCCCTGTGAGTGCGTTGGAGGTGCCACCGTGGAGGGAGATGTATTATCCCAGTCAAGGCAGAAGCCCTCACCGGTGCACCGTGGCGGCTCCTCACTTGTGCCTCCGCCTTGCGACCCCCTCCCTGCAGTGGGAAAGACGTGGGATTGTTGTGTGCGCGCGCTCGCGGGCTTGAATGCAGGTGAAAGCAAGCCGACGCACAGAGGGCCGTGTCCATCTCGCCTGCTCTCGGACCCCACCGGGCTGACGTAGCAATGTAGGCTCTTTTGCGTTCGTTGGCTCTCAGCGTTGTAGGTCCCCTGGCCTTGGTGTGTCTGTTCAGAGTCAGGTCCTGTCCTGCTAGATCCTCTCCTTTTCTTTTGCGACCAGCAGCCAGGGTAGAGTGCCCTTGTCTCAGCTGGGGCGGGGTGCGGGATGCTGGGGGGAATGGCGGGGAGCAGGGAGGAGCCTGCCTTGTTTCACCTGTCCCTTGTCTTTGGACACTAGGGCCCTCTCTTCTTTCTGCCTCCCTTCCTCCCTGTCATCGATGGAGGCGCCGCGCGCCGAGGCGTGCAGAGTCGTAGTTACCCAGGCGCCAGGTGTGCGTGGTGGCGTCACCGGGGTTCGTTTTCCGGGCTCGGCGTCCACCCGGAGCAAAGCTGTGGGGTAGCTCTTCACTCGCACCGACTCCCCCCCGGTCCCAGGACACAAGGCCTCGTCCCCGGGAAGTCAGTGCAGGGGAGCTGTGTGCGGCCAGGGATGGGAGAGCTTGGTGAATGCTTACCAGCCCGTCATAGGAGCTGCCTGTCAGTGGAGGGTCTGCCTTTCCAGTTGCGGTGGAGGGCGCGGGCTTGCCAAGTTACCCATCGCTATCCCGCCACAGTCCCTCGGGTCCAGAGCCGAGGAGGAGAGCTCTGCGGCTATAAACGCTAAGGTGATGGCTGTGGTTCCCACGGAAGACAGATTGGTGGTGGGGGGAGGTATGATCCAGGTTTGACCCGACACGGTCCTTCCTGTAAGAGCTCCTTCCGTCCGACACCCGCGCAATTTCCAAAGGACGAGTGCGGCTGATTTTTCACACCCTGCTTTCCTCGGAAGTTTTGCTGGTCCCGGGGAGCTGGTACGAATAGTCGCCGAAGACACTGTCGAGGTTGCCTGGGCCGGGGCTGCACGCGGCCCGTTGTTAACCAGCAGCGTGGCGGTCCCTCACTGAGTGAAGGGCGTTGGGCTCTCTCTCTCGTTGCAGAGGAGGCAGAGCGCGGAAGGAAAGGTGGAGAAGGGACATCATCGGGGACGTCGGTCCATCTCTAGGCGCTGGTGTTCTGGGTGAGTGAGTGCTTTCTGTTCCCTTCCTTCTCCTCTTCCAAAAGGGTTTATTTCATCATGGGAAAGAGGCAGTGATTCTGGTATGTCGGCCAGCCTCGAGGAGGAGAGACTCCCAAGGTAGGTTCCCGGCAGCGGGGGGACACTGGTGTACTAGGCCGGAGTTTTCCGCCGTGGCAGAGAAAGGCTCTCGAGGCAGGTCGTGATTGTGGAGTGGGAAGGAAGAGATGCTTGGACGAGCATGTGGATCATCCGTGTACATGCGGGCGATCGGCACGTGGAAACTGAGGTCAGTGTCCTGCAGGACCGGGGAGAGTGGAGAGGAATTGGGCCCGAGCCAGGGCCTGGGGCGTGTGCACCTGCGACCGGGACCCAGATTGGCCTCCAGCTTCTGTGAAGCTTAACTGCCAGCGACGTGATCATTCGGCCGTCCACCTCACCCACGAGAAGCCGCGGTCTCAGCCCCAAGGGGGCACAGGCGGTTGGTGACCCTTTGAGGAGATCCAGGCCTGTTAGGCCTTTGGCCTTTTGTGCTGTGAGGGCAGGAGCCCCGTATGCCTGTTCCTCCCCTCGCCTCCTGAGCACCCTTGGGCCCAGCTCGCTCCACCCTGGCACTCGCCCAGGCCGGGAAGGCCATGGGAGGGCGCTCTTGCTGGATTATTGAGAGGTTGCGCCGGCTGGACGTTTGGGAAGGGGGATGCGGACGAGACTGGGTGACCCGTGAGATTGTGTCTCGCCAGGCACGGGCCGGATGTGACTCGAACTCTGTGCCCACACTCAGTGTGTTTCCCAAGGTCTTCGGCTTGGGAACCGATTGCTAAAGATACAGCTGCAGGTCCACTGCTGGGTGCCTCGATGGGGGAGTCCTCGCTTTTTTGTGGTGAAGGCGGCTTGAGAGGACCCCTCAGAGACGAGGCCACTCAGGGTGGCGTACAAGGGTTTGAGGCGCCCGCCCGTCCCCCGTCCCCCGTCCCGCCAAAGTGGCCAAGATGTTGAGGCACCTTGCTTTTCGCCTGCCAGGTTGGAGCCTGCTTGGCATTTCTTTTTTTCGTCAGCGAAGGGCGGAGGGAGAGGACTGGGGAGAGGCAGGTTGCTGTTTCTGGTGCGATGCTGCCATCAAGAGGAACAGGTCCGCCAGTCGCCAGCCTCGCGGACCCTGTGCTGTCCCTTCCTGGGGAGGAGTGGCAGGGGCGTACAGTCGGGAACAAGGGCCCGGCCCGTGCCCCGGGAAATCAAGAGCTCCGCCAGCGAAGGGGCAGGAGGTGTGACCCGAGGCCTTAGAAGCTCCAGAGACGGGCACCGGGGGAAGGCGCTCGGCCCCCGTCCCGTCCCCCCCCCCACACACACCCCCCCCGGCCCCCCTCCGCCGGTGCCTGGCTTGTAGGGTAGAGGAAGTGGAGGCTCCGGGACTCTGGCGGCCGCCATGTCTGGGCGGGACTAGAGGAAGCTGCTCGGTTGGAGCCCAGGCCAGGCCAGGGGCCGCCCTGGGCTGCCCCGGGGCCGCGGGCTTTTGGCCGCGTGCGTGCCCCTTCCCCTGGGAGTAAGAGCAGGTCCGGCCTGGGCAGGCCCAGGGCCCCCGAAGCCTCTCTGGGCCGCGTTGAGCCCAGCCAGAGTTGTGCTGCCATTGGCAGCAGTGGCGGAGTCCGGCCCAGTGCCGCTTTTCTGTCCAGCTCGGGGATGACGTGGGGAGCCTGGCTACCCAGTGCCAAGGGGGCCCGAGGCCCAGCGAGGGCTCGCAGTCGGAGTCCAGAGGGGAACGGCGCTCTCAGGACCAAGGAGACACTGCAGAAGGAGCCCTTCTCCTGAGCCAAGAATTTCTGCCATTTCCCGGGGTGTCCAGGATTCTGGCACAGGCCTGTCGTGTCCTGTCCCCAGGGCTCCCGGACCCACCTCCTCGAGAGGACAGCACAGGAGAGGAGCCGGGCCGAGCGGACCCCTGGGCCATGCCTTTGCAGACTTCGGCTTTGTCCCGAAGAGGCCCCGAGCCTCACTTCAGCGATGAGAAGGAAGGGCCCTGGCTTCCATTCAGCCCTGGCTCTCCAGGTCTTGACCCTGTGGCCCTGTGCTTGCGGCCGCAGCCCAGCGGGGAAATCAAGAAGAGGTCTCAAGACGCTGCCTAAGGCCCACCTCTGTTGGACTGAGCGAAATGCGCGCGCGTGCGCGCGCCCCCCCCCCCCCCCCCACCTCCCCTATCACCACCCCTCATCCAGCTTGTCTCCCAAGTGCATACTCCGGGCACACGACCGTTCCTTCTAGACCCTGACTGTCCCCACGGGCCTCTTCTGGAGCAAGCCCTGCGGTGGCTCGTTCCTGCGCTTTGCCCAGCTCTTAACCTGCCTGGGGGTCAGCAGGCTTGCGGGGCCGGGGGTGGCTGTAGCGGTGGTGCTGGTGGTTTGGTGGTAACGTACCGGGCGAGGCTTCGAACTCCAGGAACAAGTCTCCAGGCTGGACCCCTCCCTCCACACATTCCACTTGGCTTTCACCCCTCTTGGAAGGTTGCTGACACCCGCCCCCTGCCCCTTCTTTCACACTTGGGAGCCGGCCGAAACTCTGCCAACAGGCGGTCTCACGTGGGCAGAGCCCTTCCTTGGGGCCAGGGCCTGGCCTCCCTGATCTGACTGGTTCCCTGGCCCCAGGTGGTCTCAGTGTGCCCCCCTGGCTAGGGTCAGCGGCTGCCCCTGCGAACCTTGGGCCCCGTGGGAAAAATCTCCGGCGTCCCCCCCAGACAAGAGGACCCGGGTCGTCCACGACGAGGGAGGCCCCCCGAGGACCAAGGCGTCCCCTGGCTGCAGCGTGCCCGTGCCCGTGCCCGTGCCCGTGCCCGAGCCCGAGTCCGAGATAGAAGGCGGAAAACTTTGGCCCTCGATCCCCTCCCTGCGGACGGTGATGTCCATCTCAGCGTGCTGATGTTGGCCCAGTTGTATCCCGTCCCGAGTGGGTCTGGATACCCAGTGTGATACGGGACAGGAAGGGCCTCATGGGGTCCTGTGGGGCATGGCACCCAGACCCTCTGTGGCGGGCGCAAAAGTAAACGAAACACACCCCGAACCGGAAGTGGAGCTGGAACTCGGGATGTGCGGCCCGCCTACGTTGCGCTTCCTTGTCTGGCTCCGGGACCAGACACTAATCGGGAAATTCTCCGTCCTGTCTGCAGAATGCTGCCCCTGACAGGGTGGCCGCCTCCTCCCCCTTTCCCCTCTGTCCACGTTGCTGGACCCGGGGCCTCCGACGGGGCAGCGGCAACGGGTCCTGGGTTCCCCCGGGATCCCACCGGCGGACCTGGGTCCCGCAAGGAGGGCAGAGTTTCGGGGGCCGGACGCCCTGGATGGGGTAGCTTCAGCTCCTGGTTCCGGAACATGGCGGCTGCCGAGGCCACGCCCCCAAGGCTGGGAAGCCCGGCCGGCCTGACAGCCAGGGGCTCCCGGGTGGGCGAGCTCGGCTCCCACCACCTCCTTTCGCTCCCGCACCTTACTCTGGCGGTGTTCCGGAGTTGGCCGCCCCCCCCCCCACCCCCACCGGGAATCCTCTGAGTGAACCAAACCCACCCTTCGTCCCATCACAGGCCCTTGCCCACGGTATCCACAGGCAGGGTTTGGAGGCCGTGCTCAAAAAGCTTCCGCTTGATGGCACTGTTGCTCCAGAAATGCCAACCACCCTTGCGAGCGTGGCCTCTCCCTCCGCCCTTTGTGGATCAAAAAAGGCCCAGGGAGGCCCAAGAGCCATCCAGGCCCTGCAAGTGGGGTTGGCTCTACTGGTCTACTGGGGTGTTGCTCGGAGGTGGTGTCTCTCTCCCCTTCGGGGCTTCTCGTGGGCAGAAGGCCGGTACATGTGCGGACAGCCAAAGGGATGCGTGTGTATCCGTGGCTCCATCTCCGCTTCGCTCTAGTCCACACTTCCTGGCGACCGGGGACCCTGTTTATGTCTGCGCACTTGGGGACCGCTACCCATACGGGTCTTCTCAGGCAGAAGCCTAGCTCTCTCAGGACACTGATTCAGAGCTCGAGGTGGCACGGGGACCCGCATGTCCCCTCTTGTTGCGTGGTTGTCTCTCTCCTGCTCTCCTCCAGCTACCTCAACGGGCCTAAGGGCTCCGGAGCAGGCCCAAGAGGGGCTAGGCCACGGGGACAGCGGGAGGAACTGACAGGGACCCGGGGAGCTGGGGTGGATTGTTCCTGCTCACCTCCAGGGGGGCTCGGGAAGCCACTCTGCCAGCGAGTGCCCTGGGGAGGTTGTGGTGGTAGGGGTCCTGGGCAGTGGAGGGGGGGAGGGTGGGGGGCGGGGGTGGGGGAGGATGTGCGCGTATGCGTGCGGGTTTGAAGTCCATGGGACAGGTGCAGAGCTCAGTGTCTCCATCCACACAGATACAGGACCTTGGTGAGGGCCATTAGTTCAGCGGACCCTTCTGGGAAGCTCTCCACGGGAGTGTGTTCCGTACTCTACCCTCAAACCCCGGACTCGTTCGCACCTATGTACTTACGTATTTACGTACGTAAGGGTGCGCGTGTGTCGTAAGGAGGTACGTGTACCAGGGACACACGTGCACTTGCGTATGTGTGCGTATGCGTATATATTCACATAGACCGTTCCTTCTCTCGTACTTTTCCCCTGTGAGTGCGTTGGAGGTGCCACCGTGGAGGGAGATGTATTATCCCAGTCAAGGCAGAAGCCCTCACCGGTGCACCGTGGCGGCTCCTCACTTGTGCCTCCGCCTTGCGACCCCCTCCCTGCAGTGGGAAAGACGTGGGATTGTTGTGTGCGCGCGCTCGCGGGCTTGAATGCAGGTGAAAGCAAGCCGACGCACAGAGGGCCGTGTCCATGTCGCCTGCTCTGGGACCCCACCGGGCTGACGTAGCAATGTAGGCTCTTTTGCGTTCGTTGGCTCTCAGCGTTGTAGGTCCCCTGGCCTTGGTGTGTCTGTGCAGAGTCAGGTCCTGTCCTGCTAGATCCTCTCCTTTTCTTTTGCGACCAGCAGCCAGGGTAGAGTGCCCTTGTCTCAGCTGGGGCGGGGTGCGGGATGCTGGGGGGAATGGCGGGGAGCAGGGAGGAGCCTGCCTTGTTTCACCTGTCCCTTGTCTTTGGACACTAGGGCCCTCTCTTCTTTCTGCCTCCCTTCCTCCCTGTCATCGATGGAGGCGCCGCGCGCCGAGGCGTGCAGAGTCGTAGTTACCCAGGCGCCAGGTGTGCGTGGTGGCGTCACCGGGGTTCGTTTTCCGGGCTCGGCGTCCACCCGGAGCAAAGCTGTGGGGTAGCTCTTCACTCGCACCGACTCCCCCCCGGTCCCAGGACACAAGGCCTCGTCCCCGGGAAGTCAGTGCAGGGGAGCTGTGTGCGGCCAGGGATGGGAGAGCTTGGTGACTGCTTACCAGCCCGTCATAGGAGCTGCCTGTCAGTGGAGGGTCTGCCTTTCCAGTTGCGGTGGAGGGCGCGGGCTTGCCAAGTTACCCATCGCTATCCCGCCACAGTCCCTCGGGTCCAGAGCCGAGGAGGAGAGCTCTGCGGCTATAAACGCTAAGGTGATGGCTGTGGTTCCCACGGAAGACAGATTGGTGGTGGGGGGAGGTATGATCCAGGTTTGACCCGACACGGTCCTTCCTGTAAGAGCTCCTTCCGTCCGACACCCGCGCAATTTCCAAAGGACGAGTGCGGTTGATTTTTCACACCCTGCTTTCCTCGGAAGTTTTGCTGGTCCCGGGGAGCTGGTACGAATAGTCGCCGAAGACACTGTCGAGGTTGCCTGGGCCGGGGCTGCACGCGGCCCGTTGTTAACCAGCAGCGTGGCGGTCCCTCACTGAGTGAAGGGCGTTGGGCTCTCTCTCTCGTTGCAGAGGAGGCAGAGCGTGGAAGGAAAGGTGGAGAAGGGACATCATCGGGGACGTCGGTCCATCTCTAGGCGCTGGTGTTCTGGGTGAGTGAGTGCTTTCTGTTCCCTTCCTTCTCCTCTTCCAAAAGGGTTTATTTCATCATGGGAAAGAGGCAGTGATTCTGGTATGTCGGCAAGCCTCGAGGAGGAGAGACTCCCAAGGTAGGTTCCCGGCAGCGGGGGGACACTGGTGTACTAGGCCGGAGTTTTCCGCCGTGGCAGAGAAAGGCTCTCGAGGCAGGTCGTGATTGTGGAGTGGGAAGGAAGAGATGCTTGGACGAGCATGTGGATCATCCGTGTACATGCGGGCGATCGGCACGTGGAAACTGAGGTCAGTGTCCTGCAGGACCGGGGAGAGTGGAGAGGAATTGGGCCCGAGCCAGGGCCTGGGGCGTGTGCACCTGCGACCGGGACCCAGATTGGCCTCCAGCTTCTGTGAAGCTTAACTGCCAGCGACGTGATCATTCGGCCGCCCACCTCACCCACGAGAAGCCGCGGTCTCAGCCCCAAGGGGGCACAGGCGGTTGGTGACCCTTTGAGGAGATCCAGGCCTGTTAGGCCTTTGGCCTTTTGTGCTGTGAGGGCAGGAGCCCCGTATGCCTGTTCCTCCCCTCGCCTCCTGAGCACCCTTGGGCCCAGCTCGCTCCACCCTGGCACTCGCCCAGGCCGGGAAGGCCATGGGAGGGCGCTCTTGCTGGATTATTGAGAGGTTGCGCCGGCTGGACGTTTGGGAAGGGGGATGCGGACGAGACTGGGTGACCCGTGAGATTGTGTCTCGCCAGGCACGGGCCGGATGTGACTCGAACTCTGTGCCCACACTCAGTGTGTTTCCCAAGGTCTTCGGCTTGGGAACCGATTGCTAAAGATACAGCTGCAGGTCCACTGCTGGGTGCCTCGATGGGGGAGTCCTCGCTTTTTTGTGGTGAAGGCGGCTTGAGAGGACCCCTCAGAGACGAGGCCACTCAGGGTGGCGTACAAGGGTTTGAGGCGCCCGCCCGTCCCCCGTCCCCCGTCCCGCCAAAGTGGCCAAGATGTTGAGGCACCTTGCTTTTCGCCTGCCAGGTTGGAGCCTGCTTGGCATTTCTTTTTTTCGTCAGCGAAGGGCGGAGGGAGAGGACTGGGGAGAGGCAGGTTGCTGTTTCTGGTGCGATGCTGCCATCAAGAGGAACAGGTCCGCCAGTCGCCAGCCTCGCGGACCCTGTGCTGTCCCTTCCTGGGGAGGAGTGGCAGGGGCGTACAGTCGGGAACAAGGGCCCGGCCCGTGCCCCGGGAAATCAAGAGCTCCGCCAGCGAAGGGGCAGGAGGTGTGACCCGAGGCCTTAGAAGCTCCAGAGACGGGCACCGGGGGAAGGCGCTCGGCCCCCGTCCCGTCCCCCCCCCCACACACACCCCCCCCGGCCCCCCTCCGCCGGTGCCTGGCTTGTAGGGTAGAGGAAGTGGAGGCTCCGGGACTCTGGCGGCCGCCATGTCTGGGCGGGACTAGAGGAAGCTGCTCGGTTGGAGCCCAGGCCAGGCCAGGGGCCGCCCTGGGCTGCCCCGGGGCCGCGGGCTTTTGGCCGCGTGCGTGCCCCTTCCCCTGGGAGTAAGAGCAGGTCCGGCCTGGGCAGGCCCAGGGCCCCCGAAGCCTCTCTGGGCCGCGTTGAGCCCAGCCAGAGTTGTGCTGCCATTGGCAGCAGTGGCGGAGTCCGGCCCAGTGCCGCTTTTCTGTCCAGCTCGGGGATGACGTGGGGAGCCTGGCTACCCAGTGCCAAGGGGGCCCGAGGCCCAGCGAGGGCTCGCAGTCGGAGTCCAGAGGGGAACGGCGCTCTCAGGACCAAGGAGACACTGCAGAAGGAGCCCTTCTCCTGAGCCAAGAATTTCTGCCATTTCCCGGGGTGTCCAGGATTCTGGCACAGGCCTGTCGTGTCCTGTCCCCAGGGCTCCCGGACCCACCTCCTCGAGAGGACAGCACAGGAGAGGAGCCGGGCCGAGCGGACCCCTGGGCCATGCCTTTGCAGACTTCGGCTTTGTCCCGAAGAGGCCCCGAGCCTCACTTCAGCGATGAGAAGGAAGGGCCCTGGCTTCCATTCAGCCCTGGCTCTCCAGGTCTTGACCCTGTGGCCCTGTGCTTGCGGCCGCAGCCCAGCGGGGAAATCAAGAAGAGGTCTCAAGACGCTGCCTAAGGCCCACCTCTGTTGGACTGAGCGAAATGCGCGCGCGTGCGCGCGCCCCCCCCCCCCCACCTCCCCTATCACCACCCCTCATCCAGCTTGTCTCCCAAGTGCATACTCCGGGCACACGACCGTTCCTTCTAGACCCTGACTGTCCCCACGGGCCTCTTCTGGAGCAAGCCCTGCGGTGGCTCGTTCCTGCGCTTTGCCCAGCTCTTAACCTGCCTGGGGGTCAGCAGGCTTGCGGGGCCGGGGGTGGCTGTAGCGGTGGTGCTGGTGGTTTGGTGGTAACGTACCGGGCGAGGCTTCGAACTCCAGGAACAAGTCTCCAGGCTGGACCCCTCCCTCCACACATTCCACTTGGCTTTCACCCCTCTTGGAAGGTTGCTGACACCCGCCCCCTGCCCCTTCTTTCACACTTGGGAGCCGGCCGAAACTCTGCCAACAGGCGGTCTCACGTGGGCAGAGCCCTTCCTTGGGGCCAGGGCCTGGCCTCCCTGATCTGACTGGTTCCCTGGCCCCAGGTGGTCTCAGTGTGCCCCCCTGGCTAGGGTCAGCGGCTGCCCCTGCGAACCTTGGGCCCCGTGGGAAAAATCTCCGGCGTCCCCCCCAGACAAGAGGACCCGGGTCGTCCACGACGAGGGAGGCCCCCCGAGGACCAAGGCGTCCCCTGGCTGCAGCGTGCCCGTGCCCGTGCCCGTGCCCGTGCCCGAGCCCGAGTCCGAGATAGAAGGCGGAAAACTTTGGCCCTCGATCCCCTCCCTGCGGACGGTGATGTCCATCTCAGCGTGCTGATGTTGGCCCAGTTGTATCCCGTCCCGAGTGGGTCTGGATACCCAGTGTGATACGGGACAGGAAGGGCCTCATGGGGTCCTGTGGGGCATGGCACCCAGACCCTCTGTGGCGGGCGCAAAAGTAAACGAAACACACCCCGAACCGGAAGTGGAGCTGGAACTCGGGATGTGCGGCCCGCCTACGTTGCGCTTCCTTGTCTGGCTCCGGGACCAGACACTAATCGGGAAATTCTCCGTCCTGTCTGCAGAATGCTGCCCCTGACAGGGTGGCCGCCTCCTCCCCCTTTCCCCTCTGTCCACGTTGCTGGACCCGGGGCCTCCGACGGGGCAGCGGCAACGGGTCCTGGGTTCCCCCGGGATCCCACCGGCGGACCTGGGTCCCGCAAGGAGGGCAGAGTTTCGGGGGCCGGACGCCCTGGATGGGGTAGCTTCAGCTCCTGGTTCCGGAACATGGCGGCTGCCGAGGCCACGCCCCCAAGGCTGGGAAGCCCGGCCGGCCTGACAGCCAGGGGCTCCCGGGTGGGCGAGCTCGGCTCCCACCACCTCCTTTCGCTCCCGCACCTTACTCTGGCGGTGTTCCGGAGTTGGCCGCCCCCCCCCCACCCCCACCGGGAATCCTCTGAGTGAACCAAACCCACCCTTCGTCCCATCACAGGCCCTTGCCCACGGTATCCACAGGCAGGGTTTGGAGGCCGTGCTCAAAAAGCTTCCGCTTGATGGCACTGTTGCTCCAGAAATGCCAACCACCCTTGCGAGCGTGGCCTCTCCCTCCGCCCTTTGTGGATCAAAAAAGGCCCAGGGAGGCCCAAGAGCCATCCAGGCCCTGCAAGTGGGGTTGGCTCTACTGGTCTACTGGGGTGTTGCTCGGAGGTGGTGTCTCTCTCCCCTTCGGGGCTTCTCGTGGGCAGAAGGCCGGTACATGTGCGGACAGCCAAAGGGATGCGTGTGTATCCGTGGCTCCATCTCCGCTTCGCTCTAGTCCACACTTCCTGGCGACCGGGGACCCTGTTTATGTCTGCGCACTTGGGGACCGCTACCCATACGGGTCTTCTCAGGCAGAAGCCTAGCTCTCTCAGGACACTGATTCAGAGCTCGAGGTGGCACGGGGACCCGCATGTCCCCTCTTGTTGCGTGGTTGTCTCTCTCCTGCTCTCCTCCAGCTACCTCAACGGGCCTAAGGGCTCCGGAGCAGGCCCAAGAGGGGCTAGGCCACGGGGACAGCGGGAGGAACTGACAGGGACCCGGGGAGCTGGGGTGGATTGTTCCTGCTCACCTCCAGGGGGGCTCGGGAAGCCACTCTGCCAGCGAGTGCCCTGGGGAGGTTGTGGTGGTAGGGGTCCTGGGCAGTGGAGGGGGGGAGGGTGGGGGGCGGGGGTGGGGGAGGATGTGCGCGTATGCGTGCGGGTTTGAAGTCCATGGGACAGGTGCAGAGCTCAGTGTCTCCATCCACACAGATACAGGACCTTGGTGAGGGCCATTAGTTCAGCGGACCCTTCTGGGAAGCTCTCCACGGGAGTGTGTTCCGTACTCTACCCTCAAACCCCGGACTCGTTCGCACCTATGTACTTACGTATTTACGTACGTAAGGGTGCGCGTGTGTCGTAAGGAGGTACGTGTACCAGGGACACACGTGCACTTGCGTATGTGTGCGTATGCGTATATATTCACATAGACCGTTCCTTCTCTCGTACTTTTCCCCTGTGAGTGCGTTGGAGGTGCCACCGTGGAGGGAGATGTATTATCCCAGTCAAGGCAGAAGCCCTCACCGGTGCACCGTGGCGGCTCCTCACTTGTGCCTCCGCCTTGCGACCCCCTCCCTGCAGTGGGAAAGACGTGGGATTGTTGTGTGCGCGCGCTCGCGGGCTTGAATGCAGGTGAAAGCAAGCCGACGCACAGAGGGCCGTGTCCATGTCGCCTGCTCTGGGACCCCACCGGGCTGACGTAGCAATGTAGGCTCTTTTGCGTTCGTTGGCTCTCAGCGTTGTAGGTCCCCTGGCCTTGGTGTGTCTGTGCAGAGTCAGGTCCTGTCCTGCTAGATCCTCTCCTTTTCTTTTGCGACCAGCAGCCAGGGTAGAGTGCCCTTGTCTCAGCTGGGGCGGGGTGCGGGATGCTGGGGGGAATGGCGGGGAGCAGGGAGGAGCCTGCCTTGTTTCACCTGTCCCTTGTCTTTGGACACTAGGGCCCTCTCTTCTTTCTGCCTCCCTTCCTCCCTGTCATCGATGGAGGCGCCGCGCGCCGAGGCGTGCAGAGTCGTAGTTACCCAGGCGCCAGGTGTGCGTGGTGGCGTCACCGGGGTTCGTTTTCCGGGCTCGGCGTCCACCCGGAGCAAAGCTGTGGGGTAGCTCTTCACTCGCACCGACTCCCCCCCGGTCCCAGGACACAAGGCCTCGTCCCCGGGAAGTCAGTGCAGGGGAGCTGTGTGCGGCCAGGGATGGGAGAGCTTGGTGACTGCTTACCAGCCCGTCATAGGAGCTGCCTGTCAGTGGAGGGTCTGCCTTTCCAGTTGCGGTGGAGGGCGCGGGCTTGCCAAGTTACCCATCGCTATCCCGCCACAGTCCCTCGGGTCCAGAGCCGAGGAGGAGAGCTCTGCGGCTATAAACGCTAAGGTGATGGCTGTGGTTCCCACGGAAGACAGATTGGTGGTGGGGGGAGGTATGATCCAGGTTTGACCCGACACGGTCCTTCCTGTAAGAGCTCCTTCCGTCCGACACCCGCGCAATTTCCAAAGGACGAGTGCGGTTGATTTTTCACACCCTGCTTTCCTCGGAAGTTTTGCTGGTCCCGGGGAGCTGGTACGAATAGTCGCCGAAGACACTGTCGAGGTTGCCTGGGCCGGGGCTGCACGCGGCCCGTTGTTAACCAGCAGCGTGGCGGTCCCTCACTGAGTGAAGGGCGTTGGGCTCTCTCTCTCGTTGCAGAGGAGGCAGAGCGCGGAAGGAAAGGTGGAGAAGGGACATCATCGGGGACGTCGGTCCATCTCTAGGCGCTGGTGTTCTGGGTGAGTGAGTGCTTTCTGTTCCCTTCCTTCTCCTCTTCCAAAAGGGTTTATTTCATCATGGGAAAGAGGCAGTGATTCTGGTATGTCGGCAAGCCTCGAGGAGGAGAGACTCCCAAGGTAGGTTCCCGGCAGCGGGGGGACACTGGTGTACTAGGCCGGAGTTTTCCGCCGTGGCAGAGAAAGGCTCTCGAGGCAGGTCGTGATTGTGGAGTGGGAAGGAAGAGATGCTTGGACGAGCATGTGGATCATCCGTGTACATGCGGGCGATCGGCACGTGGAAACTGAGGTCAGTGTCCTGCAGGACCGGGGAGAGTGGAGAGGAATTGGGCCCGAGCCAGGGCCTGGGGCGTGTGCACCTGCGACCGGGACCCAGATTGGCCTCCAGCTTCTGTGAAGCTTAACTGCCAGCGACGTGATCATTCGGCCGCCCACCTCACCCACGAGAAGCCGCGGTCTCAGCCCCAAGGGGGCACAGGCGGTTGGTGACCCTTTGAGGAGATCCAGGCCTGTTAGGCCTTTGGCCTTTTGTGCTGTGAGGGCAGGAGCCCCGTATGCCTGTTCCTCCCCTCGCCTCCTGAGCACCCTTGGGCCCAGCTCGCTCCACCCTGGCACTCGCCCAGGCCGGGAAGGCCATGGGAGGGCGCTCTTGCTGGATTATTGAGAGGTTGCGCCGGCTGGACGTTTGGGAAGGGGGATGCGGACGAGACTGGGTGACCCGTGAGATTGTGTCTCGCCAGGCACGGGCCGGATGTGACTCGAACTCTGTGCCCACACTCAGTGTGTTTCCCAAGGTCTTCGGCTTGGGAACCGATTGCTAAAGATACAGCTGCAGGTCCACTGCTGGGTGCCTCGATGGGGGAGTCCTCGCTTTTTTGTGGTGAAGGCGGCTTGAGAGGACCCCTCAGAGACGAGGCCACTCAGGGTGGCGTACAAGGGTTTGAGGCGCCCGCCCGTCCCCCGTCCCCCGTCCCGCCAAAGTGGCCAAGATGTTGAGGCACCTTGCTTTTCGCCTGCCATTTCGTTTTTTCGTCAGCGAAGGGCGGAGGGAGAGGACTGGGGAGAGGCAGGTTGCTGTTTCTGGTGTGATGCTGCCATCAAGAGGAACAGGTCCGCCAGTCGCCAGCCTCGCGGACCCTGTGCTGTCCCTTCCTGGGGAGGAGTGGCAGGGGCGTACAGTCGGGAACAAGGGCCCGGCCCGTGCCCCGGGAAATCAAGAGCTCCGCCAGCAAAGGGGCAGGAGGTGTGACCCGAGGCCTTAGAAGCTCCAGAGGCGGGCACCGGGGGAAGGCGCTCGGCCCCCGTCCCTTCCCCCCACACACACCCCCCCCCCGGCCCCCCTCCGCCGGTGCCTGGCTTGTAGGGTAGAGGAAGTGGAGGCTCCGGGACTCTGGCGGCCGCCATGTCTGGGCGGGACTAGAGGAAGCTGCTCGGTTGGAGCCCAGGCCAGGCCAGGGGCCGCCCTGGGCTGCCCCGGGGCCGCGGGCTTTTGGCCGCGTGCGTGCCCCTTCCCCTGGGAGTAAGAGCAGGTCCGGCCTGGGCAGGCCCAGGGCCCCCGAAGCCTCTCTGGGCCGCGTTGAGCCCAGCCAGAGTTGTGCTGCCATTGGCAGCAGTGGCGGAGTCCGGCCCAGTGCCGCTTTTCTGTCCAGCTCGGGGATGACGTGGGGAGCCTGGCTACCCAGTGCCAAGGGGGCCCGAGGCCCAGCGAGGGCTCGCAGTCGGAGTCCAGAGGGGAACGGCGCTCTCAGGACCAAGGAGACACTGCAGAAGGAGCCCTTCTCCTGAGCCAAGAATTTCTGCCATTTCCCGGGGTGTCCAGGATTCTGGCACAGGCCTGTCGTGTCCTGTCCCCAGGGCTCCCGGACCCACCTCCTCGAGAGGACAGCACAGGAGAGGAGCCGGGCCGAGCGGACCCCTGGGCCATGCCTTTGCAGACTTCGGCTTTGTCCCGAAGAGGCCCCGAGCCTCACTTCAGCGATGAGAAGGAAGGGCCCTGGCTTCCATTCAGCCCTGGCTCTCCAGGTCTTGACCCTGTGGCCCTGTGCTTGCGGCCGCAGCCCAGCGGGGAAATCAAGAAGAGGTCTCAAGACGCTGCCTAAGGCCCACCTCTGTTGGACTGAGCGAAATGCGCGCGCGTGCGCGCGCCCCCCCCCCCCCCCACCTCCCCTATCACCACCCCTCATCCAGCTTGTCTCCCAAGTGCATACTCCGGGCACACGACCGTTCCTTCTAGACCCTGACTGTCCCCACGGGCCTCTTCTGGAGCAAGCCCTGCGGTGGCTCGTTCCTGCGCTTTGCCCAGCTCTTAACCTGCCTGGGGGTCAGCAGGCTTGCGGGGCCGGGGGTGGCTGTAGCGGTGGTGCTGGTGGTTTGGTGGTAACGTACCGGGCGAGGCTTCGAACTCCAGGAACAAGTCTCCAGGCTGGACCCCTCCCTCCACACATTCCACTTGGCTTTCACCCCTCTTGGAAGGTTGCTGACACCCGCCCCCTGCCCCTTCTTTCACACTTGGGAGCCGGCCGAAACTCTGCCAACAGGCGGTCTCACGTGGGCAGAGCCCTTCCTTGGGGCCAGGGCCTGGCCTCCCTGATCTGACTGGTTCCCTGGCCCCAGGTGGTCTCAGTGTGCCCCCCTGGCTAGGGTCAGCGGCTGCCCCTGCGAACCTTGGGCCCCGTGGGAAAAATCTCCGGCGTCCCCCCAAACAAGAGGACCCGGGTCGTCCACGACGAGGGAGGCCCCCCGAGGACCAAGGCGTCCCCTGGCTGCAGCGTGCCCGTGCCCGTGCCCGTGCCCGTGCCCGTGCCCGAGCCCGAGTCCGAGATAGAAGGCGGAAAACTTTGGCCCTCGATCCCCTCCCTGCGGACGGTGATGTCCATCTCAGCGTGCTGATGTTGGCCCAGTTGTATCCCGTCCCGAGTGGGTCTGGATACCCAGTGTGATACGGGACAGGAAGGGCCTCATGGGGTCCTGTGGGGCATGGCACCCAGACCCTCTGTGGCGGGCGCAAAAGTAAACGAAACACACCCCGAACCGGAAGTGGAGCTGGAACTCGGGATGTGCGGCCCGCCTACGTTGCGCTTCCTTGTCTGGCTCCGGGACCAGACACTAATCGGGAAATTCTCCGTCCTGTCTGCAGAATGCTGCCCCTGACAGGGTGGCCGCCTCCTCCCCCTTTCCCCTCTGTCCACGTTGCTGGACCCGGGGCCTCCGACGGGGCAGCGGCAACGGGTCCTGGGTTCCCCCGGGATCCCGCCGGCGGACCTGGGTCCCGCAAGGAGGGCAGAGTTTCGGGGGCCGGACGCCCTGGATGGGGTAGCTTCAGCTCCTGGTTCCGGAACATGGCGGCTGCCGAGGCCACGCCCCCAAGGCTGGGAAGCCCGGCCGGCCTGACAGCCAGGGGCTCCCGGGTGGGCGAGCTCGGCTCCCACCACCTCCTTTCGCTCCCGCACCTTACTCTGGCGGTGTTCCGGAGTTGGCCGCCCCACCCCCACCCCCACCGGGAATCCTCTGAGTGAACCAAACCCACCCTTCGTCCCATCACAGGCCCTTGCCCACGGTATCCACAGGCAGGGTTTGGAGGCCGTGCTCAAAAAGCTTCCGCTTGATGGCACTGTTGCTCCAGAAATGCCAACCACCCTTGCGAGCGTGGCCTCTCCCTCCGCCCTTTGTGGATCAAAAAAGGCCCAGGGAGGCCCAAGAGCCATCCAGGCCCTGCAAGTGGGGTTGGCTCTACTGGTCTACTGGGGTGTTGCTCGGAGGTGGTGTCTCTCTCCCCTTCGGGGCTTCTCGTGGGCAGAAGGCCGGTACATGTGCGGACAGCCAAAGGGATGCGTGTGTATCCGTGGCTCCATCTCCGCTTCGCTCTAGTCCACACTTCCTGGCGACCGGGGACCCTGTTTATGTCTGCGCACTTGGGGACCGCTACCCATACGGGTCTTCTCAGGCAGAAGCCTAGCTCTCTCAGGACACTGATTCAGAGCTCGAGGTGGCACGGGGACCCGCATGTCCCCTCTTGTTGCGTGGTTGTCTCTCTCCTGCTCTCCTCCAGCTACCTCAACGGGCCTAAGGGCTCCGGAGCAGGCCCAAGAGGGGCTAGGCCACGGGGACAGCGGGAGGAACTGACAGGGACCCGGGGAGCTGGGGTGGATTGTTCCTGCTCACCTCCAGGGGGGCTCGGGAAGTCACTCTGCCAGCGAGTGCCCTGGGGAGGTTGTGGTGGTAGGGGTCCCGGGCAGTGGGGGGCGGGGGTGGGGGAGGATGTGCGCGTATGCGTGCGGGTTTGAAGTCCATGGGACAGGTGCAGAGCTCAGTGTCTCCATCCACACAGATACAGGACCTTGGTGAGGGCCATTAGTTCAGCGGACCCTTCTGGGAAGCTCTCCACGGGAGTGTGTTCCGTACTCTACCCTCAAACCCCGGACTCGTTCGCACCTATGTACTTACGTATTTACGTACGTAAGGGTGCGCGTGTGTCGTAAGGAGGTACGTGTACCAGGGACACACGTGCACTTGCGTATGTGTGCGTATGCGTATATATTCACATAGACCGTTCCTTCTCTCGTACTTTTCCCCTGTGAGTGCGTTGGAGGTGCCACCGTGGAGGGAGATGTATTATCCCAGTCAAGGCAGAAGCCCTCACCGGTGCACCGTGGCGGCTCCTCACTTGTGCCTCCGCCTTGCGACCCCCTCCCTGCAGTGGGAAAGACGTGGGATTGTTGTGTGCGCGCGCTCGCGGGCTTGAATGCAGGTGAAAGCAAGCCGACGCACAGAGGGCCGTGTCCATCTCGCCTGCTCTGGGACCCCACCGGGCTGACGTAGCAATGTAGGCTCTTTTGCGTTCGTTGGCTCTCAGCGTTGTAGGTCCCCTGGCCTTGGTGTGTCTGTGCAGAGTCAGGTCCTGTCCTGCTAGATCCTCTCCTTTTCTTTTGCGACCAGCAGCCAGGGTAGAGTGCCCTTGTCTCAGCTGGGGCGGGGTGCGGGATGCTGGGGGGAATGGCGGGGAGCAGGGAGGAGCCTGCCTTGTTTCACCTGTCCCTTGTCTTTGGACACTAGGGCCCTCTCTTCTTTCTGCCTCCCTTCCTCCCTGTCATCGATGGAGGCGCCGCGCGCCGAGGCGTGCAGAGTCGTAGTTACCCAGGCGCCAGGTGTGCGTGGTGGCGTCACCGGGGTTCGTTTTCCGGGCTCGGCGTCCACCCGGAGCAAAGCTGTGGGGTAGCTCTTCACTCGCACCGACTCCCCCCCGGTCCCAGGACACAAGGCCTCGTCCCCGGGAAGTCAGTGCAGGGGAGCTGTGTGCGGCCAGGGATGGGAGAGCTTGGTGACTGCTTACCAGCCCGTCATAGGAGCTGCCTGTCAGTGGAGGGTCTGCCTTTCCAGTTGCGGTGGAGGGCGCGGGCTTGCCAAGTTACCCATCGCTATCCCGCCACAGTCCCTCGGGTCCAGAGCCGAGGAGGAGAGCTCTGCGGCTATAAACGCTAAGGTGATGGCTGTGGTTCCCACGGAAGACAGATTGGTGGTGGGGGGAGGTATGATCCAGGTTTGACCCGACACGGTCCTTCCTGTAAGAGCTCCTTCCGTCCGACACCCGCGCAATTTCCAAAGGACGAGTGCGGTTGATTTTTCACACCCTGCTTTCCTCGGAAGTTTTGCTGGTCCCGGGGAGCTGGTACGAATAGTCGCCGAAGACACTGTCGAGGTTGCCTGGGCCGGGGCTGCACGCGGCCCGTTGTTAACCAGCAGCGTGGCGGTCCCTCACTGAGTGAAGGGCGTTGGGCTCTCTCTCTCGTTGCAGAGGAGGCAGAGCGCGGAAGGAAAGGTGGAGAAGGGACATCATCGGGGACGTCGGTCCATCTCTAGGCGCTGGTGTTCTGGGTGAGTGAGTGCTTTCTGTTCCCTTCCTTCTCCTCTTCCAAAAGGGTTTATTTCATCATGGGAAAGAGGCAGTGATTCTGGTATGTCGGCAAGCCTCGAGGAGGAGAGACTCCCAAGGTAGGTTCCCGGCAGCGGGGGGACACTGGTGTACTAGGCCGGAGTTTTCCGCCGTGGCAGAGAAAGGCTCTCGAGGCAGGTCGTGATTGTGGAGTGGGAAGGAAGAGATGCTTGGACGAGCATGTGGATCATCCGTGTACATGCGGGCGATCGGCACGTGGAAACTGAGGTCAGTGTCCTGCAGGACCGGGGAGAGTGGAGAGGAATTGGGCCCGAGCCAGGGCCTGGGGCGTGTGCACCTGCGACCGGGACCCAGATTGGCCTCCAGCTTCTGTGAAGCTTAACTGCCAGCGACGTGATCATTCGGCCGCCCACCTCACCCACGAGAAGCCGCGGTCTCAGCCCCAAGGGGGCACAGGCGGTTGGTGACCCTTTGAGGAGATCCAGGCCTGTTAGGCCTTTGGCCTTTTGTGCTGTGAGGGCAGGAGCCCCGTATGCCTGTTCCTCCCCTCGCCTCCTGAGCACCCTTGGGCCCAGCTCGCTCCACCCTGGCACTCGCCCAGGCCGGGAAGGCCATGGGAGGGCGCTCTTGCTGGATTATTGAGAGGTTGCGCCGGCTGGACGTTTGGGAAGGGGGATGCGGACGAGACTGGGTGACCCGTGAGATTGTGTCTCGCCAGGCACGGGCCGGATGTGACTCGAACTCTGTGCCCACACTCAGTGTGTTTCCCAAGGTCTTCGGCTTGGGAACCGATTGCTAAAGATACAGCTGCAGGTCCACTGCTGGGTGCCTCGATGGGGGAGTCCTCGCTTTTTTGTGGTGAAGGCGGCTTGAGAGGACCCCTCAGAGACGAGGCCACTCAGGGTGGCGTACAAGGGTTTGAGGCGCCCGCCCGTCCCCCGTCCCCCGTCCCCCGTCCCGCCAAAGTGGCCAAGATGTTGAGGCACCTTGCTTTTCGCCTGCCATTTCGTTTTTTCGTCAGCGAAGGGCGGAGGGAGAGGACTGGGGAGAGGCAGGTTGCTGTTTCTGGTGTGATGCTGCCATCAAGAGGAACAGGTCCGCCAGTCGCCAGCCTCGCGGACCCTGTGCTGTCCCTTCCTGGGGAGGAGTGGCAGGGGCGTACAGTCGGGAACAAGGGCCCGGCCCGTGCCCCGGGAAATCAAGAGCTCCGCCAGCAAAGGGGCAGGAGGTGTGACCCGAGGCCTTAGAAGCTCCAGAGGCGGGCACCGGGGGAAGGCGCTCGGCCCCCGTCCCTTCCCCCCACACACACCCCCCCCCCGGCCCCCCTCCGCCGGTGCCTGGCTTGTAGGGTAGAGGAAGTGGAGGCTCCGGGACTCTGGCGGCCGCCATGTCTGGGCGGGACTAGAGGAAGCTGCTCGGTTGGAGCCCAGGCCAGGCCAGGGGCCGCCCTGGGCTGCCCCGGGGCCGCGGGCTTTTGGCCGCGTGCGTGCCCCTTCCCCTGGGAGTAAGAGCAGGTCCGGCCTGGGCAGGCCCAGGGCCCCCGAAGCCTCTCTGGGCCGCGTTGAGCCCAGCCAGAGTTGTGCTGCCATTGGCAGCAGTGGCGGAGTCCGGCCCAGTGCCGCTTTTCTGTCCAGCTCGGGGATGACGTGGGGAGCCTGGCTACCCAGTGCCAAGGGGGCCCGAGGCCCAGCGAGGGCTCGCAGTCGGAGTCCAGAGGGGAACGGCGCTCTCAGGACCAAGGAGACACTGCAGAAGGAGCCCTTCTCCTGAGCCAAGAATTTCTGCCATTTCCCGGGGTGTCCAGGATTCTGGCACAGGCCTGTCGTGTCCTGTCCCCAGGGCTCCCGGACCCACCTCCTCGAGAGGACAGCACAGGAGAGGAGCCGGGCCGAGCGGACCCCTGGGCCATGCCTTTGCAGACTTCGGCTTTGTCCCGAAGAGGCCCCGAGCCTCACTTCAGCGATGAGAAGGAAGGGCCCTGGCTTCCATTCAGCCCTGGCTCTCCAGGTCTTGACCCTGTGGCCCTGTGCTTGCGGCCGCAGCCCAGCGGGGAAATCAAGAAGAGGTCTCAAGACGCTGCCTAAGGCCCACCTCTGTTGGACTGAGCGAAATGCGCGCGCGTGCGCGCGCCCCCCCCCCCACCTCCCCTATCACCACCCCTCATCCAGCTTGTCTCCCAAGTGCATACTCCGGGCACACGACCGTTCCTTCTAGACCCTGACTGTCCCCACGGGCCTCTTCTGGAGCAAGCCCTGCGGTGGCTCGTTCCTGCGCTTTGCCCAGCTCTTAACCTGCCTGGGGGTCAGCAGGCTTGCGGGGCCGGGGGTGGCTGTAGCGGTGGTGCTGGTGGTTTGGTGGTAACGTACCGGGCGAGGCTTCGAACTCCAGGAACAAGTCTCCAGGCTGGACCCCTCCCTCCACACATTCCACTTGGCTTTCACCCCTCTTGGAAGGTTGCTGACACCCGCCCCCTGCCCCTTCTTTCACACTTGGGAGCCGGCCGAAACTCTGCCAACAGGCGGTCTCACGTGGGCAGAGCCCTTCCTTGGGGCCAGGGCCTGGCCTCCCTGATCTGACTGGTTCCCTGGCCCCAGGTGGTCTCAGTGTGCCCCCCTGGCTAGGGTCAGCGGCTGCCCCTGCGAACCTTGGGCCCCGTGGGAAAAATCTCCGGCGTCCCCCCAAACAAGAGGACCCGGGTCGTCCACGACGAGGGAGGCCCCCCGAGGACCAAGGCGTCCCCTGGCTGCAGCGTGCCCGTGCCCGTGCCCGTGCCCGTGCCCGTGCCCGAGCCCGAGTCCGAGATAGAAGGCGGAAAACTTTGGCCCTCGATCCCCTCCCTGCGGACGGTGATGTCCATCTCAGCGTGCTGATGTTGGCCCAGTTGTATCCCGTCCCGAGTGGGTCTGGATACCCAGTGTGATACGGGACAGGAAGGGCCTCATGGGGTCCTGTGGGGCATGGCACCCAGACCCTCTGTGGCGGGCGCAAAAGTAAACGAAACACACCCCGAACCGGAAGTGGAGCTGGAACTCGGGATGTGCGGCCCGCCTACGTTGCGCTTCCTTGTCTGGCTCCGGGACCAGACACTAATCGGGAAATTCTCCGTCCTGTCTGCAGAATGCTGCCCCTGACAGGGTGGCCGCCTCCTCCCCCTTTCCCCTCTGTCCACGTTGCTGGACCCGGGGCCTCCGACGGGGCAGCGGCAACGGGTCCTGGGTTCCCCCGGGATCCCGCCGGCGGACCTGGGTCCCGCAAGGAGGGCAGAGTTTCGGGGGCCGGACGCCCTGGATGGGGTAGCTTCAGCTCCTGGTTCCGGAACATGGCGGCTGCCGAGGCCACGCCCCCAAGGCTGGGAAGCCCGGCCGGCCTGACAGCCAGGGGCTCCCGGGTGGGCGAGCTCGGCTCCCACCACCTCCTTTCGCTCCCGCACCTTACTCTGGCGGTGTTCCGGAGTTGGCCGCCCCACCCCCACCCCCACCGGGAATCCTCTGAGTGAACCAAACCCACCCTTCGTCCCATCACAGGCCCTTGCCCACGGTATCCACAGGCAGGGTTTGGAGGCCGTGCTCAAAAAGCTTCCGCTTGATGGCACTGTTGCTCCAGAAATGCCAACCACCCTTGCGAGCGTGGCCTCTCCCTCCGCCCTTTGTGGATCAAAAAAGGCCCAGGGAGGCCCAAGAGCCATCCAGGCCCTGCAAGTGGGGTTGGCTCTACTGGTCTACTGGGGTGTTGCTCGGAGGTGGTGTCTCTCTCCCCTTCGGGGCTTCTCGTGGGCAGAAGGCCGGTACATGTGCGGACAGCCAAAGGGATGCGTGTGTATCCGTGGCTCCATCTCCGCTTCGCTCTAGTCCACACTTCCTGGCGACCGGGGACCCTGTTTATGTCTGCGCACTTGGGGACCGCTACCCATACGGGTCTTCTCAGGCAGAAGCCTAGCTCTCTCAGGACACTGATTCAGAGCTCGAGGTGGCACGGGGACCCGCATGTCCCCTCTTGTTGCGTGGTTGTCTCTCTCCTGCTCTCCTCCAGCTACCTCAACGGGCCTAAGGGCTCCGGAGCAGGCCCAAGAGGGGCTAGGCCACGGGGACAGCGGGAGGAACTGACAGGGACCCGGGGAGCTGGGGTGGATTGTTCCTGCTCACCTCCAGGGGGGCTCGGGAAGTCACTCTGCCAGCGAGTGCCCTGGGGAGGTTGTGGTGGTAGGGGTCCTGGGCAGTGGGGGGCGGGGGTGGGGGAGGATGTGCGCGTATGCGTGCGGGTTTGAAGTCCATGGGACAGGTGCAGAGCTCAGTGTCTCCATCCACACAGATACAGGACCTTGGTGAGGGCCATTAGTTCAGCGGACCCTTCTGGGAAGCTCTCCACGGGAGTGTGTTCCGTACTCTACCCTCAAACCCCGGACTCGTTCGCACCTATGTACTTACGTATTTACGTACGTAAGGGTGCGCGTGTGTCGTAAGGAGGTACGTGTACCAGGGACACACGTGCACTTGCGTATGTGTGCGTATGCGTATATATTCACATAGACCGTTCCTTCTCTCGTACTTTTCCCCTGTGAGTGCGTTGGAGGTGCCACCGTGGAGGGAGATGTATTATCCCAGTCAAGGCAGAAGCCCTCACCGGTGCACCGTGGCGGCTCCTCACTTGTGCCTCCGCCTTGCGACCCCCTCCCTGCAGTGGGAAAGACGTGGGATTGTTGTGTGCGCGCGCTCGCGGGCTTGAATGCAGGTGAAAGCAAGCCGACGCACAGAGGGCCGTGTCCATCTCGCCTGCTCTGGGACCCCACCGGGCTGACGTAGCAATGTAGGCTCTTTTGCGTTCGTTGGCTCTCAGCGTTGTAGGTCCCCTGGCCTTGGTGTGTCTGTGCAGAGTCAGGTCCTGTCCTGCTAGATCCTCTCCTTTTCTTTTGCGACCAGCAGCCAGGGTAGAGTGCCCTTGTCTCAGCTGGGGCGGGGTGCGGGATGCTGGGGGGAATGGCGGGGAGCAGGGAGGAGCCTGCCTTGTTTCACCTGTCCCTTGTCTTTGGACACTAGGGCCCTCTCTTCTTTCTGCCTCCCTTCCTCCCTGTCATCGATGGAGGCGCCGCGCGCCGAGGCGTGCAGAGTCGTAGTTACCCAGGCGCCAGGTGTGCGTGGTGGCGTCACCGGGGTTCGTTTTCCGGGCTCGGCGTCCACCCGGAGCAAAGCTGTGGGGTAGCTCTTCACTCGCACCGACTCCCCCCCGGTCCCAGGACACAAGGCCTCGTCCCCGGGAAGTCAGTGCAGGGGAGCTGTGTGCGGCCAGGGATGGGAGAGCTTGGTGACTGCTTACCAGCCCGTCATAGGAGCTGCCTGTCAGTGGAGGGTCTGCCTTTCCAGTTGCGGTGGAGGGCGCGGGCTTGCCAAGTTACCCATCGCTATCCCGCCACAGTCCCTCGGGTCCAGAGCCGAGGAGGAGAGCTCTGCGGCTATAAACGCTAAGGTGATGGCTGTGGTTCCCACGGAAGACAGATTGGTGGTGGGGGGAGGTATGATCCAGGTTTGACCCGACACGGTCCTTCCTGTAAGAGCTCCTTCCGTCCGACACCCGCGCAATTTCCAAAGGACGAGTGCGGTTGATTTTTCACACCCTGCTTTCCTCGGAAGTTTTGCTGGTCCCGGGGAGCTGGTACGAATAGTCGCCGAAGACACTGTCGAGGTTGCCTGGGCCGGGGCTGCACGCGGCCCGTTGTTAACCAGCAGCGTGGCGGTCCCTCACTGAGTGAAGGGCGTTGGGCTCTCTCTCTCGTTGCAGAGGAGGCAGAGCGCGGAAGGAAAGGTGGAGAAGGGACATCATCGGGGACGTCGGTCCATCTCTAGGCGCTGGTGTTCTGGGTGAGTGAGTGCTTTCTGTTCCCTTCCTTCTCCTCTTCCAAAAGGGTTTATTTCATCATGGGAAAGAGGCAGTGATTCTGGTATGTCGGCAAGCCTCGAGGAGGAGAGACTCCCAAGGTAGGTTCCCGGCAGCGGGGGGACACTGGTGTACTAGGCCGGAGTTTTCCGCCGTGGCAGAGAAAGGCTCTCGAGGCAGGTCGTGATTGTGGAGTGGGAAGGAAGAGATGCTTGGACGAGCATGTGGATCATCCGTGTACATGCGGGCGATCGGCACGTGGAAACTGAGGTCAGTGTCCTGCAGGACCGGGGAGAGTGGAGAGGAATTGGGCCCGAGCCAGGGCCTGGGGCGTGTGCACCTGCGACCGGGACCCAGATTGGCCTCCAGCTTCTGTGAAGCTTAACTGCCAGCGACGTGATCATTCGGCCGCCCACCTCACCCACGAGAAGCCGCGGTCTCAGCCCCAAGGGGGCACAGGCGGTTGGTGACCCTTTGAGGAGATCCAGGCCTGTTAGGCCTTTGGCCTTTTGTGCTGTGAGGGCAGGAGCCCCGTATGCCTGTTCCTCCCCTCGCCTCCTGAGCACCCTTGGGCCCAGCTCGCTCCACCCTGGCACTCGCCCAGGCCGGGAAGGCCATGGGAGGGCGCTCTTGCTGGATTATTGAGAGGTTGCGCCGGCTGGACGTTTGGGAAGGGGGATGCGGACGAGACTGGGTGACCCGTGAGATTGTGTCTCGCCAGGCACGGGCCGGATGTGACTCGAACTCTGTGCCCACACTCAGTGTGTTTCCCAAGGTCTTCGGCTTGGGAACCGATTGCTAAAGATACAGCTGCAGGTCCACTGCTGGGTGCCTCGATGGGGGAGTCCTCGCTTTTTTGTGGTGAAGGCGGCTTGAGAGGACCCCTCAGAGACGAGGCCACTCAGGGTGGCGTACAAGGGTTTGAGGCGCCCGCCCGTCCCCCGTCCCCCGTCCCGCGTCCCGCCAAAGTGGCCAAGATGTTGAGGCACCTTGCTTTTCGCCTGCCAGGTTGGAGCCTGCTTGGCATTTCTTTTTTTCGTCAGCGAAGGGCGGAGGGAGAGGACTGGGGAGAGGCAGGTTGCTGTTTCTGGTGCGATGCTGCCATCAAGAGGAACAGGTCCGCCAGTCGCCAGCCTCGCGGACCCTGTGCTGTCCCTTCCTGGGGAGGAGTGGCAGGGGCGTACAGTCGGGAACAAGGGCCCGGCCCGTGCCCCGGGAAATCAAGAGCTCCGCCAGCGAAGGGGCAGGAGGTGTGACCCGAGGCCTTAGAAGCTCCAGAGACGGGCACCGGGGGAAGGCGCTCGGCCCCCGTCCCTTCCCCCCACACACACACCCCCCCCCCGGCCCCCCTCCGCCGGTGCCTGGCTTGTAGGGTAGAGGAAGTGGAGGCTCCGGGACTCTGGCGGCCGCCATGTCTGGGCGGGACTAGAGGAAGCTGCTCGGTTGGAGCCCAGGCCAGGCCAGGGGCCGCCCTGGGCTGCCCCGGGGCCGCGGGCTTTTGGCCGCGTGCGTGCCCCTTCCCCTGGGAGTAAGAGCAGGTCCGGCCTGGGCAGGCCCAGGGCCCCCGAAGCCTCTCTGGGCCGCGTTGAGCCCAGCCAGAGTTGTGCTGCCATTGGCAGCAGTGGCGGAGTCCGGCCCAGTGCCGCTTTTCTGTCCAGCTCGGGGATGACGTGGGGAGCCTGGCTACCCAGTGCCAAGGGGGCCCGAGGCCCAGCGAGGGCTCGCAGTCGGAGTCCAGAGGGGAACGGCGCTCTCAGGACCAAGGAGACACTGCAGAAGGAGCCCTTCTCCTGAGCCAAGAATTTCTGCCATTTCCCGGGGTGTCCAGGATTCTGGCACAGGCCTGTCGTGTCCTGTCCCCAGGGCTCCCGGACCCACCTCCTCGAGAGGACAGCACAGGAGAGGAGCCGGGCCGAGCGGACCCCTGGGCCATGCCTTTGCAGACTTCGGCTTTGTCCCGAAGAGGCCCCGAGCCTCACTTCAGCGATGAGAAGGAAGGGCCCTGGCTTCCATTCAGCCCTGGCTCTCCAGGTCTTGACCCTGTGGCCCTGTGCTTGCGGCCGCAGCCCAGCGGGGAAATCAAGAAGAGGTCTCAAGACGCTGCCTAAGGCCCACCTCTGTTGGACTGAGCGAAATGCGCGCCCCCCCCCCACCTCCCCTATCACCACCCCTCATCCAGCTTGTCTCCCAAGTGCATACTCCGGGCACACGACCGTTCCTTCTAGACCCTGACTGTCCCCACGGGCCTCTTCTGGAGCAAGCCCTGCGGTGGCTCGTTCCTGCGCTTTGCCCAGCTCTTAACCTGCCTTGGGGGTCAGCAGGCTTGCGGGGCCGGGGGTGGCTGTAGCGGTGGTGCTGGTGGTTTGGTGGTAACGTACCGGGCGAGGCTTCGAACTCCAGGAACAGGTCTCCAGGCTGGACCCCTCCCTCCACACATTCCACTTGGCTTTCACCCCTCTTGGAAGGTTGCTGACACCCGCCCCCTGCCCCTTCTTTCACACTTGGGAGCCGGCCGAAACTCTGCCAACAGGCGGTCTCACGTGGGCAGAGCCCTTCCTTGGGGCCAGGGCCTGGCCTCCCTGATCTGACTGGTTCCCTGGCCCCAGGTGGTCTCAGTGTGCCCCCCTGGCTAGGGTCAGCGGCTGCCCCTGCGAACCTTGGGCCCCGTGGGAAAAATCTCCGGCGTCCCCCCCAGACAAGAGGACCCGGGTCGTCCACGACGAGGGAGGCCCCCCGAGGACCAAGGCGTCCCCTGGCTGCAGCGTGCCCGTGCCCGTGCCCGTGCCCGTGCCCGAGCCCGAGTCCGAGATAGAAGGCGGAAAACTTTGGCCCTCGATCCCCTCCCTGCGGACGGTGATGTCCATCTCAGCGTGCTGATGTTGGCCCAGTTGTATCCCGTCCCGAGTGGGTCTGGATACCCAGTGTGATACGGGACAGGAAGGGCCTCATGGGGTCCTGTGGGGCATGGCACCCAGACCCTCTGTGGCGGGCGCAAAAGTAAACGAAACACACCCCGAACCGGAAGTGGAGCTGGAACTCGGGATGTGCGGCCCGCCTACGTTGCGCTTCCTTGTCTGGCTCCGGGACCAGACACTAATCGGGAAATTCTCCGTCCTGTCTGCAGAATGCTGCCCCTGACAGGGTGGCCGCCTCCTCCCCCTTTCCCCTCTGCCCACGTTGCTGGACCCGGGGCCTCCGACGGGGCAGCGGCAACGGGTCCTGGGTTCCCCCGGGATCCCACCGGCGGACCTGGGTCCCGCAAGGAGGGCAGAGTTTCGGGGGCCGGACGCCCTGGATGGGGTAGCTTCAGCTCCTGGTTCCGGAACATGGCGGCTGCCGAGGCCACGCCCCCAAGGCTGGGAAGCCCGGCCGGCCTGACAGCCAGGGGCTCCCGGGTGGGCGAGCTCGGCTCCCACCACCTCCTTTCGCTCCCGCACCTTACTCTGGCGGTGTTCCGGAGTTGGCCGCCCCCCCCCCACACCCCCACCGGGAATCCTCTGAGTGAACCAAACCCACCCTTCGTCCCATCACAGGCCCTTGCCCACGGTATCCACAGGCAGGGTTTGGAGGCCGTGCTCAAAAAGCTTCCGCTTGATGGCACTGTTGCTCCAGAAATGCCAACCACCCTTGCGAGCGTGGCCTCTCCCTCCGCCCTTTGTGGATCAAAAAAGGCCCAGGGAGGCCCAAGAGCCATCCAGGCCCTGCAAGTGGGGTTGGCTCTACTGGTCTACTGGGGTGTTGCGCGGAGGTGGTGTCTCTCTCCCCTTCGGGGCTTCTCGTGGGCAGAAGGCCGGTACATGTGCGGACAGCCAAAGGGATGCGTGTGTATCCGTGGCTCCATCTCCGCTTCGCTCTAGTCCACACTTCCTGGCGACCGGGGACCCTGTTTATGTCTGCGCACTTGGGGACCGCTACCCATACGGGTCTTCTCAGGCAGAAGCCTAGCTCTCTCAGGACACTGATTCAGAGCTCGAGGTGGCACGGGGACCCGCATGTCCCCTCTTGTTGCGTGGTTGTCTCTCTCCTGCTCTCCTCCAGCTACCTCAACGGGCCTAAGGGCTCCGGAGCAGGCCCAAGAGGGGCTAGGCCACGGGGACGGCGGGAGGAACTGACAGGGACCCGGGGAGCTGGGGTGGATTGTTCCTGCTCACCTCCAGGGGGGCTCGGGAAGTCACTCTGCCAGCGAGTGCCCTGGGGAGGTTGTGGTGGTAGGGGTCCTGGGCAGTGGGGGGCGGGGGTGGGGGAGGATGTGCGCGTATGCGTGCGGGTTTGAAGTCCACGGGACAGGTGCAGAGCTCAGTGTCTCCATCCACACAGATACAGGACCTTGGTGAGGGCCATTAGTTCAGCGGACCCTTCTGGGAAGCTCTCCACGGGAGTGTGTTCCGTACTCTACCCTCAAACCCCGGACTCGTTCGCACCTATGTACTTACGTATTTACGTACGTAAGGGTGCGCGTGTGTCGTAAGGAGGTACGTGTACCAGGGACACACGTGCACTTGCGTATGTGTGCGTATGCGTATATATTCACATAGACCGTTCCTTCTCTCGTACTTTTCCCCTGTGAGTGCGTTGGAGGTGCCACCGTGGAGGGAGATGTATTATCCCAGTCAAGGCAGAAGCCCTCACCGGTGCACCGTGGCGGCTCCTCACTTGTGCCTCCGCCTTGCGACCCCCTCCCTGCAGTGGGAAAGACGTGGGATTGTTGTGTGCGCGCGCTCGCGGGCTTGAATGCAGGTGAAAGCAAGCCGACGCACAGAGGGCCGTGTCCATGTCGCCTGCTCTGGGACCCCACCGGGCTGACGTAGCAACGTAGGCTCTTTTGCGTTCGTTGGCTCTCAGCGTTGTAGGTCCCCTGGCCTTGGTGTGTCTGTGCAGAGTCAGGTCCTGTCCTGCTAGATCCTCTCCTTTTCTTTTGCGACCAGCAGCCAGGGTAGAGTGCCCTTGTCTCAGCTGGGGCGGGGTGCGGGATGCTGGGGGGAATGGCGGGGAGCAGGGAGGAGCCTGCCTTGTTTCACCTGTCCCTTGTCTTTGGACACTAGGGCCCTCTCTTCTTTCTGCCTCCCTTCCTCCCTGTCATCGATGGAGGCGCCGCGCGCCGAGGCGTGCAGAGTCGTAGTTACCCAGGCGCCAGGTGTGCGTGGTGGCGTCACCGGGGTTCGTTTTCCGGGCTCGGCGTCCACCCGGAGCAAAGCTGTGGGGTAGCTCTTCACTCGCACCGCCCCCCACCCCCGACTCCCCCCCCCCCCCCCCCCCCGTTCTCAGGACACAAGGCCTCGTCCCAGGGAAGTCAGTGCAGGGGAGCTGTGTGCGGCCAGGGAGGGGAGAGATTCTGATGTTTTATTTACCAGGAAGAGAGGGTTCTTTTTAGTGAATGTTCTGTGAGGTGTTTTCTGTGTTTGTCTTTGTTAGTATACTTGTGTTTGCTAAGTCACTCCTGTGTGTATCATCAATATCTTATAAGTATGTGTTATAGAAACACGTACTGTTGCATCGTTGGAGGCTACTACTTGATTTCTGAAGAAAATGATTTTAACATTATTAGTTAATATAGGGCCTGTTGCCCTCGTATTTTCTCTACTCAAACTAGGTTGATCGGTATGGCAGTGACGTATCATCACATGGGGCTTCTTTTTGTTGAGTCACTGACACATTGTAAAACTGATTTTGCTGAAATGTGTTCAAGTCTGTGGTTATCGTAAAATAATTAACTTTTTTTACCTTAAAGAAGTGAATTGTATGATACATTTTGCAGAGTCTGTAGTATTTTAACAGAATTTTTATGTATGAACATGTAATAGGAAAAGAAAGTTAAATCAACATGTTATCATCCCTTTTCTAAAATCTCACAGTGATGCAGAAACTAAACCCAGATCTAACCGAAGGAGGAAAATAAGTAAGGTTAATATAGCATAAATGGAATAGAGAAAAGACGAATTAGATAACTGATAGCTGGTTTACAGAATTACCATATGTTTAACTAGACTACATAAAGAAATTGTACATCACTAAAGTTAGTATTGTTAGTGGGAATCACGGCTTATCCAGAGTGATACAATTGTATATTCATAAAAGTAGCCAACAAATGGCATCATTTGGTGTATTATCAGAAGAATACAAAAACATATGTAGCAATTGATTATAAATAATTTAAATCATCACAACAGTTGCGATTGTTAGACCAAATGTCTTCCTTCATAAAGAGAAATTAATACCATTCCTTCTCAAGTTTCTCAGAAAAACGTAAAATCACGAAATTAAGGTCCATAGAAATGGAGCTATATACAAGGCGGGATAGGTTTATTTTTCAGAATTGTCTCCTGTGATGTTGGAGTTTGGGAAGTACAAAGTCTGTGTTACAGACTGGCGTGATGGAAGTCCATGGAAAAGTTCATGTTGCAGTTGAAGTTGTAAGGCAGTGTAGAAGTAGGTTTCCTCTTCCTTGGTGGACCTCTGTTTTCTCTTAAGGTTATCAACTGATTTGATGAATCGTACTTACATTATGGATAGTAATCTGTACTTTAATTATAAATGCTAATCTCATCCAAAATAGACCTTCAGTTCACATTTAGACTAGTGTGTGAGCAAATATGTAGGAGTCATGGCTTAGACATGTTGACACATAAAATTAACCATCACAGCATCTTTTGTCATTTTTTATGACCAGTATTATCCTAATATCAAAGCCAGACAAAAAATATCACAAGAAAAGTACAGACCAATATCTTGTTTGACTATCCGCATAAAAATTCTCAACAAAATACTAGGAATCCTCATCTAACAGCGTATTAGCAGGAACGTGTCAGAATAATCCCAGGAATGCAATGATGGATCCATATGTGGAAATTAGTATCATAGACACATAAATAGGCATAAATAGAATGAAGCCTAAAAACCACATAATCATGTCAATTGACGCAGGATAACCACTTGACAAAATATAATACCTTTGTTTTAAATTGTAGTTGATTTATAATGTTGTGTTAGTTTTCTGTGCAGTGATTCAATTACACACACACACACACACACACACATATCTCTCTTCTTTTTAAGATTCTTTTCCATTATAGATTATTACAAGATACTGAATATAGTTTCCTGTGCTGTACAGTAGGTCCTTGTTATCTATTTTGTATATAGCAGTGTGTTAATCCCAAACTCCTGATTTATCTCTCCACCACCCTTCCCCTTTGGTAGCGATACGTTTGTTTTTTATGCCTGTAAGTTCATTTCTGGTTTATAAATGAGTTCATTTGTATCATTTTTTGGATACCACATAGAAATGATAGCATATGATATTTGTCTTTCTCTGTCTGACTTCACTTAGTATGATGATCTCAAGGTCCATCCATGTTGCTGCAATTCTTTTTTATGGCTGAGTAATATTCCACTGTATATATGTACTACATCTTTACACATTGGTCTGTTGATGGACACTTAGGTTGTTTCCATGTCTTGGCTACTGTGAATAGTTCTGCTATGAACATTGCGGGGTACATGTGTCTTTTCAAATTAGAGTTTTCGTCTTTTCTGGATATATGCCCAGGAGTGGGATTGCTGTGTCATGGTTAACTCTATGTTGAGTTTTTTGAGGACCCTCCATACTGTTCTCTATAGTGGCTGTACAAATTTACATTCTCACCAACAGAGTAGGAGGGTTCCTTTTTCTGCACATCCTCTCTTGCATTTATTATTTGTAGACTTTTTGATGACAGCCATTCTGACTCGTGTGAGGCGACACTTCATTGTACGTTTGATTTGTGCTTCTCTAATAATTAGTGATGTTGAGCATCTTTTCATGTGCCTGTTGGCCATCTGTATGTCTTCTTTGGAGAAATACCTCTTAGGTCTTCTGCCCGGTTTTAGATTGGGTGGTTTGTCTTTTTGATATTGAGTAGTATGAGCTGTTTGTGTATTTTGGAAATTAATCTGTTGGCCTGAACTTTATCTGAACTAGAACAGCTTGACTCATGGCCGTCAAATACACGTTGTTCATCGGATTTAACCATTAAAGAATGTCCACTTTGAAGATAAGGAGTAGTGTCCCTTCCTGTCATGCCAATGCTAGTATGCCTTCAAAGATACGGTTCCCTTCCCAGAGGCCAGGATCATGCTGGCTCACTGTGTGCATGCTTATCTGTAACCTCATCTCTGTTGAAACCTTGAAGGAAGAAACCTGTTGTGTTTGTTACGTGTTCTTTGTTCTTAGGAGATACAAAATTGTGCTGAAAACCATGCTTCTCTGGGGTGCTTTCTTCCTTGGTGGAGGCTATACCTAAGAGTTATTCCTCAGCTTGCCACAAAGAAAACTCCCTCCTATTCCTCAGTATAGATTGCTTTGATTATTTGTGTCGACATTGCCTGGCATAGCCGAATATCCGAGAAACCCAAATCTACTTTGAACTAGCCCTTGGCACTCTGCAGGTGCTGTGGTGAGTTCCTCCTTCTATCTGGACTTCCATATTTTAAGTGAGGCATGTGACTTTTATTTGCGTCGTTAAGATCTGAGGATAACAGTACATTTCCTAGGTGAAAGGGACCTAGGAGTCATTTCCTAGGTAGGGAAAGCCTAAGGGGAACTTTGAAGTAAACTGGGTTGGGTGACCTTTTGAATTTGGCTTAAAATTGGGAAGGTTTCTAATATATAAAGTCTCAAGAAACTGTTTGACAAAGAGACTAAAAATCTGTCCAGCTCTGAAGAGAAGGGACACTAGCTCCTTCCAGCCGAACGGCATTCTTTGGTTTAGTGCCTGAGGATTCATCCTCAGGACATCTAGCAGTCCCAGAGGGATCACATTATGGCACCTTTTAAGTAATTGATGACTTGCATGGGGACGCACAGAATTACAGTCAGCCCTCCATATCCATGGGTTCCACATCCACAGATATGGACACACAGATATGGAGGGCCAAGTGTAACGGACGTGAGCATCTGCTGATTTTGGTATCCACAGGGGTCCTGGAACCAATCCCCGACGGATACTGAGGGCTAACCTTATTGAGAAAACTATACACTGAAAGAGGAGCATAAGTTGGTGAGCTCACAAAGGAAAGTTAGAGTCAACAGTTAGTTCTCTGAAAATATTCCGTACTTTTACACAGCTATGAATTAGAAAAATGTCAAAAACCTCTAGTCAAAATTTTACCGCTGACAATTTGATTGTCTTCACGGAGAATCAAGTCATGCAGTTCGAGAATCAATTCATGAAGGTCAGTTTTATACATTTATTTCTGCTTCATGTTTTAGGTTACACCAGGAGATGCCCAAACAAAGGTGATGGTGGTGGGTATGGTGTACCATTTAGTAGAGATAAAGGAGTTGGAGGAGGAGGAGGAGCAATTCCTGTGGGTAGAGGTGGCACTGGTAGAGACGGTGGTGGGGATGGCCCCTCACCTGCCTGTGGATGCAGTGGAGGTGGTCCTGGAATTTAAGAGCCCCCTGTGAGTCCATGCTCCTGTAATACAAATAGTCCAATGTTTAAATGCTTGCAATAGAATATGAAGCCCAGAATATACAGCAGTAGATGTTTGTGGGGTTTTTTAAAATCAAGTATACACTGCTTATTAATTTGTCAGCATTTGAGGGCTTAATCGTGCATGCAAAGGACTTGTATAGATGTTTGATGAACATTTTAAACACTACACAGTGACTACTGCTAGAAGAAGAGTTGGCATTCTCATCTAATCCCTAAGTGGGGCACAAAGGGTGTCTTATATAGCAGCAGTGACTGAGCTGTTTTCTACTGCCAGTAATTAGTTAAGTAATATCCATTTGCATAAGAATAAGGCTTATCCAAAGTTTTTCCTCTTTTTGGTTTGTAATGTAGGTATGATAAGTAGTTTCATCTCACTGTTTTAGAAGAGGAAACAAACTCTAAAAGTTTAGGTGACTGATCAAATGTCACATACTCATTTGAAGCATGATTAGGATCTGAATGTAGTTCTTCTCAGACCTGTTTCCATTCCCTGTCTGATGCAGCAGCTATCGGGGTGTGGAAAAGGGGAGAGAGCCCGGCTCAGCTCTCAGAGATGCGAAAAGGAAAGTAGGATTTTTTTTTTTTTTTAATGAAAGCTTTATTGAAAAGAAACCCAGTTTTATAAAGTGAAGCAGAATGAGGCCAGGAAAAAGCCACCAGACTGCGTCACTTGGAGTTCACTGGTCACATACTTCTTGGCAGAATTGTGGATACAGAACAATTTAAGACAAAACATCTAGTGGGAGTCTACTATATTAAGATAGTCTTCACATGCTGCACATTACCTCCGAGCGTAAGCTGTCTTGAGGAGAGTACTTAATCGGTTGTCAAGGGTAGACCACCTACTTAAGATTAACAAGCCCCCATGGGTACTTGCAAAGAGAATAGAATGTAGGTGGATCTGTGGAACTACAAAGTTTACAGGTTTTGAAATGATGATAGTCGAGATTGCAGAAGTATACAGAAAAATTAATCACTACTTCATATTCCCTCAAGACAGATGTCTTGACCCCCCACCCCGAATAACGATTTTAAGTGTAGAATGGGATCTTTTTGTCATAAATAATGTAGGTGGATATGTAAAGTTTTCATGTTTGAAACGATGGCAGTTGAGATTTGCAGACATGTAAAAAGCTTTTAGAATTTTCTTTTTGAAAGGGAATTCTGTGGTCCCAGTTTTTCAAATCATCATGATTTTCCTCTCAACAATTTTTGTTTCTATAATATATTCTGTCACAAAATCCATGGCATTTTTTTTAAAACTAATGAGCTCTTCCCCCGTATGGAAATTATGTATTTTTTTGAAAATCCTATCTGTAGAGTGGTTTAAACGAAAACAGATAATTGCCAGTAAGTCAGCTTTTGGTCACCTTTTCCTTCCATCGGACAAGATAATATGTGCTTTCATTACCTGGGTTTCATGCTGCAATTCTGTTCCAAGGTCTTTGAGTTTCTATTCCTATTTTTGCGGCTTGTCTTGAGTTTACGGTTGGGTTCTGAATTCTTCATTTTTCTGCAATGATGACCACTATAAATGTACACATAGTACACCTATCCCACACATAAATCATAAACTACCACATACTCTTTCCTTAGCTAACGTAATGAATTCAACAATTTATGGGTGGAAATGTGCCAAAATCTCCACATTTACAATGACTAAGACTCAAAATGACCCTTAAACCAAAAGCAGCAATAGGAAGCTATACTATAACACCCATTAATTCAAGATTCCTGTGAAAGATTTTACTTAGGTAACATTTGATCTAGGGCAGGAAATATCAAGTATGTAAGGAAAGGAACTTCTCAGGAACCTTCAGACACTCTAGGTACATGTTTCTTAGTACACATGAAACTGCCTTAATAGTAAATTATATCCCTAGTTAAGCACGGAATAAATAACTAAAGAACCTCTTTGGAGCAACAGTGTAGCTTCCACGACAACGTATGCCGAGGGAGCAAGAAACACGGTGTGATGGATGTGTTCCTTATTTTGACTGTGGTGATCATTTTTCAGGTGTAACATACGTCAATATTTATCAAATTGTATACTTTAAATAGAGCAGTTTACCTTCAGCCAATTATACCTCTTTCAGTAAAACTTTTTAAAGAAACACCCAGAACATAGGTGTCTGGGCCAAAGCAGCCAAGGAACAAAGTGGATAAGTAATCAGGGCAAAGGGTAGCCTCGTCTTGTTCACTGCTGGCCACGCTTGGCAATTATTTTCATTCTCATTTCAACGGGAAATCACTGGAGAGTTTCAGGCACGGGCCTGATATGACTTGAATGATGGATGGCACTAGAATCACACCTGTGTGAAACTGAATGCGACAGTGAGCTCCCTAAGTCCATGAGCTCTTAAGAGAAATCCACAAGTTTCCTTAAAGTTCCTGAAGTATCTGCTAATTTGTGTGTATGTGCACATGTGAGTTTTTTAAAATTAATTTCCACACTCTTCATCAGCTTCCCAAAAGGCCCTTGACCATAAAAATGTAGAAACTTTTCCTTTATTTGACCTATAAGTTAGTTGAAGATATGGAACCTGGAGAACTAAAAGGATTTATTCAAAATCAGAGGTGGCAGGTTGATGAGGTCATAAGGGGTTTATGATGCTGACGACCTCCTCTGCCCTGGTCCCCTCATCTCTCCGTGCCCCAACTGCTGACGCACAGAACACAATCGCCATAAGCAGCTGGCATGCAGCACATGAAGCCAATGTCTGCTGAACCCTGACCCACTTCCCCACATCAGCATGAAGGTGTGCCAATGATACATATGGTCCATAGAGGTGATCAGCCAGTACACATGTTGCAAAATAGGGCCGTATGACCCCCTCCTCAAAGTTGTACCATTTTCTAAATCACCTATGTGTGTATTACTATAAAAATCACAAAAGAACAATACATCATAAATCATAATAAGCTAGTCATCTTTCGGTATTACTCTGAGCCTGCCCTGTGCTATAGACCAAAAGAATAGCAGAATTGGCATCAACAGCTGTGGTTTTCTTCTTGTAAAGAAATGACAAAGGAGTTCATGTTTAATCCTTCCCAGTAAAGATTTCAGCTAGGTATAAATTAAACTGCTCAACCAGGAGGCATGATAGCAAAGTACCTTTCCCAAGGGACATTTCACATCATCCTTCAGAGATTCCAATGTAGGATGACAGAGGTCCTATCCTCAGCAACCCCGAGGGAACTAACAGGATCACCTGATATGCCTTCCTAGCTCTAGGGTTTATGAAAATATCAGGCTACTTTGATAGCTTCAGAAGGTCTCCGGTTACTGAAATAGCCCTGCCTTTGCTCAGTCTTGAGCATTAAGAACACACCTCTCTGGCACTGGTATAAAACTGGATTAAAACATTTCACAAAGTCATCCTGGTGAAAATGAAGGGGGTGAAACACAAAGTATACCTGGGAATTATGTTCCATAGCCATCAGATGTGAGAAATCAGTGCTCGTAAAATAATGGTCCTTTCTGGGCTTTGATTTAGACTGAGTTCAGGGGTATTGGAACTTAGCAAACAGGTTGATCTTTGAAACGCACGGGCAGACCTTTCCTCATCATCATAGTGAGCAATTATGGCAACTGAGTATACATGGACGCAGTGCTAACCAGTTACTAACCGAGGAAGTTGAGTGAGGGACCTGCTTTGAGAGAGGAGCCTATTGTACAGAAGAGGGTAGCAGAACCAAAGCACAACTGAAGCTGGTACTTACCTATCAGAAGTGGGAAATCAGTGTCTGATTTTTGTCTGTGCTTGAACTCTGGTTCCACACCAAGGCAGTGCACAAGCTGTTGATCATGCCCTTTGATTTTCTTACAAAACTGTGACCTGAATAGGAAAAAAATATATTTTTGAATACCTTTGCCACAGGTACAAATCAATTTCCCTAAATAAGGATTCAGTGTGAAAAAAAGGTAAAAAACAACAAAACCCACCAGTCTGTTTCTAGCTCTGTAAAAGAAACCCACCCAGCCACTACCTACCCTTAGGAGAAATAAGCCTAAGCTTTAAAATGCTCTGGGCTTTATACAGCAAACCCATTGTGATGTAATCCACTGTGACCATTTAGTCACTTCACACTGTAACTTGCTGGGACTTAGGCTTGAGGTCAAAGATACTGATCAGCCTTTCTGTTTACCTAACCCCTGCCCCTGAGGTTAGTGAAGCAAATAACCATTAGACCTACACCCACACAGAAATGTTCTCCCTCAGACTTACAACGTACTGTTTCCAAAAAGGAATGAGTGTCCTGGCACTACATGGCAAGTGATAGTTTGGGTTTTGTTCAGCACTGTCAGGTAGCTATAAACAGCTTACAAAACTGGACTGAGCTACATAAGTAAGGTACTCTGTATGGACCAGTCTGTACATGTATTCCAAAAAGATCCAGGCACACACACACACTTAAATGCGTGGCTAGAGCCTTGATTAATTCAAAGCCGAGAAGGTCTTTAAACATATCTTAGTTACGTAAATTGTCAGCGTAATTCTGGGCATAAACCCAACTAGTACCTCTTGAGTCAAAAGTGGAGGGAAAATGACTATTTGTCAGCGGCTGAATGACTTAACAGCATAACATGAATAAGAGGTACAGGATGTGTTCCTCACACAATGATCTGCCTGATCTCCATAGGGTTCCCCCACCTCTGTCCCCGTCACTCTGTTTAATCTTTAAGTTGTTTTTCAGGAACATGGAGCTAGTCTTGCTCAGTTCAAACTGGTCAAGACCAGCAACCATTCAACTGGGTCTGCACAAGTATTTTATCAGACCACTCTGCTCCTTTATCCCTGAGCCTCTTGCCTTCAGGGAGGTGGATTTGAGATTTGTCCTCCAGTGTCCTCAGTTGGCTGCCTTGTGAATAAACCCTTTCTCTGCTGTGAACCTTGGCATCTTAGTGTTTATTCTGCTGTGCATTCCGTTACACTCCCACCATCTCTGCCCTAAAAGCAGGGAATGGGTGAGAAAAGGGGCTGTGATTCAGAGCGTGAACCAAGGCTGGCAGTAGCCAGACAGCCTGTTCAGATAATCTGTTGGGGAGCAGAATGGAAGCCAGAAATTCTGAGGAGTTAGGGGCATCAGTAGGCCTGTTATGGTGCCCTGGGGTTGATGCAGAGACCATGGATATATTTTTTTAAGTGTTTCTTCTAAGGGTGATTACACTGGGGCCTGGATGTGGACAGGCGTGACTTCAGTCTTTTGTATTTGTGAAGATGGATTTTTTTTTCCTTAAAAAATAAGTAAAGATTACATTTCTCAATGGAAATAGTCAAGAAAAAGATCTCAACAATCAGTTGTTTAGCAACTAAATACAGTTGAGCCTTGAACAACACAGGTTTGAGCTGCACAGGTCCACTTATACACAAACCTTTTTCAGTAGTAGATGCTACAGTCTACATGATCCGAGGCTGGCTGAATCCACAGCTGCAAACAATGACATTGTGTAGATGCAGGTGAACCACATGCACAGAAGGCTGGCTGACTGCAAGGTATACACCGATTTTCAGCTGTGCGGAGCCCACCCCTCACCCGTTATTCAAAGGTCAGGTGTAGATGGATGTTACCCAGGAGCTTAGGCAGCTACTTAGACTGTTGTTTTTAAATGATGTTTATTTGCATCCCCCTCTCTCTCTGTCCTCAGGGAACAACATGCTGTGATGATACATGCCCCAAATTAATACTTTTCATCTCAATAGTTAACTTTATTTTCCTCTCTACACTACAGTGTCTCCATTATGCAAGCCTTACTTTGCATGAAGAGCATGTTCTTTTTTCAAAATGAAGGAAAACACAAATAAAGGTACCAGTGATGCAGGAAAAGCCTGCAAGTCACTGTGATCCAGGCACCCCCACCCACTTAGGCGGTGTAGACACCACCTACAGCAGTCCAGGGAAGGCCACGGAAGAAGAGCCACCGGCTCCCTAGCAGGTTCTTGGCAAAGAGCAGGAGGCGGTGGGACACAGTCAGTGCCTGCTCTTGGGAACTTGCTTCTCACCTGGGAAGGAAGCAGCTAAGCCTATCATAATCTCAGGCTTATGAATGATACAAACTGATGACATCTTTTGGGAAGTGTACTTGTTTAAACTTCTTTTACTTCTAAATAGTTTTGTGAATGGTAAATTTTTCACTTTATTATTGCATGACAGACATCATTTGCAAATATCATTTGCCCAATGGAAGGGAGGAAAAATAATTTTTTAAAATATTCCAGGTTCTTAGTTGGGGTCACTATAAGAAAAGAAAGATCAAAAATAACTAGAAGTTTATTAACATGTATACCATGCTTGTGACGCATGAGAGTCCCTAGAAATGGGAAACTCAAAAGTTTGGTTAGAACTTGATTTTACATAGTATTTTAGCAAAGGAACAATACATTTTTAGAGAAGTGATAATGGAAAAGAACCTTGAAAGTTCCAGGGCACCAACTGTGAGAAGGCAAATATATGGGAAAGTAATGTAGACAAAGGCCACTTGGTAGATCGTATGTAGATTCCTCTGGTGCCACTTCCAGGTTGGTAAGGGTCTAGTGTTTTCTCCAGGGAGTAACTTTTCTCCTTCCTGGTAGAGAAGGGGGGAGGGACACCTTTGAGAATTTATATCCTGCTTTTAGGTAAATAAGGGGAGGACAGGGAGCTTTTCTTGTATCTGCTTCTTCGTATTTGCCTTCATCTTAAAATAATCCTTATGCCAAAATGGCGCATTTTTAGGTGGCATATTCTGCCACCCTTTGTTACAAATACATTGTTTATATTTGGTTACTTATAAGAAATTTCATATGCATTCTGGACCCTGGACAAATCTGGAAAAAAATGTAGATCATTACATAGTCATACAAATTAACCAAGGGCAAAAATCTGTTATATAAATTTGTCTGCTGCATGTATATCCAGAATCCCACATCCTGTTGATCATTTATACATGTTTTTTTAAAAAAGCAGGTTAAATGACCAGGCTATTTATTATGTTTACTAGTTGGCAGTGGAATGTTGGAGGAGGCTCTTTCAATCATTTCAATCAGTCTCCTGTGCTGGGATTTTTTAAAGACAAACTAGGAATTTCAATTATAATATTTTAACTTAGAAGTTTTGAAAGAATTGATGGTTGCCTAACAGTATAGATCATAAAGGTGAATTTTTTACCTAAAATAATAACTCCATTTCCATGTGTGTGCTTAATAATATGAAAAAGCAAACCCCAAGCTTTTAGGATCTTTCTGCAAGTGATGGGAATAATAGTGGTTGATGTTTTTATCTGTTTATAGATATCTGAAATATGAGGGTCTGAAACAACGCAGCTTTTAAAAGAAATAAAAATTTAAATGTACAATCTATAAAGGAAGATTTTTAAATGTCATTTACAATACCATCAAAAGGAATAAAATACTGAGGAATAAACCTAACCAAGGAAGTCAAAGACCTGTACACTGAAAACAAAAAAACACTGAAGAAAATATTAAAGAATACACAAATGTATGGAAAGACATCCTGTGTTCATGGACTGGAGGACTTAATACTGTTAAGACGGTAATAATACCCAAAGCTATCTACACATTCCGTGCAATCACTATCAAAATACCAACAAAATTTTTTGCAAAAATAGAAAAATTATAAAACTCGTAAGGAATTTCAAGGGACCTCCAAATACTCAGTCTCTGAAATGAACAAAGTTGGAGGTCTCACACTTACTGATTTCAAAACCTACTACAGAAAAGTATTACACTAATCAAAACAGTGTGGTACTGGCATGAAGACAGATATATACACCAGTGGAGAAGACTAGAGGGCCCAGAAAATACCACTGTGTATGACCGAATGACTTTCAACAGGGTTCCAATAGTTCTCAATGGCAAAATACAGTCTCTTCAACAAATACTGTTGGGCCAACTAGATATCTGTATACAAAAGAAAGAAGTTTGATACTTATGTTATACCGTATACAAAAACTAACTCAAAATATATTAAAGACCTAAATGTAAAGGAGGGGAGGGTATAGCTCAGTGGTACAGTGCGTGCTTAGCACGCACAACATCCTGGGTTCAATCCCCAGTATCTCTATTAAAACAAGACCTAAACTGTAAGATGTAAAACTATACAACTCCTTGAAGAAAACGGGTCCAACTTACTTGACAGTGATTTTGGCAATGATGTCTTGGATATGACATGAGAAGCAAGGGCAGCTGTGGACAGGAAACGTTGCCTGCCATTCCAGTAAACAAAGAATGTTCCCCGCCATTTTAGTTCTACAATATTGACCTGGATCAAGCCATCAGCCACTGCCCTGAAGCTACCCCCTGGAGATATGCCCTGAGGGTAATTCAGGATGGAGAAAAGTATTTTGTGCACTGGATTACGACCCTAGATAATTAAGATGCATATCTAAGGAATAATTTCAGTGAGCCCAGATCCTTGCATATTCCCATACATAGCAAAGCACTAAAATCATTAACTTGAGATGTCTGTTTTTTGTGATTAGCAGTTATCTTTTGGTGTTCATCTAAATATTTTTTCCAGCAAAAAAATTCCTGTATATATCCTGGCTCCTCCCTTACCTCTTTGAGCAGTTCCTCAGAGCTGAGAGGCTGTCTCTCAGGCGATAATATCCTGGAATAAACTGAACTCGAAACTTTTAGGTTGTGTGCCTTTTTCTTTGGTTGACACAACAAGAGCAAAAATAGACAAATCAGACTACATAAGACTAAAAACTGTGAATCAAAGGGCACAATCAACAGATTGAAGAGATAACCTACAGAATGGGAGAAAATACTTGCAAATCACGTATCTGATAAGGTGTTATTATCTACTATATTAAAAGAACCCCTACAAGCTTAAAAACAAAAACCTGATAACAAATGAGCAGAGGACTTTAAATAGACATTTCTGTAAAGATGATATATAGATGGCCAAACAGAAAATGAAAAGGTGCATAACATCATAGATCTTTAGAGAAATGCAAATTTTAAAAAATATTTTAACACCTTTATTGTGGTAGGGTTCCTGTACAGTAAACTACAAATATTTCAGATACACAATTTGATGAATTTTCATAGATGTATACACCAATGAAACCACCACCATAATCAAGATAGCTCACTTGTCCATCACTCCCCAAGAGGTACAAATTTCCAATTCCCAAATAATCCCTTCCCACCCCCTTTAACCCCTGGTAACCATAAGTTTGTTCTCTATGTCTGAGTCTGTTTCTTTTTTTTTTTTTTTTTTTGAGATAAGTTCATTTGTGTCCTTTTTTTAGATTCCACATATAAGCAATATCATATGGTATTCTTCTTTCTGTTTCTGATTTACTTCACTTAGAATGACAATATCCAGGTCCATCCATGTTGCCACAAATGGCATTTTTCATTATTTTTTATAGCTGAATAGGATTCCATTATGTACACACACACACCCCAGTCTTCTTTATCGAGTCATGTGTCAATGGACATTTGAGTTGTTTCCATGTCTTGGCTATTGTAAACAGTGCTGCTGTGAACATTGGGGTGCATGTGTCTTTTCAAATTATATTCTCCTCTTGATATATGCCCAGGAGTAGGATTGCTGGATCATATGGTAAGTCTTTTCAGTTTTTTGAGGAATCTCCATACTGTCCTCCATAGTGGCTGTACCAATTTTACATTCCCACTGATAGTGTAGGAGGGTTCCTTTTTCTCCACACCTTCTCCAGCATTTATCGTTTGTGGACTTTTTAATGATGGTCATTCTGACTGGTGTGAGGCAATACCTCATTTGTAATTTTGATTTGCATTTCTCTAACAATCAGTGATGTTGAGCATATTTTCATGTGCTTGTTGGCCATCTGGATGCCTTCTTTGGAGAGATGTCTATTTAGGTCTTCTGCCCTTTTTTTTGATTGGGTTATTTTTTTATATTAAACTGTATGAACTATTCATATACTTTGGAGATTAGCCCCTTGTCAGCTGCATCATTTGCAAACATTTTCTCCCATTCTGTAGGTTGCCTTTTCATTTTGTTGATTGTATCTTTAGCTGTGCATAACCTTATGGGAGTTCCCTTGTGTGTTATTTGTTGCTTTTCTCTTGCTGATTTTAATATTTTCTCCTTATCCTTAATTTTTGTCAGTTTGATTACTATGTGCCTTGGGGTGTTCCTCTTTGGGTTACTCCTGTGTGGAACTCTGTGCTTCCTGGACTTGGGTGACTGTTTCCTTTCCCAAGTGAGGGAATTTTTTGGCTATTATCTCTTCGAACATCTTCTCAGGTCCTTTCTCTCTCTCTTCTCTTTCTGGGACCCCTATAATGTGAATATTGGTTGGTGCCTTTTATGTTGCCCAGAGTTCTCTTAAACCATCTTCATTTCTTTTCATTCTTTTTTTCTGTTGTTTGGTAGTGATTCCACTACTCTGTCTTCTAGCTCACTGATCCATTCTTCTGCCTCGTTTAGTCTATTCTTGGTTCCTTCTAGTCTGTTATTCATTTCAGTAATTGTATTCTTCAACTATGGGTATTCTTTATATTTTATAAATCTTTGCTAAAAACTTCCCTTTGTGTATCTATACTCCTGAGTTCTCTGAACATCTTCACCATCATTACTCTAAACTCTTTCTCAGATAGATTGCCTGTCTCCTCATCACTTATTTCTTCTGGGATTTTATCTTGTGCCTTGGCCTAGAAGATAGTCTTCTGCCACCTCATGTTGTCTGACTTTCTATTTGTATTTTTAGGTAGGTTAGTTATGTTTCTCGACCTTGGAGAAGTGGCCCTCTGTGGGAGACGTCCTATGTGTCCCAGCAGTACACTCCTCTCTTGTCACCCAAGGGCCATGGCCCAGCCCAGTGTAGAGTCTGGGCTGTGTTTGTAGAGTCCTTCCAGAGGCTTTGGAATTGTTGTTTTCTTATTTCAGGTATCTGCCCCCTTATGGATAAGGCTGGACTAGATACTTATGCAGGTTTCCTGGTAGGAGGAGTCAGTGCTTGCCCACTGCTGGGTGAAGCTTGGTCCTGGACCTCTGGTGGGAAGGGCTGTGTCTAGAGAGGCATTTGTGGCTCAGGAAGTCTGCTGATGGGTGGGGCTGTGTACCCACCCAGTATGTTGTTTGGCCTGAGGCTTCCAGCACTTAAGCCTACAGGCTATTGGGTGGGGCTAGGTCTTGGTACTAATGATCCAAGTGAGATGCCAGCCTCCAGAAAAGCTCATGTAGATGAACACTCCTGGAATGTCCTCCACCAGGTTTTATGTCCCCTAGGTGAGCCACAGCCACCCCCTACCTCCCCAGGAGATCTTCCAAAACCAGCAGGTAGGCCTGGCCCAGGTTCCTATGAAGTCACTGACTCTGCCCTTGGATCCAGGGCACGCAAAATTCTGTGTGCACTTCCCAAGAGAGTGAAGTCTCTGTTTTCCCCAGTCCTTTGGGGCTTGTGGAGTTAAGCCCCTCTGGCCTTCAAAATCAGATGTTCTGGAGTCTCCTCCTTCCAATGCCAGAGCCCCGGGCTGGGGAGCCTGACATGGGGCTCAGAACTCTCACTCCTGTAGGAGGGCCTCTACAACTTAATTATTCTTCAGCTTGTGGGTTGCCCACCCAGGGGGTATGGGGCCCAATTATATAGCGAGCATGCCCCTCCTACCATCCCACTGAGGTTCCCTCTTTGTTTCCAGTTGAAGAGGATCTTTTTTGCTAGGTTACAGTCTCTTTTCTGATGGTTGCTTAGTAGTCTGTTGTGATTTTGCTGTAGTTTTGAGGAGAGGCAAGCTCGTGGTCCTACTACTTTGCCATCTTGACCTTGACTTAGAGAAATGCAAATTGAAACCATAATGAGATATTACCTCCAACATATTAACATAGCTACTACCAAAATAAAACAAGATAATGACACTGATGAAAATGTACAGAAATTCAAACCCTGTGCATTGCTGCTAGGATTTGAAAACGGAACAACCACTATGGAAAACAGTGTGTCAGATCCTTAAAAAACTGAAGAGAACTTCCATATGACCAGGTAATCCAAGTTCTAGATATATATCCAAAATAATTGAAAGCAGAGTCTTGAAGAGATATTGCAAACTCACTTTCATAGCAGCAGTATTCACAATAGTGAAGAGGTGGAAACAACCCAAATGTTGGTCTTCAGATGGATGGATAAATAAGATATATACAGAACATGGAGTTTTATTCTTTCCTTAAAAGAAAGGAAGTCCTGTGACATGGAAAGACATGTATAAAACTTGAGGACAAAAATGCAAGTGAAATAAGCTAGTCATATAGAAAAAAATGCTTTAGGATTCCACAGATAAGTGGTAAGTAGTCAAATTCATAGAAAAATAAAGAATGGTGGGTACCAGTGGCTGGTGGGAGGGAGAACAGGGAATTATTTAGAGAGTAAAGAGATCAGTTTTGCAACATGGAAAAGTTCTGGAGATCTAATAGCATAACAAGAATATACTTAACACTATTGACCAATACAGAAAAAATTTATTATATAGTAAATTATATTTTAAGGTGTTTTTCCAATAAAAACAAAAATTTTAATGTAGATTTTCAACCTAATGAAAGATGGTGGGAATAAGACAAATGGTGGGAATAAGACAAAAGATTCTTCAAGGCAAACTAATTAGGTTTCAGGGGAAAATTCCAGAGAGGAAAAAATTGTTACTAATTTCTAAACAATAAGATTAAGATTCTGCAGGTATAAATATAACTCTGAATGTGCTTTGTTTCTAATGACTGATAAGGAGTAGTTTGGGTTTTTTTCCTAATTTAAAAATAGCAAATAAAATTTTCTGTAGTGAGGCTTTGATGATATGTTTGGACAATCCGGGTATTGCTTTTATGAATGGGCACAAAAATAACTGATCCTTAATTACACTGTGATAAGAACCATTTTAAAGATAAAGTGCAGAAAAGAAATGGCCACAGTCCCTCTGCAAGATCATCTTCCTCCATATAGCGTTTACAACATCTACTCATTTAAAACCACCTCAGTCCCTACTGGAACAGGACAGCTAACCTCCACATCTCAAACCACCTTGGAACTAGAGGGCCAACCTGCACAGCTGATCCCCTATCCTGGACATAGTGACGTCTAAAAGTCCCACTACCGCCAAAGGATTAGGACCTCGAGGCCTGTAATTGAATTAGGATGGACTGTGTAACAGACTAGACAAGCAATGCACAACACAAATGCATGAGCAGTTCAGCAAGGACTACTGCCCTAGATTGGCAGACATGCTTGATTGTTGGTGGAGCTGGGGAAAGGCAGCTTGTCCTGCAACCAAGTGGCTGCAATCTGACAGTCCTGACTCTCCACATTGGGCCATTCATGACCACTTCTGTAGCAAGCATAGGATTGAGATGCAGAAGCAAGAGCCATTGTTCCTGGCCCTGCAGACACCCACAGGTTCTTGGAGAAGGTGGCCTAGAAAGTTGAAGTCTGTAAACGCAGCAGCCTTAGCGGACCTCTCTGCCTGGTCTTGAGCCCAGACCACACACAGGTCAAGCCTCCAGGGTCTGAGAGAGCCCCTGAGATGGCACTACAGTTGCCACCTCTCTGTTGGGCATTGCTTCTATGGCCCAGACCTAGGAAGAGGGAGCAACTGCTGCTGCTTCCATGCTGTCTTATCCCACTGAGGGCCTGTCCCTTCTGGACTCCGCTCTCAGTAACCCTCCCAACCCCCCACCCCTAGACTCCATGGCCCACCCCCTACCCCCTCCAGCAACCACCTCAAGCCCCCTTGACCCTAGGCAGCCAAGCTCCACACCTGAACCCCAGATTTGGACAGAGGGACATCTTGGGTTCCACCTCTGCTGCTGCTGCCGCTGCCAAAGCAGACAGCCCACCAGTTACCCTACCTGAGCTCTAGCTGGGGTGCATCCTGCCCCAGAGAGGCTTCCAGAGCCCTGGGCCCACCTAGGCCAAAACTGCCCCTGCTCCAGGGGGAAGGGGGCACGCACCCAAATGCCCAAAGCCCCTGACTGGGGTTCCCTCAGAGTGGCTTTTACCAATCTAGCCCAGATGTGGTGGCTAGCAGGAGCCCGAGCCTCAGCTTCCTGTGCCCAACCCGCCAGGCACAGGGCTGTGGACCTTGTCCTGGTGCCCCTGCCTGGACTTACCATGGCCTGCCCACACTCCCCATACCCCACTCCTTGCTGGCTGGGCCAAGCTCTGGACCCTGGAGTGTGGAGGGAGGGCCAGAATCTTGTCCTGACTTATCAACTCCAGGGGAAGAGACAGTGTAGGGTGTACAGAATTGCCTGCCCTCCCACCCCCACTGAGTCCTCTCCTGCACTTTGCTGAGGGAAAAAATGCCAACCTATGTCCAACCTGGCTCCAACATGGCATCTCACCATCTTGGCCACTTTAGGGGAGCACACCCACATCTAATGTTCTAGAGAGCAGAGCCTCATCCTGTTGGGTCCTCATAGTCTGCCTTCGTGACCAGAAGAGCAAGGGCTCCTCATCCAGGCACCTTGCAGTGGACCTAAGCCTATCCTTGACTGTGTCTTTAGCACTGGAGCTGGGCAAGAGACATCAAGAGACACATTGAATGTGGGCACAGAGTCCTAGCCTCTCCTTACTAGGGCCAGGGGAGCTACATTCTCTAGAGTCAGAGAGGCCAGCCTAATGGTTGTACACACAGATCCATCTAGAGGAGGTGGATTCCATATCCAGGACACCAAAGGAAACTAGTGTTGGTGGAAGGTCAACTCTGTTTACCACTGTTAACACAGTGCCAGAAATTAAAAATAAATAGCTCTAAATTAGTGTAAAAAGCCCTATCCTTATTAAGGCAATGCCAGGTCTAGCGTTTCCTTTTAAAAAACATTTCATGGCTGTATTTTTATTTTCAGTCACTAATGAAGGGTCTGTGTATCATAATATAAATGGAAGTCTTTCAAGAAGAAAATCACCAATATGATAACCTTTTGTTTCAATAGAAATGTTTATCCCTTTTACTAGGCAATAAAAAGTAAGGGTAATACAAGTATATTACAGTTGTTTTGTTTTGATCCTTTTAATAATGTCTGGTTCTTAGTCTCCAAAGGTTCTTAAGCCCATCTTGTTATGTATTAGGAAGGATGTCTATACCCTTTCATTATACATTTATTATTAAGATATTCATCCTTTTCTGGAATCATTGGATCACAGTCTGTTATCCATACTTCTTGTCAATAATAATCAATTGAGCCCCTAATTCCTTGTTTCCAGTTGATTTCATGCTCTTCCTGTTTGGGAAGACACCTGGGACCTCAGGCAGGTGGTCTTTGTAGGTCCTGGTGTCAACTTTGGTCAAAAGGGCACAGCTAGACCACCTTGCTCACAGCCTTGGGTAGGGACCACGAATTTGTGTGGGTCAGGACCTAGTCACTGGATTAATACATGGGGAAGTTTCAGCATCCTCTCCACTCAATATTAACTTTAAAAATGTTAGACTCTTAGAAGTATGTAAAAAATGGGAAATTCAAGGGTTTCAGTATCCCTATAATAAAATGTTTTTAAAAATTTGACATTTGAATTATTTACAAGAGTGCACACCAGAGGGAAAACATTTCAGAGACATTGATTTTTAATTTCTTTCTCCCCAGCTTTACCAACACAGTGCTCAAAAATCCAACACTCAGAGGGGTATGTTTCACAAAGTTTTAACCTTTCAAAGGGCTGATTAGAATATGGAAAATACACCATTCACTGAAACTGAGAAAATTAACAAAATTCTTGACAATCAAGGGCTTTACCAATATTTACATAATTCCATGAATCCAGTTAGAAATAAAATTTACAGGATTGTAAAGTATCAATAATAAAAGATTACATGGTTAGGATAATGTAAATACACATAAAAATCTACAGGAGGAAAATTTTTTAATTCCTCTAGGATGGAAAAGTAGACTTAAACAAGAATCAAGATGTACCACATTCCCAAACAAACAGACTTAGCCTCATGAACATACCAATTCTTTATCACTTAATCAATCCATTCTAATCCCAAAGAAAATCCAAAAGGTTATTGGTGCTTATTTTTTTTAGAGGAGTTACTGGGGATTGAACTCAGGATCTCATGCATGCTGAGCATGGGCTCTACCATTTGAGCTATACCCTCCTCCCCTAAAAGGCTTTTGAATGCTCTTGTTACTTTCCATTGTTAATAAGGGAAAATAAACAAGCAGAGATACTCAGGAGAATTATGGCAATAAATAGCCATGTTGTGAAAGAACCACTCGTACTACATGTGAAAATATATAGTAGAACACGAAGTTCAAGAAGGGACCTGAAGACATAAGAATTTAGTATAAAATGAGGCAGCCTCCCAAATCAGTGAGAGTGAAGATGGCCACAGGAAAATAGGCTCATAGTTCCACACCTCTCACAATATACCAGGATAAACTGTACATAGATCTGAGAATTAAATGTACTACAAACAGAACCATACAACTACTAGAAGAAATAATGAATAAGATTTCCCTTTATAGCTCTGGAGCAGGAAAAAAGCTTTTTGTATGTTTGACTTGAAAATCCTTTAAAACAAAGGGGGTAAATATGAACACATAAAATCTACCATATTAACCAAAAAACCATAATCACAGTACATTGATAAATCTTACAAAGTATGAGTTCCCAACCAAGAACAGCCCTTTCTTAGGGGCCTGTATTACCTGCCATTTCCTCACATCTCTTGGATCTGACTTGTTTCAAGTGCCCAAATCGCCTTTACCCATGTAATGGTAATAATCCCACTATAAACAGTACACTCCTTTATATGAACATTCCTGACCCTTTTACTCCAATTGCCCACTCATGTCTTAAATCTTTTCTGCAGAAGTTATTCGAGTTTTTACCTTTTAGAAACAAAGCCGCTCTTCTGCCAGTTGTCACTAACAAGATACAAGTGCTTGCAGAAACACACCTTTACCATGTCAGAAAATAACTAGCATAATTATGTCTTTTTCTTTCGAAATTTTTTGTCCACATAAATTGTTCACCATATTCAGTTTGTATTATACTCAAAAACTTAATTATCTTTTTACCCAGAAACTGTTTCTTTAAAAAACTTCATTGCCACTTTCATTAATAAAATGACTCCTCTTACCACACAGAACTGTAAATAGATGAAAACGTAAAACGCCACTAGTCCCATCATCTGGGGAGAGGCCCTGAAAATTTGGGGGCCTATTCTTCCATGTGGTTTAAATGCACATACGTGAAAATGGAACTATAATTTTTTAGGTTAAAAATTCATTAACGGAAATATGACTTCTCTAGGGATACGTTCCACTTTGTTCCTTGGCTGCTTTGGCCCAGACACCTATGTTCTGGGTGTTTCTTTAAAAAGTTTTACTGAAAGAGGTATAATTGGCTGAAGGTAAACTGCTCTATTTAAAGTATACAATTTGATAAATATTGACGTATGTTACACCTGAAAAATGATCACCACAGTCAAAATAAGGAACACATCCATCACACCGTGTTTCTTGCTCCCTCGGCATACGTTGTCGTGGAAGCTACACTGTTGCTCCAAAGAGGTTCTTTAGTTATTTATTCCGTGCTTAACTAGGGATATAATTTACTATTAAGGCAGTTTCATGTGTACTAAGAAACATGTACCTAGAGTGTCTGAAGGTTCCTGAGAAGTTCCTTTCCTTACATACTTGATATTTCCTGCCCTAGATCAAATGTTACCTAAGTAAAATCTTTCACAGGAATCTTGAATTAATGGGTGTTATAGTATAGCTTCCTATTGCTGCTTTTGGTTTAAGGGTCATTTTGAGTCTTAGTCATTGTAAATGTGGAGATTTTGGCACATTTCCACCCATAAATTGTTGAATTCATTACGTTAGCTAAGGAAAGAGTATGTGGTAGTTTATGATTTATGTGTGGGATAGGTGTACTATGTGTACATTTATAGTGGTCATCATTGCAGAAAAATGAAGAATTCAGAACCCAACCGTAAACTCAAGACAAGCCGCAAAAATAGGAATAGAAACTCAAAGACCTTGGAACAGAATTGCAGCATGAAACCCAGGTAATGAAAGCACATATTATCTTGTCCGATGGAAGGAAAAGGTGACCAAAAGCTGACTTACTGGCAATTATCTGTTTTCGTTTAAACCACTCTACAGATAGGATTTTCAAAAAAATACATAATTTCCATACGGGGGAAGAGCTCATTAGTTTTAAAAAAAATGCCATGGATTTTGTGACAGAATATATTATAGAAACAAAAATTGTTGAGAGGAAAATCATGATGATTTGAAAAACTGGGACCACAGAATTCCCTTTCAAAAAGAAAATTCTAAAAGCTTTTTACACGTCTGCAAATCTCAACTGCCATCGTTTCAAACATGAAAACTTTACATATCCACCTACATTATTTATGACAAAAAGATCCCATTCTACACTTAAAATCGTTATTCGGGGTGGGGGGTCAAGACATCTGTCTTGAGGGAATATGAAGTAGTGATTAATTTTTCTGTATACTTCTGCAATCTCGACTATCATCATTTCAAAACCTGTAAACTTTGTAGTTCCACAGATCCACCTACATTCTATTCTCTTTGCAAGTACCCATGGGGGCTTGTTAATCTTAAGTAGGTGGTCTACCCTTGACAACCGATTAAGTACTCTCCTCAAGACAGCTTACGCTCGGAGGTAATGTGCAGCATGTGAAGACTATCTTAATATAGTAGACTCCCACTAGATGTTTTGTCTTAAATTGTTCTGTATCCACAATTCTGCCAAGAAGTATGTGACCAGTGAACTCCAAGTGACGCAGTCTGGTGGCTTTTTCCTGGCCTCATTCTGCTTCACTTTATAAAACTGGGTTTCTTTTCAATAAAGCTTTCATTAAAAAAAAAAAAAAATCCTACTTTCCTTTTCGCATCTCTGAGAGCTGAGCCGGGCTCTCTCCCCTTTTCCACACCCCGATAGCTGCTGCATCAGACAGGGAATGGAAACAGGTCTGAGAAGAACTACATTCAGATCCTAATCATGCTTCAAATGAGTATGTGACATTTGATCAGTCACCTAAACTTTTAGAGTTTGTTTCCTCTTCTAAAACAGTGAGATGAAACTACTTATCATACCTACATTACAAACCAAAAAGAGGAAAAACTTTGGATAAGCCTTATTCTTATGCAAATGGATATTACTTAACTAATTACTGGCAGTAGAAAACAGCTCAGTCACTGCTGCTATATAAGACACCCTTTGTGCCCCACTTAGGGATTAGATGAGAATGCCAACTCTTCTTCTAGCAGTAGTCACTGTGTAGTGTTTAAAATGTTCATCAAACATCTATACAAGTCCTTTGCATGCACGATTAAGCCCTCAAATGCTGACAAATTAATAAGCAGTGTATACTTGATTTTAAAAAACCCCACAAACATCTACTGCTGTATATTCTGGGCTTCATATTCTATTGCAAGCATTTAAACATTGGACTATTTGTATTACAGGAGCATGGACTCACAGGGGGCTCTTAAATTCCAGGACCACCTCCACTGCATCCACAGGCAGGTGAGGGGCCATCCCCACCACCGTCTCTACCAGTGCCACCTCTACCCACAGGAATTGCTCCTCCTCCTCCTCCAACTCCTTTATCTCTACTAAATGGTACACCATACCCACCACCATCACCTTTGTTTGGGCATCTCCTGGTGTAACCTAAAACATGAAGCAGAAATAAATGTATAAAACTGACCTTCATGAATTGATTCTCGAACTGCATGACTTGATTCTCCGTGAAGACAATCAAATTGTCAGCGGTAAAATTTTGACTAGAGGTTTTTGACATTTTTCTAATTCATAGCTGTGTAAAAGTACGGAATATTTTCAGAGAACTAACTGTTGACTCTAACTTTCCTTTGTGAGCTCACCAACTTATGCTCCTCTTTCAGTGTATAGTTTTCTCAATAAGGTTAGCCCTCAGTATCCGTCGGGGATTGGTTCCAGGACCCCTGTGGATACCAAAATCAGCAGATGCTCACGTCCGTTACACTTGGCCCTCCATATCTGTGTGTCCATATCTGTGGATGTGGAACCCATGGATATGGAGGGCTGACTGTAATTCTGTGCGTCCCCATGCAAGTCATCAATTACTTAAAAGGTGCCATAATGTGATCCCTCTGGGACTGCTAGATGTCCTGAGGATGAATCCTCAGGCACTAAACCAAAGAATGCCGTTCGGCTGGAAGGAGCTAGTGTCCCTTCTCTTCAGAGCTGGACAGATTTTTAGTCTCTTTGTCAAACAGTTTCTTGAGACTTTATATATTAGAAACCTTCCCAATTTTAAGCCAAATTCAAAAGGTCACCCAACCCAGTTTACTTCAAAGTTCCCCTTAGGCTTTCCCTACCTAGGAAATGACTCCTAGGTCCCTTTCACCTAGGAAATGTACTGTTATCCTCAGATCTTAACGACGCAAATAAAAGTCACATGCCTCACTTAAAATATGGAAGTCCAGATAGAAGGAGGAACTCACCACAGCACCTGCAGAGTGCCAAGGGCTAGTTCAAAGTAGATTTGGGTTTCTCGGATATTCGGCTATGCCAGGCAATGTCGACACAAATAATCAAAGCAATCTATACTGAGGAATAGGAGGGAGTTTTCTTTGTGGCAAGCTGAGGAATAACTCTTAGGTATAGCCTCCACCAAGGAAGAAAGCACCCCAGAGAAGCATGGTTTTCAGCACAATTTTGTATCTCCTAAGAACAAAGAACACGTAACAAACACAACAGGTTTCTTCCTTCAAGGTTTCAACAGAGATGAGGTTACAGATAAGCATGCACACAGTGAGCCAGCATGATCCTGGCCTCTGGGAAGGGAACCGTATCTTTGAAGGCATACTAGCATTGGCATGACAGGAAGGGACACTACTCCTTATCTTCAAAGTGGACATTCTTTAATGGTTAAATCCGATGAACAACGTGTATTTGACGGCCATGAGTCAAGCTGTTCTAGTTCAGATAAAGTTCAGGCCAACAGATTAATTTCCAAAATACACAAACAGCTCATACTACTCAATATCAAAAAGACAAACCACCCAATCTAAAACCGGGCAGAAGACCTAAGAGGTATTTCTCCAAAGAAGACATACAGATGGCCAACAGGCACATGAAAAGATGCTCAACATCACTAATTATTAGAGAAGCACAAATCAAACGTACAATGAAGTGTCGCCTCACACGAGTCAGAATGGCTGTCATCAAAAAGTCTACAAATAATAAATGCAAGAGAGGATGTGCAGAAAAAGGAACCCTCCTACTCTGTTGGTGAGAATGTAAATTTGTACAGCCACTATAGAGAACAGTATGGAGGGTCCTCAAAAAACTCAACATAGAGTTAACCATGACACAGCAATCCCACTCCTGGGCATATATCCAGAAAAGACGAAAACTCTAATTTGAAAAGACACATGTACCCCGCAATGTTCATAGCAGAACTATTCACAGTAGCCAAGACATGGAAACAACCTAAGTGTCCATCAACAGACCAATGTGTAAAGATGTAGTACATATATACAGTGGAATATTACTCAGCCATAAAAAAGAATTGCAGCAACATGGATGGACCTTGAGATCATCATACTAAGTGAAGTCAGACAGAGAAAGACAAATATCATATGCTATCATTTCTATGTGGTATCCAAAAAATGATACAAATGAACTCATTTATAAACCAGAAATGAACTTACAGGCATAAAAAACAAACGTATCGCTACCAAAGGGGAAGGGTGGTGGAGAGATAAATCAGGAGTTTGGGATTAACACACTGCTATATACAAAATAGATAACAAGGACCTACTGTACAGCACAGGAAACTATATTCAGTATCTTGTAATAATCTATAATGGAAAAGAATCTTAAAAAGAAGAGAGATATGTGTGTGTGTGTGTGTGTGTGTGTAATTGAATCACTGCACAGAAAACTAACACAACATTATAAATCAACTACAATTTAAAACAAAGGTATTATATTTTGTCAAGTGGTTATCCTGCGTCAATTGACATGATTATGTGGTTTTTAGGCTTCATTCTATTTATGCCTATTTATGTGTCTATGATACTAATTTCCACATATGGATCCATCATTGCATTCCTGGGATTATTCTGACACGTTCCTGCTAATACGCTGTTAGATGAGGATTCCTAGTATTTTGTTGAGAATTTTTATGCGGATAGTCAAACAAGATATTGGTCTGTACTTTTCTTGTGATATTTTTTGTCTGGCTTTGATATTAGGATAATACTGGTCATAAAAAATGACAAAAGATGCTGTGATGGTTAATTTTATGTGTCAACATGTCTAAGCCATGACTCCTACATATTTGCTCACACACTAGTCTAAATGTGAACTGAAGGTCTATTTTGGATGAGATTAGCATTTATAATTAAAGTACAGATTACTATCCATAATGTAAGTACGATTCATCAAATCAGTTGATAACCTTAAGAGAAAACAGAGGTCCACCAAGGAAGAGGAAACCTACTTCTACACTGCCTTACAACTTCAACTGCAACATGAACTTTTCCATGGACTTCCATCACGCCAGTCTGTAACACAGACTTTGTACTTCCCAAACTCCAACATCACAGGAGACAATTCTGAAAAATAAACCTATCCCGCCTTGTATATAGCTCCATTTCTATGGACCTTAATTTCGTGATTTTACGTTTTTCTGAGAAACTTGAGAAGGAATGGTATTAATTTCTCTTTATGAAGGAAGACATTTGGTCTAACAATCGCAACTGTTGTGATGATTTAAATTATTTATAATCAATTGCTACATATGTTTTTGTATTCTTCTGATAATACACCAAATGATGCCATTTGTTGGCTACTTTTATGAATATACAATTGTATCACTCTGGATAAGCCGTGATTCCCACTAACAATACTAACTTTAGTGATGTACAATTTCTTTATGTAGTCTAGTTAAACATATGGTAATTCTGTAAACCAGCTATCAGTTATCTAATTCGTCTTTTCTCTATTCCATTTATGCTATATTAACCTTACTTATTTTCCTCCTTCGGTTAGATCTGGGTTTAGTTTCTGCATCACTGTGAGATTTTAGAAAAGGGATGATAACATGTTGATTTAACTTTCTTTTCCTATTACATGTTCATACATAAAAATTCTGTTAAAATACTACAGACTCTGCAAAATGTATCATACAATTCACTTCTTTAAGGTAAAAAAAGTTAATTATTTTACGATAACCACAGACTTGAACACATTTCAGCAAAATCAGTTTTACAATGTGTCAGTGACTCAACAAAAAGAAGCCCCATGTGATGATACGTCACTGCCATACCGATCAACCTAGTTTGAGTAGAGAAAATACGAGGGCAACAGGCCCTATATTAACTAATAATGTTAAAATCATTTTCTTCAGAAATCAAGTAGTAGCCTCCAACGATGCAACAGTACGTGTTTCTATAACACATACTTATAAGATATTGATGATACACACAGGAGTGACTTAGCAAACACAAGTATACTAACAAAGACAAACACAGAAAACACCTCACAGAACATTCACTAAAAAGAACCCTCTCTTCCTGGTAAATAAAACATCAGAATCTCTCCCCTCCCTGGCCGCACACAGCTCCCCTGCACTGACTTCCCTGGGACGAGGCCTTGTGTCCTGAGAACGGGGGGGGGGGGGGGGGGGGGGAGTCGGGGGTGGGGGGCGGTGCGAGTGAAGAGCTACCCCACAGCTTTGCTCCGGGTGGACGCCGAGCCCGGAAAACGAACCCCGGTGACGCCACCACGCACACCTGGCGCCTGGGTAACTACGACTCTGCACGCCTCGGCGCGCGGCGCCTCCATCGATGACAGGGAGGAAGGGAGGCAGAAAGAAGAGAGGGCCCTAGTGTCCAAAGACAAGGGACAGGTGAAACAAGGCAGGCTCCTCCCTGCTCCCCGCCATTCCCCCCAGCATCCCGCACCCCGCCCCAGCTGAGACAAGGGCACTCTACCCTGGCTGCTGGTCGCAAAAGAAAAGGAGAGGATCTAGCAGGACAGGACCTGACTCTGCACAGACACACCAAGGCCAGGGGACCTACAACGCTGAGAGCCAACGAACGCAAAAGAGCCTACGTTGCTACGTCAGCCCGGTGGGGTCCCAGAGCAGGCGACATGGACACGGCCCTCTGTGCGTCGGCTTGCTTTCACCTGCATTCAAGCCCGCGAGCGCGCGCACACAACAATCCCACGTCTTTCCCACTGCAGGGAGGGGGTCGCAAGGCGGAGGCACAAGTGAGGAGCCGCCACGGTGCACCGGTGAGGGCTTCTGCCTTGACTGGGATAATACATCTCCCTCCACGGTGGCACCTCCAACGCACTCACAGGGGAAAAGTACGAGAGAAGGAACGGTCTATGTGAATATATACGCATACGCACACATACGCAAGTGCACGTGTGTCCCTGGTACACGTACCTCCTTACGACACACGCGCACCCTTACGTACGTAAATACGTAAGTACATAGGTGCGAACGAGTCCGGGGTTTGAGGGTAGAGTACGGAACACACTCCCGTGGAGAGCTTCCCAGAAGGGTCCGCTGAACTAATGGCCCTCACCAAGGTCCTGTATCTGTGTGGATGGAGACACTGAGCTCTGCACCTGTCCCGTGGACTTCAAACCCGCACGCATACGCGCACATCCTCCCCCACCCCCGCCCCCCACTGCCCAGGACCCCTACCACCACAACCTCCCCAGGGCACTCGCTGGCAGAGTGACTTCCCGAGCCCCCCTGGAGGTGAGCAGGAACAATCCACCCCAGCTCCCCGGGTCCCTGTCAGTTCCTCCCGCCGTCCCCGTGGCCTAGCCCCTCTTGGGCCTGCTCCGGAGCCCTTAGGCCCGTTGAGGTAGCTGGAGGAGAGCAGGAGAGAGACAACCACGCAACAAGAGGGGACATGCGGGTCCCCGTGCCACCTCGAGCTCTGAATCAGTGTCCTGAGAGAGCTAGGCTTCTGCCTGAGAAGACCCGTATGGGTAGCGGTCCCCAAGTGCGCAGACATAAACAGGGTCCCCGGTCGCCAGGAAGTGTGGACTAGAGCGAAGCGGAGATGGAGCCACGGATACACACGCATCCCTTTGGCTGTCCGCACATGTACCGGCCTTCTGCCCACGAGAAGCCCCGAAGGGGAGAGAGACACCACCTCCGCGCAACACCCCAGTAGACCAGTAGAGCCAACCCCACTTGCAGGGCCTGGATGGCTCTTGGGCCTCCCTGGGCCTTTTTTGATCCACAAAGGGCGGAGGGAGAGGCCACGCTCGCAAGGGTGGTTGGCATTTCTGGAGCAACAGTGCCATCAAGCGGAAGCTTTTTGAGCACGGCCTCCAAACCCTGCCTGTGGATACCGTGGGCAAGGGCCTGTGATGGGACGAAGGGTGGGTTTGGTTCACTCAGAGGATTCCCGGTGGGGGTGTGGGGGGGGGGCGGCCAACTCCGGAACACCGCCAGAGTAAGGTGCGGGAGCGAAAGGAGGTGGTGGGAGCCGAGCTCGCCCACCCGGGAGCCCCTGGCTGTCAGGCCGGCCGGGCTTCCCAGCCTTGGGGGCGTGGCCTCGGCAGCCGCCATGTTCCGGAACCAGGAGCTGAAGCTACCCCATCCAGGGCGTCCGGCCCCCGAAACTCTGCCCTCCTTGCGGGACCCAGGTCCGCCGGTGGGATCCCGGGGGAACCCAGGACCCGTTGCCGCTGCCCCGTCGGAGGCCCCGGGTCCAGCAACGTGGGCAGAGGGGAAAGGGGGAGGAGGCGGCCACCCTGTCAGGGGCAGCATTCTGCAGACAGGACGGAGAATTTCCCGATTAGTGTCTGGTCCCGGAGCCAGACAAGGAAGCGCAACGTAGGCGGGCCGCACATCCCGAGTTCCAGCTCCACTTCCGGTTCGGGGTGTGTTTCGTTTACTTTTGCGCCCGCCACAGAGGGTCTGGGTGCCATGCCCCACAGGACCCCATGAGGCCCTTCCTGTCCCGTATCACACTGGGTATCCAGACCCACTCGGGACGGGATACAACTGGGCCAACATCAGCACGCTGAGATGGACATCACCGTCCGCAGGGAGGGGATCGAGGGCCAAAGTTTTCCGCCTTCTATCTCGGACTCGGGCTCGGGCACGGGCACGGGCACGGGCACGGGCACGCTGCAGCCAGGGGACGCCTTGGTCCTCGGGGGGCCTCCCTCGTCGTGGACGACCCGGGTCCTCTTGTCTGGGGGGGACGCCGGAGATTTTTCCCACGGGGCCCAAGGTTCGCAGGGGCAGCCGCTGACCCTAGCCAGGGGGGCACACTGAGACCACCTGGGGCCAGGGAACCAGTCAGATCAGGGAGGCCAGGCCCTGGCCCCAAGGAAGGGCTCTGCCCACGTGAGACCGCCTGTTGGCAGAGTTTCGGCCGGCTCCCAAGTGTGAAAGAAGGGGCAGGGGGCGGGTGTCAGCAACCTTCCAAGAGGGGTGAAAGCCAAGTGGAATGTGTGGAGGGAGGGGTCCAGCCTGGAGACCTGTTCCTGGAGTTCGAAGCCTCGCCCGGTACGTTACCACCAAACCACCAGCACCACCGCTACAGCCACCCCCGGCCCCGCAAGCCTGCTGACCCCCAAGGCAGGTTAAGAGCTGGGCAAAGCGCAGGAACGAGCCACCGCAGGGCTTGCTCCAGAAGAGGCCCGTGGGGACAGTCAGGGTCTAGAAGGAACGGTCGTGTGCCCGGAGTATGCACTTGGGAGACAAGCTGGATGAGGGGTGGTGATAGGGGAGGTGGGGGGGGGGCGCGCATTTCGCTCAGTCCAACAGAGGTGGGCCTTAGGCAGCGTCTTGAGACCTCTTCTTGATTTCCCCGCTGGGCTGCGGCCGCAAGCACAGGGCCACAGGGTCAAGACCTGGAGAGCCAGGGCTGAATGGAAGCCAGGGCCCTTCCTTCTCATCGCTGAAGTGAGGCTCGGGGCCTCTTCGGGACAAAGCCGAAGTCTGCAAAGGCATGGCCCAGGGGTCCGCTCGGCCCGGCTCCTCTCCTGTGCTGTCCTCTCGAGGAGGTGGGTCCGGGAGCCCTGGGGACAGGACACGACAGGCCTGTGCCAGAATCCTGGACACCCCGGGAAATGGCAGAAATTCTTGGCTCAGGAGAAGGGCTCCTTCTGCAGTGTCTCCTTGGTCCTGAGAGCGCCGTTCCCCTCTGGACTCCGACTGCGAGCCCTCGCTGGGCCTCGGGCCCCCTTGGCACTGGGTAGCCAGGCTCCCCACGTCATCCCCGAGCTGGACAGAAAAGCGGCACTGGGCCGGACTCCGCCACTGCTGCCAATGGCAGCACAACTCTGGCTGGGCTCAACGCGGCCCAGAGAGGCTTCGGGGGCCCTGGGCCTGCCCAGGCCGGACCTGCTCTTACTCCCAGGGGAAGGGGCACGCACGCGGCCAAAAGCCCGCGGCCCCGGGGCAGCCCAGGGCGGCCCCTGGCCTGGCCTGGGCTCCAACCGAGCAGCTTCCTCTAGTCCCGCCCAGACATGGCGGCCGCCAGAGTCCCGGAGCCTCCACTTCCTCTACCCTACAAGCCAGGCACCGGCGGAGGGGGGCCGGGGGGGGGGTGTGTGTGTGGGGGGAAGGGACGGGGGCCGAGCGCCTTCCCCCGGTGCCCGTCTCTGGAGCTTCTAAGGCCTCGGGTCACACCTCCTGCCCCTTCGCTGGCGGAGCTCTTGATTTCCCGGGGCACGGGCCGGGCCCTTGTTCCCGACTGTACGCCCCTGCCACTCCTCCCCAGGAAGGGACAGCACAGGGTCCGCGAGGCTGGCGACTGGCGGACCTGTTCCTCTTGATGGCAGCATCGCACCAGAAACAGCAACCTGCCTCTCCCCAGTCCTCTCCCTCCGCCCTTCGCTGACGAAAAAAAGAAATGCCAAGCAGGCTCCAACCTGGCAGGCGAAAAGCAAGGTGCCTCAACATCTTGGCCACTTTGGCGGGACGCGGGACGGGGGACGGGGGACGGGCGGGCGCCTCAAACCCTTGTACGCCACCCTGAGTGGCCTCGTCTCTGAGGGGTCCTCTCAAGCCGCCTTCACCACAAAAAAGCGAGGACTCCCCCATCGAGGCACCCAGCAGTGGACCTGCAGCTGTATCTTTAGCAATCGGTTCCCAAGCCGAAGACCTTGGGAAACACACTGAGTGTGGGCACAGAGTTCGAGTCACATCCGGCCCGTGCCTGGCGAGACACAATCTCACGGGTCACCCAGTCTCGTCCGCATCCCCCTTCCCAAACGTCCAGCCGGCGCAACCTCTCAATAATCCAGCAAGAGCGCCCTCCCATGGCCTTCCCGGCCTGGGCGAGTGCCAGGGTGGAGCGAGCTGGGCCCAAGGGTGCTCAGGAGGCGAGGGGAGGAACAGGCATACGGGGCTCCTGCCCTCACAGCACAAAAGGCCAAAGGCCTAACAGGCCTGGATCTCCTCAAAGGGTCACCAACCGCCTGTGCCCCCTTGGGGCTGAGACCGCGGCTTCTCGTGGGTGAGGTGGGCGGCCGAATGATCACGTCGCTGGCAGTTAAGCTTCACAGAAGCTGGAGGCCAATCTGGGTCCCGGTCGCAGGTGCACACGCCCCAGGCCCTGGCTCGGGCCCAATTCCTCTCCACTCTCCCCGGTCCTGCAGGACACTGACCTCAGTTTCCACGTGCCGATCGCCCGCATGTACACGGATGATCCACATGCTCGTCCAAGCATCTCTTCCTTCCCACTCCACAATCACGACCTGCCTCGAGAGCCTTTCTCTGCCACGGCGGAAAACTCCGGCCTAGTACACCAGTGTCCCCCCGCTGCCGGGAACCTACCTTGGGAGTCTCTCCTCCTCGAGGCTGGCCGACATACCAGAATCACTGCCTCTTTCCCATGATGAAATAAACCCTTTTGGAAGAGGAGAAGGAAGGGAACAGAAAGCACTCACTCACCCAGAACACCAGCGCCTAGAGATGGACCGACGTCCCCGATGATGTCCCTTCTCCACCTTTCCTTCCGCGCTCTGCCTCCTCTGCAACGAGAGAGAGAGCCCAACGCCCTTCACTCAGTGAGGGACCGCCACGCTGCTGGTTAACAACGGGCCGCGTGCAGCCCCGGCCCAGGCAACCTCGACAGTGTCTTCGGCGACTATTCGTACCAGCTCCCCGGGACCAGCAAAACTTCCGAGGAAAGCAGGGTGTGAAAAATCAGCCACACTCGTCCTTTGGAAATTGCGCGGGTGTCGGACGGAAGGAGCTCTTACAGGAAGGACCGTGTCGGGTCAAACCTGGATCATACCTCCCCCCACCACCAATCTGTCTTCCGTGGGAACCACAGCCATCACCTTAGCGTTTATAGCCGCAGAGCTCTCCTCCTCGGCTCTGGACCCGAGGGACTGTGGCGGGATAGCGATGGGTAACTTGGCAAGCCCGCGCCCTCCACCGCAACTGGAAAGGCAGACCCTCCACTGACAGGCAGCTCCTATGACGGGCTGGTAAGCAGTCACCAAGCTCTCCCATCCCTGGCCGCACACAGCTCCCCTGCACTGACTTCCCGGGGACGAGGCCTTGTGTCCTGGGACCGGGGGGGAGTCGGTGCGAGTGAAGAGCTACCCCACAGCTTTGCTCCGGGTGGACGCCGAGCCCGGAAAACGAACCCCGGTGACGCCACCACGCACACCTGGCGCCTGGGTAACTACGACTCTGCACGCCTCGGCGCGCGGCGCCTCCATCGATGACAGGGAGGAAGGGAGGCAGAAAGAAGAGAGGGCCCTAGTGTCCAAAGACAAGGGACAGGTGAAACAAGGCAGGCTCCTCCCTGCTCCCCGCCATTCCCCCCAGCATCCCGCACCCCGCCCCAGCTGAGACAAGGGCACTCTACCCTGGCTGCTGGTCGCAAAAGAAAAGGAGAGGATCTAGCAGGACAGGACCTGACTCTGCACAGACACACCAAGGCCAGGGGACCTACAACGCTGAGAGCCAACGAACGCAAAAGAGCCTACATTGCTACGTCAGCCCGGTGGGGTCCCAGAGCAGGCGAGATGGACACGGCCCTCTGTGCGTCGGCTTGCTTTCACCTGCATTCAAGCCCGCGAGCGCGCGCACACAACAATCCCACGTCTTTCCCACTGCAGGGAGGGGGTCGCAAGGCGGAGGCACAAGTGAGGAGCCGCCACGGTGCACCGGTGAGGGCTTCTGCCTTGACTGGGATAATACATCTCCCTCCACGGTGGCACCTCCAACGCACTCACAGGGGAAAAGTACGAGAGAAGGAACGGTCTATGTGAATATATACGCATACGCACACATACGCAAGTGCACGTGTGTCCCTGGTACACGTACCTCCTTACGACACACGCGCACCCTTACGTACGTAAATACGTAAGTACATAGGTGCGAACGAGTCCGGGGTTTGAGGGTAGAGTACGGAACACACTCCCGTGGAGAGCTTCCCAGAAGGGTCCGCTGAACTAATGGCCCTCACCAAGGTCCTGTATCTGTGTGGATGGAGACACTGAGCTCTGCACCTGTCCCATGGACTTCAAACCCGCACGCATACGCGCACATCCTCCCCCACCCCCGCCCCCCACTGCCCAGGACCCCTACCACCACAACCTCCCCAGGGCACTCGCTGGCAGAGTGACTTCCCGAGCCCCCCTGGAGGTGAGCAGGAACAATCCACCCCAGCTCCCCGGGTCCCTGTCAGTTCCTCCCGCCGTCCCCGTGGCCTAGCCCCTCTTGGGCCTGCTCCGGAGCCCTTAGGCCCGTTGAGGTAGCTGGAGGAGAGCAGGAGAGAGACAACCACGCAACAAGAGGGGACATGCGGGTCCCCGTGCCACCTCGAGCTCTGAATCAGTGTCCTGAGAGAGCTAGGCTTCTGCCTGAGAAGACCCGTATGGGTAGCGGTCCCCAAGTGCGCAGACATAAACAGGGTCCCCGGTCGCCAGGAAGTGTGGACTAGAGCGAAGCGGAGATGGAGCCACGGATACACACGCATCCCTTTGGCTGTCCGCACATGTACCGGCCTTCTGCCCACGAGAAGCCCCGAAGGGGAGAGAGACACCACCTCCGCGCAACACCCCAGTAGACCAGTAGAGCCAACCCCACTTGCAGGGCCTGGATGGCTCTTGGGCCTCCCTGGGCCTTTTTTGATCCACAAAGGGCGGAGGGAGAGGCCACGCTCGCAAGGGTGGTTGGCATTTCTGGAGCAACAGTGCCATCAAGCGGAAGCTTTTTGAGCACGGCCTCCAAACCCTGCCTGTGGATACCGTGGGCAAGGGCCTGTGATGGGACGAAGGGTGGGTTTGGTTCACTCAGAGGATTCCCGGTGGGGGTGGGGGTGGGGCGGCCAACTCCGGAACACCGCCAGAGTAAGGTGCGGGAGCGAAAGGAGGTGGTGGGAGCCGAGCTCGCCCACCCGGGAGCCCCTGGCTGTCAGGCCGGCCGGGCTTCCCAGCCTTGGGGGCGTGGCCTCGGCAGCCGCCATGTTCCGGAACCAGGAGCTGAAGCTACCCCATCCAGGGCGTCCGGCCCCCGAAACTCTGCCCTCCTTGCGGGACCCAGGTCCGCCGGCGGGATCCCGGGGGAACCCAGGACCCGTTGCCGCTGCCCCGTCGGAGGCCCCGGGTCCAGCAACGTGGACAGAGGGGAAAGGGGGAGGAGGCGGCCACCCTGTCAGGGGCAGCATTCTGCAGACAGGACGGAGAATTTCCCGATTAGTGTCTGGTCCCGGAGCCAGACAAGGAAGCGCAACGTAGGCGGGCCGCACATCCCGAGTTCCAGCTCCACTTCCGGTTCGGGGTGTGTTTCGTTTACTTTTGCGCCCGCCACAGAGGGTCTGGGTGCCATGCCCCACAGGACCCCATGAGGCCCTTCCTGTCCCGTATCACACTGGGTATCCAGACCCACTCGGGACGGGATACAACTGGGCCAACATCAGCACGCTGAGATGGACATCACCGTCCGCAGGGAGGGGATCGAGGGCCAAAGTTTTCCGCCTTCTATCTCGGACTCGGGCTCGGGCACGGGCACGGGCACGGGCACGGGCACGCTGCAGCCAGGGGACGCCTTGGTCCTCGGGGGGCCTCCCTCGTCGTGGACGACCCGGGTCCTCTTGTTTGGGGGGACGCCGGAGATTTTTCCCACGGGGCCCAAGGTTCGCAGGGGCAGCCGCTGACCCTAGCCAGGGGGGCACACTGAGACCACCTGGGGCCAGGGAACCAGTCAGATCAGGGAGGCCAGGCCCTGGCCCCAAGGAAGGGCTCTGCCCACGTGAGACCGCCTGTTGGCAGAGTTTCGGCCGGCTCCCAAGTGTGAAAGAAGGGGCAGGGGGCGGGTGTCAGCAACCTTCCAAGAGGGGTGAAAGCCAAGTGGAATGTGTGGAGGGAGGGGTCCAGCCTGGAGACTTGTTCCTGGAGTTCGAAGCCTCGCCCGGTACGTTACCACCAAACCACCAGCACCACCGCTACAGCCACCCCCGGCCCCGCAAGCCTGCTGACCCCCAGGCAGGTTAAGAGCTGGGCAAAGCGCAGGAACGAGCCACCGCAGGGCTTGCTCCAGAAGAGGCCCGTGGGGACAGTCAGGGTCTAGAAGGAACGGTCGTGTGCCCGGAGTATGCACTTGGGAGACAAGCTGGATGAGGGGTGGTGATAGGGGAGGTGGGGGGGGGGGGGGGGGGCGCGCGCACGCGCGCGCATTTCGCTCAGTCCAACAGAGGTGGGCCTTAGGCAGCGTCTTGAGACCTCTTCTTGATTTCCCCGCTGGGCTGCGGCCGCAAGCACAGGGCCACAGGGTCAAGACCTGGAGAGCCAGGGCTGAATGGAAGCCAGGGCCCTTCCTTCTCATCGCTGAAGTGAGGCTCGGGGCCTCTTCGGGACAAAGCCGAAGTCTGCAAAGGCATGGCCCAGGGGTCCGCTCGGCCCGGCTCCTCTCCTGTGCTGTCCTCTCGAGGAGGTGGGTCCGGGAGCCCTGGGGACAGGACACGACAGGCCTGTGCCAGAATCCTGGACACCCCGGGAAATGGCAGAAATTCTTGGCTCAGGAGAAGGGCTCCTTCTGCAGTGTCTCCTTGGTCCTGAGAGCGCCGTTCCCCTCTGGACTCCGACTGCGAGCCCTCGCTGGGCCTCGGGCCCCCTTGGCACTGGGTAGCCAGGCTCCCCACGTCATCCCCGAGCTGGACAGAAAAGCGGCACTGGGCCGGACTCCGCCACTGCTGCCAATGGCAGCACAACTCTGGCTGGGCTCAACGCGGCCCAGAGAGGCTTCGGGGGCCCTGGGCCTGCCCAGGCCGGACCTGCTCTTACTCCCAGGGGAAGGGGCACGCACGCGGCCAAAAGCCCGCGGCCCCGGGGCAGCCCAGGGCGGCCCCTGGCCTGGCCTGGGCTCCAACCGAGCAGCTTCCTCTAGTCCCGCCCAGACATGGCGGCCGCCAGAGTCCCGGAGCCTCCACTTCCTCTACCCTACAAGCCAGGCACCGGCGGAGGGGGGCCGGGGGGTGTGTGTGTGGGGGGGGGGGGGGACGGGACGGGGGCCGAGCGCCTTCCCCCGGTGCCCGTCTCTGGAGCTTCTAAGGCCTCGGGTCACACCTCCTGCCCCTTCGCTGGCGGAGCTCTTGATTTCCCGGGGCACGGGCCGGGCCCTTGTTCCCGACTGTACGCCCCTGCCACTCCTCCCCAGGAAGGGACAGCACAGGGTCCGCGAGGCTGGCGACTGGCGGACCTGTTCCTCTTGATGGCAGCATCGCACCAGAAACAGCAACCTGCCTCTCCCCAGTCCTCTCCCTCCGCCCTTCGCTGACGAAAAAACGAAATGGCAGGCGAAAAGCAAGGTGCCTCAACATCTTGGCCACTTTGGCGGGACGGGGGACGGGGGACGGGGGACGGGCGGGCGCCTCAAACCCTTGTACGCCACCCTGAGTGGCCTCGTCTCTGAGGGGTCCTCTCAAGCCGCCTTCACCACAAAAAAGCGAGGACTCCCCCATCGAGGCACCCAGCAGTGGACCTGCAGCTGTATCTTTAGCAATCGGTTCCCAAGCCGAAGACCTTGGGAAACACACTGAGTGTGGGCACAGAGTTCGAGTCACATCCGGCCCGTGCCTGGCGAGACACAATCTCACGGGTCACCCAGTCTCGTCCGCATCCCCCTTCCCAAACGTCCAGCCGGCGCAACCTCTCAATAATCCAGCAAGAGCGCCCTCCCATGGCCTTCCCGGCCTGGGCGAGTGCCAGGGTGGAGCGAGCTGGGCCCAAGGGTGCTCAGGAGGCGAGGGGAGGAACAGGCATACGGGGCTCCTGCCCTCACAGCACAAAAGGCCAAAGGCCTAACAGGCCTGGATCTCCTCAAAGGGTCACCAACCGCCTGTGCCCCCTTGGGGCTGAGACCGCGGCTTCTCGTGGGTGAGGTGGGCGGCCGAATGATCACGTCGCTGGCAGTTAAGCTTCACAGAAGCTGGAGGCCAATCTGGGTCCCGGTCGCAGGTGCACACGCCCCAGGCCCTGGCTCGGGCCCAATTCCTCTCCACTCTCCCCGGTCCTGCAGGACACTGACCTCAGTTTCCACGTGCCGATCGCCCGCATGTACACGGATGATCCACATGCTCGTCCAAGCATCTCTTCCTTCCCACTCCACAATCACGACCTGCCTCGAGAGCCTTTCTCTGCCACGGCGGAAAACTCCGGCCTAGTACACCAGTGTCCCCCCGCTGCCGGGAACCTACCTTGGGAGTCTCTCCTCCTCGAGGCTTGCCGACATACCAGAATCACTGCCTCTTTCCCATGATGAAATAAACCCTTTTGGAAGAGGAGAAGGAAGGGAACAGAAAGCACTCACTCACCCAGAACACCAGCGCCTAGAGATGGACCGACGTCCCCGATGATGTCCCTTCTCCACCTTTCCTTCCGCGCTCTGCCTCCTCTGCAACGAGAGAGAGAGCCCAACGCCCTTCACTCAGTGAGGGACCGCCACGCTGCTGGTTAACAACGGGCCGCGTGCAGCCCCGGCCCAGGCAACCTCGACAGTGTCTTCGGCGACTATTCGTACCAGCTCCCCGGGACCAGCAAAACTTCCGAGGAAAGCAGGGTGTGAAAAATCAACCGCACTCGTCCTTTGGAAATTGCGCGGGTGTCGGACGGAAGGAGCTCTTACAGGAAGGACCGTGTCGGGTCAAACCTGGATCATACCTCCCCCCACCACCAATCTGTCTTCCGTGGGAACCACAGCCATCACCTTAGCGTTTATAGCCGCAGAGCTCTCCTCCTCGGCTCTGGACCCGAGGGACTGTGGCGGGATAGCGATGGGTAACTTGGCAAGCCCGCGCCCTCCACCGCAACTGGAAAGGCAGACCCTCCACTGACAGGCAGCTCCTATGACGGGCTGGTAAGCATTCACCAAGCTCTCCCATCCCTGGCCGCACACAGCTCCCCTGCACTGACTTCCCGGGGACGAGGCCTTGTGTCCTGGGACCGGGGGGGAGTCGGTGCGAGTGAAGAGCTACCCCACAGCTTTGCTCCGGGTGGACGCCGAGCCCGGAAAACGAACCCCGGTGACGCCACCACGCACACCTGGCGCCTGGGTAACTACGACTCTGCACGCCTCGGCGCGCGGCGCCTCCATCGATGACAGGGAGGAAGGGAGGCAGAAAGAAGAGAGGGCCCTAGTGTCCAAAGACAAGGGACAGGTGAAACAAGGCAGGCTCCTCCCTGCTCCCCGCCATTCCCCCCAGCATCCCGCACCCCGCCCCAGCTGAGACAAGGGCACTCTACCCTGGCTGCTGGTCGCAAAAGAAAAGGAGAGGATCTAGCAGGACAGGACCTGACTCTGCACAGACACACCAAGGCCAGGGGACCTACAACGCTGAGAGCCAACGAACGCAAAAGAGCCTACATTGCTACGTCAGCCCGGTGGGGTCCCAGAGCAGGCGAGATGGACACGGCCCTCTGTGCGTCGGCTTGCTTTCACCTGCATTCAAGCCCGCGAGCGCGCGCACACAACAATCCCACGTCTTTCCCACTGCAGGGAGGGGGTCGCAAGGCGGAGGCACAAGTGAGGAGCCGCCACGGTGCACCGGTGAGGGCTTCTGCCTTGACTGGGATAATACATCTCCCTCCACGGTGGCACCTCCAACGCACTCACAGGGGAAAAGTACGAGAGAAGGAACGGTCTATGTGAATACATACGCATACGCACACATACGCAAGTGCACGTGTGTCCCTGGTACACGTACCTCCTTACGACACACGCGCACCCTTACGTACGTAAATACGTAAGTACATAGGTGCGAACGAGTCCGGGGTTTGAGGGTAGAGTACGGAACACACTCCCGTGGAGAGCTTCCCAGAAGGGTCCGCTGAACTAATGGCCCTCACCAAGGTCCTGTATCTGTGTGGATGGAGACACTGAGCTCTGCACCTGTCCCATGGACTTCAAACCCGCACGCATACGCGCACATCCTCCCCCGCCCCCGCCCCCCACCCTCCCCCCCTCCACTGCCCAGGACCCCTACCACCACAACCTCCCCAGGGCACTCGCTGGCAGAGTGACTTCCCGAGCCCCCCTGGAGGTGAGCAGGAACAATCCACCCCAGCTCCCCGGGTCCCTGTCAGTTCCTCCCGCTGTCCCCGTGGCCTAGCCCCTCTTGGGCCTGCTCCGGAGCCCTTAGGCCCGTTGAGGTAGCTGGAGGAGAGCAGGAGAGAGACAACCACGCAACAAGAGGGGACATGCGGGTCCCCGTGCCACCTCGAGCTCTGAATCAGTGTCCTGAGAGAGCTAGGCTTCTGCCTGAGAAGACCCGTATGGGTAGCGGTCCCCAAGTGCGCAGACATAAACAGGGTCCCCGGTCGCCAGGAAGTGTGGACTAGAGCGAAGCGGAGATGGAGCCACGGATACACACGCATCCCTTTGGCTGTCCGCACATGTACCGGCCTTCTGCCCACGAGAAGCCCCGAAGGGGAGAGAGACACCACCTCCGCGCAACACCCCAGTAGACCAGTAGAGCCAACCCCACTTGCAGGGCCTGGATGGCTCTTGGGCCTCCCTGGGCCTTTTTTGATCCACAAAGGGCGGAGGGAGAGGCCACGCTCGCAAGGGTGGTTGGCATTTCTGGAGCAACAGTGCCATCAAGCGGAAGCTTTTTGAGCACGGCCTCCAAACCCTGCCTGTGGATACCGTGGGCAAGGGCCTGTGATGGGACGAAGGGTGGGTTTGGTTCACTCAGAGGATTCCCGGTGGGGGTGGGGGGGGGGCGGCCAACTCCGGAACACCGCCAGAGTAAGGTGCGGGAGCGAAAGGAGGTGGTGGGAGCCGAGCTCGCCCACCCGGGAGCCCCTGGCTGTCAGGCCGGCCGGGCTTCCCAGCCTTGGGGGCGTGGCCTCGGCAGCCGCCATGTTCCGGAACCAGGAGCTGAAGCTACCCCATCCAGGGCGTCCGGCCCCCGAAACTCTGCCCTCCTTGCGGGACCCAGGTCCGCCGGCGGGATCCCGGGGGAACCCAGGACCCGTTGCCGCTGCCCCGTCGGAGGCCCCGGGTCCAGCAACGTGGACAGAGGGGAAAGGGGGAGGAGGCGGCCACCCTGTCAGGGGCAGCATTCTGCAGACAGGACGGAGAATTTCCCGATTAGTGTCTGGTCCCGGAGCCAGACAAGGAAGCGCAACGTAGGCGGGCCGCACATCCCGAGTTCCAGCTCCACTTCCGGTTCGGGGTGTGTTTCGTTTACTTTTGCGCCCGCCACAGAGGGTCTGGGTGCCATGCCCCACAGGACCCCATGAGGCCCTTCCTGTCCCGTATCACACTGGGTATCCAGACCCACTCGGGACGGGATACAACTGGGCCAACATCAGCACGCTGAGATGGACATCACCGTCCGCAGGGAGGGGATCGAGGGCCAAAGTTTTCCGCCTTCTATCTCGGACTCGGGCTCGGGCACGGGCACGGGCACGGGCACGAGCACGCTGCAGCCAGGGGACGCCTTGGTCCTCGGGGGGCCTCCCTCGTCGTGGACGACCCGGGTCCTCTTGTTTGGGGGGACGCCGGAGATTTTTCCCACGGGGCCCAAGGTTCGCAGGGGCAGCCGCTGACCCTAGCCAGGGGGGCACACTGAGACCACCTGGGGCCAGGGAACCAGTCAGATCAGGGAGGCCAGGCCCTGGCCCCAAGGAAGGGCTCTGCCCACGTGAGACCGCCTGTTGGCAGAGTTTCGGCCGGCTCCCAAGTGTGAAAGAAGGGGCAGGGGGCGGGTGTCAGCAACCTTCCAAGAGGGGTGAAAGCCAAGTGGAATGTGTGGAGGGAGGGGTCCAGCCTGGAGACTTGTTCCTGGAGTTCGAAGCCTCGCCCGGTACGTTACCACCAAACCACCAGCACCACCGCTACAGCCACCCCCGGCCCCGCAAGCCTGCTGACCCCCAGGCAGGTTAAGAGCTGGGCAAAGCGCAGGAACGAGCCACCGCAGGGCTTGCTCCAGAAGAGGCCCGTGGGGACAGTCAGGGTCTAGAAGGAACGGTCGTGTGCCCGGAGTATGCACTTGGGAGACAAGCTGGATGAGGGGTGGTGATAGGGGAGGTGGGGGGGGGGGGGCGCGCGCACGCGCGCGCATTTCGCTCAGTCCAACAGAGGTGGGCCTTAGGCAGCGTCTTGAGACCTCTTCTTGATTTCCCCGCTGGGCTGCGGCCGCAAGCACAGGGCCACAGGGTCAAGACCTGGAGAGCCAGGGCTGAATGGAAGCCAGGGCCCTTCCTTCTCATCGCTGAAGTGAGGCTCGGGGCCTCTTCGGGACAAAGCCGAAGTCTGCAAAGGCATGGCCCAGGGGTCCGCTCGGCCCGGCTCCTCTCCTGTGCTGTCCTCTCGAGGAGGTGGGTCCGGGAGCCCTGGGGACAGGACACGACAGGCCTGTGCCAGAATCCTGGACAACCCGGGAAATGGCAGAAATTCTTGGCTCAGGAGAAGGGCTCCTTCTGCAGTGTCTCCTTGGTCCTGAGAGCGCCGTTCCCCTCTGGACTCCGACTGCGAGCCCTCGCTGGGCCTCGGGCCCCCTTGGCACTGGGTAGCCAGGCTCCCCACGTCATCCCCGAGCTGGACAGAAAAGCGGCACTGGGCCGGACTCCGCCACTGCTGCCAATGGCAGCACAACTCTGGCTGGGCTCAACGCGGCCCAGAGAGGCTTCGGGGGCCCTGGGCCTGCCCAGGCCGGACCTGCTCTTACTCCCAGGGGAAGGGGCACGCACGCGGCCAAAAGCCCGCGGCCCCGGGGCAGCCCAGGGCGGCCCCTGGCCTGGCCTGGGCTCCAACCGAGCAGCTTCCTCTAGTCCCGCCCAGACATGGCGGCCGCCAGAGTCCCGGAGCCTCCACTTCCTCTACCCTACAAGCCAGGCACCGGCGGAGGGGGGCCGGGGGGGGTGTGTGTGGGGGGGGGGGACGGGACGGGGGCCGAGCGCCTTCCCCCGGTGCCCGTCTCTGGAGCTTCTAAGGCCTCGGGTCACACCTCCTGCCCCTTCGCTGGCGGAGCTCTTGATTTCCCGGGGCACGGGCCGGGCCCTTGTTCCCGACTGTACGCCCCTGCCACTCCTCCCCAGGAAGGGACAGCACAGGGTCCGCGAGGCTGGCGACTGGCGGACCTGTTCCTCTTGATGGCAGCATCGCACCAGAAACAGCAACCTGCCTCTCCCCAGTCCTCTCCCTCCGCCCTTCGCTGACGAAAAAACGAAATGGCAGGCGAAAAGCAAGGTGCCTCAACATCTTGGCCACTTTGGCGGGACGGGGGACGGGGGACGGGGGACGGGCGGGCGCCTCAAACCCTTGTACGCCACCCTGAGTGGCCTCGTCTCTGAGGGGTCCTCTCAAGCTGCCTTCACCACAAAAAAGCGAGGACTCCCCCATCGAGGCACCCAGCAGTGGACCTGCAGCTGTATCTTTAGCAATCGGTTCCCAAGCCGAAGACCTTGGGAAACACACTGAGTGTGGGCACAGAGTTCGAGTCACATCCGGCCCGTGCCTGGCGAGACACAATCTCACGGGTCACCCAGTCTCGTCCGCATCCCCCTTCCCAAACGTCCAGCCGGCGCAACCTCTCAATAATCCAGCAAGAGCGCCCTCCCATGGCCTTCCCGGCCTGGGCGAGTGCCAGGGTGGAGCGAGCTGGGCCCAAGGGTGCTCAGGAGGCGAGGGGAGGAACAGGCATACGGGGCTCCTGCCCTCACAGCACAAAAGGCCAAAGGCCTAACAGGCCTGGATCTCCTCAAAGGGTCACCAACCGCCTGTGCCCCCTTGGGGCTGAGACCGCGGCTTCTCGTGGGTGAGGTGGGCGGCCGAATGATCACGTCGCTGGCAGTTAAGCTTCACAGAAGCTGGAGGCCAATCTGGGTCCCGGTCGCAGGTGCACACGCCCCAGGCCCTGGCTCGGGCCCAATTCCTCTCCACTCTCCCCGGTCCTGCAGGACACTGACCTCAGTTTCCACGTGCCGATCGCCCGCATGTACACGGATGATCCACATGCTCGTCCAAGCATCTCTTCCTTCCCACTCCACAATCACGACCTGCCTCGAGAGCCTTTCTCTGCCACGGCGGAAAACTCCGGCCTAGTACACCAGTGTCCCCCCGCTGCCGGGAACCTACCTTGGGAGTCTCTCCTCCTCGAGGCTTGCCGACATACCAGAATCACTGCCTCTTTCCCATGATGAAATAAACCCTTTTGGAAGAGGAGAAGGAAGGGAACAGAAAGCACTCACTCACCCAGAACACCAGCGCCTAGAGATGGACCGACGTCCCCGATGATGTCCCTTCTCCACCTTTCCTTCCGCGCTCTGCCTCCTCTGCAACGAGAGAGAGAGCCCAACGCCCTTCACTCAGTGAGGGACCGCCACGCTGCTGGTTAACAACGGGCCGCGTGCAGCCCCGGCCCAGGCGACCTCGACAGTGTCTTCGGCGACTATTCGTACCAGCTCCCCGGGACCAGCAAAACTTCCGAGGAAAGCAGGGTGTGAAAAATCAACCGCACTCGTCCTTTGGAAATTGCGCGGGTGTCGGACGGAAGGAGCTCTTACAGGAAGGACCGTGTCGGGTCAAACCTGGATCATACCTCCCCCCACCACCAATCTGTCTTCCGTGGGAACCACAGCCATCACCTTAGCGTTTATAGCCGCAGAGCTCTCCTCCTCGGCTCTGGACCCGAGGGACTGTGGCGGGATAGCGATGGGTAACTTGGCAAGCCCGCGCCCTCCACCGCAACTGGAAAGGCAGACCCTCCACTGACAGGCAGCTCCTATGACGGGCTGGTAAGCATTCACCAAGCTCTCCCATCCCTGGCCGCACACAGCTCCCCTGCACTGACTTCCCGGGGACGAGGCCTTGTGTCCTGGGACCGGGGGGGAGTCGGTGCGAGTGAAGAGCTACCCCACAGCTTTGCTCCGGGTGGACGCCGAGCCCGGAAAACGAACCCCGGTGACGCCACCACGCACACCTGGCGCCTGGGTAACTACGACTCTGCACGCCTCGGCGCGCGGCGCCTCCATCGATGACAGGGAGGAAGGGAGGCAGAAAGAAGAGAGGGCCCTAGTGTCCAAAGACAAGGGACAGGTGAAACAAGGCAGGCTCCTCCCTGCTCCCCGCCATTCCCCCCAGCATCCCGCACCCCGCCCCAGCTGAGACAAGGGCACTCTACCCTGGCTGCTGGTCGCAAAAGAAAAGGAGAGGATCTAGCAGGACAGGACCTGACTCTGCACAGACACACCAAGGCCAGGGGACCTACAACGCTGAGAGCCAACGAACGCAAAAGAGCCTACATTGCTACGTCAGCCCGGTGGGGTCCGAGAGCAGGCGAGATGGACACGGCCCTCTGTGCGTCGGCTTGCTTTCACCTGCATTCAAGCCCGCGAGCGCGCGCACACAACAATCCCACGTCTTTCCCACTGCAGGGAGGGGGTCGCAAGGCGGAGGCACAAGTGAGGAGCCGCCACGGTGCACCGGTGAGGGCTTCTGCCTTGACTGGGATAATACATCTCCCTCCACGGTGGCACCTCCAACGCACTCACAGGGGAAAAGTACGAGAGAAGGAACGGTCTATGTGAATACATACGCATACGCACACATACGCAAGTGCACGTGTGTCCCTGGTACACGTACCTCCTTACGACACACGCGCACCCTTACGTACGTAAATACGTAAGTACATAGGTGCGAACGAGTCCGGGGTTTGAGGGTAGAGTACGGAACACACTCCCGTGGAGAGCTTCCCAGAAGGGTCCGCTGAACTAATGGCCCTCACCAAGGTCCTGTATCTGTGTGGATGGAGACACTGAGCTCTGCACCTGTCCCATGGACTTCAAACCCGCACGCATACGCGCACATCCTCCCCCGCCCCCGCCCCCCACCCTCCCCCCCTCCACTGCCCAGGACCCCTACCACCACAACCTCCCCAGGGCACTCGCTGGCAGAGTGACTTCCCGAGCCCCCCTGGAGGTGAGCAGGAACAATCCACCCCAGCTCCCCGGGTCCCTGTCAGTTCCTCCCGCTGTCCCCGTGGCCTAGCCCCTCTTGGGCCTGCTCCGGAGCCCTTAGGCCCGTTGAGGTAGCTGGAGGAGAGCAGGAGAGAGACAACCACGCAACAAGAGGGGACATGCGGGTCCCCGTGCCACCTCGAGCTCTGAATCAGTGTCCTGAGAGAGCTAGGCTTCTGCCTGAGAAGACCCGTATGGGTAGCGGTCCCCAAGTGCGCAGACATAAACAGGGTCCCCGGTCGCCAGGAAGTGTGGACTAGAGCGAAGCGGAGATGGAGCCACGGATACACACGCATCCCTTTGGCTGTCCGCACATGTACCGGCCTTCTGCCCACGAGAAGCCCCGAAGGGGAGAGAGACACCACCTCCGCGCAACACCCCAGTAGACCAGTAGAGCCAACCCCACTTGCAGGGCCTGGATGGCTCTTGGGCCTCCCTGGGCCTTTTTTGATCCACAAAGGGCGGAGGGAGAGGCCACGCTCGCAAGGGTGGTTGGCATTTCTGGAGCAACAGTGCCATCAAGCGGAAGCTTTTTGAGCACGGCCTCCAAACCCTGCCTGTGGATACCGTGGGCAAGGGCCTGTGATGGGACGAAGGGTGGGTTTGGTTCACTCAGAGGATTCCCGGTGGGGGTGGGGGGGGGGCGGCCAACTCCGGAACACCGCCAGAGTAAGGTGCGGGAGCGAAAGGAGGTGGTGGGAGCCGAGCTCGCCCACCCGGGAGCCCCTGGCTGTCAGGCCGGCCGGGCTTCCCAGCCTTGGGGGCGTGGCCTCGGCAGCCGCCATGTTCCGGAACCAGGAGCTGAAGCTACCCCATCCAGGGCGTCCGGCCCCCGAAACTCTGCCCTCCTTGCGGGACCCAGGTCCGCCGGCGGGATCCCGGGGGAACCCAGGACCCGTTGCCGCTGCCCCGTCGGAGGCCCCGGGTCCAGCAACGTGGACAGAGGGGAAAGGGGGAGGAGGCGGCCACCCTGTCAGGGGCAGCATTCTGCAGACAGGACGGAGAATTTCCCGATTAGTGTCTGGTCCCGGAGCCAGACAAGGAAGCGCAACGTAGGCGGGCCGCACATCCCGAGTTCCAGCTCCACTTCCGGTTCGGGGTGTGTTTCGTTTACTTTTGCGCCCGCCACAGAGGGTCTGGGTGCCATGCCCCACAGGACCCCATGAGGCCCTTCCTGTCCCGTATCACACTGGGTATCCAGACCCACTCGGGACGGGATACAACTGGGCCAACATCAGCACGCTGAGATGGACATCACCGTCCGCAGGGAGGGGATCGAGGGCCAAAGTTTTCCGCCTTCTATCTCGGACTCGGGCTCGGGCACGGGCACGGGCACGGGCACGAGCACGCTGCAGCCAGGGGACGCCTTGGTCCTCGGGGGGCCTCCCTCGTCGTGGACGACCCGGGTCCTCTTGTTTGGGGGGACGCCGGAGATTTTTCCCACGGGGCCCAAGGTTCGCAGGGGCAGCCGCTGACCCTAGCCAGGGGGGCACACTGAGACCACCTGGGGCCAGGGAACCAGTCAGATCAGGGAGGCCAGGCCCTGGCCCCAAGGAAGGGCTCTGCCCACGTGAGACCGCCTGTTGGCAGAGTTTCGGCCGGCTCCCAAGTGTGAAAGAAGGGGCAGGGGGCGGGTGTCAGCAACCTTCCAAGAGGGGTGAAAGCCAAGTGGAATGTGTGGAGGGAGGGGTCCAGCCTGGAGACTTGTTCCTGGAGTTCGAAGCCTCGCCCGGTACGTTACCACCAAACCACCAGCACCACCGCTACAGCCACCCCCGGCCCCGCAAGCCTGCTGACCCCCAGGCAGGTTAAGAGCTGGGCAAAGCGCAGGAACGAGCCACCGCAGGGCTTGCTCCAGAAGAGGCCCGTGGGGACAGTCAGGGTCTAGAAGGAACGGTCGTGTGCCCGGAGTATGCACTTGGGAGACAAGCTGGATGAGGGGTGGTGATAGGGGAGGTGGGGGGGGGGCGCATTTCGCTCAGTCCAACAGAGGTGGGCCTTAGGCAGCGTCTTGAGACCTCTTCTTGATTTCCCCGCTGGGCTGCGGCCGCAAGCACAGGGCCACAGGGTCAAGACCTGGAGAGCCAGGGCTGAATGGAAGCCAGGGCCCTTCCTTCTCATCGCTGAAGTGAGGCTCGGGGCCTCTTCGGGACAAAGCCGAAGTCTGCAAAGGCATGGCCCAGGGGTCCGCTCGGCCCGGCTCCTCTCCTGTGCTGTCCTCTCGAGGAGGTGGGTCCGGGAGCCCTGGGGACAGGACACGACAGGCCTGTGCCAGAATCCTGGACAACCCGGGAAATGGCAGAAATTCTTGGCTCAGGAGAAGGGCTCCTTCTGCAGTGTCTCCTTGGTCCTGAGAGCGCCGTTCCCCTCTGGACTCCGACTGCGAGCCCTCGCTGGGCCTCGGGCCCCCTTGGCACTGGGTAGCCAGGCTCCCCACGTCATCCCCGAGCTGGACAGAAAAGCGGCACTGGGCCGGACTCCGCCACTGCTGCCAATGGCAGCACAACTCTGGCTGGGCTCAACGCGGCCCAGAGAGGCTTCGGGGGCCCTGGGCCTGCCCAGGCCGGACCTGCTCTTACTCCCAGGGGAAGGGGCACGCACGCGGCCAAAAGCCCGCGGCCCCGGGGCAGCCCAGGGCGGCCCCTGGCCTGGCCTGGGCTCCAACCGAGCAGCTTCCTCTAGTCCCGCCCAGACATGGCGGCCGCCAGAGTCCCGGAGCCTCCACTTCCTCTACCCTACAAGCCAGGCACCGGCGGAGGGGGGCCGGGGGGGGTGTGTGTGGGGGGGGGGACGGGACGGGGGCCGAGCGCCTTCCCCCGGTGCCCGTCTCTGGAGCTTCTAAGGCCTCGGGTCACACCTCCTGCCCCTTCGCTGGCGGAGCTCTTGATTTCCCGGGGCACGGGCCGGGCCCTTGTTCCCGACTGTACGCCCCTGCCACTCCTCCCCAGGAAGGGACAGCACAGGGTCCGCGAGGCTGGCGACTGGCGGACCTGTTCCTCTTGATGGCAGCATCGCACCAGAAACAGCAACCTGCCTCTCCCCAGTCCTCTCCCTCCGCCCTTCGCTGACGAAAAAAAGAAATGCCAAGCAGGCTCCAACCTGGCAGGCGAAAAGCAAGGTGCCTCAACATCTTGGCCACTTTGGCGGGACGGGGGACGGGGGACGGGCGGGCGCCTCAAACCCTTGTACGCCACCCTGAGTGGCCTCGTCTCTGAGGGGTCCTCTCAAGCCGCCTTCACCACAAAAAAGCGAGGACTCCCCCATCGAGGCACCCAGCAGTGGACCTGCAGCTGTATCTTTAGCAATCGGTTCCCAAGCCGAAGACCTTGGGAAACACACTGAGTGTGGGCACAGAGTTCGAGTCACATCCGGCCCGTGCCTGGCGAGACACAATCTCACGGGTCACCCAGTCTCGTCCGCATCCCCCTTCCCAAACGTCCAGCCGGCGCAACCTCTCAATAATCCAGCAAGAGCGCCCTCCCATGGCCTTCCCGGCCTGGGCGAGTGCCAGGGTGGAGCGAGCTGGGCCCAAGGGTGCTCAGGAGGCGAGGGGAGGAACAGGCATACGGGGCTCCTGCCCTCACAGCACAAAAGGCCAAAGGCCTAACAGGCCTGGATCTCCTCAAAGGGTCACCAACCGCCTGTGCCCCCTTGGGGCTGAGACCGCGGCTTCTCGTGGGTGAGGTGGACGGCCGAATGATCACGTCGCTGGCAGTTAAGCTTCACAGAAGCTGGAGGCCAATCTGGGTCCCGGTCGCAGGTGCACACGCCCCAGGCCCTGGCTCGGGCCCAATTCCTCTCCACTCTCCCCGGTCCTGCAGGACACTGACCTCAGTTTCCACGTGCCGATCGCCCGCATGTACACGGATGATCCACATGCTCGTCCAAGCATCTCTTCCTTCCCACTCCACAATCACGACCTGCCTCGAGAGCCTTTCTCTGCCACGGCGGAAAACTCCGGCCTAGTACACCAGTGTCCCCCCGCTGCCGGGAACCTACCTTGGGAGTCTCTCCTCCTCGAGGCTTGCCGACATACCAGAATCACTGCCTCTTTCCCATGATGAAATAAACCCTTTTGGAAGAGGAGAAGGAAGGGAACAGAAAGCACTCACTCACCCAGAACACCAGCGCCTAGAGATGGACCGACGTCCCCGATGATGTCCCTTCTCCACCTTTCCTTCCGCGCTCTGCCTCCTCTGCAACGAGAGAGAGAGCCCAACGCCCTTCACTCAGTGAGGGACCGCCACGCTGCTGGTTAACAACGGGCCGCGTGCAGCCCCGGCCCAGGCGACCTCGACAGTGTCTTCGGCGACTATTCGTACCAGCTCCCCGGGACCAGCAAAACTTCCGAGGAAAGCAGGGTGTGAAAAATCAGCCGCACTCGTCCTTTGGAAATTGCGCGGGTGTCGGACGGAAGGAGCTCTTACAGGAAGGACCGTGTCGGGTCAAACCTGGATCATACCTCCCCCCACCACCAATCTGTCTTCCGTGGGAACCACAGCCATCACCTTAGCGTTTATAGCCGCAGAGCTCTCCTCCTCGGCTCTGGACCCGAGGGACTGTGGCGGGATAGCGATGGGTAACTTGGCAAGCCCGCGCCCTCCACCGCAACTGGAAAGGCAGACCCTCCACTGACAGGCAGCTCCTATGACGGGCTGGTAAGCATTCACCAAGCTCTCCCATCCCTGGCCGCACACAGCTCCCCTGCACTGACTTCCCGGGGACGAGGCCTTGTGTCCTGGGACCGGGGGGGAGTCGGTGCGAGTGAAGAGCTACCCCACAGCTTTGCTCCGGGTGGACGCCGAGCCCGGAAAACGAACCCCGGTGACGCCACCACGCACACCTGGCGCCTGGGTAACTACGACTCTGCACGCCTCGGCGCGCGGCGCCTCCATCGATGACAGGGAGGAAGGGAGGCAGAAAGAAGAGAGGGCCCTAGTGTCCAAAGACAAGGGACAGGTGAAACAAGGCAGGCTCCTCCCTGCTCCCCGCCATTCCCCCCAGCATCCCGCACCCCGCCCCAGCTGAGACAAGGGCACTCTACCCTGGCTGCTGGTCGCAAAAGAAAAGGAGAGGATCTAGCAGGACAGGACCTGACTCTGCACAGACACACCAAGGCCAGGGGACCTACAACGCTGAGAGCCAACGAACGCAAAAGAGCCTACATTGCTACGTCAGCCCGGTGGGGTCCGAGAGCAGGCGAGATGGACACGGCCCTCTGTGCGTCGGCTTGCTTTCACCTGCATTCAAGCCCGCGAGCGCGCGCACACAACAATCCCACGTCTTTCCCACTGCAGGGAGGGGGTCGCAAGGCGGAGGCACAAGTGAGGAGCCGCCACGGTGCACCGGTGAGGGCTTCTGCCTTGACTGGGATAATACATCTCCCTCCACGGTGGCACCTCCAACGCACTCACAGGGGAAAAGTACGAGAGAAGGAACGGTCTATGTGAATATATACGCATACGCACACATACGCAAGTGCACGTGTGTCCCTGGTACACGTACCTCCTTACGACACACGCGCACCCTTACGTACGTAAATACATAAGTACATAGGTGCGAACGAGTCCGGGGTTTGAGGGTAGAGTACGGAACACACTCCCGTGGAGAGCTTCCCAGAAGGGTCCGCTGAACTAATGGCCCTCACCAAGGTCCTGTATCTGTGTGGATGGAGACACTGAGCTCTGCACCTGTCCCATGGACTTCAAACCCGCACGCATACGCGCACATCCTCCCCCGCCCCCGCCCCCCACCCTCCCCCCCTCCACTGCCCAGGACCCCTACCACCACAACCTCCCCAGGGCACTCGCTGGCAGAGTGGCTTCCCGAGCCCCCCTGGAGGTGAGCAGGAACAATCCACCCCAGCTCCCCGGGTCCCTGTCAGTTCCTCCCGCTGTCCCCGTGGCCTAGCCCCTCTTGGGCCTGCTCCGGAGCCCTTAGGCCCGTTGAGGTAGCTGGAGGAGAGCAGGAGAGAGACAACCACGCAACAAGAGGGGACATGCGGGTCCCCGTGCCACCTCGAGCTCTGAATCAGTGTCCTGAGAGAGCTAGGCTTCTGCCTGAGAAGACCCGTATGGGTAGCGGTCCCCAAGTGCGCAGACATAAACAGGGTCCCCGGTCGCCAGGAAGTGTGGACTAGAGCGAAGCGGAGATGGAGCCACGGATACACACGCATCCCTTTGGCTGTCCGCACATGTACCGGCCTTCTGCCCACGAGAAGCCCCGAAGGGGAGAGAGACACCACCTCCGAGCAACACCCCAGTAGACCAGTAGAGCCAACCCCACTTGCAGGGCCTGGATGGCTCTTGGGCCTCCCTGGGCCTTTTTTGATCCACAAAGGGCGGAGGGAGAGGCCACGCTCGCAAGGGTGGTTGGCATTTCTGGAGCAACAGTGCCATCAAGCGGAAGCTTTTTGAGCACGGCCTCCAAACCCTGCCTGTGGATACCGTGGGCATGGGACGAAGGGTGGGTTTGGTTCACTCAGAGGATTCCCGGTGGGGGTGGGGGGGGGGGGGCGGCCAACTCCGGAACACCGCCAGAGTAAGGTGCGGGAGCGAAAGGAGGTGGTGGGAGCCGAGCTCGCCCACCCGGGAGCCCCTGGCTGTCAGGCCGGCCGGGCTTCCCAGCCTTGGGGGCGTGGCCTCGGCAGCCGCCATGTTCCGGAACCAGGAGCTGAAGCTACCCCATCCAGGGCGTCCGGCCCCCGAAACTCTGCCCTCCTTGCGGGACCCAGGTCCGCCGGCGGGATCCCGGGGGAACCCAGGACCCGTTGCCGCTGCCCCGTCGGAGGCCCCGGGTCCAGCAACGTGGACAGAGGGGAAAGGGGGAGGAGGCGGCCACCCTGTCAGGGGCAGCATTCTGCAGACAGGACGGAGAATTTCCCGATTAGTGTCTGGTCCCGGAGCCAGACAAGGAAGCGCAACGTAGGCGGGCCGCACATCCCGAGTTCCAGCTCCACTTCCGGTTCGGGGTGTGTTTCGTTTACTTTTGCGCCCGCCACAGAGGGTCTGGGTGCCATGCCCCACAGGACCCCATGAGGCCCTTCCTGTCCCGTATCACACTGGGTATCCAGACCCACTCGGGACGGGATACAACTGGGCCAACATCAGCACGCTGAGATGGACATCACCGTCCGCAGGGAGGGGATCGAGGGCCAAAGTTTTCCGCCTTCTATCTCGGACTCGGGCTCGGGCACGGGCACGGGCACGGGCACGCTGCAGCCAGGGGACGCCTTGGTCCTCGGGGGGCCTCCCTCGTCGTGGACGACCCGGGTCCTCTTGTTTGGGGGGACGCCGGAGATTTTTCCCACGGGGCCCAAGGTTCGCAGGGGCAGCCGCTGACCCTAGCCAGGGGGGCACACTGAGACCACCTGGGGCCAGGGAACCAGTCAGATCAGGGAGGCCAGGCCCTGGCCCCAAGGAAGGGCTCTGCCCACGTGAGACCGCCTGTTGGCAGAGTTTCGGCCGGCTCCCAAGTGTGAAAGAAGGGGCAGGGGGCGGGTGTCAGCAACCTTCCAAGAGGGGTGAAAGCCAAGTGGAATGTGTGGAGGGAGGGGTCCAGCCTGGAGACTTGTTCCTGGAGTTCGAAGCCTCGCCCGGTACGTTACCACCAAACCACCAGCACCACCGCTACAGCCACCCCCGGCCCCGCAAGCCTGCTGACCCCCAGGCAGGTTAAGAGCTGGGCAAAGCGCAGGAACGAGCCACCGCAGGGCTTGCTCCAGAAGAGGCCCGTGGGGACAGTCAGGGTCTAGAAGGAACGGTCGTGTGCCCGGAGTATGCACTTGGGAGACAAGCTGGATGAGGGGTGGTGATAGGGGAGGTGGGGGGGGGGGCGCATTTCGCTCAGTCCAACAGAGGTGGGCCTTAGGCAGCGTCTTGAGACCTCTTCTTGATTTCCCCGCTGGGCTGCGGCCGCAAGCACAGGGCCACAGGGTCAAGACCTGGAGAGCCAGGGCTGAATGGAAGCCAGGGCCCTTCCTTCTCATCGCTGAAGTGAGGCTCGGGGCCTCTTCGGGACAAAGCCGAAGTCTGCAAAGGCATGGCCCAGGGGTCCGCTCGGCCCGGCTCCTCTCCTGTGCTGTCCTCTCGAGGAGGTGGGTCCGGGAGCCCTGGGGACAGGACACGACAGGCCTGTGCCAGAATCCTGGACAACCCGGGAAATGGCAGAAATTCTTGGCTCAGGAGAAGGGCTCCTTCTGCAGTGTCTCCTTGGTCCTGAGAGCGCCGTTCCCCTCTGGACTCCGACTGCGAGCCCTCGCTGGGCCTCGGGCCCCCTTGGCACTGGGTAGCCAGGCTCCCCACGTCATCCCCGAGCTGGACAGAAAAGCGGCACTGGGCCGGACTCCGCCACTGCTGCCAATGGCAGCACAACTCTGGCTGGGCTCAACGCGGCCCAGAGAGGCTTCGGGGGCCCTGGGCCTGCCCAGGCCGGACCTGCTCTTACTCCCAGGGGAAGGGGCACGCACGCGGCCAAAAGCCCGCGGCCCCGGGGCAGCCCAGGGCGGCCCCTGGCCTGGCCTGGGCTCCAACCGAGCAGCTTCCTCTAGTCCCGCCCAGACATGGCGGCCGCCAGAGTCCCGGAGCCTCCACTTCCTCTACCCTACAAGCCAGGCACCGGCGGAGGGGGGCCGGGGGGGGTGTGTGTGGGGGGGGGGGACGGGACGGGGGCCGAGCGCCTTCCCCCGGTGCCCGTCTCTGGAGCTTCTAAGGCCTCGGGTCACACCTCCTGCCCCTTCGCTGGCGGAGCTCTTGATTTCCCGGGGCACGGGCCGGGCCCTTGTTCCCGACTGTACGCCCCTGCCACTCCTCCCCAGGAAGGGACAGCACAGGGTCCGCGAGGCTGGCGACTGGCGGACCTGTTCCTCTTGATGGCAGCATCGCACCAGAAACAGCAACCTGCCTCTCCCCAGTCCTCTCCCTCCGCCCTTCGCTGACGAAAAAACGAAATGGCAGGCGAAAAGCAAGGTGCCTCAACATCTTGGCCACTTTGGCGGGACGGGGGACGGGGGACGGGGGACGGGCGGGCGCCTCAAACCCTTGTACGCCACCCTAAGTGGCCTCGTCTCTGAGGGGTCCTCTCAAGCCGCCTTCACCACAAAAAAGCGAGGACTCCCCCATCGAGGCACCCAGCAGTGGACCTGCAGCTGTATCTTTAGCAATCGGTTCCCAAGCCGAAGACCTTGGGAAACACACTGAGTGTGGGCACAGAGTTCGAGTCACATCCGGCCCGTGCCTGGCGAGACACAATCTCACGGGTCACCCAGTCTCGTCCGCATCCCCCTTCCCAAACGTCCAGCCGGCGCAACCTCTCAATAATCCAGCAAGAGCGCCCTCCCATGGCCTTCCCGGCCTGGGCGAGTGCCAGGGTGGAGCGAGCTGGGCCCAAGGGTGCTCAGGAGGCGAGGGGAGGAACAGGCATACGGGGCTCCTGCCCTCACAGCACAAAAGGCCAAAGGCCTAACAGGCCTGGATCTCCTCAAAGGGTCACCAACCGCCTGTGCCCCCTTGGGGCTGAGACCGCGGCTTCTCGTGGGTGAGGTGGACGGCCGAATGATCACGTCGCTGGCAGTTAAGCTTCACAGAAGCTGGAGGCCAATCTGGGTCCCGGTCGCAGGTGCACACGCCCCAGGCCCTGGCTCGGGCCCAATTCCTCTCCACTCTCCCCGGTCCTGCAGGACACTGACCTCAGTTTCCACGTGCCGATCGCCCGCATGTACACGGATGATCCACATGCTCGTCCAAGCATCTCTTCCTTCCCACTCCACAATCACGACCTGCCTCGAGAGCCTTTCTCTGCCACGGCGGAAAACTCCGGCCTAGTACACCAGTGTCCCCCCGCTGCCGGGAACCTACCTTGGGAGTCTCTCCTCCTCGAGGCTTGCCGACATACCAGAATCACTGCCTCTTTCCCATGATGAAATAAACCCTTTTGGAAGAGGAGAAGGAAGGGAACAGAAAGCACTCACTCACCCAGAACACCAGCGCCTAGAGATGGACCGACGTCCCCGATGATGTCCCTTCTCCACCTTTCCTTCCGCGCTCTGCCTCCTCTGCAACGAGAGAGAGAGCCCAACGCCCTTCACTCAGTGAGGGACCGCCACGCTGCTGGTTAACAACGGGCCGCGTGCAGCCCCGGCCCAGGCGACCTCGACAGTGTCTTCGGCGACTATTCGTACCAGCTCCCCGGGACCAGCAAAACTTCCGAGGAAAGCAGGGTGTGAAAAATCAGCCGCACTCGTCCTTTGGAAATTGCGCGGGTGTCGGACGGAAGGAGCTCTTACAGGAAGGACCGTGTCGGGTCAAACCTGGATCATACCTCCCCCCACCACCAATCTGTCTTCCGTGGGAACCACAGCCATCACCTTAGCGTTTATAGCCGCAGAGCTCTCCTCCTCGGCTCTGGACCCGAGGGACTGTGGCGGGATAGCGATGGGTAACTTGGCAAGCCCGCGCCCTCCACCGCAACTGGAAAGGCAGACCCTCCACTGACAGGCAGCTCCTATGACGGGCTGGTAAGCATTCACCAAGCTCTCCCATCCCTGGCCGCACACAGCTCCCCTGCACTGACTTCCCGGGGACGAGGCCTTGTGTCCTGGGACCGGGGGGGAGTCGGTGCGAGTGAAGAGCTACCCCACAGCTTTGCTCCGGGTGGACGCCGAGCCCGGAAAACGAACCCCGGTGACGCCACCACGCACACCTGGCGCCTGGGTAACTACGACTCTGCACGCCTCGGCGCGCGGCGCCTCCATCGATGACAGGGAGGAAGGGAGGCAGAAAGAAGAGAGGGCCCTAGTGTCCAAAGACAAGGGACAGGTGAAACAAGGCAGGCTCCTCCCTGCTCCCCGCCATTCCCCCCAGCATCCCGCACCCCGCCCCAGCTGAGACAAGGGCACTCTACCCTGGCTGCTGGTCGCAAAAGAAAAGGAGAGGATCTAGCAGGACAGGACCTGACTCTGCACAGACACACCAAGGCCAGGGGACCTACAACGCTGAGAGCCAACGAACGCAAAAGAGCCTACATTGCTACGTCAGCCCGGTGGGGTCCGAGAGCAGGCGAGATGGACACGGCCCTCTGTGCGTCGGCTTGCTTTCACCTGCATTCAAGCCCGCGAGCGCGCGCACACAACAATCCCACGTCTTTCCCACTGCAGGGAGGGGGTCGCAAGGCGGAGGCACAAGTGAGGAGCCGCCACGGTGCACCGGTGAGGGCTTCTGCCTTGACTGGGATAATACATCTCCCTCCACGGTGGCACCTCCAACGCACTCACAGGGGAAAAGTACGAGAGAAGGAACGGTCTATGTGAATACATACGCATACGCACACATACGCAAGTGCACGTGTGTCCCTGGTACACGTACCTCCTTACGACACACGCGCACCCTTACGTACGTAAATACGTAAGTACATAGGTGCGAACGAGTCCGGGGTTTGAGGGTAGAGTACGGAACACACTCCCGTGGAGAGCTTCCCAGAAGGGTCCGCTGAACTAATGGCCCTCACCAAGGTCCTGTATCTGTGTGGATGGAGACACTGAGCTCTGCACCTGTCCCATGGACTTCAAACCCGCACGCATACGCGCACATCCTCCCCCGCCCCCGCCCCCCACCCTCTCCCCCTCCACTGCCCAGGACCCCTACCACCACAACCTCCCCAGGGCACTCGCTGGCAGAGTGACTTCCCGAGCCCCCCTGGAGGTGAGCAGGAACAATCCACCCCAGCTCCCCGGGTCCCTGTCAGTTCCTCCCGCTGTCCCCGTGGCCTAGCCCCTCTTGGGCCTGCTCCGGAGCCCTTAGGCCCGTTGAGGTAGCTGGAGGAGAGCAGGAGAGAGACAACCACGCAACAAGAGGGGACATGCGGGTCCCCGTGCCACCTCGAGCTCTGAATCAGTGTCCTGAGAGAGCTAGGCTTCTGCCTGAGAAGACCCGTATGGGTAGCGGTCCCCAAGTGCGCAGACATAAACAGGGTCCCCGGTCGCCAGGAAGTGTGGACTAGAGCGAAGCGGAGATGGAGCCACGGATACACACGCATCCCTTTGGCTGTCCGCACATGTACCGGCCTTCTGCCCACGAGAAGCCCCGAAGGGGAGAGAGACACCACCTCCGCGCAACACCCCAGTAGACCAGTAGAGCCAACCCCACTTGCAGGGCCTGGATGGCTCTTGGGCCTCCCTGGGCCTTTTTTGATCCACAAAGGGCGGAGGGAGAGGCCACGCTCGCAAGGGTGGTTGGCATTTCTGGAGCAACAGTGCCATCAAGCGGAAGCTTTTTGAGCACGGCCTCCAAACCCTGCCTGTGGATACCGTGGGCATGGGACGAAGGGTGGGTTTGGTTCACTCAGAGGATTCCCGGTGGGGGTGGGTGGGGGGGGGGGCGGCCAACTCCGGAACACCGCCAGAGTAAGGTGCGGGAGCGAAAGGAGGTGGTGGGAGCCGAGCTCGCCCACCCGGGAGCCCCTGGCTGTCAGGCCGGCCGGGCTTCCCAGCCTTGGGGGCGTGGCCTCGGCAGCCGCCATGTTCCGGAACCAGGAGCTGAAGCTACCCCATCCAGGGCGTCCGGCCCCCGAAACTCTGCCCTCCTTGCGGGACCCAGGTCCGCCGGCGGGATCCCGGGGGAACCCAGGACCCGTTGCCGCTGCCCCGTCGGAGGCCCCGGGTCCAGCAACGTGGACAGAGGGGAAAGGGGGAGGAGGCGGCCACCCTGTCAGGGGCAGCATTCTGCAGACAGGACGGAGAATTTCCCGATTAGTGTCTGGTCCCGGAGCCAGACAAGGAAGCGCAACGTAGGCGGGCCGCACATCCCGAGTTCCAGCTCCACTTCCGGTTCGGGGTGTGTTTCGTTTACTTTTGCGCCCGCCACAGAGGGTCTGGGTGCCATGCCCCACAGGACCCCATGAGGCCCTTCCTGTCCCGTATCACACTGGGTATCCAGACCCACTCGGGACGGGATACAACTGGGCCAACATCAGCACGCTGAGATGGACATCACCGTCCGCAGGGAGGGGATCGAGGGCCAAAGTTTTCCGCCTTCTATCTCGGACTCGGGCTCGGGCACGGGCACGGGCACGGGCACGCTGCAGCCAGGGGACGCCTTGGTCCTCGGGGGGCCTCCCTCGTCGTGGACGACCCGGGTCCTCTTGTTTGGGGGGACGCCGGAGATTTTTCCCACGGGGCCCAAGGTTCGCAGGGGCAGCCGCTGACCCTAGCCAGGGGGGCACACTGAGACCACCTGGGGCCAGGGAACCAGTCAGATCAGGGAGGCCAGGCCCTGGCCCCAAGGAAGGGCTCTGCCCACGTGAGACCGCCTGTTGGCAGAGTTTCGGCCGGCTCCCAAGTGTGAAAGAAGGGGCAGGGGGCGGGTGTCAGCAACCTTCCAAGAGGGGTGAAAGCCAAGTGGAATGTGTGGAGGGAGGGGTCCAGCCTGGAGACTTGTTCCTGGAGTTCGAAGCCTCGCCCGGTACGTTACCACCAAACCACCAGCACCACCGCTACAGCCACCCCCGGCCCCGCAAGCCTGCTGACCCCCAGGCAGGTTAAGAGCTGGGCAAAGCGCAGGAACGAGCCACCGCAGGGCTTGCTCCAGAAGAGGCCCGTGGGGACAGTCAGGGTCTAGAAGGAACGGTCGTGTGCCCGGAGTATGCACTTGGGAGACAAGCTGGATGAGGGGTGGTGATAGGGGAGGTGGGGGGGGGGGCGCATTTCGCTCAGTCCAACAGAGGTGGGCCTTAGGCAGCGTCTTGAGACCTCTTCTTGATTTCCCCGCTGGGCTGCGGCCGCAAGCACAGGGCCACAGGGTCAAGACCTGGAGAGCCAGGGCTGAATGGAAGCCAGGGCCCTTCCTTCTCATCGCTGAAGTGAGGCTCGGGGCCTCTTCGGGACAAAGCCGAAGTCTGCAAAGGCATGGCCCAGGGGTCCGCTCGGCCCGGCTCCTCTCCTGTGCTGTCCTCTCGAGGAGGTGGGTCCGGGAGCCCTGGGGACAGGACACGACAGGCCTGTGCCAGAATCCTGGACACCCCGGGAAATGGCAGAAATTCTTGGCTCAGGAGAAGGGCTCCTTCTGCAGTGTCTCCTTGGTCCTGAGAGCGCCGTTCCCCTCTGGACTCCGACTGCGAGCCCTCGCTGGGCCTCGGGCCCCCTTGGCACTGGGTAGCCAGGCTCCCCACGTCATCCCCGAGCTGGACAGAAAAGCGGCACTGGGCCGGACTCCGCCACTGCTGCCAATGGCAGCACAACTCTGGCTGGGCTCAACGCGGCCCAGAGAGGCTTCGGGGGCCCTGGGCCTGCCCAGGCCGGACCTGCTCTTACTCCCAGGGGAAGGGGCACGCACGCGGCCAAAAGCCCGCGGCCCCGGGGCAGCCCAGGGCGGCCCCTGGCCTGGCCTGGGCTCCAACCGAGCAGCTTCCTCTAGTCCCGCCCAGACATGGCGGCCGCCAGAGTCCCGGAGCCTCCACTTCCTCTACCCTACAAGCCAGGCACCGGCGGAGGGGGGCCGGGGGGGGTGTGTGTGGGGGGGGGGGACGGGACGGGGGCCGAGCGCCTTCCCCCGGTGCCCGTCTCTGGAGCTTCTAAGGCCTCGGGTCACACCTCCTGCCCCTTCGCTGGCGGAGCTCTTGATTTCCCGGGGCACGGGCCGGGCCCTTGTTCCCGACTGTACGCCCCTGCCACTCCTCCCCAGGAAGGGACAGCACAGGGTCCGCGAGGCTGGCGACTGGCGGACCTGTTCCTCTTGATGGCAGCATCGCACCAGAAACAGCAACCTGCCTCTCCCCAGTCCTCTCCCTCCGCCCTTCGCTGACGAAAAAACGAAATGGCAGGCGAAAAGCAAGGTGCCTCAACATCTTGGCCACTTTGGCGGGACGGGGGACGGGGGACGGGGGACGGGCGGGCGCCTCAAACCCTTGTACGCCACCCTGAGTGGCCTCGTCTCTGAGGGGTCCTCTCAAGCTGCCTTCACCACAAAAAAGCGAGGACTCCCCCATCGAGGCACCCAGCAGTGGACCTGCAGCTGTATCTTTAGCAATCGGTTCCCAAGCCGAAGACCTTGGGAAACACACTGAGTGTGGGCACAGAGTTCGAGTCACATCCGGCCCGTGCCTGGCGAGACACAATCTCACGGGTCACCCAGTCTCGTCCGCATCCCCCTTCCCAAACGTCCAGCCGGCGCAACCTCTCAATAATCCAGCAAGAGCGCCCTCCCATGGCCTTCCCGGCCTGGGCGAGTGCCAGGGTGGAGCGAGCTGGGCCCAAGGGTGCTCAGGAGGCGAGGGGAGGAACAGGCATACGGGGCTCCTGCCCTCACAGCACAAAAGGCCAAAGGCCTAACAGGCCTGGATCTCCTCAAAGGGTCACCAACCGCCTGTGCCCCCTTGGGGCTGAGACCGCGGCTTCTCGTGGGTGAGGTGGGCGGCCGAATGATCACGTCGCTGGCAGTTAAGCTTCACAGAAGCTGGAGGCCAATCTGGGTCCCGGTCGCAGGTGCACACGCCCCAGGCCCTGGCTCGGGCCCAATTCCTCTCCACTCTCCCCGGTCCTGCAGGACACTGACCTCAGTTTCCACGTGCCGATCGCCCGCATGTACACGGATGATCCACATGCTCGTCCAAGCATCTCTTCCTTCCCACTCCACAATCACGACCTGCCTCGAGAGCCTTTCTCTGCCACGGCGGAAAACTCCGGCCTAGTACACCAGTGTCCCCCCGCTGCCGGGAACCTACCTTGGGAGTCTCTCCTCCTCGAGGCTTGCCGACATACCAGAATCACTGCCTCTTTCCCATGATGAAATAAACCCTTTTGGAAGAGGAGAAGGAAGGGAACAGAAAGCACTCACTCACCCAGAACACCAGCGCCTAGAGATGGACCGACGTCCCCGATGATGTCCCTTCTCCACCTTTCCTTCCGCGCTCTGCCTCCTCTGCAACGAGAGAGAGAGCCCAACGCCCTTCACTCAGTGAGGGACCGCCACGCTGCTGGTTAACAACGGGCCGCGTGCAGCCCCGGCCCAGGCAACCTCGACAGTGTCTTCGGCGACTATTCGTACCAGCTCCCCGGGACCAGCAAAACTTCCGAGGAAAGCAGGGTGTGAAAAATCAGCCGCACTCGTCCTTTGGAAATTGCGCGGGTGTCGGACGGAAGGAGCTCTTACAGGAAGGACCGTGTCGGGTCAAACCTGGATCATACCTCCCCCCACCACCAATCTGTCTTCCGTGGGAACCACAGCCATCACCTTAGCGTTTATAGCCGCAGAGCTCTCCTCCTCGGCTCTGGACCCGAGGGACTGTGGCGGGATAGCGATGGGTAACTTGGCAAGCCCGCGCCCTCCACCGCAACTGGAAAGGCAGACCCTCCACTGACAGGCAGCTCCTATGACGGGCTGGTAAGCATTCACCAAGCTCTCCCATCCCTGGCCGCACACAGCTCCCCTGCACTGACTTCCCGGGGACGAGGCCTTGTGTCCTGGGACCGGGGGGGAGTCGGTGCGAGTGAAGAGCTACCCCACAGCTTTGCTCCGGGTGGACGCCGAGCCCGGAAAACGAACCCCGGTGACGCCACCACGCACACCTGGCGCCTGGGTAACTACGACTCTGCACGCCTCGGCGCGCGGCGCCTCCATCGATGACAGGGAGGAAGGGAGGCAGAAAGAAGAGAGGGCCCTAGTGTCCAAAGACAAGGGACAGGTGAAACAAGGCAGGCTCCTCCCTGCTCCCCGCCATTCCCCCCAGCATCCCGCACCCCGCCCCAGCTGAGACAAGGGCACTCTACCCTGGCTGCTGGTCGCAAAAGAAAAGGAGAGGATCTAGCAGGACAGGACCTGACTCTGCACAGACACACCAAGGCCAGGGGACCTACAACGCTGAGAGCCAACGAACGCAAAAGAGCCTACATTGCTACGTCAGCCCGGTGGGGTCCGAGAGCAGGCGAGATGGACACGGCCCTCTGTGCGTCGGCTTGCTTTCACCTGCATTCAAGCCCGCGAGCGCGCGCACACAACAATCCCACGTCTTTCCCACTGCAGGGAGGGGGTCGCAAGGCGGAGGCACAAGTGAGGAGCCGCCACGGTGCACCGGTGAGGGCTTCTGCCTTGACTGGGATAATACATCTCCCTCCACGGTGGCACCTCCAACGCACTCACAGGGGAAAAGTACGAGAGAAGGAACGGTCTATGTGAATACATACGCATACGCACACATACGCAAGTGCACGTGTGTCCCTGGTACACGTACCTCCTTACGACACACGCGCACCCTTACGTACGTAAATACGTAAGTACATAGGTGCGAACGAGTCCGGGGTTTGAGGGTAGAGTACGGAACACACTCCCGTGGAGAGCTTCCCAGAAGGGTCCGCTGAACTAATGGCCCTCACCAAGGTCCTGTATCTGTGTGGATGGAGACACTGAGCTCTGCACCTGTCCCATGGACTTCAAACCCGCACGCATACGCGCACATCCTCCCCCGCCCCCGCCCCCCACCCTCTCCCCCTCCACTGCCCAGGACCCCTACCACCACAACCTCCCCAGGGCACTCGCTGGCAGAGTGACTTCCCGAGCCCCCCTGGAGGTGAGCAGGAACAATCCACCCCAGCTCCCCGGGTCCCTGTCAGTTCCTCCCGCTGTCCCCGTGGCCTAGCCCCTCTTGGGCCTGCTCCGGAGCCCTTAGGCCCGTTGAGGTAGCTGGAGGAGAGCAGGAGAGAGACAACCACGCAACAAGAGGGGACATGCGGGTCCCCGTGCCACCTCGAGCTCTGAATCAGTGTCCTGAGAGAGCTAGGCTTCTGCCTGAGAAGACCCGTATGGGTAGCGGTCCCCAAGTGCGCAGACATAAACAGGGTCCCCGGTCGCCAGGAAGTGTGGACTAGAGCGAAGCGGAGATGGAGCCACGGATACACACGCATCCCTTTGGCTGTCCGCACATGTACCGGCCTTCTGCCCACGAGAAGCCCCGAAGGGGAGAGAGACACCACCTCCGCGCAACACCCCAGTAGACCAGTAGAGCCAACCCCACTTGCAGGGCCTGGATGGCTCTTGGGCCTCCCTGGGCCTTTTTTGATCCACAAAGGGCGGAGGGAGAGGCCACGCTCGCAAGGGTGGTTGGCATTTCTGGAGCAACAGTGCCATCAAGCGGAAGCTTTTTGAGCACGGCCTCCAAACCCTGCCTGTGGATACCGTGGGCATGGGACGAAGGGTGGGTTTGGTTCACTCAGAGGATTCCCGGTGGGGGTGGGGGTGGGGGGGCGGCCAACTCCGGAACACCGCCAGAGTAAGGTGCGGGAGCGAAAGGAGGTGGTGGGAGCCGAGCTCGCCCACCCGGGAGCCCCTGGCTGTCAGGCCGGCCGGGCTTCCCAGCCTTGGGGGCGTGGCCTCGGCAGCCGCCATGTTCCGGAACCAGGAGCTGAAGCTACCCCATCCAGGGCGTCCGGCCCCCGAAACTCTGCCCTCCTTGCGGGACCCAGGTCCGCCGGCGGGATCCCGGGGGAACCCAGGACCCGTTGCCGCTGCCCCGTCGGAGGCCCCGGGTCCAGCAACGTGGACAGAGGGGAAAGGGGGAGGAGGCGGCCACCCTGTCAGGGGCAGCATTCTGCAGACAGGACGGAGAATTTCCCGATTAGTGTCTGGTCCCGGAGCCAGACAAGGAAGCGCAACGTAGGCGGGCCGCACATCCCGAGTTCCAGCTCCACTTCCGGTTCGGGGTGTGTTTCGTTTACTTTTGCGCCCGCCACAGAGGGTCTGGGTGCCATGCCCCACAGGACCCCATGAGGCCCTTCCTGTCCCGTATCACACTGGGTATCCAGACCCACTCGGGACGGGATACAACTGGGCCAACATCAGCACGCTGAGATGGACATCACCGTCCGCAGGGAGGGGATCGAGGGCCAAAGTTTTCCGCCTTCTATCTCGGACTCGGGCTCGGGCACGGGCACGGGCACGGGCACGCTGCAGCCAGGGGACGCCTTGGTCCTCGGGGGGCCTCCCTCGTCGTGGACGACCCGGGTCCTCTTGTTTGGGGGGACGCCGGAGATTTTTCCCACGGGGCCCAAGGTTCGCAGGGGCAGCCGCTGACCCTAGCCAGGGGGGCACACTGAGACCACCTGGGGCCAGGGAACCAGTCAGATCAGGGAGGCCAGGCCCTGGCCCCAAGGAAGGGCTCTGCCCACGTGAGACCGCCTGTTGGCAGAGTTTCGGCCGGCTCCCAAGTGTGAAAGAAGGGGCAGGGGGCGGGTGTCAGCAACCTTCCAAGAGGGGTGAAAGCCAAGTGGAATGTGTGGAGGGAGGGGTCCAGCCTGGAGACTTGTTCCTGGAGTTCGAAGCCTCGCCCGGTACGTTACCACCAAACCACCAGCACCACCGCTACAGCCACCCCCGGCCCCGCAAGCCTGCTGACCCCCAGGCAGGTTAAGAGCTGGGCAAAGCGCAGGAACGAGCCACCGCAGGGCTTGCTCCAGAAGAGGCCCGTGGGGACAGTCAGGGTCTAGAAGGAACGGTCGTGTGCCCGGAGTATGCACTTGGGAGACAAGCTGGATGAGGGGTGGTGATAGGGGAGGTGGGGGGGGGGGCGCATTTCGCTCAGTCCAACAGAGGTGGGCCTTAGGCAGCGTCTTGAGACCTCTTCTTGATTTCCCCGCTGGGCTGCGGCCGCAAGCACAGGGCCACAGGGTCAAGACCTGGAGAGCCAGGGCTGAATGGAAGCCAGGGCCCTTCCTTCTCATCGCTGAAGTGAGGCTCGGGGCCTCTTCGGGACAAAGCCGAAGTCTGCAAAGGCATGGCCCAGGGGTCCGCTCGGCCCGGCTCCTCTCCTGTGCTGTCCTCTCGAGGAGGTGGGTCCGGGAGCCCTGGGGACAGGACACGACAGGCCTGTGCCAGAATCCTGGACAACCCGGGAAATGGCAGAAATTCTTGGCTCAGGAGAAGGGCTCCTTCTGCAGTGTCTCCTTGGTCCTGAGAGCGCCGTTCCCCTCTGGACTCCGACTGCGAGCCCTCGCTGGGCCTCGGGCCCCCTTGGCACTGGGTAGCCAGGCTCCCCACGTCATCCCCGAGCTGGACAGAAAAGCGGCACTGGGCCGGACTCCGCCACTGCTGCCAATGGCAGCACAACTCTGGCTGGGCTCAACGCGGCCCAGAGAGGCTTCGGGGGCCCTGGGCCTGCCCAGGCCGGACCTGCTCTTACTCCCAGGGGAAGGGGCACGCACGCGGCCAAAAGCCCGCGGCCCCGGGGCAGCCCAGGGCGGCCCCTGGCCTGGCCTGGGCTCCAACCGAGCAGCTTCCTCTAGTCCCGCCCAGACATGGCGGCCGCCAGAGTCCCGGAGCCTCCACTTCCTCTACCCTACAAGCCAGGCACCGGCGGAGGGGGGCCGGGGGGGGTGTGTGTGGGGGGGGGGGACGGGACGGGGGCCGAGCGCCTTCCCCCGGTGCCCGTCTCTGGAGCTTCTAAGGCCTCGGGTCACACCTCCTGCCCCTTCGCTGGCGGAGCTCTTGATTTCCCGGGGCACGGGCCGGGCCCTTGTTCCCGACTGTACGCCCCTGCCACTCCTCCCCAGGAAGGGACAGCACAGGGTCCGCGAGGCTGGCGACTGGCGGACCTGTTCCTCTTGATGGCAGCATCGCACCAGAAACAGCAACCTGCCTCTCCCCAGTCCTCTCCCTCCGCCCTTCGCTGACGAAAAAACGAAATGGCAGGCGAAAAGCAAGGTGCCTCAACATCTTGGCCACTTTGGCGGGACGGGGGACGGGGGACGGGGGACGGGCGGGCGCCTCAAACCCTTGTACGCCACCCTGAGTGGCCTCGTCTCTGAGGGGTCCTCTCAAGCTGCCTTCACCACAAAAAAGCGAGGACTCCCCCATCGAGGCACCCAGCAGTGGACCTGCAGCTGTATCTTTAGCAATCCATCTTCCATTTTCCCACCGCCTCAAAGACTTCCTCAAGTTGTAGCCTTATTTAGTTTGAGTCAAAGGGAGTTGGTGCAAACTTCCTTTAAGGATGTTAGTAAACAGGTAAATCTCTAGTCTAATACAGTGATCGTTACAAAATTTGGGGGGGGGGTTGTTTACAATAGTGTGTGTTGTTCTTCAGATATGGATTATTATATTTGTAATCAGTCATGTACGCAATTACGTGACCTAGGAATGATATGTCTTCCTGTCTGTCCCATGTTCAATCTCAGTCATTTCATTAGATGTTTGATAAGGAAAAAATTTATGATACCTGTCATTTTTAAAGTATTCATGTGTTTTACCTCGAGCATGTTATATGAAGACAATCTTTTAGTCTTTTTTTCTTTGCAATCCGCACATGTTATGTGATGATGAGTTTACTACGAGTCACAGATAGTTTTAAAATATAGTTTTGCATGGTTGTGGCAGATGGAAGGGAAAAAAAATCTTCACTGTGCCGTCATTCAACACACTCTCCAGGTAAAGCTATCTCAAGACAGTATAATCAGAATGAAATTTATTCTTTTCGTGCCTCCATGTCTGATTTCCCCAGCAGCACATACACTATTCTGTTTGGGAATATTCAGCTAAATTGTGTTTTGGGTTTTTTTTCCCTCTTGGTCCACACATTAATGTTCTGCTCCAAACATAGGCTGTTAGAAATCTTTCAATCTACTGAGAGGCATCAAGGAAAATTCTAAAGAGCCTCCTCCTCGTGCCATGGACCCCAAAGAAAAGCAAGTCACAATTTTATGTTATCCTTTTCATCCTCAAAAGACTGTCTCATGGAGAGCAAGAAACATTTAGGTGGAAGGTGAATGTCTGTTTCTACCTCAGTCTGTGTGTGTACTGGCACAGAAGTATGCCCTATATACACAGATCTTTCTTTCTAGATCCATACTGCATGAGACTCATCGAAGTCAACTCTTCAAGGACTTTTTTGCTTTTTTCCTTCAAAGGAGCACACACTTCTCCCAAGGATTACGGCCCACAAGTACGACCATCTTATTCTTTCTAAGGGAGGTGGTATATATCACCTCCCAAAGCTGAATAACTAGACATCCCACTATTCATCTCTAGAGGGTCATTTTAATCCCTTCCTACTTTTCAATTCTACAAACCTGGCTGAAGGACACCCTCTTGGAAACACTCCTCTACTCACTTGTCTATGTAATTCTCTTCTCTGTTTTCAGAGAAGCAATAAAATGAACCAAAATTTTCGTGTACTTTCAATTTTGGGATCGATTTTTGCCAAATGGTTTCCAAAAGACATATTCCTAAATGCATCCTGCCTGCCCAGTTTAAGATGTACCAATTTTAGTAGACCTGGCTCGTCTATTTTATCGAAGTCAGTATAAAAAGTTAAAAAGTGCAAATGATGAATGTGCAAGTGTCTGCCTCCATTCTGTGTTATTTTGCCTGTCTCCTCAGCTAAAGCAGGATTACAGTGAGATGGAATCCAACTAATCAGTCTAGAGCTTCATCTATGCTTGGACTCTTATCAGGCTAAGAAAGCATTATTTCATGCTATCCTTTGAGCTAGACTCCACTTTTCAAACTGATTAATATAATTTTGTTTAGTTCTCATCAGCAAATAAGGTCTGTGTACCATCAACGAGTAAAGGGAAATGATAAAGACCCTAAAGAAGAAAATGACTAGCATTTTGTATCTCCTAGTTTGAAGAGAGCCACTGTTCACCATTTTTTATACTAGGCCTTGAAAAGGGTGATATAGGTGAATTCTATTTAGAGTTCTGTTAATTTTGATCCTCTTAAATAAATTCTGGTTCACAGGCTCCAACAGTACTCTTTAGCCCATATTGTTAGGTACAACTAAGGTTGTCTAAGCCCTTTTAAAATTAATCAGTTGAGATCTTACATCATCCTCTAGAGTCCCTAGATAAAGGTCTGTTGCCCACATTTCTTATCTGCAATAGTCAAGCCAACCCTTGCTTCATGGCTTCCATGATCCTCTTGTTTGGAAGATATCTGGGACCTCAAGCAAGATGTCTCCTCTATCTTCATCATGTCACAGTGTGATCTCTGGTCAAAAGGACACACCGAGACCATCATGCTCACAGTACCGGAGCAGAGACCACAGGAGATTGTGTGGGACAGATCCCTAACCTGTGCTCAGGAAATCAGGCCTCAGTCTGCATCTTTCCCACATAATATTAGCTTTCAAAAACTTTGTAACCTCAACAAGCGTGTAAAGAAGGGGAAATGCAAGGGTTTTAGCACCTTCCAATGAGGTGTAAAACAAAATTTTTCAGGGAAATTAATTTATAAGGTTTTACTCAACTTTTACCTACTCAGTGCTTGAAAATCCAACGTACACGAAGAGGTACACGCTTCAAATCTTTTCCACCTTTCTTTGGGTTGATAAGAATATGGAAAACATATCATCCACTGACTCCTATAAAGTTAACAAAATTCTTAATAATCAAGGGCTCTATTTTTTCAGCTAAATTCCACGGACGTATTTCCTGTTACTAAATATAGTGGAGGGATTTACAGAACCAGCAATCAAAGATTATATGCCTAGGAATAATCAAACAAAAACATGAGAAACCTATATAAAGAAAGCTTTCCGTGTCCTAAAAGACAACAATGTGGACTTAAACAAGAGTAAAGATGTACTATATTCTTGAATAAAAAGACTCAACCTCTTGAGTATGTTAATTCTTCATCAGCTAATTAATCAATCTATTCTAATCCTAAGGAAAATCTAAAAGGTTTTTGAAGACTTTCTCGTTGTTTTCCATTGTTCATAAGGGACAATAAAAATAAATAGGCAGGAATACCCAGGAGAGTTTTGCCAATGAGTAGCCACGTGGTGGGATGACTAGCTCTACCATACATAGAGCAGAACAGAGTCCAAGAACAGACCCGAAAACATACAAGAATTTAGCATATGACAAGGTAGCCTCCCAAATAAGTGGGGGTAAAGACAGATTTGGGACAAAGGGGTACTCATCTATTAAAAAAAAAAAAAGGGGTTCTTAATTCTGCACTTCATACAATAAACCAGGATAAACCCTACATGGATCCAAGAATTAAATGTACAATGAACAGAATCATACAACTACTAAAACAAAGCATGGGCTGATTCCTTTATAACCCAGGAGCGGGGAAAGCCTTTCTACCTTTGACTCAAAACCCATCAAAGAAAACACAGATAAATATCAATAGATAAAATTCACCATATTAAAAAAACTTCATAAACAAAGTTAGTAAAGCAATGACAAACAGGAAAAACTATTTTCAACGCACATCACTAGTCTTCCTACTACATAAAGAACAAGCTCTAGAAATCGTTTTAGAGTAAGAACGCAATACAAAAAGACTTCAACAGCCCACAGAGAAAGAAACATAAAAGGACACTAAATATACACAAAGATACCTGACTCATGCATAGTAAGAAAAATCTAAACAAAAACTGCACTGTTGTACAATCTCTTATATATATTATGGGTTTCCAACCATGACCTGCCCTTCTGAGGGGACTACATTACCTGCTGTTTCTTGTCCTGTCTTGGATGTGGCATATCTTAAGTGGTCTCAAGTCACTACTTGCTATTTTCCTGCAAGGGTTTGTTTCACACATACAGAGAGCCAAACGCCATCTCATAGGCAGATGCTTTTACACAGTGTGGAGCCAACTGCTTTGTGCCCTTTACCCCTAAAATGGGTATGATCCCACTGCAAACAGAGGCAGCCCCTTATGTAAAAATCCCTGCTTTTTCATGCCATCACATCTTCTCTGCAGAACTTACTATGTTAGTTTTTAAATTTTGGAAAGAAGAGGAAACTTCTGCCTCAGTAGCACTATCAGGAAACAAGCGTGCACGCACATGCACACGCACATGCATACGCTTAATACTGCTGTCTAGAAATATCCAGCATAAACGTGTTTTCTTTCCTTCTGGACTTTTTGTCTCCATCTAATTGGTCAACCTTATAAATATTTTTGTATTACTACTGGTATCTTATATTTGATGATCTAAAATTATTTCTTTAAAGAATATGAAAACGAATATATGTATGTATATGCATGACTGGGACATTGTGCTGTACACCAGAAATTGACACATTGTAACTGACTGTACTTCAATAAAAAACAAAATAAAAATAAAAATAAAGTAAAGTAATTTCTTTAAAAAGCTTAGTTATTTCACTGATAATAATCCTCCTTTCAGATTCTATTGCACAGAACTGTGAAAGATCAAAACATAAACCAACAGTATTCCCATCACTTGGGGAGAGCCCATGAAAATTTGGGGACTTGTTCTTCCATGTCGTTAAACGCATACTTAGAAACAGGCCTATAGGTCAAAATTTTAGGTCAAAAATTCATTCCTAAACTCTTTGCTGTTTGGTAACCATCATTTCTTTCAAAAACTTTATGCTTAAGAATCATAGTTGAAATTCCTGTTTTGTCTAAAAAAGTTCTAAGCACAGAGATGTGGTTTAAATATGATCCGAAAGAGCCTCCTCCAAATTCCACTCCCCAGTAGTAAACACTAGCAATAGCAGGGCTGTTTAACCGGCATTTTTTAAAAACCACGTATAAAATGCAACAACAACAAAAAAATGCATGTGCATAAACTAAACTTCTGTCTGTTGTTCATGTCTATAAATGTAATTGTATTAACCTAATTCTTTTTCAGATTTCTCCAGAGACTGAACAGGATGTGACAGTTTCATGAATAACCAAACGTGGACAGAATGGATTGTCGGAAGTTTTGGCTGCTACTAAATAGGCTCCCTTTAATGAGGGAAATACAAGAGGTCTGATGGCCGATAGCAAGACCTAAAAACAGTTTTAAATATACAGGAATCTAAGAGGCTAGATTTCTTCATCCGTTCTTCATTCGGGGTGTTTTACCTCCTCAAATTCAACCCCCTGCTAAGCTTCAAAACACCAGGAGCACGAACGACTAGCGAAAATTAACCCTGGTCTCCTAAGTTCCACCATTCCATTTAAAATAAAGAGGGTGGAATCTTCTCACATATTCTTGCAACCCATTATGTAAATCTGGTTTCGCTTAAATAAACGGGAAATTTACACGGCGGAATAGTTTCTCGGCCAATTATTGGCAATGCGTTTCCTGTTAAGATTTTCGGAAGTTTGCAAAAGATAAGTAGAGGACTTGAGCCCAACGGCAACGGAAGGACACGTACTCTTCCCTCGGTCCCTGGTAGGGGCACGTCTTTAAAGGAAATGTTACTTCTCTAGGGATACATTCCAAGAAGCCTAGACCCTGTCGGCAGCGGACCCGCTGGACCTAGCCGACCCTCCGGCCACCACGTAAACGGCGAGGAAAGAAAGGAGGGAGAAGGAACTGGCGACCCCTCCTCCTGCCTCCCGCCTTCCGGCCACAGGGAAACGCTTCGAGGCCAGTCGACGGGGAGACCCAAAGGGCTCTACTTGGACGCTCTCCCCACACGCGTCAGGGCACAGAACTTAGGCGGCGGCACAATCCCGGCGCCCTCGCTCAGCCAGCCTCGCCCAGACGCCACACCCCGGCCCGGCCCACGCGGCGCCCCCTCGGCCCGACCCGGCCACCATTGGCCTGCGTCGCACGCCCGGCACAGGCTGCCCAGGCGCCGGAGGACCGGGAGGGCCCCCGGACCACAAAGGCTACCGGACGGAGCCCAGACCCCGGCCTCGCGTCGCCTGCATCAGGGAAAGGAAGGGAAAGGAGAGGAAGGAGGCTGGGGGGACCCACCTGGCTGCGGCCGCGCGCCGCGAGGGGAGACCCGGGCCGCTCCGATCCTCGCGCGGGAGCCGGTGGGACTCAACTGCGCCCCCCGCCCGCCCCTGCCGTAAAGCAGCTCCCGCCTGGCCCCGGGTAGACCGCCTCCCCTCCCCACGTCGTCCGCGTCTCCTCGGAGACGCCCGGGAGGTGGGGCGCTTCTGAGGGGCGGAGGGGTTGGGAATCCGGATTCCTCAGTGTTGGCCCCGCCCAGGGGAGGGGGTGGGACCTCCTGAGAAGGTCCCAGGTGCGGGGCGGTGGGAGAGGTGAGCTTGGGAAAGGCGGAGATGAAGCCTCCCGTCTTTCGCCCTCTGCTCTGAAGTACCAATTTGTCCCCCCCCCTTGTAGGGTCCTTGCCGACAAGTGAGCAAACCGTGAATGTGAAGGAACAGTATAACGGAAATTTTTGAACAGTCGCAAAACTATTTAGAGGGAAAAACTTTGAATAAGTACACTTTCAAACGAAGTTACAAGTTTGTATCATGCATATGCCTGAGGATATTAATACTTGGCTTGCTGCCTCCTCAGGTGGGCGGCAGATTCCTTGCAACAGCAGGCATTCCCTGCGCCCGGTTACCTCCCGCTGTTTGCCAACGACCTGCTAGTCACCTCTGAAGTGGCTTTCGGGGTGGGGGTGGGGGGCTGCTGCAGGGGGTATCCACACCGCCTAGGTGGGTGGAGGTGTGCTGGGTCCCAAGGAGTCACAGCGACTTGCAGGTTTCGCCTTCCTTGATTTATTTTTCCGGTTCGAAAAAGGAGCATGCTCGTCTTGCAAAATAACGTTCACATAATGGAGTCACGTGCAGCAAAGAGAGCAAAAGGAAGATAACAGGTGATCCCGCCACTCCGAGATGATGGGTGTTAAATTGGGGCTTGTATCCTCCCAGTACCTTGTTCCCTGTGGCAGGGTGTAGGGAGGGGAGAGATGCAAATAAAGAGCCTTAGAAACAATTGTCTCTAGGCCCTTGAGGAACCTGCAGCTCTTTGGTAACTAAAACCATCCATTTTGAAGACATTTTTGTTGACTCTTTATTGCCATTGACAGATGTAACACTTGCTGGATTATTATTTAAGAAAAACCATATTCACAAATGCAGAAGTATTTCAAGGGAAAATCGAAGTCACCCCTGCTCAGATCTACTCCCCAGTGTAACCATCTTTATACACTTAAAAGGTATCCATGGGTTTGGCACCAACCCCAGGGCAGCACCTAACTCCTGGCATGCTGATGCCCCTAACTCCTCAGAATTCCCTGCCTCTGTTCTGCTCCCTCACAGAGGACCTGAGCAGGCCCAGGCCCCCTAAGACCACCTGCAGCCCGGCTACTCCCAGCTTTGGCTCTTGGCTCAGGCTGACTCACATCCCCCTTTCTCCTGCTTTCCCTGCTGTTGGGGCAGAGGTGGTGGGAATTTTCAGGGCTGGAAGCAGAAGGACAATGAGGGCCCTGAGCTGCTTTGTCCTGGCCAGGCAGCTGCCTTTTTGCATTTCAGGTCAACACAGGAACCTTCACAGAGCCCAGCTGCCATCAGCTCCTAGTGGGTGAGGGGAGGGTTACTGCCCTGCCACAACATGCCCACCTTGTTGAGGGCGGAAAGTGAGGAGATCGGCCGCCTCTTCCCCAGATGGAATTACCTGACTGGTGCCTGGGCTCTGATCTCAGCTGCCCCTCTGGATTCCTCTGTTTCTTTTCCTTCACTCTAGGGAGTAGTGGCTCTTTGCCCGCGCAGAGATCCCAGTCAGAGCCTTTTTGCTGTTTCTGTTCCCTGGACAGACACAGGTTCAGTAAGCAGTCATTGTGCCAGGAAACCAAGGTCCAGCGAAGCAAAGTGGTTTGCCAATGCGAACCAGGATTAGTTCACACACGGTGGGCTCTCATGCTGCAAATCCATTGCTGCCCTTGTGCAGACGGCCACAGAGAGCAAGAGAAGATGTTCAACATCATTAGTCATTAGGGAACTGAAAATTAAAACCACAAGGAGGTACCACTTCCCACCTACATAGATGGCTATATTAAAAAATAAAATGGAAATTAACAAGCTTATGAGGATGTGGATAAATTAAACCCCTCATACACTGGTGGGAATGTAAAATGGTGCAGACATTGTGGAAAGCAATTTGACTCTCACCAAAAGTTAAAGAGTGACCACATGATTAGCAATTCCACTCCTAGACATATATCCCAGAGAACTGAAAAGAGACATTCAAACCAAAACTTGTACCTGAACGTTTATGACAGCATTATTCATAAATTCAAAATGGGTAACAACCCAAATGTCCATCAGCTGACGAATGTTTAAAGCAAAATATGCTTTACCCATACTATAGATTTTTATTTAGCCATAATATGGAATGAACTACTGATACGTGCTAAAAACCATGATAAGCCTTAAAGACATTTTTATACATGGAAAAAGCTAGACACCAAAGAACACACATTTTATGATCTCATTCACATCAAATACCCAGAACAGGCAAATCTGCAGAAATAGAAAATTAATTCATGGTTACCAGGGAATAGTGAGAGGAGGATGTTGGGAGGAAAACTTTTCCTTCACCATCTTAGGTTCCAGTGGCTAGGGGCTTGAAAATTAAATAACAGTAAATGAACAGGAGAAAAGTTTATTTACTATATAGAAGCTTTCAGACGAAGAGGCTCCCTAAACAGCCAGAGATAGGGGTTTATATACCAGCTTCACAAGGAGGGGTTGGTGGATTAGGACTTCAAAGGATAGAAGTCTGATGAGACTTGTTTACAAAATCTTTTGGAATATTCTGGTATCCAAAATCAGGCCTCCCTGATCAGACACCCTGCCTCATGTGGGTGGGGTGGTGGAATCTGTCTCTCATAAAGTTCTGCTTTAGTCAGATAAGGGAACTTCAGAAAAGATTTAGTTCCGCCTCCGTTGTAGGTCAGATGTTTTCACTTTGAAATCATCTTTATACCACTGCAGTGGGTTATCAGTCCCACGGGAGAATAGGAATGACTAGTAAGTATGGACTTTCTTTCTGGGGTGATGAAAGTGTCCTAAAATTTATTGTGGTCATGGGCCCACAATTTTCTGAACATACTAAAAAACTCCCATAACTTGTACGCTTTAATGTGGTGGATTATGTAGTATCTAAATGGCATATCAAAAATAAAAAAGTAAGCCAACTTGTAAATTTAATAAAAATTAAGTAAAAGATGGATGGGAAATTTTATAATGTGGGTGAAGCACAGTGAGAGTACACCAACCCACTGATTAATTTTTACATCAAAAATGTGGGAAACTGTGGGGAACAGATATCGTGTGTGTTTGGATATGATGCAATAGGAGGACAAAGCATCAATGTAATATGTTCTTGCTAAAATAATTGAGCCTGAATCTAACCAAGCCCTTAGATCTCACTACAGGATATTCTGTTTCTAATGGAACATGTTCAGGACAGGATGCATACAGACACATACAGAATGTAATTCTACAGGACAAATAATCCAGTCTTTTCATCAAAGAAAGTGGGGAGAGGCTGTTATAGATGAAAAGAGAGTTAAGTCATATTTCAGCTAATGCTATGTAAGATACTTGTTTGCATCCAAATAAGAACAAATAAAATTTAAGAGAGATATTTATGTCAAGGAGGTACACTGGACGTGGATGTTTTCCAGTGGCATTAAGGAATAGTTGTAATTTTTGTCTGATGCAATGATAGTATTTTGGTTATGGTTTTTTAAAGCCGTATTCATTATAGTTTATGGTACAGTAGAGTATGCGGAGGAAATAACTCCTCGGGTTTATGCATGAAGTCGTATGATATCTGGAATATCTTTGAAATATGCTAAAAAACAAATAAAACTTAGTTGGCAAAATGTTGATTGTTGAAGCTGCTTTACTGACATATAGAATTTTTGTTAATATTGTTCTGTCTGCTTTGTTTGAAGTGATCCATGATAAAGAGCTATAAATATCCACAAACACAACTGTGCCAACCAAAACTGATAATTATATTTTGGGTATGTTATTGAGATATATGGGAGAAAATGCCAACTGAAAGAGTTGATTCTGAATGCATTTACAGACCTGTAATTGGTTGTGTCTTCAGTTAGGACTGCAAATAGGTGTTTTTTAAATCTTGTAGAATTATTCAACAGCTTAAAGGGTATTTATTTTTAATGATTCCTTGTATGAGAATGTAAGTATATGGAGGCAATTCTGAAAGACACACACTATTATCGGGTCCAAACTCATTCTTCTTGCTGAACGACAGGCCAATAAATCGGGAGACAAAGTGTTGCGGCAAGGAATAGGACTTTATTCTGAAAGCCATAAGACCGAGAAGATGGCAGACTAACGTCCTGGAGAACTATCTTCCCCCATGTCAGAATGTAGGCTCCTTTTATACCAAAAAGGGGAGGGAATATGGTTGGTTGTCTCCAACTTCTTGGTGTTGGAATCCTTTGTTCTTTCAGCTGTCCACATAGGTCAAGTGGTGGTTTCCCTGCAAACCTCCAACAAGATAAATGTTATTTTCTATTCTTCAACTTTTTATCTTTATATGAATGGGAAAGTGTTAAACCCTTAAAAATCGGAACCTTGAGAGTGGGATATCCTGTATATTTCAGGCTCTAGGCAACATTCTTTTACAAAATTTGCAGAACCAGCAAGACTAAGAACAGGAAACAGAGCACAGGGTTAGAGCTAAAGGAGCACATCTAATATGGAGTCAGGTATGTTCTTTTCTGTTATAACACTATACAGTTAACAGGGTCACCTCTGGCAATGGCATGACTATTAGTGCTAGTGCCTCTAGAAGCTGATGAATAGTGTGGAAATTAACTTTAAAAATCCACATGTGCACATACACACACAAATGAGCAGATACTTCAGGAACTTTAAGGAAACCTATGGACCTCTCTCTTGAGAGCACCTGGACTTAGGGAGTGCAATGTCTCATTCGGTTTCACACAGATGTGATTCTACTGTTGCCCATCTTTCAAATCATATCTGAAACTCTCCAATGATTTTCCATTGAAATTAGAATGAAAATATTTTTCAAGCATGGCCAGCAATGAACAAGATCAGGCTACTCTTTGCCCTGATTATTTAAACTCTTTTCTCCTTGGTTATGTTGCCCTAGACACACAGGTTTTTCCCTTTAAGCTTTATTAATATGAGTATAAGTGACAGAAGATACCCTGTTTAAAGTATACAATTTGATAAATATTGACATGTGTTTCACCTGAGAGATAATCACTATACTCAAAATAACGAATATATCCATCACACCAAAAAGTTTTTTGTTCCCTTGGTATATATAATAATGAGAACAGCATTATTCTCTGAAGAGGTTCTTTAGTTATTTTTTCCATGCTTAACTAAGGATAATTTATTATTAAGGCAATTACATATATCGAAAAAACTTGCTCCTGGTGTACTTGTACTTGAGAAATTTTTCCTTATGTTTTGATACTTTCTGCCCCAGGTTGAATGTTTGAATATTACTCAAGTACAATCTTTCACAAGAATCTCATATTAACAAGTGTTATTATATCTCCTCCTATCAATGCTTTTGTTTAAGGTATTTTGAATGTTAATCATCATAAATATAGAGTCTGGCACATTTCCACCCACAACAAATCATGAAAGAAATTTTATAGAATTCTGTAATCATAAAAGTTGAAAAATATTGGAATCATTTTTAAATAGTAAGAATGTGCTTAAAATATATTCATGGATGCTTGGTTATGGCCCTCAGCACACGTCCTGTTGAATTCATTAAGTTAGCTAAGAAAAGAATATGTGGCAGCTTATGATTTATGTGTGGGATAGGCCAATTTATCTTTAATGGCAATAGGTATAAAATGGTAATCTATAAAATGGTCAGTTTTATGTTATGTATTGTAGGAGAGGAATACGTTTTCCTCAACCCACTTAGCATCCCTGGCTAGATCTGAAAATGAAACTGACAGAGACATTTGATATGTTTTATGTGACACAGAATCTTTCATAAGGAAATGAAGATGTGAAGAATGGTTAAACTCACGTCTTTAATGCTAGGTTTGATGAAGGGTGGACTGTTGTGAAGGGATATGATAGATTAAGGAGTATGAAGTAATTGTAGTAAACGGGGGTCATCTTAGCAAGGCCTGTTTGTTCAGATTCTTCTTTGTACACCTTCTAATTCAGAGATAAAGATGCTCCTTTCCTCCAGGTATAGGGTGGGCACCTGTCACAGGAGGGTTTTATGACCCATTTGAGGGGAGAAAGGTGATTGGGGGAGAAGGTAAAGAGCACAAACTGTTTCTGCCATTTCTCAAACTCCTTTAGCTTAAAATATTCACTATGCCAAGGTGCCATATTTTAGGGTAGCATGTCCTGAACCCTATTAGTATACTTTACCACAATAAAATAAGTGATACTCTGCATTGTGGACTTATAGGATGGCTGGGTCTGCTGTGATAATTTCTCATCACTTTTGTTTAATTTTAATGAATTCTTGTGTAGATTAGTGAAAAGCTGAAGAAAATAAAAACAAAAATGATAAGGATCATTAAATGTTAGATTAAATATTTTAATTTAATCACATATCCTCTCATTTCTGTTTTGCAAAACCTTTTAAATATTGTTTCGGTTATGTAGTACTTTACACTTCTGGACCCAAAACATAACCTCGAAATTTCTTTTCCCTAATAAAGTTACTATAATCTACTATTGCTTCCTCATCACCTTTAATACATATAGAAGAAAACACTAGCCATTGTATATTAAAGTGATTGATGAAATGAAATAACATTAGGCTGTGGAAAGAATATGGTCAGAAGCAATCAGCCTCAATAACACCCCATTACACTCCTTCAGCTATCACTTCCTTACAATAGGTAGTTCTTGGAGGTCTGTGAGATGGCTATCTAGTTCTATGGTCTCTAAAGTCAGCCTTCTTGATGGCAACAAAAACCAAATAACCTCCCACCCTCGCTGCTTAGAGTGAGTTCATTTAGCTACTTTAGATTTTCTACTGTACATTTGAAAAATGACATTCCTATTTCATAAGGTTTGGTAAAATTTAGGTCCTCTTTTCTTTTAATGTTAATGTCTTACACAAATGCTTTTTAGCAATTGCCAGCTTTATTTATACCTAGATTGTCTTTTGTTTGTTTCATGAAAGCATAGCTACAATTATTACTAGGTTCTACCCAAAGTTTCATTCCTTTTCTTTCTACTTCCTATGAATCTTTCATATAGTATTCCTTTCCTGTTGGTGGAAGGGAGGAGGATTGAAGCAGAAGCCAAAAACTCTAGTTTTCATCTGTCTGACAAGAAACTAAAGTGCTTTCATATTGCTGTCTCTTCAAAACTGACTTTTCATGGAGATTAGATAATCATTTTTCCTATTTCACTCCAGATGTCATAGAGCATCACAGAAGTTACTACGGGTTTCTGAAGAAATGTCTATTTTTCTTGTTACTAGAATAGATTCTAACAGCTTGAGCATCAAATGTTTGTAGGAAACTGTCAGTTTAATTGGTGAAAACACTGCATGGTTTTTGATTAATAGATCTTTATGTACCTAATGTTCTTATTTTAAGTAGCATATTCAAAACTCAGTTTGAGAATCTTAGAATCCACTTAGTTTTAGGCACTTTCACCAGTCACACAGGACTGGAGCAAATTGTGACTCTCTCTGTCAAAGCTTTCCGTAAGGATATATTTTAGGAAAAGCAGCGCTGAAAAACAATAACAAAGTCGTTTCAGTGTTTGATGCTTTATTCTCTTATTCTCTTCACCAATATTTAGAATGAAACCATGTATATTCTCCCAATGACTACATGTATACCTTCTCTTCTTCTGAGTCATTTAAAGTGGCAGTATAAAGGAAAAAAGAAAAGAGGTTATAGAATGATAAGCAAGCAGTAAGACCTGATCTCAGCAATGCTGCTAATTGGCTGTGGCTTTAAGTAAGTCATACTCCTTGGATCCTAAATGCTTCATCGTTAGACGTGGAGGATAAAATTAGTGGACTTCTAAGAAGGCTTCTCCCGGCTCACATATTGCGGATTTGTGTGATTCTGATTCCATGTGTTGTTAATTTTAAATTCGAGCAGAAAAACTGTATGCCTCTCTGCAAAGGTAGCAATGAAACATTTACAGAAAGCAGTGGTGAACAGTGTGCTTGTGAAGGCACTATGCTCAAAAAGCCCAGGAGGAGAAGCTAATTGCAGGGGGGAAGATGGGAATGTGGATTCAGAGAAATCATAACATGAATAGTAGTGAAGGTGAACAAGCTCACGTCTTCTCAGTGAGCTAGGAAACCAGGTCATTGATTGATCATGAAAGCTCTGGGGAGGGTGTGAAATTTAATGAAACTAGAGAAGATTTGGATCAGCCCCTGTGGCACATTCTCCAGGGAATCGGGTATGAATGGATAGAACAGTTATTAAGTAGTATTTCAGGCTGGACCCCACATTGCTCACTTGCTCTTTCTTCAGACTTGGATCTGAATGCCTTCTATAATTTCTAAAGTTCAAATATACTCTGATAATGAATATTTACTAACAGTTTAGGTAATTTTTATTGTTCCACATAAGCTAAAAACAATTCTAGACAAGATCTATCACTTTTAGAAACAAAAGTAGCGCTGTTGGGTTATGCATACAGCCTTCTAAAATGACTTGAGGTGACACTGCAACAAAAGTGAAGTAAGATGTGTATGGTTTTTTTTAGTAGGACTTAAGAAGTGTTCATGTGAAGTATTTAGGCTTGTCTGGACTTGTTTAGAGGCTTGAATGAGACAGTTCTGGCAGGACACAGCAGAATAATGCTCACCATTCAGCCAATCCCTCTGGCTTTGTACTGTATTTTAACCTCCCACATTTCATCTCATAACATTTTATACAAGTGTTTTGATTTGCCATCTCAAGGACAATGCCTTTATGGTGTATATCATTCTACTGTCTGGTTTTGTGGCGCACATCTTTTACAATGCCAGAAAATGAAGGATGCAGTAGAAAGATTCTAATTTGTATTTATGTGCATCAATTTGAATGTTCTGGAAGTGTGATTCCTTTTCAAGGTTAAATATATTTAAGAAGTTGAACTGACAGCTTATCTTTAGACTTAATTTTCTAATTTATTAAACCTAGATCCATAGTATATATAACATTAAAAAACAGCATACATTATTAAGATACAATTTTCAACAGCAAAATAACAAAAATGTCCATGAAATAGGGAGAGAAACGTGGTCCATCCGTTTAAAATTTTTTTTATAGTTTTTCTTTTCCGGGAGTGAAAATGTTTTGTTTGCCTTGGGCTGAGGGCATATTTTTCCATTACTACCGCTACTACTACCAGCACTAACCCCATCCCCACACAGAGGTATTAAATTGTCATGAAAACAATCATGAGTGAAGGCCTGGGAATTAAAGAAGCAAAGAGTGTTCCATTTACTTTGTACGTAATATTGTTTAATACTTTCAGAAAATCATATGTTATTAAGTGTGCATTTATGGTGGTGATCATTGCAGATAAAATAAGAATTCAGAGCCTGAACTTAAGCGCAAAACAAGATGCCAAAAAAAAAAAAAAGGAAGAAAAGATCAAAGAGCTTGGAACAGAATTCCAGCAAAGTTGAACCCAGGTAATGAAACTAGATATATATTGTATCATGTCAAGATGAGTTCTGTGGTAGAAAATTATCTGTTAAATGGAAGGAAAATGTGACTAGTAACAGACTTTCTGGTATATCAACATTTTAGTTTAAATAACTCTTATGAGTCTGATTTCCTAAGACAAATCATTTCCATGTGTGGAAAGACTCAAGCTTTGGTTTTTTAAACTCCCTAAATATGTTGTGACAGAATACATTATACAAGCAAAACTGTTTTTGAGAGAAAATTTTCATTTTAATTTGAAAACTTGGGGCAACTTTTGTATTTCTCTCAGTTCTCCAGAGAAACAGAACCAGCAGGGTATATTTTATGTGTGTGTATATATATATAAAAAATAAGGAATTGACTCACATGATTACGGTGGCAGGCAAATCCTAAGATCTGCAGGGTGAGTTGGCAAGCTGGGATTTCAGGAGAGCAATTGGTGTAGTTCTAGTCTGAGTCCAAAGGCCTGAGAACCATGAAAGCCAATGGTGTATAGTTCCTGTTGGAAGGCCAGCACTCTTGAGACCCAGAAAGAGTCAGTGTTTCAGTTCGAGTTCCAGTGCACACAGAAAAGCTGATGTCCCAGTTCAAAGGCAGTTAAGCAGGAAGAATTCCCTCTTATTAGTTGGAAGATCAGCATTTTTGTTATAATCAGGTCTTCAACTGATTGGATGAGGCACACCCACATTAGGGAGGGCAATCTGCTTTACTCAGTCTGTTAAGTCACATGTTAATCTCATCCATTAACACTCTCACAGAAACATCCAGAATGATGTTTGACCATATATCTGGGTTCCCTGTTACCCCATCATGTTGACACATAAAATTAACCATGAGAACCACATGTCCTTTCATGAAGAAAATCTTCAATTATTTTAATGATCCCAAAAGCTTTTGTAGACTTCTGTAATCTTGACTACTATCATTTGAAAACCTATCAACTTTATAGTCCCACCTACATTCTCTTTGAGGAAAGCTTTCACGTATACTTAAAGTCTTTCTTAAGTGGTCTATACTTTACAACTAATTAAGTGCCCTCCTCAAGACAGCTTGTTTGGAGAGAATATTCACGATGTGAAGATTGCCTCTTAACATAGTGGATCCTCAATAGGTGTTTGTTGCTTGAATTGGTCTGTTTCTACTAAAAAGTTATGTAAAAACTCAACAGTAAACTCCAAATGACCCGATCTGGTAGCCTTTTCCTGGCTTAACTCTGCTTTCCTATATCTGTAAAATTTGATAATTTTTCAGTAAAGCTTTCATTTTTTTCTCTATCCTCCTACTTCACTTTTCACATCTATAAGAAGTCAGTTTCTTTCCTTTTTTTACTTCCCAAATTAGAGCATTCACCTAGGTTCTGTCCTCAGTTCATGACAAATGACATGTATTCATGAGGAGGTAGTCTGCTGTAGCAGAAAGAGAACTGAATTATATGAAGAACTGCATTCAAATCCTAATCACGTTTTACACTAAATTTGTGACCTTTTTACCTGTCACTTAAACTTTTGGAGTCTCAGTTTTCTCATCTATAAGCAGTAAGATGAAATTACTTGCCCTACCTATATTACAGGGTTATAGCAAAGATCAAAAGGGACAATAGATGTAAAAACTTTGATAAGCATGTACTACTACGCAAGGAATATTTCTTATTTTATTAGAAGACAGCTAGGTCATTGGCACTGTGAGATAAACACTTTGTATAAAAGCTAATTAGCCCAAAGGGGATCAAACCATATCCTTGTATTAATTATCCATATTTGAACCAACTAGTCTCACAGGTCCAGCACAGATAGTGTACCTCTTCTTTGTATATGTTCATCATGAAGTCTGATTTTTCTGTTTTAGATTAGTATGTCACAAAGTTTTTAATGAGGATGCCAACCCTTCTAGCATTAGAATGTTAGAGCAGAAGTAGTCATTCTGTGGAATTTAAAATGCTAATCCAATATGTGTACAACTCCTTTGTGTGTACTGTTAAGTCCTTGAATATTGATAAGTTAATAAGTAGTGTATAATCTCTAAAAATTCCACAAATTTCTACTATTAGACTACTGCATATTTTATCACAAGCATTTGAAAATTGGGATTATTTATATTAGAGGAGCATGGGCCCTCAGGTTACTTGTAAACTTCAGGATGTCTTTCACTGCATCCACAGACAGATGGAGGGCCATCCCCATCACCAGCTCTACCAGCACTTCTTCTATCCACAGGATTTGCTCCTCTTCCTCCAATTCCTTTACCTGGAATAAGTGATAAGCCATCACCACCACCATCATTGTTCAAGAGCCTCCTCCTTCAGGACCATTGCTTACTCTATCTTAAGGAATGAAGCATAAATAAATGCATAAACCTGAACTCTGTGGATTGGTTCTTGAACCCTATGACTTGATTTCAAATGACCAAAGGCAAAATGTTGACTAGAGTTTATAACATCCTGTAGCCATTGGTGATTAATAAGCAAATAAATGTATACCTGTGTATAAGAAAGAATAAGACTGCTGACTCATTTGCTTTCTTTTCTGAACTCACCATTTCATGTTCTTTTTTCAGTATAGTATCTCAATAATTGGAAACTCCATAGCGAATGTGAAATTCATGTAGAAGGCAAAGAAGAAATAAGAAAATTGTATAAAGATAATTGTATTAGTTTCCTGAGGCTACTAAAACAAATTACCACAAACTGGATGGTTTAAAACAACAAAAACTTATCTTTCACAGTTCTGGAGTACAGAAGTCCAAAATCAAAGTGATGAGAGGGCCGCATTCCCTCTGGAGATCCTAGGGACAATCTCTTTCTTGCTTCTTCCAGCTTCTGATGCCAGTTGGCACTCCTTGGCTTGTGGCCACATCTCGCTCCATTCTGTTTTCACACTGCCTTCTCCTCTTGGTGTCTGTAAACTCTCTCTACCTCTCTTTTGTAAGGTGATTGCATTCAGGGCTCACCTAGATAATGCAGAATAAGCACCTCCTCTTGAGATCCTTAACTTAAAATCATACCCTCTGCCATTTAAGGAAATCACAGATTCTAGGGATTAGGATGTAGACATATCTTTTGGGGGGTCACCATTCATCCCACTACAATAACATGGGAAACACAACCCTAAATGAAATGCAGTTTTGATCTTTTACCATCTTTAATGTATTATAAGTGCTTTTTAAAATATACAAACAATTCATACAACTGAACTTCAGATAAACAAACAACCAGATTAAAAAATGGGCAAAGGAACTGAATAGACATTTTTTCCAAAGAAAACATACAGGCATCTGAAAATATGCTCAACATCACTAACCATCAGGGAGACACAAATCAAAACCACAATGAAGTATCATCCCACACCTGTCAGAATGGCTACTATCAAAAAGACAGCAAATAACAAGTGTTGGCCAGGATATTGAGAAAAGGGAAACCCCATGCAATGTTGGTGGGAATGTAAATTGGTGCAGCTACTATGGAAAACAGTGTTGAGATTCCTCAAAATTTTAAAAATAGTAATACCATAGGACCCAGCAATTCCACTCCTGGCTATTTATTTGAAGAGAATGAAAACCCTATTTGAAAAGTCATATGCACCCTATGTTCATTGTGCCATTACTTAGAATAGCCGAGATACGGAAGCAATCTGTGTGCCCATCAATAAGTGCGTGGATAAAGATGTGGTATATATATGTGTGTGTGGTATATATATATACACACACACCAGAATATTACTCAGATGTAAAAAAGAATGAAATCTTGCCATTTGTGACAACATGAATGGACCTAGAGGGTATCATGCTAAATGAAACAAGCCAGACAGAAAAAGACAAATACTGTATGATTTCACCTATATGTGGAATCTAAAAAACAAAACAAATGAATAAGCATTCAAAAACAGAAAGAGAGTTATAGATACAGAGAGCAAACTGGTGGTTGCCAGAGGGGAGAGGGTCAGGGAGGAAAGAAGTAGGTGAGGGAGATTAAGAGGCACAAATTTCCAGCTGCAAAAAAAAAATGTCACGGGTGACAGTGTGGGGAATATAGTCAATAGCTATGTAAATCGTCATATGGTGACATATTGTAACTAGATTTATAGTGGTGATCATTTTAAAATGCATAGAAATTTTGAACCACTATATTGTGTAACAGAAACTAATAGTGTTATAGGTTAATTATACTTCAAAAACAAACAAATAAACAAAGTCACAGAAAGAGATCAGATTTGTGGTTACTAGAGGCAAAGGGTGAAGGGAGAGGGAATTGGATGAAGGCAGTTAAAATATACAAACTCACAGTTATAAGATGAATAAGTACTAGGGATATAATGTATAACATGATAAATATAATTAACACTACTGTATGCTATATATGCAATTTGTTTAGAGAGTAAATCCTGATTTCCCATCACAAGGAAAAACATTTTTTTCTGTTTCTTTAATCTTGTATATGAGACGATGGATGTTCACTAAACTTGTGATGATCATTTCATGATATATGTAAGTCAAATCATATTGTACACCTTAAACTTATACAGTGTTGAATGTCAGTGTTGAATAAAACGGAAAGAAAAAATAAAATAAAACTAATTTTAAAAGTTTAAGAAATAAAAAGTTTATCAGAAAGGTTACACATACCCATTAACTAGGAACTAATTTTCTAATGAAAATGCCCTTACCCAGACCACCATATTGGGAAATGACGCATTCATGGGTAAAGAAATCAGAAAGGCAATTTTATTATTTTTAAAAATTTTATTTATTTATTGAATATTTACTCTTGGCAAAAAGGAGGTCTTGTGAATGAATGTCACACGCTGATTGCTCAGTTTGTTTAACTTTGTTGTATAATCAGTAGTAGGAACACGTTCATTTTCCTTGCCATTGTACTTCATTGGTTTTGCTTCGCTGGACAACCTTTGTGTTCTCTGTTCTAATACAGCGTAGTTCTCAGCATACTCTCCTTGGTTTTGATCCACTTAGAGACAAATTTCTTTCCTTCTGTCTGTATACCACTTGATAAATCTATGTCAGCTGAATTTCTCAGTGTTTTTTGGTAAGATGTTGCACACCTGTGTATTTTGTTTATCTGCCAGAGATACATAGAGAGTGAAAGTTTTTCAACTTTAAATTCCTTGATACTTAAAAATGACTAATATACCTTGCCCCACTTGGTGGCTGGGAGGCAGTATTCCCCTTTTAATGAAGTGATATCTAGGAGACAGAGTTGGGTGAGCTAGATAGGTGGTGTTTCTCTCCCTTCCAACTGGAGAGACGAGGAAGGAGCTGGAGAAAGGAATTTTTCAACATATTTATAGCGTCTTGTGTAGAACCCCCAAGTGACCTGTACAAGAAATTGAAATCCTGCCCAAGTTTTCAGATTCGCCTCTGGGTAGCAAATAAATGAAGCAGAGTTGAATAGCTTTTTAAGGCCTGTGAAAACCAAATTGTCATTTGAAACATAGCCCACAAAAGTAGGCCAAAACCTGAGGGCTAAATCTAAACTGCTTGCTAGAATATAAGATGTAAGTATGATTTGGACACTCAAAACATAATACTTGCATGTCCAGAATACAATCATAAATCACTTGTCATATGAAGAACCAGAAAAATCTTGAATGAAAAAAATACAATTAACAGATGTCAACACTAACATGACACAAATGAATTGCTCTCTCTAATCAAGTATTTGTTCGAATGTTATCTCAAAGAAGCCTTCCCTGATCACCTATAATCTGTCACTCTAACCACTCAGTCTGCTTTGTTTTTCTCAAACCTATCTAATATTATGCGTCCATTTGTTTTGTGTATTTCTCCCCAATAGTTTTAATTGTTTACAGTTCAGGGGCTTTGTTTTGTTCACACTGTACATTTCCATAAGAAACAATACATTTCCATATGAAACAAAAAGCATAGGTACCTAGGATTTTATTGATAGGCAAATACCCTTAATGGTGTTAATCTTTTCTCTGGGAGAATGATTGGGCAAATGAGAGGCATAGACATTCTTCTGAGCATTTTAGTGTCATTTGGAGTATTGCAAAAAGCAACTGTTCTGTGGCATTCCAGAGGATATCATGGAGGCCCAAGACTGAAGCCTTAGTTGCTCTAGGGTAAGACTGCCTGGTTGCTAGGTAGTCAGTGGTTTTAAGGAGGTACAAAGAAGTACTTCTAGTGGAATATTCTACTTGCAGGTATGCATTCAGTTGTTTTTGGTAAGCTGACAAATCATGTTTCTATTAAAACATATAGCATCAGCTCAACTGCAGATTACAGGCCCAGCCTGGGTGCTAAATGAAGACAGGACATCACTTGACTGTGGGCCATTACACTAATAAACCAGAGTCAAATTCTTGAAAGTAGGATGTATCAAAAAGCCATAGGGGCCTTCTAAACCAGAAATCAATAAATTGGGAATGGACCACAAGTAAATATCTGGTTATGAAACCAAAAATATAGAGAAGTAATTTATGATCAATAAAGTCCCAGGTAGACAGTAGAAAGCCCACACTCAAGAGCAAAGTCTGTACCAAAAGAGCATAGTGTTAAAGGATATGTATTCTGACACTTACTAAAATGGTGAGGAAGAATTCATTCAAAATTATTTCAATAGGAGTATTGCAGTAGGGGAGAGAGATTGGGCTCATCTCCAAATATAAGAAGGACATGGGAGGATTTCTATCCAAGGAGCAGGGTGAGAGGGTCAGTGGATAGAAAATTAGTCAGAGGAGCTATCAAAGGTAGAAGGATTCTTGCTAAACAGACCTAACAGGATTCTTGGTAATGGCAGGCCAAGGACTTATACATCAAATGTGGGAGATGAAAAACTTGATCAGATATCAAGTATGGGAGATTCTCTCTAAACTGACTTAGCAGGATTCTTGCTAAAATCAGACTGGGTAAGCCAAAGATAGGACTGGGGCCAAGGTTAAAGCATAGTTGAAAAGAGGGCTCAGAGGAACCTAACTAAGTTTGGCCAAGGAGAGAGTCTTTATTAGTAACTCCCTTCATTTTAAGAGTCCACTGAAGTTGGTTCTTAGGTCATAAGGAAATGATCAAAGGTAGGAACCTCATGAAGGTAGAAGATAAGGTATTCTTCCATTAACCTGCACATAATGGTCAGTGCATGTGTGAAACAGACAGAAGATAATGAACACTTTCCATCAATAGTAGGAACAAATTTACCATGAGAGACATGGTAAATAAACAAGGGGTTGACATGCCTAAGAAGAAAGACTTCCTTAGTCCTAGCCAAAGCAACCACACAAGAAAAGGAAATAAAAGGGATCCAAATTGGAAGAGGAGAGGTAAAATTGTTACTATATGTGGATGACATGATACTATATATAGAAAACCCTAAAGGCTCCACACAAAAACTGCTAGAGCAATAAAAAGAATTTGGCAGGGTAGCAGGATACAAGATTGACATACAGAAATCAGTTGAATTTTTTTTTACACGAACAATGAAAGATCAGAAGAGGAAAGTAAACAAACAATCCCTTTAAAAATTGTATCAAAAAATAGAATACTTATGAATAGACCTGATCAAGGAGGTGAAACACTTTTATGAGAAGAAATATAAAACATTGATTAAGTAAATTAAAGATGACTTAAAGAAATGGAAAGATATCCCATGCTCTTGGATTCGAAGAATTAATATTGTTAAAATGGACATACTACCCAAAGCAATCTACAGATTTAATGTGATCCCTATCAAACTACTCAGGACATTTTTCACAGAACTAGAACAAATAATTCTAAAATTTATATGGAATCACAAAAGATCCAGAATTGCCAAAGCAATACTGAAGAAAAAGAATGAAGCCAGAGGACTAACCCTCCTAGACTTCAGACAGTACTACAGAGCTACAGTAATCATAACAGCATGGTATTGGTACAAAAATAGACATATATATCAATGGAACAGAATAGAGAGCCCTGAGCACCTATGGAAGCCCTGGATTTTGGCATGCTCTCTTGCTGCTGCATAATTTCCCCTGGGTATGCACACTGCAGGGGAGGCTAGTGATAGGGGTTAGGTTGGAAGTGTGCAGGTGCACAGCTGAAGGGGCTAGCTACAGGCAGGTATGGTGGTTCTGGCCCTTGACAGAAGGCAGGGCTTGATCTGGGCCCACAAGCAGCTGTGGGGGCCCTGGTTGTTGTTGTACTTTCCCATGGCTGCACAGTTTCCCAGGAGGTGTGCATACTGAATTGGAGGTAGATGATGGGCATCAGGCTAGTGGTATGCAGCACACAGCTGAAGGGGATAGACCCAATCTTGGGCACAACAGTGGGAGTCAGCTATGGGGGTCTAGGCTGGTGTCTTGCACTCACATAGCCCCAGATACCTGAGTTAGCTATTGGTGCAGGTCACAGGCATGGAAGGACTCAGGCAGCTAGTGACTTACATGGCTGGAGATTCCTGGGATGGCTACTGGTGCAGTTTCCAACTCCAGTAGGGGTGGTGAGGGAGGGACTCAGGTGGCTGGCATCAGCAAATGCAAAAAACCGTGGAGCAAAAGCTGGCAAATCTGCAGGGCATCTGTAGAGTCTGTGCTGGCTGTTGACGTCAACAGTGGTGAAATCTGCTGAATTTGTATGCATTGCAGTTCTCTGTACCACAATGGCTCTTCTGCTAATATTAGCCCTTGCTTTTCTTCTTTGTTCCTAGCCAGTGCTGTAAGTCTCAGGTTTGCTGATATGGTGAGGTTAAATTAAAGTGGGACCTTCACACCCTGCCCGAAGAGGCTGGAGAAGATGGTCACTTACCTCCACTCTTCCCTTGCTGGTGAGGGGAACTCTTTCTAGCTGGGAAGTTCCTTCCTGAAGATGAACAATTCTTTTTTTGTGCAGTTATTCTGAGGTTTTTTTGCTCCGCAGTGTTGCTAAAATTTCTGAAGTGGATTCTGGAGGTTTCCCAGAGCTGTTTTTGTTCATGCATAGCTGTTCAATCATTGATCTTTATAAGGGGACATGGAGACTGGATTCTCCTATGTCTCCATTTTGGCATCCTCCTGATTTGTATGTATGTTTAACTATCCTTGCCTTCTAGGGAGAAATCCTTCTTGCTCTTGGAGTACAATTTTTTTAGTTGAATTTGGTTTGCTAGTATTTTGAGGATAATTTTTGCGTCTGTGTTTACCAAAGATGTTGATCTGTACGTTTTCTTTTCCTGTGAGGTCTTCACCTGACTTTGGTATTAGGGTGATGCTGGCCTGATAGAATGAGTTCTGAAGTGTTATTTCTTGTTTTTTCTAAGAGTTTACAATGAATTGATATTAATTCTTCTTTAAATGTTTGTTTAAATTTATCCATAAAATGTCATGTGATCCTCGTCTTTTCTTTTTTGGGAGGTTTTTGATTACTTCTTCAGTCTCCTTATTTGTTTTTATTCTTTTCACAATTGGGAGATGTATATCTCCAAGAATTTCTCCATTTCTTTTAGGTTGTCCAATTTTTTATGCATAATTTTTCATATTTTCATATGATACTTTATATTTTTGTAGAATCAGTTGTAATGACTCCTCTTTCATTTTTTAAAAAAATTAGAATTTATATTTATGTAAATGCATTTATATTTTGTACCATTTATTTATTTATTTTAGGGGGAAGGGAATTAGGTATATTTATTTATTTTTAGATGGAGGTACTGGGGATTGAACCCAGGACTTCATGCACGCTCAGCACGCACTCTACTATTGAGCTATACCTTTGCCCTTCCTCTTTCATTTTTGATCTTACTCTTTTGAGTGTTCTCTCCTTTGTTCTTATTATAGCTAGTAGTCTGTAAATTTTGTTTATCAAACACAAAACCCAAAAAACCAACTCTTAGTTTTATCAATTTTTAAGTTGTTTTTTTAATCTCAATTTATTTTTTCCTGCTCTAATTTTTATTATTTTCTTCTTTCTGCTAATTTTGCATTTAGATTTTTTCTTTCTCTGGTTCTAGTTATGTTATTTGAAATCTTTTTTAATGTATGAAAATGTTATAAAATAATGTATGAAACATTCCCTATTAGCACTCCTTTTGCTGGGTCCTGTAAGTTTTGGTATGCTTTGGAGGCTGGAAGTCTAAGATCAAAGTGCCAGCATGGTTGGTTTCTTGTGAGGACTTTCCACAGCTTATAGATGGCACCTTCTTATTGTTTTCACATGCTCTTTTCTCTGTAAGTGACAGGGAAGAGTAAACTCTAGTGTCTCTTCCTCTTCTAATAAGGACACAAGTCCAATAGGAATAGAGCCCCACATTTATGACCTCATTTAACTTTTTGTTTACTTATTTATTTTTATTGAAGTATAGTCAGTTACAAGGTGTCAATTTCTGGTATACAGCATAATGTCCAAGTCATGCATATATATACATATATTTGTTTCCATATTCTTTTTCATTAAAGGTTACTACAAGATATTAAATATAATTCCCTGTGCTATACAGAAGAAATTTGTTTTTTTAAATCAATTTTTATATATAGTGGTTATCATTTGCAAATCTCAAATTCCCAAATTTATCCCTTCCCACCCCCTTTCCCCCGTAACTATAAGATTATTTACTATGTAAGCCTGTTTTTGTTCTGTAGATGAGTTCATTAGTGTCCTTTTTTTTTTTAGATTTCACCTTTGAGTGATATCATATGGTATTTTTCTTTCTTTTTCTGGCTTACTTCACTTAGAATGATGATCTCCAGGTCCATCAAATGGCATTATTTTATTCTTTTTTATGGCTGAGTAGTATTCTATTGTAGAAATATACCACAACTTCTTTATCCAGTCATCTGTCAATGGACATTTAGGTTGTTTCCACACCTTAGCTATTGTATATAGTGCTGCTGTGAACATTGGGGTGCATTATCTTTTTGAGATAGAGTTCCCTCTGGATATATGCCTAGGAGTGGGATTGCTAGATCATATGGTAAGTCTATTTTTAGTTTTTTGAGGAATCTCCATACTGTTTTCCATAATGGCTGCACCAAACTACATTCCCACCAACAGTGTAGGAGGTTCCCTTTTCTCCACACCCTCTCCAGCATTTATCTTTCGTGGAATTTTTAATGATGGCCATTCTGACTAGTGTGATGTGATACCTCATTGTAGTTTTGATAATTACCTCCTTAAAGACCCTATCTCCAAATACAGTCACGTTTGGGCTTAGAACTTCAAAATATGAATTTGAGGGGCACAAATCAGCCCATAACAGATGGTGACAATGATAATGAAGAAGATGGTGTGGGTAGATGATGATGAGGATAGTGATGGTTATGATTAAGTTGTTGATGATGTTGATGATCATGATAATGATGGTGAGGATGATGATGTGAGTGCTGATGGTGATCTGCTGCTGCTGATGGTGATAAAGATGATTGTGATTATTATGAGATTATTTTGATTATGAAGAAGATGATGATGTTGATAATTGTGACGGTTTTGGTAATGATGATGAAGATGATGTTTATGTTTATGATGGTGATGATGATGATAGTGATGGTGAGGATAATCATATTAATAATCCTGGTGATAATGATGATGATGGCGGTGGGGAGAGGGATGGAGGGATGAATAGTTGGAGCACAGGGGATTTTTAGGGCAGTGAAACTATTCTGTATGATACTACAATAGTGGATAATATTATGCATTTGTTAAAATCAATAGAATGTACAACACGAAGGTGAATCTTAATGTAAACTATGAATTTTAGTTAATAGTAATGTATCAATATTGCTTCACTGATTATAACAAATGTACCACACTTTATAAAACACTAAAAATAGGGGTACCTATGTGTGTGTATGTGTGTGGGGGGAGCATTTTGGGATATACAAGAACTCTGTACTTCCCACTTAATTTTTAGGTAAACCTAAAGCTACTCTAAAAAGTAAAGTGTGTTAGTCCAAAAAAAAAAAAAAAGCACCAATCTTCCTAAAAGTGAACCAGAAAGAAAGAATAGATCAACAATATAGGAATTAGAGTTAGATTGATATCTGAGTTATCATTTTTTTAATGTTGAGGAAAAGATCTTTGAGGCCAGACTTTTTACCTAGCTAAATTTTTATTCCATTGTGAAGGAATAAGAAAAATATTCCTTGGGATACTAGGCCTTAGGGGACTTGCACTGTGGGACAGGAACCCACACTGAAAACTTGATCAGAAGTGCTCAAATGAAACTGGAAAAAATCCAAATGACAGTTCTAGAAATATAGCAAGTTAAGATAATAAAATCTCTTTGCTAAGTTTACTGATGCCTTAAAAATAAAATAAAAAATAATTTCAGGACTAAAGGAGAGGAAAAAATGAATGTATATTCACCATAACCCGTAACTAAAATTATAGACAGTATTAACATAATGGAGATGAGATGTGACCAAATTAATTTGAGAGCATGCTGAGCTTCTTATTTTATTAGGGAGTAGTTATAGGTATTAATACCTTTAATAAATTAATAAAAGTACATAAACATGAATATGATTCTTAAGGGCAAACATAACAGAATATTTAAAAAACCGCAACTTTTAAAACAATAGAGAGAGGAAAACACTGTCCTATAGCAAACACTTAGTGGATACAGGAAAAACAAAATGAAAATCTGTAGTATAATCTGATTCCAACCACATAGAAGCTTGTGCATCAGTTTAAGTTCATTAGTCCAATAACAAGAACGTCAGATTTCTTCTTCTTTCAGACACCATCTTACCTAACACTTAGTTGTCTAGCCCCAAGGTTTTAATATTTTATAAGGCTGCCTGTGCTTAGCAATAAAGCAATTAGTGCATATGTAGCTGGTATCCAAGTTATGGCATCCATAATTTGTGTTCTGATTTTGCTCCAAGCACAGTGTTGTGGTCTGGTCATAGAGAAACAAAGAGAGTCATATATGTATGCCTGTGCGTGTGCGTGTGCGTGTGCGTGTGCGTGTGTGTGTGTTTAGTTGCTGAGAATAAGTATGAACATTTTTACACTTAGCCTGTTGGGGAAAAAAAAGGAACTTAAGATAGTCTGGTGGCTACTTTTCTTTTGGTCACTAGAGGGAGATCATGATTCATTTTTGCTTGGGTGAAAAATAATTGCAACTTTTAAAAGAAAGTGGACCTGTTTTTTTTCCATCCTTCCTACTCTGAGCTAATATTTTCTTTCCAGGGAATCCCGGTCCTTCTACTTGGTCCAGAGGCTCTGGCAGTCTATGTATGCTTGAGAGGATTAATTTGTGCCTGAGAGCATAATGGAAGCTAACAAAGTTTACATTCCCTCATATGTTCATTAGTCCCCAGAGAGGCTGATGACCATGCTATAGCTAGAGTCCTGCTGAAATTGTAGCAATGGAAGTGCTATCTAGCCACGCAGCTCCAGAGGCCCCTAAACACACACACACACACACACACACACACACACACACACACAAAACACACATGCGCGTGCGAGTTACTGCTGTAGGAGCCTGGATTTCGTGAGGCAGCCAGTGGTGAAGTAAAGTTGCTTTTTTCCCGTTACTGTCCCCTAAATGATGTTTCAGTTCAACATCTGTCAGAGTTTAGTCATCTTCTAAATGCAGTGATTCTTTTTTTAAACAAAGATTTTAATCATAAAATGATTTTTTCCTCTGTTGGAGGGTATTTATTTGATCATCTAGATGTAGCCATGTCTAGAAAATAAAGAGCATAGGAAGGTCCAAAAGAAACATTCATAACCTTCAAATTAAGAACATAAATTAGAATTCGGCCAAGGGGACAGAATTTTACACACAGAACTGGTCTGAGACTCAGAAAGTGTAAGGGAGCTTTGACAATTTACCAATAAGGTAACTTGAGACACAAGCAAGTTTACACATAAGTGAGGCTAGAACTTGAGATATATGGCATGGGGCAGATGTTGGAGGAAAGGCCCAGCTCCAGGTGATAAAATTAAGGCCACCTGGGAAGGCAGAGTTTCTAACCTCAGAGGGAGGGTGCCAAAGGGGGCTTGGGAGTAAATATGATATTAGCTGGTAGGGGGAGTAAGCAAATTTTTTTTAGACAACACTCAACTGCCTTCTCTGTATCTCAAGACTTAGAAACAATCATGTCAACACAGTACCTTAAAAATATTGTTGAAGAAGCATTACTTTTGGAGAATGCTTCTGTCTTGTTTTTTCCTTATTCAGAACAGGCAGTGACAGATAGTCACAGTGTAGTCAAGGCCAACTCTGGGTATGTTAGAATATCCTCTGGTACTTTAAAAATATAACCATTCTGGAAACCTCTTTGACAGTATATGTCAAGTTGAACATAGATACACACTGCAATTTCACTCCTAGATATAAAGCAGTGTTTCCTAACCTTTTTTCCATTATTATCCCCTAAGAGCCTTTTTAGACTTTTTGTCCTTATCGTGCTCACCCCACCATGAAATTTTAATACTCCAGAAATAGTGTATATGGGCTTATGTATTGGGGCCTTTTAGAGGGCCACAAACCACTATAACATCTTAAGATTTTTTTCACTTCCCCAAGAACCAATTTTTATCCTCTTGAGCACACTGTTGCTTTGCTGGAAATGCATAGGCCCTTTCGAAGTAAGGGCCGATGTTTATTAAAAGCCATGTATAAGAATATTCTTAGCAGCTTTATATTTATATTTGCCCCAAACTGTAAATCAACAAGTGAATGGTTAAAAGTATTGTGGTATAGCCAAAGAATTAAAACACTGTACAACCAAAAAAAGAAAGAAACGAAAAGGAAATGGACCACTGGTTCACACAACTGTAATTTGTTTTGTGCATTTTTCTCTATGTACGTTATGAAGAATATATTAATGCCTATTTCCCCCTTTTCTCAACTAGACAGTTGAATCTGAGTCTCTGAGAGTGGGATCTGGGCAGTGGCAATTATTAAAAGCTCCTCAGATGATTTTAACGTGCACATTAAATGTGAGAGACTCTGAGGTGGTGGCAGAATCATGGCTTTTAGAATCAGAGAATCACGGGTTCAAACCCCACCATTTACTAATCGTTGTGTCTCTAAGACAGTTTTCTCACGTGTAAAAAGGGCATAAGCATGCTATTCATCTCGTAGGGCTGTTGCGTGGATTAAATGTCATATCAAAGTAGAAGTCCCCGATTATAGGAAGTGCCCTACAAATGCTAGTTTCCAATGTCTTTCCTCCTTTCCACTACTCTGAGCACTAAGAAGAGCTTCACGAACTGTTGCAACTACCACAGCCTCCAGGAATCTTGCCCTGAGTTAGAAGTCCTCTTATACACACATAATTGCCTGAATTATTAAATGTGGATGTTGTGCTACAGCCCTTTCCCCAAAAGATACCGTATATGGAATACCTTTCTGAGCGATTCACTTTGTGGGCTAGTGTTATTTCTCCCCGCTCCCATTCCTACTTATTCTCCATCTCATGGCCATTCTGTTTTCTAACCTCTGCCCCATGACGAAAGTAGGTGAGGACCGATATCAAGCGCTTAAACTTATCAGATATAGGCCAGGTGTACTCATGCACAGTAACCTTTCTTCTCATGCTCCTTCAAATTAGACCAAGCAACCTCTTCCCTCTAGACTCTCTCTCTCTCCATAGACTCTCAGTGCATAGTTTTTCAGAACATTTTTCAGAACATTTGGCATTATTTTAGTTTGCGTATAAACTTTTTCTTAAAACATCACCCCCATGATCTGATAAGTTGGAACATATCTTAGTATTATTTCTACTTCTGGGAATGGGATTTCTGACTTTTCCCAGAGCTAGAGATAATATAAGCTCAGACTTGAAATTTTCCTAAAGATCACATAGCCTAAGTTCCCTATGTGGGATTTGAAATCCCACTACGATATTCCTGCTAAGGAGTTATTGAGTTTCTGCTGGAATACCTCCAGTGATAGGCTGTTTACTACCTCCCCCAAATGGCACACATCTTTTTTTTTTTTTTTTTTTGGCTCTGTTGGAAGTGATTTGATAGTCTCTGGGGACTCTCTACCTCTAGGATCCCATGATTACGATAGTTTTATTATTCTCTGAGGCAGTGCTTCGTAAAGCATGGCCTGTGGACCCTCTGCGTCCGGATCATTTGGTCATGCTCGTGACAGATGCAAATTCATAAGCCTCCCTGCAAGTCCATGAGGCTACTAGTCATTAGTGCCCTTCTCCATATTTATATAGGCTATTGATGGTGATATCACCTTCCCCTTGGATTGGCCTGGATGTTTAACTTGTCAGTCTAACCTGGATGTACTTGAGAAGGGGGAGGGCAGGAAGGTACAGGATATGATTTACTCCAAACTCAGAGCCTCTAAGATGACTGCATCCTTTCATTTTTCTGGGAGTATTATATCCTGCCTGATATTTTGTGGCTGTGTTCAGGGCCTGGCCTCACTTTTATTCTCAGAATCCTTCTAGCTCTCCTTCCTAGGATATTATGAAGGCAGTGCATGCTCTCAGGCCTCTCTGGAAGTTTTTGTTTAATAATTGACTACAGAGAAATGCTTTTGCCTAATGATTTATGCAATTATTCAAGCCCTGGTGTTTAGTAGCACAAAAATGAACTCAGGCTTTGCTCTGGGTCCATTTAGATGTATGCTCCTCCAGATGTGTATGCTGGGTGATGTAACTGAGTCTTGAGAGCCAACATTTATAAAGAGTTACTAAATTCCTCACTGATTGTTTTAAAATAGTTTAACTTTCCTTACTCAACAAAGCATCTAATTATCAAAATAAAATGATGGGGTCGGGGGGTATTTTATTTTCCCAGTGATTCTTGAAAGAAATATAGGATTTATAAAATATTTGTCACACTCAGTTGAAGTTGGTCATCCGCACTCAGGAAATAGCTTGTCAGGTCCCAACCCTAACGCCAAACCTGCCAGATGAAGGCAATAATAAATTATCTGTCAGCAGCAGCAGCAGCAGAAGCAGCAGCAGCAGCAGTAGCTGCAGCAGCTGCAGCAGCAGCAGCAGCAGCAGCAGAACGTAGAATGGAAGCCATGGCTCTATGGCTGTCCTCCTATTAATCTTAATTTGCCAGTTGGAAAGGCAGCACGGTGCTGATAAAGTCCTGAGCCAGACCCAGTGGTTAACATGAAACAGCTCTGGACAGTCCCTCTCCTATGCCTTTTCCCCGTTGACACAGTCCAGCCAATATACAGACACAGTTCCAGGAACTGGAGCTTTGAAAAGCACATATCTCTGCTTAGGTAAACTTGGGGGTCAGATGACTTGGGAGGCCACTTCAGTTCTTTCTGCCTGAAGAGGAGACATGTGATTTCTATTAGATGGGAAAACATAAAATGAGGGATTTTCAAAGTTCATTTTTCTGTTCAGATTTAAATTTCTCACATCAATCAAATTGCTAAAAGGGAACGAATTCTGACAATTAAGTTAGCATTAAGATTTGAACTCTCTAGGTTGATCAAACCACAGGAAATCTAATTAGCAAGCTTGGTGATTTGGTAGTGGCCTAAATTTAACATGAAAAGCATTGAGCTTTAATAGGTTGCATATTTCAGCTTGAATTATCTATCTAGATCTAAATATATTCAGGAACATTTAAGAGAATATTTACAGATACTTGTAAAAAATGTTTCCCTATGGCTTCAATGTAATTAATTGGCTTTGTGAGGAGACCTGTTGGTGTTTGAGAATTTTGAAGATACATGGGGATTTATAATATCTGAATAGAGATTAAATAAAAAGTTTTGGGAAAGAGATTTGAAAATGCAAAAAGAAAGATTTCATGGCTACTAGAGTGATTAATTTGATTTGTTTTTTAAACAGATTTATTTGATTTGTTTTTTTTAATTCTCTTTTTAAGAGCATTTAAGGGATTAATATAGACATGTCAACAGGAATTTTTGCTCAGGTGCAACTCTTGAACTTTGAGGGCATTAAATAATTTGGAGTGAAATAACATCACAATGTGGTCTGACCAAAGATTGTAAAGGGGAATCAGGTGGGTGAATGTACTTGCTTTAAAAAGTACTGGCAAATCTAGAATCTAGAAAGGGCAAGGGAATGGATTTCCCCTTGGAAGCCTCCAGAAAGGAATACAGCCCTTACAGCACCTTGATTACAGCACAATGACAACTGTGTTGTATTTCTGAACTACAGCATTATATGATAATAAATTTGTGCTGTTTTAAGTAAAAAAAAAAAGTACTGGCAAAAATGTTCAGGTGATTTATGGAACTAGCAGAGATGACTATTTTGGCAGCAGGATGCCTAGTTTTTTGTTTTTTTTTTTTAACAGAGACCAGCACCTTCTGAAAATACTTGTGTTACAGTTTGGAGCATATAAATAAGTGCAGGAAGGCAGGCCACATCCAAGGTAATGCAGAAATGATAAGCTAGAATATTTCAAAGGGTTGTGCCACTAGACTGAACTTTTGGCAGCATGTGACAGGTAGCCTGTGCCTACTGTGAACGGACGAGGCTCACCTGTGTTGCCTCTTTATTATAGACCTTACTAGCTACATAACAGTAGTAAACTTCCCTCCCTAGACAGATACCACACTCTTGTCCTGGGGAGGGCTTATAGCATAATTGGACAGTGCACACCAGCCTAGGAACAGGCAGGAAGGGAGCAGAGTGTACCTCCTGACCCATTCATTGAAAAGGAAAGGAGAGGTCTGAATTAGGCTATTCATTGGCAAGAAGGTGTTGATTTTGGAGGTAGGCTATGGGGGGAGTGTGTAGTAAAGGGAGCAGAAGCACAACTATTTAAATTTGTTCCAGGCACAAAAGGAGGCTTTGAGTGAGGTTAGAAGTGATTTTGATCTGCAAAGCCTGTGATTTAACAATTATTTCGCTCCTCTGGGAAACTGTTCTCACCTTGCTTGGGGAGCCTGCTTGGCTCATTCTATTAAAGCAGCAGCTGTAACTGGCAGCAAGAATGAACAAGATGAGGCAAGGCAGGCAGAGTGGTGGCAGAAGAGTCCTGGAAGCATGGTGGCTGGGGCAGAGTTTGCATTGACTTTCTTTGTAAGACAATAGAGGGTTGGCAAATGAAAGAGAAATTCTTGGTGATGTAATTTAGCCTACTTACCCTAACAGGACCCAAAGGATCTAGTCAGGCAGCACTTCAATTATGCAAAGTACAGCCTAACATCACTCATGATAAAGTAACACAAAGGTGACCAGTAGTATAAATTCTTAAAAATCCTCAATTACCCCCTACAAGTACATAACTGAAAGACAAGCCCCCAGTTAAGACATAAATTTGATGTCAGTGTAAAAAAGAAATCATAGCATCATGGATTTTTAGTCTCCTCTATTTTCTAATTAACTTTCCATTCATTTTTTTCCCTTCCTTTTTAATTTATCAAATATTAATCAAGCATCTACTACAAACTAAATAATGTACTAAGCACTGGAGATACAGAAATAAATATCAATCAATCAACCACTCCCTGTCTTTGGGACTTTACTGCCTGATAGAAGAATCATACAAGTAAATCGACATTCATAAGTCAGTGTAAAAAGGTGCTATAATACTCACATAGAGTACTGAGGGTACAGAAAAAGAGGATATAAGGGAGGAAAATTAATTTTCCCTTTACCCTTCTAGGTTCTTGGCTTAGACTTCCCTCTAATAAAAAGATTACCAGGAGAAAAACAAACAGAAGTTTAATAACATATGTACCTTGTGTATACATGGGAGAGACCCAGGAAAACTGAGTAACTGCCCCAACTGGCCCAAGCCATCACTTTAAATGCCATCTCAAGCTAAAGACAAAAGAAGATGTTAGTGGGTGGGAAAGCCAGTTATGGCAGGCTATCAGGAAAACCAGTAAGCAAGAGTAAGGTTGTTATGTGTATTTAGATCATTGTCTTCTCCATTGATAAGTTTCTAGAGATTTAGTCATCCTCTTCTTCCTAGTACAGAGGGAGATACCCTTACAAATGGAGGTTTCATTTAAAATGTAAATGTCTCTTACAAAAGGATAACTTCTACTCAATTTTCAGAGCTTTTCTGGTGTCTGCTGTTTCTTCAAATAATCAGCCTAAAACAGTCCTGGTGAGAGGGAGGCCTGGGTTGGATGCCGCAGCTTACAGGTTATAGCTGAAGTTTTATGTAAGTGCATGGGATCACAACAGAGAATGTATGATATGAGAAGAGCATAGAGCTGAGATTGGAGTCCTGGGTAATGACAACATTTAGTTTATGAGCAAAAGCAGTGCTTTCAAAAATGTTAAAAGACACAGCCATTAAGTAAGTTTGTAGGTGGTGGAGGAGCAAGGCAAGGAACATCTCTCATCTGATGGCCTTGATTTTCCCAGCAAGTAGAAACCAAAAGTTGCTTCTCAAAGTGATGCAAGAAGAAGTAGACTGTACAGTTTGAGGAAAGTGGTGACTCTTTGAAGTAGCCTTTGAGGGGAGTAGGAGAGGGTGTTATTTAGGGACTTAAGGCTCATTGAGATTGGAGTTCAGGAATTTGAAGGGAGTGATTTTGTCCAGGAGTGCTGATCACCCTGGAGAAGCTGAGTGGTTGAATTGATCCAGGGATGAGTTTTGGTGAGCAGGTATGAGAGGAAGATAAAGGAACAAAAGAATTGAAAATACTTTCAAGAGAGGCAGTGACATGATGGGCAATGGGAACAAAGGAGACCCAGAAAGGGGCTGACAGATGTGGGAAATATGAAAAGTTACCTGTTCCATATTTTCCAAATCCACTGGTTGAGAAGTAATGGTAGAGTCCTTGGAAATAAAGGCAGAAACATCTGTGCTAATATGAGGTTACAGTAAAACAAAACACAAAAACAAAAAACTTGGGTATTGGAATTAAACATTTTTGATGGGAGGACATTTCTGTTGCTGAAGAGTGGGTTGCCAAAGTGGAGGTGGGACTTATTGAAGCTGAGCAAGTCCAGCAACTGTGAAGCCAAGGAGTTAAAGTCATTCTGGTTAATGACAAAATTGAAGTGGAAAAGGAAACAATGAAACTCAAAGTCTTCCATTAACGTGGAGGAACTTGATTAAGTAACAATAATACAGAGGGATAGAGCAGGGAGTCATGGACACATATCCTTCAGAAGCCAGATAGGCAATGTAAATGAGTGAAAGAAGGCAAGTTGAAGAGAAGACATCCCATCAAAAGGAGGCACCCCCTACACAGCTCCAGGAGGCAGATGCCATTTGGGAAGATAGGTCTAAAACTACAAGGAATGTCCATTTTTAAAAGAAAGTTCAAGTCCTTTAAAAAAAATGTGAAAGCTCCCATTTTCAAATATTGGCAATTAATTTAAAAAAATACTGTGATGGCCAAAGCACGTCTTCAGTGTGAACCCAGCCCACGAGCTGCCAATGTGCACCTCTAGGCTAGAAAGCAGTATGGCCGGATGGCCTGAGACTCAAAGCAAGCTAGACTTTGAAACAATGATGCACATCTACTCCCTCCTCCCTAAGCTATGGCAGACGTCACTAATTTGACCAGGTACATGGAGCTTCAGGAAGCAACTACCAATCAGTTGGATTTGGCACGCAAGATGAAACCTAACTTGCCATAACATTGCTATCATTTTCAAGAAAGTTTCTGAGTCTTTGAACTTGCTTTGGTCTTTGTAAAAACAACAGGCATGCTGTAATGTTCCGATCCAATTTTGCCCTCACAGGATTTTCAGGTAGACTTTCTTGTTGAATGTGTGCTTTGTATGTTTTCAGAAACCTCTTCACACCAGTAACTGTGTGTTTTAAAAATTTCCAGTAATGTGCTCAGAGGTCCTGAGTGGGAATGAGTGTAACGTTGGAGGTGAACAAACGAAACCTTTCATCTGTTCCCAGGTATGTCTGGCTTCTGGCAGCTTTGCCATTAATAGTTGAGAGCCGATTTGCTGCCTGGAACACTGAAGGGTTGTTAAACAGCTCTCTGCCCTTTAAAAAGAGTGGGAGATGATTGGGAGGCTTCTAGACTGAAAATGCCATGCATGTTTAGCTATATGGTTTATTAACTCATTTACTGAAGTGTGTGCTTGTGTCCTGTTAAATTTTTTTAAGTTTAGGCATTCTTGCTATCGAACGATTTTTCTTTGGGGTATTTAAATAGCTAAAAACCTCATTCATACTGAAATACCTTCTTCAGCACATTTCTAATTTCCTTTATAAGCAAAACATACTCTCTTTGCAAGAACGTTTTCAGCTCTTCACCCCCACGCTCCTCACTTGGCCAGCTGTTTCCACTGCCTGCGCCGCAAGCCCCCCGGCCAGATTCACGTGGCAGAAGGGGAAGCGGAACAGCTGAAGCTGGAACGGCGCGCTGCCTTAGCTGCCAAAGTCCACTCGATTCTGACGCAATGCGACTGCATTCTCCATTTGTAATTTGTTCCCGTTCTGCTTTTGGTTTTCAGCATCTACCCCTAGCCCCTCATCCTCCGGTCTCCCTCATCCCACTACCCCGCCCCCCGGCCTCCCCGATTTTCCTCGGGACCCTGAAGTAGATCACTTAACTTGTCCCTGTAGGGCTTCCAATTTGCCTGTTTCGCCATGACCCCCTGCTTGTCTAGAACAGGCTCACACTTGCTCCTAAGAGGCTGCTCGATCTGCTCGTGACCTGCCCTCCATCCATCCCTGTCTCTGGCTCTGGAGTCTGTTTGTCTCTGGCTGCCTGCCTGACACATCCTGCCTTACTGCCTGGTGTGTCATGGATTTGCAGATTTTTTGTGGCACCTGAAACAATAGAAGCGGAAAAATCCATGACTTCTCTATTTAAACCGGGCTTCTCCCCAGTTTTCCTTGTTAGAAATTACATGATCAAAGAGCTCAAATTAAACTTGTTATGTAACCAGCAACCTGTACATTAATTAAATGCCAGGGTCTGGGTTATGCTTGGTGAAAGTTAGACTACAACAACACTTGTCTAGACATAGTGGGCATTCTTGTTCATGACAATTCCTAGATGAGGAGCCATCTTCTACGTTTGAGTGGGATGTATGTATGTTCCTGTGTTGTTGCAGATGATATCTTGCATCCTAGCCTTCCCATTAATCAGGCCTTTAAAGTCCCTGGTGATAAGAAGGCAGATCTTTTATGAAGGATGGCTCCTTACTAAATCAATAGGCTTTGGATAAATATGCTTCTTAATTTTAATCTGCTACTTTTTTGTTTTCAGAAATAGCCCATATTGTTATTTTCTGTTTACTTGTGAATTAAAATTTTCCTATCCTCATTAGATCATCTTGATTAGTTTGCTAATCAAGATTAGATTTGTCTTCCTGGAGACTGAATTTTCATTTGGCCTGAATTTTAGGCTATGTCAACACCATGCCAAATATTATAGATATCATGAAATGTCAAAATAATTTGCCATTTCCAGTTTTATTGTACAATTGAGAAATTAGAACAGCAATAATAATGATAATAATAATAATACAATATAACTAACATGATTAATTTCTTGCTATGCCCTAGGCACAGCATTATGGGCTTTATTTGCAGTATCTAATCCTCTCCACTGCCATTTAATGTGGGTTCTAATGTTACCCACATTTTACAGTTGAGGAAACTGAAACACAGAGAGATTTGCTAGTTTGCTCAAGGCTGCAAAGCGAAATTAGTACCAGATCTGGATTAGAATTTGTGCCAGGTTTGTAGGGATCCTGATGTCTGAGCCCCTGAACATCATTAAGTACCATTTCCCATAGGAATAGTGTTTTGCTTACATCTTTTCTTTGCTTCTACATTTCCCTCCAAATTTGAGAATGTATTTATTTCACCTTAGCATGTGGTCATATTCAGATATACTATCTCTTCTTACTAAATAATACATTCTTGCAAATGTATGCACTAGAGGCAGTTGTACTAGAGGTTAAGAAATTAAGATCTGGAGCCAAAATGCCTGGGATCATATGCCAGCTCTATCACTTAATAATCTGAGTGACTTTGAGAAAATTACTTTCTCTCTCTGAGTCTCAGTTTCCTTAGCTATATCACTAGTACCAGCATTTATTTCATTTGGTGGTTGTGAGAATTAAATGAGATTTTATATGTATATATATATGTAACTTGCAATAGTGCCTGCATATAGTAAGTGCTCAAAAATAACTTGAGGTACAATTTATAGATAACTTAAACATTTCATATTATAGTTATAGCCTAATTATTTTTCCTTTGTTTCCACCCATCCATCCATGTATTCATTCATCCTTGTATCACTGATTCGTTTTCCAAACCAACATTAGATACTCTGAGCAAGGTTTCCCCAACTTCAGAGAGTCAAAATCTGTAAATCTTAAATTCACTTCTTTTGGTAGAACTCCCACTTTTAGAAGAATGCTTTGATTAATTTCTGAAAGAAGACTGGGGCTTTGCATAGGCTAAATGGCAATATAGAACATTCGAATTATCAAAGAGTATGTGGAAGACCATTTTCCACTTGCCACCTTTCTAGATATTGGCAAGGTTATAGATACTTCAGAGATCTAATTTTATGAAGACCACTAAAATGCTGTACAGGAGGTGAGAAGTCACCTAAAGTGCTAACATTCTCAAATAGTAGCTTCATTATAATCTAGATTAATATTGAAAGAAGATGATCTTCCCATGGCATGGTAATGGTTCCTGAGAACAGTTGATATCTATATACTAGTGAAGGGCCTTGACCATGAAGTCAGGCCTATAGAATAGGCCTGTCTGGCAAACGTGCGGGGTCTGGCACCAGGCTGATTTGGTGGTCATACATTTGCTTTAGAGAAACTCTTTATCCTTCATGTATCAAAATACATCACCAAGATCCCAGGAGCCTTGGCCTAAAGATGGCAAGAATGTTGGTGTCTCCTAGGAGATATTGTTTGTCCTCGCTACAGATTTCTGATATGAATGGAGGGTGTGGGCTTTTCAGGAAGTAATTGTGAGCCTTTGGCCAAAAGAGGTTGAGAACTAAGAATAAATAGAGGCAATTTGCAATGGAAAGCTTGCGTCTTTAAAGTACCACCAAGTCGAAGTCTATTGAGGTATTCTAATGGGACTAGTTTCTGCTGACATTCTTAGTAAGGCTCTAATACTCCCAGTTGAATTGGTTCAGGTGTGCTGGATGAGGGCTTGTTTTACAAAATTGCCAGATACCTCTAATGGCTATTATTTGAAGAAACTCTATTAGGATATATAACACAATTACTTCTTGCCAAACATCATTTTGCACTAGTAGAAGGCTACATTGGGGAAGAGTCACCCCATACTTACTGTTGCATATACTGTTCCCTGTGCCTTTCATGCTCTTCCTCCACTCTTTTCTTGGTCAAACCCTACTCATCTTTCAAATCTCAGCTTAAACAGTTCTGCTTCAAAGAAGTCATCCCTGACACTGAAAGCTTACTTATGAGCTGGGAACTAATATGCTAAGCTATTTATATGTGTTACCTAATTATTTTACCTACATTAAGAGCAGAGATTGACTTAAAGGAAGTCAAAAGTCACATAGCAAATAAGTGGTAGAGTTTGGTCTCTCTCTTAGGTTCATCCTATGCTACAACCCACATTTTCCTCTCTCTCTTTTTAATCACAATGCCATATTGTACTTGAGCCAATTGTGCTCATGAGTTTCCTACAGCTTGTGGATGGAATTCTTTAGGTCAGGAGCCTAGTGAGAGGAATGAGCAAAAGCCACCTTGAACTGGGGGATCACAGAATTGTGGCTACAGAGCTTGCCTTCTTCCAGACAAGCATGAACCTAGAAGGTTGATTTAGGCTAGAGTGCAGTGTTAAGAGTTTCTAGGCTGGATGGCACTGAGGAAGGTCTTACCCATGGGCAATTACAAAACAAAGCATCTTATGCCTCCTGGAGAAATTAAAATAGAAAACCAGACAGATCAACCGATGTGTGCGTCAATGCCTTGAAGTGAGACAGAGAGGGAGGATGCAGATAATTCATTCTTCTTTCAGCAAATATCTATTGCATTGTTACAGGATACAGAGGTATATGATACAGATGTATTACTTCTCTTATGGAACTTACATTTTAGTGAGGCAGTGGAATGGAAACTTGGAAAATCATTAAAAATTTGAAGTTTGAAAACTAGAGAGGAAATCAGGGGATGGGGGAATGTAGAGCAAATCCCTGACCTACAACAACATGACTACAGACAAGGCTTATAGCTTCCTGCAGCTTTGACTACAGCCTGGGAAGGAAAACTGGTAAGGGTTCTAAATAGTTTTGGCAATAAAAATCATAGTTACTGTTCATTAAGTTCTACCATATAAGAGGCATTGTTCTAGGCACCTCATATATGTGATCTACCTGTGAGATCCACAAGTGAGATAGTGGTATTCCCGTTTTACAGGTAAACTGACTGTGGCTCAGTCTGGTTGGACAGTGGCCCAAGATCAAACAACTGAAAATGGCAGACCTGAAATTCAAACATGGATTTTTGATACAAAAATCAGATTCTTTCACAGATGATATGCTGATTTGCCAAACATGTAAAGAAAGAAATTCCAATGTAGATGAAAAGATGACCATCATTAGTCATCAAGGAAAAGAAAATTAAAACCATAATGAGATAACCCATCACACTCATTAGAATGGCAAAAATTAAAAATCTGACCATACCAAGTGTTGTCTGGGATATAGAGCAATTAGAGCACTCATACTCTGCTGATGGAAATGTACACTGGAACAAACACTTTGTAAAAGTTTGGCAGTTCATTATAAAATTAAACATATAGCTACTATATGACCTAGCAATTCTATTCCTAATTATTTACCCAAGAGGAATGAAAACATATATCTACACAAAGATTTGTGTGCAAATGTTGATAGCAGTTTTTTTCCATAATAGCCTCAAACTGGAAACAACCCAAATTTCCATCAACAGGTAAATGGATAAATAAAGCATGGCATAGCCATAAATGGAATACCCCAAAGCAGTAAGAAAGAATGAACTATCAATCATGCAACAATATGGGATGTCTTAAAAACATCATGAAAAGCAAAAGAAGCCAAGCCCAAGAAAAGCACATACTATGTGATTTAATTACATAAAGGTCTAGAATTAGAAAAACTAATTATGTTTATAGAAATAAGATTAAGGTCTGTCTATGTGGGTGGGATTGCCTGCAAAAAATACATGAGCATGAGAGAACTTTCTGGGGTGAAGGAAATGCTTTATCTCTTGATTGAGGTGGTGATTACACAGACATATACACTTGTCAAAACTCATTAAACTGTATATTTAAAATGTGTATTTTGTTTTCTGTAAATAATACCTTAGTAGGGTTGCTGAAAAACTTCTAATGCAGAATGATACATGCAAAAGGAGCACATTGAGATACAATGTAGAGCTACCAGCTCAAAGTTGGAAGTGGGGAGAGAGAGACAGAGACAGAGACAGAGACAGAGACAGAGAGTGTTTCCAGGAAAAATGATTCCTTGACTGAGTTTTAATAAAACAGTATGGATTAGTCAGTTGAAGATCTGAGGAAAATGTACTTGTGGTTGAGAAAATAGTTTGTTCAAAGCTGGAGGCATGAGAGATAATATCACATTTGAGGGGTTTTCAGTAGCTTGATTTGGTAGAAACATAAGATGCCAGGGCAGTAGAGGCCAGGATGAGACTAAAGTGGAAGATAAGGACTGGTTGACTACATGATGATGGACATTTTATGTCATGCAAAAAAAAAAAAATTGAAGTCGTTGCAGGATTAGAGATTGAGCTCTTTGGAAAAGATAAATATAAGAAATGTGAGGACCAAGGGACAATTTGTATTCTTAATAATCTAATCCTGCACATAATATCTTTGCAGGGTTGACACTAAGCTTTGTTAGCTAAAGATTAAAGAGTTATCCTTTTTTCATATAAAAAAGTCTATCAGTCCAAATCTTAGCATTTGATGAGATATGGTAAAATTAACAGCAGAAGTAGAAAGAGCATGATAAAAGGAATAATGTAATCATCTCTGATGGGACTTTATATAATAATTTACAATAACAATTGTAAAACAGAATTTAAGAATGCAGATGAAAGTTATAATTAATTATTACAAGCACATTGATTTAAAGTAACATCTGCATTTATACAAAGAAACATCTGGTTTACCCCTAAAATGTGTTTATAATTCCTTTGGATGGAAATATGGGGCCCTCTGACAGAGAAGCATCCAGTTGGCTTGAGAGAAAATAAATGACTGTGGGAGGAACATACTAAGGATGACCCTCTCTTCTTTAGAAAAGGGACCTAGGATTCTACAAAAGAAGACCTTCTGGCTTGCCAAAGTAAAATTCCAGGCAAAGTTTTGCTTACAAGATGGGACAATTCAACCCTGTCAGTGCCTGACTTTTATTCGTTTGACCTTCAATGAAAAAATGAGACTAAGCACACTTAAAAATACAAATAATTTCAAACCTCTAAAAAAAGGTTGACAATTGCATTTACTCTTTTGAATAGGCCTTTGATTCAAAAAGATAGGAAAACCGTAAAAACAGCACAAAACACATCTTTCTGATTTTAATATCTTGTGAATTCACCATTTTAGTAGATTTATGGATGTGATATCTTATTCTTCAGACTTCTGAACTTGTATTTTATATTACTAAATAGTTTTGCTGTCCTTATTTCAGTGGCCTAATTTTAGTCTAAATCCAACTTCTGTAGTTTTTGACAGAGTTGATCGCTCTTTTCTTGAAATTCTTCTTTTTTGTCCTTTGTGATACTATTTTCTCTTATTTATTTTCCTATGTTTCAGGATCTCATCCTCAGTCTCTTTCAAATGTTCCAAGATTCTACAGTTCCACTAGGTTTCAACTGAGGCCTCTTGCATACTAAGGTTGCTGTTAAAATCATTCTGATCCTGCTTGCCACTTAACCGTGAGGGAAATCCAGAACTTTGCAACATTCCATTTGAATGCTGTTCACAGTTGACAATATACCAGTGATATACTACAGCAAAGCAATTCAGTTATACATATACATACATACGAATATTTTTCAGATTCTTTTCCATTACAAACTTTTTACCTTTAAATATGACATAAGCCGTGGTTTTTCACAGATGCCCCTTACAAGGTTTAGGAAGTTCCCTTCTATTTCTAATTTTATGAGTGTTTTTATCATGAAAGGTGTTGGATTTTGTTAAAATTTTAAAAGAATTTATTGATCAATATATAATTTTCAACATTAAAATTAATTTTTAATCATACATGTAATGCAAAATTTGAACATTAAAGGTAAAATTAAAGACCCTTTGGCATCATCATCCTAAAATCTGATGTCATTTTCCCTCCCTAGAGGTGACTGTATTTGTCAATTTGGTGATTATCCTTCTAAATGTTTATAGATACTGCCATAGAAAATCTGCAGTATTATATATTAATATGTGTACACATAAATGGTATCTATATCTATATTAATATTTAGGCAAATTACTTTTTACTCTCAATTATGTCATATATACTTCTACATTTGTACACACAGATCTCCTTATCCTTTTTAAGCTATATATGGTGTGTGTATATATATACTGCAGTTTATTTAGCTTGTCATTGTGGAAATGCTGTGGTTTATTTAAGCAGCCAATATGAATATGACATATTTAGTCATTTCCCCTACTCTTGGCACTTAGGTTGGTTCCGTTATTTTGCTAGTATAAACAAATGCTGCAGTAACCACATCTGTAAACATCTTCTTGTATCTATGTGGCTTTCATAACTAACTATGTTCTGATGACCAATAATTTATATTTATTTCCCTAGCCGTCCAGCCCAGATCCATATTGAAGATAGTAAAATAAAATAAAAATAAAGAGGTTATGATTATGATCATACAACTCAATAACAAAAAACAAACAATACAATCCAAAAATGGGCAGAAGACCTAAACAAGCATTTCTCCAATGAAGACATACAAATGGCCAATAGGCACATGAAAAAATGCTCAGTATTGCTAACTATTAGAGAAATGCAAATCAAAACTACAATAAGGTATTTATCACCTCAAACCAGTCAGAATGGCCATCATTCAAAAGTCCACAAATGACAAATGCAGGAGTGGGTGTGGAGAAAAGGGAACCCTCCTACATTGTTGGTAGAAATGTAGTTTGGTGTAGCCATCATGGAAAACAGTATGGAGATTCCTCAAAAAACTGCAAATGGACTTACCATATGATTCAGCAATCCTAGTCCTGGGCATATATCCAGAGGAAGCTCTAATACAAAAGATCCATATACCTCAATGTTCATAGCAGCACTATTTACAATAGTCAAGACATGGAAGCAACCTAAATGACCATTTACAGATGACTGGGTAGAGAAGTTATGGTCTATATATATACAGTGGAATACTATTCAGTCATAAAAAAGAATAACATAATGCCATTTGCAGCAACATGGATGGACCTGGAGATTTTCATACTAAGTGAAGTAAGCCAGAAAAATACCATATTATATCACTTATATGTGGAATCTAAAACAGTGACACAAATGAACTCATTTACAAAACAGAAACAGACTCACAGATACAGAAAACAAACTTATGGTTATCGGGGGAAAGGGAGTGAGGAGAGATAAATTCGGAATTTGGGATTTGCAAATATTAACTACTATATATAAAATAGATAAACAACAAGGTTCTACTGTGTAGGACAGGAAACTATGTTCAATATCTTCTAATAACCTATAATGAAAAAGAATATGAAAAGGAATCTATCTATCTATATCTATGTCTATGTCTATATCTATATCTATATTTATATATATATTACTGAAGCATTATGCTGTACACCAGAAATTGACAAAACATTGTAAATTGACTATACTTCAATTAAAAATATTAAAAAAAAGAAAGAAAACTACTAAAACTAGGAATTACTATTGGGATATAAATGTAGGTAAGGATTTAAAAAAATATTTTAAAATTTGAAAATCTTGATGAAATTGAAATGTTTGTAAGACAATAGAAATGATGAATGATTGCTCAATAACCCCGGAAAACATGAACAAAAGACTAATACATTGAAGATACTGAAAAGCTGTCAAGTTATGATGTACATAAGAAACTGAGACAGGGTTATGTCTTTCCTGCACCCCTCCCAAACTTCCATGGAACAATCAATTCTTGTCCTAAAGAAGTGATTTCAGGGTTAAGTGCAAGCCTGAAAGTTTCATAATTTATGCTTACAAAGTTAGCATAAACTTAGTGAAATCTGATAGCAGAACAAAACAACAAACCAATCTTACTTATGATTATGGTTGTTGATAGTTACAGATATATATGTAGGTGAAGATGTAGATGTAGGTATAGTTTTATCCAAATTAATTTTATTTATGTGTATCTCTTTTACAAATCCTTTCATTGGGTTTATGGTTTTATTCCAATCTGAGTTTCTTCAACCTTTATAAAGGAGTTCAAATAATTGCTTTTATTTTAATAATTATTATATTTAGTCTTGCTTCTTAAATTTTGCTTTGTTTGATGTTTCTTTTTCCTATTTAAAAAAATCTTACTTTTTAATTATGTGTTTAATCTTTTTATTTCCTTGTTTCTTTGATATCAGTATATAGTGAATGAATAGTGTTCAGTCCTATTTAAAATAATAACACCATATTTGTGTCTATAATTTTTAAGTGTAAGCATTAAGAATAAAGCATTTTCTATTATATTCTTCTATACAAAATGAGAATATTAGCATATTTTAATTTACTTCACCACAGTGCCTCCTGTCTTCCACTTTTCTTTTCCTCTTTATTTTTGAAATTTTATTTAATTTTAAATAAGTAATACATTTTTATAGTTCAAAGTTAAAAAGATACAAAAGGCTAAATAGTAGAAAATTCTCTATAACCTCTGTGCCCCAACCAGCTACCTATTTCCCCTTCCTGCAGGCAAGCAACCAAACTTACAGTTTGCCAAGTTGTTGTTACACAATAATAATTTGCATTTTTTCTCTTTCTCGACTGCAAGATTTTTTCTCTTCCTTTCAAAGCAAAAAGCCTTATGTTAGTTATTTACCTATTACCTATCAGCTCAAGCAAAACGAACATAGTTGCTGGTTTTCTTCTTATTTTTAAAACTTGCTCAGTCTGCTTATCTTTCTATCAAGAACAATTTCTATTCCTATCCATATTTTCCACACATTAACATATGTTTAAAAAGCTGAACATAATTTAAATAAATCTTTTTATTGTGGAACAATTGAAACAAATACAAGTGTAGAAAGGCTATTATAATAAATACTCATGTATTCATCCCCAGCTTCAATAACTATAAGTTTATAATCATTCTTGCTTCATTTGAACTCCACCTACTTCCCACATCTCCATTATTTTGAAGCAAATCTCCAATATCATATTTAATCTGTGTATCTTTTAGTATTTCTAAAATAAAAGAGTTAACATTAAACATAACTACAATACCATAATCACATTTTAAAAATAACACTAATTTCTTAGTATAATGCAGTATCTAGTGAGTATTCAAATTTCCCTGATTGCTCATAGTTTTTGTAAAATATGTTTAAATCAAGGTATAAAAGTAGGTTGATTTTTTTTTACAGTTGGTTGTTATGTTCCCTTAAAACTATCACTGTTTGCAGATGACATGATACTAATAGAAAATTAAGATAGTACCAAAAAACTACTAGAGCTCATCAGTGAATTTGGTAAAGTTGCAGGATATAAAATTAATATACAGAAATCAGTTGCATTTTTATACACTAAAAACGAGATAGCAGAAAAAGAAATTAAGGAAACAATCCCATTTACCATTCACATCAAAAAGAATAAAATACCTAGGAATAAACCTACATAAGGAGGCAAAGGACCCGTACTCAGAAAACTGTAAGACACTGATGATATGAAAATGAGTATATGTATGTATATGCATGACTGGGACATTGTGCTGTACACCAGAAACTGACACATTGTAACTGTCTGTACTTCAATTAAAAAAATACACTGATGAAAGAAATTGAAGATGACACAAGCAGATGGAAAGATAAACTGTGTTCTTGGATTGGAAGAATCAATATTGTTAAAATAGCCATACTATCCAAGGCAGTATACAGATTCAATGCAATTCCTATCAAATTACCAATGGCATTTTTCACAGAACTAGAACAAAAAAATTTTTAAATTTGTATGGAAACACAAAAGTCCTCAAATAGCCAAAACAATCTTGAGAAAGAAGAATGGAGCTCGAGTAATCGTGCTCCTTGACTTCAGACTATACTACAAAGCTACAGTAATCAAAGCAGTATGGTACTGGCACATAAACAAGCACATACATCAATGGAACAGGATAGAAAGTCCAGAAATAAACCCATGCACTTATGGTCAATTAATCTATGACAAAATATCAAGAATATACAATGGCGAAAAGACAGTCCCTTCAATAAGTGATGTTGAGAATACTGGACAGTTACCTGTAAAAGAATGAAATTAAGACAATCTCTAATGCCACACACAAAAATAAACTCAAAATGGGTTAAAGACCTAAATGTAAGGCCAGATACTATAAAACTCTTAGTGGAAAACATAGGCAGAACACTTTTAGACATAAATCATAGCAATATTTTTTTCAAACCAGCTCCCAGAGTAATGCAAATAAAAGCAAAAATAAACATATGGGACCCAATTAAACTTAAAAGCTTCTGCACAGCAAAGGAAACCATAAACAAAATGAAAAGACAACTTACAGAATAGGAGAAATTTGCAAGCGATGGGACTGACAAGGGATTAATCTCCAAAATATACAAACATTGCATACAGTTTAATATCAAAAAAACAAACAACCCAATCAACAAATGGTAGAAGACCTAAATAGATATTTCTCCAAAGAAGACATCCAGATGGCCAACAGGCACATGAAAAGATGCTCAATTTTACTAATTATTAGGGAAATGCAAGTCAAAACTACAGTGAGGTATTATCTCACACCAGTCAGAATGTCATTAAAAAGACTACAAATAATAAATCATTAAAAATTCTACAAATAATGAATGCTGGAGAGGATGTGGAGAAAAGGGAACCCTCCTACACTATTGATGGGAATGTATATTGGTGCAGCCACTATGAGGGATAGTATGGAGTGTCCTTAAAAAACAAAAAATAGAGTTATCATGTGATCCAGCAATCCTATTCCTGGGCATATATCCGCAGAAAACTCTAACTCAAAAATATATATGCAGCACTATTTACAATAGCCAAGACATGGAAGAATCCTAAATTTCCATCAACAGATGAATGGATAAAGAAGTGGTATATATATATATATATAGTGGTATATATAAATGGACTATCACTCAGCCATAAAAAAAAGAGTGAAATAAATCCATTTGCAGCAACATGGATAGACCTAGAGATTATCATATTAATGAAGTAAGTCAGAGAAAGATAAATATCATACATCACTTATATGTGGAATCTTAAAAAAAAAGGTACAAATGAACTTATTTACAAACCAGAAATAGACTCACAGACATGAAAAACAAACTATAGTTACCAAAGGGGAAAGAGGTGGGGGGGATAAATTAGGAGTTTGGGATTACCATATATATACTGCTTTATATAAAATAAATAACCAACAGGGACCTACAGTATACCACATGGAACTGTATTCAGTATCTTGTAATAACCTATAATGGAAAAGAATCTATAAAACAATATGTATATATGTATAACTGAATCACTTTGCTGTATACCTGAAAATAACACAACAATCAACTATATGTCAATTTAAAAAAGTATACCATTAGGTGGCATTCTGTGCATTGAAAATGTGCAACTACCATCTTTATGAAGTAGCAAAATATTTTTATCACTCAAAAAGACAAACTCTGTACCAATTAATCAGTCACTCACCATTCCCCCATCTTCTCAGCCCCTGGTTATCACTAACCCACTTTCTGCCTCTTTGGGATTATCTATTCTGTATATTACATACAAATGAAATAATAAAAAGGAGATCCTTTGTGTCTGGCTTTTTAAATTTCATATGATGCATTCAAGGTTCATCTACATTATATCGTGTATTGGTACATAATTCTCTTTTATCATTGAATAATATATAGTATGTATCTACCACATTTTTGTTTATCTGTACATACATTGATGGACATTTGGGTTGTTTCTACCTTTTGGCTATTATGAATAGTGATGCTATGTACATTGTGTATAAGGATTTATTTTAGTATCTATTTCGAATTGACTTCTGTATATATTTAGGAGTGAAGTTGCTGGGTCATACGGTAATTGGACTTTTTGAAGAATCGTCACATCTTTTTTCACAGTGGCTGCATTACTTTACATTCTCACCAGAGTTATATTATGGTTCCAATTTCTCTACATCTTTGTCAACACTTGCTATTTTGTAAATTTTTTATTATAGCCATCCCAAAGAAATAAGCCACCGGGGTTGCTGGAGCTGGTCAGTGCCTGGGTATGCTGGGAACCTGGGTTTGCAGGGGTCGTCTGAGAGCCTGGGGACAAGAAAGTTGCCTTGATCTGTGGGAGCTGCCTGGGGCCACGGGAGCTGGGAGGAGCTGGGGTGATCCAGGGACCTGGATTTGCGGGATCTCACGTGGAACCTAGTGCTGCTGGGATTGCTTGGGGTTGCTGGCGCTTCCTGGGGCCCCTGGAGCTGGCAGGTGCTGGGGTAAGATGGATGCTTGGATTCTTGGGAGACTGCTGGAAGCCTGGTGCTGTGGAAGCCACCTAGATCCACAGCAGTTGGGCTCTACCAGGGTGAGCTGGAGGCTTGGATTCATAGGAACCCCCTGGCAGCCTGTTGTTAAGGACACCACCACCTGGGGCAATGGGGGCCACTCGCGGCTGCTGAAGTGGGCGGGCGCTGGGAGAAGCTAGCGGCCTTTGTTTGCAGGCGTCTACCGGAAGTCAGGTGCCGTGGGAGCCCGGGCCAATGGAGCCGGCGGTTGCTGAGGTGAGCTGGGGACTTGGGGTCACCGGAGTTCGCAGTGAACCTGGTTTCACTGCGGCTGCCTAGGGCTCCTAGAGTTGGGAGGTGTGGAGTGAGGCAGGAGCCTGGGTGTTTGGGAGCTGCCTCGGGTGTGGGAGGTGCCTGGGGCTGCTGGAGGAGGCAGGCCGTGGCGTGAGCCAGCGCCTTGGTTCCTGGGAGTCGGCCAGAGGCTTGGAGTCACAGGAGCCAACTGGGACCGCTGGAGCCAGCAGGCGCCTGGGTAAAACAGGGAACTGAATTCCCAGGAGCTTGAGGGGAGCCTGGTGTTACTGCACTTGCCTGGGGCTGCTAGAGCCGACAGACGCCGGGGACAGCCGGGGCCTGGGCACCCAGGAGCCCACAGGGAGTCCGCCTGGGGCCGTGGAGGCGGCTAGGGCTGCTGAGTAGGCCGGCGCTAGGGTAAGCCAGCGTCTGGGGTCACCGGAACCCCTGGGAGCCTGGTGCCTAGGACGCTGCTTGGGGCTGCTGGAGGGTGAATGGGGACTCGGTTCACGGGAGCCCACAAGCAGCCACCTAGGGCTGCGGGAGTCGGCCGGGCGCTGGTGTGAGCCCTCTCTAAGGTCTGTGGAGTTGGATGTTCACGTTACCCCTCTTTTCCCATGGGGAACGTGTCTTTCCGCGCTGGGCTGCCCAGGCTTGGGGGAGGGTGATGGGAGGAGTTTGAATCTATCTTTCCTACGCTTCTCAGTTTATCCCTTTTTAAATTTCTGTGCTCATCCAGGTACTATAATCTCTCACTTGAAATCTTTTGCTCTTGTGAAGGTATTTTTATGCACAGTTGTTCAAATTGGATTTTTCTTGGGGGGGTGTGTGTGAAAGGTTTGTTGAGAGGTAGAAATTCCTATGCCACCATTTTGTTCATACAGCACATTTTAATATATCGTGTTCCCAATAACATTGATATATAATAATTGTGTTATTCCTTTTTCTTTTAAGTTATATGGAGTAAAAAAGAGGAGTAACAAACGTACAACAGTACTAGCTTTTCTATTTACACATTTCTTACCTTTACCAGTGTTTTTTAATTTTCCCACATGGCTTCACATTAATGGCTAGATTCTTTTCATTTCCACCTGAAGGAATCTCTTTAGTATTTCGTATAGGGCATTGGTAGTAGCCATGAGCTCTCTCAATTTTTTTCTAGCAATGTCTTAATTTCTCCTTTTTTGGTGAAGGGTAATTTTGCTAGTTACAGAATTTTTTCTGACAATTTTTTTTGATCATTTTATATATGTCATTCCACTGCCTTCTGGTGTCCGTGGTTGCTGCTGAGATATCAGCCCACAATGTTACTGAGAGTCCCTTTTATATGATGAATCACTTATCTCTCGTCACTTTTCAGGATTCTTTTTGTTTTTGGCTTTAGAGTTTAGATATAATGTGTCTAATTATGGATCTTTTTTAAAAATTAAAGTATAGTTGTACAATATTTTATAAGTTACAAGTGTACAATATAGTGATTCACAATTTTTAGAGGTTATACTCCATTTATAGTTATTATAAAATATTGGCTATTTTCCCTGTGCTGTACAATATCCTTGTAGCTTATTAATTTTATATATAATACTTTGTACCTGTTACTCCCTTACCCCTATATTTTCCCTCCCCTCTTCCCTCTCTCCACTGGTAACTAGTAGTTTACTCTCTATATCTATGAGTCTGTTTCCTTTTTGTTATAGTCACTAATTTGTTGCATTTTTTAGATTCCACATATAAGTGATAGCGTACAGTATTTGTCTTTCTCTGTCTGACTTATTCACTTAGTATAATGCCCTCCAGGCCCATCCATGTTGCTGCAAATGGCAAAATTTCATTTTTTATGGCTGAGTTGTATTCCATTATACATATGAACCACATCTTCTTTATCCATTCATCTGCTAATGGACACTTAGGTTGCTTCCATACCTTAGCAATTGTAAATAATGCTGCTGTGAACATTGGGGTGCATGTATCTTTCTGAATTTGTGTTTTTGGTTTTTATTTTTTCAGATATACCCAGGAGTGGAATTGCTGGCTCATATGGTAGTTCTATTTTTAGTTTTTTTTTTTTTTTTGAGAAACCTCCATACTGTTTTACACTGTGTCTACACCAATTTACATTCCTACCAACAGCGTACCAGAGTTCCCTTTTCTCTGCGTCCTCACCAACATCTGTTATTTGTGTTCTTTTGATAATAGGTATGAGATGATATCTCATTGTGGTTTTGATTTGCATTTCCCTGATGATTAGTGATGTTGAGCATCTTTTCATGTGCCTGTTGGCTATCTGCATTTCCTCTTTGGAAAAATGACTATATAGGTCTTCTGCCCAGTTTTTAATTGTTTGTTTTTTGATGTTGAGTTGCATGAGCTGTTTATATATTTTCGATATTAACCCCTTATCAGTCATATCCTTTGCAAATATTTTCTCCCATTCAGGAGGTTGTCTTTTTGTTTTATTGATTTTTTTTTTGCTGTGCAAAAGCTTTAAAATTTAATTAGATCCCATTTGTTTATTTTTTCCTTTTATTTCCTTTGCTTTAGGAGACAGATGAAAAAATATTGCTTCGATTTATGTCAAAGAGAGTCCTGACTATGTTTTCCTGTAGGAGTTTTATGGTTTCCAGTCTTACATTTAGGTATTTAATCAATTTTGAATTTATTGATTGACTGAATGAAGTATAGTCAATTTATAGTGGGTTAATTTTTGGTGTACAATATAGTGATTCACTTATACATATATATATATATATATATAATATGTATATATATATATGTATTCCTTTTCATATTCTTTTTCATGACAGGCCATTACAAGGTATTGAATATAGTTCCCTGTGCTATACAGTAAAACCTTGTTGTTTATCTATTTTATGTATAGTAGTTAGTATCTGCAAATCCCAAACTCCCAATTTATCCCTCCTCGCTCCTTTTCCCCCTTGGTAACTATAAATTTGTTTTCTATGTCTGTGAGTCTGTCTCTGTTTATATGTTGTTGAAGAAAGTTCTAATTTTATTCTCTTACAAGTAGCTGTCCACTTTTCTCAGCACCGCATATTAAAGGGACTGTCTTTTCTCCATTTTATATTCTCATCTCCTTTGTTATTCATTAGTTGACCATAAGTGTGTGGGTTTATTTCTGGGCTCTCTATCCTGTTCCATTGATCTATTTGCTTGTTTTTGTGCCAGTACCATACTGTTTTGATTTCTGTAGCTTTTTATATAGTCTAAAGTCAGGGAGCATGATTCCTCTACTTCTGTTCTTCTTTCTCAAGTTTCTTTTGGCTATTTGGGATCTTTTGTGTTTCCATACAAATTTTAAAATTATTTTTCTAGTTCTGTGAAAAATTCTGTTTGTATTTTGATAGGAATTGCATTGAATCTCTAGACTGCCTTGGGTAGTATGGTCATTTTAACAATATTGATTCTTTTAATCTAAGAACATGATATATCTTTCCATCTGTGTCATCTTCAGTTTCTTTCATCAGTGTCTTACAGTTTTCCAAGTTCAGATCTTTTACCTCTTTAGGTAGGTTTATTCCTTGGTGTTTTATTCTTTTTGATGTGATGGTAAATGGGATTGTTTCCTTAATTTCTCTTTTTTTTTCTTAATTTTTCTTTTTAATAGTTTGTTGTAACTGTATAGAAATGCAACAAGTTTCTGTGTATTAATTTTGTATCCTGCAACTTTACTAAACTCATTGATGAGCTCTAGCAGTTTTCTGATGGTGTCTAATTTAGGATCTTCTATGTATTCACTATGGAATCTTTTGCCTTTATCATTTGTGGAGTTCATAGAGCTTCTTGGTTGTGTAGTTTCATGTCTTTTATCAAATTTGGGAAGTTTTCAGCCATTGTATCTTTAAATATTCTTTCTGCTCCTTCTCTTTCTCCTCTCATTCTAGGACTCCCATAATGTCTATGTTTGTATGCTGGATGGTGTCCCACAGCTCTCTTAGACTCTGTTTATTTTACTTCATTATTTTCTCTTTTTTGTTCCTCAGACTGGATCATTTCAATTAACCTATTTCTAGTTGACTGATTTATTTTTCTGTCTGTTCTAATATACTGTTGCCTTAATTAATTATTTTTTTATTTCTGTTATTGTACTTTTCAGCTTCAGATATTCTATATGGTCTTTTTTCATTATTTCTAACTGTTGATATTCTCTGTTTCTTGAGGTATCATTCTCTTGGTTTCCTGTATTAATTTTTTTTAGCGTATTTAAGGGTTTTTTTCTGGTAAGTAGAATAACTGTGTTTCCTCAGGGATAGTTTTTGTTAATTTCTCCTGTGAATGGGGCTTACTTTTTGCTTCTTTACCTGCTTTATATTTTTTTTTTTTGCTGAAAACTGAACATTTTATTACAATGTTATAACTCTGTAAATGAAATTCTTCCTGTTCAGGACTGCTTATTGCTTATATGGGTAGTAGTTGGTTGGTTGTTACATGATTTTTCTAAACTAATTTCATAAAGACTAAATTCTTTGTTGTATGTGCTTTTTAAATACTCTGTACCTTTAATTTGCATTCAGCTAGTGTTTTACCTGAGATTTCTTTGAAAGTCTGGAGTAAGAAAAAAAATTCCCCTACTCTTTGCAGATTGGCTTTATATTAGGACACTCCTTCAGTGCTAACCAGACTAGTCACAGCTTTGCTTTAGCCTTCACTTTCTGCATACACTGAACCTAAAGATGAGCCAGAGCTGAAAGCTTTAAGTCTTCTCAATTCTTTTCTGAGTGTGTGTCATGCACTAGGCATGCACATGGATTCCTAAGTTGCCCAGTGTATGTGGTAGCTTATTAATGCCCTATTTCTCCAAAGACTCTTCTCAGCTTTTCCTCCCAGACTTCAGTGTATCTTGATTTCCTCAGCTGTAATCATCTGCCTCAGGTAACATCCGTTTTTAATTTGCCTTTCAGTGTTTTCAAGGAATGCCCTCTTTTAAGGCATTTTTTGCCCTGAGGGAGTTCCAAGCTAGGCAAAACAAAGGCATATACCTTGTATAAGTTCTTGTGCAACTTCCTTGTTTTCTGGAATGACGGCATGTTTTATGCTTATCTTACGTATTTCTTACACCAGACTTGAAAACAGACATTTCTTCAGGAAGCCTCAATTCCCTTTTTGTTGTTAATGATATTTAGAGATTATAATTTGGATGCTAGTGGTACTCACTACTAATGAGTTGGTCATAGTTTCCAGGACTTTTCAGTAGACATAATTGGGAAGTACTTTTTTAAGAGAATAGTACATCACGAATTTATACTGATACCGCCAGTTCAAATTCATGCCTGAATCTCATTGATCGTAATCTGTGTCTTTCAATTCCTTGTGAAAAATTTTAGTTTTCAGGGCATCAACATAATTACTCATTTGCGTTATTCCACAATACCCACATGGTAGTAGTTTCAGAATAATAATTCTTACACTGTAGCCAGCGTTATGATTACTGAAAACATGGTTAGAGTTTTTAGTCTTTGGAGTATATTCTGTTAGGGCTGTACAGTCAAAGATCTGTGTTTTAAAGATACTTGAAATAAATTGTCTCTACATGATTTTGCCACCAACTTGACAGAAAGTTAGGACAATTTGTTTCATTTGGTTTTCATTTGTAATGATTACTTTGAAAAAGTTTTATATTTATGTAAAATATTAAGAAGATTTTAAAGTAAAATCTATTAAGTATGTTATATTAAGTAAGAGATGTCCAATATCTATCTCAGTCCTCTCTACTCTGTACTCTCCCTCCCCTTAAGGGAACTTTTTAAAAAATTGATGTGAATTTCACATAACATCAAATTATCCACTTGAAAATGTATACTTTAGTGGCATTTACTACTTTTACAATGTTGTGCAACCATCATATAGGTAACTTTTAAAATTATATGATTCATTCTTCCATTTGAAAATACAAACAACTATGTTTATATGTCTATATTCTCCTTTAGGTAAATAATAATTTATAGTCACTCATTTCTCCACCTTGCTTTCTAGATATGTAACATATCTAGAGATTACTGCGTACTAGTATACAGAGATGCTCCTCAGTTCTTTTTTACTGCTTCAGAGTCTCCATTGGGTGGGTGTGCCATAATTTATCTAAATTTTCCTTGAATGATATATGTTAATGTTGTTTCCAGTCTTTTTCTATTACTAATGATAACTATTGCTCATTGTTAGTTCATTAGTTCATTATTGTTGGTATTATCTTGGATTTTCAACCAGTATGTTATTGTTCAATTGTTTTGTTTTTTAAGATTTAAAAATATTTTCTTTAGAAATAATCATTACATTTGTATTTTGCCTTTCCATATATGAACCAATATGGCATAATATTAAAAAAACACATTCTGAAATGATAATGGCTTGGGTTTGAATCCTGATGCCATTGATTATTAACTTTGTTAACTTAGACAATTTCTGAACTTCTCTGAAATGTAATGAACTCATCTGTATAATGGGGATAATAATATTACACACTGTAACAGTTTTGTATGAGAATGAAATATTATGATTTATGTAAAGTACTCAGGCAGTGCCTGACACACATCAGTCCATTAGTAAACGTTAGCTATCTAACGCCAGTTTTTCACAATTTAATGTTGTGGAGGTTACGTGTTAAGACCAGTGTGTTTTTACTTCTATTGAAGTATCTGATTTTTTGCCTGGATTCTTATAGAATTCTTAATTATTTTACAATGTATGTAACACTTTCAAACTGAGTTTTACTAAGTAGATCTCTTTTTATTTGTTTTGCTTGCTACATGAGCCCTTACACATGAACATTCAATTTTTTAGTACAAGAATGTTTCATTTTCTATTATATATTTTTCATTTTTTTTGTCATTTTATTCTGGTCTATTCAGGGAATACAATCATCTGTGTATTAGGCATATTTCCTATATATCTATGATCTTTTCTCTTACCTTCACAATTCATTGTTTAGTTCTACTTTTCTCTGTCATAGCTCTGTTCTACCACTCCCGTTTGACATAAAATCCTGTATTGGACTATCATTGAATGTATAAACAGGTTAACATGACTCAGGAAGTTCCTAGTTATGTAATAGTGAGTTAATATTTTACTAACATTGTTCAGTTTATGCTTCTACCTAGTACATTGTATGAATCAAACATTTAAAAATTATATATGGGCACAAATGTTTAAAGCTGTGAGGCATAGCTAAAGGGTTGTGTTGAGTATTTTCTGATTATTTTATTCTATTACACAGTTTCCCTCTTTTTGAAGCTCCTCCCTGAGCTTCCTACACAAACTTTTCTCTTTATCAGTTCCTTTTCAATTGCCTTTTCTGGATTGTTGTCTTCTGCTTACTCATGAATTCTATATAGAGTAATAAGAAATCAAGAATAATACCCTGAAAAAGACCAACATTTTAAAGTATTGTTTTTTTGTTTTCCCCAAGTATAAGACTTTAATATATTTGGAATTGTGTGTGTGTGTTCGTATGTTTGACAAGAGGAACATAATCACATTATGTTTCCATATGAAATCAATGATCTAACTACTGCTTATATAATAGTCCATTTCCTCTAAATGAATATTAGTATCAACTCTGTATATACCTAGTTCCATGTGATAGTTTCCAGACTGTCAATTTATTTTAAAAAATCTATGTGTTTACTTCTGATACAATATCAGTTTAATTACCATAATTACTATAGTATAAACTATAGTATAATTACCATAATATAGTAAGTTTTGATAAGTGAAAATTTATCAGGATTCTCTTTCTCTCTCCCTCTCTATACTTGATCCCCTCCAGCTCTACCTCCAGATCAGCTGAGTTGTAAAACAGTGGCCCCGTATTCATGAAGTCAGTTTCTAAGCTCTGGTCAGGTTCTCTTTGAATCTCCTCTTCCTGATACCTGATTGGACTTTTATCTCCTTGGGGTAGGCACGGACAAACCTGTCTGTAGTTTTGAGTTCTATGGTTTATGACATAAATGCTAGATTCCTTGTCCTCCAGATTTTTTTTAACATTTTTTATTGATTTATAATCATCCTCCAGATTTTTGATGTCCAAAATTCATCTTCTGGAATTCCAGGAAGAATCACTTCTTTCTGAACAAAACATGGTACTTGTAAATCAAAAAAGCATTTTGACTTTCTGGTATTCTTTTTAGTATAGATTTATAAATATCTACATAAAATAGCAAAGCTCAAATTTTGACTCTTTGTTATAGCTTTGCATCAGCTCTCCAGCTCTTGGCTGCTGTCAAACTGGTAGAATATAAACTTATTGATATAAGAGGGAGGGCTAGGGAGTAACAGGCTCTTAATTATCTCAAAATATTATCCTGTTACACATAAAAACAGAACCACTAAGTAGGCAAATGCAAATAAAAACATCATAATATAATTTTTATAGATGAAATTTTGAAAATTAAAAGTCTTGTCATATCAAATTTTGGTAAGTCATGGGAAAAATTGGTATTATACTCTGCTGGTAGAAGTGCAAATTGATAAGTCTGCCATAGCTGCTTTGTAGGGAAATTTGATATTATCCATTAAAAATGGAATAATGACCGTGTCCTTAACATATAATTTAATCTCTAGGTATTTTCCCTCAAGAAAACAGTGCCATTGGTTTCCAAAGACACATTTAAAAAGATGTGCATTGCATGATGATAAAGGAAAAATTGTAAAAATCTGGAATATCCATCAACAGGGGAAAGAATAAATACATTGCACTATATCCATAAAATGGGATATTGATACTGAAATTTAAATCAATAAAGTATACTTTTATCGGTTGATCTGAATATATCTATAAATGTTGTTAGAACAAGTCCAGAATGATACATAAAATATGATGCTATATACATGATTTTTAAAACCACAAAAATAATAACTACAGATTTTCTAAGGGCACACATATTACTAATTAAAATTATATTTAAAAAGACTTGAAGGATTCCTACTAAATTTATAAAAAAAATTTATCTCCAAGGAGTGGGGTATAGAATTTGATAAAAGTTAGATAGTTTTTAGCTTTAACCTTGTAATTTTTATTGGACAATTGTGCTTGTGTATTGCTTGTGTGATTTTACAAAAGAACTTTATATATAGAAACAAATACTGAAAGCAAATATGACAAAATATTAAGAATACATTTGAGTGGTAGGAATATGCATAATTGCTGTTTTTTTTTTGTTCTTTTTCCAAAACAAACCTCTCTTCGCCCTCCTCCCCTTCTCCTTTAAACATATAAACAAATAAGCAAAAACTTTCACTGGCTCCCCAGTACTGCAAGGATAGCGTATAGACCCTTCAGGATGTCATACAGGGCTCTTTATGATGTGGTCCCTTAGTACCTTTCCATGGTGTATATGTAACACTTCCTTTCCCCTTAATCTATTCATCATAATCTTTCAGTTAGACTGTTGCAATTGCCTTCTTTATTTCCCCCCTGCTTCCTATCTCTTTCCACTTTTTGTTTGCTCTCCACATTGCTTCAAAATGTATTTTTTAAAAAGAAATCTACTCATCTCACTTCACTTCTTAAAAACTTATATTGTGCCTTCAGTAATTGTTTATTTTAAAAACTCATGTACATAGGAATTTTCAGAGTCTTCATAATTACTGTGTGGCTAGCCAAAGAACCCATCCCCCAACCTACAGAATAAATTCTAAAATGTTTAGGATTCCATACAAAGATCTTTATAATGTGGTCCCAACTTTCATCTACAGTCTTTTTATGTTTCTCCACTTTCTTGGTTTTAGCTCTATCAGACTTCGCACTCTATCCCAAATATACCATGTTCAATCTCTACTCATTGCCCTTACATACATAACTTTTTCTCCTCTGCCTCATTCCTCAGGGAACCAGCTAAAATTTTGCATCTTATATGAGGTTTTCCTTAGCTACCCTCTTGTAAATTGCTAATTCTGAGCGCTAGAATCCCATAGGATTTTATTTAAACTATTTATACTGAGTATTGTTATTTGTTTTTATGTCTGTCTTCCGTTTCTAGTCTTGTGAGTTTCTCAGTGGCGGATGTTTTTTCTCTTAATTTGGTGTCTCTGTGGACTAGTAGTGTGTGGAATGGAATAGGTTCCTGGTAATGCTGATAAAATAAAGAATGCATATGAAGTTCTGTGATAATGCACTTATTTTCAGTTGGGATGGGTGCCATCAGAATCACTGATGGAGTTTTTAAAAATATTATTTCTACTAACTTAGAATCCCTTGGCATGTACATTCTAAAAAGTCATCACAGTGAATTGTGATATGCATGTTATATTAAGAGCTGTTGCTGCAAATTATATCAGAGAAAGAAGAATTGGACACCCCTTCAGGGAAACTAGAAACCTGAGGATCTATGCCTTCATTAGAGCATATTAATAGTGATTATGACAGAAACAATTGCAAACCTCTATGGCACAGAACTAGTGACTTCCATCTAGGTTAACATTCCAATAATCTATACCCTTCAATATGATTGTATAATCAACAATGAATCAGTGTAATTGGACCATTGACACATGTATTTACAAGGTCAGCTAAAACTCTGTCTTTTCACCTTTGCAGGCCAAGGTCACGTTGGGGTGCCAGGCTAGAACGAACCTAACCTAATGTTCAGAGCAGCATTTTTCTTAATAGCTAAAAATTGGAAACTAGCCAAATGTCCATCAACTGATAAGAAAATAAACAAACATCCATAAATTGAATATTGGTTGGCAATAAAAGGAATGAACTAATGATACATGCTCCAACATGTATTAACATTGAATACACTATACCGTGTGAAAGAGTCAGATACATGAGGCAACATATTGTATGATTACATTTATGTGAAATGTCCAGAATAGGCAAATTCATAGGAATAGAAAGTAATTTATTGAGTGCCATGGGCTGAGAGTGGCTGTAGGAGAGGCGGTGACTGATAATGGATGTGGGGTTTCTCTTTGGGGTGATGAAAATATTCTGAAATTAGATAGGGATAATGCTTGCACAACTCTGTTAATATACTAAAAACCACTGTATTGCACAGTTCAATGTAGTAAATTTGTATGTGAATTTGTCTCAACAAAACTATTATTAAAATAATAATTAAAGAATAAATAAAATATATGGGTCAAGCTATAAAAATAATAACAAAACACATTCAGGGAAAAATACATACATTGATCCTTTTATAATTGGCACTTTTCATGAACCATGTTGTATTTCCCTGATAGTGAGATTGAGCATCTTTTATGTTTATTTTCCATTTAATATTCCTCTTGGGTGAATTGCCTGCCTGTAATTTTTGACTGCTTTTTACCTTTGGTTGTTTGACCTTTTCTGATTTATCTATATGTGCTCTTTATATATTCTGTATACTAATTTTTCAGACATGTATATTACAAATATCCTTTCCTAGCCTGTTGATTGTTTTTCTGTATTTATAGTTCTTTTTTTGAAGTACATTTCTTTGTCAAATTTTATTAATTTTTTGTTTTGTGTTTTTGTGATTTGTTTAAGAAACCCTTCTCTACCCTCAGGTCATGTGAATATTTGTTCTATATTCCTTATTGGTTCTTCAGGTTTCACATAGATATTAAAATTGCTCTTTTTCCCTTTTCGACAGTGTTTTCCTATAAACAGAGCCCTTGAACTGCCACGTCTTTCTCTTTCTCTCTGCTAATGAGCTCACTGACCCTAAACTGGAGTATGGAAAGTCTACATTTAACTCTTTTAGGTCAGTTCATCTTGAGCACCATACACAGAGGGCAGTTGTAAAATATGTCAAGACTTTGCTAGGCAGGAAAAATATGTGTACTTGGGGTCTTTTTCCCTCTTTAGCTCCTGCTAAGCTAATCCTTCAGGTAGTCACTTAAAACTTGAAAAGTGAGTGACATCAAGGCAAGCTGCACTTAGAATCCTGGGAATACTTCTGAATCTCAGTAACTTCTTTCCAGTTCTTTGCTTTTTGGATGATTATAATTACACGCCAATTCAGACCTTGAATTTTGACCTTGGAAGCACCAAGTTATTGTGGCATTGTCAGAGAATATGGTAGGAGATAGTTTTTCTTAGGGATAGTTCATTTTTCTTCCTTTGCTCTGATGCTATCAATGGGAATGTTTCTGTGGGAATAGTCTATCAACTGAGAGAATGGACAGGAAGTTTTGGTAGAATCTTCTTGGATTATAAGAAACCTGAAGTAATCACTTTCCAGAAAGATACATTTTTAAAAAATAAAAAAAAAAGTTTATTTTTATTTGCTGATGTATTTTATAAAGCAAGGATGGTAACAGATTTATCTATCAAATCTCACTGATCCACAGGCAGAAAACTAAATCAATTAAGGACTGCATATATAAAACTGCAACTTGATGTACTTCCTTTTAAGAAAAAAATGATAAAAAATTGCTCATTAACATAACGATAACAGAGAACACACTTTTATACAATCAATCCTACTGATGATAGAAATGTGCTCCAGTTCTACATTATTGTTAGCAAATTTCTTACGTTTAATAATGACTCAAGTTTGTCTATTGGTTTAGAATTTATAAGACATTGTCATACGTTTACATTTGATTTTCAAAATGATCCTGTGAGATAAGGGAAGTATTTTATTCTAATTTTCCTAATGAATAAACTGAGATTCAGAGGGAATATATGATTTGCCTAAGCTTAAATAGCTAGAGTGACAGAACTGGAACTAAAATTCCTTCCCCAGTTTACTAAGGGGTACCAAGAGGAAAGGAGGAAAGATAAGAACAGGGTTGAATAAAATAGAAAAGACATTTTCCAGAGACTTTATATTGTTATTTAAAAATATTTTTTGCCAGTTTTTTTTTCTCCACATGCTAGGATTTTGGAAGTAGAAGTATCCCCTTATACTTTCAGTGTTTGTTTTCTGTACTAGTTTCTTCCACTCCTTTCCTGACATTGGTAATTTGTTGTTTCTCTTTTTTCCCTTCAAGTCTTAGTAAAGTATATTAACTTCTTAATCCTTTAAAAATTGAACTTTAGACTTTGTTGATTTCCTTTATTACATAGACTTTTTCTATTTTATTCAACCCTGTTCTTATCTTTATTATTTATTCCCTTCTATTTTCTTTTATGATTAATTTGTTCCTTTTTCTACTATCTTGAGATGGTAACTTAGATAACTGAAGTTCAGTCTTTCTTCTTTTCTAATAATACATCTAAAGCTATATATTTCTTTCTAAACACTGCTTTAGCTGCATATCTCAAACTTTTGGCCATATTTTTTAGCTGCTTTCTCAAAATATTTTCTATTTTTCATTCTGATTTCTCCTTTGACCCATGAAATATTTAGAAGTATATTCCTTAATTTCCAAACATATTATAGTATTCTAGTTGAACTTTTAATTTTATTTAGTTTAATTTCACTATGTTCAAAGAACATATTCTGAATTATTTCAATCATTTTATATTTACTGAAGTTCATTTTACAATCACATTTGTTCAATTTGGGAAAATGCACCATATGTACTTAAAAACAGTATATAGTCGGTTGTTGCTTGTATGTAGTGCAGATTAAATTCATTTCTTTTTCACATAAAATTTATATATTAGGTCAAATTTGTTTAATTGTGTTTTTTACATTGTCCGTGTCCTTACAGATTTTTTTTCCTGCTTGTGCCATGAACTATTTTAAGAGATGTATTACAGTATTCAAAGTATTCAACAATGATGATTGCCAATTTTTCTTTTAGATTTTATCAATGTTTGCCTTTTATATTTCAAAACCCTATTAGCAGATGTGTAAAGAATTAGGGAAACCTGCACAATCTGAGGGAACAGTCCCCAAAGACTGCCTTGACATCAGACAGTAGTCATAAGTTCAGGATCCCTGAGGGCTACAAATTCACGGGTTCCTACAATCATTCTCAGATTCAATAACTCACTAGAATAGCTCACAGAACTCAAAAAGATGCTATACTTATGATTACAGTTTTTTTTTATAGCAAAAAGATACAAACTAGAACCATCTGAAGGATGGGATCCGTAGGGTGAAGCCTGGGAGGGTTCCAAATGTAAAGCTTCCATCTTCCTCAGGGGAATGTTACCCTCCCGGCACCTATGTGTAACAATTTTAAAAGAATATTGCCAACTAGGGAAGCTGATCTGAGCTTTTGGTATCCAGGGTTTTTGGATACCAAAAACCCTGGGGCTTGATCACATACTTCCTGCATGGCTGATCTTTATTCTCCAGGCCCTCCATCTTTAGTCTCCAGTTCCTTCACAGGTGAGAACTGATATGGTTTGGCTCATAAACCCCGTCATAAATTACATTGTTAGACTGTCTAGTGGCCAAAGCCCACGGACAAACAAAGTCACTCCCATCAGGAAGAACATTCCAGGGACCTAGAGATTACCTCCTAGTAGCCAAGGGCAATGATCAGAACTCTGGGTAAAGTTAATTCTTCACTATATAAGTGCTTACATATTTATAACTTTGATATTTTACCTTTGTTTGATCAGTTTTGTATTATCAAATTTTCCCAATCTGCTTATCTGATACTAAGACAGAAATACCAGATATCTTCTGGGTGGTGATTGCATAGCCTAGCTTTTTTTATTCACGGAACTCTAATCTTTGTCTTATGTGACTACTGGAGACACTGCTCTGATTTTCAGAGCATTCAGCTTGTGATTTTAGCCTTATATCCCATGTATCCCCAATATGCAGCACATACTTTGAGGAGAAATTTGGCTACATGCTTGAGCTCCCCTCTCCAAATGTCTGCCAAAAGCAGTACTGATTTCTGTGCCCCCCTGCAGTGGCCCTCTTCTGGGCTATGCACCAGGATTTGCAATGGATTTTCAGCCCTCTACTTGTACTCAGAGTTGACAGTTGTTCCCAGGTAAATGTGGCAGTAGAGAATATCTAACATCTTTGTGGTTCTTCTGTCTCCTGAGTCTTAACTTGTCTGTTTCAGCATCTCTCTGCTGCCTTTTTTCAGATCATTTCAAAAAATTATCTGACTCTGCCTGTAACTCCCTCCTCATTATAATGGAAGTACTTTCACAAAGTTGAAAATTTCTTTCATTTTTCCTCCACACCTTATCTTCTCCAAGCTAATATCTCAGTTTCTTTTTACCTCAGATGATATGATTTCAAAACCGGTTGCCATTCTAGTTATAACTCCTCTGCTGGACATTAGAGTTAATCACATTATTCTTGATATTGGCTGATCAAAATAGTAGAACAGGATAATCTAGTCCTTCATTCTGAATACTGTAGCTCTATTAATGAAGCCTAGTATTGCAATGGGTTTTTTTTTTAACTTTTTTTTTGAGTTATAGTCATTTTTACAATGTTGTGTCAAATTCCAGTGTAGAGCACAATTTTTCAGTTATTCATGAACATATATATATATATTCATTGTCACATTTTGTTTTCACTGTGAGCTACCACAAGATCTTGTATATATTTCCCTGTGCTATACGGTATAATCTTGTTTATCTATTATGCATATGCCTGTTAGAATCTACAAATTTTGAACTCCCAGTCTGTCCCTTCCCACCCCTCTCCTCCCTTGGCAACCACAAGTTTTTATTCTATGTCTATGAGTCTGTTTCTGTTTTGTATTTATGTTCTGTTTTTTTTTTTTAAATTCCACATATGAGTGATCTCATATGGTATTTTTCTTTCTCTTTCTGGCTTACTTCACTTAGAATGACATTCTCCAGGAACATCCATGTTGCTGCAAATGGTGTTATGTTGTCAGTTTTTATGGCTGAATAGTATTCCATTGTATAAATATACCACATCTTCTTTATCCAGTCATCTGTTGATGGACATTTAGGCTGTTTCCATGTCTTGGCTATTGTAAATAGTGCTGCTATGAACATTGGGGTGCAGGTGTCATCCTGAAGTAGGGTTCATTCTGGATATATGCCCAGGACAACCCAATCCAAAAATGGGCAGAAGACCTAAACAAGCAATTCTCCAAGGAAGACATACAAATGATTAATAGGCACATGAAAAAATGCTCAATATCACTAATTATCAGAGAAATACAAATCAAAACTACCATGAGGTATCACCTCACACCAGTCAGAATGGCCATCATTCAAAAGTCCACAAATGACAAATGCTGGAGAGGCTGTGGAGAAAAGGGAACCCTCTTACACTGCTGATGGGAATGCAGGTTGGTGCAGCCACTGTGGAAGACAGTATGGAGATTCCTCAAAAGACTAGGAATAGACTTATCATATGACCCAGGAATCCCGCTCCTGGACATTGGCTTTTTATTTTTCAGTAGCCATGTCAGTGTTCTCTTATATTAATTTTGTAGATAACTAACGTCTTTAGAACTTAGTCACATGAATATCTCCCCATCCTGTGAAACTGCCTTCTACTACTACGACCACTACTGCTACCACCACTTATTGAGCTCTGTGCTCTATATGCATTAACTCCTTTAATCCTCACATCAATTACCTTGTGAAGCAGAGAAAATTATTAGCTCTATTTCGCTAATGAAGAAAATGAGAGGTGTAATAACTTACCCAAAATCATACAGCTAAAAAATAGTGGGTCTAGGATTTAGCATGACCAATTCGTCTCAGTTTGTCTGAGACTTTCCCAAGTTTAGTACCAAAAGTATTATATCCCAGGAAAGCTGTTATGCCTGGGCACACTGGGATGGTTGGTCATCCTACTCAGACCTGAACCCAGTATATCTGTAGCCTGAACTCAGGTTTTTAATTACTGCAGTCTATTTTTTCCCAGAGATCATGGATGTATTCAAATATTTGATACCATGTCGTGTGGTTTTACATCTTGCTGTCATTGGTGTTTTGTTGTGTGCCTGAGTAGGAAAAGCTAAGACCAACGGATAAACGTTACAAAGATGCTGTGTTCAATACAAGAAGGAACTTCCTAATGACCAGTTCCGTGCAGATATATAGGGTGAATTGACTCAAAGTGTTAAACTTGTGTCTTATATTTTTTACAACTGAGTGCAGGATGCTAAGTATACTCATTGCTTCAGTACATAACTCAAATCTTTCAATATTGTTTTTAGTTCACATTTTGTCAAACTATTTTAGATATAACTTCTAAATTCATGTGATTCATAATAATCCTTGTATGCCTTCACCCAAGTCATTGATATAAACATGTCTGATTATTTATTTATAACCCTGCCTCAAAATTTTTGAAGCATCTTGCAATGAAAAGACATTAAATAGTATATTAGTACATAAATATGAAATCTAAAAACTAAAGGGAAGGTAATTCTTCAAAGGACTAAAATAACATAGGACAAACAGTAAGCTTTCATGGATTCACTTAATTGAAGGCTACAACATAGAATATTTAGAAGAATGGGTTTTGCTTTAATCTTCTATAAATGTAACTTTTTGGGGTGCTTTAGAAATAGGAATGCTGTAAGTAAGACTCAGTTTGAGACTGTATTAAAGAATGAGGGTCTGACATTGCTGGATGACAATAGATATACATTAGAAATCAGATAATTTAGTTGTATTATAATATTGACAAAGAGGAATTAATTTTCACAGTAGACACCATTTTCTTTACATTTCACTTTCAACCAAACAAAATAAAATTATTTAAAGGCTTCTAGGGCAACAGTTATGATTGGTACTTTGGACGTTGACAAAAATTTTGTTAATCGGTAGTTTTTAATTTGAGTGGCAAGAGCCTAATAATAGCATAATTATCACACTGACTGGATTCAAATCCCAGTTCTGTCCCTTATGAGCTGATGGCCTTGGGAAATTAACTTCATATCTCTCTGTCATAGTTTTCTCAGCTGTAATTTAGAGATGGTGATGATGATAATAATAAAAAGTTACCCCCATCAAAGTGTGGTTATGAGGATTAAATAGTTGATGCATCAGAAGCAACAGTTCTGAACCTCAGCTGCATTTGCAATGAGCTGGTGAGCTTAAAAAACTACTAATACTTGGACTAACACCACTCTCAAATATTCTAATTTAATTGGTTTCTCCTGAGGCCTGGTTACCTGGAATTTTTATAGTTCCCCAGATGATTCTAATTTGCAGCCAAGGTTAAAAACGCCAGCTCTAATGTAATTATAAGTACACTTGGCAAATATTAAGCATTTGGTAAGATGTTGGTTATTATTATAGTCTTCAGAAACTGGGGTGATAGTTTTCTTAGTTTTTTATAAACAATATTGGAAAGTTGCCTGTGAATTAAAACTACCTTTTACATATTCTTGTTAACATAACTTCCCTTTTTCAATAGCATAGTACATTTAAGATCTTGTTTTGTTTGCACAATTTATTCCTGTTGTGGTCTACTTTTCTTTACCCTGGCAGGGAAAGGCAAGCTGTAATCCAATAATACTGACCATAATACTGACCTGATGCATACAGATAAGTGTGCTATTTGTTCCAAATTTATTCCATGAACTGTTCTTTAAAAGTAAATTCAGAAGTTTTTTTCTTGTCTCATTCTGATTTATACAGCTTACTCTAGATGACAGATTAATAGGAAAATCAGCCTCCCAGCCCACAGAGAGTCCATGTGCAAGGTCTTGATAACCTCCCACCCACTACACCATTGAAGTCATCTGATTATTATCTTATAATTTACAAAGAGTTCATACAGATTAAAGGGTTTTCAAACTGTAGTCAGATCTTTAAAGATAGCATGGTCCTTAGGAGAAGATGAAAACCCCAAATTATATTTATCTTTTTAAGGAGATAAATCATGACACAGAAGGAAAGTTTCTCACTATATGAGTCCATGATATTCCTCATAGTGTCCTTCAGACACTAAGCTTAGTGTCTGGCCCTCTACTAACATATTTTCATCTTATATGTAGAAAGTAAAATGCATAAACGCCTTCAAAATATAGGGATTCACTTTATAAAATATAGGTCTCTTTCAAACATCTTATACTAAAACTCAGAGGAAGCACTTACACATTAGAATTTTTATGTTATAAGGCCCAATTTAGTCACATTCCAGGAGAAGAATCTTAGCCAATGGAAGATATTTTAAAAGGCCTCTACCTTGTCTAGCAGGTACAACTGTAAGTTTTTTGAGTCTTAATTAAAACTCTTGCTGCAAGTTGAGAGATGACATGAAACTAGCAAATCTATTTCATTCAGGTGGAGGCAATTGTTTAGGCAATTCTTTGTGTTATAAATGTTGGAAGGTTTTTAAATCTTAACTGCTTGCAAAGAGGTAGGGATACCTTGAGATTCAACCAGATGAAGAGAGTTACCCTAAATCAATGATTCTCAGTCACAAATGTCTGCCACAAATGCCTGGAGCCTTCCCCAGTCCTACTAAATAAGAATCTGTCGGGGTGGCAAGAATATATTAGAAAAAAGCCCCAACTGTGATTTATATAAACTACATCTGGAAACAGTTGAATTAGATATTATCCAGGGACAAAATATTTTCTCCAACTGCGGTAAGTACAGAGCCCTATAGTCCAGTGCTAGTGACCTTCCTCCAGGGTGAAATCGATCCATTAATCAACAATCTTCAAGATGTTAATTTAACTGTGAACTCACCTAGTCAAATCATTTAACTCATATTTTCCCATTTCATTCATGAATCTATAAAAATTTTTTTTCAAATCCTTTGGAAAGCCCAGGTACATTATGTTTGCTAATACCAGTTTAGTAACCTTATTTTAAAAGGAAATGATATCTTAAACTTACTTTCAAATGTTCAGGAAAAAAATTAAATAATAAAAAAGAATACACACATGCACACATACACATACATAGAAAGAGTGAAAGCAAATGTGGCAAAATGTTAACATTTGGAGAATCTAAGTAAAGCATAAATGTGTTCATTGAATTATTCTTTCAACTTTTCTATAACTTTTCAGCTTTTCAGAATAAAAAAGTTGGAAAAAAGAAGTGAGGAGAATCTAATAGGATTTGTTACTGATAAATCCATGCTAGTTCTTCATGAATATTGCTTTTCTTTTCAGGTGTTTGAAAATCAATCTGTTATAACTATTCTGAGATCCAGCTTTTCTCCAGTATTGAAAATTAAGGCATTTGTCTACATTTAAATTCATATTTCCTGTCCTTTATTTATTGGGTACTAATTTTTACCAGGCACCATGTTGGGTATACAGTGATAAACAAAAGACAATTGCTATCCTACTATCTTGTGACCTGTATAACCTCTGTCATTCTTCTTGATTTCTCCAAAACTTTTACCAGTTTCACTTCCCCAAGTAAACCCTGCACTCTTCCACTCTAATACTACATGACATGACTGTAGCATTTTCTTCCACTTCATTTCTACCTGTTGAAGTCTTACCCATTTTCAAAATCTGTATTAGGTAAGACATTCACTATAATCCTTCTTGAGATCTCATAGGAGGAATTGATTCCTCTCTCTCCTAACCCCAAACTAGCATTTTTTACATATATATATATATAACAAATGCTTTGTAGTTTAGTTTTGAAAATATCTCAGATTATGAGCCCTAGAGGAAAGGGACTCTGTTTTACTGATCTTTTGCAATGCCAAACAGATTCTAACACTGTGCCTCATACTTTAGAGATACAGCAAGTTGAATCCCGCACCACAATGAAATGATTGTTGCAACAAAGTGAGTCACATGAATTTTTTTGGTTTCCAAGTGCACATAAAAGTTATGTTTACACTATACTGTAGTCTGTTAAGCATGCAATAGCATAATGTCTAAAAAATGTACTTATCTTACTTAAAAATACTTTATTACTAAGGAGATTGATCAAGATGGAGGAGGAGGAAGGCATGGAACTCACTTCTTCCCATGAACACATCAAAAATACATCTATATGTAGAACAATCCTCACTGAAAACTAGCTAGAAACTGGCAGAAGAACTCCTGTACAACCAAGGCTATAAGAAAGATACACATGGAATTGGGTAGAAAGGGAAGAGAAGACATCAGATTGGGATCTGTGTCCCTGGGAGGGGACTCAGAGGAAAAGGGAGATTACATAGGCAGAGGTTCCCCTAGAGAGTGAGCAATTGGAGCCACTTATTTGTCACCCAAGCCCTGGGGTCCTGCACAGGGAAGATAAGCCCCTTTGTCTGGTGGGAGGGCCACAGGGGAACGGGAGGGCTGTGGGAAGTGTGGGCTCTCCTGTGAGAAGCATGCTGGCTTTCCCCTGAAGCAGGGTGAAGAGGGTGGATTGAAGACTGCTCCAGTGGTTGCCAGGTTTCCTGCGACCACCCCGTGTATGTCCCAGCGTGAGCTGAGCGAACACTTCAGCCTCACTTACTCCATGTTGCAGATGTGCACTGGACCTAGGGCTGCCACAACCAGGAAGACAGCTCAGCTATGGGACACAGAAGTGATTCAGACCTAGGGCGGCATCTGGGTGGGGCGAGGGCAGTCGTTGGCATGTATTCAGGCAGCACATCAGAAGCAGCCTGGAACTCTGATGGTGGCTGGCCCATCAAACTTCCCAAACCTAAGGAAGGAAACATGTATCAAGGTACAGGAGAGCACAGAGGGCCCCAAGCAAGATGAACCCAAACAGACCCACACCAAGACATATAATTAAAATTGCAAAGGTTGAAGATAAAGAGAGAATTCTAAAGGCAGCAAGAGAAAAACAGAGAGTCACATACAAGGGAATCCCCTTAAGGATGTCAGCTGACTTCTCTGCAGAAATTTTGCAGGCCAGAAGGGAATGGCAAAATACATTCAAATTGCTGAAAATGAAAAACTTGAAACCTAGGTTACTCTACTCAGCAAGATTACCATTTAGAATTGAAGGAGAGATGAAGAACTTCTTAGATAAGCAAAAACTAGAAGAATTCAATAATACTAAACCTACCCTAAAAGAAATGTTGAAGGGTCTTCTCTAAATGGAAAAGAAGTGAAAATCTATAGGAAAGAGAAAATCCCAATAGGAAAGGCAAATATATAGTAAGGATTGAAGATCACTTAAATAAGCCAGTACATAGATTAAAAGACAAAAAATTATAAGAACAACTATAACTAAATTAAACAGTAAAGGGATAAGCATGAAGATGACATTGAAACCACAAAATATGGGGAAGAGGAGTAAAAAATATAGATCTGTTAGAATTGTTTGAACTTATATGACTATCAGTTTAAATCAAGTAGGTGTAATTATGGGTCAACATAGATGGAACCCATGGTAACCACAAATCAAAAACCTACAGTAGATAGACAAAAACTAAAAAGAAAGGAACACAGCATACTACTAAAGAAAATCATCAAACCACAAGGAAAAAAAAAAAGAAAAAATGAACAGAGAATAACTGCAAAAACAACCAGAAAATCAATAATAAAAGGGCAGTAAGTGCATACCTACCAATAATTAAATGTCAATGGGATAAATGCTCCTAAAGTAATAGTGAGAATGACTGAATATAATGAATATAAAGTACTAAAATAATACCTGACCCATAACGAAGTTTTATCATTAGAAATAATGACAAATATTAAGATGACATTTTCAGGACTGGAAATCCTGCAAAAATGAGTAGTGATGTATCAACGAAATATAGTTAAAACTATTAGTACTACTCTATTTTAATGCTAGACTTTGATATCTTGAGGGAACATGTATATCATAAATACCTCACAGAACTGCTGTGAAAATTACAAGAAATACTTTATGTAGAGCAATTAAGCTCAGTACCTGCCTTGTTGTAAGCTGTTAATAAATATTACCTATTACTATTTTTTATTAATAAAGAGGTATTCATGAAAGAGACCTCTATTTTTGATGCTTTGGGGTTTCTAATGCTAAAACCTTAAAGCAGTAATTTTTTTAGACATGGCATTAATCTGGGATTATTGCTTCTCTTCTATAATTAACATTCAATTATATAATTACAGATTTATTCCTTCTTGAAATTGTTTTAATAAATAGCCTTCTGATTCACAAGTAAAATCTCTGATATATTACTCCTTTTTTAGAATCTTTCAGAGTCCCCCAAATTCACATTCAGTGATGCAAGTTGACAAATCATCTTAACATATGCATGTTGAAGAATACATTTACACTTAGCTAGTAGATTAACATGGTTGTATTTTAATCTGATTTCCCAGAGGAAAAAGGAATGACGGTATCCCTTCTTTTTTTCTTTTTATTGAGAATCTCCTATGGTGAAAGATGTTCCATTACGTTTACTAATAATAGATGTGAAGATAGTATAAGATGTGACTTGCAAAATTGCTGTTTTCATTAAAAAGGCTTTTTAAAAAACTGTAAAAATAAGAAATGTTCAGTGCAGAACCTTAGAAAATTCAGAAGTGAAAGAAAAGAATTGCATAGAGTCCTACTGTCCTCAGACTCTCAACATTTTAATGTATGTTTTAGCCTTTCTTTTCTGAGTATATTTTCTTTAGTAAAATGGTTTATTTTGTGCATACTATTTTGTAGCAAGATTTTTTCTTTAAGTAGTATATTGTGAACATTTTCCCATGCTGATACATGTTCTTCTACAATGTGTTTATTTGTTTGTTTATCTATGTATCTATCTATTTATTTTAAAAATTTTATTTCTTCCCACAGCCACCCTCTCACCTCTGGCAATTCACAATTTGTTGTCTGTATTTATGAGCTTTTTTTTTTTTTTTTTTTAGATTCTGCATTTAAGAGAGAACATATAGTATTTGTATATCTCTGTCTGACTTTTTTCACTTAGCATAACATCCTCAAGGTCCGTCCATATTGTTGCAAATGGCAAGATTTCATTCTTGTTTATGGCTGAACAATATTCCATTATATATATGTAATTTTCTTTTTCTTTTTGTATTGAAGTATAGTTGATTTACAGTGTTTCAGATGTTCAGCAAAGTGATTCATTTATACACATATATGTTCTTTTTCAGATTCGTTTCCATTATAGGTTATTATAATATACTGAATAGATTTCCCTCTGCTATACAGTAGGTCCTTGTTGTTTATCTATTTCATTTATGGTAGTGTGTATCTGTTAATCCCAAATTCCTAACTTATCCCTCCCCTCCTTTCCCCTTTGGTAATTATAAGTTTGTTTTCTATGTCTGTGAGTCTATTTCTGGTTTGTAAAATAAGTTCATTTGTATCATTTTTTTTAGATTCCATGTATAAATGATACATGATATTTGTCTTTCTCTGTCTGACTTACTTAGTATGATCATCTCTAGGTCCATTCATGTTGCTGCAAATGGCATTCTTTCATTCTTTTTAATAGTTGAGTAATATTCCATTATATATGTATATGTATATACACATTATATATATTCCATTATACATACACACGTACACACACATGCACGCACGCACCACATCTTCTTTATCCTAACATCTGTCTATGAACATTTAGTTTGCTTCCATATCTTGGCTATTGTAAATAGTGCTGCTGTGAATGTTGGGGTGCATGTATCTTTTTGAATTACAGTTTTTATCTTTTTTGGATATAGGCCCAGGAGTGGGATTGCTAGATATATGGTGACTCTATGTTTAGATTTTTAAGGAACCTCCATACTGTCCTTCATAATTACTGCACCAAATTACATTCCCATCAACAGTGTATGAGCATTCTCTTTTCTCCTCACCCTCTCCAGTCCTTATTATTTGCAGACATTTTAATGATGGCCGTTCTGACCCGTGTGAGGTGATATCTCATTTTAGTTTTGATTTACACTTCTCTAATAATTAGCAATGTTGAGTAATTTTTCATGTGTCTGTTGACCATCTGTACGTCTTTGTTAGAGAAATGTATATTTAGGACCTCTGTCTATTTTTTGATTGGATTGTTTGGTTTTTTAAAATACTGAGCTGTATGAACTGTTTATATATTTTGGAAATTAATCCCTTGTTGGTCGTATTGTTTGCAGACATTTTCTCCCATTCCATAGGTTGTCTTTTCATTTTGTTTATGGTTTCCTTTGCTGTGCAAAAGATCCCACTTGTTTATTTTTGCTTTTGTTTTCATTACTCTAGGATATGGAGTCCAAAAAATATTGCTGTGGTTTATGTCACAGAGTGTCCTGCCTATGATTTCCTCTAGGAATTTTAGAGTATCCTAATGACACTTAGGTCGTTAATCCATTTTGAGTTTATTTTTGTATATGGTGTTAGAGAATGTTCTAAATCCATTTTGAGTTTATTTTTGTATATAATGTTAGAGAACGTTCTAATTTTATTCTTTTACATGTAGCTGTCCAATTTTCCCAGTACCACTTATTGAAGAGACTGTCTTTTCTCCATTGTATACTCTTATCTTATTTTTCATAGATTGATTGACCATAAATGTGTGGGTTTATTTCTGGACTTTCTATCCTGTTCTATTGATCTATGTGTCTGTTTTTGTGCCAGTACCATACTGTTTTGATTACTGTACCTTTGTAGTATAGTCTGAAGTTAGGGAATATAATTCCTCTAGCTCTGTTCTTCTTTCTCAAGATTGTTTTGGCTATTTGGGATCTTTTGTGATTCCATACAAATTTTAACATTTTTTGTTCCAGTTCTGTGAAAAATGCCAATTTGATAGGGTCGTTTGCATTGAATCTGTGTATTGCCTTGGGTAGTATGGCCATCTTAACAATGTTGATTCTTCCAATCCAAGGACATAGTATATCTTTCCATCTTTTTGTGTCATCTTCAATTTCTTTTTATCAGTGCCTTATAGTTTTCTTTTTTTTTAATTAATTAATTAATTAATTTTTTTATCTCCTTTTTTTAAATTGATTTATAATCATTTCACAATGTTGTGTTAAATTCCAGTGTTCAGCACAATTTTTCAGTCATACATGGACATATACACATAGTTTTCTGAGTACAGGTTTTTTACCTACTTAGGTACGTTTATTCCTAAGTATTTTATTCTTTTTCTTGTGATGGTAAATGAGATTGTTTCCTTAATTTCCTTTTCTGCTATTTTCTTTTCAGTGTATAGAAATGCAACAGATTTCTGTATATTAATTTTGTATCTTGCAGCTTTACCAAATTGATTGATGAGCTCTAGTATTTTTTCTAGATTTTGTTAAAGTGAACATTATGTCAGCACCAAGGTTCAGATTGTTTGGAACCCAGACCCTCAGGAAGAAGCTTCTAATAGTATGCAAATATATACTGTCCTGTGGGACTGCAAACATAATATTCACTGTCCAGAAGATTAGGTGGTTTCCTCTGAGTGGCAGTCACAAAAACTGAAGCTCCAAACAAAGGTATAAGCTCCTTCTGGGAGATACTGGTGAGTTGAAACAAAGCAGCGGGAGAACACCAAGGTTGTGTACACAGTCTGGGTTTCTTAAGAGCAGCTCCAAACCTGAAGCCTGCCATTCAGGCTAAACCTCCTGGACAAGCAAAGAGGCCTCCTTCACAGCAAGCCTAGGGGGTGTGCCTCAGTCTGCTGTCTGTACAGTGCCCTGAGGGTGGCAGACCGCTAAAAAATCATCTCTCTGACTTCCACACTTCTGTGGGACCCAGGAATGGAAGTCTCCATGACCACAAGAGCCAGGTGATCAAGGGGAGTCTCCTGGGTGGCAGCTGCAAAAACCAGGGCACCAGACATATGTAAAGCTCCCTTGCAGGAGACACTGGTGCTCTAGAGCACAGCAGAGGGAGAGTGTAAAGATTGGACCCACCCTCCAAGGTCTCTGGAAGGATTACAGTTATCCTCTAGATACCTGTTTAATTGGAAGCCCGCACTTCAGGCTGCAGCCATGATGATTAGCTAATAGGCTTCCTTCACAGAAAGACCTAGCTCCTGGGTCTGTTGCCTCTTGGTGTGCTCTGGGTGTGGTAGGTGTTTAAAAACTCTTTCTCTGTTAGTCATAGTCCTGTGAGACCCACGTGTGTAAGCCCCACTGACCAGGCATTGTAGAAGTGTTCCCTGATATCAGGTGGAAAATTGAGCTGCCAGACAGGGAGATGAGTGCCTTTCTAGGTGACAGTGATTATTACAGTCCCATTGGACCAGGGATGCAAGCTCCCTTGTCCTCTGGAGCCAGGCAGTCAAGAGGCATCGTCTGGGCATCAGCCACAAAGATTGGAGCACCAGATATGTGTAAATGCTCCCTTCCAGAAGATACTGATGTTCTGGAGCATGGCAAAGGGATAGTGCCAAGATGGTGCCCACCAGTCTCTGTCCTGGAGAGTATTCCAGAAGGCTCCTAGATGTGTTTGTTAAACTAGATTCCTGCTCCTCAGGCTTATGCTTTAATAAAAGTGGTGAACCTCCTTCACTCTGAGTCCGGGAGTGATTGGCTGCCTTAAGCTGGGCCCTGGGGCAGGTGCATTTGAGTGGGTGGGCCCTTTAAGAGCTGTCTCCCAGATTGCTACAAACTTGTTGGCCTCCAGATGCAAGCCCCATTGGTTTTCAAAGTTAGATTATTTGGGGGCTGGTCTCTCAGCTGCAGGTCCTAAAAGTTGGTTGCATCGTTTTTTGGTTTTTTTTTTTGAATATTTGCTATGTGCCAGGTACTGTTTTATTTGTTTTTTTTTTTTTTGTTTTATGTGTGCGTGTGTGTTAAAAAGCACATAACAGTAAGAAACAAACAGGTGGGACGGTATAGCTCAGTGGAAGAGCGCATGGTTAGCATGCATGAGGTCATGGGTTCAATCCTCAGTATCTCCATTAAATAAATAATAATAATAAATAAACCTAACTACCTCCCTTTATAAAACAAAAAGAAACAAACAACCCAATTTAAAAATAGACAAAATGTCCAAACAGATAAACAGATGCAAAAAAAGATATACAGGTGCAGAGTAAGTATATGAAAGGATGTCCAAAATTATGTATCATTAGGGAATTTCAAATTAAATAACAAGTTACAACTGCATACCTATGTAAATGGTGAAAATCCAACACTATGGTGAGACCAAATTTTGGTGAGGATGTGAAGCAACAGAAACATTGCTGGTGGGAATGTAAAATGGTATAGTCACTTTATAAGAAGGTCTGACAGTTTCTTAGAAAAATAAACATGATCTAGCATATTGTGCTCCTTGATACTTAACCAAATAAATTAAATACTTATGTCTGACAAAAACATGCTCACGAATATTTATAGCAGCTTTCTTCAAAATTTCCAAAACTTGGAAGCAACCACAATGTCCCTCAGTAGGTGAATCCAGACAATGGGATATTACTCAGTACTAAAAAGGAATGAGCTATCAAGCCATGAAAAGACATGGAGAAAATCTAAATGCCTATTACTAAGTGAAAAAAACCAATTTGAAAAGTCTACGTATTATATGATTCCAACTATATGACATTCTGAAAGAGGCAAAACTATGGAGACATGAAACAGATCAGTGATTTCCAGGAGTGAGTGGAGAGGAATAGGTGAATAGGCAGAGCACAGAGGATTTTTGGAGCAGTGAAACTACTGTATGTGATACTGCAATAGTGGATACAGGTAACCATATATTTAACAGAATCCATAGAATGTACACTACAAAGTGTGAACCTATGTACTTTGGATAATGCTGTGTCAAAATAGGTTCATCAGTTGTAATAAATGTAGCACCAATTATTACCAAGTGTATTACATGTAATAAATGTCATTTGGGATGTCCATAGTGGGGGAACTTGTGGTTTGTGGGATCAAGGGATATATGGGAACTCTGTATATTCCACTCAGTTTTGCTGTGAACCTAAAACTGCTCTAAAGTTTAAATTGTTAATTTAAAAAAACACGTAAATTTATCCTCTTAACAAATTTAAATGTACATTACAGTATTGTTAAATATATGCACATTAGTGTACAACAGATCTATAGAACTTTATTATCTTGCATAATTGAAATTCTGTACCCATTGATTAACCTCTCCTCATTTCTCCCTTCCCCCAGCTCTGGCAAACACTATTATACTTCTGGTTCTATAAGTTTGAATACTTTAGATACTTCACCTAAGTGGTCACACAGTAAGTTTTTGTCATTGGCTTATTTCACTTAGCATAATATCCTCAAGGTTCATCCATATTGTAGCATATGACAGGATTTCCTTCTTATTTAATGAAATACAATACAATACAAATACAAAAATATTTTATTGTATCTCTATATCACATTTTCTTTATTCATTTATTCATTGATTAACATTTATGTTGTTTCCACATCTTGCTATTATGAACATTGCTGCAATGAACATGGGTGTCCAAATATCTCTTTGAGATCTTTTAAAAAATTATTTTGGATATATACCCAAAAGTAGAATTGCTGAATAACATAGTAGTTCTATTTTTAATTTTTTATGAAACTCCGTACTCTTTTTCTATAGCAGCTGCACAATTTTACAATCCCATCAACAGTACACAGGGTTCCAAATTTCTTCACATTCTCTCACACACTTGTTCTTTTCTTTCTCTCCTTTCTCCCTTCTTTTTTTTTTGTTTTTTTCTTCTTTTTTTGGATAGTGTACATTCTAATGCATGAGAGGTATTAAGTCATTGTGGTTTTGATTCATGTTTTTCTGATGAATTTGAGCATCTTTTCATATGTTTATTGGCCATTTGTATAACGTCTTTGGAAAATGTCTAGTCAAGTCCTTTGCTTCCTTTTTAATTTTATTTTTTATGTATTTATTTTGGTTGAAATATAGTCATTTTACAATGTGTTAATTTGTGTTAATTTCTGGTGTACAGCATAGTGATTTTTATATATATATATATATATATATATATATATATATATATATATATATATATATTCCTTTTCATATTCTTTTTCATTATTGGCCATTACAAGGTATTGAATATAGTTCCCTGTGCTATACTGTAGGACCCATTTGTTTATCTACTTTATATATAGTAGTTTGTATCTGCAAATCCAGAACTCCTAATTTATCCCTTCCCACCCCCTTTTTTCCCTGGTAACCATAAGTGTTTTCTATGTCTGTGAGTCTTATCTGTTTTGTAAATAGGTTCATTTGTGTCTTTTTTTTTAGAGTCCACATATAAGTGATATCATATGGAATTTTTCTTTCTCTTTCTGGCTTCACTTAGTATGACGATCTTCAGGTCCTTCCATGTTACTGCAAATGGCATTTTTAATGGCTGAGTAGTATTCCACTGTATATGCCACAACTTCTTTATCCAGTCTTTTAAAATAGAGTTATATATATTTTTGTTGTTAATGAGTTGAAGGAGTTTTTATATATTCTGGTTATTAACCCTTTATCCAATATACAATTTGCAAATACTTTTTCTCATTTTGTAGATAGCCTTTTGATTCTGTTGATTATTTCCTTTGCTGCACAGAAGTTTTTAAGTTTGATGTAGTCCCATTTGTCTATTTTTGCTTTTGGTACTTAAGCTTTTGGTATCATATCCAGGAATCATGCCCATTCCAATGTCAATATTTTCCGAGGTTTTTCTAGATTTATATTCAGGAGTTTTATAGTTTCAGGTCTTATGTTTACATCTTTAATCCATTTGAGTTAATTTTTGTATATGGTGTATGATGTAATTTCATTCTTTTGCATGTGGATATCCAGTTTTCACTATATCATTCCTAAAGATACTATCCTTACTCCATTGAGAGTTCTTCACACCTAGGTCAAAGATTAGTTGACCATAAACATGAGAGTTTATTTCTGGGCTTTCTGTTCTGTTCTGTTGGCTTATATGTCTGTCTTCATGACAGTATCATCCTGTTTTGATTATGTAGTTTTGTAATATAATTTGAAACAAAGAAGTGTGAAGCCTCAGCTTTGTTCTTCTTTCTAAAGATTGTTTTGACTATTCAAGGTCCTTTGAGATTCCATATGAACTTTAGGATGATTTTTTAGTATTTCTATAAAGAATGCCATTGGGATTTTGATAGGGGTTGCATTGGATCTTTGTGTAGTATGAACATTTAAAAAATATTAAGACTTCCAACCCATGAGCATGGGGTATATTTCCATTTATTTATGCCTTTAATTTCTTTCAGCAGTGTTTTGTAGTTTTCTGTATACAGATATTTCACCTCCTTAATTAAGTTTATTCCTAAGTACTTTGATAGCTTGAGTATAATGGGTCTTGGTGTGGTCCATTTGGCCTCACCCTACGTAGAGTCTTCTGGGTTTCTTGAATTTAGATGTTCATTTCCTTCCTCAGATTTGGGAAGTATTCAGGCATCATTCCTTTAAACAGGCTCTCTGTCCCTTTATCTCCCTCTTCTCATTCTGGAACTTCCATAATGCATATATCAGTCTGCTCATGGTGTTCATAAATCCCTTAGGCTTTCTTCACTTTCATTCATTGTTTTTCTTTTTACTCCTCTGATAATTTGAAATATCTTCTGTTCAAAATTACTGATTCTTCTCCTTGATTAAGCCTGCTGTTGAACACTTCTGGTGAATTTTTAAATTCATTTTTTATATTACTCAGCTATAGAATTTCTGTTTTTTTTAATAACGTCTCCTTGTTGATATTATCATTTTGATCATGCATTGTTTCCTCATTCATTTACTTGTTTATCTGTGTCCTCTTGTAGATCCTTGAGCTTCTTTAAGAATTATTTTGAATTTTTTTTAAGGTAATATACAGATCTCCATTTCTTTGGGGTTGGTTTCAAGAGATTTATTCTGTTCCATTGCTTGGGCCATGTTTCCCCGTTTCTTAACATGCCTTGTAATTTATAATTGAGTTTCATGTATTTGAAATAACAGCCACTTCTACTAGTCTTTTTGTACTGACTTCAAACTAGGGAAGACTTTCACCAATCAGCCTGGCTAGATGGGGACCTCTGAAATCTTTTTTGGTGGGATGTAACTTATCTGGGATTATACATGTAATTTCCCAATTAGAGAATTATGCTGGTTTCTTTTTCAGGAGCTCATGCTCTCTGGTACCTTTGGTTCTGCAGAATCTCTGGTGCTACAAGCCATCCCCCTCTCCTTTATTCTTAGTGGTCCCCATGCATGCAAGTTACGCCAGCTTGCCATCAGTGCCCCCCCCCCCCCAAAGGCAAGGCAGGTACCAGTCCCTCTGGCAGCTCTCTGAAAAGCTGGAATACCAGTTGCACACTCCATTCTTTTCACTCTCTCCTGTGGGAGAAGTCACAAGTTGGGTACCTTCTCTTGGTTGTACCAAGCCACACCAGCCTCTGTCGGTGGCTCTGCAGTCCCTTTAATGCTACAGCAAGCTGCCTCTACTCTTCTTTACTTTCAGTATCTTCAAGGCATCCAAACCATGTGAGTTCTGTTAGTGCTCCAAATCAGGTAAGAAAGAAACTAATCTCTCACGTAGCTCTCCAAAAAGCCAGAACAATGAGTGCACATTCCACTGTTCCCATCCTTTTCCCCTCCCCTGAGGGAGAAGCCAGAAACCAGGCTGAGCTACGTCTGCTAAGGGGAGGGGTGATTGTGGTAATATGAAGTGGCTCTTAACTGCTCCAGTGCAACTGCTTTAACTTTGCATTTGCCTAGGGTACTACAGATTCTTAACTGGTTTCTGGAATTTTCACAAAGGTACATGGGTCAGAGTTTGTGTCTCACCATTAGGGCCCTGCTGGAACGTGAATCTAGTTACAGAACTAGAAGCAAAGATGGGTGATGGGGTGGGTTGTGAGGAGACTCAGAATTCTTTTGCATGGCAGCTACATAAGGAGAGGCCATTAGAGTTCCCCCAGGCAATGCAAGGTTAATCCCTTCAAATGAGGGTAAAGGGGCTGCTGCCACTGAGGGTGGTCACACTTCTTCCTCTGGCAAAGAAGACTTATCAGAATGTAGGGGCTCAATGTCCTCAGTTTCATCACGGTCTTACACATTCCCATTGCAATTTACAGAATCTCATTCTTTCCCAATCAATGCCCTCCTGTTAACCACACACAACCTGTGAGACTGGGAATTCAATTTGCATTGTAATTTAGCCAATTGCACGAAGAGGTTCTGCATTTGATTTTCAGCAATCTCAGCCCTGAGACTACGGGAGGTAAGGATTTCCTTCAGGGCACGCCTAGAAGCTTTCAGGTGATTTGTACAGCGCTTGAACTGGGAATTCAAATCACTGAGCTCATAGGTTTCTTTCCCCACTTTGTCCAGCAACATTAGATCTTCCTCTTCTTATAAGGTCACCAGTCCTGTGGGATTAGAACTCCATCCTTATGACTTCATTTAACCTTAATTACTTCCTGAAAACTCTAGCTCCAAATATAATCACTTTCAGGGTTAGGGCTTCAACATATATATTTTGAGGAGACACAGTTCAATACGTAACAGTAGATTTAGCATATCCAGTAAGACCATTTCAAATTATTATCCACAAATATTTCAAGTTGTTAAGACATCAAGAAACAGTGAAATAGACTTTGCTGTTGTAATGGGAATGATCACTTCAGTGGTAATGAATGTAAAATAAGTAGGATCCATTATTAGAGAAAAGGCTGTAACTGGAAATTTTGGGTTTTGGCAATGGTCTGGTGGTTCCAAGTTTTCAGGCAAATGGAGCTGTGCCAGCTGTATCCCATACATATTGGTATATTGACCTTGGGGTTTTTTGGGACGAAGCAATTGGCAAAGGGGCCTTCTGAGAGGAAGGGAATCAAGTACTAGACCCTTTTTCTAAGAAGTTCAAAGTTATAGTATATCTTATGCATTGAGATGTCACTTACTAATGTCATCAATGAAGAAGCAACACTGATACAAGAAAATGGAGTGTGAGACGATGGCCATGTCCTAGGTCTCCGTTGAGTCCCTGGGACACACCCCACCACTGAGGATCCTTGGCTTAGCACAGGATAGAATTCAAGAGTGAGCCATAATTGAGTAAAAGTAGATTTATTCAGAGAGATAACTTACTCCATAGACAGAATGTAGGCTGTCTCAGAAGGCAAGAGAAAGGCCACGAGAGTGGTTTTGGGTGCTTAGTTTAAAGTAAAAGTAATTACAAACTCCATAGACACAGTGGGGTCCATCTCACTCAGAAGGAAGAGCGGCCACGAGGTGTGGGGGTTACTAGTTTTTATGGGCTCGGTAACTTCACATGCTAACAAATGGGAGGATTATTCCAACTACTTTGGGGAAGGGGCGGGGGTTCCCAGGAATTGGGCCACTGCCCAGTTTTGACCTTTTATGGCTAGCCTCAGAACTGTCATGGCACCTGTGAGTGTGCCATTTTGTATGCTAATATATTACAATAAGTGTATAATGAAGCTCAAGGTCTACTGGAAGTCAAATCTCCTGCCATCTTGAGCCTCAAGGCCTGCTGGGAGTTGACTTTTCTGCCATCTTGGTGTTAATTGCTGTGTCATTCCTTGCATGGCTGTGCCCTGCCCCCTTCCTTTCTGTCCCACTACCAGCTCTACTACCCACCCCTCCTGCCAACAAGTGATACTCATTTTTATTGAGAAGAAGTTTGAACTGAGACTCCAACTGCATATGAGAGCTTCATTTAAGGAAGGAGAGGACTGGTTCCTGGTGTCATGGAGGAAGAAAATTTTCTCTACCCCTCTGGGTTCTTCTGGCTGGTCTAAGAATTAAATTGACATGAGTAGATTAACAGGAAAAAATCAAGCAAAAGTTTAGCAACATGTATATATGGGAGAGACCCAGGAAAACTGAGTAACTCACCAAAATGGCTGAAGCCCCCACCTTAAATACCATCTTCAGCTAAAGCCAAAAGAGGATGTTGGGAGTAGGTGTTTGGGACTTCAAGGGGGAGGAAGGCAGTTTACATGGAGATAATAAAGCAAGTGTTTGGTAAACAAATGTTTGCTGGGCCAGGCAGAGACAATGAGACCCAGAGAGGAATTTTAACAAACAGATTTTGCTAGATTCCTCCCTGTCTACACACCTAGTTCATACTATAGTATCTATGGCGATAGCTCCCATTCTGGAACAGGTCCTCTGTCTACATTCTTTAGGCAGCTAGGGGAAAGGTCAAAGTTTCTTCCTGAGTCTTTTGGGTCTTGATTGTTTTCAGCTCAAAACAATCTGCATGCCGAAGAGACATTTTGTGGTGGCAAGTTTTGCTCCTCTACACTGGTATGGCATGTTCCTCCTGCTGGATTTCTGCTGATCCCTCCTGACTCCATGGAGATGCCAAAACAAAGATGTGTTTGAGACCTTGTACACTGTGGCATGCGTCATATAGAGGTGAGTGTAATACTGGAAGAAAAGGCTTCCTTTTTCTTTTCTCTTACACCCTAGCAGATGGCTTATGCATAGATCACTTAGAAACTCCTTAAAGTGTACAGAAGTCTGTACCAGACTATTGAACCATCTATTCTCATGTGCACTAAGTGATATAAAATGTAACAACATCTGCAGAAAAGTGGGCAGGAAGTCTTATCAGGTTTCCCAATATTTTCCCCCACTGGGCAACAGTAACCAGGTGTAATCTTTTGGAATGTTTAAAGCTCTGAAGATTTAGGACTAATCATAGGAAAGAAAGACCCAACAAGGGAAGAAATAATATTTTCTAGTAAACCAATTGGGAGTTTGGGATTAAAATATTTTAAATATTAAAAGAATGTACCACAGGATAATGAAGAATATATCCATTAGATAAGAGATGAAAAGAGAAAGAAATATGGATACAAATAAATAGATAAAAAATAAGGAGTATATATATATATATATGTACTATATCCATATATACGTAATACTCACACAGTATATACATATATCTGTGTCTATATTGATATCCATAATCTTACCCCATGCTACTAACAGTGATTTTGTCTTTGGCTAATTTTTATCTATATAATTAAAAATTTCAACAATGAGAAAGTATTGATTCTTAATAAGAAATACACATCAATTATTTCTAATTTTAAAAAGAATTCTCTCTTCCCAGAAGAAAGAATTTCAAAAAGAAAGAATTTTCTTTCTGAGGATGTTAACCCTTTGCAAGTATGTTTGTGCAACTGAGTGAGTGTCTAGAAGGCTAGTTAACTCGGCTGTAGGCACTTGGTTTTTGCAGGGAAAGTGATTATTTTTAGTGATAGCATATAAATTTCTGTTATTTTATGTCAGTCATCATTGTTGATCTAGTTTATCTAGGAATTAACAAAATAAGTGCTACATTTTCCTTCTTACCTCAGTCCTTTCTTGCTTCAGTCACCTCATGTGGTTAATTCAGCCTGTCAAGCTTCAATTTTTCTTTTGTTAATATGTGAGGCCGCCAGTTTCCCACTTGCAGATCTCTGTAGGGGGAAAAAAAGAAGAAAATTCAAAATAGAATTTGCTTTCTTCATATTGTCCTCTCATTTTGATACAGATCTCAGAAGATCAGGAAAAAAGGGATGTTTCTAAGACTTTTTTTGGTAGATCTAATTTAGTGATATAAAAAGTAGAAATAATTCATACTTGGCTTTCCATAGTAAAAATATCTATTCCTTCTGCAAATTGGAAGAGTTGAATTTCTCTGGTAACCGTATATAGTCTTACTTCACAGAGCTAGAGTTCATGTAAACATTTTTGTCGCTCAAAAGTAAAGTTGGAGGTGTCTGGGGATGGGGTGGAGGGGGCAGCAGGCATAGTGGTTATTTCATGTAGTTTTGTCCAGCATGGAGCACAGGGAAAGGGCAGTGGAGAACCAGGGAGAAAGCCTCATCCATTTGCCTCCTCTCCTTTTCTCCATTGGTGCAGATATACCACCTGCCCAGAGCTGTTGTATTGCTGGGGTCCGGGAATTGCAAGACTCCCGTGGTTTGCGGGGGGGCATTGAAGGACTGTGCAAGACCATCTCTGAAATCTCTGCTTGGTAGCCTAACATTCATGTTTAAACTACCAAATTCCACTATTAAGATTACCCTGATGGTCTGTCAGAGTCAAATTTAAAGATTAACAGGGATTCATCTGTGCCGCGGTTTCCTTATTTGTAAAAGAATAATTGTCATTGTGGGAATAAAATGGGATAATGCAAATAAAATACTTATAATAGTATGTATCATATAGTGCTCATCTAATAGTAGCTATTCTTGTTATTATTATGTAGTTCTTGGGCATTGTGTAGCTGGGGTGAACAAAGGTGGGGCCATGGAAAAGAAAGGGAATTAGGTAATACCTGGGAATGTGGTAAAAATGAGAAGAATACAGTTTCATTTACTATCTGAGATGCTTACCTGAAATGTACTCCTTTTCAAAGAGAAAAGAGGACATTTATACCTTTGTATAATCCTGCAATCAGAGTGCACGTGTTCATGCACCATTTTCTCAAATGACATTTCTTCTTAGTTCTAGGAAAGATCACTCGAGTCCAAGCCTCAGAGAATTACTTAGGGCTCCTAAGGAAGTGGAGGCCAGGCTTAAAATCCCAAGAACTAGAGAAACAATTCTCTTCATTAAGGGAACTCCCAGGGGAAGGGAGGAGTTTATATTATAATTAGAATAATAATTATTATTGTGATAGAGGAATTGACATGAGATGATTGTTGGAAGCTGAGTAAGGGTTCATGAATTGAGCGAGAGATCCTGTGCGTGGGGGTGATTGGAGGGGTGCTCAGGAAGACAGTTATGTGAACAAAAGCAGAGAAGCATGGAAGAGCATTAGGCCTGGGGAAAAAAAGCAGTAAGTCCTTTTACTTATGCTTGAACATAGAGTGCAAGAGAGAGACAGCAGAGGGAAAAAAAGCCAGAGAGGCTGGGAAGGGTCAGATCTCCTATGGTCTTGTTGACCATGACAAGATATCTGGAATTATGGCTGAAGACTGAAGAGCAGGAGATTAGAAGAGTATAGCTAGAAGCCAGATAAGGAATGATGGGGGCTGGAACTAAGAAGTATCAGTGGGGATTGTAAGGAGGATACAGATACAAGAGAAGGTAAGACTCTATTCTCGGAGGTAATCAAGAAAGTAAAGCACACATGATCTTCCAATTAAAGATTTTATTTATATGATGTGTTTTACAAAATTATTTAAAATATGAAGTCATAGTTGGTTATACATTTAGCTATTTGTTCTTATTGATAATAATAGATTACATGAAATTAGGATTTTCCCAGAAAGTGGAGCAAGAAGATTTTTTATCTATGCCCTGGAATCTGGCAGAGATACCAAGCTTCTGAAATGATTTCTACCTCAGAGGTCGGTGTTGGTCCAGGAAGGTCCTAGATAACCTGATATCGTATGGGGCTGGTGCAGAATGGAATCTCTAATTTCTAAAATTAGGATTCATACTCTAAGTACACTCTAAGTAATTCAGTCAGTTTCAGGTATTCCTCAAACTTAGGAGTTCTAATAGTGTTGAGAAGGAGATCTATGGCCAAGCGATTGGTTTAAAAGAGTTCCACAGAATCCTGTAAATTCTGTAACAAACAATATCCATAGGTATATGTTAAGACTACCCCATGGCCTATATTTTCAAAACCACATTACACTGCCCTAACAGGTAGGTTTTTTGTGTGACACAAAACTTATCATTTGCTGAATCTCTTTCTCCTCCATGGGTATCAATATTCCATTCCGATATAAACTTTTCCTATGCCATTTAAGGGTTTATTACAAATTAAAGAGTTAAAGAAGCCACCCAGATATTTTGGGAAGCAACACAGAATCAAAGCATCAATAATAAAAGTCAAGTCAACCTCTTATATATCAAAGCACCATATCCAAAAGGTCAAGGATGTAAAAAATGACCTTTATATTTTATACACTAAACAGTGTTTGGTTACTGTTTTCAAAAAATTATCAGAGAACATAGAAACCTTCAAACAATAGTTAAAATGAATAGAAAGTTTTTTAAAGTGTTTATTCAGAGTTTAGTGAACACTCAAATATTTGTTAATTACAAATCTGCATTATTATATATTTTACTTTCTATAACTGTAAATATAAACTGAAGTGTAGTACATGTGATCTAATCTATATTCCTAGCCCTACTCAATATGTAGCTATATCTTAAATATAAACCTATGCTCAAGTGAAATATAAAAGGATTATTACTTATAATATAAAGTAAAAGGCATATGCCTAGAGCCTGAATAATCGGTACCAATCTATTGTAGTATACTTCACTTAGAAACACTCATTTCTGTTAGCATGGTGTCTTGTAAATAATGCAATGAGTTAAAAGATTGGCCTTGGTTCAAGAGAAAAGCCTGATGAAAATAGATACAAAAACCAATAAAAATTCGAAAATTGCACCTCTTGGGGAGTGATGGAAATGTTAGCTATCTTGATTGTGGTAGTGGTTTCATTGATATATACATCTATCAAAATTCCTCAAATTGTAATCTAAAGAAAAAAAGCCAATAAAAACTCCAGCATTTGTCAGGGAGAATCTAAAATCCCAAATCATCATTCACAATTTGTTGTTAATTATAGTTTGAGATAAATCCACAGTTACTTCTAGGTTATGGATCCATCTCCCAAATGACAGTTTTGTCCTGAGAGGCCAGAAAAAAAGAGGCAATGCTTGAAAGTCACTGGAGACTAAAACTTCAATTTACATCTGATTTCCTGTTCTAGAAGAGTGAGATAAGATTACATTAAGGGGAAAAACTTGTTTTACGAAAGCCATTAAAATATAATTCAAGGAGACCTCAAACAAGCAGCCATGTTGATAACATACATTCCACTGTCATGTTTAAGACACAAAGGTCTCCATTTCTCTAAGGGAACTGCTTTTCCGGCATGACACACTCTCTCTCTTGCCTTGGAGCCAAGTAATTGGAACCCTAAATACACGGCGGAGCTTCTGTTGGAACCGGTTTCCAACAAAACAATACAAAAAGGGATTAATGCAGCTGTTGGTGAATCCCAGGAGGATGGCAAAAGGAAGTGCCAGGTCAATGACTGCTATAACTTCACAGCTATTAATGACACCCATCCAGGCCAGAGCATCCAGGAAGGTCAGAACATGGAAGGGAAGCCAACAAATGATGAACGCCAGAACAACGGCAGCTGCCATCTTCAGGACTTGGTCACGAGTTATTCTGTTCTTCCCATAGCTATTGGTCTTCAGTAGGTGTTTTCTGATTCCGAAATAGCATGTTGCTATGAATATTAAAGGAATAATAAAACCAAGGATATTTTTCATTAAGGCAATCCCAGCTGACCATTGGGCATATTTCTCAGGTGGGAAAGCCATAATGCAAGCATTCACTCCTAGATATTCAATGGTTCTGACATCTCGGAAATAAAATGTTGGCAATGAGGACAGACAGGCCATACACCAAACAAGGGGAACTATATAAGATGCTTGCCAGGGATTTCTTCTCTGAGACAGAAAGGGGTAGATGACAGATTGGTACCTATCAACACTCATGCAGGTGATAAAAAAAATGCTTGCAAACATGTTTAGAGTCAGGAAAGAACCAAAAACTTTGCACATCACAGGTCCAAAGAGCCAGTCATATCTGTAAGAATAGTAAGTTGCCCAGAGAGGAAGAGTAGCCAAAAGCAGTAAGTCAGCCACAGCCAGATTGAAGATGTAAATGCTGGAAACCTTTTTAGGACCCTTTTGACAACAAAACAGCGTAACCACAATAGTATTGACAAGAAATCCAACCACAAAAATAATGTAGTAGAGAACAGGAATTGCATCTAAATGCTTATCTGATGGTTTATGTGAGCAATTAAAGGTAGACTCGTTGCCAGAGATGTTCACATGTCCGACGTGAAGACTGCTGGTGATGTTTTTGCTGATGGTGGCGAGGGTGAAGTTGTCCTTCATATTGAAATGTCAGCAGCTCCTAATTCTTAGGCCTTCTGTGGAAAAAAAAAAAAAGGAACTCTCAGAACACATACAAAATTTAGGACATCACTAAGTCATTAGCATTTTAAAAGTTTGTTGAAAGCAAGAAAGGTGGGTGATTATAGAAAACATTAGGAAATAGAAGCATGCCTGATGAAATAAGAATATTTTACTTTTTGAAGAAGAGAGACTTTTCTCAATAGGACCAAGAAGTTAAGGCATTCTAGCATCAGGACTGGAGATTTTGAACAAAACTACATCTTGCCCATCTTCTCTATTGTCAAAAAATTTAAAGAAAACTAGTATTTCCAAAGGTTAGCCAAAGTAAGAAATGTGAAACAAACAAGGAACTAAGAAATAAGAAGAATTAGCATTTCAAAAACACTTGAGCACATATCTCAGTCTGTATACTTTCTAGAAACTAGACTGCTTGCCTGCTATTTCCTAGAGAAATGCCTTATTCAAGTAACTAATTACATACAAATCATTATGTCTATGGAAAATATAAGTAACATAAGCTATGGAAAAAATAAGTGTACAAAAGACTGAAAGAGAATATGCAGAAGGATGGGGGACTATGGTTAGTTTTTACTAATTAAAAATAACTCCTTTAGTTTTACTTTTCCATTGTTTTCACAATAATAATATAATATGATAATACAATTAAGTAGTTATGGAATATGTGCATATTTTTAAAGCTCCCATCACATTTTAATAGAGACTATTAGTTATACATATAGATATATATTTTAATCCATTTACAAGAAAATTCATTTTTCTTTAATTAGGAAAAGAAAAAGAAAAAAATAGCCAAATCTGACTTAGGGTCTAGTAGAAATAGTTTTATTGCTCAGTGAAATAAGAATTGAACATCAGTGATTAATCATGATATAATTGTATCATTTTTCCTTTGCCTTTTTTTTAGTTTAACACAACTAAGTAACATTGCTACATGGCTCTCAAATGTTATAATCAATGTTCGTGTTCAGCTTTTCGTGATACTGTTGTTTTTTTTTTTTTCACTAGCAACCTTACTTTAAAACAAAAGAAAATTAGCTGAAGATAAACACAGTAAGGGAAAGACTGTTCCTTTAGGTAGCTTCAAAACACATGTAAATAAACTACTTAATGAAAATATAATTACCAAACACTCTCCTAATAAACAGCAAAGTTACCATTTTTGTCTAAAGCTTATTCTCTCATAATCTGGACCTAAGAAATTAACATGAAAGAATGTAAAATAAACTCACTTGAAGACTTACTGGTTGTTGGAGTTTAAAATTTAGTTATCATAAATCAGCTTGCTTAGTTCCTAAGTGCACCCCTGTAAGAGAAACAGCAGTTAAATAATTTAGGAGTTTTGCAAAATACAATGTTAAAATACAGGAAAAAGGGAAAGTTCATCCATAAAAAATATTTTCATTTAATGTATGTTCTACTTTCCAAATAGAGTATATATAAATTCTGCAGACCTACCTTAAAAATTCAGGCTGAAGATTGCTTTTAATTCTGTGCTTATTCGTTGCCTTAGACTCGGGGATGTAATAGCACCAGATCTCTGGTTTCCTTCTTATATGTTCGGTCTGTCCACTGGGAGCCTTCAACCTACATAATTCTAGGGCTGACTTATGAACACTTGCCAGCTTTCCAGAGGTTTTTTTTTTTTTTTGGCTGCAAAACATTAATCTGAAATTCTCACTGTCTCCAATCATAACAGCTCATTCAAATAAATCTCAAACAAAAAAATGAAGTTTCCACAAATGTGTTAGAGAATTTTGAAGTCAGTGGCTTACTTTAAAAGAAGAATATAATTATTTGCAGAATTTTCTCTTTCTTCTACCCTGATACTGGCATTCTAAAACAAGTTAAGGAGTGGGGACTAGGGAATTTATTCTAGTTGCAGAGTCTTTGTCCACCAGCATTCATTATTTTTGAAATGTTTACCCCTGCTTATTAAAGAACAGCAGTAACTTTACTTGAACTGTAAAATTTCTAAAATTTCTCCCTTGCTTTAAGCAATTTTTGATGGCTTGTTGCTGGAGAGGTGGTGATTAAAGGGATATAATTTTCATGTCTTCGAAAAGAAGTATTAACATATAATGTCTCCTTTCATGGGTCGCTGTCATATTTGCGGTTTAAATCCAAAGCACACAAGGTGAAGAAGGATCAGGCAGCTACTGAAGCCTAGATCACTGTTTTCCTTTTTATGGGAGTGGGGATGATTAACCTTACGCAAGTAGAAGCAAGAGTGACAAAAGGAAGAAAGATAAGTACACACGATGGCAGTGATAATACCAGCTGACAATAAACTCTATGTGCCATTTAGTGCTTTTATACTCAGTAATTTAACAGAGAGGCAGTACAGCACATTGGTATGTACATGGCCTCTGGGACCCAACTACGTGGTTCACAAGCTCAGCTATCCCACTTACTAATCCTGTGACCTTGGCCAAGTTACTTTCCTTCTTCATGCCTCAGTTTTCTCATCTGAGAAATGGGGATGATGTTAATTACCAATATCATGGAGTTATGAAAATTAAATGAGCTTATATATTTTAAGTGCTTAAAACCATGCCTAGTACATGTAGGCGCTCTTATAAGCTATTACTATTACCTCCGTTTTGCAAATCAGGAAACTAGGGCTCACAGAGTTTACATAACTTTTCTGAAGCCTCAGAGCTATTAAATGAGGATGTTTGAATGTAAACAGAGGCACTCTAATGTCGGAGCCTGCGCTCTGAACCTCCACACTACAGGAGCGAGCATTTAGCTGGTCCTTTAATCTCACCCTTTGTCCTGGCAAAAAGAAAACATGCAACATTTACAAAAAGTCCCTGCTGACCATTTATAAGCTGTTACAAAAGCACTAAAGAAGGGGGAGAGCGTTTGAAGGATGGTTATGTGGGAGAAAATATTTTCCTTAATTTTATTCCCAAAATGGAGACCACAGGTAGCTGAAATGTGTGACTAGTTTACTATAGTAAGTACAGAAAACCAGAGACCCCAGGACACTTATTTACATGGGTGTAAAGGATTCCAGTTATTTCTCTGGATCATATTTTTCCGAGAGCAGTAAGAGTGCACCCACACGGGCTGCAGGTTGCAGGTAGATGGGGAGAGCAGGCTCTGAGGGAGTAGCTGGGGACCTAAGTAACAGATCCCGCAGAAGGAGTGCAGGGAAGAAGGGAGGGTGGGAGATGGGAGACCAAATTACAAATGACATGAGACAAAACAGATGGCTTTTGACATCGGTCTGTTTCTCCGCTAATTTTGAAGTTGATTCTGTAGCACACAGGCAGATGGGACAAGCAAGAAGAGGTCATGATTGCTTGAAAAACATAGTAAGATTCAAAGGTTTGCACAACACCATTTTAGCGTATCTTTCGATAGACTGAACATTGAGCAAATGCTCCTAATATACAGCATTTTATTAAATCTCAAAATATTTGCTTCCTATGCTCTGGACAGATTCAGGTTGAGACTCTGTCCAAATGATGGAAAACTGATGCTTGGGAAACGAATGAGCGGGCACATATGGTTATAGGCAGGAGAGTTGAAATGGGAACTAGTTTCACTCTTTGTTTAAGCCTGGTTTCTCCCTCCATTTCGAATGTTTGTTTTTGCCACATACAGGGGAATTTTCCAGGCCAGGGCCTCCTGAGTGGTCACTTTGGGTCAGATTCCCACCCTGCTCTATTTCTAGCCCCCTCTCATGCCCCTTGCAGAGAAATAGCCAGGAGGTGAGCTATAAACTTTTGAGGACAAACTGCAGGCTCGCCTCCGGGAGACCTAGCCTTGAACACCCCCGAGGAACAGGGGACCTTGTCTAGAGCTTTTTGTCCTTCATTACAGTAAGTTCTGACGTAAATAAAGTTTAAAGAGGCACACATTTCCCAGAAGATTAAAAGGACATTTACTCGGTTTCTTTATAATTTTAGGAGTAAAAATTTTCACAGGTCAAAGAAAAACTATGTAACTGCAGGGAAATAAGGGAAAAAAGCAAAAAAAAAAAAAAAAAAGAAAGGAAAAAGAGAAAACAATATTGACACCACTTGAAGCAAGAAACACAGCATATTATTGATTCAGCAAAGAACTTCAAGTTAAGCCGACAATGTAAATACACTTGAGAGTCAAATAAACGTCAGTCATGGGAAGCAATAAGACACAAAAATTCACTCTCCTGGAGGCAGGGGGTAATTTTTCTACTGGAAGATTGACTTTAAAAGCCTCAGGTCGTTTGAATAAATCATGCAGCTCTTCAGGACAAGTGCAGCTTGGCTAGCAGAATTAAACAATGGTAAACACATTGAATTAATCTTTTCTGATGAATACCTATTATTTATTGTGAGATTACTTAACAGTAACATTTAAATAGGTTTAAAAAAAGATGTTCTTGAGAGGAATTTCTCCTCTGCTAAAAATCTCAGAAAAAAATCTTATGCGTCCCTCTCACCTGCACTCACACATGTAGATGATGCTTTGACAGAGAAAAGAAATGATTAAATGCAAAAGTCTGGATGTAAGTGCCCTGGTTATAAAGGTGAGGATTAGAGGTGCAGATCATGGAATGAGTAAGTGTATAGGGGCATTCCTTTTTAGTTTAATTTTGTCAGAATCATTTTAATTTCCCCCACCCTAGCTACCTCTCTGAGTTCCCATTCAGAACAATAACATTTCCAGTTTCTCCAGCCTGGAAGCACGCACACATACATACACACTTGAGCGTCGGCCCCGCTTCCCCGACCCTTGCCCACATAGATACTTCACACCAATCTTTCTTCAATTCAGTTAACCATAGGGAAGCCTTACTTTAATTGCCACTGGACTTTTCCAAACCTGAGAGTCCCTGAAAGGAGAATAGTTAAGAAGATTGCCATGTTGATTTGTCTTTGCAGATTCTTTTTGCGCTGTTCATTAGATTCCAATATAATGAGAACAGCAATGTCAGTATGGAAGCAAGTGAGAAAAAAACAATCAGGTCTTCTATTCAGAGTTAACAATCAGGTTGACCGTGTTGTAGAAACTAGCCTAAAAATTCAGTAAAATGGCCAATATGAGTGGTTATTTGTATCAAATGAACTGACTGCCTAGGCATCACATAGAGAATGACTGAGAGGACTATTAAATCAGTTAACATGCAGTGAAATGAGTGGATGTCTGACTCAGTTCATTCCTGAAACAGTTGCTTCCAGCAGAATCTTGTCCCAAGAACATTAGGAGAAGAAAGAGTTCCGATTTCCCGTTGCCCCAAAGGCATCTGTAGGCCTGAGCATCAGGTTCCGACCAGAATCTCGCCAAAGGCACCCTAGTTCTACCAAATAGCATCTCAGTGTATGTAACCCAACTGTTGGGAAAATAAAAAATAAAAAATTGACTTTATTCTTGGTTCACGTTCAAAATACCAGCTAACTGATATGACATTGTCTCTTAGCTCACTAAATTGATTATTTAGTGTATTACAATATGCCACTCCAAAATATGCCACTTTGGCATAAAGATTATTTTGAGCTAAAGAAACTTGAGAAGAAGTAGATATAAGAAAAACTCTCTGTCTTCCCCCTATTTGCCTAAAAGCAGGACATATATTTGTAAACATGTCTCCCTTTCCTTTACCAGGAAGGATGAACAGGAGAAAACTCTAGATTCCATCAGCCCAGAGATGGGCACCAAGAGGAATCTACATAACAAGCCTTACTAAATAACCTTTATCTTCCGTTAGTTTCCCCCATATACAGTTGACCCTTGAATAAAGCAGGGGATAGGGGTTTAGACCCTTGGGCAATTGAAAATCTATGTGTAACTTTATAATCAGTCCTTGTCCTCCAACCCTACTCGCAGTTCCACATTGGCAGATTCAACCAACGGGGAATTGTATAGCATTGTAGTAAGACTTAACTGGAAAAAATCTGCATATAAGTGGGCCTTTGCAGTTCAAACTTGTGTTGTTCAAGTGTCAACTGTATTTACTTTCCCACAGTTTGCCACTCTCAAAGTCTAAATCCTGTTTCCTTTGCCGTATCACTTCTACAAATCTGTTGTTCTTTTGTTAAGATGCTATGTAAGCCCAAGTTATGATCACCCCTTTGAGTTACTCATGACAGTTCACCCACCTGAATTCAGAATGCATATGTTCATAAACTGTTTTTCTCTGCTTAATCTGACTTTTTTCAGTGAATTTTGCAATCCCAGCCACTGAACGTAGGAGGATAAAGCAATTTTTTTCTCCTACAATTAGTTTGAATGTATTATCCAAAGTGGCCAATTAACTAAATTGAACCAACCAGTTGTCTTAGCAATGTTTAAATACCATTGTTAGATAATGAGGATGTTTTGGGGGAGATGTTGTCAGGTTGGATGTCTCATAGGTAGTGGATCAACAAATCATGAAATCTGGAGTTTGGTCCTCAGGTTTGAGGTCCACAAACTGAATTTTCTCAAGATACTGCTGTCAGCAATAAACTTGTGCCAACAAAATTCTTAAAAAACTGATATACCACCTTGACTGCTAATGTCCTAGTTTACACTAAGGGTGTACTACTTTGCAATGACCTTAAAGCTTATGTTCCTTATCTAAAGCACTCTCTTCATGTCCTTCACAATATCAATAAAGAGGGGAAATCAGGCTTGGTGACTATGTGATCAGACCAGGAAAGCTGGTAACTGGGGGCAAATTTCACTTCAGTTCTGGGAAATTCCACAGCAGAGATGATCACTCTAGAAGCCAGATTGATGAGTCCCCCAAACCGTTCTCTAGCCAGTAGTTTTGCCTGTCTGAACCCTGATTTCTGGTACCCACCCAATTCTATTGATGCATTATTTAAAATACTACAATTACTGATGAAGGTATAGTCAAGTGCCTGCTCCACGCAGCCTATAAGATCCTAAAGCTCTTGTTTGATTAATTAGACAAACTCCTAAAGTTGGAGGATGGTGAAGGTAGGGGGAGGGGATTCAATGCCCCACTGTTTGTATCTACAACAAAGAAAGAGGGAAAGGGGTGAAATAACATTTCTACAAAACTGGCCATCAGTTTACAGAAATATAATAAAAACAAATGGTTACTTGGCTTTTCACTTGCCCCAACCTCTCCCTCAGACCCCTAAAAGGACAGAAAAACAACAAAATGTTGGATAGCCTTGGATATATTTTGCTTTTGGGGTATAAAATGATTTAAGATTAGAAGGCAGAGGATGCTGACAGGAGTGTGGGGTGGGGTTCTGGGAGGATTTTAGGGTCTTAACTCCAAGGAATTTGAAAACAGGAGACAGCATTGGGAATTCTGAGATGGCTTGAACTTACAGACATTTATCTGAGAGCTATTTGGGTTCATGGTGTTCAATACAGATTTGTAAAATCTATAACTGAAAGCAGAATTTCTATTGTAAATAGAATGTATCCTCAAAGAAAATATTCATTTTCAGATATCTAGAAGTTGATGGAGTTCTTTACGGTTTTGTTACTGCATGTTATTTCAGTGTTCACACTCATGTTTTATATCGGTCCTATTTTATATTGGTCACACAATTGAAATTATTCAGCTTTAATTTACTTTTAAAAGTTGAGATATAGTTCACATACCATAACATTTACCCATTTAAAATGTACACTTAAGTGGTTTTTAGTATATTCACAAAGTTGTGCAACTATCACCCTATATAATTCTAGTAGACTTTCATCACCTCTAGAAGAAACCTGATACCCATTAGCATTAGCTCCCCATTCCTCCCTCTCTCCTGCCTCTATTCTCCTTTTATTTTAAGCTTAAAAAATGACCTGTAGCCTAGAAATTCCAAAAGACATTGTCTAGAGAAAAAGATAACAAATTAATACATAAACGAATGAACTTTAAGAACAAATTAAATTACTGCTTTCATTGGGCTTTAGTTATTTTCAATAGCATGAATCTGTGGCCCTACAGATGGCATAAACTGAACACTCATTCAATGACCAGTTAGTACTGTTAGTGTAAGTCCACTTCCCCCTAACTGTATACATTCTTCTTGAGTTATTTGTACTGGGCTCCCGGTCAGAAGGTTTGGGGTTAATGCAAAAAATAAACGTCATGTAAATAGCCTCCAGGGTTGATTTCATCTGAAGGTCCCTAACCTTTTTATGAAGAGAAGCCACTTTTCATTTCCCGAGACATGAAGTCCCCTGGGATTGTTAGGGAGGTGCTGACATTAAAGGATGTGAACAGAGTACAGGAGAGGCCACCAGGCACTGTGCTGGGTACTAGAAACACATTTCAGGTATACTTCTCAATGATTCCGAGAGACGGTTATCATCCTCTTTTTATAAATGAGGAAAAATTAGGAGACTGAAATACAAAGAGGTTAAATAACTTGCCCAAGGTCAAACAGCTGGGAAATTATGGAATTGGTGCTCAAACCTAGCCATTATTTCCTCTACACCACTCTTAAATATGAGGCATAAGGTGAATTAATTTCCCCAATGAATTAGTTTCCCCAACTCAAGAGGGGCTTTTAAGCATTCTGGGAATATCTGGATAAAAGTCAATTAGAAAAATATTTTAAAAGATTACATTGGTAAATATGATATACTTAGGGCAAACCTCACAGGTAAAATGTTGTCCAAGGAAGATTTTTCCTTTCTGAATCTTAACTCAAAAGTAAATGCTTGTAGCTGAGATGAAGTCAGTAAGATGAAAAGAGCTTGAATCGCAACAGTTTAGATCTTTGTTTATATAATTTAATTGACTGTACAAATCTCTTCAGAGTATTGGGAAAGCTTTTAAAAGAAATCTCGAACTGTATAAATATGTAAAAATCAAAGAACAGTGCATACATAACTTGTCCTACACTTTCAAAATAAATATTTGTAGCAAAAAATTTTTTTATTGTAAATTTCTAAAAATTTCTGTTTTTTTTCCTTGACATTTTGCCAAACACTCTGAGAAGTTCCAGGCCCTTACAGGCACTCCTATGTAAGACTTAGTATCATAAAATACTAATAGAGTCAAAGAGAAATGTGAGCTCCAACAATACCCAGCTAGCTAACCCAATAATGCCTTCCGACTGCACAAGACAGCAAACTCTAGGCAGGAAAGGACAGTAGAAGACACAGGTGAGAAGGATCCAAGTTCACTGCTTCAGTTGTTAAAAAGTAAATCTTTGATGATAATTGGTTTGGGCTATTAGATTAATTATGGCAGTTCTGTGCTTGTTTGGAGGTTCAAGCATGGAAGGGAGAGAGGAGAATGGTCCTCTTCTCTCTGGGAAGGAAGCACATGGCAGATGAAGGAATGAAAGGATTATCTCCTTCACCAGTCAGTTGGGCCAAATATGGTCAGTCCTGGAAATGCTGGATTTAGCATTTTACAACGCTGGCCCTATGTGCTCATGCAGGATACTGTTGACATTATCTGTACCATTTTTATAGCCTGAGCTTCACCGAAGCTCTCATTCTTTCAACGAACATTTTCCCAAGGCCTATCATGTACCAGGCCTGGGGCTGGATACTGGAGCTACAGAGATAAGTAAAACTTGCTCCCTGGTTTCCAGGAGTTTCCAGTCTAATTTATTTCAAAGAATAAACTTTTTCTAACAATTTTTTTTCTTTTTGACTTTGTGAATATGAACAAGCCTTAGGGGGAGTTCTTAGGATAAGGCAAAGAGCAAGGAGGAAAAAAAACGAGGTTCACCTGTCCTCTGGAGTGTCTTGTACTAAACGAGGGGAGTGAAAGCAGAATCTTTCAGAATCCACAGTAGACTGGTTGGTGGCTGTTGGGAGACTGATTCTGGTAATATATTGCCAATTGTCACTGGCAGGTCCAACCTCTCTCTCTCTCTGTCTCATCCCCTTCCTTCTCCTTCTCATTGCCCTTTCCTCTTCCTCTCTCTTGTTTATTTTTCAGCAGTTCACCTTTGCATTTTGTCCTTTTTACTGTTTTGGAAACTTGTGTTGAACATCCTGAAATGACAAATACATTTTTCTACATTGCATATTCAAAGTGATAGGCACGCCATGGCCATCATTGGTCTCAAAGACTAGACAGTTCAACTGGTTAGGTAAACAACATATGGATCATGTGGACAAATCAAAAAGTAAAAGTGTGACTGATGGTCACAGAGGCTGATCTAGAAGGATCAGTAGAGTTGTGCTACAGGTTTATAAGAACTTAAGTTATATGATCATTCCAGATGGACTTAAGCATCCAACTGCTGAGGACTCTATGCTCACAGATTAAAAATAAGTTGAATAAAGAAGGTTTTGAAATATGTCACACCAAATACACTTTAAAAGATTTTGAATGCATCAGTCTGTTTTCACCCACATTTAGTCATATAGCACAGTAGTTAAAAACACATGCCCTGGAGTCAGATGGGCCTAGGTTTGATCCCTGTTCTACCATTTACTAGCTATGTAACCTTGGATAAGTTACTTCGCATCTCTGAGTTCCAGTTTCCTTGTCTGGGTTATTGTAAGGATGAAATGAAATAATGTATATAGCATTCAGTATGGTACCTGGACTATAGTATATTCAATTAATATTTGCCGTTTTGATTAAACTACTGTTACTACTTCTCAAAAGCAAGTAAGTCAAATAAATCAGTCGTGCACTATATTATTCTGTGTTGTCGCTTTATACCCAAACAAGATAAAAATAGTTTTGCATAAGATAGATGGCAGTAGAAATAAAATGTTCTCTGGAGATTAAGTGATTCATGTTCAGATTTCTGCAGATTTAATATAGGAAGAATAACAATACTTCCTCACAGGTAGCTGTGAGGATCCTGTGAAATATATACGCAGAGCACACAGAGCAAGCGCCTAGGTGGTAGCATTTACGTCCATGGTTGCTATTGCTGCTGCTGCTGTTGTTATAACCATTATTATTAATAATTATCTAAAACTGCCTAAGGTGTTTCTGGTCATGCTCTTTGACTTCTGAGCAAAGTAATGAAATGTGACCAACTAATGACTAATGAATACTTTAGAATGAAAGGTACAGCTTATGTAGACAGTATATAAATAAATGTCAGATCGTACCTCCTCTGTCCAAAAGTTCACAGTGGCTTCTCCCCTCTTAATGTGGTTTACAAGGCCTCACATGATGTCTGCACCCCTCCCAACCCACACACACATCACCATCGCCACTACTTCTAAGACCTTAGTTTCTACCTGTTTCTGCCAGTTTACTCCACCCTAGTCACACTGGCTTTCTTGGTATGTACCTAGTCCCCAAGTACATTCTGCAGTCAAGGTCATCACAAAAGCTATCCCCATTCTGTGGAATTCTCTTTCCCCAGAAAGCCACGTGACCTACCCCCTTACTTCCTTTAGATCTCTGCCCAAATGTCATTGTATTAAAGAAGCTTTCCCACCCCTCCCTAACTAAATATCCTTCATGCCCTGCTTTACCTTACATTACACCCCTTGTCACCGTCTGACATAGCATTCACACACATACACACACACACGTACGTAGATAATCATAGTTTGTTTACTGACTTTCTTCTCGTACAAGAAAGTAATCTCTATTAATAAAAACTTTGTCTCTTTGGTTCACTGATATAACCTTATGTCCTAGAGCCAAGTCTGACAGAAAATAGGAACTCAATAAATATTTGTTGAATAAACAACTGTCACTTAAACGCATTTGCTGTTTAATTGGAAGTGCTTTTTAATAGTATGAAACAAAGGACCAGAGGAAGAATTCTATCAGTTACACCTAGATTTCTGACAACTCTCTCTTCAAAAATGATCCCAAGTATAGATTTTTTGTAACTGAAGGAGTACTAAAGATTTCTTTCCTATTGGTTTTCACTGTTGTTGTTCTTCGGTTCAAAATAATACCACCTGTTACGGCAAACATTTGTCATCATGGGCTTTGATATATTAACATTTCAAAGTATATTTAAAGTTATGTAATTGAAATGCAATCTGAAGCTCTTTTGCTAAGTAAATTCATCAGGTGTAGGGCACAGAGTTTTTTTATACTATTCAAATTTTAGAAAATTTCAGACCAAGTGCAATATGAAAGCTGGATTTTAATTGTTTAACTACTAATCAATGAAATAAAACCTTATATTATGAACTATTTGTCAAAATTCCTAATTGTCATTACTGAGTAAGGAAAATTGCTTAATATCTATGCTCCAAGGCAGACTCCAACCAAATAATTTCTAAATGACAGTATCTGTCTGTTTCATCTGATATTGAATGTAAAAGCCAAGGACCCCCGTCAGCTCACTCATTCTTTCAAAAAGCGTTGCTTGTGTATCTATTTCTATGTCTTAGACACCGTGCTAAGCTCTAGAGTGCGATACAAAAATGACCCTTAGAAGCAAGTCTAAATTGATTGAAGGAGAATAATAAAAAATATCAGCATTCAGCATGCATGCAAAGTATAGAAGGAACACTAGTTCTGTTTGGGCCAAGGTTTCAGAAAGGGAGTAAGTTCCTTCAGGCAGATAAAAGGAAGAAAGGAATCTACACAGAAGGATGAGAAGGTAGGGACATATAAAGTGAGATGGACTTTTGAAAGAATGAGAAGACATTTGTTGGAATGGCACATAGGCCACTGTTTTTCAAACAGAGATCTGATTATCAACTGCTTGTTAAAGACTCAAATTCCTAGGGGACACTGCCAGATTTCAAGAGATATAGCCCAGGAATCTGTGGTTTTTAATGAGCATCTGACCTGATTCTGATGCACACTAAATGTAAGAACCAACTGTATGTCAGGGGTGGTGGTCAGAGGAGACAAAAAAAAAGTATGAGTAGAAAACAATAAAGCTGGAATATGTATCTCAAAGCATCACTGTAAAGTACCTTTATAACCCTACTGTGGAGTTTAGATTTAATCTACTGATGATGGGCAAGTTTGGGATAGAGAATTGGCACAATTAGGTCCTTTTTTAAAAGAAATGGTCATACAACAATGGGCAGGATAAATGCAGACCTGTTAGAATATTTGGTGTAGAAGTCCACACTCTGTGCTCCTCACCAACCTCAAATATGACTTGAACTTCATTATAAAAGAAGCATATGAAAAAACTACCATCATGGCATGTTCAGAATTTGTTGTTTGGTTTGAAGGAATGGCTGGTTAGGTTAATAATCCACTTGCTGTCACTTCCTAAAAATGTCTGATATTTTCTACTGTTGTGCTGCGTGTTATAGAAAAGTAGTGTTGACCTGTGGATGTAAATTGACTTTAGTTTGCAACTGGATTTATTTTGCAAACACAATCAATAACTTCTGATGTACATTTTCTGTTGATGACTCTGTTGCACTAATTAAACAGGCTCTCTCAAATCTCCTCATAATTCTTCTGAATTACCACAAACTTAGCATATTTCTAACCAAATGTCCCTTTGTAACTAACTTTCATTCTTCCTGAATTTACTGCCTGTGTGAAGTTACCTCTGTGAAGTTGGAGACAAACAGCTTGCTTTTCCTATCCAGACTGATCCAGTTCTACTGTCTAAAGTTCTCAGACTTTGCATTTATGAGACTCCTTTTAAAGAGTATTGTTCAGAACTCTGTTACTCAATAAAAGAGGTAGCCATCATGGTTACTTTTTTTTTTTTTAAGTATAGTCAGTTACAATGTGTCAGTTTTTGGTGCACAACGCAATGTCTCAGTCATGCATATACATATATACATTCATTTTCATATTCTTTTTCATTGAAGGTTATTCACACAAACATGCAAAATTGTGGACTATGCTAATTAATTGAGATATTAATAATACTGCAAATAATAACTGTGTTAATAATAGCTACCATTTCTTCAGTACTTACTATGTGTTAGGAACTGTACTAAGTAAGCACGTTACAAATACCATTGTCTCTTATGTAGTCCTCATAACTACACTTTGAGGTAGGAACTATTATGAATCCTACTTTACAGGGAACTAGGCCAGTTTGGCCAATGTCACTCAGCTGGTAAGTGACAAACATGAGATTGGCCTTAGGTCTGCTTGCCTTAATCAATGGCATTCTTGACCTCCATGCTCCACCATCTTGGCTCAGTTTAACTGTATTCAATTTCCTTTGTGGGTATATTCCTATAATAATGAATCATTGCCATGCTTCTTCCATTCAGTTGTTCTAAGGTATCAAAAGGTCTTGTGATCCTGACTTCCAAAGGTCCAGGCATTAAGGATTTCCTTTGAGACTACCTTGGCATATTATGCAAATTTTAATGTCCCATAAGTGTCCTAAATTGCTTCATATGTGTGTTCTTTCTCTAGGGATACTCTATATCAAAAGTAAAATCCTTCTCCCCCTTCTCCTTTAAATTGCTGCTGACATGGAGAATTCTCTAAGGGAACCATAGTCCACACTGATGGCATCTCATAAATCAGACTATTAAGGAAAGAGATAGTAGATTTGGGATGCCAGTCTTAGCCAAAGGGATTTTAAGCATGCACTCTTCCTCATCATAATAGTAATAGTAAAAATACTTTACATTAATGTTTCAATTAATGTTTTTCAAGTTCTGTCACATCTGTTATCTTATTCAGTCCTCACAAAACCTAAGTGGGCAGGATAGAAATTACCTTGATTTTTAAAAATTTTACCTTTTTTAAATTGAAGTATAGTTGATTTACAATGTTGTGTTAGTGTCTGGCATAGTGATTCAGTTATACTTTGTGTGTGTGTGTGTGTGTGTGTGTGTATATATATATATATATATATTCTTTTTCATTATAGGTTATTACAAAATATTGAATGTGCTGTGCTATACAGTAGGACCTTGTTGTTGATCTATTTTGTATATAGTAGGTGGTATCTGCTAATTCCAAACTCCCAATTTATCCCTCCACAGCCTTTCCCCTTTTGGAATTAGAACTTTGTTTTCTTAACCCTCAAGAGCATTTCAGAGATTTGGTCAGGGTCTTATAGCTAGTAAATCTCTAGTACCTATTCCAGTGTTCATCCAGACTCTTTAGTATTTCTGCATAATGTAATTTTTTACTGAGAAAATGATAGACAATTCACACAAAGGGAAATAATAATAATAGCTGTTACTCATTAAATCAATCCCCAAGTTAGGTTTTTTTTAATATACCACATATAGGACCATCAAAAAACCTGTATGCAGCAGGCATTATTATACACATTTTTCATCTGAGATAACCAAAGCCAGGGAGTGGCATAGTTGAAATTTAAAACCAGATCTGTGTGGCCCCAAAGCCCATGGTCTTTCTACTAGGTGAAAAGAGTAAATGAACACAAAAAAAGTGTTCTTACCCTTTAATAATCAAATAAACGTCAATTAAAGCAAGCTTAGATTTTCATTTTTTTCCAGCTTAATTTAACAGTTAAAAATAATACTCCAGACTGACGAGATTTTATTACTCAATGGGAAGATTAATAACTGCCACACTTTTGGAAACAATATGAGCATACTTAGTAAAACTTAATTATTCTACTCTTAACAGTGTATCCTAGAGAAATAATTCATCAGAAATAAGAAAATGTTCATGAAGAAAGCGATTGTAACATAATATATAATAACAAGAATTGGAAACTAGTAACAGTTTTTAAATATGATATTCCTGTTATAATATTGATATGATAAAATGCTATTAACAAAAAAATATGTAGGAAACAAGAATATGTCTAAGTATTTCATTAAAATAGTATAAGCCAAAATTGGGTCTACTGGGTAGGCACCATAAAAAATAATACTAAATTAGGTTGAATCTCTAATTCCCAAATTTTGCCAAAATCAATTCCAGATGAATCACAAATTTAAACATAAAAAGCAAAAATATAAAAACAGTAAAGAAAGGCCTAAGTATAATGCAAAATCCAGAAGCAATCAAATGACGAACTAATAAATTTAACTATCCAAATATTTAAAAAATTTTACATGGCAAGAAAATACTGTTAAAAAGTCAAAATAAAATTATACATTGGGAAAATGGTTATATGCAATACATATGACAAAGGGCTATTTTTCTTAACATATAAAGAGCTCCTATAATCAATAAGAAAAAAGATAAACAGACCGATAGAAACTTGGGAGAAAGATAGGAACAGAGAATTCACAGAAAAGGAAAAAAATAAATGACAATTAAACAAGGAAAAAATGGTCAAATTCACTCTTTATTAGAAAATCACAAAACAGAGTTACAATGAGATAACATTTCTCAACTATACTGTTTGAGATTTTTTAAATGTTTGATAATATACTACACTGATGAGAATACACATAATTGGGCAGTTATATACATTGTTGGTGAGAGTCTAAATGGATACAATTTCTATAGAGGAAGATTTAGCAATGATGTCTACATTCATGCAACAACTTATCCTATGGATCTATTTGCATATATGTGCAAAGACATATGTATAAGGATATTCATTATTGCATTGCTTATAGTAAAAACTTGAAAAGAACTGAAGTACTTATTTACAGGGGAGTGTTAAATGATAAGACATTAATATAATCATATGCTATGCACTTGTTAAAAATGAAAAAACAGGTGCTATATTGTGATATTAAATAATTTCCAAGATTAATTATTTGCTGAAAAATACATGGTGCAGATACTTCTGGTTTCTGGCCCAGCATGTGAAAAGCCTGGAAGTTGTCACTTTATCCTAACAATAAGTAAAATGCTGAATAAGGTGAAAAATTAACAACTTTTCTTAGGTCTGTCACAGAAGTAAGGGAGAACTACTGCTCCCCAAATGGGAGAGGTAGGCAGGCAGATACAGAGAATCACAATTTACTAGAGCAGAAACCCACTAGCAGAAACCCTTATGGAAACCAGTACCAGAGGTAGGAAAACCTGAACTGTGATGAATTGCTGGAGGCTTATTGTGGACACGTCTGAGAGTTAAAAAGCCCATGGAGGGCCAAGTCATAAGGCAGTCCCCACACTTCGGTGACTTTACCTCTAGGCTTGTACCATGTTCTCAAAGCAAACATCAAAGGAAAATTCCCTTGTGCTTCCTGCAGGGGGAGGGAAAATGTAACCATTATAAAATGCACCAGAGTATTTTGTTCTTTTTAACAAGGCCAGCCTTCAAGAGGAACTATTTTACCAGAACCCAGCCTCCTGGGTTTTTATCAGAGTCTAACTGACTTGGAGGAAGGGAAATACCCACTCCAGCTCCCTCTAGTCATCCTGTCCCACCTAAGATGAGGCTAAAACTGAGAAATACTTAAAAAGTTTACAGGTCAGAACTAAAACCTAATCATAGGACTATAGAATGCTTCCTCTCCCTCCCACACGTTATGATGATCACTAAAGGTCTATTTATCAGAGTTCCTTTTGCACAGTATATTATGTCCAGTTTTCAACAAAAAAAAAATTAAAAGGCTTACTAAAAGGCAAAAAGTATAGTTTGAAGAGATAGACTAAACATCAGAGCTATACTCAGAAATGGCAGGAATGTTGGAATTATCAGACTGAGAATTCAAACAACTATGATTACTATGATAAAGGCTCGAGTGAAAAGTAGACAACATGCAAGAATAGATGAGTAATGTGTAAGCAGAAAGATAGAAATTCTAAGAAAGAACTAAAAAACAACGCTAGAGATCAAAAACACTATAATAAAAATGAGGAATGCCTATGATGGGCTCAGTAGTAGAGTGGACACAGCAGAGAAAAGAATTTCTGAGCTTGAGGATATGTCAATATAAACTTCAAAAACTGAAAAGCAAAAAGCAAAAAGAATGAAAAAAATCAGAACATGATATCCAAGAACAGTGGGGCAACTTCAAGAGGTGAAAATTATGACTAATGGAAATATCAGAAGGAGAAGAAAGAGAAAAAGGAACAGAAGAAATATTTAAAGGAATAGGACTGAGAATCAGCCCCCCACTCCCCCACCCCCCAGCCAATTGATGTCAGCCACCAAACCACATAACCAGGAAGCTCAGAGAGCACCAAGCAGGATAAATTGAAAAAAACCAAAAATGAAAATGAAAAAATAACTATATCGAGGCATATCAAATTCAAACTTCAGAAAATCAAAGATAAAAACTCTTGAAAGTCAGAGAGAAAAATCATTTACCTATAGAGAAACAAGGGTAAGAATTACATCCAACTTCTTAGAACCATACAAACAAGAAGAGAATGGGGGAAAATATTTAATATGTTGAATGGAAAAAAACCACCAACCTAGAATTCTGTACCCTGTGAAATTATCCTTCAAAAGTGAAGGAGAGATAAGAACTTTCTCAGACAAACAAAAATTGAGGGAATTTGTTCCCAGTAAACCTGCTTTGCAATAAATGTTAAAAGAAGTTCTTCAGAGAGAAGGAAAATGATATGTCAGAAATTCAAATCTATGTAGAGAAAGGAAGAGCATTGGAGAAGGAATAAATGAGGGGAGAAAAAGCTTTTATTTTTCTTATTCTTAATTGATTTTACGGATAACAGCACTTTCAAAATAATAATAGCAACAATGTATTCAATGATGTATCTGTATCAGTGAAATAAATCAGTGTAATGACTGTGTCAGTGAAATGAATGACAATGACGATATGAGGGAGGGGAGGGAGGAATTAGAATTATTTTGTTATTACAAGGTACTTTGCACTACCAGTGAAGTGGTATAATATTATTTGAAAGTAGTCTTGGATCAAGGGTAAGTGTTTATTGCAAATCGTAGGGCAACCACTAAAATAAGTAAAGAAATATAACTGATATGCCAAGAAAGGAGGGAAAACAATCATACAAAATGCTCGATTAAAACCACAAAGGCAGAAGACTGAAAGACAAAAATAGGAACAGAGAACAAGTGCAACTAATGGAAAACATTAACAGATATGGCAGATATTAATTCAACCATATGAAAACCCACATACAATATAATTCATCCATTTAAAGGGCAAAATTCAATGTTTTAGGGTGTGCTATATTATTAATTTAAAAATTGGTAAAAATATATATAATATAAATTTACCATTTTAAAATGAGTGGTGCAAAAAATACATGTATTATGCTATACTTAGTGTAAAAAGTAGATATTTAAACAGAAATGCTTTTAAAAGCATAGAGTGTCTGAAAGAAACTGCAACAATAGTTGACTCTAAGAAGTGGCAGTTGGGGACAGAGAATAGAAGGGAGAATAATTTCTCATATATTCTTCTGTACTATTTTCATGGTCTACCATGTTACTATACTACCTATTAAAAAACAGAAAGTTAGAAAAACTTAATTTTACAAGTGTATTAGATATATGGTATTTTTTCACTACTCTCCCCTTTCACACTAATGCCAAAATCACTAACCACTCAGGATACTCTTTCCCACTGAGAACCCTCATGAAGTTCAGAATCCTTCTCAACACAGTGTTCCAGGCTTTTACTATCACTGAACCAGATCAATCCCCAATAAAGAATATAATTGCAATTATGTAAAAAGATGTACACACTGAAAATACAGTACATTAGAGATCACTCTGTATACAAGATTTTCCAGGCAATGAGGCTATTACATTAAACAATGTACCTTTTAAATGGTACTTTCCCAGAAAATATAATTAAAACAAAGATGAATAAATATGCTAAATATGAACCATGATTGAACCTCTGATTGTATGTTTACACTTCTCTGCCAGATTAAGGACAAGAAAAACAACATTTTAGGACATATATACTTACCCATATGTGGAATATTCCAAACCAAGTACCATTTTAACATATCCTGGCAGGTTATCTAACAATGCTGCAACTTTTTTTTAAAGAAAGCAGTCAGACTGCCAAGTCTCACAGTGTGGGATCCAGATGTGGAAGGTATTTGGAAGTGTGTATTTTCTTCTAGGCAAACTCAGCATCAGTCCATGTGGAAAAATTCTGGTCTCCTCACTCCTGGAGTGTAAGTTAGTAACCATGACTAGTATGCATTGTTGGTGGCTCTGGAACAGGAATGATCCTGTCTTGCATTTGCCACTAGCCAAAAACTTGTAGAGAGCCTTTCTTGGCAGAAAGTCATTTTCAATCTAAGTCAAATCCTCAAGTCCGTGGCATTTCTTTATCAAAGCCAGCAGTGGTTATAGTTTTGCAATCTTCAACATGTATGCACACATCCAAGTGTACGTGTCTTCCTGTGGGGGTGAATGCACGTAAGCTTGCTTCGCGTGTGTGGGTGCATACCCACACCCACACATACCCTCCATTGCTCTAACCCTATCCTCCCTCAAGGGGGAAGCAGAGGAGGAACAGTTTCTCAGATTTCATGGATTAGAGTTGAAATTTCCTTGACATAATTTTAATTTAAACTGCCAGTATTATACCCTGAAGGAGAAACCCGATAGCATAGTTCAGCAATAAGGTGTGGCTTCAGTTTCCTCATCTGTAAAATGAAATAATTTCATTAGGCAATCTCTTTGGATCCTGCCTAGTTTGAACATTCCTAAATAATAAGAATCATTTGAATATAAACAGCTTTAGCAATATCAAACACCCCCGCCACCCCATTAACAATTAATATACCTTGAGACTGGGATGCAAGGGCTAAACTGGGTCATCTTTCATCTCTTAAGGTTTCTTTCAACTCTAAGATTCTGTTGGCTTTCTGGATGTCAGTTTTATAAAATATCTGTAATTTTTTTTAGAACACTGGGAAAAATCTCCAACTTATTGGAGTTAAAACAACAGCCCTTGCTCTAGTCAACAAAACAAGAATGGAAATCTAGTATTTATATTAACAATTGTAAACACTGAAGCTGTCTGCTGACAGGAATGTATTTGTACTTTCTGAATAAAAGCAAACAGAGCTCTACCGTGAGACAATCCCCAAATTTCTATCCATGCCTCATCCAGATCAGGATTTACCTGGAGATCTTTGGCCTCCTTCAGTGTCAGATCAATACCGACTGTCCCAAGGCCACCTACACCCAGAAAGTAATATAAACTAGTGCAGAGAACAAATAGTTTGTCTGATGGGATCGAAATTCACAAATACTGTTTATTGTGGGAGGCAATAATTTGGCTTTAAAGGAAGAAAGATGAGGTTCAGAGTCCAGCTCTAGCACTTATTAGCTGTATCATCTTGGATAAGGTATCTAACCCTTTTATGTTTCAATTTTCTCATTAATTAAATGGGAATAATAATATCTCATTCTTAAGGCTAATGTTTCTGTAACACTGCAGGCACTCAAGAAATAGTAGCTATTATAGCAATCACTGTCTCCTTCTGGACTTCAGACCATATATCTTGTCTTATCCTACTTAGCAAGTCTTCTGATCCTATTCAGCGATCGCGTGCACTCTCTCTCTCTCTCCCTGCCCCCCTGCCCCCCTGCCTCCTCTCTCGTATTTGAGTTTTGTGACTGACCCAGCTAGGGAATATTTTATAGATCACTTCTACTTAGCTAAATCATGAAACCTAATCCCTTCTGACCAATTCATGGTCCAGACTGACACTAATGGAGAAGTACAGAAATGTCCATTGTACCACTTCTTCAACCTGAGATAAGTGTATGCTATTTTATTTTTAATCAGTGTTATGGTTGCTGGCCCTTAAACAATGTAAAAATTTACCGGTCAGAATACAAACATTTATAGAAGAAACCTATGAATAGTCAGGGCTTTTATTCTGATGGACAGAAATCAGATCTGATGCCTAGAACAAAACTTACAAATTGTATATGAGAAAACATCTGCTTTCCCTCCAGCATTAACTTCTCTTGTGGCAAAAGAGGTATTTATAGACCTGAATTCTATAGTTTTATTTGGAATTGTAAACTTTGATTTTGGAAAGTTGGAATGATGTGCATGGTGAGCTTTGAAAACACGAGCTTTTTATCCAGAGTAGAAAGAACCCTCCTCTAAAATCTTGTCCACCTCAAAAAATATCTGCACAAGTTCTAAAAATCAGTTGAATGCAGCAAACCCTTATTTTTAGAAATAAGCATAAAGACAATGACAGAATTTTAAAGTGAATATGATGCAGAAACTGACAACTATACCTCTCTCTCTGTGATTCTGCCATTGCTTTATAAAGAGAATGCTGGAAGGTTGGTGGGAGATTCAATTTTAGTTCACAGTTAACATCAGCCATACCTAAAATTCCATGTAAGCTGTATAGTCTGTAGCTAGAAAAGATTTTAGTATGTTCTGGGTACAATTCTACTGTGAGATACATGTATTGCAAATATTTTGTTCGTGGTCTGTGACTGGCCATTTTATTCTCTTAATAGTACCTCCTGAAGAGCAAAGGATTACTTTTCTTATTATTTTGTTGAAATTATTGTTGGAGTCCAGTTTACCTTTTTTCTCTGATTCTAGCTAAAGGTTTTTATATTGTATATTTGCCTAACCCATGATTACCAAGATACATATTATCTAGTAAGTATTTTATAATTTTATCTTTTATTTTTAGGTCTGTGTTCCATTTTGTGTTAGTTTTGGTATGTGTTGAAAAGTAAGGGTAGCACTAAATTTTTTCCTGATAGATAGCCAGTTGGTCCAGCACAACTTGTTATAAAGACTTTTCATTTCTCATTGAATTATGTTGGCACATTTGTATAATCATTTGGACTATATGTCTTGTTCTATTCCTGAAGTCTCTATAAATTTTATAATAAGTGTTGTAACTTGGAGATGTAAGTTCTCCAATGCTCTTCTCTTTCAAAATTGTTTTGGGTATGGTGGGGCCTTGACATTTCCATGTAAGATTTGCAATCATATTATTAATTCCTACAAAAAATACCTCCTGGGATTTTGTGCTGAATCTATAGGTCAATTTGGGAAGAATTGACACCTCAACAGGATGAGCTCTTTCATATTTGAAAACACTATATATTTTCATTCATTAAGGTTTAAAAATACTTTCTTTTAATAATGTTTTATAGTTTTCAATATACAGATCTGGACCATATTTTGTTGAGATTATCTTACATATATTGTGGGTTTTGATGTTATTGTAAATGGTTATTTGAAATTTTATTTTTCAAATACTTGTTTTTAGTGTATAGAAATATAATTAATTTTTGTGTGTTAATCCTGTATTCATCTTTCTTGCTAAATTTACTTCTGATTTCCAGTAGGGTTTAAAAGAATATTCTAAATGCTATATGTGAGAAACCTACAGCCAGCATAGTACTCAACGGTGAAAAACTCAAAAGCTTCCCACTAAAATCTGGGACAAGACAAGGCTGCCCACTATCACCACTCCTATTCAACATAGTCTTGGAAGTCCTAGCCACAGCAATCAGGCAAGAGAGAGAAATAAAAGGAATCCAAACTGGAAAAGAAGAAGTAAAAGTGTCACTATATGCAGATGACATGATACTATATATAGAAAACCCTAAAAGGTCCACACAAAAACTACTAGAAATAATCAGAGAATTCAGCAAGGTAGCAGGTTACAAGGTTAATGTTCAAAAATCAGTTGCATTTCTTTACGCTAATGATGAATCAACAGAAAAAGAAAGTAAAGAAACAATCCCCTTTAAAATAGCACCCAAAGTAATAAAACACCTAGGAATAAATCTAACCAAGGAGGTGAAAGACTTATACATGGAGGACTATAAAACATTGATGAAGGAAATTAAAGAAGACTTAAAAAAATGGAAAGATATCCCATAATCCTGGATTGGAAGAATCAGTATTGTTAAAATGGTCACACTGCCCAAGGCAATCTACAGATTTAATGCAATCCCTATCAAATTACCCAGGACATATTTCACAGAACTAGAACAAATCATAGTAAAATTTATATGGAACCATCAAAGACCTAGAGTTGCCAAAGCATTACTGAAGAAAAAGAAAGAGGCTAGAGGAATAACTCTCCCAGACTTCAGACAATACTATAGAGCTACAGTCATCAAGACAGCATGGTATTGGTACAAAAATAGACATATGGACCAATGGAACAGAACAGAGAGCCCAGAAATGAACCCACAAACTTTTGGTCAACTCATCTTCGACAAAGGAGGCAAGAATATACCATGGAATAAAGACAGTCTCTTCAGCAAATGGTGTTGGGAAAACTGGACAGCAGCATGTAAAACAATGAAGCTAGAACACTCCCTTACACCATACACAAAAATAAACTCAAAATGGATCAAAGACTTAAACATAAGACAAGATACAGTAAACCTCCTAGAAGAAAACATAGGCAAAACATTATCTGACATACATCTCAAAAATATTCTCCTAGGGCAGTCTACCCAAGCAATAGAAATAAAAGCAAGAATAAACAAATGGGACCTAATGAAACTTACAAGCTTCTGCACAGCAAAGGAAACCATAAGTAAAACAAAACGACAACCTACAAAATGGGAGAAAATTTTTGCAAAAGATGAAACCGACAAAGGCTTGATCTCCAGAATATATAAGCAGCTCATACGACTCAATAAGAAAAAAACAAACAACCCAATCCAAAAATGGGCAGAAGACCTAAACAAGCAATTTTCCAAGGAAGAAATACAAATGATCAATAGGCACATGAAAAAATGCTCAGTATCACTAATTATCAGAGAAATGCAAATCAAAACTACAATGAGGTATCACCTCACACCAGTCAGAATGGCCATCTTTCAAAAGTCCACAAATGACAAATGCTGGAGAGGCTGTGGAGAAAGGGGAACCCTCCTACACTGCTGACAGGAATGCAGTTTGGTGCAGCCACTGTGGAAGACAGTATGGAGATTCCTCGAAAGACTAGGAATAGACTTACCATATGACCCAGGAATCCCACTCCTGGACATATATCCAGAAGGAATCCTACTTCAAAAAGACACCTGCACCCCAATGTTCATAACAGCACTATTTACAATAGCCAAGACATGGAAACAGCCTAAATGTCCATCGACAGATGACTGGATAAAGAAGTGGTGGTATATTTATATGATGGAATACTATTCAGCCATAAAAATGACAACATAACACCATTTGCAGCAACATGGATGTCCCTGGAGAATGTCATTCTAAATGAAGCCAGAAAGAGAAAGAAAGATACCATATGAGATTGCTTATATGTGGAATCTAAAAAAAAAAAAAAGAACATAAATACAAAACAGAAACAGACTCATAGACATAGAATACAAACTTACAAACTTGTGGTTGCCAAGGGGGAGCAGGATGGGAAGGGACAGACTGGGAGTTCGAAATTTGTAGGTACTGACAGGCATATGTAGAATAGATAAACAAGATTATACTTTATAGCACAGGGAAATATATACAAGATCTTGTGGTAGCTCACAGTGAAAAAGAATGTGACAATGAATATATGTATGTTCATGTATAAGTGAAAAATTGTGCTCTACACTGGCAATTGACACAACATTGTAAACTGACTATAACTCAATAAAAAAAAGTTTAAAAAAAGTATTCTATGAGAGTTTCTATGTATACAATCCCATTTTCTGAAATAATAAGAGTATACTTTTTGTTTTTAATTTTATCTCTTTTATTTGTTTTTCTTGCCTTATTGTACCAGCCAGGACATCAAGTACAATATTGAATAGAGGTGATGAGAGGACACATATTTGCCTTGCTCCCAATCTTAAGGGGCAGTCAGTCTTTCAAGATTAGGCAAGGTGTTAGCTAAAGGTTTTGGGGTTTGTTTTTCTGTTTTGTCTAATTTTGTTTATTTATGCTTTTTGTCATGTTGAGGAAGATCCCTTCTGTTCCTAAATAACAGAGTATTTATCATGAATGTGTGCTGACCTTTGTAAAATGCTTTTTTGCTACTTTTCTGAACATAATAATTTTTTAACTCTATTTTCATATGGTGGACTAAATTGACTTTTTTATTCTGGTAAAATATACAAAGCATAACATTTACCATTTTAAAGATTTTTAACTGTACATTTTAGTGTAAGTATATTCACATTGTTGTGCAACAATCACCACCCTCCAAATCCAGAACTTTCATCTTTACAAGCTGAAATTCTGTACCCAATTAACATTACCTGCCCACTTCTCCCTCCATCTAGTCCCTAGCAACCACTCCTCTACTTCTTATCTCTATGAATTTGACTATTCTATCTACCTAATATATAGACTCACATAGTATTTGTCCTTTTGTATCTGGCTTATTTTGCATAGCAAAATGTCTTTTAGGTTCATCCATTTTGTAATATTTGTTAAAATTTCCTTCCCTTTTTAAGAGGAAATTAATACTCCATTATATGAATATACCACATTTTGTTTATCCATTCACCCATGGATGAACGTTTGCATTGTTTCTACGGCTGGCTATTGTACTTAATATTACTATGAACATGTGTGTACAAATATCTGTTCAGATCCCTGATTTCAATTCTTTTGGGTATATACCCAGAAGTGAAATCATATGGTCTTTTCCTTTTGGGATGCTTTTGATTCCTGATTCATCTCTTTACTAGTGATAGATTTATATAGATTTTCTATTTCTATATGGTTCAGTCTTGGTAGGTTGTGTGTTTCTAAAAAATTGGTCATTTTATCTAGGTTATCCAATTTTTTGGCATACACTTGTTTATAGTACTCTCTTATAATACTTTTTATTTCTGTAAAAATTATAATACTGATGTCCTCACTTTCATTTCTGATTTTAGTTGATTTGAGTCTTCTCTCTTTTTTCTTTGTCATTTTTATTAAAATTTTGTCAGTTTTGTTGATTTTTTTTCAAAAAACCAACCCTTGGTTTTATTTATTTTCACATTGTTTTTCTATTCACTATTTTATTTATCTCTTTTCTAAATTTTATTTCCTTCCTTCTGCTAGCTTTCAGTTTACTTTGTTCTCCTTTCTCTCGTTCCTTGAGGTATAAAATTAGATTGCTGATTTGGGATTTTTCTTCTTTTTTTAATGTTAGCATTTATGATCATAAATTTTCCTCTGAAATCTGCTTTCACTACATCCCATGAGTTTGGGTAAGTTGTTTTTTCATTATTCTCAATATATTGTCTAATTACTCTTGTAATTTCTACATGGATCCGTTAGTTATTTAAGAGTTAAATTGATTATTTTTCCAATGAAAACCAATCTAGAATTCCTGGGGTAAATTCCACTTAACTATCCTTATATATAGCTAAATTCCACTTAACTATCCTTATATATAGCTAGATGCTATTTGATAACATTCCATAAGAATTTTTGCACCTGTAATTATGAGATATATTGTTCTAAGTTTTCATTTATTCTAAATGTCTTTTTTTTTCCTCTGTTACTTTTATGCCTTTTCAGTTGAGGTATAATTGACATACTAAGTGCACATATTTAAATTATACAAATTGCTACTTTTGATATATATATATATTTGCAAAACTATCACTAAAATCATGACTAAATATATCTCTTACCTGCAAATGTTTCCTTGTTTGTGATTCCCACCTTCTTGCTTTTCTCTGGTCCCTCTCATACTCAAACTACCACCGATCTGTTCTCTGTTACTGTAGATTAGTTTTCATTTCCTATAATTTTACATAAATGGAATCATGCAATATGTACTTTTTGGTCTGGCTTCTTTTACTCAGCATATGTACTTAGATACTCATCCATATTACTTCATATGTTGATAATGTATTCCTTTTTTATACCCAAATAATATTCCTTTGTATTGATATACCATATACTGTATGTTCATTCCCTGCTCATGGCCAGTTGGGTTGTTTCCAGCTTCTGGCTATTAAAAATAACACTGCTGTGAACTTTCTGTGTATTTGTATCGATGTGTATTTTTTCTCTTGGATTGGAATGGCTGAATCATATGATATGTGTATGACTAGCTTTTTAAGGAACTGCCGAGTAATTTTTCAAAGTGGTTATATCATTTTACATTCCCACAAGCAGTATTTGAGAATTCCAGTTTCTCTATATCTTTACCACTTTATATGGTTGACCATGTTAGTAGGTGCATATTGATAACTCATTTTGGTTTTAATTTACATTTCATCAATGAATAATGATGCTGAGCATCTTTCCACATGTTTGTCATTTGTGTATCTTCTCTAGTGATGTGTATTTTCAAATGTTTGACTCTTTTAAAAGTTATATTGCTCATTTTCTTATTATTGTGTTTTGAAGGTTCTTTATATATTCTGAATATAAGTATTCAGCCAAAGACTCCAGGAGATCACCAATGAAGAGCTTGAGAGCTCATTTTCTGTATGACTTTCTCTTCTCTAGTATGCTGCCTTGCAAATTACAGTCACATCAGTATAATCAAACTCTGATCTCTTTCTCTTCAAATCAGCAAGATGCTCTATTCTGTTTGGGAGCCCCTGTACACATGGAGTACAGAAATTACCTCCAGGCAGAAAGGGAGGGAAACAGTAGGGCTCACCTTGTTTGTTTTATTTTCTCAGTGTTTACTGTCCTATACTGCATATTTCCCAATGTATGAAAATGATTAATATATTTTGTCTTGTTTTCTAATTGTTTACAGTGGAAGGACAATCTGATACCAGAGTTTGTGCCATAGTTACAAGTGTAAATTTGTTCCATTTATTTTCTTTTATTTGCTTTTTCTATTACCATTTTATGTTCAAGGAAAAAGTTTCAGCTACTGCTTTAAGCTTCCGTAATTCTTGCATTTCCATTAGTCCATGAGGTCTTTGTATGATACCTAAGAAATTTCACTCTTACCCCCTTGTCTCCTCCTCCCTCACCCATACTCCCTTTAGAATTATTTTCCCACTTTTGTATATAAATACGTTTTCTCAATGCATTTGTACATATAATATGAGTTTTCTGCTATTATACAATGAGAGATCAGGTGTCTTTTTTTTTCCCCCTTTGCCTTACTTTTATCTTAAACAAATGAGTGATTTAAATCTTACAACTTTTATTTTGGTTTCAACTAATAATTTACTATGAATTTTATTATAGTTTATAATTGTGAACTTTCAGTTATTCCTAATCTTCTCGTGAAATATTTCTTAATGTATAGGTTGTCTGCTGTTATTTTTCAAGACTTCTTTTTTAAAGAACGTTTTTCTCCTAAGAAATTCTATATCACTTGCTGATATCACTTATTTCGAGACACTTGTTTTAGACCTGTTTACCAAGTTAATTAAATATGATTTCTAAGTCCCATCTTTCAATGAGTAAGTACTTCACTTACCTCCTGCTTATAAAATCTCAGCGGATTCCCCAATAAATGATGACATTGATAACAATATGCACTCTGCCGGTAGAGACTAGAAACAACAAATAGAAAGGAAATAACTTCCTTCAGTCTTATTTCTTAGAACACGGCTTAGCTCATAGTAAGCACTCAATAAATGTTACCAAATAGTTTTATTATTATTACTACTAATATGCTAATCTATAATGTTTCACCTATCATTTATTTGTATTTCCAGTTCACTTTTGTGTAATGCCATGGAACAAGTGAAAAACAGCTGTATTTGAAACTAGATTTGCTACTTAATTTTTCTCACTGGACTGTAAAATGGGACTAAAACATTCATTACAAGATTTTTGTGGGTCTAGCACAAAGCTCAGCACATAGTGGATATTCAAGAAATATTTGTCCATTTAAAAAAATGTTAGTAGCTTTCTCTCCAAAAGTCAAATTTTCTTATTTCTTTCCTTCCATCTTTCCTTCAGAATAAGTAAACATAAACTCCACCAAGTTGTCTTCATTCTTTTTTCCTTCATAATTTTGACTTCTTCAGTGACTCATGTTTCTTTGTATCTTCAATCCCTAATTTTAAGTAGGAGCATAGGGGATGAATAAGTTAAATTGATATCCATGATTTTATATATTTTCAAAATTGTTACTGTAGTATATGCAGTAATAATGAAAAAATGATAATCTTCCTTATGTAGAAATGATAAAAAGTTTGATGTAGTTGGAACAATAATGGAGAAATGGGGAAGTAAGTGGTTTAAAAATGTCTTTAACATGTGTGGGTATCAAATTTCAAGTGGCCTCATATTCCAAACTGTTTTGTGTTTTAACCCATATGTGAGCATTTCACAAAATGTGTTTCAGCTAGCACTAACTTGAGAGGGTTTTAATAAAGTTTCTATGAAAAAATTCCATGGGCAAATACACGTGGGAAATGCTAGATCAAATGGCAAGAGCAGGACTTCTCAGAGCCTTGGATATAATAATATATGAATCTCTTAGAAGAAACCATAGCTTGCAGAATTTTTAGTTATTTGACCTCAGAATTCTTTATTTTATGTGACTCATACAGTAGTGCCTTTTATCAGAACAACAGACCTTTTATGTAAGGAAATGACATAGATTAATTTTAAGATGATAACTGGCTGTTATGGTGAGGTTGATCTGTAGGGGAGAGAGTATAGTTTCTAGGAGATCAGTGAGGGGGTCTTGTAACAGCCTGGACTGATGATGGCCTGAGCTAAATTAATCACACAAATATTGAGCAACTGGTTATCCTTCAGATGTGGCAGAAATAGATGATAATTGAAGAAAAAAATGTTAGAATGCTCCCATGTTTTTAGTTTGGGCCAGTAGATAAATAGTGATATCATTAGCAAGGATAGGAAATAAAGAAGAAACGGCTAAGTGGGAAAAGATAATTAGACAATGAGAGACTCACAAAACTGTGTATCCAACCCCAACCTGTATTCCAGCTTTTGGATTCATATTTTCAACTATGCTTCTGAGACTTTGCAAGTAGTGTACTATAGGCACTTCAATCTTAATATGTCATAGACCAACTTCATTCAAAAAAGCAATATCTATTCCTTCAGGAGTCCTATATATTAAAGGCATTCTCCTATTTCTACTTTCTTATGTCTCTAGGGCATGTTCTTTCCTGTAATAAGAGGTTACAGATTCTGATTGTTCTAAGAAGTCCTAGATCCTAGATACCAGTTCGAAGAAGCCCACCTCTCCTGGTCACTTTCCAACATAGATACAAGGAGTCTATTACTTTATAGTCATTGCAGAACTTCCTCTAAGGAATTTCCCAGTATACCCAAATTCTTGAATATGAGTTGAAATCTAGTTGCAGCTATTTGTGGGCCCCTGTTCACCATCTTAGAAAACATGCCTCACTAATCAAAGCTTATCTTTTTGAGCTTAAGGCTGCTTAGAAATCAGCAAGTTATATCCTCCTGCTAAGATTAAAAGAGCTCTCTGTCCATGCAGGAACTTCCAAGCGAGCAGATTTCCCCAATTCCCAGAACTAATATCTGCATACCATAAGCTCTGGAATATCTTCTGATAAAGTGGATCTTCTCTTAATACGTTTAAATACCCTTAGAAGTTCCACGGGTGGACTGAAAGAGCATCTTGAAATTCCTAGAATTACTTGAAAAAATTAAAATATGTATAAATAATGTATAATTTTCTTGAGAGAAAGTCCATAGTTTTAATCACATTTTCACCAAGGACTATGATTTTTATAAGACTGACATTTATGAAAGTCAGGTATCTAAGCACTTTGCTCAGTCTTAAAATGTCATAGCTTGGGTCAGTTTGCTTTCAAGATGGATCTTGATGAATCTTAGCTAAGAGTTTACAGATTTTGGTTGTTCTTATGTATGAGATGCTGTACAAAGATCTGAAATTTTACTTTCAGTTTATTTAAGTCTCTTCAATATTTTCTTAAATAGAACTTTCTAGATATATTTCAAGGCACTACTTTTGTTTTTTAGATCCTTTCAATCTAAAACTGACATTGGACAAGCACCATATCACAATGTGCTCTGATTGCCCTCCTGAAACTGAATTCCTCCCCCCTTATTACTAGTGCAGTGCAGTGCCAAGTCAAGTACTCAACAGATAATCTGGTGAATGATTAACAGTTTATGAACTTCTTACTGTTTTCCTATTATTTTGGATCTTTTTCTGTCTTGCACTGGTGATTCTCATCAATTTTTTAATCCTAAACTACCTTCAAATATAACATGCTTCCATAATTAACAATAGCTTATTAAAGCAGTAGAGTGTACATTTACGGTCTGGATTAATGGATCAACACATGCATCAATTATGCAAAGTTAGAATGCCAAAAAGTTTATATGTAATCCTCAGTGGCTTTGTTATGCCCCCTAGAGGATCATGTCTCCCCACAACATATTCTACTGAGAACACCCTCAATTTTCTTTAATAAGTTTCTTGTTCTTATATTAGATTACTCTAAAGGCTTGAGATCTGGTTTACCTTTTGAGATGTTACAGGAATTAGAAACATGACCTACATCCTTGTATTTGTCATGTATGAGTATCAGCTAGTCTTTTCTTGTTGCTCACTTAGAAAAGTTGTGCTTTACCTTCTGCATCTTTCTAGGCCCTTTTAGACTCAAAACTCGATTAAAACCTTTGCTTTGGTTATGATAACTCACAGAGAAAAAAATGTGACAATGAGTGTGTATAGGTCCATGAATAACTGAAAAATTGTGCTGAACACTGGAATTTGACACAACATTGTAAAATGATTATAAATCAATAAAAAATGTTAAAAAAAAACCTTTGTTTTGGAAGGCATGCATCATTTCTGATAGCTATTCAAGAAACCTACTGTCTTTTTCCATTATTTCCCAGTCAACTCTCTGTCTCCTCTGTAAAGGTAATTCCTGAATGCTCAGCTGAAATAGAGCAATGCCCTCCTCTCAGTTATACTGAAGTGAATTTCCATTTGCTTCATAGAGGAGTGTGATTATATTACTACTACTGCTGTTGTTAATCTCATCACATAATGCAGCACTCAAAATGTGATGGAGAGAAGACTGAACCAGAGAACAGCTACTCTACCAGAGGCCTAGGCTGGAAGTGCCAGGGTCTTTTAGCTGCAGTTTATGATGATTCTCAAATTCTCAAGCATTCCACACATGACATCTATTTCTTTTCCTCTCTGAAATAAACAGTATGTTTTTCAAAGTGGGATCCTCCAGCCCCCGCACTCAATTTTGAAGGACATAGTAATCAAATATGGAGAAAAGAAAGAGAGAAGAACTAGGGGAGTTGCTTGTTTCTATATTAATAATCCCCTGTCTGGGCACAAGTGGAAATTTTCATGGTTTTAGGTTGTCTTCTATCTGCCTCCTACAGCAGAAATGGGAAGAAAAGGCAAAATTCTTCATAGCAGATATTGGCTGGCCGTATGCCATGTCAATAGCATATGCCCCAGTTATTTAGGATGAACAGATGGAGTTATGATTTTCCAGGGCAGGCTCTACATCTCTAACCTGGGAACATTACAATTCACAGGAAGGAAAACAGAAGCTGTCTTTGGGAGACCAAAATAGAACTGATTTTTACTCTGTTTCTAATTATTGCTTAAATGTAAGGGGCTGAAACAAAATTAGAACCATGAAATAAGCATGTATTTAGACACCAGTTCTTTTTTCACAAATCATCTCTCTGAATGAGTGTCATCTATGAAGTGTGACATTTAGTTATTGGGATTCAAATGAAATGCAATATTTGTGAATTATTGTTTATTCCTAATGAAATGAAACATATGCTAGGCATATGGTTATTTATTTACCACTTATATTTGCATCATGATGGCAAGATACTGTGTTCACCTTCACATCTATCCTGATACAATGTAGTTATATATCCACAGGTGATACACTGTAACTTCATTCTAATGCAGTCCTGTATGTTCTAACATGGCAGATCTATCGGGGATCACGTTCAATAAAGTCTACTTAATATTGCCCTGAAATACCCTCTTTTCTGAAAGCTTGGATACCTAAACACTGTCATAGAAACTACCAATGCAGCACAATGAATAGCTAGATATTTGGGGAGGCAGAATAGAACTGGTAAGAGTTCTGGTATCAGAGTGAAAGGTTTGTACAAGTTACAAAATCTCTGTGAATCTTAGTTATCTTATCCATAGAAAAATAATACCAATCTTGTAAGATAAAGTGAAATAATATATGTAAAACACCTAGCACCATATTTTGCACACAGTAGAAACAAAAAAGGGGATACCTATAAAAATTATACTTAAAACAGTCTATTTTAAGTTGATAACAACTTAAGTTTGTCCCATTTTATTCATTTATTTACTGAAGTATAGTTGGTTTACAATGTTGTGTTAATTTCTGGTGTCAGCATAGTGATATATATATATATATATATATATATATATATATATATATATATATATATATATATATATATATTCATTTTCATGTTCTTTTTCATTATAGGCTATTATAAGGTATTGAATATAGTTCCCTGTGCTATTCAGCAGGACCTTGCTGTTAAGTTTGTCCCATTTTAAAGCTCAACGATTTTACTTTCCCTTCATCATGTCTTATGTTTTTGATGTCACATTTTACATCTTTTTATCTTGTGTATCCATTAAGTAATTATTATAACAATAGTTTTTTATACTACTCTTGTTTTTAACTTTCATACTAGCTTTTTAACTGGCTAATCCACTATCTTACTATATAACTACCTTTCAGTGAGATTTATTCTTTCATATGTATTCTTATTATTAATTAGTGCTCTTTCTTTTCAACTTAAAGAAGACCCTTTAGCATGTCTTGTAAGGCAACTTTAGTGCTGATAAACTCCTTTAGCTCTTAGTTGTCTAGAAAATTCTATATTTGTCCTTGAATTCTGAATGATAACTTTGCTGGGTAGGGTATTCTTGGTTAGAAGTTTTTTCCTTTGGCACTTTGAATATATTGTGCCACATTTTTTTCTGGCCTGAAAAGTTTCTACTAAAAAATCTGCTTATAGTCTTATGGGAGTTCCCTTTTACATATAACAAATTGTTTTTCTCTTGGTGCTTTTAATATTCTCTCCTTGTCTTTAACTTTTGATATTTTAAATATAATATGTCTTAGTGTTGATCTCTTTGGGTTCATATTATTGAAATTCTCTAGGCTTCCTGGATCTGGATATCTGTTTCCTTCCCCAGGCTAGGCAATTTTTCAGCCATTATGTCTTCAAACAAAATTCCTGCTCCATTTTCTCTCTCTTCTCCTTCTGGGATCCCTATAATGTGAATGTTAGTCTATTTGATGTTGGCCCTTAAGCTATCTTCACTTCTAAAATTCTTTTTTTCTTTTTTGCTGCTCTGATGGGGTGAGTTTCACTGCCTTGTCTTCGAGTTGACTGATCCTTTCTTCTGCTTCATCTAGTCTGCTGTTGAACCCCTCTAGTGTATTCTTCAGTTACTGTATTCTTCAGCTCTGTGACTTTTATTTGGTACTTTCTATACTTTCCATTTCTTTGCTGAAGTTCTCCCTATGTTCATGTATTTTTCTCCTCAGTTTGGTAAGCATCTTTATGACTGTTATTTGAACTCTTTATCAGGTAAATTACTTATCCTCATTTAATTAATGATTTTTTCCCATTAGGCTTTATCTTATCCTTTCATTTGGAACATACTACTGTTTCTTCATTTTGTTTGATCCACTTTGTTGGTTTCTATACAGTAGATGAAACAATCACTTCTAGTCTTGAGGAAGTGGCCTTGTGTAGAAATGAACCTTGTCATTCAACCCTGTACCAGCTCTTTGTTTTGTCTCAAATGTTTGTGCTTGTCCAAGCAGCCTGTTGCATTTTTAACAGCTCCTGGTAGTTGAGGATGTGCCAAGACCTGTCAATGTCTCTAAGGGGAGAATCTCAGCACCTCAGTTAGGCTATTTGAAAGCCAGACCCTCCGACAGCAGCTTTTAATAGTATGCCAATCTACATAGTCCTGTGGGACCACAAGCATAAACCCCACTGGCCAGGTGATGAGGCAGTGTCTCCTGAGTGGCTGTCACAAAGATTGAGGCTTCAAACAAGTGTATAAGCTCCTTCTGGGAGATACTGGTGAGCTAAAGCAAGGCAGAGAGAGAACACCAAGATGGTGTCCACAGTCTGCATTTCTTGAGAGCAGCTCCATAGATGTGTGCCAGACCTGAAGCGTGCCCTTCAGGCTGAAATTCCTGAACAAGCAATGAGGTCTCCTTCACAGAAACACCAGGGGAGGGGTGCCTGTTTGCTGTCTTTGCAGTGCCCTGGGGGTGGCAGGCTGCTAAAAACCATCTCTCTGACTGCCACACTTCTGTGGCACCCAGGAATGCAAACCCCTCTGGCCACTAGAGCCAGGTGATCAAGGCACATCTCCTGGGTGGCTCCTACAAAATCCAAATCACCAGACATAACCAGAGCACCAGCCACATGTAAACTCTCCTTGAGGACACACTATTGCTGTGGAGTGTGACAGAGACAAATAGTGAAGATAGCACCTGCCCTCTAAGGTTTCTGGAAAGGATTACAGTTAGATTCTAGATGTGTGTGTAATTGGAAGCCTGCCTCTTGGGCTGCAGCCATGATGATAGCTAACAGGCTTCCTTCACAGGAAGACCTAGCTCCTGGGTCTGTTGCCCTTTGGTGTGCCCTGGGTGTGGTAGCTGTTTAAGAACTCTTTCTCTGTTAGTTACAGTTCTGTAGGGCCCATGAATATAAGCCCACTGGTCACCGGGGCCAGGGGATATAGAGGTGTTCCCTAGAAGCAGCTGCAAAAATCAGGGCACCAGACAGGGTGATGAGCTCCTTTCTGGGTGACTGTGATTATTACAATCCTATGGGACCAGGAATGCAAGCTCCCCTGTCCTCCAGAGCCAGGCAGTCAAGAGACATCCCCTGGGCATCAGCCACAAAGACTGGGGACCCAGACACGTAAAATAAAAATTAAAAAAAGGAAAGAACAAGATAGCATATATTGTATGTTACATTTGTGTAAGAAAGAAGCAAAAATAAGAAAATATATATCTATGTTGTGATATTGTGATTTTCATAATAAGAAATATTTACATTTGGTCTTCATTCCTAGTCCCTGACATAGAGTTCCTAAAACCTCTGTAAATTACTAAGTAATAAGAACACTTGGAACATCATTTGCTCTAATGAGGTGAGTCTGGGAGGGCTCCTGGATGGCTTCTTGATAGGGACTGACCAAAAGGAAGACCAAGTCATGATTAGAAGCTTAGAATTTTTAGCCCTGCCCCCACTTCTCTAGATAGGGTAGAGAGGCTGGAATTGGAGATAATAATTTATCATTTAAAAATATATGTTAAGTGAATACATTTATGGTTAATTTACTCATGAAATAATGTATGTGGGTGGTGGAATAGATTCGGAGGAGTCAGTAACACAACTTACATGTCTAAACTGGAAAGCTCCAAACAAATAATGGCTGGTTCCCATTTCCCTTTATTACGGTTTTTTCTTGGCACTCTCAAAAATGATATTTAGATTCACCAGAGATTATTTGATAGTGTTCTATTTTAAAAGTCATACCAATTTCTAGATTGTTATTGTCCAGAGGTGAAAGATACTGGCATATGCCCCATAAGTGCATCTTCTTCAGAGTATTTGGTAAAATTCTGAGCTACAAATAATTTCCAACAGTTGTCTATTAAGTCTGAAAGCATTTAAAGACCTGCATGTTCTCTAAATTCTGGAATGTTCGAGGTAGAGGACACCAGACTCTTAGAATTTGGTGCCAGTAAGTAGTTTATCTTCCCTAACAAGCTGTTATTTTTCCCTTTTGCATCAATGAAAAACAGGCCTTTTTTTTGCAATTATATTTCTCACCCATACAATGTTGACATATTATTTTCTTCCCAATCTTCACCCAATAGACTCTGATCTGTAATTTGTGTTGAAGTATGTGGTATGTGGAAAGCAGCATACTAGTAGAGAGCAATAGAAGACAGTAGCAAAGAGAGACAGAACAAGACAATCATGGATTGAATTTCTGACTCCACCATTCACTAGCTGTGTGACCTTAGGGAAATTTTGTAACCTTCTTGAGCCTCTTTTCTCATCAGTAATGCTTAAATATCTCACAGTTTTGTTATGAGTAATATATTTTATGAAGGATGTGTTCAGTATAGTGCATGACACATAGCAAAAGCAACATAAGTGTAATTTACCTATTATGGCTTCTATTGTCTATCCTTAGTGGCAAGTCACCTTAATAGTTTTAGAAACATTGGAAAGGCATATACAAATAAAAATTTAAAATAAGAAATGGAAACTCTTAAATATAAAATGTGTAAAATGTAAATGTAGAAAAATATAAATCCTAACACTTTTGAAGGCCAATGGTAAATAAAATTGTAGTTATCATTAATTTAGAAGACTGCAAGTGGGAAAACCCCACAATTTTTATTAATTCGTAGAATAATCTGATTATAAATTTCATATTGATAAAACAAATGTGCAAAAATACTGAGGAATATACTGAGGGAAAAATTTAATAATGGAGGAATAGCTGCAGTCATTAAACACTGTTGTTTTGGTCCAGGAATTGATAGGCAAGTTGCTGGAACAAATTAGAGAGTACATACAGTCAAATAAATACAGGAATATAATATATTAAAATTCTTGATTCCTAACATTGGAGAAAATTGGATTATTTCAGAAATGGTTTTGGAACAAATGGATAGCCTTCAGGAAGAAAATAAAATAAGATATTTAGAATAAAATATATTATAAAAGAATAAAGGATTTAAACACAAAAATAAAAATGTACGAGTATTAGAAGATAACATCTTATAATCTTATAATCGTGTGGGACATTTCTAAGTGTTTCTTAAAGTTCAGAAGCTATTTTTAAAAAAATGATAGATAAATTTCACCATATAAATTTTACAAAATATGCATGGTCAGAAAAATCTACCACAAACAAAAAGGCAAATTACAATTTGAATAAAAATGTTTAAAATATTAACCTTATGGCAGTCAAAGGGCTAATTTTTTTTAATACATAAAGTGTCTTTCAAAATAATATATAACAGATGGACAATCCAGTAGGAAAACTGGAGGACTTAGGTAGGTATTCAAGAGAAAAGGAAATACAAAGATCTTTTAAAAATAGTCCAATGGGTGTTATTGGGTCAATTGGATGTCCATATGGAAGTAATTTGTATTTTTATTCCTACCTCACATCATATATAACTTTCAAATATAAATTGCAGATAGGTTCAGCTCCATCAGTGAGAGGTTCTAAAGTAATTTTCTGCAGAGGAAAGCATAGTCCATTTTTATGACCTTGGAGTTTTCAAAGATTTCTTAAACAGGACACCAAAAATGATAACTATAAAAGAAGAAAAAAGAGAATAACAAATTGGACCTCATTTTAACTGAGGAAATTTGTTCATCAAAACACACAGTTGAGAGAGGGAAAAACAAACCAGAGGGAGAGAGAATATTTTGTAATTTATGCATATGTCTTGAAAGTATTTGTATGTAGAATATATAAAAAACTCCTAGGAATCAATAAAAATTAAGACATTCAACTCAAGTTAAAAATGTGCAAAATACTTTAAAACAGACTCTTAACAATAGAGGATAGCCAAGTGGTCAATAAATATATGAAAAGGTTTGCAAGTTTATTAGCCATTAGAAAAATGCAAATTGAAATGACATTGTGAAAACTTTACACACCTACCTGAATGGGTAAAATAAAAAGGACACAAAAAAGTTTTGTGAAGGATTTGGACCAACTGGGACTCTCATATTTTTTTGCTGGGAGTATACATTTATACAAATGTTTTGGAAACGTTTGGCAATAGTTAAAACAATATAAATAAAGTTAATAAACATAATGTCATGTGAAAGAAAACAGATACAAAAGGGTATATATTATATGATTCTATTAATATAAAGTTCAATAAACTATGGTGTTAGAAGTCAGAATGGTAGCTATTGTTGGTAAGGGGGACTCAGAGGGAGTATGAATGGTGCTTCTGGGCCACACTAGTGCTATGATTCTTGAGCTGTGAGCTAGTTACATAGATATGTTTCATATGTTAAAAATTATTGGGGTGTATACTTATGGGTACTTTCTGGAAATGTATTACACTTTAATATCCTGTTAACAATAATGGGGGAAGCACTGATGTAGTGAGAATGGTGGTATGCAGAGAGGGTATATATTGTTGAAGACAATAAAAAATTTGAATCCTCACTCCTAAGAGAATGCAAATTTAGACTGCAGTATAAAGTTTAACCTATCAAATTGGCCAAGATGAATACCTTGTTGGTAAAGTTTATAGAAATAGGGATTGTCATATATTGGAGCCTGTATGGTAAATTGGTGCAACTCTTATGGAGGGCAAAATTGGCAATAATGCACATAATTTTTCTCATAGTAATTTCAGTTCTAGGAATTTATCCAAGTTTATGTTGGCACATGTGAGCAATGAAATTTATGAAAGGACATTTATTTAAGCATTGTTTATAATAGCAAAAGATCGAAGATAAGTCATATGCCTATTTTAAATGGAATTTTGTAATAAATTATGTTATATTTGTACAATATAAGACATTATAGCTGTTAGAATAAGGCAGTTTTATATGAGCTAGTATAGGACAATCTTTGGAATAAATTGCTAAATAAAATAAACAAAATCCTCAGAAACTTAAGCTGATATGTATAGTTTGCTACCATTTGTTTATAAATTGTGTATATAGATATAGTCAATATATTTGAATGCATACATATACATGAACTTTCTATATACAGAGAACATCTCTGGAAATTGATGCAAGGAACTGGTCACAATATTTTCCCTGTGATGAGTAACTGGGTATCTCAGAGACATGAGTGGTTGAGTATCCTATTTTTTCCAGTCTACCCTTTAAATTTTTTAATTTTGTATTTTTAACCTTATCTTTGTACTGTGTACTCAAAATATTAAGTAATTATTAAGCAAACAGCTAAAATTAACCCCATAATTGATAAAATGAATCACAGAATTGATACAGCAGAAAATTCATTACTGGAGTGGAAGAATTAGCATTTGGATTTTTTCAGAAGGGAGTGCAAAAGGTCAAGGAGAAGAAGTTTTAGAAGTTCCAACATCTACTTAAAAGGAATGCCAGAATGGAAAAAATGACCAAAAAATAATAGAAGATAAATTTTATGAGACGAATGAAACCTGAAAGATTTACCTTGAAAGGGCTCACCAAATGTGGAGTAAAATAAAGACCTACATCAAAACATACCTTAGCAGAATTTCTGAATGTCAACATTATAAAGATATTTCCAAAGAGAAACAAGTAGGATACCTAGAAAGGAACAAAATTCAGTTGCCCCTGCAACATTAAATCTAGAAAATATTGAAGCAATATCTTCAAAGTTTCAAAGGAAATAACTTGAAACCTATAATTTGATATGTAGCCAAATAATATGAATATGAATCTTACAAAAAGTTATTGAGTTATATGTTATCATTTTGGCATGGTGAAAGGACTTCCAACAGGACAGAAGCTCCCCAAATCATAAAATGTCCTATATGGCAGAAACACCAATAATAAACTGACAAAAAAAGTGACAAAAATATTTATAATGCATATAACAGAAAATGATTCATATCTATAATATCTCAAGGGCTTCTACTAATCAATTAGAAAGAAGCCAATAATCCAATGGAAAACAAAGACATTTCATAGGAAAACTAATACAAATGACCAACGAATACATTAAAAGATGCTTAACTTAATTAGTAATAAGGGAAATACAAATTTAATCAGTAATGGGTATTATTCTTTACTCAATGGATTTAAAAATTTTAAATGGTGTTAACATTCAAACAGGTGTGGATGAGGGTGTGAGAGAAAAGCACTTTCATTTTTTTTGTGGGGAACTGTGATGATGCTGAATAAATTTAATAATTGGTACGGCACTGGCTCTGACCAATAATGGACACTAGTCAATTCACTCCACAGGTATACACCAGTGGAATATCAACCCTATGTAGCAGAGTAAATTAGTAAAACTTTTTGGATAGCTATTTGGGACACGTTGACACAAAACTTCACTAACAAATGAATCTATCCTATAGAAATATTCACATGTCACACACACACACACACACACACACACACACACACACACACACACACACACACACACAGAAGAATGTTCCCCGCAGAATTTTAAAATAACAAAACATTATGGGGGAAACTTTTGTCAGTAAGGGAATGGTTAAGTGGATAATGATCTGTTGTGGGATTCTGTGGGCTGATATGCGGGTAGTAAAAGAATTTACCAGAAACAAAAGAGTGAAAATAGAAGAAGCGTTTATTAAGTACACTGCTATAGGCAACAGCAGGCCACAGACCAGAGGTGTCTGTGTGCCCCCAGGTTGGTTACTGGGGTCTTTTATAAGAGAGAGTGACATTTTACCTCTTGTGCTGACGTGACTTGGACACAAAGGGGTTGCAGAGTATGTGATCGGCTTGTGCACAATTCTCTAATTGGTTGATGTTGAGGTAACAGGAAAGGGAGAGGATCATGAAAGGGTAGGGTGAGGATTTTGGTAGGGGATTGCGACTGGTCCTGGTGGCTAGGCTTCTGGTCATTGTAAGGTTGATCATTGTCTAGAGTAGTTAGTTCAGCTAAGGCAGGTAGGTATTAAGAAAGGAATGTTCTTTGTTATCTTTAAAGGGCAGCAGCTGGAAGTTTGAGGGGGCCTTGGAGCAGGAATCTGCCAGATGTCTGTGGACTGCACATGATCTGTTTCCACTATGGAGTCCCATGCAGTTCTTAGAAGAATAAGGTAGACCAGAATTTAGTGGGAAAATGTTCAAGTTATAATACTTTGGAAAAATTAAATTGTAGAGCAATTTGTTTAGTATGATGACTTAAAAGTAAGAGGAAAACTTTATACGTATATATAGCTATGTAAAGTAAGGAAAAAAGCAAACTGTAACTGTGCTTGAATATTTATTACTTCATTCATTTGTTAAAGTATTCAACAGATGTTGATGGAGCACTACTTACATGCCAGGCACTTCTCTAGGTACTTGTGATACGTTAACAAAACAAAACAGAAAAGTATTATGTGTTCACATAGGACAAAAATTAAAAAATATTTGCCAAAGATAACAAATGTGTACCATGCTTTCTGCTACTTTTTCTACATTCATGGCAAATATAACTAATTAAGCTGTTCATACAAATCTAGGTAGTCTCAGAAATCTTGTCAATGACATTTTCAAGGTAGTTATTATAAATCAACAAAATTGACACTTGAGATGAAATATTTTTCATGGCTCTAATATACATAAGGATATTAATAAGAGAAAGTAATGTTTTGAATGATTTAAATTTTTTCCACTTTACTTTCTAATGGTATTTCATGACTTTGTATGACTGATGTATTTTAAAGTAAAATTAAGGATTGTTCTCTCAAAAAGTAAACCAAGTAGAGTGATGTCAGTGGGAATGACAGATAAAGGACCTCTGAAAAGCCTCTCCTCCATGATAAAATGAGAACAATGACAGAAATTGTCAGAATCAACTTTTTCAGGACTCTGGAAAGAAACCACATGTTCGGACCATTCTGTAGTATGTTTATTCAAGAAAGAATGGTTTGATCTCAATAAGAACAGTGAGCCTAGTGGCATGCTAACATGCCCTATTCTTATGCCCCTTTCTCAGTCTCCACCCTTAGCCTTGAAATCCCAAAGCCCACAATCATGGTGAAATTCACCAACAGTTTAGCAGCCATTGGAGGAGTCAGAATGGGGTTGGAACTCTTTCAAACACCCCCCCCCCCTTTCAGCAAATTGCTATTATTTGACTTGTCTGCCAGTTCCATGGATAACTCCAGTTTTAGGACTTATCTTTACTTGACCTGACCCAGAGCTAACCCAGTGTGAAAAGCTTTTTTCCTCAGGGGTAATTGCTGAAACCAATTACAGGGAGGTAATTAACTTTGCAGCTGCCTGAGGTTGTGGATAACACTTGAGGCAAACAATAGACTAACCATGAAATTTAAAAAGAAAAGCTGGGGAATGATGTCCATAGGGGCTTTGAAAAGCTCTGACACAATCCTAGAAATTTAGAAGGCTATGTGCATGCCCAGAGCCGTGTGCAGCTGTGCACATGCTCAGGAAAGACCTGAGAAGGCACTGAGCTTTCAACTCTGGCTGATCTTGAGGTTCTGCATAAGCAGGAAATGAAAACTAAAGCTGCCTGACTGAGTCTTGATATCATTCCCCTGTATGCACACAGAGCCTCTGGCAAAGACTGGGTGAATTATTGGTCCAAATGCTTATTGAAATCTTTCTCCAATCATTAGCTGACCACTAAGCTAACCAAGCAGAGAGTTCAGTGGCTGCACATGAAAAAGAATACAGACTTTACAGGATTAGTTCAGAAATATCAATAAATAAGTAACACATCATGACCAACTAATAGTAACAACAAACCATGCCCTGTAGAGGGGTTCATAAAATAAATCACAATAAATTTCAATTTTTGATATAATACAATGTTCTCCAATCACAATGGAGTAAAATTAGAAATCAATAACAAAAGGAAATCTGAGAAGTTCACAAATATGTGAAAATTAAACAACATACTTCTAAGTAACCAGTGGATCATAGTAGAAATCACAAGGGAAATTAGAAATTATTTTGAGGTGAATGAAAAATTAAACACAATATATCAAAACTTAAGAGATTTAGTTAAAGCAGTGCTTAGAGGGAAATTTAACTCAAATCATTAACCTAAGCTTTCACCTTTAGAAACTAGAAAAAGAAGAACAAACTAAATCCAGAATAAGCAAAAGGAAGAGTATAAACGGAAATAAAGGGAATAGAGAATAAAAAAAACAAGAGAGACAATCAAAGAAACCAAAACTTGATTGAAAGATCAGCAATATTGAAAGAACTTTAGATAGACTGCCCAAGAAAAATAAAAGTACTCAAATTTCTTAAACCAGGAATGAAATGGGAAATTCCTATTGACCTTTCAGAAATAAAAAAGATTATAAGGGAATACTAAATAATTGTATGCCAATGAATTCAATAACTTTGATGAAATGGACATTTTCTTAGACACAAACTTTTAAAGCTAACTCAAGAAGAAACAGAAAATGTATATAGACCAATAGCAAGTAAAGTAATTGAATTAGTAAACAAAGCTTCTCACAAAGGAAAGTTCAGGACTAGATTAATTCACTGGTGATTCCCACCAAATATTAAGTAAGAATTAACACCAATCCATCACAAACTCTTCTAAAAGTAGAAGAACAGGAAATATGTGCCAATTCATTCTGTGAGACCAGTATTATCCAGATAGCAAAATCACAGAAAACTACAGACCAATATCCCTTATAAATACAGACACAGAAATCCTCAACAATATATTAACAAACTGAATCCAGAAACGTATAAAGGTTATATATACTATATCATGACATATTATGTATAGTTATATATTATGTGATTATATATTATATTATATGAGGCTTATACACTATGACAATGGGGATTTATCTAAGCCATGGTTGGCTGGTTGGATGGTTGGTTTAGTATCCCAAATTAATGGAATACATCGTATCAATAGAATAAAAGCTTAGAAACCTCACAAGCATCCCAAGAAACACAAAAAGCACTTGACAAAAATCTTACATCCTTTCATGATAAGAACTAGGAATACAAGAGAACTCCCTGAACCTGATAAAGGCATTTACAAAATTTCCACAGCTAACATCATACTTAATGATGAAAGACTGAGAGTGTCCCTGCCCCACCCAATATCAGGAATAAGACAAGGATGTCCACTCTAACAACCTCTATATTAGTGGTGGATTAACAAGGAAAATTGGGCAAGAAAAAGAAATAAAAGGTATCAGATTGTAAAGAAAGGAGTAAAACTATCTCTACTTACAGAGAACATGATCTTATAAAATCTTGAGGAACCAACCAAGTCCCTAATAAAACAAATTAAAAAAAAACTTCAGCAAAATTGCAGGACCCAAGATCAATATGCAAAAATTGATTATATTTTTCTATGATAACAATTAACCATTTGAAAATGAAATTAAGAAAATTCCATTTACAATAGCATTAAAAAATGAAATACTTAGGAATAAATTAACCAAGAAGGTGTGAAAGCATCATTGAAAGAGATTAAAGAGGATCTAAATAAATGGAAGGTATCCCATGCTCATGGATTGGAAGATTTAATATTGTTAGAATGATAATACCCCTCAAATTGATTTAATGATTCAATATAACCTTCTCAAAATCACACCTACTCTTTTTGTAGAAATCTACAAAATAATCCTAAAATTCATATGGAAATACTAGGAACCTAGAGTAGCCACAATAATGTTGACAAGAAGAAAAAAGTGAGAAGACTCACAGTTCCTCATTTTGAAATTTAATACGCAGCTATCATAATCAAGACAGTGTAGTATGAGTGTAAGAATAGACATATAGAACATAGGAATAGACTTGAGAGTATAACAATAAGCTCTCACATTCACACTGATTTTCCCCAAGGATGCTAAGACAATTTGGTGGGCAAAGGATAATTGTCTCAACAAATGATGGTGAAACAACTGTATATCCACATGTAAAATGAGGCTGGGCTCCTATATCATACTGTGTACAGAAATTAACTCAAAATAGATCACTTAAATGTAAAGGTGGAAACTATAAAAGTATTAGAAGAAACCTTAGACATAAAATTTCATGACCTTAGATATGGCAATAGATCCTCAGATAAGACATCATAAACATAAGCAACAAAAGAAAATTAATAAATTGGACTTCATAGAAATTTTAAAAGAACATTTTTGTGATCCAAAGTACAATATCAAGTGAAAAGAGAACCTACAGAATGTAAGGAAATACTTCCAAATCATATATGTGATAAGGGACTTTTATTCAGAGTGTGTAGAGACCATTAAAAACTGAACAAAAAGACAAACAACCCAATTAAAAAATGGGCAAAGCACATGAATCCACATTTCTCCAGAGATGACGTACTCACTGTCACTAAGCGCATGACAAGATGCTCAGTATCATTTGTTATTAGGCTAATACAAATCCAAACCAAAAGAGACACCAATTCACACCAACTAGGATGGCTGTAATGAAAAAGACAGTAACAGGTGTTGGCTATGACGTGGAGAAATTGGAATGGGCATGCATTGCTGAATTGCTCATGAATTCATGAATACTCACACATATAAAATGGCATAGCTGCTGTGGAAAACAATTTGGCATCTCTCAAAAAGTTAAACGTAGAGTTAATGTATGATCCAGAAATATCATTCCTAAGTATATACCCAAGAGAACTGAAAACATATAGTTGCACAAAAACTTGTACATGAATGTTGACAGAAGAATTATTCAGAATCACCAGAAAGTGGAAACAACCCAAATATCCACCAAAGAATGAACAGGTAAACAAAATTTGGTAAAACCACCCAGTGGAATATTGCTCAGCAATAAAAAGTATGCAGTACTAATACATTCTACAGTACTGATGAACCTTGTAAATATGCCAAGTGAAAGAAGTTGGAAACAAAAGGCCTTACATTGTATAATTCCACTTATATGCAATGTCCAGAATAGCAAAATCCATAGAGATAGAAGGTAGATTAATGGTCACCAGGGTTCGGGTGAGGGGGAATTGGGAGACAGTGCCAATATGTAAGGGATTTCTTATGAGGGTAATGGAAGTGTTCTGGAATTAGATAGTGTTGATCATTGCATGGCTATGTGAATACACTAAAAACAACTGAAGTTTCCACTTTAAGTGTGAATTTTATGATATGTATAGGAGTATATATCAATGCAAAAGTTATTATCTGAGAAAAACATATACTATATTGCTATCCCTAGTTAAGAGACTGATGTGATTATGATGAGTATGTTTTGGTAAGGTGATAGTGAAAGATGAGGTCAGAATATTTTGCTGCAGTGATTCAGAAAATAAAATACTGAAGTCCTTAATGTCAGAAACAATATAAGAATACCTCCTATCCCTGCTGCTGCTGTTATTATTATTATTTATTTTATTATTGTTATTATTATCATACTATGAAAGCTCTAGTAAGAACCATACATCAAGAAACAGAAGTGACAACTATAGCTATTGAAAATAAGCAGAAAGTATTTCCATTATATGTAGGTGATAAGATTATTCTCTGAAAAAAACCCCATGAAGTTCAACTTAAAAATTGTTAGAATAGGAATGAATAAGATGGACATTTTTACATATAAGATCAACTGCTTGCATTTACATTCCAAAATCTTATTAGAAAATAATATCCAAAAGTTCATTTTCCAGGATTAGAAAAAAAAAAAAAAACCTAGAAATAAACTTAACCCCACAAGATTTGGGATTTATGTGAAGAAAAGCAAAAAATTGAGAGCTATGAAAAAAGACAAGTAAATGCAGAAGCAGATCATAATTCTGGACAGCAACACTGAATAGTTTTAAATTGTTAAATTATTTTCAAAATAATTTATGAGCCCAATGTAACTTTTATTCCAAGCTCCTGAAGAATTTATGTTGGAATATTATGAAAAGATTCTAAGGATCATCTGGAGGAATAAACAGTGAGACTAGCCAAGGAAATTTTGAAAAGGAAGAGTAATTAGAGAGGCCTTGTAACTTTACATATTCTAACTTCACCTCTCTGCCACCCCTGCCTCATTTCAAACCACAGTAGCCAGGAAGATGTGGAACTGGTACAAGAATCAGTATCTGCAATGGAAAGAATAGTCCAGCAGAAAAACCACCACCACCAGTACCACTACCAGTACCAACAGCAACAAAACCCTTGACTTTATAAAGAATTCAGAATATGACCAATATGACAATACAAATTAGTGGGGAGAATAGGATTATTCAGTTAGTGGGGCTGGTACTATAGACTAAATATTTGAAAAATAAATTTTTATTCCACTTATATTCCTTACCTCAGATTCATTAACCACTTTAATATGAGAAACAAACAAAAATTTAAACCAAGGAAAAAGCTGAATATCGATTTAACTATAGCTGAGAAGGAACTTTCTGAGCATAAATTAATAAAGGAAACCACAAAGGAAAAGATTGATAAATAAGACTACATAAAAACTAAAACCTTGTGTATATAGAGTACCCCATGGATGGTTTCTACCATGGGTTTAGAGTAGAAGGTTGGCAGGACTTACTTGGCTTGTGTTTGGAAAAATCACTGTGACTGCTTTGTGGAGAGTAGATTCTAGAAAGGCAAGAATTGGAAGCAGGTAGACTATTTAGTAGGGTGCTGCAGTAATTTAGGAGAGAGATGGTTCTGGCTTGGACTAGGGAAATAATGGAGATGGTTAAAAGAGACCAGATTTGGGGTACATTTTGAAGCTAGAGCACTATTTCTAGAGCCTTGGCTGTATGGATAATTAAGGAATAGAATAGTTAGAGGGATACTCAGGGTCAGTAAACAGTTTTTCAGATGTGATAAAGATGTGAATATGCTTATAATCTGGAAGGAGAGAACCAATAAAGAGGAAGATGTTGGATCAGGAAAGAGTACATATACTTGAATACAGGAAGATATGGAAGGAAATGATAATTGGGTGTGATACAGAGCACACCTAAATGAATTAGCTTTGACAAGAAGGAAGCATTCTTCATTTGATGAGATGGTGAAGAAAAGAAAAGGATGGGTACCGGATATGGCTGTGTTTTTAGATGGTAGATTGCGAAGGTGAAGACATCCATGCCTAACTACCTCTATTTTCTTTGTAGTGGGGCAAGGGTGCATTAGGGCCAAAGCTGATTTTGTAGGAGAGTGACCTGTGCAGTCACACAGGGGCCCCTCACTCAGAAGGGAGCTCTATACTTAGGGTTTAATACTCTTTGATCACTGTCTTGAAATTTGGGATCACTTTATCTTTGAATTTGTTTTGTAAGTAAAGTCCAGTGAGAAAACGGAGTACGTGCTCAAGTACCAGACCACTGGATCAGGCGTGCCTTAGCACATGCGTGGTATTGCCTCCTACTGCCTCCCCAGGTCTGAGTCTTTGCTGCCCACTCCCCTGCCCTTGGCCAGTTACCACTGCCACCCTCTGTCACTGGCAGAGGCCTGGGTATGAGCATGTTGAGGGTCGGGGTCAGGTGTGCACATCCCATTCCTCAAGTAATAATAGGGCAGGGGCCTGGGTAACTACGAGTGTCTACATTCGTCCCAGAAGTATCTGTGCACCTGAGGGCGTTCAGCATCGTACGGTAATTAAAAGAACATCTTGAGAAGTTGACAAAGAAAGTGCAGAAGGAAGAAAAATGCATTTATCTTTCTTTTTGAACAAGTGGCCCAGCATTTTCGTCTTGCACTGGGCCCTGCAAATTATGTAGCCAGCCCTAATTAGGGGCCTTCTGGAGGACAGTTAGGGCTTGGAATAATGCCTCAGTGGAATAGGAGACTGAGTATGTAATAGGATCTCTAAGCAATGTCATGAATTTGGATTGGCACTAATTTACACTGTTATGTGCCATCTCTCTAGAAGCATTTAGCATCAATTTATCTGTTAACTGGTGATTTCAGAGCGAGTATGATAGAAATACAATACTGAAATTAAGGAAGCAGTCTTCATGTGATTAATAAGGCTTTTTAATGAAAAAGCCACTAAGCAATGATCCTTTGAAAGCGTTGACCCTAGCACCAAAAGTGAGAGTCCTCAAACTTCTGCAGTATTATCTAGTCAACATTTTGCATTTAGCTTTTCTAGGCTATGTGGTTTAGATTACTTCATCGGTCTCTTTAGATGCCTCTCCCCAGTTGCAGGGTAATGGAGGATATAGATTCTGTTCTGACTTTTGTGATATTTGTTTAGGCGCAGTGATTTTGTGTTAGGCATAGCTGAAAAAAAAAAACAACATTTCATAGCAAATTTCACTTCCTTTCTCAAAGACCCAGGAAAGAAGCCCAACCATCTTAAGATCAGAAAGATTTGCTCTGGTCCAGAAAGTCGATGACTCATTTGAAACATACATTTTTCTTTTAATCTTAAACTGGAAAGCTCCACTAAGATCATAAAATTTCCTTGCTTGACTGAAGCTGCAGCATTTTGAGAGGAGGTAAGCATAAACATTAATTTGAGACTTGCAAGCTAACATTAGATTTTGCTTTTTGTTTGAGGCTATGTACTGGTTTCACTTTGCCTAGAGTCCCTTTAGATTGGGGAAGATAGGGACATAAAAATGCAATTTCTCAGTGGTGTTACTCTGAACTACTTTATTATGCAGTTAGCTGTTCGGCCAGCAATGTGTTCAGTGACCTGCTTGATTCCCTGTGCACACACGCCTTCTTTCTTGCTTTTCTATAAAGGCATTAGTTTCCACGACTCGAGACGAAAAACATTATCGAATGGGAAGTGTTTAGTGCCTCTGAGAAGCTATTTTTCGGTCTCACTTGAGTTGTTAAAGAATAGACCTGCATCTCAAAAATTTGACCTTTTCCAAGGAGAACAGTAGTTGAAGAGACAAAGAAGTTGAGTACCTGCTGCTTGAAGCTACTCTCTCCATTGATATGCAATTCATAAATGAAGGCAATATAGTACATTTGTCCTACATTGGGGGTCTTTGATCTCAGCCAATTGTAGAATACATCCATATCTCTTGCTTTAGGACTAATACATGGAGCTGTTACACAAGGCATGAGAAATTCAATATTAAGGTGAATTTGATTATAGTTCTTTCCCAACTTTTTATCCTGCTTCAAGTGACTGGGTCTCTACCTGGTCCCTGAGACTTTTCTATACTGATAGGCTACCAAATCTTGAGGGATGGAGACCCTGCCTTGTTCTTGCCAGTTCTAACCTCAAGCTATATTCCCATGACTGAAGCCCTGTTACCAGCTACCAGACTTTCCTCGGTGCCTCCTGCCAGCTTAGATCTTTGACTACCACACTCCTAACACTTTGTAGTTGTGCTCTGTACACGTGGGAAATTCTTGTACCCATTGTTATCACTATGTCAACAGCTTGTCCATGCCATAGGACTGTTACATTATTTCCTTGGAGACCATGTTTCTTCTGTGTGGCAGGGTTTATTCCTATTACTTGACATTTCATCAGTTTCCCACAGTCTGCAGCACCTCAGTGTGTCCTATTTTAGTAAATCCTTTGGTTCCTAGTTCTGCCACAGAAAAAGACAGAACAATACACTGGAGTATGGAGTATCATCAGAAGACTGTAGATTCAGATGCTTTGAACTTGTAGGACATTCAAAGACCATAATTTTTCCCAGCAAAGATGCTTATAAGGGAAATCAAGGTGAAATCAGTATTTTGATTTCACCTTTGGAGAGAAAGAATTTTGCAAGTTTAGAGCTAGTAGAGTGAAATAGAAATATTTTGGTTGGTTAGAAATCAACAGAAAATAATCAGAAATATCATAAGCAAAATAGGGCGAATTTGCTATAAAGGGGTATCTCATGGAACTATGGATTTAAATGCAACCCATCTTGAGGAAGGGACTCTCTCATCATCTCTCACATTTGTTTTTATTTATCCATCTGCTTCATTCTCTGAAGAGAAGTCTTGTCAGCTTTTAAGATGATGGGAAAGAAAATAGGATCTTTTAAAAAACAAACATATATTTGATCATGTAACTCCTTGCTTTAAAACCCTCCAGTGGATTTCCATTGCACTTAGACTAAAATCTAAAGTCCTTAAGATGCTCTACAAAGCCGTATGTTATCTGGTCCCTACCTACTTCTGTAATTTCCTTTCCTACCACTTCTTGTTTATTCCTCTGACTTTATAGACAATTTAGATCACGCTTTTGTGTCTTTACAATTTCCGTTTCCATTATTCTTTATTATATCGCCCTGTCCTACTTTTTTTAGTACACGTTCCTTACTGAAATTATGCTGTTCATGAATTTATGTTTATCATCCAATACCATCTCAATTGTGAGCTGCATGAAAGCTAAGACATTACCTGTCCTTTTCACTCTCGTAGCTCCAGTACTTAGAATTATGTGTGGCACACATCAGTGAACACTAGTTAAACCAATTAAAAGAGCTAGATGATTGCACGTTGAGAGTCAGACATCAGCAGAGTGACCTGGCACTAGGGAGGAAAAATGCATAAACAATATGTATGATGATAAACAATAAATAGTCATTTTAACTCATATTTTAGGAATATTTACTCTCTGGCACTGTTCAAAGAACTTTCTCTGTGTTATCTCATTTAGTCCTCTCAGCAACCCTATGAGGTAGATGCCATTATGATCCCCATTTTAAATTTGCGGAAGCTGAGCCATGAAAATGTTAAGTGGCTTGCCCAAGGTCAAACAGTTAGTAAAGAGAAAGCCAGGATTCAGGATAGAGACCTGGATAGTCTGAGTCCACACACAGTATACTTAATCACTAATGCATATTGCCTTCCTTGGTTGCATAGCAACACAGCAAAAGAAACTTGATTCTGAAGGAAATTCTCCTTAATATGTTCTCTAACCAGAGTTATATCTAAGACCTGAACATGTAAGTCCTAACTTAGGTTTGGAATAAATAAGCAGACCCACGGGCAAATCAAAGTGTGTGGGAGCCAAGCTATTCTCAACACAAATTTAAAATGCTGAAAATTGAATTTACCAACTTTAAGAACGGTGAAAATAAAATCACTGGGAATAAAATGTGAAGGTAGATTTCATTTTTCTGTCTCTATTTGATGGTCTTTCAGAATGAAGTACACAGCACTGTTTAAAAAACACTATGTGTGTGTGTGGGGGGGTGGTATCACATTCAACTACTTCTTCATAGTTTGTCTCAAAAAAGGGCAATATTAAATTTGTGTGCATTTATAAGCATTCATCCAACCAGTGGAACATCTTTTTTTTCATGTAAAGCAAAATTGGTGTTATAAAAGAACTGCTGAAGTATAAATGTTGAAATTACCCTCAGACCAGAAAAAAATAGAAAATGTGTTTACCTTAAGGGCAGGTGAAAGAGACATGGAGCTGTCCACCAAGAGGATATTAAAATGGAAATGTTACTACGAAATGTTGAATACTTTTTTTTTTTTTTTACAGTGTGTGTTGTTTGCCACAAGATGGCAGCTAACAATTGTCATTTGAATATGGCAAAGGTAGGTAGGCAATGTTGTGCAGAAATCCTTTCTGTTGTTAATGAAATACAAATTGAATTTCAAAATTTTCTTTAACAGTATACAAATTTGTATAAAAAACATGGTGCATATATTTTGACAATATATATTGTCAAAAAATATATATATAAACAGCCAAGATTTGGGGGGTTTATAGATCTTTAAAGTTATTGGGACGATGCTATTGATTGTTAGACAAAAAAGGTCCTGGATAAGGCTTATAACAGAAAGTACAAACTATATAAAAAGATGTGCCACGATTTTGGTGAAGAATGGAAATGTATAGTTTGAATAAGGGAACCAAGCTTTATTACAGCTAATTAATCATTGCAGTAATGATGCTCATCTTGGTTGTTGAACCGATGGTTCAGTAAACTACATCAGTCACTAAGAGAGCCAAACCATGAGAGGAAAGCCATTTTACAAAAGTCGATCAGGCGCAAAACATTGCTCTTTAAGCTCAGCCTTCTCCATGAAGTCCTTTCTCATTTCCTCTGAATTCCTATCATACCTGCTGCCCAAACCATTCCCTTTAGGATTTAATCATACTTGGAGCTATGGTGTAGTCTGTGTCTTTTGAATTTTTTTTTAGCTTATAAAGTCCTTTGCATTTTATGTTTCATGCGAAACATGTGGCTCACCTGGCAAAGCGCTCAGTTACAGAATGGTCATAGTGTCGTGGGCAGTATAACACAGAAGTTAAGAGTCTGAACCCTGGATCCATACTGCCAGGATTTGTATCCCATCTCTGTGTAATCTTACATAAATTATTTAATGTCTCTGAGCCTTAATTCTTCTCAAATGTAAAATGATTAGTAGTTAATATAAGCAAAACATTTAAAATGGCGCTTGGTGTGAAGTAAGTTCTTTATTAGTCTTTGCTGCCAATGATTCACATCTTGGAGAGACCCCTAATATGAGAGGTCCTAGATGCCTCTTGAGCTGCCTCCTGGTAGAGTTATTAAACCTGGTACTGGGAAACCAGCTGCTCTCTGCTGGTAAGCCCTCTGGTCACAATGACATCAAATGATGTTTCCTTAAGAGGAAGAAAAAGTTTAGTCATAAGTACCTGGAAGTCCCATAACCTGTTCTATAAGGAGTAGTTTCTCCTGTCATACTTCCAGGAAGGAAGCTTTCTCCATACTGGAATTTGCAAAGCTGGTGCACCACTTTCTGATATGGAGAGCTCTGCTCTCTAAGGGTAGGGGTCTGTTGTTTTGTAATGTGGTCAGCTTTGCTGAAGTGCTGGTCCAGTATTTTCTCTTGGACTGTGTCTTGTCCCAGCCATATGATGGGATGAAGGTGGTGGTGGTGGTAATGGAAGGTAATCAATATTTATTGAATCTTACTATATTTTAAGCCTTGTAGTAAGAACTTTCACATATAGTATCACATGTAATTATCACAATTATTAGTCATATTTTACAGCCAAGGAATCTGAGATTCAGAGAGGTGAGTAACTTTCCCAGGATCGTATGACTAATGTTTTACCGTGCAATACTGTACAATTGTGGGTACTGTATGATGGTGGAACCAGGATTTTAATCAAGATCTTTAGCTAGGGCACATGTAATTCTTTTTAAATTCCTTATATATTACCATGGGAATGATCAGATCTTTCATCCTGTTCTAGTGGGTGATGCCAGCTTTTCTGACGTTACTTAAATGTACCAGTTCAGGCAATGACTCTTTGGGGTTAATCTTATCAATTTGTTCTGTAATGAATTTCAACTCACCCCCTACAACACTCACACTACAAATATGTACACAGGAGCAAGATTTTTGTATCTGTTCTCATATGTATATATCTCTTCTTGATCTCTTAGTTTTGGAGCTCTTTTGTTGACATCTATTGGCACAACAATGTTGTTCTTTCTGGAGCTCTTGCCTGACTGATTCTAGGCTAGTGGCTGCTTTTATACATGGTCTCACCTTTACTCCTCTTAATGCCTTTCCTCCATCCTTATGGTCTTTAGTTCTGCTTGCAAGAAAGCAGATAATTCTTCCTTGGTGAACAACACACTGGTCCACCCATGGAGAGTTTGATGTTCCCTTCTCAGTGATCCCACTGCATTTTTTTCATGGTTCTATTGGATGGTTTAGACATGTGAACATATTTTAGAATTGCCAGGTTTAGCAAATAAAAATGCATAGGCATGCCAAATACTGCATGGGACATACTTGTACCAAAATATTATTTGTTGTCCACCTGTAATTTAAATTTAAATGGACATCCTGTAATTTTTCTGGCAATCCTGAAAGTTGGAAGTATTTATTTTATTGAAGTATAATTGACATACAATATTATGTTAGTTTCAAGAGTACAACATAGTGATCTGACAATCAAATATATTATGAAATAATCACCATGACAAGTCCAGTAATGATTTGTTACCATACAAAATTATTACAGTATTAATGACTGTATGCCTTATGCTGTATATTACATCCCTGTGACTTAGACGTTTTTTGTAACTGGAAGTTTGTATCTCTTAATCCCCTTCACCTATTTTGACCAATCCCCTATTCCCCTCCCCTCTGGCAACCACCAGTTTGCCTTCTGTATCTATCAGTCTGTTTTACTTTGTTCATTCGTTTTGTTTTTAGATTCCATCTGTAAGTGAGATCATACAGTGCTTGTCTTTCTGACTTGTTTCACTTAGCATAATACTCTCTAGGTTCATTCACGTTATTGCAAATGACACAATCAGTCTTTTTTTTTCTAACTGAGTAATAATCCACTGTGTGTGTGTGTGTGTGTGTGTGTATGTGTGTATACCACATCTTCTTTATCCATTCATCTAGTGATGGACATTTAGGCTGCTTCCATATCATGACTATTGTAAATAATGCTGTAGTGAACACAGGGGTGCATATATCTTTTTGAATTAGTGTTTTTGTGTTCTTTGGAAAAATACCCAGAAGTAGAATTGCTGGATCATATAGTAGTTTTATTTTTAACTTTTACAGAAGCCTCTGTAATGTTTTCCATAGTGGCTGCACCAGTTTACATTCCCACCAACAGTGCTCAAGAGTTCCCTTTTCTCCACATCCTCACGAACACTTATTTTTTGTTGTCTTTTTGATAATAGCCATTCTGACAGGTGTGAAGTGATATCTTACTGTGGTTTTGATTTGCATTTCCCTGATGATTAGTGATGTTGACCATCTTTTCATGTGTCTTCTGGCTGTGTATATGTCTTCTTTGGAGAAATACCTATTCAGGTTCTCTGCTCATTTTTAAAGTGGATTGTTTGCTTTTTTGATACTGAATTGTATAATTTCTTTATATAATTTGGGTATCAGCCCCTTATCAGATATATCATTTGCAAATATTTTCTCCCATTGAATATGTTGTCTTTTAGTCTTGTTGACGGTTTATTTCACTGTGCAAAAGCTTTTTAGTTTGATGTAGTCCCATTTGTTTATTTTTTATTTTGTTGCCCTTGCCTGAGGTGACAGATCCAAAAAAGTTGCTAAGGCTAATGTCAAACATCATTCTGCCTATGTTTTCTCCTAGGAATTTTATGGTTTCAGGTCTTATATTTAATTCTTTAATCCATTTTGAGCTTATTTTTATATGGCATAAGAAAATAGCCCAGTCTGATTCTTTTGCATGTTGCTGTCCAGTTTTCCCAACACCATTTACTAAAGAGGCTGTCTTTTCCCCATTGTATATTCTTGCCTCCTTTGTCAAAGATTAGTTGATCATATAAGCATGGGTTTATTTAAAGATTAATTGACCATATAAGAATGAATTTATTTCTGGGATTTTAATTCTGTTCTATTGATCTATGTGTTTATTTATGTGATAGTACCATACTTTTTGATTACTATAATTTTGTAGTATAGTTGGAAATCAGGGAATATGATACCTCCAGCTTTGTTCTTCTTTCTCAAGTTTACTTTGGCTGTTCAGGATCTTTTGTGGTTCCACACAAATTTTAGGCTTTTTTTGTTCTTGTTATGTGAAAAATGCCATTGGTATTTTGATAGGGATTGCATTGAACTGTAGATTGCTTTGGGTAGTATGGACATTTCAACAGTATTAATTCTTCTAATCCAAACACAGTATATCTTTTTATTCATTTATGTCATCTTCAACTTCTTTTATCAATGTCTTAAAGTTTTCAGAGTACAGGCCTTTCACTTCCTTGGTTAAATTAATTCCTAAGTATTTTAGTATTTTTGATGCAGTTGTAAATGGGATTGTTTTTTTAATTCCTCTTTCTCATAGATTGTTATTAGTGTATAAAAACACTACAGGCTTCTGTATATTAATTTTGTATCCTGCAACTTTACTGAATTCATTTATTAGTTCTAATAATTATTTTTTGTGGAGTCTCTAGGGCTTTCTATATATAGTGTCATGTCATCTGCAAATAGTGTTAGTTTTACTTCTTTTTTTTCCAGTTTGGATGCTTTTTATTTCTTTTTCTTGTCTGATTGCTGGGGCTAGGACTGCCAATACTATATTGAATAAAAGTGATGAGAGTGGGTATTTTTGTCTTACTCCTGACTTAGAGGAAATGCATTCAGCATTTTACCATTGGGTATGATGTTGGCTCTAGATGTGTCATATAGAACTTTTATTATGTTGAGGTATGTTCCCCCATACCTAACTTTGTTGAGAGTTTTTATTGTTAATGGATGTTGAATTTTGTCAAATGCTTTTCTGCATCTATTGAGATGATCATATTATTTTTATCCTTCATTTTGTTGATGTGGTGTATCGCATTGACTGATTTGTGGATACTGAACCATCATTGCATCCTTGGGATAAATCTCACTTGATCATGATGTTTGATCCTTTTAATGTATGGTTGAATTCAGTTTGCTAATATTTTGTCGAGGATGTTTGCATCTATGCTCATCAGGGATATTGACCTATAATTTTCTTTTTTTGGGTGTCTTTGGTTTAAAATCAGGGTAATGCTGGCCTCACAGAATGAGTTTAGAAGCATTCCTTTCTATTCAATTTTTTGGAATAGTTTGAGGATAGGTATTAAGTCTTCTTTGTATGTTTGATAAATTTGCCTGTGAAGCCTTCTGATTCTGGACTTTTGTTTGTTGGAAATTTTTTGATTACTATTTCAACTTCATACTAGTAATCAGTCTTGAAATTATTATCATATGTTTCTTCCTCCCTTCTTTCTTGCCTCACTTTCTCCTGTCAGTGAAGTTTCACTGTCACTTATATGGAGGGAGATGGTATCCCCAGGGTTTACCATAGTGCCTACATACAATAGGGTCTCATATGTTGAAAGGAAATAGTTTCTAGAGGGTGTCAAGTTAATTCAATTGGTTGAATGCTATGAGGTATTGTGTTCATCATATAAAGAACTGGTGGTTGAAAAACAGGTAATCTCCATTATTCCCTGTGAGTTACACTTGAAATAATGAAACAGTCATTACCTAGCAAATTAATTTGGTCAATACCAGATAAATTATTCTACCAGAGTGAATTCGAGGAACATAAATCATGTTAAGTTGCTTTATTTCCATTGGTCTCATAGAAGTGGGTCTATACAACCCCTCCCCCAGACTCTCAAATTAAGTAATACATATGTAACGGTTTTACCTTAGTTATTAACTCATATTGCTATCTTTTTAAATTGGAAGTCTCCTGTTAACGTCACCAGCCTGCACTCTTTAACCATCCCCCCTTTCCATTCCTGCCCTTAGTGGATCAAGATGGATACAGACTAACTGAAGTGTGAAAGAAGTTTTCCAAGAGAGTTTCTTTGAATTTTTTGTTTATGAACTTCCAGCTGTAGTAAAAAATTTGTGGTAAATTAATGAGAAACATTTACATTGTTACATATATCTAAATGCGTCTTAAAAAACACTTTCTTTCTGCAACATGATGTTTAATATTAGAACTATTTCCAAGATGGAAAAGGAAAGAATTTTTAGAAATAGAGGGTTTTTAAAAAAAACTTAGAGTTGTAACTACTCTCAAGAGGAACTTAAACTAATAATTATGAAATCAATTTATACTTTCATTGATGGAAAATATCTTAAATAGACATCATCTTAAATAGACATCCTGCTGAGAACCTAGAGATAAGCTCATCTGTGGAGCTGCACGAGGTTTTACTAAAAACAAAATTAGCTAATTTTGTGCAGCATTTACAGTCTTATTGCTCTTAACAAAATTCAAAACTCCATTTTAAGCCTACTAATATAATAGCTGCTCTTCAGGGTATAATAATAAGAGCCACCTACACAACTTGGAGGCTACATTTATAATGTGCTATAGCTCCAACTTATATAGACAAATGTTCCCTAGCCTACCAAATAGAGAAAACTTTACAGAAAAAGCATTTATTTCAGACAGTGATCTTATTTCTAATACATTTGCAGTTGCTTCCCAGTTGTCAGTATTCACTGGTCTGCCTTCAAGGATGGTCATCAGGATGTAAATGAGCAAACTTTCACAGTGCAAGGTCTTCAGGCAGAGTTTCCATTAGTTTCTATTGTCCAGTCTACTCAGCTGTAGAAGAGGGATGATATAAACACCGATTGGCTATCTACTTTGAATACAACACTATGCTAGTCACCGAAGACAATACAAAGATGGATAATGTGAATATTGGCCTCAAGTAGTTCACGTGCATATTGAATACATGAAGCACATGTAATCACGTTAAAATATGTGATGCAGACAGGATGCCCACAAACTGGTCACAGTGTTCAAGGACCATAATCTAATACACTGCATTTGTCATAGGCATTACAAGTTACTTGTTACCCATAATTTTAAGTTGCTGAAGTTTCTGAATAATTTACTTAAGACATAATTTTGTTAACACTACTACCTCTGCCATTTGCAATCATTCACTTTTTTTTTTGCAAGAGAAAAAGGAATGTGTCAGTTGTGTGAGGATTTGGCCCAATGACTCCTCAACAAGTGTGCAAGTAGGCTTTCTAGACCCTCTGTCCAGGTCTTGCATAGATGTCAGGAGGGCACAAGATATCAGGAAAGGAGAAATGGGGTAGAGAGTGTGGAAGCAGGGGTCTGGATGGAGTCTTGCTTATATCATTGTGCAAATATTTCTTTCTCCAGGAATTATATTTCCATCTTTTCATTTTTCTCTCTTGGGCTTCTCTCGTATTCATGCTTTCCAAGCAAATGACCCCCAAATGTCCAATTACTTCCCAGTCACCTTTAGACTGCTCTCAGTCATGATACAAACACAGCACAAAAAGTAAAGATAGCCTATAAAGTAGAAAGTGCCAGAACCAAACCTGGGCACCATGTGCCTCTGCAAAATTTGTGGTTTGTGTATCTAGTAACTACCCACACCCCAGGCATGTGGGCGTGTATGTGTTTGTCTGTGTATTTGAAGAGGGTCTGGGGAGGAGGGAAGATCTCCACCAGAATGATCTGCTTCCCTCTGTAGTTACAAAAATAGTTGGAAGTAACGATTTCATGGATTCTAGAAGGAACAAACGTACTTTACATTTGCAGGCAGTGTTTTCACAGAGAATGGTAAATGATTTTTCTAACGGTACTATTTGGGTAGAGTAGAATTTCTCCTTTTATTCCTATGAGAAACTGAGGCTCAGAGGAGCTCAAGCCTGGCCCAAAGCCATACATCTTGTAAAATATGGCTGCTCAGTATCTTTCTTTCCTCTCCAAGTCAGTAGTGGAACAAATGGTCATTCTTCGGTAACTGTTGTTTCTCTCCTCCTCCTGGCCCTCTCTGTCTTTTCCCAACTTTACAGACCACACCTGTACTTCACTGCGCTGATACTGGCGGACAGCCAGGACCAGGGTGATGTCTAACAATGAAGTTCCTTTGTACTCAAACAGGTCTTTTTGCTTCTGGTATCAGTGAGGCCCCTTGTCCTAGATGTAAATAGGTTATCTTTTTGAAAAAAGGATTTTTTAAAAGTCTTTTTAAATTACTTATTTATTTATATACTGGAGGTACTGGGGATTGAACTCAGGACCTCATGCATGCTAAGCACATGCTCTGCCACTGAACTATACCCCTACTCTCCTGAAGAGAGAGATGTTTCCACCTTTCCCTTTCCCTATCCTATTATATCAAGGAATAGCAGTAGAGACAGTTCACCTTGTCTAGAAGTGGAGTGCTAACTTTCTGATCACTGACATTGAGCTTTTCCTCACCTCAGTCTTGTCTTGCCGTGAATGTCATATAAAAGCAGAAGTGCGGCGGGTGCTCACAGCTGAACCGGCACCTGAATACATAGGGCACCTGTCCCTAAACCTTGAGTGGCAGACTGCCTGGGACTCCCTGGCTGGTATTCCATTAATCTTTATGCAATTTTCATGACTTCTTCCTGATTAGCTCACAAAAGTGGTCAAGAAAGTCTTGTTTTGTTTGGGGGGAACAGATTGGATTTTTTGTTTTCACATTTGGATCATCTGTGTACGTCTGATATGCTGAAGCTTCCTGTGTCCCCTTCAGCTTTACCTTGTAGGAATATGGTTATTTAATATTTTATACAGAGTAAAAGCCTTTATCCAAATATCATCTCTGACTTCTATCTTATTCCATCCATTCTATTATAGCACACTACGTATGTATACCTAGTAAAATTAAAATTAAAATTAAATTAGGATCAATTAAAATTAGGATCTGGATTCCTCAAGATGGGTATAGCAACTCTGAAGTGCACAAGTGAGAGTGCCTATCACTGGAAAGTAACAGGGTGGGAGTGGGGAGAAACTAAGTGTATAATGATTCTGTAGAAAGCCTTGGGGATGGAGTGCCTCTGTTGGACTTCTGTCTATGCCCTTAAGTCTAAAAATTCTGTGCTTCTTAGAGGATTGATCTGTACCCCTTTACTCCTAATTGTTAATAGACCACATAGCAAGCATGATATAAGTATCTACCTTTCTCTGTTTGTACTAAGATGTTCATTCTGTCTTAAATATCTGTAGAAATCTTGGTGGGAGAGAATGTAAGATAAAGTGTCTCCAACTCCCTTACTAATACTCAGGCTCATAGGTTTTCATACTAGGATTCTAGGAGTGCCTCTCTTCACATTGGAATAGAGCAGTCATGATGCAGCCATAGCAAATGGCACAGACAGGTGAATATGTGCTCAGGGGATCCTCAGCCAGAATACTGAGTCTGCCAGGAATGAGTCAGAATCCTATTGCCTCTGGACAAAGAAGGATCAAGATGGGGTCATCCAGAGCTTTGAATAGATAGCCTCGAAACAGGATGACTCAATAAGAGCATATTGGGGTTTACAGCCGAATTTTTGGAACTGAGTGGGAAGACTGAAGGCTCAGGTCCCAGCATTTGTGAGCTGAGACAGTCATCTACTGCAGTACATTTTGTTGGTTGCAGTGAAAAGTTTATGGTGGCAGCACGCTACCTTTCTCTTCTAATTGGCAGAGAAAAGCACCAGAGAATAATTAAATATCGCAGAGCAGGCTTGGAACTTACTGAGCAGGAATTGCCCAAAGGAATGGAGAAGACAAGGTTTCACCCAATTCATTCTTTAGTCCTAGTGGGCAGTATTGGTGTAGTGGGTATGGAAATGAATTGTTCAGGCTAACATGTGGTACTTGGATATATTGTGAGAATCCTCCAATTTAGGATCAAGGCAGCATTCATTAGAGGCAATTGTAGAATCTTTTCTTCAGCAGACCGAAAAAAAAAAAAAAAAAAACCGTGCCACTGCCAACGAGTTGTTAAACAAATACACCTTCCCTGCTGAGGAATGAAGCAAATCTGGATGGATTGCCCGGGCTTCTGACTAATTTATGACATGGTAGAGCTGACAGAGGAGGAATCGTAGCTGAATGGGAATACAGAGATACTGGGATGTGTCCACACTGACAGCTCAACTAACTAAAGCATTCATTTTGCAAGTAACAGGTTTAGGTGGTACTATCTTAATAGTCTAAATGGTTTATTTAAAAATTGAAGTGCACTTCACTGAATCATGTGTAAGAAATATAGCTATTCCACTTATTGTAATTAAAACAGACCTCTTTTTCCAGAGGAGCTATTAAAATAGATACTTTCAGAACATTTCTGCTTAACTTTCGGCGGGAAAATATTCCTGTTGAGGCAAACACAGACTTTTGCCCATTTCAAATATGAATCAAATTTGGGATTGCAGTTGGATGATGGCAAAGGGGAGTTTAACTCTTTGTCTTAAATACTTTTTTATGTGTTAATTTCTACGATGAAAATGCACTATGTTTGAAATTTATCTAAATATATATATATATATATATATGTATATATATATATATATATATATATGGATATAGTTATAGATACAGTAAAAGTGGCACTGTGTAGTGGTTAGCAACGTAGAATTTTAAATATGACAGATCTTGGTTCGTATTTCACCTGTACTATTTATTAATTTTATAGCCTTGGGCAGGTTACCTAACTTCATTTGTAAAATGAAGATAATAATACCTACCTTGAAGGATTGCTGAGAGATTGTGATAATGTATGTAAAGTTCTTTGCATAGAGCCTAGCACAGAAAGATATCCAATTAATGGTTAGCTATTATTTGTATTATTTTTACCTGTATAGTGTTTTTATAGTTTTTAAAGTTCTTTCAAACTTTATTTTATGTAAATGTCCTAACAATACTTAGAAAAATCAAAACCATTTGTTTATTCTTGCTTTTATTTCTACTGCTTGAGTAGACTGCCCTAGGAGAACATTTTTGAGATGTATGTCAGATAATGTTTTGCCTATATTTTCTTCTAGGAGGTTTATTGTATCTTGTCTTATGTTTAAGTCTTTGATCCATTTTGAGTTGATTTTTTTGTATGGTGTAAGGGAGTGTTCTAGCTTCATTGCTTTACATGCTGCTGTCCAGTTTTCCCAAAACCAAAGGGAAAATTTTCAAGGATATTGTCACTTTTTCCCACTGGAATGGTCACTAGTGGAGATATACACCCCCAGTCAGGATGCCTGCCCTTTCTGTTTCCAGTTTTGTCCAATGAGATCTTGGCCTTTACACTCAGTACTGATCAGGTTGCAATACATCATTTTGAAAATGGTGACCACAGAGCTCACATGTCATTATCCAGAATATAGGGATATATCCTTGAAGTATTTTTAACGTTTCTGAAGAAACTAAAAATCAATTAAAATCAAGAGGCTTTGGACATCTATGAAGAGAAAGTGCAAATTCAGCCTCAATAGTGGATACTTAGGTTCACTGTGAGGAAGTAGATATTAAAGGACCGTTTTATATGACATCCATAGAAAGCTATATTGACCCAGATCTAATAGGGCATGCAACAACAACAACAACAAAATGCTCTGCTAACATTAAACACAACAAACTCTAGAAAAGGTGGCAGTTAGCTTTCTGTTCTTGCCTTTTATGGACTTATGTTTTATGCATGTACTCTTTTTCATTTTTTACTTTTAAGAAAACTTCTTTCTAATGAAAGAATGCCATTTGCAGCAACATGGATGGACCTAGAGATGATCATACTAAGTGAAGTCAGTTAGACAGAGAAAGATAATTATCATATGACATCACTTACATGTGGAATCTAAAAACATGATACAAATGAACTTATTTACAAAACAGAAATAGACTCACAGACATAGAAAACAAACTTATGGTTACCAAAGAAGAAAGCAGGGGGAGGGATAAATGAGTTTGGGATTAGCCGATACAAACTACTATATATAAAACAGATAAACAACAAGGTCCTACTGTATAGTACAGGGAACTATATTCAATATCTTGTAATAATATATAGCAAAAAATAATATATATATATGTATAAATGAAGCAGTATGCTGTACACCAGAAACTAGCACAACATTTTAAGTCAACTATACTTCAATTTAAAAAAAGAAAAAAGAAGAAAAGAAAATGTCTTTCTAGCATACCCTTAGAGATTTCACCTGTGGACAAGCACTTGGATTAGTTCTCTAAGCATTACCTGGAGGGTGTGTTAAAATACAGATTGTTGGGCTCCAGCCCTAGAATTTCTGATTCATTTGAGAATTACTAGCAAGTTCCCAGATGCTGCTGATGTATTGGTTTGGGAACTATACTTGGATAACACTTGGATTCAAATAAGGAAAGGCCACAGAGATTTTGTATTTTTAACTAATAAGGACAGAATCTAATAGTCATTCACCTTCGCATGGAGACCGTGTTTCTACCTGCTGCAAATGACTGGGCAAATGGGACTTTAAACTATTTATGAGTTCGGTGAATATTTATTTTAATATCTGCTGTGTGTCTGACAATGTGCTAGCTGCTAGGGATATTGCATAAACAAATTAGACAAGTCTAATGGACTCATAGAGTTTTCATTCTAGTAGTTGGTGACAGATGGCAAAAAATATTGAAATGTACCAGATAATGAGATTCTATGAAGAAAAATGCAGTCAAGTAAGGGGATAGAAAATGACAGAGTTGGAGTACTATTTTTATAAATGGTGGTCTGTGGAACCTCTTTGAGGAATGGACATTAGTAGAAACATGAATGAAGTAAAGGGGTAAGCCATGGGAATGTCTTGGGGTAAAGCTTTTCAGATAAAGGGACAGGCCCTAAGGTGTTCTTGGAGTGTTTAAGAAACAGCATGAAGGTCACTGTGGCTGGTGAAGGCTGAACAATGAATGAAGAAATGAATGGGGATGAGGTCAGCAGGTTAACAGAAGCCTGGCCACGTTGAGCCTTGCAGGCCAACATGAGGACTTTGGATTTTATTGTGAGTAATATGAGACTTGAGCAATCCCTCCAAAATTTAGACAGCATTTGGAAGACGGCTTGAATTTGTCATTTTAATTTAGATGATTTGATATTGTGTACAGATAGTCATTTATGGATTACATTCTGAAACTTTCAACATCACAAATTTCCCATTGTTATTCTTTTCCCCCAGGACAACTCTAGAGAAATCAGAAGTTTAACTTTTAGTTAGTCCAATAATTTGTTGAGAGTGAATGAAACAGATACCATTTTCCCCTAGAATGTTTGCTGTCATGTTTCTGGTATTTAATTTGCTTACTGTCTTTTCTGACACTTGTTTATTTTTTCCCACCGTATAGCACACACTAAAGAGCTTACAGACCTTAACAGGAATTTTTTCTCCTAGGCGATGCCAACTGCTATCTTGTCTTTTCTCCATGGGGTCTGGAAACTTGTACAATAAGAAAATGCACATTAGCTCTTTTCAAATACAGGAAGTAGAGAATTTTGATAAGCTTGAAGATATCCTTATAGGACAAACCCTCTGTGAGTGAACAAGTAATTAAAATGCAAATACTTCCACTTTAAAGTTTTACTGTTCTGCTGCCCATTGGTAATGTAACATTTTTGGAATTTAAAAATAAACTGGTGGGGAGGGTATAGCTCAGTGGTAGAGTGCGTACTTAGCATGCACGAGGTCCTGGGTTCAATCTGTAGCACCTCCATTAAAAAATAAAAAAAAAATAAATAAACTGGTGGAGTCACAAAAAGACAAATATTGTATGATTCCCCTTACATGATGTATCTATAGTAGTCAAATTCAGAGACAAAAAATAGAATGGTGGTTGCCAGAGTCTGGGGGGAGGTGGGAATGGGGAGTTGTGTTTTAATGAACACAGAACTTCAGTTTTGAAAGATGAAAACTTCTGGACATTGATTGCATGACAACAAGAATATACTTAACACACTGAACTATATTCTTAAAAGTGGTTAAGAGATGGTAAATTTTATGGCATGTATTTTACCATATCTAAAAGTAATAAAACCAAACTGGTTGAATCTAATAACACCAGTAGTAAAAATGAACCAGTAACATAACCCTTTGCAGAATGATAAATAAAAATCAGAGTATAGATAAGATCATATCGCCTATATGGACTTCCTTTTAGATCAATTCAGTAGACAGTTACTGTCTATTATGATATGACAGAAGGCTAGTTGCCATGGATACAGACAGGAATAAGATTATGACTTTTGCCCATTAATAACTTGGAGTGTAGTTGAGACAGACAGACTCATGAACAACAATAACAACAAAACAGAAATGTTGTTAATGTTATGCTAAACGTCTGATCAGAGAACTTTGGAAATCTGGTAAGTTTGGGAAAGTGTAAAGAAAGGTGAATCTTAAATTTTGTTCTGAAGTCTGAGTTTTCATGTTGAACTAGGGAATGAAGAGCATTTCAGCCACAGGAAATAGACTGTGGTGTGAGTTTGTGTAAATTTTTAAGTGAACTCTAATGCAGAAATAGTAATGATGAAAAGGACAAATATTTTGAGAAGAACTTAGGAGGTAGAGATCACAGGTCCTGGTAATTGATTAGCTGAGATGAAGGCAGGAAGGAGCCGTAAATTGAGTTTGGCTTCTAGGTTTCTTGTTTGGGCTACTGGATGGGAGTACTGTAAACAAAGAGATAGAGAGTGTAACCCTTAGGCCTAGGTCTGTGTTTAGGCAATGTAGGTTTAGGCAATTTCCACATGGATTAATTTTGAGAAAAGTCAGAATTTCTGTTCAAATTATCATTCAATCTTTCTGACCTGAAATACCCAAGATAACCACTAACTGATTACCTATGGAAAGATTATGACCGGAAGAAGGCCAAAGTGAAAATCTTTGTCACGTATCATTAATGATATCGTAGGTTAAGTCATTTAACATCCATATTATCTCCCTGCTAGCTTGTTGTTCTTTACTTGGTGACTGAAAAGCTAAAATTTCCTTTTTCAGATTCCCTTGTAGCTAGAGGGCTGGCATACGACCTGGTTCTGCAGAATGGGCGTTTGAGGAGATGTATATTCTGTTAAGCAGAGCAGCTGAGGCATCTGGTTCTTGCAAAATAACTGTGGCAGAGTTTATGGCTCTAGGCTCAGGTCAGAAGTGCAAAGCAGGAGGCCGCAGTGATGGTCTTTCTACCATGACCCTCCTAGGGTACAGTTGAGCACTTCTCATTGCTACTGGCTATTTGGCATCCAAGCCTGGTTCCTGGTACTCCCAGAGATTCTATGGGGTACCCTATTTTACTAAATCTCTTTCTCCTTAAACTAGCCGGAGTGGACTCAGTTCTCTACACCTAAGAACTCTGACCAGTATGCATGGGACTAGCCTTCTGTCATTAGCACATTTGACCAAATGAACTAGTTGACAATTAAGCCTTAGAGTACAGGCATACCTTGTTTTATTGTGCTTCACAGATATTGCATTTTTCACAAATTCAAGCTTTGCGGCAACCCTGCATTAAGCAAGTCTATTGGTGCCATTTTTTTCCATCAGAATTTGCTCACTTCATGTCTCTGTGTCACGTTTTGGTCATTCTCACCATATTTTAAATGTTTATATTATTATTAATATTTGTTATAGTGATCTGTGATTAGTGATCTTTGATGTCACTATTTGAATTATTTGGGCCCCCCCCAAACTGCACCCATGTAAGATGGCAAACTTAATCAATAAATGTTATGTGTGTTCTGACTGCTCCACCGACCTGCCATTCCCTCATCTCTCTCCCTCTCCTCAGGCCTCCCTATTTCTTGAGACACAACAATATTGAAATTAGGACAATTAATAGCCCTAAAATGGCCTCTGAGTGTTTTAAGTGAAAGGAAGAATCGCACATCTCTCACTTTAACTCAAAAGCTAGAAATGATGAAGCTTTGTGAGGAAGGCATGTCAAAAGCCAAGACAGACTGAAATCTAGGCCTCTTGTGCCAAACAGCCAAGCTGTGAATGCAAAGGAAAATTCTTGAAGGAAATTAGGAGTGCTACTCCAGCGAACACATGAATAATAAGAAAGTGAAACAGCCCTATTGCTAATATGGAAAAAGTTTTGGTGATCTGGATAGAAGATCAAACCAGCTACAACATTACCTTAAGCCAAAGCCTCATCCAGAGCAAGGCCTTAACTCTCTTAATTCTGTGAAGGCTGAGAGAGGTGAGGAAGCTGCAGAAGAGAAGTTTGAAGCTAGCAGAGGTTGGTTCATGAGGTTTAAGGAAGGAAGCCGTCTCCATAACATTAGTGCAAGGTGAAGCAGCAAGTGCTGATGTAGAAGCTGCAGCCAGTTGTCCAGAAGATCTGGCTAAGACAATTAATGAAGGTGGCTGCACTAAACAAGAGATTTTTGATGTGGAAGAAACAGCCTTCTTTTGGAAGAAAGTGTCATCTATGATTTTGAAAGCTAGAGAGAAGTTAGCGTCGGGCTTCAGAACTTCAAGGGACAGGCTGACTCTTGTTAGGGGCTAAGTCTATTCTGCAGCCCATGAATCAAGGAGTAATTTTGACTTTCAAGTCATACTATTTAAGAAATACATACATTTCATAAGGCTATAGCTGCCATAGATAGTGATTCCTCTGATGGATCTGGGCAAAGTACAGTTGACCCTTGAACAACATGAGTTTGAACTGATGGGGCCCACTTATATAGATACTATGGGATTGGAACATCCTTGGAATTTGGTGCCCATGGCAAGCCCTGGAACCAATACCCTGTGGATACTGAGGGACGGCTGCAAACTGAAAACCTATTGGAAAGGATTCACCATTCTAGATGCCATTAAGAACATTCATGATTCATGGGAAGAGGTCCAAATACTAATAATAGCAGGAGTTTGGAAGAAGTGATTCCAATCCTCATGAATGACTCTGAATGGTTCAATACTTGAGTGGAGAAGTCACTGTAGATGTTATGGAAATAGCAAGAAAACTAGAATTAGAAGTGGAGCCTAAAGATGTGACTGAATTGCGGCAATTTCGTGATAAAGCTTTAACAGATGAGGAGTTGCTTTTTATGGGTGAGCAAAAGAATATCTTGAGATGGAATTTATGGATAAAAATGCAATGAAGATGGTTGAAATGACAATGGAATATTTAGAATATTACATAAACTTAGTTGATAAAACAGCAGAGTTTGAGAGGATTGACTCCAGTTTTGAAAGATGTCCTACTGTGTGTAAAATGCTAGTGAACAACATTGCATGCTAAAGAAACTGTTCATAAAAGAAAGAGTCAATTGACGCAGCAAATTCCATTCCTGTCTTATTTTAATAAGTTGCCACAGCCACCCTAACCTTCCCCAACTACCACCCTGATCAGTCAGCAGCCATCAACAGAGAGGCAAGACCATTCACCAGCAAGAAGATTTTGATTTGCTGAAGGCTGAGATGATGGTTCACATTTTTCAGCAATAAGATATTTTAAAATTAAGATATTTACATTGGTTTTTTTTAAAGACATAATGCTATTGCACACTTAATAGGCTATAGTATAGTTTGTGACTTGTTTTATTGGATATTTGCTTTATTGCAGTGGTCTAGAACTGAACCCACAGTTATCTCCAAGGTGTGCCTGTACTCAAGTTAGGTAGGAGTACAGCATCGTAGCTATGAGATGAGAAAGTTCAAGTTTAAGTTCTGTTACTACCATATGCTATCTATGTAACTTATTCAGTTACTTAACCTCAATATATTTCAATTCTTTCAACTATAAATTGGAGGTGATCCTAGTGTTCAACTTTAGTGTTGTTGAAGGATAATATGAGGTAATTAATATAAAGAACTTATCTCAATGCCTGGAAAACAATAAGTACTCAAAAAGATGTTTACATTTGCTCATATTAACAACGCATGTGTAGGATTTGTCTCAATCACTAGAATTCCTTGGCTTTTCACTGATGCTTGTTTTTGTGTTTGGCCAAAATAGGCTGAAATAGATTCATTTTAGGCCCATTTCTCCATGCAATGCAAAACAGATTTCAATCTATTTTATCCTTATGTTATGCATTCACTCATTAAATGAATAAGATCAAAAAAAAAGTAAAAAGGGAAGATAGTTTTCTGTATTAACTCAGGTCTAACCTTGGATCAACCCATGAACTTCCATGATGGCTCTTAGAATTTTCCACGGTCAATAACTGTGACATTTCGGATGTTAGGGCTATGCCTAGGTTCTTTTGAGGATCAGGCAGTTGTTTCACTCAGTTTCTGGTTGAGGATTGAAATATCTTTTGAATGGAAGGGTGGGCAAGAGGTGAGGCAATTGTCCTCACAAAGGCCACTAATGTCCATTCATCCATGTCCAGGGAGCCTAGTGGATATTTGTTCAATTGTACTTAGGACTAAAACCTAATGAGATGTACATCCAAAGAATTGCTATCCCTTTAGAAAATTTATGCAGAGTTCAGTGGTTCTGCCATCATCTAAATTATTTTTAGACCTTGTCCTTTTGTATTGCCTTCAGGGACAGTTGCTCCTTCTCCCATTTTCTCTTGTATATGCATGTACATACACCCACACAGAGATGTTATTTCATGATTTTGAATAGTTTTAAATTCCAAATGGTAGCACATGGCTAGATTAGTTACTTTATTAATATTTTTCATCAAATTTATTACTATTTGACACAGTCATGCCCCTTTAAGGGTCTCTCCCAGCTTTAGGAAGGAAGCCAAGATATATAAACAAGTTACACATGAAAGATTAGTTCCTGCCAAGGCAATTCCTAAGTCTGCTACTTATAATGAGAGCTTAATTCCACCCTTATCTGTGTGCTGAGCTCATAGTCCTTATATCTCCTTGATTAGACTTCGGGAGGAGGTTGTATCATCACCATCATCGTCATCATCATCATCTCAGCTTTAAAGATTTAAAAATTTTTTCTGGGGGTCAAATCCTCCCCCCCCCCAAGTATGTGAATATTTTCCTATTAGGAAATTCAAGAGAATATACTCTAAGAATTGTTCAACAAAAGATACCATTAAGTAAGCGAAAAGGCAAGCTACAGTGTGGGAGAAAATATTTGTAATATATCAACCTGGCAAAAAACTTATATCTGGAATATATAAAGAACTCCAAATCAAAAAGGAAAAAGGAAGACAAGCCAAAAGAAACGGGCAAAAGAGCTGAACAGATACTTGATAAAAGAAGGTATCCAAATAAGCAATAAACATATTTGAAGATGCTCAACATCATTAGTCATTAGGGAAATGCTTTTAGAACCATAATAAAATGCTAGTACACACTATTATGGTTAAAAATTAAATGGATGAACAACATCAACTCCTGGTGAGAATGTGAAACAATTGGAACTCTCATATGTTGCCTGTAGATGTATACACAAGTACAATCACTTTTGAAAAGTATTTGGTAATATTTAAATATTTAAAAAATTATGGTAAAATACACATAACATGAAATTTACCATCTTAACCTTTTAAAAATGTGCCATTCAGTGGTATTAAGTACATTCACATTGTTGTGCAACCATCTCCGCCATTCACCTCCAGATCTCTTTTCTTCTTGCAAAACTGAAACTCCGCATACATTAAATAAAAACTCCCCATTCCTCTGTCTACTCAGCCCCTAGCAACTAACATTCTACCTTCTGTCTCTATGAAGTTGACTACTCTAGGTATCTCACGTAAGTGGAATTATACACTATCGATCTTTTTGTGACTGGCTAATTTCATTTAGCATAATGTCCTTAAGTTATATCCATGTTGTAGCATGTCAGAATTTCTTTTTAAGGCTGACTAGTATTCCATTGTATGTGTGTGCCACATTTTGTTTATCCATTCATCTGTCCAGGGACACTTGAGTCACTTCCACTATTTGATTCTTATGAATATTGTTGCTATGAACATGGGTGTACAAATAACTGTTCAAGACCCTGCTTTTAGTTCTTTTGGGTTGGTAGTATTTTTTGAAAGCTAAATACCTTTCTATAACCTAAGAATTCCATTTTTGGATAAGAAATGCTTATGTCCATAAGAAAATATGTGCTGTAACATGCATGGTGATGTTATTCATAATAGCTCCACATTAGAAACAATCTAAACATCCTTCAATAGTAGAATACATACATAAACTGTGGTTTAATCACACAATACAATGTTACATAGCAACAAACAGAACAAGAGGGTGGATTGAAAACATAATGCTGAGCAAAAGAAGACAGATACCCAAGGATGCATAATGTATGTTTCTATTAATATAAAGTTCAAAAATTGTCAAAACTAATCTATGTTTATGCTGTTTAGAAAAATGGGCTTTTTGAGGGGGGAGGGTAGAAAATGACTGGTACTGAGCATAAAGGAGACTTCTGAGTTTCTTGAAATGTTCTATATCTTGATTTGGGTACATGGGAGTACACATGTATAAACCTAACTGATCTGTATACTTAAGCATTGTGCACTCTGCTGTGGTTATTCATCATCAATTTAAAAGGGGAGTCTGAGCACACTTTGTTGAATGGCAGCATCACTGAAATAAATACACAAAGTGCTACTCTAAAGAGACAATTTGATCATATTTGTTCTGACATGTTTATTAGAAACAAGCGTATTACTTTACAGTCACTCCTATTAGGTTCTATCCATAAGTCTGCAATCTAAGAAATAAAAACAAATATATCTCTGGTGGCAATACCAGAACACGATGATTTAGGAACTTATCTTGGACTTTGGCCTTTGTAAAATACCAGGTAGTCATTGTTTAACTAGTTTAATGCCCAATACTAAAAAACTCACGAAACATTTTTAAACACTTCCATCTTATTGGTTGTCTTTATTTTACCAGTGATTAAAAAAAGTAAACCACTGCCTTTCACTCCCTTTAAGGTTGAAAGGTGACCATCTGAATTCTATTTAATGCTGCATTTGTGTTTGGTTATGGTTCAAAAATGTTCCTTTAATCATGAAATGGAGAATTGTTTTTGGATGCCAGATAGCCTATGCTGTTCCAGACTCTTTCCAAATTGTGAACGTTAATTTTTCTTGTATACCAATCTTTCCTCAGCTGTTTCATTGATTTGGCTTTTCCCCCACAATTCACTAAGAGTTAGTGTTAGTCATTGTGAAGAACACTCAAGTTTCAAATCCCAATTTCCTACCAATAAATGTGGAGAAAATTAGTGGATATAATGTTGCAACACATGTTAAAAGAGCAAATGTTAACAATGTAATGGGCTACTTCAGATCTATATGACTTTCAATTTGTGTTTTTTTTATTAATATTAATAAAAAACAAAAAAAGCTCTCCAGGGAAAGGAAGAAAAGGTTCCCAATGAATACCAACTCTCTTCTACCCCAGGTCATAAATATTTTGAGAAACAAAAACAAAGACTGTAATATGGAAACCCAGACATCACCTTTATTATTGAGAAGGTCTGGCTTGAGGATTTGTCTTTAGGCCTAGTATCCTAGTGGGCCTGCTCACTGATCCCCAGAATTAGGCAAATACACCCACCTAGTCTTAGAAAAACTGGATTGGGGTCAGTCCCTGCCCCTGCAGGTATAAGCACATGTCTAACCCATGGTCTGGAGGAGCAGAGGAGAACTTAGGCTATCTGCAGGAAGGCTTGCTTCTAAGAGGAAAAAAGGACAAACTCAAGTCAATAATGCCCAGTTATTCTTCCCAAATTTACCAGTCAACTATGTCCTTCCATCTCCATACAGGCAGTATAAGTAAAGGATCCAGAAAGAGGTCTCTAGTAGACTAAGTGAGCTCACTTTGCAAAAAGGGAGCATTAGAAATGGTGAAGTGTTCCCAATATAGCTTTTTCCGTTGATTCTCTCTGCCTAATTACTAAAGAAAAAAATACAAGGCACAATAAACATCCAAATAGATTAATATTCTCTTATTATCAGCCATGGCACTACCCTCAAATTAAAAAAAAAACTATGTCTCTAAAAACATAAACTACAAAATCAAGGAGAGCAAAAAATAAAGTTAAAGTCCATGTAGAAAACCTCTCAGATTGATATCGTATTTATTATCAACCAGCTTCAGAATTTGAAATGTGAAATATTAAGGTTATGTTAAAAACTGCCAGCCAAATATCTTCAGACCAATTTACTGCTCAGTGCAAAGTATAATGCTTAGAAAAATTTAAGAAAAATATTAAATCTTCATTTTCTAAAGCATGAACTAATCTCTCCCAAACCTAAATTTGTATTCAAACCTCTGTTCTTTCCCAGAAGACCTCTTTATCACAAGGAGATCCTTCTCATTATTTAATTCTCTGGGCCAAGCTACTAGTCTGTTCCTCAACTACTTTTCTCTGCTATTTCATGGTAATATGCTGACAGAGCAACACCGGCAGTTCTTACTCCGGTACTTCCTGAATCTTTGTCTTGTCTGTGCTCTGTTTGCTATTCTAAAAGATGGAAGTCATCATTTTTTATTTTCTAGCATGCAAAATCATATCTATTAGATGCCATCATGTGAAATATGAATATATTTTCCCAAAGATTGTTCATTTCATAGAAAAAGAATAAAATAAATTGCTCCTCCAATACAATTAATTTCTACAGGAAAGTAAATGGAGAATAAAGCTGTAAATTACATTCCCATTATTCAAAGGAAGGAAAGAATAGTAATATTCAAAGTGTATACTCTATGAGCTAGATACTATATTCCAGGGACCTTTCATTGGTTATTTTACTTAATCCTTACAAAAACCTCATGAAGAAGGTGGCATATTCCAACTTGGATTAAAGAGAGTAAGTGGCTTACCTGAAGGTGACTGCTAAGTGGTGAAGTAGAATTTGAACTCAAGCATGTCTAACTTCACAGCCTATGCTCTTTATAAGGTTAAACAATAGAATTTAAGATGGGGAATTTTTTTTTAAACATAGTTTAGGTGAAATTAGAAATTCCATTTTACCAGCTATAATTAGGTTATATATTATATACCTTTTTCTGGCCATTTTGGTGAAAATACTTCCCTCTGGACACCTCTGACATAGTCTTTCAAGCAGCCGACCAGATTATATCAGACCAAATAGCTCTGTGACCTTCATGAAATTTGACTCAAAATTCTAAGGAAATTGTTAGTACTGACAAAGTTCTGTCATGATTTTGCCAAAGACAGGAGGTGCTAAATACCCTTTTACACTTAAGCCTTCCAGCCAAATGTTGCAAATTCCCAATTTCTAGCCCAGTGCTTCCCAAAATACCCTATAATATTTCCCAGAAGCATGGTAATGTCTTTTCTGGATCCCAGGATTTTGGATAGACTTTTCAGGATTCCTAGCAGCTTCTTCTCTGCTGCTTTCCCTAATTGCCTCAAAGTATGCTAGAATTCGTGCCCTTATGGGAAATTATAACTCAATTTGAACTGGCAAAAAAAGCACATAAAAGTATAGCTGCTTTTGTACTTTTGAGTCTAGTGATCTCTTTAGGTTAAAGAAAAGAGGAAAGAAAAGAAATTGCCAAATCTGTTATGACAGCAGCATAATCTTAAACCACAGTAGGTATGCCAGCCAGCCAGCTGCTTTAAGTAAACTGAGCAGTTCCATTACCTGAATAGCCAGAAAAAAATATCTAATCTGCCATCAAATAAGCAAAAGCAAAAGCAAAAAATCCATTTGTTTGATCAATTTTTTTTTTGGTTAGTGGAAGTACTGGGGATTGAACCCAGGGCCTTGTGCATGCTAAGCATGCACTCTACCACAGAGCTATACCCTCCCGTTGTTTGATCAGATTTTAAAATTTGTATCAAATATGTTTCAAAACTGCATTTGAGAAAAAACAATTACAGAGAAAACTTAGTTTTGAAATAATTCTCAGTCAAACGGCTCAGTGTTTAAGGACAATTATCATAGGTAAGAAAGAAATTATCACAAGTGAGAAAGAAATCCTAAGAAATTAGGATTCCTTGTTGAAAGCAAGTGAGACTTGATTTAAACAGAAGAGAAATGTCCAGAATGGACAAGAAGACTGGAGAACTAAGCTAATATATTGCAAACCAAAGATAATACTAGAATATAAGAATGAGAAAAGTGCAACGAAAGTCAAGAGGAAGGAGTGATTGATTCTGGGGTAGGAGGACTGCTCTACTTTATGGAAGAAGTGTTATTTGAACCAAATGCTATCTCTGCCTTCTAATCATGTGGATATGTGGCTTATCTGCTAGAATGAAGTTCCCTTCTAGGAACTGCCCCTTGTAGGAAACAAAATAGAGATTTTCTATTTTGTCAGCATCTAGTGCAATTCATTGTATACATTTGAAATGATTCCACATGTGTTTATTAAATACCTCCTGTACACTAGGCACTATGTACTACTTACTGGAGATAAGTGAACAAAAGGAGGCTTGACTTCATTTCTCAAGGAGCTTACCATCTGGTGGATGAAACAGACACTCACATGATCACATTAGTGAATGCCTGATTACAAACTGTCAAAAGTGCTATGAGGGAGAAGAAAACAGTGCTATGAAAACATACAACAGGGGGACCTAGCCTTGTCTATAGGGAGTACAAGAAGACTTCCTTGCAGAAATGACAGTTGAGATGATGTGTGAATGATGACTAGAGATTTGGCCTGATGATGGTGGAGAAAGAGGATCTGAAGCAGAAAGAACAGCATATGCAGAGGCCCTTGTACATGGTAGACTCTACACAAACAGTGATTCTGTGCACAGCTTCACATTCTTCTGCCCAGCTTCAGGTGAAGTGGTATCTCTTCACTTGTCAAAAACGAATCTTTCTTCCTGCATTGTTACTTATACCCTTGCCTCCTTTGAACCTTAATCTATCCATTGTCTTTTCTCTCTCCTGTATCTTCAACTACCCTCCATTAGATATTTCCCTTCAAGATATAATGCTCAAATCTCTATGATCTGAAAAAAATGGAACAATAAACAAACACATCTCTGAATCCTACATCCATCTACATTACTTCCTATCTTCAGCTATTTTTATTAGCAAATTTTCTAAAATAACAATATTCTCCACCTGTGATCTCTACTTCCTCAATTTCCATTCATTTACTACCCTCCTAAATATGGAAACCAACATAACCACTTCACTAATCAGATCTTGCCAGGGTCACCAATGACCTCCGTGTCACAAAATCCAGTGGATATTTTTCAAGTCTCATCTTATTTGACTCTTGATAGCACTAGACACTCTTGACCACTCACTCCTTTTTTGGGTGCCATGATACTGCTCTTTCTCTGTGCCCTACCTTTTTCTCAGTCCACTTTACAGTTTCTTTTATTTCAGTCTATCTCTTAAATACTGGAATTTCATCTTTGTCCCAGGCTTTTCTCATCCCATGGTTGGCTGAGCTCTCCCACTCTTGGCCCCTGGGTAGATCCTTTCTCCTCTGTCAAGCCTTGGTTAAAACTCACACATCATGACTTTCTCTGACTCCTTTACTCATTGTTAGGGCTTACTTTTCCAAGTTCCACTGCATTCTCTGCATATATACCCCCATAAAAGCAAATCTGGTGGTGGTTTCATAGATGTAGACATCAATCAAAATTCATCAAATTGTACATCTGAAATATGTGTAGTTTACAGAAATTATGCCACAATAAATTGTTTTTTTAAAAAAACCAAGTCTTATTTTATTATGTGTATCTATTTCCTAGCCTGTATCTCCAACTAGATGGGTAGTTCCTTGAAAAGGAGGACAGTCTTTTTATACCTAACTTTCAGCGCAGTGCCTGGCAGAGAGTAGATAATCAATAAACATTTATAGATGAGTGAATGGATGGATTTTGGTAAGTTCTTTCATCTTTATAGCCCTGCAGAAAATGTCAAGGAAAAACTGTGGCTACCTGAAATTTGCATAGGTAGTAAGTAGCAGAATTAAGCATATGCTCAATTTCCATGAACCACACAATAAGATACATATTTGTGTAATGTTTACACTATGCAGACTGCTTTCTTATCATATCTATTATGTCATATAATTTTCATAACAATCTTGTAGACTGAGTAGGGTAGATAGTTTTGTTGCCATATATATAAGGAAGTTGAGGCTGGGAAGAGCTGTGATTAATATTTACAAAGGTTCTAAGTGGCAGCGCTAACTCTTGAATTAAATTCTTTTGAGTTCAGGTCCAGTGTGCTGTCCACAGCTAGAGAACCACTTAGCCCTGGGAGGGGACAGAGTGAGACAAGTTATGGAAATAGGGACTCTCAGTAAATGCTAATTCATTCATTCTCTTTCTCTCTCTCTCTCTCTCCTTGCTGCCTTCTTATTCCCTTCAAGCCTGTGTCTATTTTGTACCAATAGCAATGCTGGAAGAGAGTCATTGCAGACTCCACTTTGGAAAATTTTCACGAGACATTTTTTCCACCTCTCCTCTCCAAGGCTTGTCCTGTCTCTCTTAAAGTTACAATACAGATAGCAGAAAGAACGTACCCTGCCCTAAGTGAAGGTGTTATTGAAAGATAAACTCTACTGTTATTCTGTCACTGTTACCTGCCCCCACCCTAAGTGTGTCCTCTCCCATCCCCACCACCTGCCTTTCTTTGCCAGTTCAGATCTCACTCATCCTTAAAATTCACACCACATCCTGTCTCCTCCAGGAAGCCTTCTTTGCATTGGCCAGTCCACACTGAGCTCAACCTCCCCTAGGCTTAATTAAGATGACACTTCCAGTATATGCCGTGGAGTTTTTCACTCCCTTGCTGTGGATATTAGGCATATTAGATACGCCTTCCCGATTCGAGTGTGAGCTTCTTGAGGGTAAGGGGTCTATCGTACGGTTCTGGCCCTTTCACCCACACCCTCATCCACCCCTTAACTTCTGCCAGTACTGATGTAGGGCTGGGTACCTAGGAAGCGTTCAGGAAATCCTGGTGGTTTGATTCAGTTTGCATCCTTCACTCTTGATGCCAATATTAGGTGAGTGGAATGGGCTTTCCAAGGGAACAATGTGAAAGTCTCTGCACCTTTAGCTCTGCTATGTAAGCCATATCGATGAGGAGCTGAATACGATCGCTTGCATTGTGGTGAGCGTATGTGAGAACCAATGCCACAGTAATCCTATCTTCTTTTTCTTTTGAGTTCTGTAACTTGAAGTGTGTGTACTTCAAGGAAGAAATACACCATTAATCATGTTTGATAAACCAAAGAGGTTAAGGCCCCAGGAATCTACTTGTTCTGTTTACTTAGTGGCAGTTAGACCAAACGGATGTGATTTGCATTCACATCCGTGAATGAGGTGAGGGCTTTGAGACTACTGGTGTGCTTTCCTGAGACTACTTCCCTGCCGCTTTTCTACATTCTGATAAGATAAGAAGTGTTTGTACCCGGGCAGTGCTTTATGCTTTTCTACAAGTCCACTGCTAGTACCTTAGTCCAGATCATCATTATCCCACACCTACATTATTGCAACATCCTCCTAATTGGTTTCCCTGGCCAGTCTTTTGCTGTTTACCATCTATTGTCTCCACTGCAACCAGAGTGATCTATCTAAAACCCAGCTTTGGTTATGTCCCACCCCTGTTTAAAATGCTTCAGTGTTTGTAGGATAATGTCTACCCTCTTTGGCATGCTTTAAAAGAACTCTTCATGGTTTACCTCTTGCCTAGCTCTTCAAGCTTCATTTCTGACCATTCCCTACTCCCATCTTCTACCCTTTTGCACTCTAAGCTCCAGCCTTCTTGAAATACTTGTAGATCGACAAGTGTGCTGGTTTTTTTTTTTTTTTTAATATCGCAATGCCTTTGTATATGCTCCTTCTGCCTACATTGCCTTCCTACCTGCTTCTGAGCTCTAACTGGTGAACTTTTCTTCATCTTTTGTAGGACGGCTCAAACCTCACCTTCTCAGTGGATTCTTCCCTAACTTACCACACATTTTTATTTGTTCTCTTTTTTGCACAAATCTGCATTCTGGAACTTTCTCATTGCATTGTAAGTATCTATTTATACATCTATCTCTGCAACTTGTATGTGAGTTTCTTGAATGTTGGAACTCAGGTTGACCCTGTCCCCCACCACCTAGCGCCCTCAGCACTACACACACAGTAGGTATTCAGGAATGTTGTTTAAATGAACAATTATATTTCCTAACCTAAAAGGCTCTTTCTGAAGCAGGCTGACCTTGGAGTTGCAGCAAAATAACCAGTTGTTCAAGTATCCTCAGGCTTCTGGGCTGGATTAGGTGTGGTCCTTTCTTGAGAAAGGATGAATTTAAGTGTGCGGTCAAGTTTCTTCTTAATTCAAGTTTCTATAAATAAACAGCAGATTGGAATAACACCCTCAGCAATGCGGAATCAAAGAAAGCTCCTTTTCTTTGCTTTATACGTTTAATTTTTTCCCCTAAATATATTATTTCCTCTAGGCCTTCTCCTATATGAATCATTTATAGTAGGAGATGCCTGGGGGATTGTTGGCTCTGTCTCTATTTAGGCTCAACCAGGACTTTACTTAATCATATATATAAACACACACATACACATAGGCATGCTATCTTATTTAATACTCACAAATAGTCTATAAGGTAGTTACTATTATTATCCATATTTTGTGGATGAAGAAACTACAGCTCAGAGAGTTTAAGTAACTTGCTTAAGGCTGTACAGCTTGGAAGTGCTGGAGACTAAAACTTGGATCTGATTGTTAAGCCTGTATTTTAACCATTACACCATCCTCCATCACTATGTTATTTTATTTTACTTTTAGAAATTAAAGTATAGTTGATTTACAATATTTTGTTAGTTTCAGGTGTATAGTAAAGTGATTCAGTTTTATATATATACATATTTTCCCCCCTCATCTATTTTAAAAGAATGGGTTGAACTAGATCATTTTTGAGAATCCTGTCTGAGGTTTTTTGCCCCCTTCTCTCCCCTTGAGGACTCCACTAGGGCCCAGCAGAAAAGGGGTATTCTGCAGATCTGGGAGCAGAAAGAGATATGAGGTTTCAAATTTCCCCTTGTGCATTTCTTTTTCTATGATGACTTCTCATTGAGATATACCATGAGTACTCTTAAAATGGCATATTCAATAGTAATCGTCAGGACCTGTGATTGCTGCCACTCATTTATCTTCTTCTTAGGCAATTTGATCTTTTAAAGCTAAATTCTGTCCACAACTAAGTGACGAGATAGACAAATACACAACTCTTGGAAGGCATTTGTTTCAAAAATGTGAAAAGCCTAAAAAAGTGGAATATTTCATTAAAAAAAGGAAAACCTTCTATCAAGCAAGAGAGAACTGTGTCCTGAAGGAAAGAATTGAAATAAGGATAAAGCCATTTTTTTTTTTTGCACTGTGTCACTTGTCAAAACACCTGGAACAAATTGCCATTGCAGATGTCTTGTAGAATAAAACAAAGAACACTGGACTTGGAGTCAGAGACCTGGGCTTGATTGCCACATTTGCACCTTACTAACCATGCAACCTTGAGTAGGTGACTAGAACCATTCTCAGCTTCCATTTCCTCATTGTTAAATTGGAAATAAAAACAGGGCCTACTCAAAGGGTTGTTCCTAAGATTAAATGCATTAAATCACATTTTAACAATGCTTTATGTGCTTCTATTCACAGCAGATATTATTTCAACTCACCTTGGTACAATAAAAAGTCATCGATCTAGTTACCCTACTTTTAATACTGGTCATTCTCTCTTGATCACAACCAGACTCCACTGCACCTGTGCCGCTCCCCCACTTTACCGTTACCAATTCAAGAGACTTGAAACTTAATATTAAATTAAAGTTCTTGATTTGAACATGGGAGTAACTGAAGAGCCAGTGAAAAATATGAAAATATAGCTTTGCCAATAGATTGTTTTACACAGAAGGGATAGGCCGCCATATTTCCTGTGGTCACAACTTCCCAAGGTTGGTTAGCTTGTTGCTGACTGCAGATTTCACACTGGAAAGAGTCATAACAAAATGGAAATTGAAGAGATGCAGAAAATTAGAATGCTGAATGTCTCTTTAGGGATCAGGTTGAGGGGCCAGGGGGACTGGCATAGCTGAAGCTCATCATATAAGGTTGAATATTATGGCAAAAAGAAAACAAACTAAACATTGTCTTTGTGGTCCCATCACTGGTCTGTGTCTCCACTTTGACTGACCTTTCCCTCTTTATTACCTTCTTAAATTAGTACCCTTCATACTATCTCTAGAGAAATAATGAACTATGTATTTCAATGTATAAGGCAAGTCTTAGTGATGAACAAAATAAAAATTTTAAAAATTAGGGCATGTCAGAGAAAAGTCATAAAAATGCTAGGCCTGTGCGGAAGAGCTCTCTTGGATCAAAATGATTATATAAGGTTTAAAAATCAAATGGTATTCTTGTTTACTAACATATTCTGAGTTTTTTTTCCCTTGCAGATGTAAGAAATGAAAAAAAGCAGGGTTATGCTAGCATATGGAGGCAATTTGTTCAAATGTACAACTGGGCTGAAGACATCAATAACCTGGTTATAAATTCTGAACCCCATGTATTTTCTTATTTCAAAGTATGTTCTTCTCCATTTAAAGACAAAAATCAAATCAGAATTGCTCTGAAAGACATCACGCTGAGCATTCTGAGTAGAAAAAACATCACTGGCAACAGTTTGGACATCGGATTATACCATGTCTGTCTGAATTTAAACTCATGAACTCTCATATTTAAGTTCAACATAAATCGTTCGGTTTTCAAGTTCCCTTAAGCTAGGAAAACTAAGACTTCCTGTTCTTCAGGGAGAAAAAGGGACTAAAAACTTAAGGGGTTAGAAAATGTCTTGAAGCTCTTTATAATTGAGCATAAATGCATCCAAACCATATGGATTGCATTTCCTTTTTTTACTTTGAACACTGAGGGGAAAAACATGTTTGGCAAAAGGCTTCTTTTTTTTTCAAACCCAAATATGTTACTTTCACCCTTGAGCTTCTTCCCAAGCTGTACCATATGCCTGGAATGTTCCCAGGGCTCTTCAGTCTTTATGTCTGCAGCTCCTGAGAGGCCTACCTTCTTGAAGAAGCCATTCCTGGGTGACTAAAAGACATTCCAAGTGCCTCCTGAACCTTACTGGGTAACATACAACTTTCAAGACTGCCCTTCCTTCAACTTTCTGCTTAATGTACACCGTTAGTTGTATTTGCTGAAGGCTTATTTTCTTCATATGTAATAGCTCATGTCATTTACTCTACATTTAAAAACCGTTTATTTAGTATCTAATGGGTCCAGAATTTTATGGATAAATGCCTAGGTTAGCACAGTCTTACACTGCACTTCATGATGCAACCCCATGTGGAAGACCAGACATAGCTCTGGCTAATAATCCTCCAGTAAGACGCAGCCTGGAAGAGGGAATTGGAATCGTCCTACCAGACGAGGAAGTCCCTTGATGCTGGGATTTGAAAGGCTCCAATAAGTCTTCCCCCAAAGTATCAGATTCATTTGTTTGAATTAATAAGGCTATTTAAAAAAACACATAGCTCCTAAAATATAGTAGTAAAATTTTAAATCCTGCAATTTGCTGTCTTCTGACTAGCTCACTGATTGTTACATGCTAAAGAGGATATGGGTTTTAATAGGCGTGGTAAGGGAATGAGAAACATTTGGAGGGATATGCACCAGAGATTTTTATTTTAAGATAAATCAGAGCAACTTGTTATTCGGGTGAGTTGAAGTTAGGAGAAGGAGGAGAGACAGAGAGTGAGAGCGAGGGTGTGAGTGTGAGTCAGAGACAGTGAGAGGGAGAATGAGAGCACAAAGAACTGTTAGGAAAGGATAAAAGTACACATACTTTAATTAGAATTTAACTTACATTTAGGACTTGAAGAGAAAATCCACAGAAAGATAACTCAAATTGGAAAGGAAACTGCCTATAATAAGTATAAGATTTATTTTTCACATGTGCCTTATTTCTTTCCCTAATGAAGATGTAAGCATTTTAGAGGTTAGGGACTCTCTCTCTTTTTTTTTCCCCAGAGGAATTTTTTTCAGTGGAAGTAAAGTCAGTCTACAATGTTGTGTCAGTTTCTGGTGTACAACATAATAGTTCAGTCACACATATACAAACATGTTTGTTTCATATTCTTTTTCATTATAGGTTACTACAAGATATTGAATATAGTTCCCTGTGCTATACAGTAGAAACTTGTTTATCTGTTGTATATATAGTAGTGTGTATCTGCAAATCTCAAATGCGGTTAGGGAGTCTCTTACACTTACCACTTGTCACCCATGCCATTCCCACCCCAGCCTCACCTCAATACCTAACCAAGCCTTAGCTCAGAGGGGACATTCAATTCATGGCTGATTGATTACAGGAGCTATCAAAAGTTTTACTGAACATGGGGGATGCCCTCAGCACTGGGTTAGGTTCTATAGAAGATATGCAACCTGAGAAGAGAATAAAATGATTTTGACTGTTCTGTTTGGGAGAACAAACCCTCTATGTGGAAATAATCCAAGTTCTGTAAAGATAAACCCATGGGATTGAGGATTTCCATGCAAACCCTGGGATGCTATAACAAGAAAACAGGTGATTATGAAGGAAGCTTTAAAGCAAATGAAGGGATGTACTACTTCCTATGGTGGAATTTGAATTTAGAAAACTTGTTATCATTGAAGTGATACAAACTGAAAACATGTTTGTGTATAGCTTATTTTACCTGCCCCATTTCATATTTCTAACATTTTTGCCTGCCTCTTCCTCTATTGTCCTTCTGATAACTGTCCTTGGACTCTATGGTGAGGAAGTGACAGGTGGACTGATAAATCAGTTTAATAAGTACATTTGAAAGCGTGATTTTATGCAGACAAAATAAGAAGTTAATTATTTGGCACATAGCCCTAATCTCTTAAGGCTGATAACTACTGGGAGCACAGTTCCACCGAAACCTTAGAAATCACTTTCAGTCTTTGTGGCTTGTTTTTTTTTTTTTTTTAAATCCTGTAGGGACTCAAGGGAGAATGCGCCTCTGAGGAGGGGGTGGGTCTTTGCCAAGCCCTGCAATGAGAACAGTGAGACTTGGTGAGGAACACATTTCAATTATGGATCCAGGAAGAGGAAGTGAAACTACTGTAAAATGCAGATTAGAAGGAGGTGCCCAGGGCCCAGATGAGACTAGGAAGCTGGTGATGCTTATCTTCTTTTGATCAACATTAGCAAGTATATACCAGACAGTGTGTGAACACTTTATATGTGTTGTCTCATTTAATCCACACAAATTTATGAAATGAGTACAATTATTTCATCCATTCTCCAGATGAGAAAACTGAGTTTCAGCAATGAAATGATTTTCCCAAAGTCTCCCAGCTAATATGCAGAAGTGGGATAGAAACACTGACATGTGTAGCCCCATGTAACCATTTTTGTATACTTTCTTAAACAAAGTCACCTCTTCTGGGTTCCAGGATGTTCGTAAGTGGGAAGAGAAAATGACCACATTTGGTTTTATCTCAGTCCCTGGACTCAGGTTATTATAACTTGGTGAACAGGAAGTACTGAGACTATTGAGACAGACTCCCAAGTCCTGTCTTTAAAACTTTCCTTTCTAGATGTTTGCTCAGGTACAACCACCATGCTTTAAGAGAAAGACATGAAGAAGATAGGTCATGTGGAGCATGTTGTGGAAGCTGGTCAGAATGATGAATGGACCCAGTGGCATATGTTTTGAGGGACAGATGACAAAATGTGAGATGATTAGCTGGAGAAGAAAAGCCTATTGACACATGATAACTGTCTTCAAATATTTGACAGATTGTAACATGTCACATGACAGTAGGCTTATTCTTTGTAGCTATAAAGGGAAATGTGGGAACAATAGGAAGATGTTAGAGGAAGAAAAATTCTGGATCAACAGAAAACAACTTCATGAACATAACACAGTTTCATTATATTATTTTGTGCCTTGGACACCTTTAAAAAATCTGGTAAAGTCTATGAACTCTTCTCAAAAGAATATTTTAAGTGCATAAAATAAAATGCATAAGATTACACAGGAAATGAATTAAATGAAATATGGTGATTAAAATCTTTAAAAATTGAAGATATCTGCAGTGATTTTAAAGTAGTATGGAAATACCTGTATTTTTGGTTATTGATAACACTTCTAGGGTTTGTTGCCTATATTCATAATAGAAGAAATGGTACATTTCATTTAGAGATTAAGGAAAATAAAGATAAATTTTCTCCCATCAAAGTTCACCGTACCTCTAAGGGATTTGTGGATTCTATGTTAAGATCTCCTGAATTAGAGGTATCCCATAGTGGAATATAAAGTCATGTAAAGTTGTGTTTTTCAAATGGATTCCTGTTTTGGTTACATACTGGAGGAGATAAACTCTCCAGGGTACTAATTCTAATATTCTATGCTCAAAACTCTTTAATGCCTTTTATTATCCACAGCAGGGATTTTCAGTTTTTTAAGCAGAAGAAGACTTTCTTCAAAATAAAACCTCAAGTGATCCTTCAATATATCAAACAGAAAAAAATGGGGTCAGTTTTACATGGAAATAGAGGCCCTGGAACTCTGCCTGCTTAGCTTCCCCACTTCCCACCTTCCGTCTTCCCTACCTGCACAGAATTGACTGTGAGATCTCTTCTGAGGAGCCCAGGGGCTCTGTTAAACATAGGATCAAGTATAGGATCAACTGTAAGCTCCTTAGATTGGCATTCAAGGCCATGTAAAATCTTACCTCTCAGCTGCTGCTCAACAGAGCACTCATTGTCTCCAAACAACCCACAACATTCCTGACACCACACCTTTGTTCACGCTGCTCCCCAGTCTGGAATGCCCTCCACGCCCTCCTCTCTTTGCCATTTCCCTAAACTATACCCTCCTTTGAGTTCAAATTAGGTTCCACTTCCTCCAAGAAGTATTCCCTGATCAGTCACCCTTGGTGATTATTCCTACACTCTGATTCATTTTAATACTTCTCTGCATTTGACAGTATGTAAGTGACGTTGCTTTGCTTTTGTTATGTCCATTCTGTCTCCTCACTGGGAGAGTCGGCAACCAGAGCTCCTAGAATACTCTTATCTCGGGGGCCCAGAAAAGTATTCTCTACACAGAAGATGCTGAATCAGTTCTTGTCTATGAAATCCATTTTTCATGTTTGTTCCATTCCCTTAAATAAACCATAAACTTTTTGTGAACAAGAACATTCTTAGACATTTCATCTGCCACAATCTGTCTGGAATTGAGCATGATCCAGAATCTACAAGAGACTTGAACTGGGCATAGTAGGATTTGGACAGGAAAGATATTAGATAAGGGCAATTTTGAAGGGATGAAAAATACCATTTGATGTAGAGAGAGTTGTATCTGTTGCTGGGGAAGAAGATAGACACTAAGAAGCTGTGGAGGGATAGTCTGGAGAGTGAAGGAGCAGGTCAAAACATGATTAGGTAAAGCAAAGAATAAGACGTCAGTGAACAGATGTGAGTCACGAGAAAGATCAACAGAGATTAGCTAGAAACTTACTCTGAGATAAAAAGCATGGATAGAACCCTTCTCTTTCTGATCATTCACCAAAGCTCAAACAGAGTTATGCAGTCCAAGCACAGAAAAAAAAAATCGACTTTTGGGCAAGCACCCCAGTCCTCAAAGAAATGTTTGAGATATCCAAATTCTCATTTGAAAAAGCATGGTCAGATGAGACGTCTCTAAACCACTGACATCCTAATGTCAGTTTTGTCCTATATGTTCAGAAATCCAATTTAATAGTAAGTTTAGTAATAAGTGCCATTTATTGATGGCTTATTTATATGCAGTATGTGATAAGTGATTTAGATGAGGGAGGTGAGTCTGGAATTTCAGGAAGAGAGTGGATAGGATAAGATAAAATAGGGATAATAGGCTAAATAAAACACTTTCGAGAAGGCAAGAAGGGCAAGAGCTCATAATAACAGTAGCTCACAATGCAATGCCAAGTGCTTACCCTGCGACAGATCGTTTCATGTATTTGAAGTTGCTTCATTTCATCATCGTAAGAACACTTTGAGCTAAGTATTATTATTGCCATATTAGAGGTGACAAAACTGAGATACAGAGACATTAATTGACTTACTTTAGGTCACACAGCTGGTATGAATGGGAGAGTGACAGATTTTGAACCCAAGTCAGCTTGTCTCCAGCTGATGCTCTTTCCCATGGCTTCCGCTGTACCTACTGCTGTGTCATCAAACGTCAACCCTAATGCTTGGGAAGTAAAAACCCAAAAAACTCATTCAGTGAAATTGCCAATTGTATATGGAAATAGTGGCCAGGGAGTTTGAGTGTAATAGAAAGCCAGAAAATCCCCAAACCTCACATGAATCCGACATTTCAGTCTCTTTCCCCATCGTATTTCAATACCCCTCCCAAGATCCCTGGGGACACTATAAATAAAAAGCTAATAAGTGACCAATAGGATTTTGATATCTTTCATCTTACGCAAGTGTTGGGAATACGGAATTTTACCAGAGAGAGCAGCAGAGAGGGAAGGAAGAGAAAGTGTCATTTACAAGATAGGAAAAATCAGATGGAATCATCAGAGAGTGACTGGCTTTTTATTTGTTTAGGCCAGGGAAGGGGAGTGGTTTGTAATTTACACTGGGTCAAAGCAGGAGCCAGTGGTCAAGAGGGGAAAAGATTATGCATTTTAATTTTCCAAACAAAAATATTTATTGTGTTCAAACAGCAGCCCTCTCTCCTCACTAGGTCAGAGATATCAGTGGGATTCACCTCAAGCCCTGAGTTAGTAAAGTCATCATGATTTACCTCAAGGAGAGATACACAGGTATTGATGAAGGGATTCTTGAACTTCAAGTACCTATTTAAAGGGTTTATGCAAATTCAACCGACCTCAGGGCCAGTTACTGAGCACACATTTGCCCAGATGGCTCCAGACTCCATAGACAAGGCATTTTGTAGCAAGGATTCTGCAGCAGTGCAAGCCCCTTCCTGATATTCTCCTACCTGTTCACACCCTCAGATTACCTACTTCATGGATCATGCACTGGCAAACCCTTTTCCAGGTCTGTGACCTTGTCTAGAATGCATAAATTCCCTCTTCAAATCTTTACTACCCTGCTCTTTTCTTTTTTTCTCCCTCTATTTCCTTAGTATCCTTTGCTCCTTTTCTGACTGACACACATTCATCCCATCCGTCCAGTAGCTCAAGGGCATATTACTTCATCTTTGGCATCATGGTAAAAAGCTGACATTTGTTTACAAATAAAGTTATCACTTTTCAGCCTGAAAATGTGCTCATGCTGCTCTGGGAAAGAGAGAGGAGAGTGCATATATCTCAAACTTAGAATGCTCTTTCTTTTTTTAAATCAACTTTATTGAGGTAGAATTTACATGAATTAAAATGCACCCAGTTTAAGTGTTCAATTACTTTTGACAAATGTATACAGCTGAGTAACATCACTCCTATTGAAATATAAAACAGAACATCATCTCAGAAAGTTCCCTCCTACCACTTTGCAAGAGCCCCTTTATTTTTTGGGGGGGAGAGGTAGTTAGGCTCATTTATTTATTTACTAATTTTTAGAGGAGATACTGGGGATTGAACCCAGGACCTTGCACATCCTAGGCATGCACTCTACCATTTGAGCTGTATCCTCCCCCTCCCTCCTACCACTTTGAAGTCAAAATTTCCATTGGAACCCTTACCTTCTGGCAACCACTAATCTGTTTCTATCATTATAAAATAGTTTACCCTTTTCTAGAACTTCATGTATGTGAACTCATATGGTATTACTTTCTTTAATCTGCTGTTTGGAAATTCATCAATGCTATTGCATACACCAGTAATTTGTTCATTTTTTAATTTCTGTCATTTAAATTTATTGTTCATTTTTATTGCTTTCTAATTTATATTTCTTTATAGAATATACTGCAATTTATCTATTTTCTGTTGATCAACATTGGGGTTGTTTCCAGGATTTTAGCTATTATAAATAAAACTCCTATGAACAAATGAAAATCTTTTGGTAGTCATACACAGAATACTTAAATATGGAATTGCTGGGATCATAGGGTAGATGTATATTTAACTCGATAGAGACCGCAAAAACTCTTTTTTGAAGAGGTTTTACCATTTTACACTCCTATCTACAGTGTATGGGAGTTCCAATTTCTTCACATTCTCACCAACACCTAATAATGTCAGTATTTTTTAAGTTTAGCCATTCGAGTGGGCATTCATTTTATCTCATTTTGGCTTTAATTTACATTTCCTTGAAGACTAAAGATGTTGAGCATCTTTTCATGAGCTCATTGATCTTTCATATATCTTCTTTTGTAAATTGTTAAAAAGGTTTTTGCATTCCCTCCTTTTATTAGGTTGCTTGTCTTCTTAATATTGAGTTGGAAGAGTCTTTTTTATATTCCGGATGCCAGTGCTTACTTAGTCAGATATATCTGAATATATATGTATATATATAGTTATATATATATGTATATAATTAGGTATATATATATACATATACACACACACACACCTGACTATATATATACATATTTTTTCCTCCAAGCTAGGGCTTGCAGTTTTATTTTCTTTGGTGGTGTATTTTTAAAAGTAGAAGTTTTTCATTTCCATGAAGTCTGACTTAGCATTTTTTCTGTTATAATGAGTGTATTTGTCCTAATAAATCAAAATCACAAAGATTTTCTTTTATCTGTTCTTCTAAAATTTTATAACTTTAGCCTTTATGTCCAGATATATGATCCATTTCAAGTTGATTTGTGTGTATGGTGTGAGGTAAAGATTCTTTTTTTTTTTCCATTTGGATATCTAGTTGATCTAGTTCGATTGGTTGAAAAGACTATCATTTCCACATTGAATTACTTTGAAACCTTTGTTAAGACTCAGTTGAGCATACATGAGTGGGTCTATTGTTGGACTCTATTCTATTCCATTGATCTTACTTGACTATTTTTTCACCAATACCACACTGTCTTGATTACTGTAGCTTTATAGTAAGTATTGATATGAAGTTGCATAAGCCTTCTGACTTTGTCCACTTATATAAAGAATTTTGCTGAACTTCTGACTGAAATAGCATTGAATCTATAAATCAATGTGGGGAGAATTGACACCTTTACAAAATTAAGTTTTCCTATCACGAGGTCAGCATATCTCTCCATTTATTTAGTTTTTTTAAACTTTCTTTCAGAAATGGTTTATAATTTTAGCATACAGGTCTAGTACATATTTTGGAAACATTATCCTTAAGTATTTTTATATATATTAACTGGAATTATGTATACAATTTATTTTTCTAATTGTTTATTGTTAGTATATAGTTTTACTATAAATTGACCTTATATCATGTTGCTATTCCCTTATTGCAATGTATCATTATTCTCTTGCTGCTTTTAAGAATTTCTATCTTTGATTTTTAGCTATTTGACTATGATGTGCGTAAGTGTAGTTTTCATTATAATTAGCTTGCTGGGTTTGCTGAGCTCCCAGATATATAGGTTGTTGTTTTCCACCAAATTTAATAAAATTTGAGCATTATTTCTTCAAAAAAACCTTTCTGCCCCATTCTCTCTCTCTCCTTGCCTCTGAGGATCCAGTCACATGTATTGAGAGCTTTGTATTATCTCACAGGTTACTGAGGCACTTAATTGTTTTTCAGTAATTTTTCTCTGTTTTTCAAATTGGATAATTACTATGAATTTGTCTTCAAACACACAGATCCCTTCTTCTGCTAACTCCAGTTTGCTTTTAAGCTCTTCTAAAGAATTGTTTCATTTCAGATACTTTACGTTTCTAGAATTTTAATTTGGTTCTTTTATATTGTTTTCATTTCCCTGATAAGACTTATTCTGATTTCTTATTCAAACTGTTCTCTTATTCAAACCGTATTTTCCTTTACATCTTTGAATATATTTTTAACAGCAGCCTTAAAATTCTTGTATATTAATACCAAAATCTGGGCCATCTTGGGGTTACTTTATATTGATTGTTTTTTCTTGACTGAGGAGTATATTTTCTCTTTGCATATTGAAAAACATTTTAAATGTGTTGCTAGACATCTTGGATGATATATTGTAAGGAATCAATTATGTATGCTGTCTTTCTTTACTTTCCTGGAAGTTTTCCTTGTTTTTGTGGGAGCTTGGTTACAGGTTTTGTTAGGGTGGTCTAGAGTAGCCTTTACCCTATAACATGGTCCTTTTCCTAATGCACGGCCTTTTTGTTGTCTTAGCTGAATGCTGGGGATTTTATTGATGTCTCTCCACTCTGGTTGTAGTGGAATTTCAATGTTTCTTAGCATTGTTCAACCTCTAGAATCTCTGTTTCACTGTCAACACCATAACAGCCTCTTGCTGTTAGGTCTTGCACAGTTCTGCCCTGCACTGTATAACCCAACCCTTAGCCAATGGCTTATGGGAAACCCCAACAGAGTCACCTGTGAGTCCTGCTGCATAGCTCTCTCCTCTTTGGTATCCTTCCCTGAACTCCAATATCTGTTCCCTCAGCTCAGCAGGACTGTAATGGTCTGTTTGGTGTTTATTTCCCTGTGTCTTGTTCTTGAAATTGTCCCAAGGCAGGGAAGTGATATGAATTTGGGGCTCACCTTGTATGTTTTCCTTTTCTTAGTGATCAAAGTCCTGCACTGTCTGTTGTTCAATACCTTAAAACAGTTGCTTTACATTATGTCCAGTGTTACAGTTTTTTTTTTTAAATAGCAGGAGGGCACATTTCGTACTAGTCGCTCCATCATAAATAGAACCAGACTTCTTCCGGCTTTCTTATGCTTTAGCAAATTTTATTTCCCAGTATTATTATTATTGTTGTTGTTGTTGTTGATCCTTTACAAAAATTAAGAGATGCTACATGAATGAGCCAAGATCCAAAGCCAGGCCATCTAACTCTAAATCCCATGTGCTTCCCATTATACTATGTTGCCTCTCCATTTAAGTAGCTTTCTAAATGTAGTGATTTGATAGGTGCTGAAGCGGTACCATTATAACCAAATCTCTTCCCCCACGGTCTAGCACAAGAGGTCTGAAGACTTCACTATCTTAATGTCCTTTGTAAAATTTTAGACAACCATGGATGTAGTTACAATGGTTTAATAGCAATCAGTCATTTTATAATAGATGAGAAAGGACCTTAACAATTATCCGAAACAACTCTTTCATTTTTGAGGAAAGTGAGGCAGAAAATAAAACAAATTATCTACTTAAGGTCAAACATCTAGTAAATAGAACCAGGACTTGAACCATGTTCCTCTGTCTGATGTTCTTGTCACCAGACTCAGTAGCCTCTGTGACAGCTTAGAGTAAGACTCTTGTAGATTGGGGCCTAGAACAGTTGACTGAGAAAAGGTATACCATTTCACAGTCATAGCTGCTTCATAGCTTTCAAAAGGCAATGATGATATCAGTAAAGTGAGTTATCCCCTTGTCTGGTCATCCTCTGAGAAGTTTCTGTTTTCAGTTCAGAGAAGAATAGCTAAGCCTGAGCAGGAAACTTTGTCATAACTATCAGGATATGAGAAGTGAGCCAAACCTCCGTCTCAACACAGTGCTGACATAGCAGCGGGACCAGGTGTTGAAATTTACATGCACTCAAGGGATTTTTAACTGGAACAAAGCCATCCTGTTTCCTACATTTCAGTTGGGATAACCATGTGTAGTATTATTTCAAAGCCTTTCTGAGAATCTGTGGGACCTGTCATGAAAAAGATGAGTTTGGCTTCACTGGAGATTCCTTCCACTTCGCCTTCAGTCATTCAGATACCAGAATCAGACAGGTAAATACAACATGGTCCCTCTTGATCTTAATTCTAGTTATTTCCCATTGCTTTAAAAGCATATGTCTTAAACCCTGCTGTAACTTCTCCATCTCCTAGAATTTTCTCACTTATTTTCTACCTACTAGTCATGTGAAGGAAAACTAAATTTTCATTTAAGTTTTGACATTGAGAACCTGCCAAAATTATTTCAGCACTTCTCACTTTTGGGTGTGGTTGACTGTCACACAAATCCACTGCTTCAAACATCAAACCAAAAGGAGGGGCTGTGAATCTCCTTCCCCTTTTGAATTTCTGTCTATAATGAGAAAGACATAAGACTTGGGATTTTTATCAGTTGGACAAACTCTAACTATTATGTCTCACTTTCCAAGACCAGATCATACGAATAATCTAATGAGAGACTGCTTGATACACCTTTGCTGGTGAATGGAATCCTATTACCTCTGTACTGAAGTATCATCTCACCTTTTAGTCAGAAATGAATCTAAAGAAGCTCCCTTACATCATTATACTACTCAAATGTCAAGTAGACAAGAAGAATAAATGCATAGTTGCCAAAGTCCTATAGATTGAATGATCAACAGTAACAGCACAACAATAATAATAGCTTACATTCATTCTGTACCATACATGGTTCTAGGCACTTAACACATATTCATTATTTTAATCCTGGCATCAACCCTATGAGATAGGTGCTATTCTTCCATTTCACAGATGAAGAAATTTGGTTTGAGAGTTTAGGTAACTTGAACAATGTCACAGATCTGGTTCAGTGGCTAGGCCCAGATTTGCACCCAGACAGCCTGCTTCCAGAATTATAGCCTCACCATTAGGCAGGATTAACAAGCATTATTATTGGATCTCTGTCCATATCCAAACTATGGCTTGTATTCTAAGTCACCACGCTGACAAGGGTTTAAAAATACACAAATAATTTTAAAAGGTATTAAGAAACTGTGACATTCTTTATGTTAAGCTAAGATGGTTCCTTGTATTTAGTTTAATTACTTAACTAGGAAGCAAACATGGAAAGATTGGGTGGCTGGTGGCCTAGGTTCTGGCCCCAGTTCTACTATTAGCTAGTCTTGTACCTAGTCATCCTAGAAGTCAGGAAACGGACTTGCAAATTCAGCAAGTATTGAGCATGTACTATGTGTCAGACATGACACTTGGTGCTAGAGAAATAGTGATTAACAAGTAGATGCCTAATTATGACAACTGGGAATGTTGAACTATGCATTCTCTAAAGTCCCTTGCAGAACTAAGCATGATCAAAGCCAGCAGTTTTCTAGACGCATTCCCAACGAAAGGTGCTGATTAAACAGCCACTTGATTCACTAGAAAGAATATTAAATCCTGGACTCAAAACTGACTCAACTAAACTGCTCTGTGACCACAAATCTCCCTGTATCATCTCCCAGTTGCTAATGCAAATTATCTCCAGAGTAAGACTGCTGGAATGTAGCCTCCCTACTCGGTGCAGGCATGGAACAAAAAAAGCTGCAATGATTTTTATGCTCTCCTCTTTTCTCCCTACTTTCTGGCTTGGCAAACAGTTCCATAATCATGGGGATTTATAGCTTTAAAGAATAGGAACAATCAGACCTGGAAAGAAGCATTTAGTAACCAAAAAGTTGAGATTAGTGGGCAAACAGAAGTCATGTCGTTGAAAACCCACATCTGCTGATTTTCAACTAAGGATCCAAAAGTAGGACTCTTAACTGACCCCGCCTTCATTCCAGCCCAACTACCCAGTAGAAACTGGGCATGTGTAGTTTAGTCCCTTTCTTCCTTTTTTTCTTGGGAGGGAACCTGCCCACAGAGATCCCATATTTTCCTCTGCTCCTCTAAGCCATAAATTTCAGGGTAGGCCCCTCTCATGAGTACATTGTATCTGTGTCCTATAGATAGATCTATACGACGAAACATAAAGTCCATGTTTAGACCGGCTTGAGATGAAGCAAGGGTCATACCATGAATAAAAGCGTCCTTCCACAGATTGTATACTCGAAAGCAAGAGGCAGACTGAAAGCTCTCAGTTTTATTTGGTTTTTCATCAATCTTCATAAAAGAAGAGTAAGAATATTATTTTGTTATTTCACATCCATATACTTGTTCATATAATCATACCTCATCTATTCAGACATTTTACAGATGGGAAAACTGAGACCTAGAAAAGCCAAGTGATGTGCCCAAATCACACTTCCTATTAGAAGCAAAGTGGATGTTGCTGTTTCTCAATAGAGGAGTCTCTTTCTGGGAGAAGTTTCAATCCCAGGTTGAGGTTTAATTTAACTAATTTCTATGAATACTTATTCAGATGTTATACTTTTTTTTTTAATATGGTGAGAATGCATCTACTGTGAGAGTTCCACATTATATCATCACAATTTTGTGGGGAGAAATAACAGACAATTGATGGCTTCTAAAATTGCATGTGGTCACTGAAAGAGCACCTATTTCAGATGAAAAAATACTATAAACATTCTGCACAGAATGAGATCCAAGATTCTCTGCCTCCTGTAATAGGGAAGAACAAACCTGACTCCATATTAGATGTGCTCCTTTAGCTCTAACCCTGTGCTCTGCTTCCTGTGCTTAGTCTTGCTGGTTCTGCACCTTTTGTGAAAGAACGTTGCCTAGAGCCTGAAACAGACAGGACAGCCCACTCTCAAGGCTCTGACCTTTAAGGGTATAACACTTTTCCATTTATACAGAGATAAGAAGTTGCAAAACAGAGAATAACATCTATCTTGTTGGAGGTTTATAAGAACATCATAACCTGACCTACGAGGACAGCAGCAAGAACAAAGGATTCCGGTACCAAAAAGTTTGCAACAACAAACCACACTCCCTCCCCTTTTTTTTAGTATAAAAGGAGCCTGAATTCTGACTTGGGTAAGATGGTTCTCTAGGACATTAGTCCCTCATCTTCTTGGTCTGCTTGTTTTCCCAATGTAGTCATTAGTCCTTGCACCAACACCTCATCTCTCAATTTACTGGCCTGTTGTGCAGTGAGCAGAATGAGTTTGGACTTGGTAACACTCCTAGACTCTAATCCATGAGAAGTTGCAGAGTGTCCCAGCTGCCAGCCTGTGCCATGTTCACTCATACTGCAACCACGCTTTCAAGGCATGACTTCTCTCCTCAACACCGTGTCATGAACAATATCATTTGCTGGCCAGTTGGAGTGAATGCAACAAAACGATTTTGCTACAGGTAAAGAAAGGGCCCTTGAGGTGTCAGCTTTGTGAAGGCAGATGAAATACGGCAGTGAGTGTAATCCACCCTTAGCCCTCCTTGAAGAAAAATACTTCAGGTAAAGTGAATGATGCAATTCTGATCTACTTTTAGCTAACATCTTTCTCTGCTTCACTGAGTGAGAAGTTCCATCTCTCATCCTTGTTTTGCTTTTTTATTTACCCTCCATCTGCAACTTGGACTAGGGCTCCACATTCCATTCCACTACACGAGACAGAATAAATTAGAATGGCTGGAGACCTTCAGGCTCCCAAGCAGTAATATTCCCCAAATCAACAGGACAGTTTTCCAGAAGCTCTGTGAACTATTGCTCAGCTACTCTATATACTATTATTGCCCCATCCTCTGTTCCATATTCTTTACTCATCATCCACTCCTGACTTTGCTTGGGTTCAAATGATCTTTTCATCCTTTGCTGAGCTGTACCAGCTAAATCTAAGCGCCCAATTTTCTTCCTGCCTCACTACTTTCACACATTAACAAATGCAACCATATTCCTTAAAATGATTTCTAGGAGGTTGATATTTGCTTCTCCAGAAGATCCAGCAAGGACATAGATAAGGAGTTGCTTTCTCATGCTGCAAGGAGACCAATACTGAGGAGGTGTGGCGTGCAGCTAGGCAGTAATGCAGATGGAACTGGGCTAGTTTGTTTTTGCCCAGGTTTCTCTGGGAGTTTTTTTGATGAGCTGGCACCCTCCTGAACTTGGCCTTAAGATTCAAATTAACCTTATTCACAGACCTTGAAGATAAGACAGAACAATATAAAACATCAGCTGAAGGCAATTTCCTTCAATGGCTCTGTTTGGTTCCATTCAATTTACTCACTCTGGAGTCAGAGAGCACTAACTGAAGAGCACCAGTGTGCACAGGACATGATCACAGCTTCTTGCCCTTCTTATCCCAATAGGATAAACAGCAGTTTACCGGCTTTGCTTTTGGCTTTAGTGGAAGCAGATTTTGATTGGGAGCAATCAGGAGGGCAAACAACTGAGAGACCATCTGTGTGCTTAGCACAACAGCCCTAAAATTCAAATGGTGGATGCAAATCTGAATATCACCAGATAGCTGTATAAAAAGTTAAAATAAGATTAGCCAAGTCTCTAAATATTCTATGTATCTTTATTTGTGATACTCAGACTGGAGCCATATTTTGCTTTGAACCCACTGATTCCTCATTTAAGCCCAAAGAGGTTGCCTTGGTCAACAGTGATAGCAAATGTGACTCCAGCATCACAGAACTGGGAGAGTCACTCATATAGGTATTTGTATCATGGAGACAGAACATGCAAAGTCATGTTCGTGACGGGAAACAGGATGACCACTTGCCTTATTCATTTATTTAAGAATTAACATTTATTTTCCTCTGTGCTTTGGGGAAAGTTTACAACATTTTAAAAGTATAAAAATAAAAGCTATGCATATTCTAAAAGTCTATAAATAACCATAATTAATATTTTTTGCATACTTCCTTTTTCTAGATATATTATTATTTAAGTGAGATTATACTGGGAGTATAATTTTATATAGAGCTTTTTGTAGAATTATAGCATAGTAATAACTTCCCTATGTTGTAGATTCTTTCTAATGATATTTTAGTGCATGCACAATGGCCCATTTCTCTTATATATTTAGTGCTTCCCCAACATTTTGCTTTCATAAAAAATGTAATGAGCATTATTCTGTATAAACTTTTTCCTGTATTTTGGATATTTTTTCTCCAAGGATAGATTTCTAAAAATAACACCACCATTGAGGAAAGGCTTTGTTTGACTCCATGACATGATTGTTTGCTGAATGGATTTTTACTCTGATCTTATGGGGCTTGAGCACACTTGATTAAATTATTTGGTCTCCACCCAGATGTTGGGCATTTCCCAGTCAGATCCTTAGGAAGCTTTTGTATTTCTCTTAAACTTGTCCTGAAACACCAGCTTTTGAATCCTAGTGACAAGATTGTTAATTTAGTAATAAACAGAGTAAGTAGTATATGTAATCAATAGGAGCTTTTATTGGGTACATACTATGCATCAAGTATTGTGTTAAAGTTCTTGTGTGCATTGTCTAATTTAATATTATTCAAGCTTTCCTGCTTATAAGAAGCACTCGGGTTTGCAGCTGAAAATAACAGAATCTCAGGCCTAAGATGGCATTCAGTGTTTGTGGGCTTAGTTACCTATATAACATGAGCAAAACTACTGGCCTTGTCTGACTTACAGGGCCAGTTGAGTAGTCCTAAGATGATAAAATATTTACTAAAACTTTATAAAGGTTATAAAACTACGTAAAGCAAGTTCTTGGTATTGGTTTTATCGGTAATTGGAAAAATACCTTCCACTGCTTTGGTAGTTTAAATAAACCAATGTAATTAAAGCTGGGCCTAAGAAGGTTGCGATTTCATATTTCTTTATTTTTGAAACAGGTCATTAAGTCCTGTAGGGAAGAGAAAAACATAATCAGTAATTCTACCATTATTGTTACTGATAAGGAAAAAGAAGTTAATTCATATGTGAAGAATCATGGGCTATTACCCTATTGTATTCGAACTTCTATACAGGAGTTATTTGAGAGCTTTTAAAGTTTATTGTGACATTTGAGATATAACTTTTCTTTAGTTACCATTCAAATGTATGTAAGCAGGGAAGGAAACAGCCTTTGTTAGACGTGGGGGAAAATGGTTGAACACACCTTATTACGTGGCATACCGACAGTGAAGTCAGCTATTCATAATTCTGTTTAAATGGGTTCAGTGGTGGTTAACTATTGAAATCTGCTGGGCAACTGAAACATAATAAAGGGAAAGTGAAGGTCAGGTAGACATTTGGAAGGAAGAGACTGAAAGTAATAGTTTCATCAGCCCCTGTAATGGCCCTTTGAAACATAGGCCATAATTTAACTTCTTTAAAAGCTGGTCTAATTAATTATCACGTTGTCATAGTCTCCTGTTTCTATTAGCCACACCCTTCTTTATGTCTGTAATACTATTCTGGCTTTTCTCTTCTTATATTTTTTTGTCATTAACTCTTTGTGCCACTAAAGCATCTTTTGGATAATCTTGACTATGTTTGGATATCGGCCAATGTATTATTTCTGCTCAAGCATACCCTACCTCGAGCAGGAAGAAGTTCTTCTTCCCCCTAGTCTAGCTATCTTGCATTAACCTAACATAAGGGGCCTGTTGAGGGCATTTCTGAGTTGTAAAAGCCTCTCTTTCCACTTTTCAGACTGGGATTTTTGAATGTCATGCACTACTAAGCCTTGTTAGAAGATAAAGAACGGGGAAGAGTTTGGCAGGGATTTTGGTTTTGAAGAAGAAATGTGAAAGCATATGAGGTATGTATCTCGCTGTTGTCTCAGATGCCTTTTGAATGGTGGACCCTGTACCCTTTTGTAAGAATGTGTTGCATGAGGTTCCCAGAGATTAAGACCATGTAAAAGCAACATATGTGCTAGTAACACATGTTTCTTTAGTTTAAGCAACCAATACATTACAAAAAATTTTAAACCGTTTGCTACAAAACAAGCATTTTGAGTATTCAACAATGTTCAAGTCCTGAGCCCTGAACCTTAATGATAAAAGATTCTAGTATCTTTAGTGGGTGCTGAAGTCAGTCAATACTAAGTATAAATCTCTCAGATTTGAAAGAGAACCAAGAAGAAATGAACCAATTTGATGACCCATCAGTCATATAGAAAGACCAACCAATCTAAAGGGCATTAAGTGTTTGCATTGCCCAGAAGTCAGAATTTGCAAACAAGCTGAAATGATATTCAAAATAAATGTCATAGGTTCATTTTTGTTTTTGCTATTATAGTTTTATTAGTCTTTCTCTTGTAGGGCTATCAAGGTGATTTAGTCTTGTTTACAAAAATATCATACTTTGCAGTTACTGGATATTGTTTTTGTTTTCTTTAAAAAAGCATATAAAATACTCCCAAAATACTTAGATTTTCTTAAAATTCATACAATTTTTCAGTGAAAAATTGAAAACATCCATGTATATTTATACAAAATATCTTTTCTTTGTGTTTTTGCTTAGTTTGTCCCTTCTGCTTGGCATCCCATTATCTTCTCTTGCCTTCCTGGTAAACTTCCGCTTACTCTTTGAAACTCAAATATGCTTCAGGAAGTCTTCCAAGACCTTCACAGAGAGATAATTGCTTCCTCTTCTGTATCCCCATAGCATTTAATTTATACCTCTATCAAAGTACTTATCATATTGCTATACTTATTTGTTTCATCGTTGCCTCCTCCACTAGTATGTGTGGCTCTGGAGGAGAGAGTATATTCTAGTTTTCTCTATTTAGAAAAGACTAGTTACTTACTCTATGTTTGTTGAATAAATGGATTGATTCTTGTTAGCGCCTGAATTTACTGAACTCCATGGGACCATTGCAGGCAGTGTGGCTTGGTGCCAGGAGAGGGAAGGAGAGTAGTTCCCTAAGTAGAGTCCATAGTTATTTTGGACAGAAACAGATGCTAGAATGGCACTTTTCAAACCTGGCTGCAGATCATATCCACCTGGGGAGCTATTAGAACTGTCAATGCCTGGCCCCATCTCAGATCCGCTTAAATCAGAATGCTGGGGATAGGGCCCAGGCGTTGATAGATATTTAAATGTAATGTGCAGCCGGAGTTGAGTACCATCGAGCTTGAAGTTGAAGAACTCAGGATTGTCAGATAGTGTCGATGCTGAAAAGAACCAGGAAGGGGAATGAGATGTAACTATAGAGTCAAGAACTTGAACCCAGGAATGAAATCAAGGTTGATGTAAATCCATGAGAAGGGGAGGAGCCCAAATCAGCAGCACATGAAATAAAAGGCTGATTAATGCGAAGGTCAGTAAGAATAGCCAGGTTAAGAGTTAGAAGTTAGACGTGCAGAAATCAGTGATGGTCAGAAAGCTGAGTTTCTTTTTCGTTTCTTTTCTTTCCTTCTTTCTTTTTAAAATTTCTAATTGTAATAATTGCCAGAGATTATAAATTCCTTTCAAGCCATGATTTCACTCCATCTAGCTTGACAAACTTACAGTCTCACCTCTGCAGTCAAGGAACTCCAAAACAATTTGGGTTTATTATAAAACCAAAGGTTTTATATGTGCATACAGTCCTTCTTTCTTATATTATTCTCCTCACCAGCCTTGTAAAGTTTTGAGAAGAGGCTTTGGAAAACAATTTCCAACAAAATTTCACCCTTGCCCCTACTTACTATTATTATTTTTGGTGCAGTAATCATGTCAGGCCAAAGTTAAGTGAAAGAACCCTTAGATACAAAGATCCAATGACCCTAATCCTGTACATTAAAAATATAAGCGGGCTGACAAGTTCAGTTAATGCTAGAGAGCTGAAAAACAACTTAAACAAAATAATTTGCTATGTATGACAAATGCTTTGTTATATATAGCATTTCCTTTGGAAGCTTTTATCTAATTTCATATGTATTTTATTTGTATAAGGTATTATTTACTTATGGCTAAGCAGACTTATTTCTAATTGTCCATCTCTACATACATTTCACAACAAAAATTTGTGACTTGATGGTTATGGAGCTAATATACCAGACCTGGGCTGCTTATGTTTATCTTAGAGGGACTCTTCTGTCTTGTTAACCACTGTTATTTTGGTTTTTTAATCACTTGAAGCTGAACTTAATCCTAGCTAGTACAGCAGATAATTGATATAGGGGTGGGGTTGAAATTAAAGTGATAGGTTTTACTTGACAAGAAGGAAGGGTACATCCCTTGCCTAAGATAGGACAGAAGGAAGAGAGAACATTTAAGAATCTAGAATATTTCTGAGATTGAAACATCTCATCTTAGATGGCTTCAATTATCTCAGGAAGCAAGGAAGAATTAGCGAAAGTGGAGCTCAGATTCAGTGTTAGAGAATGAGAGAAACTTTACATCAGTACTACTCAAATTATGGTCCCTGAACTAGCATCTCATCATTACCTGGGAACTTGTTGGAAATGCAGAATCTTAGGCTCCACCCTATACCTACTGAATCAAAATCCTTGGGGCGGGGGTGGGGTGGGATGCAGTCCAGAAACATATGTTTTTAACAAGATCCCCAGGTGATTTTTTATCGCATTAACATTTAAGGAGCACTGGGCTGTGAGAACCGCAGTGGAGGAGCCAGTAGAGAATTTATTAGTAATGTACAAAAGTGAATATGGCAAAGATGTTGTTGTTGATGACGACTTATTCAGGATACAGATAGGAGAAAATTTCCACAAGTTACAGTACTTCTCTATGACCAAGTTACTTTGCATCGTATTTTCACTCTACTCCGAAATAAGACAGAGCAAGGCAACAAGTTAGTTTAGCATTGTTTCCTGAATCACTATAACTCTTTGACCTATCTGGGCTGTCCAACCTCAGGTCGTAAATCATTTGAAGGCACAGATGTTGGATTATTTGCATTAAGTTTCAAGATAATTGTGTCTGGCCACTCAAATGTATATAAACAACATATGAAGCAAAACTGTTAATACTATCATTCCAGCCAACTTCCTATTCTCATTTTTTGGTTGGCTGTGGGAAAACATTGGAGAGTGAGGACCAAAAATTGACTTCTCTTTCCTGAAACAATCTTATTTATAGCTGAGGTTAAAGTTTAGGGGCCCATATCCCCAATCTTGTGCCTGTTTTGATCTTTTTCTTTCTCTGTAATTGAATATTTTGTTGGGCTATGGTCAATATTGTAAAGACTTTTTAAAACATCATTTCAACTGTAAAATATGTGCAGATTTATGCACATTTACACTGACATCTCCTGCAGTTTTTAAAAACAAGTTTTGACTTATAGAAAGTTTCTACTGTGTTAACTCAAGTGAACTCTCCAAATCGTTTACATTTCCAACCTCTACAAAATGCATAAAAGTAAAATTATACCAATTTGCTTCCATATGAAAAAAAAAAAGAACAATGTGAAAATAAACTCACATCTCCAAACTTTCAAAAGTTGAATTGGTTTTTGGCATGGGATTTGGGTCAAAAGTCAGCTATTTGATCGAATCAGTTCACTCATTTCATTTTGCCATAAACAGTATATGGGGACATGTCAAATCTGAATTAATATGGTAGAAGGAACAGAAAGATAAGGATGAAGAATTATTTTGTTTATATGAAACTATTCTGGTCGCATGACAAGAAAAAAGGAAAGGAAGTCTGACCTATGGCTAATATCTATTTATTTGTGATCATAATCAGCTTCTTGTTCAAAGTTTCTATGGATATAGGACTTAGGCTGTTATGTAATTACTATGATGCTCATTAAGATACCATTTACTTTTATTAGTATTTTAAATCAATCCTTTGCTAATTTAAGCAAAGGGCTTTGGTAGCCAAATGTACTTAAATTGAAATCTATACATCATGGGAAACATATAATGACTTAAATAAAGACTCCAAATGTGGTACTAATGGCCTCTCCAGACCCAGGAAGTATTGTTCCTCATCAGAGACTCACTTGTGACATGATCATTGATCATTGAACCATACAAAAAAAAAATAGTTAAAAAAGAGGTTGAGTGGGGTCAGCAGTGTGTCTGTTTCTTACAAATCTTTGTTCGAACACTACTTTCTTTCCAGTGTCTTGTCTAATGATGCTGGAGAAACATTTCACATGTTGCACTGTAGTGAGAAAAAATTTTAGTCAAGCAATGAGACTTTCATAGAAAAAATATGACAATAACATCATTAATTAGTGACTCAATATTGGCTGGAATTCATGTATTCAGAGAATTTGTAACAGCTACAACAATATTTAATCCTGAATGTTACTTTGTTGTAGATAGGGCTATAAGCTTTACCTAAATTTTATCCTTTGAGCCTCACAGCACTTCTATGCGGTAGGGACTATTATCATTTTTCTTTTAGAGATGAAGAAACTGAGGCTCAAGAGCCCAGGGCCACTGAGCTGCTCAAATGTGGAGTCAGGATTTGAATCTACCTTCTTCTCCCTCTAGAGCCCTTGATTTTAACCACTCCTTCACTAAACTGCTTAATTGAAAAAATCAGGAGTGGCAGTGGGGTTATTTGTATCTTGAATTTTGCTTTTTTTAAATCTATATTCTTGTGTACAACATGAAATCAACTAAATACACTATTAATTCTATTTTGGTAATTTTATTTGGCAAAGTGATGGACCAGATGCTTGGAGAACTGGCCAGTCAATTCAGTCACAATGACCAATTTGGTAATTAATGGGGAAAAGGCAGCGTGAAGGCTTCACAGGAGCCTTTCTGTAATTCTTCAGTGGCTTTTGAATGGTAAATACACTGCTATGATTAGCCTTTATGAGGCAAAATTGCTGTTTCTTTCTTGCATGAACTACTTAAGCCACCATTTGTGGGTGGAGGGTGGTATATTCTACTTTGGACAGCCCTGCCAATAGGTTTCGGCCCAGAACATCTTTTTGAGGACTACAATCTTAATTTCATCTCTGAGAGCCAGGTACAATATAATATGTACTCATTTGGATGTTTTACTTTCAAATATTTATCTGGAAGAAAGGTTGACCCTGTAATTGCTTACAGTCATATTTTCTGTAGCTGCCATGATGCCTTGAACAGAATAATCACTCAATATTTTTTGAATGAATGAATGAGAGAGCAAAGACACACTTGCTTGCTTCTGAGCAAAGATTGTTTTTCACCTGGAGTTGCCATCCCAGGTGTAGAACACAGAGTAGCATAAGCAAGAACATGCAGTGATTCTCATCCCTGGCTGCACCTTGGAATCACCTGAGAAGCTTTGGAAAATATTTCGAAAAACTACCTAAGACCCACCCCAAACCGAGACTGAATACCTAGGGGTGATTCTGACTTGGTGAGATTTGGCAGCCTATGTTTTTCAGCATATGAATTACCTGGGGATCTTGCTAAAATGCAGATTCTGATTCAATTGGTTTGGGGTGGTGCCTGATAGTCTGCATTTCTTTTTTAAAAAAAATTTTATTGAAAGTACTAGGAATTGAACCTGGGACCTGAGATACCACATTTCTTAAAAGCACTGCAGTGAGGCCCACACTACTGACATAAACAGAATGTTAGATAGCAAAGAGGTGGAGGATAATAACCAAAAGGTATAGACTTCCTTAAAGGCCTAGAGGGTCAAGTGATGTTTAGGGTCAGAGTGATGAGCTGGGTAAATAATCACTTGGTAAGTGTTAGGCACTGAACTAAGACATCTCATGTTCAAGAAGAACAGGTGTGGGATGCTGCTTGCAGGGAGGCAGAGTGCTGTGGGGGTAGAAAGCACAGTATTGGCCTAGGCTCACTCAGGTATCTTCTGAGTTCCTCAAATATCACGTTTTCTATTATGTTTGCTTCCCCGCTCTGACTCAGCTCAGGACTCTGGTGTTCAATAAAGGCATGAGTTCTGTAGCTACTCTAAGTATTTGGGTGAAGGTTGGAAAATACTTGAATATTTGGATATTTTCAAATAGTGAGATTTGGCATGCATAGATACAGCCAGAGGCCCAAGGTCTGTTTCTATGATTGACGGTCTCAGTAAGCGTTTGCTGTGAAATTCTAGTTTGTTTGCTCAAACTCTGACATCTGTTCTTAAAGAAAAAATTCCCTCTGTAGGAAAGAGAACAGATGATAAGCAGACATTGTCTCTGAATTGTGTGGATAATTAGTTTCTTGGAATAATAATTAATTGGGGACAGTAGGCTCATAAATGGCATCTTGGATTCACACTTTCTCCATGTATGGAACTCTGCAGCGTGGAACCCCACAGCCGGGGGAATGGAACTCCAAACTGCAAGACACATCCCTGTAAGATCTGGTTTCATATATTATCTCTCCTCCTACCCCCCACCCACTGGCTTGCTGTCTATGTCTTTGTCATCTTTCCTTTTTCTACACAAGGTCACATATTGGATCACACTCTCATAATCTTTCCTGTATCTTGTATGTATATCTTTGTAAGTTTGAGTCCTTCTGTGAGTCTATCTGTAGGATAAATGTCAATGAGAGGAGGAATGTCTAAGCTACTGAGGAGATGCAGCTTTGGGGGGAAATTTCCTTCTTTCCCCTTTTTCCCAGATAAGCAGACATATTCTGTCCTCTTTCTAATGTGAACCCCCAAATTCTCATGGACAGCACTCTGTGGGGTTTGTATAAGGCCTTTGCTCCCTTCTCATAATTTTTAAAGGTTATGTATGCATTTCAACATTTTATTAACTTTCACTATACATATGCTCATATGTGCTTTTACTGAAATGTATAAAAGTTATCAGATATATGTGGCCTCTGTTCAGTCTTTGTGTCTGTTGTCCTCCTTTGTTTGACTCTCTTTTGCTGCTTCCATTTCCATCATTAGTGTCTCCCTCTGGCAGCAGCCCCTTTAACACATCATAATCTGTCTTTGCAATTTACATTGACTGTATAATTTTGCATTCTCTTTTTTCCCTCCCCCTACCCACTTCTTCCTACCCCATCTTCCTCCTCCTTCTCTGTTGGAACAAAACATCTTTTAAGGGAATGTTGCCTCTTGCTGTTATAGTCTCTGTCCTGCGCCCTGCTTCCTGTTAAGCATACCTTTCTTTATCGACCAACCTATGTGTACTGTGCATTTGTTATATGTCTTGCAACATGCTAACTGCCATGGGACACTCATATAGCTGTTTTAGCTGTCTTCATATATACTGGCGTACAAATATGAAACATTTTTATTGCTTTTTCTAGTCTTGATTTCATTCTATTCTGTGGAAAGTCCATTTTTTCCAGCATAAACAACAGACATTTATTTCCTATAGTTTTGGAGGTGAAAGTTCCTGGAAGAGAGGGCAGGGCTAGAGATGATTTGGGATCCCTTTCCTTTTAAGGTCTAAAGTCTTGCAGCATTGGGTCTGCGAGGGGAAATAGGAGAGGTGGTAGGTTTCTTATTATACAGCTCGTTCTCTGTTGTTGACAAAGAGGGCTCTCTGGATTCCCTTTGGCTTTTTCTGGTTCCTTTTACTTGTGGCCTTCAGTGATGCAGCTGTCTGCATAGATGGTTGGTGTCGTTTTCTTGGGAGGGAGCAGTGTTTGCCTCACCCTCACTTCCTCTACTGATAAGGAGCCTCTTGAAAATGTCTTGCTTATGGTCCATACCCTTAACATCTGGTTATAGTATCACATTTCCTGGCTCTCTGCCTCTTTCTATAATCCCTGTTTTCCTCGTGATGGGCCATGGGCATTGCTGAAATCCTCTTCCATGTCCTCAAGCATTAAGGGCTAGTCTCTTCCTTGGAGGACTGAATCATGATGTTTTTTTATTCCTCTGCTGCAAGTTGCTCATGAACACCTGTCACCTTCAGGACTCTCCAGATGATAAGCAGGCCACACCTATATGTTCATGTATACTTCAGTTAACAAATAACTACATCAAGCTCTCCCAAGAATATCTTTACCAAGGTCCACTCCATTCTTATGGATGCATAGAGATGGGCCTGGAGTTTATAATTTAGCAAGTGTCCAGGTAGGAAATGAGGTAACAGCCTCACTTTCTTGCAAGAAGCCCTTATTTTCTTGGCTCTTCCCTCCATTTGACTTTGGGAGAGAGTAACTCTCATCCTTTCCTGCATAGTGAAGGAAGGAAAAACCCTTTTTATTGTAAACTGGCAGTCTTGACAACTCTAATAATTCACTCTCATCTCTCACTCCCCTGGTCGTCTGTGGATTGGTCAAGGATTAGAGGCTTGGGACAGTGGCTAGTGGTTTCATGGTTGGTTCTTCCACTTTTTATAAGTCTTTATGAAAGTTGAGTCTCTGAAGAATGAATAAGTGTTTAGAGATTCTTTTCTCCATCTTTGAAGCTTTATTGCCAATTTCAGGGCAACATGAAAAGTCTCACTGAATATCTTATAATATATAGAAGAAACCTATGCTGAAATTTAGTTAATTTGTTTGGGGTTAAACCAAACTATTCCCTATTTCAGATATACAGATCCAGACTTATACAAGTTACACATATCAGTTTATTGTCATAGCCAACCTTCTTTGCTAGATTCTCAATAGAGTAAACATCATACTTGTAGCCTTCCTATATGCCTCTGGTCCAAACTGATCTCTCAGTCTATGAAAATACATTGCATTTGCAATCCAAACCAGAGGTCCTCCCCCAAGTATCACATATGATTGATGGATTCACTTATAAGACAAAGTTCTATGGATTTAGTCCGCATTCTGAACAATTTCCAATGTACCAGCACTAGCTTCCACCTTCTCTTCCACTCAAGAAAGCATATCGGGTTGCAAAGTAAAAGTGATATTATTAAAGCAAGTCTCTTAAAATTGCTCTTATTTATTTAAAATAATTTTCATATGTTGACACTTTTTTATTAGTAAAAAATTATTTGTGACATATTTTATAACTGATCATGACACCCAGTTCAGAAATAGCTGATCTGAACCAAAAAGCTTAGTGCTTTATATTCTCTAGTTTTGTTTTCAACAAAATTGCAGGTCTCCAAGAGGCAGGAATTGTATCTAATATATACCTAATGCTTAATACATTGTATTTTAGATGAGTAGATAGGTAGATAGTCAGGTGGATAAGTAGTAGTCCCAGATATATATACTCAGTACTTTAGTTGAGCTGGGACACAGATTATCAAGCCAGGAGTGACTAGAGAAGAAGGCATTAGTTTTTTATAGCCTCTATGCATTCTTCTTCTTAAGGAAACATAGGGGTTTGACATTGATTTGGCCTTTGCCATATTGTCTACATTACTATTTTAGGATCAAGAAATGCTAAGGAGTTTGATATTTATTGATATATTCAGTCTGTATTTATTGAATACCTACTGTGGGCTAATCACAGTTGAATAGGCACCATGAGTAAGATATAGTCCCTGTCACTGATGACCTTAGTTACCTACTGGAAGGAGGAGCATATTATTAAACAGTCGATTACATTATGCTGTGTGCTAAGTTAGGGGAAGTATAGAGTGGTATGGAAGCATATGACAGGGGTACTAAACCCTGACTTGATGTGAGTGGCCATGGAAAACTTCCTAAAGGAGATGACCCTCAAGCTGGGACCTAAAAGATGAATGAGTGGGAGTGGTGGCAGAGGGGTCTGGGCAAAGGTAACAGCTTATGCAGAGGCCCAGGGTCATTTTAGAGCATGTCACTTTCAAGGAAATAAAAGAAGTTCAATAGAGCAGGTATATGGATTACTAAGTCAAGAGTGACTCAAGAGGTTAAATCATAAAGGGCCTTATTTGTTGGGTTAAGAACTTCGAGAGCAATGCAGTGGAAGGGTTTTAATTAGGGATATGACATAGTATTTACATTTTAAAAGCATCACTCTACTATATATAAAATAAAGAACAAATTTCTTCTGTATAGCACAGGGAACTATATTCAATAGCTTGTAGTAACGTATAATGAAAAAAATATGAAAACAAATCTATGTATGTACATGTATGACTGAAACATGCTGTACACCAGAAATTGACACAACATTGTAAATTGACTATACTTCAATTTAAAAAAATGTAAAAACAAAACAAAACATCACTCTAGCTGCTAAGGATGAATGGATACACGGCAGAATTAGAGAAAGGAAAGCCAATAATTCAGATGATAATGATAGAGATTTGTAATTTTTCAACAGCTTTTTAAGCTTTTCTCTTTTTGAGGTGGCCAGGTTCTTTGTTCCCTCAAAACCAGCTGTCTTTATAGATTTCTCATATAGCCTATTCCTCCTCAGCTGGCACGCCAATCCTGTGCTTATTAAAATAAAATAAGTGGAGGTTCATTGTTCACTCTATGCTTTCTATAAATCTTCCCAAGTCTGGAATGTTTTCTTTCCACACATGGTTTGGCATATGTTTCCTCGTTCCTTTGCATCAAGAGTCTTCATTAGACTAAGTGTCCTAAAATGCTTTGTAGGTTGGGTTCTTCCAAAAGCAAACTCAGAGCTTCAGGAAGTTTATTAAGCTGCGTTCTCAGGATCGACAACTGTGCAATGGAGAAAAGAAGGGAAGAAAACAAGAATGGGTAGACAGACAGAACTTGGGCTGTGAAATAGTCACATCACAACAAAGGCCTCAGCCGACCCCAAGATGAACTCTGAAACTGAGACAGTCCCTTAGACTTGTCCCTTAGACTTGTTATGATGAACTGTTAGGGCTTTATACTTCTGTCTTGACCCATCCTTGAGTACATGTGCTCCCTGAGTTATGAACTCAGAAGAGGCAGTTCTCTCTACCTAATGGCAATTTCTGGAGAGGATTGGCAGCGGAGGGCAGTCAGCCAGAGGCATTCCTAGAAGCTGGGGAATAAGCCCTTCAGTCCTTAAGTGACATTTGAGTGCATCACAACATCTGCTACAAAGGTCTTTCTTGGAATAATGATTCTATGAGATGGTGATTGGTGTTCTAAGAAAAAAAATGTTACTTTTGTGGTCAAATAAGTTTCTTTGCTAGAAGAATTTGTAGAAATTTAAATATACTGGTATACATAGTGGATCTCCAGTGGGGGGTAGAGTGTGTAGAGACAGCAACCGTAAGTGATCAGAGAACACATTTTTAGAGGATTCTCTCCTAAGCATAGTGACACTAAATATCAGTGTGAGAAGTGCAGTTCCAGAGGCAAAGAAGACAGAAGAAATGCTATGCTTTTGGGAACCTGGAGCTCTATTATCTCAGATTTTTGTCTCAAGTGTCCAACATAGCAAATAACCCATCTTGGTTCAACTATTAGCTAGTTAATTAGATTGTTATCTTGACTGGACTGTTATAGACTATTAATTCTGATCCACAACTAAATCAAACAGGACTTATTTCTTAATGAAAGTCTAGCTTAGTATGGAGACAAAATGTTGGCTTTATGGTTGACCATATTTCTTCTCATTCTGATGGGCTTGTCGGGATAATGTGTTTTTTGGAAATTGATATTGGTGACAACAAACGTAACGTTGCTTTCAAGAAAAACTTGTTATGTAATAGTATCGCAGTATGATACAAGGAGGCCTTGAAAATAATTCAGAGAAAACTAGAACTTTTCTCAGTCTGATTCCATGTCAACTTTGGCATCTCTGTCATTATTGACTCTATTGTTAAATCTATTTCCTCACTGCCCTCTTTTTGAAATAGTTCTCACCTCAGGATATCTGCTTACCTGACTTTCATATAAATCAATTCAGATTAAGTTAGAATCAGACAAAAGGCAGTTTCAGGAATAAAAATGAAACTCTTTGCTGAAATGTGCTACCCGTACTCGAGAAAGTTCATGGACAGGAAGACAATATTTTAAGAATACACTTTGAAAAATACACTTTGAAAAGTTAGAGAGAAATATTCACCTTCAGAAATAGCAAAGAAGGCCCTGAATGCCCACTGTGATCTGAAACGACTTTTGTTATAAGCATCGTGACATTAAGCTTTCTCAGAGTCAGTAGGAAGTAATATGTGACTTTGAACATGAATTTTCAATATCACACAGGTATATGTGTTCATGTGTGTGTGCAAAGTGATAGAGAAAGAGAGAAACTTACATAGAGGTAATCCAGATTACACTATAGGAGTTTGTCAGTGGGATATATTTTGGCTGGAAGAATCATTATTTTATATTTCAAAATTAATTGCAATGCTTTACTGTCTTCATATACTGATTTTTGGTTTGTTGGAAGTTATTTGAACCTTTCAGTCCATCTGAGCTTGTTAATCTTGGGCTGTAGAATTTTGTTTTATTTTGTTATTATTTTAACCAAAATAGTGTAAGTGCCTATTCTTGACCAATTTTTCATTTAAAAAAATAGTTCCTCCAAGTGGACTTTTTTTTTTCAAGCTACATTTGATTACTGCAGGACCTGACTGGAGAAAAGAGCTTAATTGGACTTGGCTAAATAGAAATACAAATGAAGTTACATGTTTTGAAGTGTACTGGCTCTAGAAGATATCCAAGACAAAATAAACTACATTTTAGGGAAGTGCAAGTAGATTTTTAAAAAATAAATAAATTATTAAAGTCCTATTAGGATGTGCTTCCCAGAGGTTTGGCAACCTCCTCGTTTCCAGTCCCAAGTGACTTTTGATTGATGATGTGCTGTCTGCATGGTCCCAATCACCCCCTCTCTTTCTTAGCAGTCACTGAGGGAGGCAAGCACATTGTGAGAAATAGCAATAGTGAAGAGGCTAGGATATCAGATATCTGGGGACAGTGGCATCAGTAAAAATCACAAGTTGCCTGACAGAAAGGAAATGTGGCTTTATCCTTCCTTGACCCCTGCTTCTCTTTCCAAATAAATGAATTGCTGTTAATGCCAAAATATCATCACTCTCCTTTTTTTTTCACCTCCATTCCCACCAAGACAAGAACAAAGGAATTGGTTCAGCTAGTTTCCCTGCATTGCACATGTTCTGTTCTTAATGTTTATTTGTTCGCTTTAGTTTTACTAGCATTTTCCTTTTATATAATATATAAATATGATCCATAGAAACTTGGGCAGTAGGAAATCAAAACACTCTTCGGGCCAAATATGTTCGCCAAAATTTTTAAATAAAAAAGCCAATTCCTAACACTAGGACAGCAGCTCTTAGCATGAATGCAAGTGAGCCCGGACTTTGAGACAACCAACTTACAAAAGACACATGTAAACTGGAGGACTCTGAGCCTTGACTTTCTACTGCAAGGCTGGCATCCTGATGTTATTTACTCACTAGGAGACATTATAAAGAGTCTGAGGACTTTTAGGAGTTATTCAGGTTGAGCTGTGAATAACAAGACAGTTTGGGAGAGCAGGGTCCAGGACTGATTCTCAGGGAAGCCCAGCCTACCTGTGGTTGGTCTCCTGTCCTAGATTCGGTCTCTTTTCTCCTACTGCGTTACTGCTTTCACTTTAACTTGTCATACTTTTTGAATTAGGGATGGAGGACATATATTTCGAAAAGGAATAGGTTTTATGTGACTCAACAAATAGAGAAGTCAAATAGCTCGTTGCTCTTTTTAATTAAGTTTTCCTAATTAGTTTTCAGTATAGATGCACTTTTCTTCATTTTTACATTCAGTTGAATGATGAGAATAAACTTCAATTTAGATGCAATTCAACTATGAATTTCCTATGATGTACCTAATCCTGTGCTAAGTGCTACAAGGGACCTAAAGTTATTATATCATAAAGTTCTAGTCCACCGTTGTGAGAGTTAATATTATGTCAACTGGGCTAGGCTAAGGGATGCCCAGATAGCTGGTCTTCTGGGTGTGTATGTGTGTCGGCGTTTCCGGAAGAGATTAGTATTTGAATTGAGACTGAGTAAAGAAGAGCACCATTACCCAAGCGGGTGGGCATCATCCAATCAGTTGAGGGCCAGAATAGTTAAGGAGGAAGAGGGCATTTGCTGTCTGCTTGAGCTGGGGCATCCATCTCTTCCTCCCCTGTGACATCAGTGCTCCTGGTTCTCTGGCCTTTGGACTCGACTGAATTATACCTCTGGCTTTCCTGGGTCTCCAGCTTGCAGATGGCAGATCTGCAGTGGGATGGGACTTTTCAGCCTCTATGATAGCATGAACCAATATCTATATCTATATCTACATTTATATATATTACATAAATTTATATATATATATATAAAATATCTTATTGGTTCTGTTTCTCAGGAGAACCCTGACTAATACACCCGTTTAACTGCAACCCCTACTGTCCAAGTAAAATCAGAGTAGCTCCTTAGGCATGATTCTTCCTTGCCTTTCCTTGACCATGCCACAAAATTTATAGTTTACAGGGCATTTTTGGTGGCTTATGAGAACCCAATGCTGTGAAGTGAAAGAATTCATAGTCACTAACTGCGCTGCTAGAGACTATGGACATAAAGGATCAGATTTACCTGCTAAAGCTAGAGCCTTATTTTCTCCCAAGTGCTAGTCAGTTGTTCCAAAATAATTTGATATTCTACCAATTACCCACTGGGTTTTAAATATCATATCCTATATTAAGTTCTTGAGTCATTAACATTTATTTTTGAACTCTCTGTGTGGTTTTGTTACTGTATCTGTCTCTTCATTCACTGTGTAAAAACATTTTAATTACTTGAGCTCTATAATACTTTTGAAAATATCTGGTAAGGCTAGCCATCACCCTTGTGGAAATTAGCTTGGGTATTCTTCTGGATAGCTTCGTATGCTTATTTTTTGTTTGTTTGATGTTGAGAAACCGCTTAGCTGGTTCCAAAAATCTCTTTCAGTATTTTTATTGGGATTATGTTAAATGCATAGATTATTTTAAGGATTTCCTTTTCCTATCCCTGAACAAGGTATGAGATATATGTTTAAATTTATTTATATGTATTAAACTATTTTTATATTTTCAGTAAAATGTTAAATATTTCTATTGCATTTATTATCATTTTTTCACTAGATGTTTTATCTTTTAATTTTGAATTGCCTCCGCAGCTATGTTTGTATTACCTTTCTGACTCCTTATCTCATAGATTTGTTACTTCTCTATATTATACTTGACTAAACTACCTAGAGTTTATATAGTTTACTGGAATTCTCACAGAACTAACTCTTTTAGTGCTTATTTTTCTTTCTGTTCTCTAAATCATAAGTTTTTGATTTAATCTTTACCAATTTTTTATTTCTGTTTTTCTTGGATCTGTTTTTTCCTTTGCTAGCTTTTTTAAGCTAGAGTCTAAGTAATATATGTTTTCCTTCCTCATATTTATTAAGAAGAGCATTTATAGCTATGAATTATTGTGAGTACAGCTATTGGGATATTCTATACTTTCGATCTATTTTGTTTTCTAAATCACCAGATTTCTAAATCATTGGTAATTAGTTTTCTTAATCATTGGCATAATTATAGTATCTTTTATTTTCTTCTTTGAGCAATGTTACTTAAAAGTGCATTTCTTATTTTCCTAATTCAGTTTTCTTAAATTTTTGTTTATTTCTACTTTTATTGCATTGCGGTTACAGAATGTGATCTGTAGCTTTCGTGCTTTGGCGAAGTGATTATAGCCTGCCTAATCAATCAGAAAAAGTTGCTCTTTTATTGTACAAGGCACAATGTTCAGCATCCAACTAATAAATCACCTTATTATTGTGCTTATTTATATTATTTATTCTTGTTTATTTCTTGTGCATTTGACAAATGTGATTTACAAATCCAAGTCTACCATTTACTAATTGTGGCCTTGGGCAAATTACATAATCCTTCCAGGCTTCATCATTCACTTGAGCCCAGCTCTGGGACTGTTAATGAAGGTTCTATGTTTTAATATACATACAGTGTTTTTGCATGCTGCCTAGAATATACTAAGTGCTTTTATCTAATAGTTATTTATTCATATTTTTTGACACTGTCTTATTTTGATCTTTAACCCAATGTGAAGATCTTTGTTTTCTAATAGGTAAACTTATATCTTTAAGTTTTGTTACTGTTTTAATCATTTGTCCTCCTCCCTTCCCTTCCTTCCTTCTTCCTTCCCTCTCTTCCTCCCTCTTTTTTCTGAAGCATTTTTCTCTTTCTATTCTTTTCTGTATTTTATCATGTACAGCATGCATTCACATTTATCTTTCAGTTATTTCAAATATACACAGCGTGTTTACCTTTAAGCACTACTTAGAGCTGAAGCTTAAGTTTGGGAGTCGAACTAGAGAAGCATGTTGACTCAATGAGGGTGAATCAGAGAGGGTTTGGACACAATTCATCAGTGTTTTAAAGCTGCACCAAGTAAGATTCTTTCAATGTAGTAAAATAGAGATTGGCACTTTAAGACAACTGTGTAAGGTTTTTGTTGTAAAGGACAGAATACAGTATTTTAAGTGAGACCATGAATTCTTTGATACAGCCTGGAGTAGACTCTTCTCAGCTGGTCAGTCCATTTCACAAAAGTAGCCTTCCAAGTCCCTCTTGAAAGTGGCAGTATATTTTGAAAAGGGTGGTTTCTTTTCCCTCAATCTCTTGTACCTTTCCTAAGGGTTTGTAAATTTCCTTCCTTCTGAAGAGTTGATGTGAGCAGATAGTCCTAATTATTTAAACCATCCTAACGATAATTCCTGATCTTTATATAGCACTTCATAATTTGTCTCATTTGATGCTTATGTTAATATCATTAAATAGGAAGAGGAGGAGTGCCTATCCATATTTTACTGGTAAAGAAACCAAGGCTCAGAGAAGTAACTTCAACAGGTTTTTGTAACTAATAAGGGGAAGAATTGGGACTACAGTTGTTCACTGCTTTTTACACAATAGCTATCTTTTAGAGGACTGTGATCATTCATCAGTCTGCAAGATCCTCAAGAGATACTTGACATGATTGAAAATGGTCAGAAACCTCCTATCCTGGCTAAGAAATCACAAGACTGCCTAATTCCTGCCCCTATGCTTTTGCTCAAATACTCCCTTATCTTCCCTCCAAATCCAGGTCATTATCTCCTTCTGTGCTGTGCTTAAAATTCTCTTTTGCTAGGAAAACTCAAATGTTGTGAACCTTGGGCTACTCAGATCACTATATTATTGTTCTTGTTGCTTCATAGATTCCTTTTAAAGCCATATTTCCATTGTGAACTGCTCCGGAGCAGGTATTATGTATGATAAATGGCCAGGGCCAGACATGCTGGAGTCTCCTAGCTTTACAACATGGCATGGGGACAGCCTGACAGACTGCAAGAGTTCAGGTCATGATTCCCCCATTTATTAGAACGTGATCATAGATACACAGTTATTTGACCCACTATTACCTATTTCTCATCTGTAATGTATAATAGGTAATATTTGATGAATGTTTACTAAGGTGCCAGATGCTTTACGTATATTGTCTTTAATCCTTATAATAAATTTGCATGGTAGGTATGAGTTTTACTCTTACAAATGAGGAAACTGGGATTAAAAAAATTAAGTGGTTTATCCAAGATCACACAGCAAATGGTAGAGCCTCGATTTGAAGCCCAGTCTTCCTGAATAGAAATTCCACACTTTCCCCAAAATACCCAATAGTGTCATAATAACAATGACTGCTCAGTGTTATAATTAGGAACAGAAAAAAATTAGGCTTGCAGATGGCCTAGTACAGTGCCATGTTTATTTCTTCTTTCCTCCCCTTTCTTACCAATGTGCCCTCCACCATAAGCCACCATTTTAGAAGCCTCTCTAAGGTACAGCCTGGTTAACAAGGCTGTTGCTGCTAAATTCTTTCTTTCTTTTTTTTTGCCTCAGTAGAGTTTTCCGCAATAGCATATCATCTGACAATTACAGGTAGGAAATTAATTCCCTACTGAATTAAGAATTTCTTTTGAATTGCCATATTTCATCAATTCTGAAATATATATTTTTTGTATTTGAGCAGCTCTGACATCAAGATGGACCTTACAGTTGATAGTATCTTACAGTTACTGTTGGCAGTGGTGTTTCTCTCTCTCTCTTTTGCTTCCTTTCTGTTTTTCTTGAACATAAAATGATCATATGTCTTAGAATCAATGGTTTTGTAGATTCAGTGAAATATGATATGTACAAGTCAATACATTATAGGTATGTGGTATGTCCTATGGAATCTAGCCTCTTTTTAGAAGCTGTCACAAAGTTATAGAAAAAATTATGTGTGAAATCATTTTATTGAGGAAACTGAGGCCTAGAAAGGGGTATGTGGTTTTTCTAAGTGTATAGAACTTCTAGGTAGCAGAGGCAAGACTGGAATATAACTTTTCTAATTCCTATTAATTTTCCCTTTATTTACCCTTTGGAGAAGTTTCATCTTAATTCTATCGTACTCTTTCTCTTCCTCCCTGAAGACTGAGAAAATATATTAATTCATATCAGTTCTATAGGCACATGGCCTGTATTTAATCCGAATTACAAATGCCAGGTGGCTCTCAATACTCTGAGTGGGTGTGATTTCTATCTGGTGTTTCTATCTTTTCCTCGGAGCACTGGTGAATTTAACCCTTTCCTGTCCCTACTTATTAACACTTTTTCATTTGCTTCTTCCTATCTCAGGTCTGAATTCAATTCATGACTCACCTATTGTATTATTTTCTGCCAATAACATAGTACATTTCTAGTCCATCTCAAATGGACATTTACAAAGTTTCTTCATAAAGTACAAAGGGATATTTATAATTAGCATAATAACAGATAGGAAGCCATTAGCCACACATTTATTTATTTATTTAATTGATTTATTGAAGTATAGCCGTTTACAATACTGTGTTAATTTCTGGTGTACAACATAGTGATTTATTTATATATATATTCCTTTTCATACTCTTTTTCATTATACATTATTATAAGATATTGAATATAGATCCCTGTGGTATACAGTAGGGCCTTGTTTATCTATTTATATATAATGGTATCTGCAAATCCCAAATTTCCAATTTATCTCCCTACCCCTTTTTGCCCCTCGGTAACCATAAGTTTGTTTTCTATGTCTGTGAGTCTGTTTCTGTTTTATAAATAAGTTCATTTGTGTCTTTTTTAAAAAATTCCACATGTAAGTGATACCACAGGTATTTTTCTTTGTCTTTCTGGCTTACTTCATTTAGAATGACAAATCTCCAAGCCATCCATGTTGATGCAAATGGTATTATTTTTTCTTTTTTGTGGCTGAGTAGTATTTCATTATATAAATATACCACAGCTTCTTTATGCAGTCATCTGTCAGTGGACATTTAGGTTGTGTCCATGTCTTGGCTATTGTAAAGCACACTTTTATTTTTGATGTTTCTACTTGCTTCAGCCCCCTCAGCACCTATTCAAAACTCTCTGAATCTAGAAGGTGTTCCGTAAACTTTTGCCAACAAGCAGCTCAGATTAGCAGTGGCTCTAAAGCTACATCTCTCTTTCCTACTAAATCAGTAGCAGAAAGCCGCACCTGGCACAGCGCCTGGTACACCCTCAGCACTCAATATATGATAGTTCTTGTCTCTTATTTTTTAACCCACTATATCCAGATCATACTTTACAGCTGTAGACTCATGCCCTGATATTAGCTGCTAACTCAGCGGGGCCCATATGAGGAGTTCTTGGTCAGGCACTTCATGTGTACATCAGATTTATGACTTACTGACTTACACAACATTAGAGTGGGAAGAAAATATAAGTAATCATTTGATCCAGTGTCCTTATTGTACAGGTGAAGGTCCATATTGAGAGTGCTTATACCTTGATATAATTAGCCCATTCTCCTGGGTGGCAGTTATCAGCAGTTAGAAGACCCCACTCCCAAACTATCTGAAATTCCAAATGTTTCTAAACTTCCAAACTTCTTTATTAAAAATTTATTTATTTATTTATTTTGTTTGTTTGTTTAAATGGAGGTACTGGGGATAGAATCCGGGACCTCATACATGCTAAGCATGCGCTCTACCACTGAGCTATACCCTCCTCCCTAAACTTCTCAACTTCTAAGGCGTGGCTTGTCTGTTTTCCAAATACTGACTGAATATCTGTGGCAGTGTAATACAGAATAAAGAAAATAGGCTCTGCCCTTAAGAACTGTATAACTTTGGGCAAGGCAGGTAACCTCTCTGAGTGTCATTCCCTACTCTGAAGAATTAGGATAATAATACCTCTCTCTTATGGTTGTTGTGAACTCACATTTATAAAATTAATCATAGTGCTAGCAGAAAATGCTGGTTTCTCCTCATTTCTTTTCCTCCCGAATGCCAGATTTTTCTGATCGCTAGCTAACTGTTTAGCTCTTTTCCTAGCCTTATATGTTGATCAAAAGCCTTGACTACTGCAGGTTTGTAGACGTGTTTAGGGATTTGTTCTGTCTTGCTTTCTACCAGGTCATCTCAGAGGGCCAGTGGGTAAAAACTCTTAAGAGATTGTTAATAAGTGAGACGTGCCAATATTAGTGTTGTAGTGATGGAGTGGGTATGAGAAGTAACAATGCAGGTGGGAAAAATAGATTCCTCATTAGAAGCATTATTGTAGTTAAGACATAATCACACTCCAAGCCACTTGTTTGCCTGTTTTCCCATTTGCCACTTCTACAGGTTTGAAGCAGCAGTTCTCAAACTGTGGTCTAAAGAGGCCTAGTGGTCCCTGAGTCTCATTCTGGGGATCTGCACTGTCTTTTCCCTTCCACCTGCATTTCTGGGTAAGGTTGGATTTTCTTCATGTACTTTAGCTAGATAACTGATTGAATCCAAAAGCAGATATGAAAATCCTGCTGTCTTCTATTTAGTCAAACATATATGAGAGTTGCAAACATGTGAAACAATGCCATTCTTCTCACTGTTTTTAAAATTTTGAAAATATAATCATGTTTCATGAAAACATTATTTATGTTAGTTAATACATGCTAGATTTCTTACTGTTTTTTAAGTGAATTAAAAAGAAATATATTTTTAAATTTTACTTTCTAAAATGGTAAATATTGATAGATACAACCCACATAGACAAAAACGGTTTTTGGAGTCCTCAATAATTTTTAAGAGTTTAAAGATGTTCTGAGACCAAAATATTAAAAACTGCTGGTCTAGAAATTAGATTACAAATGTATAGTTATTATGCAAACTCCTCTATATTAGGGATCAACCAGCCACTGCCCACAGGTCAGCCTGCAGACTTCCTCTTGTTCTTATAAATAAAGTTTTATTGGAACATACCCATACCCATTTGTTATGAATTGCCTATGGCTGCTTCAGTGCTACAATGACAGAGTTGAGTCATTGAGACAGACTGTATGACCTACAAAGCTTAAAATATTTACTCTCTGGATCTTTATAGAAATTACTGATCATAGTCTATAGTATAGAATGTCCATGTACAGTTTTTTAAAGTGAGATGTATTTCTCTTATTTGATTCATTCTAATAGTCTTCTTACCTATACAGATCAAATCCATCTTGATGATCAGTGAGGAGACAGATGCTAAAGCTATATTGCACAAAGTCACCCAATAAATACTTATTGATAATCTAATGTGTTTCAGATACTGTGCTAAGTAATGAGGATCTAATGTTGAACAAAACAGATTTTGACATTATTTTCATGGAGATTATATCCTGTTTACTCAGGCTCATTTTTGCTTTACTCATTAACACTAGATTACACATAAGTTGAATATACCATGGCTTAATGAAACTGTGTCTAGGATAGAGACATCAACAACTGTCAGAAATAGGCAGATTTTCTCATCAATTATGGCCCTTCAAATGGAAGTCTAAGGGCTACCAGATTTGAATTTGGAGAACATATGACTTGGATCCAGTGGGGATGAAAGAGATGTGTGCTAGAAGGATGCAGCAGTGTCCATTTATTAGTTCAACAAAAATTTATTAAGAAACTTCAATATACTGGACACTGTACTGGTATATGACTCCCATCCTCTTATGTTTATGAAGTAATTAGGGTGAATCCGACCATGTTAGAAAGAGGAAAAAGGGATTACTTTTATTATATTCAGATGCTACTATTTCTGAATTCTAGTCCTTCAGTGAATTGTGTAGATGGCCATGAAAAAAAGGATTTGTAACTTTTTTTTCTCTTCAATGCCTAGAATAAGATGACAAGGACTTTATTTCATAGCTCTTCCCTTGAATTTCAAAGGTAGACTTCAGTTACAGGAAAAATCATATACCCAGAGTAGTTTAGAGTTAGAAGAGATTTAACTTGTTCAAATCGAGAAATTGAGACACTGCGAGGTTAAGTGATTTGCTTAAGATAATACACCTAGTTTGTGGAGGCCTGCGAACTAGAATCCCAGACATGAGCGTTTTCCATTGAACCACGCTATTCTCTCTTTTTTCCAAAGTGTTTACTGTGAAAGAGACACAAATATTATATGTAATCTACTGCATTGTCAGGACAAAAACATGAAATTAAAATCCATCCAGGATGAGATCACGTCTCTGAGTGGTTCAGAATAATTCTTTGATACAGTCATTCATATGGGAAGTAGATTCCCAAAGTGGTGACAGAGAGACACGAAAATAAGCATTGTTTTATGGATTGGGATAATTGAGGGAAGGAGGGTGAGGCAGGAGTCAAATTACTAATGAAGACATGAGCACATGACCAGTAAACCAGCTAGCAGTAACCCTGTCTTTTTGTGTTTGTAACTAGAGAACCAATTGGAATTGTGACTCCGGGGAAGGATCTTAACATCTCTAAGCTTCCAGTTTCCTGTATGTAAAAATGAAGCTCAATAAATTTACCTACCTCATAGGACTATTGTATGGATTAGAGATGATAATTGCAAAACACTTAACTCAGTTCCCTGGCAGAGAGGAAGCATTCAATTAAAGGTATTATCACTAGTCTGAATTAATTTTGTTATGATCACTTTTAATGATCCAAACATAATTGGGTTTACACATAAAGGTATCTCAGCAGTCTGGCAATTCTGGTATTCTAAGATTGTCTGCATCTTCTTTTTCAAATGACAAAGAGCCTTGTGTCTCCTTGAAGTTACGCTAAAATTGGATTCAACAATGTGGTCTTGCTGACAAATGGATGTAAACTCATAAGTTAGTCTTTTGGCTTTTATGTGAAAAAAGAAATGATAAATTATAAAGGAATCTCTAAGTAAGTAGCATGTCATCTCCATGCTTCTTATTGGAAGACCGCATCATCACAATCTTATTGTTTTTCTTGATGCCTTATGCCTTGTACTGTGAGCATTTTCATTTGTGCTACTGGTCACAGAAATAAAATCTGGTTATGGGTTAGGAAGGGGAATGGCAGATCTGGCTTTTAAAGATGAGAATTTCTTGCTCAACTCATAGACTTCAAGATCTGCATATAAGACCTGCTTGGTGAAAGAATCATTTATTCCCCACCAACAAAATCAATGAAGAGGCTCCCAAAAACACATTTATGGTGATCCCTGACAGATAATTGAATAACTAGGAAAAAAATCCAACTTCCTCTGGTTTCAGACCCATTGATGTTCTAACAAACATGGACTGAGCATGTATTAAATGCAAGCACTGCACTGGGCACTGGGGAATAAGACCCAGCCTTTGTCCTTAAAGCAATCCATTAATTTACTCATTCAAAAAATATTGTTGCCATGTTGATCGCCTTCTGTGTGCTACATGCAAGACATATCATAGTGAACAACATAGATCTGGTTCAGCCCTCAAAGAGGTTACGGTCTAATGGGGGAGACAAATTTAGTCAAGTAAGTGTATAGTTATAAACAGTGGTGCACACTGTGAGAAAGGAGCTCTTTGGTGTCTGGAGAGCACGTAGGAGGGGAACCTGACCTAATTTGGGAAGGCTTCCCTGAGGAAGTGACTTTTGACTTAAGATCTGAAGAATGGGTAAAGGGTTAACTAAATAAAAGAAAGAAAGGGAATCATTCCATAAAGCAGGGCCAGGGTGTGCAAAAACCTTGTAGCAGAATGAATTACAGCAGATCTGAGGAGCTAAAGGGTTAATGTGGCTAGAATGCAGAAATCAGGGAGAGTATCCTGTGAAATTAGGCCAGAGAGAGAGACTCAACTGGAGTCAAGTAGGCCCTTGTAGGCCATGGAAAAGAGTTTTGGATTTTGTTTGTTAAGTGCAGAGTGAAGCCATTTTTTTTAAGAGTTTCAAGCAGCAAAGCTCCAGAAATCAAAAATGAAAGCTGATTTTTGATTTTTAAAAATATAATTTTGGATCACAAACAGAGGATGATTTGTTCTTGGGTAAATGTGCAAAGAGGGATGCCAAGAGCCTACTCAATTAGTTCAGGCAAGACATGATAGTGACTTCAACTAGGGTGGTAGCAATGAGATGGAGAACAAGGGGTGGATTTGCTTCAAAGAATCACTCTATCCCACTGTCTGATCAGGATTTGTCCTTTCAAAGTACCACTAAAGGGTTTTCGCATAAAAGAATCCCCTGTTAAGCCCACCTGGCTTCATAGTTGCCCCAACACTAGGAAATGTTCCGTGCTCCCCGATGTTACTATGTCTGTAATACCTCAGTGATACCTTCTGCCTTTTCAGTACTCTGATATACTTTTCAATATTAAATTCTCTTCTGACTTAAATTCATTCATTCAATGCGATAAACATTTGCTTTGAATTTTAACAGAAATATTTAAAAATGTAACTTTGCATATTATTGTGTGATAAGACTAGTAGCTATAAAATTGTCATTACAGATGCTCTGATCCCACTAACTGTGATTTAATAGAAAAAAGACAAAAATTCCAAAATGGCAAAATTGGGTCTGATACTCATAGATTCTAGAGCTAATAGAGGGAAAAGGAATTTAATCCAACTTTCATCACTTTCCATGTTTTTTTTAAGATGAAAAAAACCCAGAGATTCAGAGATGTTAATTGACTTGTCAAAGATCACAGAGCTACATAGTTACCAGTGTTTAGTCTAATACACCAGGCCATATTTGAACAACCTGCTGGATCTTTATGTGCTATTGAAAAACAGAAAAATGAATCAGGAGTGAATTAAGCTAGTAATATTTAGATTTATTTTTATTTTTGTTACTTGTTACATCAATAGTGCAAATTGGAAGGCAGGGTAAGAACTTTGAACCCTTAAAATTTTGCGAAACTGAGAGTAAACATGGTAACTGCCTTAAACTATATTTTATAACTTGCAAACATAATTTTCAGTATAATATTTTCTTATGTACATTAACATACTCTAAAAATATAGTTTACATTGAAACACAGAATATTCAGTTTTTTAAAAAAGCTCTCTTTAGTAGATGAGAAACTAAAAGAGAAAAAAACAAGGTGAAGACATAAAGTGGAGCCACAAATGATATAATAAAAATAATACAAAACTCAGAGTCCTGATATGCTGGCCGTGGTTGGCCCCCGGCTCTGACTCTACACTTTTTTTATCAAAGAGGGAAAATCTAAACTTGATCAGCTGTATCAGTGGCTCTCAACTCTGGGTTGCAAACCATAGTTATGAGACTTAAAATAAAAATCCCTTCATCTTCTGGATGTCAGATCACTCACTCACACTTTCAGAATATCTGACTCAGTAGTTACTTTGAGAATCAGCTGGGGAGACCTAAAAGGTTGATTCCTAGACCAAATTAGACAGAGTGTATCATCAGAATCTTTGGGGGTTGGGTCCAAATATTAATATTTTTAAAAAATCTCCCCAGATAGTTTTAATGTGTAGGCAGGATTAAAAGCCATTGAGATATTTGGTCCAGAAGGCCCCACCATCACCTACTTGCAATAAAACAAAAATAAACAAGCAAAATCTAATGAATGTTCCCTGAAGAAACACTGCTATTCCTGATAGTTCAGACCAGGGAAAAATGTCTCTCTAATTACCTCTTAAAAGGACATTGAGGAATGAAAAAAACAAAAAACCAAACCAAAACCAAACCAAAAAACAAAATGCCTATATAAAAATACATACAAACCTTCATAAATATGTTTTTCTCCACTTAGCTTTTAATAGCTGTTGGGTGGTAGCTATTCCAAATTACCAATTAAATAGATCTTTAAATGACAATTTAGTGTTGGCATTCTGTTGTGAAATTTGGCAGCCAAAAGGACATGTGCCCAAGAAGAAGGCCATCATCAGGACCTGGCCTTAATTGTTGTGTTTTTCCCTTGGGTGGTGATGGATTTGCTCTGGGCCGCCCACATTCAGATCCTGCTATGGCTGGTGATACATATTTGTAAGACAGCTCACCCTGGATTATGCTTATAGTCTGTGAATCAAAGGAAAACGAACTATATATAACAACTAAAAGCATGGGCTTTGAAATCAGACAAACCAGGGCTCAAATCCTGACATCACTTCCTACGTGTTGACTTTTGGGGAATTTATTAAACTTCTCTGACCCGTAGTTTCCTTATCTCTAAAATGCTAGCAAGAATAGTACCTACTCCCTAGGTTGTTGTAAGGACCAAATTGGGTAACGTATGTCATTTTCCTGTCATGTAGTATGTGCTCAATTAATATCAACAACTTATGAAAATCATCTATTGGTTAGGCGAAAGTCTTATATTAGCCCACTCTAACTAGTTGAGCTAACCACGTGGCTAGTTGGGCATTCTGGCTGAAGTCATCTGATTGTCTTAATTAGAGTGGAAACTTCTCTGAAGGCATCTATCCTAAGGTTATGTCATTAAGTTGACAAATCTTATGAACTATCCCATACTGAATGTTTTTTTTTCTCAATAATGGCCAATTTTTTCTTACGACCTTCTCTTATTTTGTTCCAGTCTTTTCCTGGCTGCTGATCTTTGGCATTTTCCCAAGTTCTTAGCCCTTTGGACTCACCAAGCTTGTTGCTTCGGATTCAGTCTCAGAGCTCTTGAAGAACTCTGGCTCATACTCACTCTATGGTTCCTTCTACTCCTGGGTATCTCAGGTAAGATACCCTGATCTGACTCCATCCTTCTGTAACTGAAGCCCTGGTACCTTTCCTCTAAACTAGTGCTCTAGTGTGGCCCACTTGCAGATGGTCCACATCATCTTCTTTCAGGGAGGATTAAAATTGAAGCAAGGTAAGCAACCGAAATGTGTGAGAATATACATCTTGAATGCGTTACAAGATGAAAATCTGCCCCATCTTATTGTTTCACTGAGTATGTTTTCGAATGGCGTGTTATATAGACAGTTCAGATGCTAATTCATTTGGCCTGAACTTTAAATAAATCAGTGCTGTTAAATCATCTGTGGATCTAAAATGAAGTTTTTAAAAGAGTCTTGTATTTACCTAAGGAGTGAAACACATTTTTTTTCCTGATTACTGAAAGAGATTTGCATTTTAATAGCCAGAGTTATCTCAGTAAGTCTGTTTAATTTGAAACCATGATAAAATATTTGAACGGTATAAAGAAGTAAAGTAAAGTTACTCTTTCCCTCTCTAGTTTCCTTCCCAAAATGTTAGCCACACTGCCATTTCAAAACAGTTTAAAACTGTTTATTAAGCTTCAACTATATATTACCTGCTGTTTTGGGCACTTTGCATATTTCATTTGACATCTTTACAACAATTTTATCAGATAGATATTATTATTGCCTACTGTTTTCTTACAGGAAAAAAATGTGTTTCAGAGAGGTTGTGTACATTTCCAAGGTCACATATATAGGAAGTGGCTCAAGTCTCCATGGGAACACATGACTGTGCTCATAATTACTACTCCACACTGCTTCTCAATGCTTGAATCTCTCCCACCAAACATTGTATATACGTGTAAGGTAGTCCTAGCTTCTATCTCAAGTGAGGGCATATGTATTTCTGGCTGTGATGAGTTTTTGGGAAGATCCAATTCAGATAACATTTTTGCCTCATTTTTGAGTTACCCCGGCTGTGGAAATTAAAATAGATTTTCTTTTTTTTTAAATCACAGTTTTTTTCCTAAAAAAAAAGATTTATTTATTTTATAAATATTCTTAATGGAGGTGCTGGGGATTGAACCCAGGATCTCATGCATGTTAAGCACGTGCTCTGCCACCAAGATATACCCCTCCCCCCTAAAATAGACTTTCTAAACACAAAGGGTCTAACCTTAGACTTTCTACACTAATTCCTGAATTAGCCTCAGAGAGGCCCATTTGTAATATAGCAGGCAGGAATGAGTGGTTCTTTGAAACCTGATTAGCAAATGTGGAAATGCCAAGCTACTGCCTGAATGTCCCTCCATTTGTTTGCATCTGTGTCCAGATGCAGTCTTGGTTTAAAGGTCGTTTTAAGCATAAAGCAAGACAGTAATCCAGGCCATAAACCCTAGGATACAGCAAACCTCAATGATTGCCACATACACTCAGTACTGCAGCAAGGACAAGGGAGGGAGGAAAGTGTTAGGCTGGCGTGTCCTGATATGCCACATCTCCAGAATTCATAGTCTTATGTGCTTATTTTCCAGAAGCATTTCACCATGAGCTATTTTGGTATTTATGCCAAATTAGATTAAGAAAATAGAGAATGATTTGCTATCATTATACGTTAAAGCTTAATCACAGAAAATTCTTGATGGACAGAGAAAAGGCATTGAAATCTTTAAAAAATTTTTAAATTTATTTATTTTGTGGGGTAGGTAATTAGTTTTTTAAATTTATTTATTTTTCAATGGAGGTAGTGGGCATTGAACCTAGGGACCTCGTGCATGCTAAGCATGCACTACCACTGAGCTATTACCCTGCCCCTGAAATCTTGCTTAGAATGGGTTTTATTTTTAATATGGAAAACTGAAATAAATGCTTCTAAGAAGCTAAACCCTCAAATCCAAGGTATGTCTTAAACAGTTTTTTTAAATACGTATAAAACTCATGCAACCATATATTTGGCCCCCTTTACCCGTTTTGCCCTTCCCCCACCCCTTTGGTGGTGAGCACACTGTAATGTATATAGAAGTTGAAAGACAACATTGTACACATGGAAAAAAACCCAAACACTTACATGTTTCGAATATTTGGAAATATAAAACGTGTTACCTTTCTCCTCAGTTGTAAAGATAAATTTTTTTTCAAAGTTAAAAAAGAAAGAAAAAACTCATTGTAAAATGTCATGAGTCTTAAGAGGGAAAAAAAAAGAGTTCTCATCTAATGTTCCTAGTAATGACAAGTTTTGTTACAATGTCAAAAATTCAGTTTCACTAGGGATTTCATCTCTGGAAAGAAACTTGCAGACCAAACAAAATTAGGCAGTGCCAAATACTATGTGTAATTCCAGACCAATGTGCACTGAAATAGGTTTAATAAAAAACAAAGGACAAATACACTCAATGTCTACTATCTTACTCTCAGGTGACTTTTTCCCCCTCTGTTTTCAGAAATATTCTATATAACTCTCATCTGGCCAAGCTGGCTGGATATTTTAGAGAACGAAGTAACACGCTGATCCTGGAAACAATTCTGAGACATTGACTCTGATCACTTATTACTAGTCACTTATTACTGTAGTTAAAAATCTCTCAAATTTGGGACTGATTTTTTTCCCTTGCTTCCTTCCTGCCTGCCTGCCTTCCTTCCTTTCTTTTTTCCTCTCTCTCTTTTTTGGGCAGAATTTATTTTCAGCAAAGATCACTGAATAGATTTTAAAAATCTGCCTCCATCCCACAGAATGCACAGTGTGCAGAAAACTGGATTATGAAAAGCTTTTCTATGGTTTGGGCTTGAAAACCTCCACTATTTCCCCCTTCGATTATTTTACCTTTTCTCTGCCTCTCACAGGAAAAGTGGTTTCAAAATCTGTCTCCCTGGAGCTCCCTGTGAATGTGGTTCCTGATTCAGCCAAGGTTTGTGTTACTGTTCTGGGTAAGCTAGAGATTCTTGGTCAAAAAGGAAAAATGGGGCCAGAGGCTGCCAAGGTGTGGAATGAGATGGGGCATGTGGACCCATCCTTCTTTTTTTTTTTTTTTTTTTTTGAAGTATAATTGACATATAACATCTTAGTTTCAAGTGTGCAACATAATGATTTGATATTTGTGTACATTGTGAAATGATCACCATGGTAAGTCTAGTTAACATCTATGACAATACATAGTTTAAAACTTTTTTCACTTTTTTTCTCTTATGTGAGGACTTTTAATGTTTATTTTTCTAGCAACTTTCAAATATACAATACAGTATTATTAACCAGAGTCATCATGCTGTACATCACATTCCGGGGACTTATTTATGTTATAACTGGAAGTTTGTACATTTTGACCCCCTTTACTCATTTCACCCACTCCTCACCTCCTGCCCTATGGCAATCACCAATCTGTTCTCTGTATCTATGAGCTTGGTTTTTGTTTGGTTGGTTGATTTTTTTAGAATCCACAAATAAGTGAGATCATGCAGGGAATGATTTTAAGAACTAATTTACAGCAGGTTCATATGTGCCTTTAAAAACATCTCTTTCCTCTCTTGTATTTTTTGTTGTTGTGATAAAAATAGATAAAACGTATCATCTTGACCATTTTTACACACTAGTGTACACTAGTGTTAACTACATACTTTGTTGGGCAACAGATCCCTAGGACTTTTGTATCTTGAAAAACTGAAACTATATCCATTAAACAGCAACTCCCCATTCCCCTCTTCCTTCACCCCCTGACAACCACCATTTTACTTTTTGTTTCTAAGAGGTTGACTACTCTAGATCGTTTATGTCAATGGAATCATGCAGTATTTGTGAGTGTGCGTCCTTTTGTGAGTGGCTTATTTCACTTAGCATAACGTCCTCAAGTTTCATCCATGTTGTAGCCTATGACAAGATTTCCTTCCTTATTAAGGCTGAATAATGTTATTTTGTCCATTCTCTTTTGCATATTTTTGGTATATATTTATTTTTATTGATGTATAGTCAGTTTACAATGTTGTGTCAATTTCTGGTGTACAGCACAGTGCCTCAGTCATACATGAACATACATATATTCGTTTTCCTATTCTTTTTCACCATAAGTTACTACAAGATATTGAATATAGTCCCCTGTGCTATACAGTATAAACTTATTTACCTACTTTATAAATAGTAGTTAGTACTTGCAAATCTCCAGTTCCCAATGAACATATTCTGAATATGTTAGAACCATTACTTTGTAGGTAGCAGCTGCCATTGACCCAAGAAGACAGTCTTTGAGGGAGAAAAAAGTAGTTTATTTCTGTTCACAAACAAACAAATATCTGAGACTTAGCCTTCCTTTTCCCTTCATACTTCCTTGAAGAAACATGTTGCCCTTTGTGACTAATTTACATTTTCAAAGGGTTTTAAATATGCCTGATCATATTCCTGGCCTAGGAAGAGGAGGATTACAATATTACTTGTCCAGAGACTCCTACTGGGAATAGCACTATGAACTGACTTATGCAACTTTTCTGTGGGTTTTATTTCACTCCTATCTGTTTCCTGCCACATTTCCCACTGATTCTAGTGTCAATGTTAGGACTTGCTGGATCGATTCCTGGGCTCCTTTGATCTCTCCTGATGCCAGTTTTCTGTTTTTCTAGTGACCATTTATTTCCGGATCCATTCCTGACTGTGACATGCTGGAATTGACTATTTCTTGGTCTCTGATTCTCATCTGCTTCGAGATGCTTTTAAACTTTATCTCAAGTTCTCCTTATAGCCCATTCTTTCAACTCTCAATCTACCTGATGATGCCATGAAATTTTGTGGGAAAATATGGTGGTTGTCTCTCTTTTGCTGTAGGGAAGGAAAACTTTCCTCTTCCCTTCTAGGTTCTTTGGCTGGTATAATAATTAAATTGACATAAGACAGATTAACAGGAGAAAAAGAAATTTAATTTTGTATGTACAGGATCACTAAAGCTAGGAGGCTTAAAGAAATGACAAAAGTTGGCAGCGTTTATACCTTTTAAACAAAGAAAATAATAAATTTGTGAAGAATTGACAAGACAAGGTTTGGGCTTGGGGTAATAAGCAAGTGAGGAAGTAGCAAGGTTCATTTATAGAGCCTTCTCAGGGAACTCCCTATCTCTGGCAATAAGGATGCCTTCTGCCCTCCTGGTATATGTTGAGGAGGGCACCTTCACATGCTTTCAGGGAGACAAAGAGTGATCAGAGTATCCTTCTTTTACCAGCTGCCAAAGGGATATATTTTGGGGTGGCATATTCTGCTCCCCTGCCATGCCATCTTCAGAATCCAGCTACTTATTGTAGACCTATCATTCATGAATCTCGGTTTATTTTCTTTTTCTTTGTATACCCTCTTACAGTAATAAGTCACATAACGAAGTACTTCCTCTTATTGGTCATAAAACTTCCTTGTTTAAGGTATAAGGAGTGCTCCCTAGATCTAGAGTTATTCTAATGACGTCAGGCTCAGTTTTCATCTCTGTTTACTTACTTACTTATTAACTTCATACTGCCACCACTCAAATCCTATTATTTTGCCACAGACACCACTGATGCCTTAAGTCACAAGGGGTCACAAGAGGAAATTCCTTTCTGTGCCCCCAAATGATTCCACCCAAATTACCCTCCAAATCCCTAGGCAAGATTTCAAAGCTCTCCACATTAGAATCCCCACCTATTCTCTGAGCTCATTTGCTATTATTCCCTTATACGTGTACCTTTCTTTCCAGCCAAACAGGATTATTTGCTCTTCCTTAATCATGCCCCATTTATTTCTGAGCTACAAGCCTTTGTCATGCCCTCTCCGTGGAGCGCCTACCACCTATTAAGTTTGATTGCTGGAAAACTACTGATCTTCAAAGCTTTGTTCAAAGCTCTTGTGGGAATGCTCACCTGAATCCCTTGCAAACATCCTCCTTTACTCCCTACCAGAAAACCTCTGCTCTGTTCATCTTCCCACAACCATCCAATGCATATTTCTGCTGCCGTGACTTTGCTCATGGTGTTTTCTGTGTTGGAATCTTGTGGGGAAACTAAAGATAGCCCATCAAGTTATAAATCACAGAAAAGAGAGGTGTTTGGGTATTCAGCAGAAATTTGTAGTTGGGAGGATTAGGAAAGCAGTTCATATAACCTTGAACCATGGGTAAGATTTTAACAGGCAGCTATTGGTAGATTCCTTTGTGAGAGGGGGCTACATTGAGTCTAGCACAGTGTCTTACACTAATAGGTACTTAATAGATACTTTTTGAAAGAAAGGAAGGAAGAAAGGAAGGAAGGAAGGAAGGAAGAAAAGAGAGAGAAAGAAAGAGAGAAAGAAAGAGAGAAAGAAAGAGAGAAAGAAAGAGAGAGAAAGAAAGAAAGAAAGAAAGAAAGAAAGAAAGAAAGAAAGAAAAAGAATACATGAAGAATGAATGGGTCAGTGTCTGCCTGTATCTATATCAGTATGATTGAGTTGATCTCATCCATTCTCTATTAGGAGAGATTTGGAGCAACATAAGAGCACTAGATGCTTGACTGGAGATGAGGCCCTAAAAGTAGAGGGATGTCAGTGGAAGACAAAAGCTGTTGAAGCCTGAGTAGCACAATTTTAGGCTTATAGGCCTTGCCTATCCTTACCTCCTAAGGTAAGCATCACTTTAGGAGTACTCCACCTATTTGCATCTCACTCTGGGCATTTTTACTTGCCTATTTTGGAACTGCTTTACTCAGGTCTCATGAGAGAACTTTATATGACTGTATGTAGAGTTCTTGTAATTCTCTTCACTCAAAACTTGGAGTTTTAGTCTAGATAACATGAGCTTGTAGTTGAAGTTTTCAAAGTGATTTAATATAAATCATATCTAGTGCAGGTTATACACTTGCTTCATCGTAGAAATAATCAGTGATTCAAAATTGGTGTGGGAAGTAAGTACTACATCCTGGGGATGTCATGTATAATCTCAATTAGCAAAACATAGGCATAAAATAATGCTGTGGGGCATGAAAGCAAGAATGAAAAGTCAGTCTCCACTCTTTAAGAACTTCTAATTCATTTTCATGAAAATGAAAAAGAAAATTCAATTGTCAAGCAACATCAGCAAAATGGCAGCATAGGAATTTCTAAAGCTCATTTCCTCTCAGCCCAGAAACATCAATTTGAACAGCTGTGAACAAAAACATATCTTCTTAAGAGCCAAGGATTCTAGGTGAGTGATTATCACATCTGGATGAAACACAGAAATAGGAAAAGATGCATTGAGGAATGTAGGAAAGATAGACTCAACTACTCCTGTCTCTCCTGCCTCAATCCTGAGTGGCCCAGAGCAGAGAGATACACCATCCCTGTGGGAGAAGGACAGAGAAGTGATTGCTGGACCTCACTGCAAGAGCTGGCCCACACCGGCACCAGGCCAACTCCCCCAGCACTAGGTGATACCCTGTGGGCTCTGGAGAACCAAAGCCCCCAGCTCACCTCAATGCGTGCCAGCTCCAGGGATTCCAGGCAGTGCTTGCAGCCCCAGGTGGCATTTTAAATACAAGGCTCCCAGTATCAAGGCCAGAAACTCAGGCCCCCAGCCACCCTGGCATCTGCTGTGCTCCCGTGGTCACAGGTGGCATCTGTGGCCCCAGGCACCTGAGATGCCCTCTGTGAAACCAGGCTGCTGGCCTACCCAGGCCCTGGGAGACTCTCATGGCACCAGCCTCCCAGTTGGTTCCTGGCACATCTCAGCACTGGCCAGCTCCCCTGGCTCTTGATGGCTCCTGTGACCCCAGTCTCCCTATCAACCCTTGCAAACCCAGGCATCAGGTACTATGGAACTAGGCTTTCAAACCATCCAGCACCATGTTGACTCCCATGACCCTAAGCCCCTGGCCCACTAAGCCCCAGTGCCAGGCCAGCCCCTTATGGATAAAGACTCCAGACCAGATCACATGGACTCAGGCTCTCAACCCACCCCATCACCAGATCAATCCCCATAGTCCCATCCTTGAAGTTGGCTCCTATAGGTCAGGCTTCTGGCCTGCCTCAGTTCCAGGTGGGCCCCCACAGAACCAACCTCCAGGTTACAGGCTGACTCCTGCTGCCTCAGGCTCTAGTCTTGCTCTAGTACTGGGCCCCTGTGTTCCAACCTCTAGACAAACTCCTATGAAACAAGGCTTCTGGTCCATATCAGTACCAAACTAGCTCCCATGGACCCAGATGCTGGTCCCACCCCAGTGGTCCCTGTTGCCTAATTGACCCCGGTAGATATAGGATTGAAATCTACTTACAAAGACCCAGGGCATAGCTCCATCAATGCAGACTTAAGCCCCAGGCCCACCCAAGTGAACTCAGACTCCAGGCCTGCCCCCACAGACCCAGGTGTCAAGCTGGTCTCTATGTACCCAAACACCAGGCCTGCCCATCTACTGACCCAAGCACCAAGCCTGCACATTTCAGTGCTCCAGCAGCAAGCTCACCTGCAGACATCACCAGATGGCTAACCCAAACTCTCTGAATAGGTTGACTGGTAAGGAGCCATGCCTGACAAAACCAGTCTATAAAGATGGGAAGAGGTGCCTAATTCCTCAAATATGCAGACTCTGGTGCAAAGCCATAAAGATCATGAATAATAAGGGAGCCGTGATTCTACCAAAGGAAACTATAACTCCAATGACTGACACGAAAGAAATGGAGATCTATGAACTGTCTGACACAGAATTCAGAATAATTCTCTTAAAGAAATTCAATGAACTGTAAGAAAACACAGACAACTAAATGTAATTAGGAAAACAATGCATAAACAAGACAAGTAGTTCAACAAAGAAATAGAAACCATTTAAAAAAATCAAGGAGAAATCTTGGAGTTGGAGACTACAATGACTGGACTAAACAATCTGATAGGGTTTAAACAGCAGACTCAACCAACTAGAACTAGTGAGCTAGAAGACAGGTCATTTGATTCATGTGGTCAGTGCAGAAACATAAAAAGGAGTGAAAAAGAGTGAAGAAAGCCTTCACAAATTAGGGAATATTATTAATGAAAACAATCTGCACATTATTGGAGTCTCAGAAGAAGAAGAGAGACAGGAGCAGAAAGCCTATTTAAGGAAATAATGACTGAGAACTACCCAAATCTAAGGAGAGATTTGGACATCCAGATTGATGAAGCTAGATCACCCCAAAATTTCAACACAAAATGATTTTCACCAAGGCACATTATAATAAAACTATCTAAAATCAAAGACAGAATTTTAAAAGCAGCAAGAAAATATGTTTTTCTCACTAGTAAGGGAATCCCCATAAGGCTATCAGTGGATATCTCAGCAGAAACCTTGTAAGTGAGGAGAGAGTATGACATATTCAAAGTGTTGAAAGAAAAAAAAAATGCCCACCAAGAATGCTTTACTCAGCAAAATTGTCCTTAAGAAATGAAGGAGAAATAAAGATTTTCTGAACAAACAATAGCTAAGGGAGTTTATCACCACTACATCTGCCTCACAAAAAATGCTGAAAGGAATTCTTCAAGCTGAAATGAAAAGATACTGATTAATAACGTAAAACATGAAAATATAAAACATACTGGTAAATGTAAGTATATAGTCAAATTAAGAATACACTAACACTGTAATATGATGGTGTGCTAAATATTTAAAGGACAAACTTTTAAAAATAGCTATAGCTACAATAATTTGTTAATAGAAACATAATATAAAGAGAGGTATATTATGACATCAAAAACAAAATATGGGGAGGAGTGAAAGGGTGGACTATTTGTATTCAAAGTTATTATCAGTTTAAAGTACACTGTTAAATCTATAAGATGTTTTATGTAAGGCTCATGTAACCACAAAGCAAAAACCTACAGTAGATACACAAAAGATAAATAGAAGGGAATCAAAGCATATCACTATGGAAAATCATCAGTTCACAAAAAAAAAAGACAGCAAAGGAGGAAGAAAGGAACAGGGAATGACGAAACAGCCAGAAAAATAATAAGATGGCATTAGTAAGTCCTTACCTATCAAAAATTACTTTAAATGTAAATTAATTAAATACTCCAAACAAAAGGCATAGAGTGGCCAAAATGAATTTTAAAAGATGCCCAACTATATGCTGCATACAAAGAAACTCACTTCAGCTTTAAGGACACACATAGGTCCAAAGTGAAAGGGTAGAAAAAGAGAGCAGAGATAGCTATACTTACATAAGACAAAATGGACTTTAGGTCAAAAACTGTAACAGGAGACAAGGAAGGTCATTATATAATGATAAAGGGGTCAGTTCACCAAGAGGAATAACAATTGTAGATATATATGTACGAAACATAGGAGTACCAAAATATAATAAGCAAATTCTAACAATTCTGAAGGGAGAAATAGACAATGGTACAATAATAAAAGAGATCTTCAATACTCCACTTTCAACAATGGATAGATCATCTAGACAGAAAATAAATAAGGAAACACTGGACTTGTACTATACCTTTGACCAAACGGACCTAACAGACATATATAGAATATTGTATCCCAACAGTGTCAGAATGCACATTCTTCTCGAGTGCACATGGAACATTATCCAGGATAGACCATATACTAGGTCACAAAATAAGCCTTAGCAAATGTACGCAAATTAAAGTCATACCAAATATCTTTTCTGTTCACAGTGGTGTGAAACTAGACATCAATAACAGAGGAAAACTGGAAAAGTCACAAATGTATGAAAATTAAACAACGTACTTCTGAGCAACCATAGGGTGAAGAGGAAATCAAAAAGGAAATCAAGAAATATCTTGAAACATATGAAAATGAAAAACAACATACCAAAATTTACGAGATCCACTAAGAGCAGTTCAAATGGTGAAGTTTATAGCTATAAATGCCTATATTAAGAAAAATATCACAAGTAGGCAACCTAACTTTACATCTCAAGGAGCTAGAAAAATGAAAAATTAAGCTCAAAGTGAAGGAAGGAAATAACAAAAACCAAGCAGAAATAGAGACCAGAAAAAACAATAGAAAAGATCAATGAAACTAAGAGCTGTTTTTTAAAAAGATAAACAAACTTGACAAACATTTAGCTACAGTAACTAGGGAAAAGAAATAAAAGACTCAAACAAATAAAATACATGTGAAATAAAGTGTCCACCATTGGATGAATGGACAAAGAAAATGTGAGATATTTATATAGGAATATTATTCAGATATAAAAAAAGAAGGAAATCCTGACATTCGTGACAACATGGATGGACCTTGAGGGCATTATGCTAAGTGAAAGAAGTCAGACAGAGAAAGACAAAAATGAATGTTTCTGCTTGAAAGATGTGGAATCCAAAAAAGCCAAACTCATAGAAATAGAGAGTAGAATGGTGGGGGAAATGGGAAGAAATTGGTCAAATGGTGCAAAATTCCAGCTATAAAGTGAATAGGTTCTGGGGATCTAATATGTAGCATGGGGAATATAATTAACAGTACTGTATTATATACTTGAAAGTTGTTAAAAGAGTAGATCTTAAGTGTTATCACTAGGAAAATGGTAAGAGGATGAAAGTGTTAACTAACCTTATTATAGCAATCATTCCGCAACATATCCATGTATCAAATGATCACATTGTACACCTTAAATTACATATGTAATATGTCTCTAATGCCTCAGTAAAGCTGAAAAATTTTTTTAACTAAAAAAATTTTTTTAATTTAAAAAATGTCATTGTCTAATGATCATGAAAATATGCTCCTCCATACTGCTAATCAAAGAAAGGCAAACTAAAACCTTAAGAAGACACTATTTATAATTCATCAGAATTGCTAAAGTTAAAAAAATCTGATAGTACCAGGCTGCTAAGAATGTGAGGTACAGGGAATATTTGCAGGAGTGTAAACTGGCATAGCCTATTTGGAGAGTAAAGGGCAGCAGTGCCTAATGAAACTCAAATGGCATACAACCAACTGCCAGCAAGTATGGATAGGTATTGTATTGTATCTAGGTATATACCGAAGAGAAGCTCTCGTCCATGAACTCAAGGAACAATGTACATAATGTTTATAGTGTCATTCATTCAACACATATTTACTGAGTGACTTCTATATACATGACATTCTTCTATGTGCTGGGGTTACATCATTACAACAAAGCAGGCAAAAATCCCTGTTCTTGTGAAGTTTACACTCAAGTAGAGTGAAGCACCGCTTGGTATATACAGAAAAGTAAAAATTGCCTAAATTTAGACCATCGAGTAGAAAATGAATAATAGCAAAAATAAGGAGTTTTTTAAACAACAGAGTAACATTAAAGTTAGTACATCAAAACACTAGATGTTTCTCATTACTCTGTGTGAGAAAAGTTGCAGACTATGTAATGATATGTAGTGTACAGCATTTATGTAAATGTTTTAAACAAAAACATGTTATCTACTTTTAGGTACATGGTTATACATGTAAATATATTATAATCAAAAAGGAATGTAGAGATGCCCATTAAACTCATGATGTTGGTTGCCTCTGAATGTGTGTGTATGTGGATGGAGAGAATGAAATAGAATTTGGGATGGGGATACAGATTACTTCAATTTTACCTGTAATGTTTAATTTATTTTATTTTGAAAACATAAAGCAAAAATGATAAAATGTTAATAATTTTCTATTCTGGGTAGTAGGTTCCCTGTTTTTGGTTAAGTGTTTTGGGGGGCTTTTTTCCTGCATTTATCTCTTCTATTGAGTTATCAAGAAAAGAAAAGGAAAAGAAAATTAACCAAAATACATCAGTGGATGATAAATGCCTAATGAACGATATGCAGTTTCTCCATCCTTTCCTTCTTCCCCCCTTTCCTTCCTTCTTTCTTTCCTTTTTCTCAGTAATACCAGCACAGCATACCAGAGCCCATTTTTTTGTGTTGAACCTGGCACCTGTCCATAGCTCAACTCAGTGGCAACGTGAATGCCTATTGTCACAAGTAAAATTATCATCAGACCTACCAATTCATAGCTACAGATGGAAATTATATCATCACTTTGGCTTATCTCAGCTTTTCATGCCCAACAATGTACAGCCAGTCATGATCAGAGACAACACTCAGTTTAGAGCAAGGAATCAAGTTGGAAGATTTTTACATTAAGAACTTAGTGGAAATATGAAGTTGTCTATAAAATTTGTATGTTTACATATATATTGTTGACAATTTATAATACTCTTGCCTACAAGTTAAGCATTTTAATTTTAGTATGGATTTGTAGAGGTTATATACATTTATACATAAAGTTGTATAAAAGTGTATTAGTTGATTACTAATTCAGCACAGAATGAGGGAGGCACCCACGGAGAAGGAAAGGTTAGGTGAGGTTTTGTTGCGCATCAAGCACCAAACATTTCAGTTTTTACTTAATAAACACCAGATACAGACAATATATGTGTCCATTTTATAGGCTTATGGAATTTAGTTTAGGGTTTATAGTCTGTGGAATAAAGTGAGTTATAGGGAATTGGGTTTTGTTCCTTACTATTGCATAGTGCAGGAGACGAGTGACATCCTGCAGACTATCAAGTCACCCAGAGTACTCTCAGTAAAGACTGCTGGGGGTGATGATTGCTTGTAAATACTTTGGTTGGGAGAAAGCCTTTCAAATGATGAAAGGAAAACGAATCTTCATCCTCATCTACATGATCAACAGGAGTTCATTTAACCAGAAAGCAAGCTGGTATTGTGGATAGATTCTAAATAAGCTTGTGTGTGTATGTGTGAGGGGTGCTTTTATAAGTCCCTAATCCCATTAAAGCTACATAATCAACCAATAAGTCTTTTAGTATAAGCCCAAAAGCTTATAGGAAAGAAGGAATACATGTGGCAAGTCCATTAGTCAAGGGGTCACACCTTGACCTTCTGACCTCATTGTTGCAGTGACTCAGTTTTGCTCCCCTGAGGCCCAGATACCCAGATACTGACAAGTTCCAAACTTGAGTATAGATTGAGGAGCTGGAAGCAACAGGAGAATTGAGAATAAGCACTAGATAACATGTTGTTAAAGCCACAACATTTTACACATGCCAATGCAGGGCATGACAAATGGGCCACATATCTGAGTCAGTATTTTAACTATTGATAATAATGGGATGAATTCAACTTGAAAATGGTCACATTGGTATGCACCCTCACATGCTGTTTGTCCTTTAAGTGCAAAGATATTACACTGCTGTGTAGCTGAATTGCCCTGACAGGTGGTGGTTATTAAGCAGGAACCCATTTATGCCATAGCATGATCTCATTTGTAGAAGGGCATTTGGTTTGTATGGAGACCTTTGGAGTGACTGAGATCTAGTTTTCTTATCTCTAAAATGTGGACCAAGCGTATTAGATGTCTTCTTGTTTCTAGATGTCTACGGGGGTCTCCCCGTTACAGCATGGGGTCAATTTGCCTCTGTTCTGTTCTGACCCATTGACCAGCCAAGGTGATGAAAAACATCTTAATAAACTTGGCAAATCTTGTGCTGGTGGCTGGGGGGTAAGAAAGTCTTACTCCAAATAGCCTATAAGCATTAAAAAAACTACATATATCTATTAAACTGTAGCCTCTGACACTGGCTGTGAGAAAGGAACAGTCTTATTTATTAACAGCCATCCTGACTGCACTGAAAAGCATTGCCACCATTACTTAAGGGCTGTCTGTGATCAGCTATAGAAATCAATAGTAATGGTAAGATCTTTGCCCTTTTGGAGCCAATAAGCCAAATACAACACTGGCATAAAAGAATGTAGTAGTCATGTATATATATATATTTTAAACATTTTTTATTGATTTATAATCATTTTACAATGTTGTGTCAAATTCCAGTGTAGAGCACAATTTTTCAGTTATACATGAACATATATATATTCATTGTCACATTTTTTTCTCTGTGAGCTACCATAAAATCTTGTATATATTTCTCTGTGCTATACAGTATAATCTTGTTTATCTTATTTTTTTAACATTTTTATTGAGTTATAGTCTTTTTTTAATATTTAGTAGAAAACTGTTAATATTTACCCATGTTGAATAAACTTAGTACATGATATGAAAATAAAGTAGTTAAATATATAAAATATTTTACTTTTTCAATCACTACAGCAAAATCTCGTGATACCATGAATATAACTCAATTTATAATTGGCTCCCATACCCCACCCTGGTCCATTCTCAAGTAGAGGTGCATTATCTTTCTCAGGTAGGCAGAGGGGCACTGAGGGGTGAGTAAAGGTATTGAAATGGAGTGGGTAACCTCCTCAGATGCCAAGCTGCATCTGGGGCCAGATGAATTTTATTGGTATGACTGGACTCTTGCAAATGGAGGCCTGCTAGCTCTGGGTCAACACATTTAACCTTTTAAGATGCAACCCTGCAATTTACAAGGTTGAATTTTGAACTCTACCTGTCGGTTTATGGCAGAGATTTTTATCCTGTTACTCACTGTCTTCCTCTAACTACTATGACTGCTAATATTACTACTGTTTAGTTACCCAGAGCCACCATATATTGAGTGCTTTAGTGTGTGCCAGGAACTGTGCTTTACATAAACATCTCAATCCTTAAAGCAATCTTAAGAGATAGGTTAGTATTACTGATAATATGACAGGAATATTACAGGTGATAGTCTCATCTTACTGGTACAGAGGCTTAACTTGAGTTAAGTTTCCCAGAGTCACCCAGTGATAGAGCTGCATTCAAGTCCAGAGTTTTTGATGTCAAAGCCTCAAAGCTTAGTAACTACTATACCACATTGTATACTTCTTTTTCTTGTATACTTTCTTTCCTATCATCTATAAGAAAATCTAATTAAAAACACAAATGAAGCCCAGGTGGACTCCCTACCCTCTGCCCTGCCATCCTTGATCTGTTTCTTCTCTCTCCTCTTTTAACCAAAGAGAGTTCAAATGCTAGCTAAGAAGACTGCATTGCTGGGAAGCTGGGAAAGGAAGCAGAATGTCTTCGCTAAGGACCTTAGTTTACTTTTTTAATTAACAAAGTATGATGAGACCTTTTCTGACGTGTTTCACGATCCAGAATGGAAATTTATACCATTACATGCTTGTAATGGAAATGTGTTCTTTGTTTAACAACTTCAAAATGAAACGCATTATTGATGCAATATGGACCAGAAGTGTGGCGAAGCACTCAACTGGAAGAAAAAGCAAAATGAGAACAATGACCCAAATGACCAAATTAGACTAAAATTAGTTAAAGCATAAATTGGCAAAACCAAGGAAAGCTTCTAACCTTTCCCAATCAAATTAAACACACATATGTAGCTGGTCAATTTTCACAAAAATATAATTGTCACTTAGGTATTGGTGAGATACACTGGAGTCAGGTTCAAGTGGAATGTAATTTGCTCATATACAACCTAGGCAATTAATAGGTCCAGAATTATACAAAACACCTACTATACAAGTCATTTCACTTTGTCTCTGAAACTATCATCTGTTTTATAGAAAGGAACAATAAGATGTTCCTCATTGGATCTCTTTCCCAGAGTGAGAATCAGAAAGAGTTGTTTTGTTTTATTTTGTTTTGACTTGTTTTGTTAGACTTCAAAGGCTGAGAGTTGACTTGATCACATGCCTCAGTTATAACACACCATCCCCACTGGTCCCTGCAAGGCTCTGAACTTTTGTTTTTTTTTTTTGTATCTTATCTTTCTATCTATCTATTCCATTCTTACCTCCACTGCCCACTTCTGTTATCTTCCCCATACCATAGGCAGCCATTCTAATGCATTTGATATGTAAGATTTTATTTAAATTTTTGTAAAATCCCTATTCTTATTTTATGTGCATGTATTTTTAAATTTATATAAGTGGCAGTGTTTTGTAGACCTCATTTGGTTTCTTATTTCTCACTCAACATGAGATATAAATACACACACATGTATATGTATGTATATGTATATATGTGTATATATATAGTTATCCAAAGCATAAAGTAAGACTTTTCTTCTGCATTACTTTTCCTGATTAGTTTTTCAATCTTTTGGAGAATGGGCACATCAACTGTGAATTGGGGAAAATGAAGTATGGCCAGACCAAAATACTGATTTTATTTTGAAAAATGTGGTACTACCTTTAATGGAGGTACCTACCTCTTCTTGAAGTAGATCCTCTTTATTGCTTCCAAAATAGGATGTGTTGACCAACTGACAGTCACACTTCAGGGTCTCCCTGCTAGTTTTCTAGTCTGAATGAACCTTGGGACAAAGTATAGGTTACTTATAATTGTGGGCTTTGTGTTGAGATGTCCATGTTTGCACAGCTATCTGATTGCCGAGACCTGTCTCAGCCTGTATAAATGAACAGCACTGAAACAATTATCAAAAGGTAGTGAAACTAGAGTATCATTTGTGAGGATGAACTGGAAAAAATCAATATATATCTTTGATGTGTTAGGGAACTTGAATCCCAGTCCTAGCTCAACTACAAACTCACTGTGTGACTCTGGGCAAGTCTTCTTTAGGCCTCTGTCTATAACATGAGGTGAGTTGGACTGGATAAACTGTAAGGTCTTTTGCAGCACTGTTACTCCAGGCTAATTTGATTTGTACTTGTGGCTCCACGAATACTCTATTTCTTCTCCTCCCTACCTATCACCCAATTGTACTAGGAAAAACTGGGGAAAACAGTAGATTCGGCTGCCTTTTATTTTTTTCCATGAGAGTTGGAAGATGAGAGGCCCAGGAGCAGAAACCAGTAACAATAGATACCTTTGAGAAGCAGTGCCAGAAAGTTAGAGACGGCCATAGACAGAGGTAAGACTTGCTTTAGAGAAGGCTATTATGGATTGTTCACAGAGCTAAGAAACAAAACTGTGTACTGTTCAACAGATAACAAAAATGGTCCTTGGAACAGAAACTTGAATCTACTAGGCGGGACTCACAATTTTTTGAAATATTATGTTTGAACAGCCCTTTCTGTGGAAAAACCTTGAAAGTACTATTTCTATGTCTGTGCTTAAGGCAAATTCAGTTGAATGAATATGCCCGATGTCTGTTGTACACACCTCCAGAAAATACTCAAATGGCCCAAGTCTGCTGCAGTGACATATTTCAAGACTGTTATTCCATGTGTAGCTGAATTTTCTCCACGAATATTGCGACATCCTCAGCCTAATTCTCAAAGGCCTACTGGGACTGAAGGGGGTTGGGATATCATTGATCCAAGTCTGAGACTGGCTCTGAGTCAGGAAATGAACTTCAAATGCGTCATCGGCCCGGCTGGAGAAGGCCTGCTGCTCAGCAGAATTTAGCATCGCTCCAGTACAACCTTAGCAGGCTCCTTCCCAAGACCATAAACTTTGCCTTTTCCAGCTCCATCTCCAGACCCCTGCACCCCTCCAGTGCTTCACCAACTCCCACCTCACCTCCCAGTATTCTGGGTTCCTAAGAACCTCTTATGTAGTACAGTCTCCTGTATGGTGTCTTGTTGGTACCTGGTGCCAAGCCCTGTGCTACAGGGAAGGCAGATCTTAGACCAGGGTCAAAATCTGGCTGTGGCAATGACTGCACATATGTTCCTGGGAATCATAGGATCCAAGATCCTAATTTGATGGGAGATAACTGTGGCCCAGAGAAGTTAAATAATGCACTCATGCTTATCCAGGTAATGAGGATCAGAGTCAGGGTTAGAAAGGAGGTCTCTCCTACTATCCCTAACTTGGTATTCTTTGGACGCGCATGCGTGTGTGTGTGTCTGTGCACATGCGTGCCCACATGTCATTCTTTTCTTAAGACTGTTTAATCAGAGATCTCCAAGAAACAGTTAACAAAATGTGACCCTGTATAATGGGACGCTAAAAGCATTAAGATCAGGGCTTGAATCCTGGGTAGAATACTATAAGGGATGTGATCTTGAGCAAATAGATGAAGCACTCTGTTCTGTGATCTATTTTGTCTAACATTAATACAGCCACTCCAGTTTTCTTTTGAACAGGGTTAACACAGACTATCTTTTTCAAACCTCTGGACCTGTTTGTGTTTTTGTATTTGAGGTACATTTCTTATAAGCAGCATATAGTTGGATCCTGCTATTTAATCCAACCTGCCAAATGCTGCCTTTAAACTGGAGTGTTAGAGTATTTACATTGAATGTGTTTATCAATATGGTCAGATTTGAGTCTATCATCTTATTTGTTTTTTATTTGCCCCATTTGTTCTTTGTTCCCTCTCTCCACCTTTGCTGTCTTTCTCTTTTGGTCAGTTGAGTACTTTCTCCTTCATTTTTATCTCATTTTTTGGCTTATTAACTCTGTTGTTTTAGTGGTTGTTCTAGGATATATAGTTTACACCCTTGACTTAATACAGTCTACCTTCAAGAAATCTTACACTGTTTTACCTACATTCATAAAGATCTTACAACATTATACCTCCATTTCTCCTTTTCTGGACTTCATGTTATTGTTACACATTTTACTTTTTTATATGTTTTTAATTCCACAGTCCATTGTTACTCCTTTTGTATAAACAGTCCATTCTCTGTCTCCGTCTCCGTCTCTGTCTCTCCCTCTCTTCCCCCTCTCTTTCTTCCCCTGTAGTTACCAGTTCTGGTGAACTTCACTCTTTCATGTAGATTCAGATTTCCATCTCGCATGGTTTTCCTCCTGCCTAAAGGAGGTCCTTTAACAGTGCTCATAGTGAGGGGTCCCAAATAATCATTTCAGCTTTGTATGTCTGAAAGTGTCTATATTTCCCTTCTTTTTTCAAAAAATTTTTTCCCAGGTGTATAATTCTAGGTAGACATAGTTTTTTCTTTCAATACTTCAAAGATACTGCTATGCAATTTCTTTTTTGCTTTGTTTCCCGGGAGAAATTCACTGTCACCCTCATCTTTGTTACTCTGTATGCAAGAAGTCCTTAGTCTCTGGCTACTTTTAAGATTTTCACTTTATCACTGGTGTTAAGCAGTTTGATCATATGTCATTTTCTGAAGTTCGTTGAATTTATGTCTGTGAATTTGTAGTTTTCATCAAATTTGGAATTTTTTCAGTCAATGTTTCTTTTTTTTTTCCTGCCACGTATCTCTTGCCCCTCTTTTTTGTGATTCCAAACACATATATTGGGCCAATCAAGCTTTTCTGTAGGTCTCTTTCTATATTTTTTTCTTGTTTTACTCTGTGTTTCTTTTTGGAGAGTTCCTCTTGCTGTGCCTTTAATTTCGCTAATCTCATCCAGTGAACTTTTAATTTGACACACTGGTGCTTTTATCTGCAGAAGTTTGATGTGGGGCTTTAAAAAAATATCATCTATGTCTGTATTTAAGTTTTTGAACATACCAAATTCTGTTCAGTTACACAAATGTTTTAATGTCCTTCTCTGCTAATTCTAGCATATGTGTCACTTCTGGGTCAGTTTCAATTGATTATTCTCCTCATTATGGATCATGTTTCCTGCCTCTTTGCATGCCTGTTGATCTTTGATTTCATGCCAGACGTTGTGATTTCACCTTGATGGCTGCTGGATATGTTTGTACTTCTATAAATATTCCTGAGCCTTGTTCTATGATGCAGTTAATTTACATGGAAATATTTTTACCCTTTTGGGTCTTGCTTTTATGATTTGTTAGGTAGTTCTGGAGCAGTGTTCAGTCTAGGGCTACTTATTTCCCACTACTGAGGAATGACCCTTCTGTATACTTTGCCCAGTGCTCATGAATTATGAGTTTTTCCAGTCTGGATGGTGGGGATAGGTACTATTTCCAGCCCTGTGTAAGCACGAGACAGTTTCTTCTAATTTTTTCAGACTGCTCTTTCCCAGGCTTGGTTAGTTTCCTTACACACGTACCAGTAACTACTATGCTGAATACTTAAGGGAGGCCCTCTGCAGATGTCCAGAGTTCTCTGTGCGACTCTCTCCTCTCTGGTCATCTGTCCTATGAACTCTAGCTGCATTAATGTCCCTGTTTAACCCAGAGAGTCCGCTGCCTTTGCCCCAATCCTCCCTTTCTAATGCCACAGCTCAGAAAAATATCTTCAGATAGTAAGTTGGGACAAACATAGGGCTCATCTCATTTGTTTCCCATCTCAGTTATCACTGTCCTTTGCTGATCAATATCCAGTGTCAAGAACTGTTTCTTCATGTATTTTGTCTGGTTTTGTTTTTGTGGCTGTTTCAAGTGGGAAGGTAAATCTCATCCTTATTATTCCATCTTGGCTGGAAATTGAAGTCCCAAATGTACTTCTTCGAACATCAGTTTCTCATCTGTAAAATGGAAGTAATGGTGGTACCTATGGTATTGAGCATTTGTGGAGATTAAATGAGATACTACCTGTGAAACTTTCTCATAGTATCTGCTTGATCAATATACATTATCTTTCCTTCTTCTGCCTCATCTGCTAGCCTACCTCCCCACCCCATTCCCATCAGGGAACTGCTCCTTTTAATGGCCCTCAAGGCCTAAAGGGGCTGTTTAAGCTGTGCCTATAACCAATGTATTCCATCAGTTCTTTTGAATTCTTTCCAAAAACTTATTTGGATACACACAAAGAAGAGAATCACACCTGGCTATCTTAAGAAAATGGATTGAAGTAAGTAGTTTCATATCCCCCTACCCCGCAATGCTGGGAGTAAGTAAAGATAGTTCAACTCCATCACTGCTTCCAAAGGGTAGGAATTTTTTGTTAGATATTTCTCTTCTAGAGCTTCAGAACTAAAAGAGAGAGACAGAAAGGGAGAGAGAGAAATATTCATCATTATAACACACATAGACCTTTAAAGGGCTATGCGTTATTTCAAATTTGATATTCACCATGCTTAAGGACAACTAGTGTTTATTTTCATAGCTTAGTTAGGTCTATGGATCATTTATATATAGTTCTCTATGCCCTCTCCAGGAAGCAACATACTTTTGAGGGAGGAAGTCCCACACCCTCTTAGAAAGCTGGATAGAAAGATTGAAAGAGGTTCAGATGGAAAAGGAGGGCAGACACCCAAAGGATGGTGCAGGCCAAGAAGTGAGTCACCGCTAGCATACAGTGTTCAAATATACTACAGAGTATAACTTGACCTTTAAAGAAGGAAAAATCTTTCCAAAGATTGAGTCAACTTATACTCTGCATCTTCCCCATGCACATTTTAGAGTATTGCCTTAATTGCCCCTGCTGAACAGCAGTCCATTCATTCAATTGTTTATTCAATTAGCAAGTATTTACTCAACATCTACTCTGTGCATCGCACAGTGTGCGGGGCAGTGATGAATAAAATATGACATCTCTCCTTACAGAACGTTTATAGTCAAACTGTTGCCAAAGGTAAGGAGAGTGACCCAAACTGGTGTCCTTAACTGTGACAGAATCTCACACTGCTAATCCACTGTGGGAGCTGGAAGGAAAATGAATCTTTTAAAATCATGGTTCATTTTCATCCTGACCCTGTAGCTTTAATTCAGTCTCACACTCACACATCACATGACCCCAAACCAATAAAAGTTAAGCCCCATTTTCAGCATTCACATAGGAACTGCCACGCATCTCTCCGGATTTCTCTGCCATTCCATTCCTATACCACTATTACTGATTCTTGACTTTGTTTTATATCTTTGATCTTGTTCCTGCCCTTTGGATTTGTCAACCTCAGTGGACCATTATGTATCAAGCTCAACTCTTTAATGACTTTAGTTTAGCTTACCTCTCTGAATCTTTTTTATTCTTAGGTACCTCAGGTAGGGCAACCTGGTCTAGCTGTCCTGTTCATGACTCCCATTCTGTCTAGGCTTTTCCTGGTTTCTGGGAAAGAAAAATAGGGCATTTCAGAACTTAGACATCAGGCAGTTGGGAGCCTACTCAGTGTGTACTTCAGACATTTATTTCTTCCTTTGACATGTATATATTAAGCAGCTACTATGTGCCAGGAACTCTGCTCTGATAAAGATACAGTCTCGTAGGGGAGAGATTCATTAATTTAAAAAAAGAACTAACAAATGTAACATGACAATGATGATAAGAACCACTAAAGGAAATAGACCAGGACTGTGATGGAGGAAGATTGGCTAGGGGCTACTTTAAATAGGGTATTTAGGAAAGTCCTCACTAAAGAATTGTCACTTAAACAGTTCTGTGGGATAGGTAGTAGCCAGTCATACAGGGATTCATCTGGGGGGAAGAACTTTTTAGGCAGAAGAAACAGCAAAAATAGTCCTATGGTGTATATGAAGAACAGAATGGAGTCCACAGCGGCTGGAGAATGTTGAGCAAGAGAAGAATGACATGAGATAAGGTTGCAGATATGCACAGGGATCAGATCTTTGGTTTGATTTCACGATCACAGTGTACTGGAAACTTCTCTGCTCCGTGTTGCTGGGATCCAACTCCCTAGCAGGAACTTCAGATCAAAAGTTATGAAGCCTGCGCTCTACTATTATTCTACCATAAATTTATGTGTCTCTTTCAGCAAGTCACTTCTCTTTTTTCTCCTCTGTGTTTTCTTATTGGAAAATGAAGGGATTGGATTAGGCTTTCTTTAAGGTCCCCTTAAGCGCCAGTATTCTATGATCTATAAAAATAACATTCAGAATTCTGACTGAAAGCTCTGATCTGTGGGTTAGTGTCAGCTGAACTGTTGCAAACCTTGTCACTTATTTCTGGGGTTATAAATCTTAAGGGATCTATTCCTATAGAGATTTTACATTCTAATGAGTTTTCTGAAAGTTAATTTCAGCATATTTTAATTCTCTCTGAAATAAAGGAGAAGAAATAATATTTATACCCTCAATTACCTTAAAAATGTGATTTATAAAGACTTCTTTAAGAATTTTGAAATTGTGGCACTCTGTATATAGATGAATTATTGAAGATGCTTGAATAATTTTTTTTATCAATAACAGCTTTATTAATACATAATTCACCCATTTAAAATATACTGTTCAATGGATTTTAGTATGTTCAAGAATTGTGCAACCAGCACCACAAAAAAATTTACAGCATTTTCATCACCCCGCTTCTGTTGCAAAGAACTACCCTCATACCTATTTGCATAAATCACAATTTTTTAAAGCCCACAGGCATCTTTAATTTTTAGGACGTGCTGTGAACTATCAATCATTCAAGAGGAAGATCTTTTCTCTTGGATCTCTGTGACAACTAATCTTAGAAGAGGTGGTTTGTCTCATTCCACTGTGGGCTATGGTACAGGCTTAAGACATAACAACAAAAGCAGCACAATAAAGAATGAACTCATCTAGGAAATGGTAAAATCTTTAGCTATCTGCATATACTGACTGCTTAGATGTGTATTTGTGCTGCTCTGATAGATGGCAAAAAAAAATCTCTATCACATGAATTGATGTCACTTGCTGAAGGCTGTTTAGTTTGTATGGAGACATTGGGGAAAATTGATAGCCTTGGTTATCTAACATCAATACAACATGGACCAAATAATTAGGCCTCTCTTGCTGCCTACAGGGATCTTTGCATTTATAGCCGGGGCTCATTTTGCTACTGACCTCTGATCTACCCGGTGTGACAATGTGTCTAGCTCAGCTGAGGAGGAAATTTAGTTCTAAATTTTGAAAGGTTAGGTCTCAAATTGCTCCTGCTGTCGGTATTTTATCCATATAGCGTATTATATGTTTTCACTTGCAATCCAGTGTTCTTAAATATTTTTGGAACTCTTCCAAACATTTTTATGATAAAGGAGATGAAAAAAGCACAGCTAGAATCTGGTAAAAATCATGTCAGTATTAAGGCTTTGAGCTCCAGCCAGTGGTCCGTCAGTTAATTACACTTTGCTCTGCTTAAGCACCCAAATCAGATTCTTCCCTCTCTGGGTTCTGTTATTCCTGTTGGTAAAACTATGAATAAATAACCTGAATGGACAGAGAGTTGTATACTACTTAAGGTATTTTAGAGATGCTCAAAACTACACCTATCTATCTACTTGTCAGTCCTAATTTAGTCATAAAGAATGGTTACTGGGAGATTTCTTGGGTGTTTTCTCAAGCACCAACTGGAGGGTGTTTTTATTCTGTAGTGTTGGCTAACATAAAAGATATTCTTGAATATTTAATAGTACTCCTACAGGAGATGCCAGCTCCTACCCAGACCTATGGGAGAATCAGTAACTGAATTTTTACAAGTACCCAGGTAGTTCATATACACATTAAAGTTTGAGAAGCACTACATGCTTCTAAAGATGGTATCTAAAGATATCCACTAGGCTAGGCAGTACTTCTGGAACTTCAATGGAGGAAGTGTGGGGTGGGGCCTGTAATTCTGTATTTAAAACAAGATTCAAGGTGATGCCAATGTTACTGGTCCACAGATCACCTTTGAGTAGTAATGAAGTGGTCTTTGATTTTCTGTGATTCGGTAACAAGAAAAGAATGCAAAAACCTAAGTACACACATGTTTACCTAAGTTCTTCCCTGGTTTGACTTATAGTACATCTAGTAAGAATGGTGCTGGTGTATCTTGAGTGTTACCTAGAAGAATCTGTGTGTCCATTACAGAAATAGATTACTTTGTAAGGTACTTTATACTTTTTGAAACAAATTTCAATATGTTATCTCATTGGATCCTAGAATCCCTGCCTTTATTCTCTCCAAATAGCCTTTCTGGGGTTGGTCTTGGCCCTGAGGTTGTGGCAACGAGAAGGTAGTTTTATTTGATCTTAGACCCCAACTCAAAACACTGATGCTGGAATGTTGAGTTGGTGACCAATAGACTGGCTCTATGTCCCTGACACCAGGAGTTTCCATGGGTCCTCTGGGAGGAAAGAGTAACTCAGAATTAGAGTGGCCTCTTAAGTAAACAGGGCTAGCAGAAAATTCATCTGTTGTGGGGTTCAGTCTTAAGACAGCAGGATTTAACATTTCTGCCCTTTTGCTCTCTCTCTCAATGGAGACCGAGGAAGGAGAGGGACTGTGGTTTGGGACCTACTGAAGCCTGAAGCACACTAGAGGAGCTCTCCCAGCTGGTTTGGGATGGTGTGACCAGTTCTTACTTACAACTCCTCTCTGCTTTTTTTCACTTCTTAACTACAGTTCGCTAATCAAAATGCAAATAGTAATTAAGTGTAAAACCTTCTCTGAGGTGTTTTGTTGGTGATTAAGCAGGGGCCAGATGGCAGAGTTGCAGACTAAGCTGAGCAGAGGGAAACGCGTGAGCTGAATGATTGACTTCAAATGCCTCTGAAATGTATTTACTTTGTTGCTGAGCTGTGTGCCGGCCCCATGGAGAGTTTAGACGATCAACTCTCTGTGTCTTTAGAGTCTATGTATCCTTTGATATTCCTAATTGGTAATGGTAGCCGAAGCACCTTTGGATACCATTGGCTTGGAACAACCATTGATATACAGCAAGTAGCTCAGCCAAAGGTTTATTTCATAAGTATTCAGAAGACTATAGCACTGTGAATTCAGGAGATACTTTGAAAAGCAAGACTTTTAATGAAAAGACCTCACAGATCTCATCATAATTAGAAGTAAACATTTACTACCTTATTGACTGAGCCATTGTTAAGAAGCTAGTCAAAAGAAGAACTGGTGATGGCTCCCATTAAGTTCAAAGGTTAATCAGAAAACCTAAATATTGACTCAGTCATTCAACAAATATTTATTGAACACTACAAGGCAATGCAGATAAAACAAGATTGGCATGGTTTCTTTGCCTTTAGGAAGCTGACGTTTTGATGGGGGAGACAGACAAAAAGGGGAAAACCAAATAGAGGATAAGCTAATGTCAGAAGGTGATTGCTGCTAAAAAGTCAATTTTAAAAGGATGTTTTGATAGAGTGTGATTAAGAGCACCTGGTTTAGAGTTATGAGGGGATACTTCTTTTTAGGTTGTGACTTCTGATCTGAGACCTGAAAAATGGGAATGTGAGACAGCAGAAAAGCTTTCCAGTTAGTGATTATGTTGAAAGGACTTGACGTGGTGAGGAACTTGGCATGTTCTAGAAACGGACAAAATGGCAGTGTGACACTACATTGCTCAGTATCACTTCATCTTATTTTAGCAGCCAGTGAATTGCATGGGAGAGAGTCAGTGGCAGGTATTATTTCAGTGGGTATCCAGTGTTTCCATTCTCTTAGGAATCAGGAGGACCCCCAGTTGTTACAGCCCCCTACCCTGACTGTACTTACATGCCTTTTACACCCCAAATGGGGCAAACTGTTTTTAGTGTCTCCTGAGAGGTGTCATGCCTTATGGTCTGGAGTGTTTCTGCACCTTGACATGTTTTAGCAAAGCAAAATGAACACTGTTGGGATTGGCTGTGATGTTGGCTATATACACATTCCGTGACACTGCATTGAAATAGGAACTAAGGAGACTAAAGTCAGGGGTTGAAGAAAATCACTATCACTGAGTTTGAAGGAAGATGACATCTAGGGGGGGCACATCCCTACCCTGAACTTACTTCCTCTCTGTTACTCACTACCACTGTCCAAGTCATCAGCTCCTCATTCTATTTTACTTGGATTATTGTGGCATCCCTTGAGGGGCTCTCCCTGCCTATAGTCTCTCCTCCCTCTGATCTGGTACATTCTCTACACTAGGTGCTTTGTTTTCTGATGATTTGTGTATATTTCTTGTTTTCATTGCTATATTATGAGTTGCCAGAGGAGTAGGGGTAATGTCTTATCACTTATCTATTGAAGGAGCTGATTTGCTTATTTCTTGGAGTTTCCCAGGTTCTGGGTTTTGCTGATTTCATTCTCATGGTGTAGTTTAACATGTTCCTCTGTTCTCTATATTTTCTGTAAGTTGATAGTTACAGCTAGAATCTTAATCAGATTTGAGTGGGTTTGTTTTCCTTTTGGTCAAGAATGCTTCATAACTTTTCTGAGCATCAGTTCACTAATCTATAAAATGGACCCAATAATAGAATTTACCTCATAGAGTCATTGATAGGAGTAAACACAGTAACATTTATAAAATGCATAACACAATGTCTCCCACCTAGGCACTCAAAAAAGTTAAAAGTAAAAAGAATGGCACTTGGGAAAGAGGGATACATGGTAGATGCCTGGGAGTAGCAGAGACACACGGACATTTGTTGAGCACCTATTATGTGCCAGGCACTGGCCTAGGTGCTGGAAGTAAAGTGATCTCTGAGACAAAATTTGTGTGTGATCTCCAAGAGCTCAGCCTGATGAGAGAGATAGACATGTAAACATATGGTAATAATACAGCACAGTAAGTGCTACAGAGGGTCTGGGGTCCAGCAGATGGGTAAACTAATCCAGACTGGGGAGAAAGAAAGGCTCTCAGGAAGAGCAGAGTTTTTGATAAACTAAGAGTTAATTGAAAGTTGGAAGAAGGGAGAATAGTGTGTTTTGGAGAGGGGTGATGTTTCAGTCCAACTAAAGAGTCAGTTGAAAGGTACAGAAGACAAAGGAAGAAAGAATAGTGGATTTAGGAAACATCATAATTCACTACAGCTAAAGGGAAAGCTTCCTATAGGAAAGTGGCTTGAGAGTTCTGGGGTTGGAAGGAGGGAGGGAGGGGGTCATGAAGAGTTATGCAAGATGAGACTGGAGAGTTAGGCTGGGGACAAGTTGTGCTTTTTAGGCAATGGTAAGGTGTTTTATTGTGGTGCTAAAAACAGTACAGAGTTGTTGAAGGATTTGAAGTAAGAAAATGGCATGATCAGATTTGTGTTCTAGAAAGGTCACTCGTGCCACGAGAGGAGAGTGGATCAGTTAAGACCACATGATTGGAGGTCCAGAGATCAGTTTAGGAGGCTTTTGAAAGTGTAAATGAGAAATGCTGAGAATTGAATGTAGGGCAAGGAACTAAATGGGAATGGAAAAGAGGAGCAGACTCCAGATAGACTCAGGAGGTAAGATGGGAAAAGAATTTATTGGGAAATTGAATGACACAGCATAGGGGGTTGAGAGAGAGGGAGAGTCAGCTGATTCCCACGTTTCTATCTTAGGTAAATGGGCTGGTCGGGATGTCATTCACTTGGGTTAGCAATATCATAGGAGGAACAGATTTGAAAGAAAGAAGGAGAAATGGGTACCGGTTTGAATGTGTTAAGAATTACCCAAGAAACATCCTAGTGGAGATGTCTAGACCTCAGGGCAGCAATCTGGGCTAGAGATAAAAGTTTTTTTCTTTACCCTAAACATTTGTCTCAAACCATAATAAACATACAAAAAAGTACACAAATTATATGTGTACAGCTTGGTGAACTTTCGTAGTGTAAACACACCCAGGTAATCATCACCAAATTTAAGACATAAAATGTTCCCAGAGCCTCAGAGTCTCCCTCATGCCCTCTGCCAGTTATTATCCACTTCCAAATTTAATAATTATTTGTACTTCCATCATTTTAGATTATATTTGCAAGCCTTTGAACTTTATATAAATAGAACCATAGAATATAGAGCATAGAACGTAGAATCTTTTTGTGTCCAGCTCCTTTGATACAACATTATATTTGTGAGAGTCACATACATTGTTGTTGTGTGTAACACGAGTTTATGACTTTTCATTGCTGAATAGTTTTCCACTGTATAAATACATCACAAATTATTTATCCATTCTATTGTTGCTAGATATTTGAGTTGTTTTTACTTTTGGACTATTTGAATAAGCAACTATAAATATATTTCTACATGTGCTTGATTGCACATATTTATGCATTTTTGTTGGATAAATACCTGAGAAGAATTGATAGATCATAAGGTGTACATTATGCTCAATTTAGTAAATACTGCCAATCAGTTTTCCAAGAGTTGTCCCAATTTATACTCATTGCTTCAGAAAATATATAACAAAAATCTGGAGGAATTAAAAATAATACAGAGAACTACTTTCATAGTGGGAGATCATTTACTCAATAAACAATAAAACAAGTAGACAAAAATTGTAATATATATAAAAGTGTAAGAACACGTAAACATCAGTTTTTATTTTTAACATGGTAAGTATCAACAAATACAACTCACAAAACAAAAGCTCATTGAGGGTCTTAATAAATTTTAGGAGCGTAAAGAAGCTCTGAGACCAGAAATTTGAGAACCATTGCCCTAGAAATTACAACATGAATCCTTGACTTCATACAGTTTAATGTAAATTAGTACTTAAATGTACTTTAATGTAAATTAGTACTCTTCCTTGATAATATCATGACCTGATAGTAGTCTAGATTCATTCATCCCTTTAAATCTTTCATGTTGTTGTGATGCATCTTAACTCTACATGTATTTTTGATCACACAAGACTTTATTATTAACTTTTTGTGTAGTCAATATTAAATTATATTTACCAAGATAGGAATCTTTCCCTTGTTTTTCATCCTTTCCTGAATTTATGTCTTTTGATAAGGGATGATTTCTCTGCTGCCAGATTGACTTCTGGACTTCGAATGTTTGAGAAATTGCTGGACACTATTCATGAAAAGTAGTTTGGACATTGTATCTGAAAAACTGTAGATTCTGCATGATGTCATCTTCCTCTAGAGCAGTTCACCCTAACCCCTAGGGCTCAGGCTGTTTAAGGACAGATCAGCTTCATCCAGTCAGGGACTCAGCTTGGTTGCAGGATGTTTTTTAGAGTCTCAATCTATCTCTGTTTTGTCTCTAGACACCTAGAGTGTACTTCTTTACGGATCTCAACTGATAGCAGCTCTGTTTACTAGGACCTCTCCTACTTTGTGGGAATAAAGAACTAAGAAATTGCTTGAAAACTCGGCTCCACTTTTCAGCAGCTTTCTACTTAGCTTCTTACTTAGCCTGCTGCCCTGCACAGATGAAGAATTAGCGAATCCCCAGGATGGAAAAGAGCAGAATGTCAGGCTCACTTTTTTTTGCCTCTCTTCCGTCTGGGATGTTGGTCCTCAAAGGCAGCAATTCTGAATGGGCATTCTGGTGGTGCCCATGAGCAGGCTTGCTGTTGGAGTCCTTGGGCAGCCTGGTGTTGGGATGGGTTGAAAGCTCAGGACAGGGGTACCCAGCCTAGAGCCCAGGAAGCTGCTTAGAGCTGTGGGGCCAACCATGCTGAGCCCCTGGGACTGTTGGAGCTGGCTGGCACCTGGGTGTGCTGGGAGCCTCAGTCTGCAGGGGACCTCTGAGAGCCTTGAGTCAGTGAAGCTGCCTTGAGCCGTGGGAGCTGCCTAGGACCACAAGAGCTGGCAGACACCAGCGTGAACTGGGGAACTGGATTTGTGGGAGCTTGCCGGGAGATTGAGGCCACAGAAACTGCCTGGGGCCATGGGAGCCACCTGGGACCTTTAGAGCTGGCAGGTGCCAGGGTGAGACAGGGACCTGTGTTCCCAGGAGCCTGCAGGAAACCCTGCCAGGCAAACTACCTGGAGCCAGTGGAGAAGGCAGGTGCCAGGTGAGGCAGGGGCCTGGATTCCTGTGAGACTCCAGGGAGCTTTCTGTGGAAGCTGCCTGAGGCCATGGGAGGTGCTTGGGGCCACTGGAGTAGGCAGGCACCAGGGTGAGCCAGGGTCTGGGTTCACAGGAGCCCATCAGAAACCTGTGCCAAGGACACTGTTTGGGGTTGCTGGAACCACCTAGAACCCTTGGAGCCTGCAAATGCCAGGGCGGGGAGGAGCCTAGGGTAGCAGGAGCCCACGGGGAACCACCTTGGGTTGTGGGAGTTGGTCTGATGCTGGGGCAGCCTGTTCTGGGGTCTGCAGTGAAGTCGGGCACTCACTTTACTCTCCTCCCACGGAAAAGGTGTCTCTCTCCACGCTGGGCTGCCTGGGCTTGAGGGAGGGGTAATAGGGACCTCGGTTTCTGCAGCCTGCAGGGAGCACCCCTGTTGAAGCTGAATAGAGCCGAGCGAGGTGCCTGGGGCTAGGGAGTAGGCAGATGCCAGGGTGAGTGGGTTTGTGATTCATGTGGACCTGCTGGAGGTCTGGTGTCATGGGAGCTGTCTGGGGTCTCTGGAATCGGCAGGTACCTGGGTAAATCTTCCTATGCCACCATTTTGCTAACATCACTCCTCCACAGCATTATTTCTAATAGTAAAATATTTGGTCACGCAGCTAGTAACTGGCAGTCAGGGTTTGAACCCAGACATTTTGCAATCGATAGAATGTGCCCTTTTCATGAAATACTCACTCCTCTGTTTTGCAGATTACAAGACATGCCTTGGAAGGTTTCACCACCTGATGAAAGAGAATCTAAGGCATCCCAGAAACAAGAGGCTGGGATGTCTGTGAGGGATGATTTTGAATGTTCCATGGCCCTCAGCTCCTTCTGATCTTAATTCTAGCCCCACCCATTCTCATGAAGCAGCTTCGTCAGTGACTTCCTAAGTTCAAATTTAACAGGCTTATCTAGGTTATCAAATGTCTCTGAGTCATTTTACATCATTACTCTCCTCCCTCGGCTTCCATATCTCCACACTCTCCAAGTTATTGCTCTTTATTTGATGTTATCTATTGTGATCTTTGAGATAAGCATTCCTGACGGTTAGTCTGTGTTCCTTTCCTCTTCTTTCCTAATACTTTCACAGTCTTTTTTCAACATTTTTTTATTGAGTTACAGTCGTTCCACAATGTTGTGTCAAATTCCAGTGTAGAGCACAACCTCTCAGCCGTACATGAACATACATATATTCATTGTCACTTTTTTTTTGCTGTGAGCTACCACAAGATCTTGTATATATTTCCCTGTGCTGTACAGTACAGTCTTGTCCATCTATTCTACATATGCCTGTCAGTATCTACAAATTTCGAACTCCCAGTCTGTCCCTTCCCATCCCTCTCCCCCGGGCAACCACAAGTCTGTATTCTATGTCTATGAGTCTGTTTCTGTTTTGTATTTATGCTTTTTTTTTTTTTTTAGATTCCACATATGAGCGACCTCATATGGTATTTTCCTTTCTCTTTCTGGCTTACTTCACTTAGAATGACATTCTCCAGGAACATCCATGTTGCTGCAAATGGCGTTATGTTGTCAGTTTTTATGGCTGAATAGTATTCCATTGTATAAAGATACCACATCTTCTTTATCCAGTCATCTGTTGATGGACATTTAGGTTGTTTCCATGTCTTGGCTATTGTAAATAGTGCTGCTATGAACATTGGGGTGCAGGTGTCATCCTGAAGTAGGGTTCCTTCTGGATATATGCCCAGGAGTGGGATTCCTGGGTCATACGGTAAGTCTATTCCTAGTCTTTTGAGGAATCTCTGTACTGTTTTCCACAGTGGCTGCACCAACCTGCATTCCCACCAGCAGTGCAGGAGGGTTCCCTTTTCTCCACAGCCTCTCCAGCATTTGTCATTTGTGGACTTTTGAATGATGACTATTCTGACTGGTGTGAGGTGATACCTCATTGTAGACTTCACAGTTATTAACCATGATCACTGCTATGAGTGATTCTAATATCCATGTCTCTACTCTAGACCTCTCTCAAGCTAGCTCCGAATTTTTCATTATCTAGTAGTCCTTCCTATCTAGATATGCCACAGACAGCACAAACGCAAACAAGTACAAACAAGACAAAACAGTTTCTCTTCTGCTTTCTTATCTGAAAGTCTTTCCTCATATTGATGTCCTTATTTGATCCATAATCATCCTTAAATTTTCTCTCCCTCTTTCAGTCTCTCCCTCATATAACCAAAATACCTCTGGCATTTAAAATGTTAGTGCCTTCCATTAGAATGTAAGTCCGAGGATGGCAAGGCATATCTTTTTCTCCATTTTATTTCTAGAGACTGATAGATTAATGCTTGATACATTCATGTTGATTATCTACAAAATGAATGTATTCATCCGTCTAATCTATTCATCCATCTCTTTAGATAAATGAGTAATTCACTGGCTGAATGGCTGAAGAAATTCATCTGCCCTTCTTCCAGTCCCAAAGCAACCAATTTGTTTCTGCCTCATATTATCTCTTGCCTGAATCATTGGACCAGCTTTCTAATTCGCCTCTCTACCTCTAGGTCTACTCTCCAGAGGACCCAAGTGTGAGATGAATATTCCTAATGCACAGCTCTAATTATTTTCTCCCTCCCATTTAAAAAATCTTCAGTTTATTTGCATCCCCATCTAAGTAAGCTAAAACTCCTTAGCATGTGTCCCAGGACATTCACAATTTGTCTGTTTACATCATCTATGCTCTCAGTTCCTGGTTCTTAAATCTGACTTCATAGAAGAATTGTCTAAGGAGCTTATAAAAATACAGATGCTTGGAGCTCACCACAGGTCAATTAAATTGGAATGGCTGGGTTGGCACTGGCATCTGTATTTGTAAAATCTCCCCAGGCGATTCTAGCGTGCACCTGGGATTGAGAACTTCTCTAAACAGCTGTACTAATTTTTGTTTTCTGTATTTGACCCACATATTTTGCTTCTCCGCCCTTGGTCATGCTTTTTCTTTGAAAGATACCCTTTGTGTCTGCACTGGATTTTTTAAAGGTATAATTAACACACAATAAAATGAAATTTTAAGTGTTTAGTTTTATCCATTTGGAAAATTCCAGACATCCATATAACTATCACCCCAAATAAGAACATTTTTATCACCCTAGAAAGTTCTTTTGTGCCCCTCTCCAATTAGCTTTCCTCCTTCCGAGCATCGACTGAAAAAAATGCACAATGTGAGAGCTGTGAGTTAAGTTTTATTTGGGTCAAAATGAGGACTATGGCCTGGGAGACAGCTTCTCGGATAGCTCTGAGGAACTGCTCCGGAGAGGCACGGGAAGGTCAGTATATACGTGATCTTAGTGAGGGAGGATACGTGCAGTCAAGCACACACTTTGGAGGAACGGCTCCGAAGAGGTAGGGGGGAAGGTCAGAATATATGTGATCTTAGTGAGGAAGGATACGTGCAGTCAAGCACAAACTTTGCCAGACGCTTGCTGCTAGTCACGGAAAGTTGCTGCTAGTCAGGAGGAATAGATGTCTCCGTTAATGATTTTAGTGCTTTTCTAGATATGAGAAGATGCAAGAAATTGGGCTCATAAAATCATTTCCTGAAAATATCTAACTGTGTGAAGGCCTGCTCTGCCCGTTCCTCCCAGAGCACAGAGTGCCTCTTTCCTGATCTCTGCCCTCAACTCCTTTCATTGAAGGTCAGTGATGGCAGTTGTGTGAGACCTAATCCTTGTAGAGGCAGATGGCAACTGACAATTTTTATTTGGCAGGAAATACTTCTGGACTTCTAACAGTATAGATTAGTTTTGCCTGTTGTGGGACTTTGTATAATTGCAAATGCATGGTGTGCACTGGGTTTTGTCTGGTTTCTTTCTCTCAAAAACCGTCTGTTAGACTTACGTATTCTTCTAAGTACAATAATTGCTTCTTCTTTTATTTCTGGGTAGTATTCCATTGTGTGAACATACCACAATTTGTTTATTCATTCCTTGCTTGACGGACATGGGGCTGTTTTGCTATATTCATCATTTGAAGCCCTACCAATCCTTCAAGGCCCAGTTCAAATTCTAACTTTATCATAAAGCCTTTCCTCATGCCCTGGCTGTAAGTGATCTATTTTCGCTGAACTCTCATAGCACTCTGTGCCGTCTGAAATATTGCAAAATATATCAGTTTAAAATACATCTTTATCACAAACTAGTCAATTAAGCCACTAAATTAGTGGCAACTTGTTACTGCAGGATTAGAAAAGAGACACTAAGTGAATGTAGTGGTCTAAAACAACATGAGTGTGTTGTTTTACAGTTCTGGTAGACAGAAGTATGACATGAGTGTCACTGGGCTAAGATCAAGGTGTCTGTAGGGCTTTGCTCCTTTCTGTAGGCTGTGGAGAAGGAGCCGTTCCTTTGCCTCTCCAGCTTCTAGAAGCTGCCCATATTCCTGACTTTGTGGCCCCTTCCTCCAGCTGCAAAACCAACAATGGCAAGTTGAGTCCCTCACACAGCACATCGCTTTGACCTTTTCTGCCTCTTTCTTCCACTTTTAAGGACCCTCTTGATTACACTGGACCCACCCAGATAATCCAGGGTAATCTCCCTATTTGAAAGTCAACTGCTTAACAACCTTAATTCCATCTTCAACCCTTAATACCTCTTTGCCATGTAATATAGCATATTCACAGATACCGGAGATTAGGATGTGAACATCTTTGGGAGGGAGGCATTATTCTGCCTACCACACTCAATTAACCTCTGTGTTTCAGTTTCTTTATCTAAAGAATGAGAAGAATGCTACCTCCTTCATAGGATGGTAGTGAAAATTAAATTAAATGGGTTCATATGTCTGAATTGCCTAGCACAGTTCCTAGAAAAACCAAACAGCATCATTCATTCAGCAAATATTGAGCTCCTACTTGGTGCTAGACACTATTGTTCATGTTGGTAATACAGTAATAAACAAAACAGAGCAAGTGTCTACTTCATGTTGTTTACATTCTAGTTGGAGGAGACATGTAATAAACAAGTAAACAAGCAACTGAATAGAATTTCATAAGGTCTTAAGTGTTGTGGAGAAAAAGAAAGCAGAGTACAGAGATAGAGAATGATGGATGTTATTTTCTATCAGTTGGTTATAGATAACCTCTCTGGTAAGGTGATATTTGAACAAAGTCGTAAAAAAGGTGAGGGAATGAACCACAGAGATATCTGAGGGATGAACATGGTAGGCAGAAGAAACAGCAAATACAAAGACCCAAAAGTGGAGCAGGCCATCCCCAGTAGGCTAGATTGAAGTGAGAAATGTAGGAGATGAGGTCAAAGAGATAGTGGAAACCATTAGGATTATTATATTGTTTGCTGCTTTGCAACCCTTTGTATGAGGGGTGAGGGTGTGGATGGTATCTTATTCACTGTTGCATGTCTCTCAGCTTAGCACAATGCTTAACACATGGTAACAGCTCAAGGCAACTGATCTTTGTGGTACTTACTATCTATGTAATATTTAAATGCCACTTGCTACCCATATCCCTTTATTAACCTAAATTATCTTTAGTCATCCATCATAGAATGAAAATGTTTTACTCTACTTTACAACTCTTGCCCTCTATTTTGGTGAATGCTTTTTCATGGGGAAAACTACTTTGTCTATCCATTTCTTTTTTTTTTTTTTTTTTTTGGTAAACAAAGTTTATTCTAAGAAGAGCAGCTCATTGAGAGATAAAACTGTTTTAAAATTTACACATATGTACTGTTCATTGTTTCTAAGAACAGTTTAGAGCTTTAGCTTTTTAAACTTACATAGTTATCAAAGGAATAAAGCCAACCACAAAATAAGAGTCAACAGAATGCAGTAATCCAATCATAAAGGACAGTCAAATGTGCTTACACATATTCAAGAAATCAATCATCTAAGTTATAAATAATAAGTAGTTCATTTGTGTCCTTTTTTTTGTTTTTAAGATTCTGCATATAAGTGATATCATAGGGCAGCTTTCTTTATCTTTCTGGCTTACTTCACTTAGAATGATGATCTCCAGGTCCATGTATATTGCTGCAAATGGCACTTTTTATTCTTTTTTATGGCTGAGTAGTATTCCATTGTACATATATACATCTTTTTTTATCCAGTCACCTGTTGATGGACATTTGGGTTGTTTCCATGTCTTGGCTATTGTAAATAGTGCTGCTATGAACATTGTAGTGCATGTGTCTTTTTGATTTAGACCTTTGTCCAGATGTATGCCTAGGAGTGGGATTGCTGGATCATAGAGTAAGTGTATTGTTTGTCCATTTCTATATGGCTGGAGATTGTCTGAGGCTGATGGACTGAGTACACTTAAACTTCTTTCCAAAGAGTAGCCTTGAGCTATATTTGTAGATTTACTTTTTACTCAAAGGGGCCCTGGTGATAGATTTATCCCAGGGACATAAGGATGGTTCAACATACACAAATCAAGCAATGTGATACACCACATCAACAAAAGAAAGGACAAAAATCACATGATCATCTCAATAGATGCAGAAATAGCATTTGATAAGATTCAACACCCATTTATGATAAAAACTCTTACCAAAGTGGGTATAGAGGAACATATCTCAACATAATAAAAGCTACTTATGACAAACCCACAGCCAGCAAATACTCAGTGGTGAAGAACTGAAAGCCTTCCCACTGAAATCTGGAACAAGACAAGGATGCCCACTCTCACCACTTTTATTCAACATAGTCTTGGAAGTCCTAGCCACAGCAATCAGGCAAGAAAAAGAAATAAAAGGGATCCAAATTGGAAGAGAAGAAGTAAAATTGTCACTATATGCCAATGACATGATAGTGTATATAGAAAACCCTAAAAGCACCTCACAAAAACTACTAGAGCTGATAAAAGAATTTGGCAAGCTAGCAAGATACAAGATTAGCATACAGAAATCTGTTGCTTTTCTTTATACTAACAATGAAATATCAGGAAAAGAAAATAGAGGAATAATCCCCTTTAAAATCACATCCAAAACAATAAAATACTTAGGAATAAATCTGACCAAGGAGGTGAAAGACTTATACATGGAGAACTACAAAACATTGATTAAGGAAATTAAAGATGACTTAAAGAAATGGAAAGATATCCCATGCTCTTGGATTAGAAGAATGAATGTTGTTAAAATGGCCATACTGCCCAAGGCAATCTACAGCTTTAATGAGATCCCTATCAAATTACCTATGACATTTTTCACAGAACTAGAACAAATAATCCTAAAATTTAAATGGAATCACAAAAGACCCAGAATTGCCAGAGGAATACTGAAGAAAAAGAATGATGCTGTAGGCATAACCCTCCCAGACTTCAGAAAATACTACAGAGCTACAGTAATCAAAACAGCATGGTATTGGCACCAAAACAGACATGGATCAATGGAACACAATAGAGAGCCCAGAAATAAACCCACAGATGTACAGTCAATTAATCTCTGACAAACGAGGCAAAAATATACAATGGAGAAAAGACAGTCTCTTCCGCAAGTGGTGTTAGGAAAACTGGACAGCAACATGTAAATCAATGAGGTTAAACACTCCCTCATACCACACACAAAAATAAACTCAAAATGGCTTAAAGACTTAAGACAAGACACTATAAGTCTCCTAGAAGAAAACATAGGCAAAACATTATCTGACATAAATCTTAGCAACGTTCTCCTAGGGCAGTCTTCCCAAAGAATAGAAATAAAAACAAAAATAAACAAATGGGACCTAATTAAACTTACAAGCTTTTGCACAGCAAAGGAAACCATAAGCTAAACAAAAAGACAACCTATAGAATGGGAGAAAATATTTGCAAATGATGTGACTGACAAGGGCTTAATTTCCAGAATATATAAACAGCTGATACAAGTTAATAACACAAAAACAAACACCCCAATCCAAAAATGGGCAGAAGACCTAAACAAGCAATTCTTCAATGAATGAAGACACACAAATGGCCAGTAGGCACATGAAAAAATGCTCAGTATCACTAATTATCAGAGAAATGCAAATCAAAACTACCATGAGGCATCACCTCACACCAATCAGAACGGCCATGATTCAAAAGTCCACAAACGATAAATGCTGGAGAGGGTGTGGAGAAAGGGGAACCCTCCTACACTGTTGCTGGGAATGTTGTTTGGTGTAACCATTATGGAAAACAGTATGGAGATTCCTCAAAAAACTGAAAGTAGACTTACCTTATGATCCAGCATTTTGGTTATTGGTTGCTTCCCATCTATTCTGCCTCTCCACACTGAAGGGATGCCGTAATTCTCAGTGGCTCAGTCCTCATATCTTGTATCTTCTCTGTCCTCACTCTCTTAGTGATCTAATCCCCTATCATATGTTTAAATCTCATTTATCTATTGAGCACTCCTAAATTTATCTCTATCCCAGATCTCTCCACAGAACTCCAAACTCGAGTATCCGATGGCCTACTCAAGCTTTCAACTTGGATGTACAATAGGCATCTCAAAGTCAACACATCAAAAATTGAATTCCTGATCTTCCACCCCCACCTTCCCTAGCCTTGCTCCTCCCACAGATTTCCCTATCTCAATTAATGGCCGCTCCATTTTTCTAATCATTAAGCTTTGACCCATTTGTTTCACTCACATTTCACATCCAATCCGTCAGAAATCATGTTGGCTCATCCCTTAAAATACATCCAGAATCTGACTGTTACTTCTCACAACCCTCTAGTAGCTCCTCATCTCACTTAGAGTAAAAGTCAAAGTCTCTACAATGGTCAACAATTCCTTATATACTTCTTCCAACTTCCCTACTTCTTTAATTGCACCTCCTCTACTCCCTTCCTTGCTCACTTTGCCCAGCCACACACTGGCCTCTATGCTGTTCTTTGAATTCCCCAGGAACAGTTTTCCTTTAGAATCTTTGCACTTACTGTTCTCTTTGCTCATTCTGTCCTTTAAGATTTTATCCCCTCTTGGCTTTCCCTCTGTCTCTCCCCAGCTCTATTTATCTTCCCAGCACTCGTCACATTCTAATGAGTGATATTCTTTATCCGTTTTGTTTTATCCCAATCTCCCCCACCTAGAATATAAGCTCTATGAGGGCAGGGATTGTTGTCTGTGTTATTAACTGTGCTGTGTTGTCAACACCTAGAGCAGTGCCTTATATATAAAGTATTGAATAAATATTTGTTGAATGAATGAAGGTATTAATTCTCTGGGCTTTCAGTCTGAAATCATCAAGGACCCACTATGTAGTGGTACAAAACTACCTTGGCATTTGGAGGGAATAGTGATGACTTAGAAAAGCTAGGATAAGACCTCTTCTCAAGGATGCAGTCCTATAACTCATCACCTGTTGATGTGAGAATGGGACTATGTGACTCCAGAGGGAAGACTCGTAGGTAAAAAGCTACAGGAAAGTAGATGTTATCTTTTTCATTTAATAAACATTTATTGCTCACTTTCCATGTATCATGTACTGTGTTGGGTCCTTGAGACCTAATCATAAATCAGTTATATTTAATTCTCATTTCTGAGGAACTTCTAGTTTACTGTGTGTTGGGGGAGACAAATAAATAAATATTTGCATTGGGCTATGATAAGCACTGAAAAAGAGACATTGTAGGATAGTTTGGAAGCATATGAAACAGTTACCTAACTTATTGGGGAAGGCTTCCTGGAAGAGGTGCTATCTAAAAAGAACAATTATGTCAAAGAGGGGAGGAAGAGGGGGAGAAAGCATAGTTTATACAAAACTGAGGTGTTAGAACAGTGTGTGTGGCCGGACTCCAGAACTGAAATGGGAGGTGTGTGAGAGAAGAGTCTGAAGAAGTTAGAAAGGGCCAGGTTATGAAGGAGCTGGCATGCCATGTAAGGGATTTGAACTTTATTTTGAGGGCAATGGAAAGTCATTGAAGGTTTCTTCTATCACCCCCCACCCCCATTTAAAAATACATTTTGGTTGTTTGTTTACATTTCAGGTGTACAGCATGATAATTCAACATTTGTATACACTACAAAGTCATGACCACCATCCATCACCATACATTTGACCCATCCTATTGAAGGGTTTTTGTTTGTTTGTTTGTTTGTTTATTTGGTTTTTAAACTCAGGAAAGTGACTTTATGAGTTAGGAAACTGTTACAGTGGTTTGGAAGAAAGCCCATGAGGAAGATTTGGAGCAATTACAAGGTGTTGAGGGTGTCCGGAGTGATTTTGGCGGGGAGGGTATCTGTGCATTCATTAGGGGGCTGGTCTCCGCAATATCTAATACCCAAATCAGAAACTCCTAACAACAAAGTCCTAATGTATATAGCATAGGGGACTACATTCAACATCTTGTAATAACCTATAATGAAAAAGAATATGTATGTGTATATATGTATAACCGAATCACTATGCTATACACCAGAAATTAACACAACGTTGTAAATCATCTATACTTCAATAAATAACAGAAATTCCACGATTATGTGACAAGGGCTTTTGCAGAGACGTGTCACTAAAAAAAGCTTCAAAGCAGAGGAGGAGGATATAGAGGACCCCTAATGGAACTCAGTGGATGTGTGTCTTTTTATGTGTGTGTAGTTGTTACATTAGCTCTTGTGGCAAAAGAGCTATATTAAGTCCCTAATGTCCAGAAGAAGTAAATTCTTCTCTCCTTTGCCTTGAGTTCGTACTCAGGCCTCTCCCTATCTCTCCATAACACTAAGGCATGCTTCCTAGAGAAGTGGGAGCACCTTTTGGGAATAGTATGGATATTTTTCATAAAAAAAAACTATTTGCCAGCCACTGTCTAAAAATGGTTCTTGATGGAAGTAGCTACACAAATGCATTCTACTTTAATGACTTTTGACAAGACATTTAAATTGTTGCATTGTATTCAAACCCTATTAAAATGGAAGCCTCTTGTTACAATGCACAGAACTGGTACTCTTGGTTATTTACAGATTTAAAAAATCTATTTATATAAAGCTAATATTTGATGTTTATCTACGTCCAGCATATTGCTGGAGGTAAACATATGCAATAGAGATATCTAGTGATTTCTAAAGAAAGAATCCTGAGAAGCCAAGTCTCTGTGTGGGTCACAGTGTGCCTGTTTTTATCTCCCTAAGGGATGCGACATAAAACCTCACTACAATTTGAGGTATTATGTGGGAAAGATATAGAGAAGCTTGTTTATCAGCTAGGATTCCAGAAAAAAAAAAAAGGGACATATACTCAACTTGGATTCTGAATAACATTTAATGAAAGTCTATTTACAGAGGTGTAGGCATGGTTAAGGGAACCAAGAAGAGATGGTGAGCTACCCAGTGACTAAACAACAGTGGAAAACTCTCACCCTTAGGCCAGGGAGAGCTGGGATCTGCAGAAGGGGTTAAGGAGCACAAGGCAGGAGCTGGAGTCACAAAGGAACTCCTGCTACTGTAGCTATGGGGCCGAGAAGGGAGTTCAATGGATTTGGGAAGGTGGGGCAAAAGGAGAATAACCAATACATCTGTAAATCACTTCTCTGGGAAAGTGGTTTTTCACACTCCAGGCAGCATTGCAAAGGGAAGCATGTGTGAGTTAACACTGGAGTCCAGCTTAATTGGTAGTTTGGAAATCTACAAATGCTGTCCTTCCCTATAGTCTTAACCCAGGAATCTTGAGGTCCAAGCTACACTGCTGCTGAGTATGGTAGATCTCCTTGGTTAGGTTTCCCAGGAAGCATGTCCACTGTATACTTGTCACCAAAAGCCAGACCATGCAAGCCAAGTCAGGCTTCTGTGTTTCTTTACTGAGATATAAAACCTTCTGATGCTTATGGATCTCACAACAGCTTTTTTTGCCTTCAGCAGAAAGTCGTTAAGAACAGTGGAAACATGACTAAAAAGGGACTGGGAAGCCAGTCCCATTTCTGACTGGTTGAATGACCTTATATCCACTTTCTTTCTCTGTGACTAGGCTTTCTTATCTGTATCATAAGGGGATTGAGCTAGTGATTTTAAAGGTCTCCTTGAGGATGGAGGGTCTAGCTAAGTGGTAGAGTGCTTGCTTAGCATGTCCTAGGTTCAATCCCCACTGCCTCCATTAAAAAAAAAAAGTTTTTAAAGATCTCTTTGAGCTCTCACATTTTTGGCTTAGAGAAGAGTAATTCCCAGCATCAGTGGTACTTCAGCAGTTTTCCTGTGGGCTGGGCTGGACTGTTCTTTACTCTGTAGCAAAAATAAATTAAAAAGGGAGCAGGACATTTATAACCTCTCCTTTCCTTTCCCTAAATTGTCAGTTCAACATTTTGACAAGTCAGCATTTATTAAGAAATTTAAAAATTGTACAGATATTCAAATGTTCATACTACACAAAAAAGATACTAGCAAAGGTTCAACTTTATCATGCTTTTAAAAACTGACCGCTTATTTTACAGGAGTACTGATCTAATTTGAGTTGTTTGATAAATTTGTGAATGTCTCATCCTATAGGACCAGGTATCATGAATTTTTTCTTGAAAATGGATTCGACTTGTGCTTTTATAAGTTTATTATTCTTCTGTAAACTGGATTTACATAATAATCCTTATTGAAAAGTGTACTGAGAAATGAGCATTGACTTTATTTTATTATTTTTTACACTATTATTAACTAAAGTACATACTTTATTCAGGTTTCCTTAGTTTTTTTTAATTGAAGTATAGTTGATTTACAATATTATGTTACTTTCAGGTGTGCAGTAAAGTGATTCAGTTATATATGTATATTTTTTCAGATTCTTTTCCATTACAGGTTATTACAAAATATTGAATATAGGTCCCTGTGCTATATGGTAGGTCCTTGTTGCTTATCTAGTTTATGTGTAGTAGTTTATTAATCCCATACTCCTAATTCATCCCTCTCTTGAGCACTAACTTTAAATAACTGAAAGACTGTCACATAAATAAGGTTTCCAGTAACTCTTGTAGCTCTAGAGGATAAAACTAAGACCAGGAGTGGAAATGCAAAGAGATGAACACTCTGGACATTGCCTTACAGACTTATGGTGGCCATTAAGAATCAAGTGTCTCTGGCATAAGTGTCTGTAAGTTTAAATGATTAACCAATGCCTCATACCCCAAGTGGTTTCTGCTAATTTTATGTCACCACCCTCAGATCAAAAGGTGTAGACTGAGAGTGTGACTCAATTATTTCACAACTAAGAAGTACCTAATCTGATCCTAATTAGTCATCTCTGAACTAGGACTTTACCCTGAGTTTTTAAGCTTTCATGACAAGTTAAAAAGTCACACAGAAAAGATATTTACATAGACATTTTGATTACCATGCAAAATAAATGATGTCATTAATAATATAGATCCTTTTTTTTCCTCCAGGCAGTTTTCAAGTGTAGGAAGTGTTCTATTTGTTTACATGTATTAAAGTTTAAGGGAAGATCCTGATGTAGGAAAAGACTTTTTTTTTTCTGAGCTACTTCAAAGGAAAACTAGCAAATCCTTTCTAGAGTCTTTCTGTGCTTTCCTTTTTAAAAAACATCCTCTTAACTAAAGAGAAACTAAAAGAACTGACATTTACTGAATGCCAACTCTGTAAAAGATTCTGTAGTAGGAGCTGCTCATTTTATCCTCTTAACAATCCTCTAATATTAATATATTTCTGTTTTATTGGGAAAGAAACCCATGGTTACAGCAAGCACTAATTTGCCTAAGACTCCATAGCTGGTAATTAGTATGTGAATCCAGCATTTCTGATGTCATTTGCCTTGCTCTTGTCATTATCTATTTGGGTTTTCCTGAGACCATATTCAGGTGTGTCATAAAGTATTTTCCCAGGTTGTTTTCCATTTTAATACTAAGGTGTTTAGTTTTTTACTTACCAGGTCCTTTGTCCTTTGAGTAGATATCAATCTTTAGCCAGGGCCACTGCTAGCAAGCTCAAGATTATATACTATGGAGCTTCTGCTACCCAGGAAACCTGAAGAAAGCAATCAAGAAATCTGGGCTCTGATTCTTGACAATTGATACTTATAAAGCTACAGCTGAGTTCAAATGACACCAAGAAGGCAGTGATACTTTGGAGAACTTTGGAAAACAGGTACAAGTTACATATGCACGGACAAGGGTGTTCAGCATAATGCTATTTGTAATGGCAATATTTTGAAAACAACTTTAACTGTGGTACATCAGTATGGGAATGAATTCAGTCATTAAAATTGATAAAATAGACCCATATTTATTCATGTGGTTAGTTATTCACAACATGTTAAATTTTGTGTAATGGAAAATCCTAACATAAAATAAAATGCAGTGCTATATTTAAAAAGATCATATATCCCAAATAAGCTAGGTTTATTTCAGAAATGCAAGAGTTGCTTAGCATTTTTAAAACAATGAATATAATTCACAGTAAGAGAATCAGTGAGAAATTCATATTTTATATAACTAGGCATTTGATAAAATCCATTCAAGATGTAAAAAATAAAACTGGTATAAAACTAGGAAGAAAGAAGAAATTGTTTAGTCTGATAAGAGTATATATCAAAAGCTTACAGGATACATGTTTAACAATAAAATATTGAAAAGCTCTCCCCCAGTATACACCAGGATTGGGGATGAGACAAGGATGCCCATTTATCATTGTACCAGAGGTATTAGCCAGTGCAACAAGACAGAAAAACAATGGTAAAATCGTGTAAGGATTGGAAAGGAAGAAACAAAACTGTCATTATTCACAGATGAGCTTGTGTATGTAGAAAATCCAAAAAATTCTATAAGCAAGTTATTGCAATTAATAAGTGAATTGTTAAGGTCATTGACTAAAGATCAAATATGCAGTTGTACTTATATGCCAGAAATAATCATAGAAAATGAACATTTAAAATATAGCTTTAGAACACCATAAAAATATCAAATACCTAGGAAAAATCAAATGAAATGTATGTCAGATCAATACACAGTAAACTACAAAGGATCACCAAGAGATATTAAAAAGACTTAAATACATGGAGGTATATACCATGCACATAGTTTGGAAGACTCACTGTTTTAAAGATATAATTTTTCCAAGTTGATCTATAAATTCCATAGCAGTCTCAATTAAAACCATAGCAGGTGTTTCTGTGGGAATTGAAATGCTTAATCTAAAGTTTTTATTAAAAATGGAAAGGGCCAAGAATAAGACAAGAAGAATGAAGGTGGAGGACGTGCACTGCCTGATAACAAGACCTTATAAAATTATGATAATTAAAATAATAGCATGATGTTGGCACAAAATTAGATAAATGGAGCAGAATAGAGAGTTCCGGAACCAATTTGTATACATATGGTTGCTTGATTTATGATACAAGTGGCACTGCAGTGCAGCAGGGAAAGATGACCTTTTCAATAAATGGTGCTGGATTCACAGTCTATTGGGTTACAGATAGGAAAAAAGGAAATCGCACCTCCATATATCACCATGTACGAATCAATTACAGATGGGCTGCTGATCTGAAAGTGAAGATAAAACAATAAAGTTTCTAGAAAAAGATAGGATAAAATCTTACTGACTTTGGGCAAAGATTTCTTAAACAGGACACACAGACACTCTTTATAAAAGATGATGCTGTAAAATTGGACACTAGCTCAAGAACTTGTGTTAATCAAAAGCATCATTAAGAGAATGAAAATAAGCTACAGATTGGGAGATGTTTATAATATATGTAACCAGAATATCTAAAGAATTCTACACATCAACAGTGACAACCCAAAAGACAAAAGGGTAAAACACTCATCAAGATACTTCACAAAAAAAGGACATCCAATGAACTTCTGAAAAGCTACTCTGCATCATCAGTCATCAGATAACTGCAAATTGAAAACAGGTGGAGACACAAATATGCATCCAATTGCATGCCTAAAATGAAAAAGACGGATAGTAACAAGTTTTGGTGAGAATGTAAAGCAACTGGGATGCCCATGAACTGCTGGTGGGAGTGTGAGCATACCCAACCACTTTGGAAGACGGTTTGACACTCTGTACTAAAGCTAACACAGTCATAACATAACCCAGAAATTCCACTTTTAATTATGTACAAGAGAAATGTGAACATAAAGGCACCAAAGATACGTACAAGAACACTCTTAGCAGCGCTATTCATAATAGCCAAGAATTGGAAACCTCCCAAAAGTTATCAAGCATAGAATGAAAAAGTAACTTGTGTACTCACACAATGGACCTCTGTACCATAAGGGAGAGTGATTACTGCCATGTGCAACCACTTGGATGAGTCTTATAATAAAACACAAAGGAAGCTAGATGCAAAAAGATGTGCATACTTTATAATTTCATTTATGAAAAGTTCACAAACATGAAAGTAGTGAATGGTGAAAGAAGCCAGAATAGTGTTTTACTTCTGGCATGAGGAGTGTGGCTGGGGGGAAGCACAAAACCCTGAGAAGTCAGTAATATTTAATTTCTTTACCTGGGTGATGATTACATGGGACATGTCTACTTTGTGAAAACTCAGGCAACTCTATACTTACAATTTGTGTGTTGTGCTTCAAAAAATATATATGATATATAATAGATGAGGAAAAACACTTGTTAAAAGAATACACCAAATGTTCCTTTGTTTTTTTAAAAGATGCATCTCCATAGAAAAGGTTTTAATTTATTTATATACCAAAATGTTACATTTTGGTGGGTGGGATTGTTGATGATTTTGATTTTCTGCTTTGTACTTTTATTTCTTGGGGATGGGAGTAATGCAGAAAGAAACGCACAACATTGTAGAGGTGTAGCCCAAACCTTGAGTTTCTATACTGTGTCTATACGGTGTCTTGAAGTTGAACAGATTTGAATCAGGCTGGCAAGAGAGGCAAATGCTAGAGAAATATCTCAGGTTCTCATTAGTTACAATCACATGACATCAATCAGCAAAAGCTTCTGGATTTCAATGTCTGTGCAAGAGGTCATTGTTGAAGGCTCTCTGCTGGAAAACATTTCTCTTTCTTGACGCACTGAAGTAGTGGGTTGAGTTCATATTGATGCTGAAACTTCAAGGTGATTCAGAAACTTTAGATGGGAACAGAACATTTTTTACATTATTCTTATGGCTCTTAAGGGATCTTAAATTTGGTCACTAAGGGAGAGACTGACAAATAAAGGAGATATTTATAACAGAACTTTTGACTGCTAAATCTCTATGCACATTGAAATCAATATCCTTTATTTTCCTTTCAAGTACATAGCTGCCTACTTTGTAGTTGGACCTTAGATATTAAATTAGTTGTGATTTAATGGGGAGGTTCATGAGCTTGGACTTCGATGTTTTCATTCATTTGGGAGATTTTTCTTAGTCATCCAGAAAAGGTCAAAATTTTGGCCTCGTGGTTAAATGTTTTGTCCCAAGCCAAGTCAATCACACATGAATCAAACAGGTCTAACATGATTTTACTGGCCAAAATCCAGCCAGCCTCTGCTTTACCATCTCTTACCTCTAAAGCTTTGGATAATCCTTGTAGTGGTTCTGAGTGACTGGGGCTGTCTAGCTAGCTCTGGATGCAGGGGTGCATAAGGAGTACAGGTCCTTTTGGCAGCTTCAATGGTTCCTCCATTGTCCTAACCTGTTCTTTAATAATCATACATGGATTAAAAATTCAGGAAATCATTCCCTGTTAAAAATAAAGCTACATTCCATTTAAGCAGGAAGATTATTAGAAAGATTGTTCAGGAAAGTTTCTCTGGGTTAGTTCATAAAAATAGATAGGGAACCTTTTTTTTTTAATTTCCAAAATTAAAACATCAATGTAGAAAAAGAAATAGTCAAATAACTTTCCAAGAGTTTTTCTATATCACTTACATAAAGGGAATTACCTTTTCGGGGTACTTTTTTGTTTTGTCCTAATAGGCACTTTATTTACATTCTGTTATTGAATCATGACAGCAACCCAGTGAAATGAGTATTATATTATTGTCCCCTTTTTACAAATGAGGAAACTGAGACACAGGATGCTTAAGAAACTTGTCCAAAACCATTCAACTACTAAGTGACAGATCTGGGATTCCCATAAAGATTCTTATTATTATACAGACTAAATTCTTAATCATTCCAATATATTTCCTATATATTGGAATATATATATATATTATATATATAGCATATATATATAGCTATCATATATATATAGCTATCTATATATATCTATATATATAGATATAGATATAGATATAGATATAGATATATCTAAATATATCTATATATATATGCTATCTAATAGTGCAAATATACCTTTCTTGATTCTTCTTTAAAACAATTCTGTAGGGAAGAGGTTAATATTGTATGTATTTGTAGATCTACCCTACCCTCTTAACCACCTCTGCCCAACTCAAGCATTTTCCTCTTTATAACCATTTCTTCCTTCTTTACCTTAACCTCAAGCTTTGAGTGGAAATCAGAAGTAGTACCTCACTACAAAGAAGTTGGGGACACTGTAGTGAGAGCAGTAGTCTCCACTAGGGGAGATTCCATCCACTATTCTCCACCCCCAGGCACATTTATCAGTCTGGGGACATTTTTGATGGTCACAACTTGGAGGGGAGGTTGCTCCTGGCACCTGCTAGGTAGAGGCCGGTCATGCTGCTGAACATACTATGGGCACAGGAATTCTTCTCAACAGAAGAGAACCAGCTGGCCCAAAACGTCAATAGTGTTGAGGTTGAGAAACTCTGACTTGGAGGGATAGTATTAAATTGCCCAACAGGCCTTGTTAACTGAGCTTACCTAGGACAATACCAGTTCTGTAACTGGGCTGCTATCTTGTAAATTCCAGCAGCTTTAACGTACTCAGGATGGTTCCTGTGGACAAAAAGAATTGTCTCAGATTATTGCCCAAATGTTTATAGGATTCTCATATAAATGGTTAATAATTTATTCAAAGAAACAAGAAACACACACTGAAAAGCAAGCCACTCCTTGTAAAGGAAGAGGAGGGAGAGAGATGCTCTGAAAGAACTTGATGCATACACTAGATTAGTTCTGACCTCATATTTAGTAACTTGTACCTTGATGTACAGATAGTCAAATTCTGCCTCCAGCTATTTGTGTAGAACTCTTAGATGTCAGCAAGAGTTACAATGAAGGTATCTGAGGATAAACATTCTCTCCCAATATTTTGTAAAATAAGAAAGTACACATCTACAGAGAGACTAACAGATAACATAAAAATTGGGGCCACTGGGTTTAAGTCATTCTGTCTTACAGCAGCTTTAATGCCATCATATACTTTATATAGGTGTGTTGTGTTACTGGGTAGCTGTGCAATCACTTATTGATTAATTTTCAGAATATTCCTGGGGTAGTACTAGTTCATGGTAGAAGGTTTTTTGCTGGAAACAGAATCAAACATCATAAGAGATATTAGTGGGAAGATGAAAGTTATTGATCATAAGAGGTTATAGCTCTGTTTCAACTTACCTTTCAGAATGTCATGTGGTGAAGTGGAAAGAGCGCTAGCTGTGGGACCAGACAGACCTGGGTCTCATGCCTGGGTCCACCATTTTCCAGTGGTTGCAGTAGTGTTAGACTCCCTAAGCCTCAGTTTCCCCATCAGCAAAACAGCACATGGAGAACTTCACCTAAGAGCCTAGTGAAGATTAAATGAGAGGATTCACGTAAGGTGAGAAGCGCACACTCCCTGGCACGTTACCACTAGCAAGATGTTAGGCTTCTCCCATGTAACTTGCACAGGAACTGACCGAAGTTAACTAAAACTAATACAGAAAACATTACGGAATTACACTTGACATTTATTTGGTGGCTTGTTTGGTCATCAGAAATCACACAAGCAGCCAGTAAGATTTTCACATGGACATTTGCCCTGTAATTTTTATTACATTCTGGTAAGATTTAGGATATGAGTGGAATTTTTAGAGAAATGTAACTAAGAGATATCAGATAACAGGACTACTAATTTGACTTCATGGTCATATCAAAAAGTCATTTTCCATAAAGATCTATAGAAATCCATAGAGAGTCTTTCTGATCATAGGTAGGAAACTGCAGTCAATGTTGGATGCAAATAATAGGTAAGAAAGACCCTTGCATATCTGGGACTGGGTCAGGGTTCCCAAAGCACACTGAAAACACTGGCCCCTAATTGTCATGTGCCAAGAATTGCCAAGGCTCTCTGACATAGGAGGTAGTGTGAATTGGTACAATTTTGGCTGGTAATCTAGAAGTATGTCTTAAACATAAAGCAAGCATTCCTTTTGACTTCTAATCACACTTTTAGGAATCTATCTTGAGGAAATACTCCTTAACAATATACAGACATGGATACTTATCTAAACATTGTTTATAGCAATGAAAACTTGAAAAATTGTAAATCACCAAGAATAGTTCAAATAAATTGTCATGCCCATGTGAAAGGATGCTATGAAGCCATTTAAAAAATGTTGACTTACAAAATGCTCAAAATATAATACTAGGTGCAAAAAAAGGGGATCTAAACTTTTTTTATAACATAAAACTGATTTTGTTTACATATGTTTACATATATACATATAAATACATTTACACGGACATAAAGTATATGTCTGAACAGTAGTGGTTACATCTGGGTAGAGGTATTATGGATGGTTTTTGTTCTTACTTTAAACTTCTTATTTTGTGATTTTTTTTAAACAAAAATATTGCTTTTCTACTCAAGAGGTAAAATAAATACTATATGCTGTATAATTTTGGAGTACCTAAAGAAGGTGCAGTTTTACCTCAGCCCTGAGGGGCGGGACTGCTGGTCTGTCAGGAAAGAAGAGGGCCAAATGAGTGAGCTGTCCAGCCTTGGAGAAAAATCTAGAGCAACAGCCTCGTAAGGGCCTAATTAACAAGTAAGCTGTGTCTAGCTAATTTAAATAATAAGCCTGTGTACCTGCAATTTACCTAATCTGTGTATAGTTTATCCCTCGAAATTGCCACGCTCTGTCAGTAGTTTTTCACTCCGACTGGCTGACTGAGCACGTGGGAGTACTAGACACGGTGCAGAGGAGGGTGGCGAGGGGGAAGGCAGGAGGAAAGCCTGTGGGCCATAGGGCATGGAGTTCAGACAAGAACCGCCCACCCCTCTGCTACCTAGGCATTACCTCGGATGATGTCAGCAGAAACTTAGCCAGCAGGGAACTGCCTGTCTGAGGCTAGTAGCCCTATTTCTTAATACTCCCAATTACTGCCAAATTGAGAGGAAGTATAGTAGACAATGTCAAAGTCGCTAGATTCCATGCCCTTCATTTTTGGTTTAAATTTTAGACCACCTTTAAGGGCAGGAAGCAGACTAGAGGTTTAGCCTAGAATTCAAAGAGATTTCCAGGCTTCGAGCTACATACACCACTCTCTTTCCTCCCTGGGACATCAGAAAGCAGAGAACCATCTGAATTGAACTCTTTCTTGCTTTTTTTTCCTGTTGTTATTTGCATGGACAGTCACACTGGGCCAAGAGCGTTAAGATAAGGGAGTGATTTGCAGGATTAATCCAGGAATGGGCTTGGTGTACCTGGGCATAATCCATAAATACCTGCTGATATGTTGCTCAATTATCTTGAATTTATTGTCACTTCCATTTCTCTGTCCCCTTTCTTTCTTTCTTTTTTTTTTTTTTTTTGTTGCCTGTGTAGAAAGGATGAGAAGATAGATTTTTAAAAAGACTCAGAAAGTATAGTTTTTGTCTGGTTATAAAAATATACATGATAATTGGGGATATAAATTATTGATCTCACTACTGAGAAACCCCTCCCTAATATTTTAGCATAATTTCTTCCAGAGTTTTTCCAGTCTATTTGGGTACATATTTACATTTTTATATGTCATTATTCTACAACAGAAATTTTCTTGGTTGAATAATATAAAATTTACTTAAACATTCACAAAATGTTTAGTTATTCAGTGAGTTACCAGTTGTTCTCAATTATGCTAAATTTTTATTCATATCTCTGTTTCCTTAACCTACATTCCTAGCATTAAGAAATATCAGGTCAAAGGTTATGAACATTTTTCAAATTTTTGACACAGGTTGCCAAACTGTCCATGAGAAATAATACAAATATTATAATAAATTTGATTCTGATGACAGCAAAAGAAATAAAAATGAATACTACTTTGGTCATTCGTCAGCCTCATTTCATGAGCTGAGACTGTGGATCTGCCCTTGTCTCCCTCGGTATAGCCTTAGACAGAATGAGGATGTTGGGTGAAGACTGGGTACAAAACAAAATTTGAAATATTTCTAGAGGCACTTTGGGAAATGCTCAAGTGATTCTGTCCTTGATGATAACTTGATGATAAGAGGCTCTCTCTTACCTTACCTACAGGGTGGAATCCAGATTCAAGCATCTCTGTCCTCAGGCTCCTCAAGTAACAAATATTTATTGAGCCTGCTATGCTACAGGCGTCCTTCAAGGCCTTGGGGATACAGTGGTGAACAAGACAAGGTCCCTTCATGAACCTGACAGTCTGGTCATCCCACTGCACTGAGCCAACCATTTCTTCTACTCCCTCTCCCCAACACAAAATTGTTTGCTTTAGTCAGACGTATATTAAGCTGCTTTATGCTCATTCTTGCCTGATTAGTTATCTTGTCCCATAAACCCTAACCCTTTCAGTCAAGGCTTATCCTAAGTCTCCTGCGACACTCTCCCCGGTGAGTCCAATCATCCAAGCACTTAAATCTGGACTCACCACTTAGCACTCGATTATTCATTGTCTTGTTCAACTCTCTAACACTGTCCTGAGGAAGACGGCAAGGTCTTTACGCACCGCTTCCCCAAAGCACCTTGTGTGGTGTGTGCACCAGGTAGTCCTTTCTTTTCCAGAACTTTGCTTTAATATAGTAGGATGATACTCTGAAGAAGACTTCTCTGTTTTGCACCAACCCAGTCCAAGGAGATTTCATTCCCTAGATCCCAAATGTCTTCATGTCAGCTTAGGTGCAAGGGTAAGGCAGAGTCCCTGAAGTGAGGGGTTAGAGTGGGGCTCCAGCAAAGAGCACAGTCCTGGGAAGCTGGGAAGCAGACTTCGTTCCTGGCTCTGCCAGTCACATAGGTTCCTTTGAAAACCCAATATCTTGGAAGAATCCATGAGTTTTAGATTCTTTTGTAAAATGGGGTCAATAATACATTTGCTACCCCTTTCATAGTATTACTGTGAGAATCATATGAGAAGTTATATATAAGAAGTTATATGTGTAAAGTGTTACAGTTTTTCTCTTTTAAAAAAGACTATTTTTATTGAGACACACTTGACATATAACACCATGTTAGTTTCAGGTGTGCAATATAATGATTTGATACTTGTGTATATTATAAAATGATCATAACAAGAAGTTGCAGGGCTTGGCAAAAAGAAGACACTGGCATGTCATTTTTTGTTTTAACTTCTGCTTCTCTAATGGAATATCTGATCTGTCGCTTATGACTCTTTGAGCAGCAGGAGGAGATGATAGAAGAGAGATGGCAGAGCAAAGAGAGGAGATGTCAGTGGAACAGCCTGACCTTCCCCATTGGTCAAGTGGATGCCAACAAAGGTAGCCAGGTTTGAGTCATCTTGCCAGTATGCTACAAAGTTGGCTGCCGTTGATGAAGGTGTTCCCGACAGCCAGAGGTTCTGAGGTGTACTGTGGAGGCCAGCTTGGAAGAGGTTGCATTTGGGTGTCAGAGACTAGTGCAAAGAGGAGCCACACGGCCATACAGTTCCAGATGACTTCACATGCACCCATAATTTGACTGCCTGCTCTGAACAGGTCATTGATGACCAGTCATTCGTAGTCAGGGAGACAGTGACAGCTGAATGTATTTTTTTTTTTACCAGGAGCTCTTCCGATCTCCAATCCTGCAGAGAAGAAAGACTCTGAAAAGAGAGAGGGGAAATAGAAGACCCTGTTGTATTTCTTCACCACTCCAAGTCCCTTGAGCAGAAGTCTGGCTATTACTGAGGGGAGAAAGATAATGAACAGCAAATAGGCAATGAATAGAAATTTTAAAATGGGTCAGACTAAGTTGGACTTTTAATACCAAAAAGTAACCCCCAAACTAGGGATATGCCTGAAATGTTGGTTTGTCTTTTTTCCCTCATATGTCCTTTACTTTTTTAAAGTTGTGTTATGATTGACATGTAACATTATATTAGTTTCAGGTGTGCAATATAATGATCCAATATTTGGATATATTGCAAAATGACCACCATAGTAAGTCTAGTTAACATCTGTTACCTTATACAGTTCCCAATTTTTTTCTTGTGATGAGAACTTTTAAGATGTAATCTCTTAGCTACTTTCAAATGTACAACACAGTATTATTAAATATAGTCCTCATGCTGTACATCACATCCCCATGACTTACTCATTTTATAGCTGGATATTTGTACCTTTTAACCACATGTTTTGCTCAGTTTCCCCACCCCCTGACTCTAGCAACCAACAATCTATTCTCTGTATCTATGAACTTTTTTTGCTTGTTTTCTTGCTTGTTTTTGCTTTAGATTTCTCATGTAAGTGATATTATATGGTATTTGTCTTTCTCTGTCTGACTTATTTCACTTAGCATAGTACCCTCAAGGCCCATCCATATTGTTGCAAATGGCAAGATTTCATTCTTTTTTTTTTTTTTTACTGAGATATATATATATATCTCACATACTCTTTATCCATTCATCCATTGATGGACACATAGGTTGTTTCCATAGCTTGGCTATTGAAGATAATGCTGCAGTGAACATAGGGGTGCATATATCTTTTCAAGTTAATATATTTTTGGATTCTTTGAATCAATACCCAGAAGTAGAATTGCTGAATCAGATGGTAGTTCTATTTTTAATTTTTTGAGGAATGGCCAATGCTGTTTTCCATACAGGATGCACCAATTTACAGTCCCACCAACAGTGCACAAGGGTTCCCTTTTCTCCATATCCTCACCAGCACTTGTTATTTCTTGTCTTCTTGATAATATAGTCTAATAGGTGTGACGTGATATCTCATTGTGGTTTTGATTTGCATTTTCCTGATAACGATGTTGAGCATCTCTTCATGTATCTGTTCACTCTCTGCATGTCATCTTTGGAAAAAATGTCTGTTCAGATCTTTTGCCCATTTTTAATTGGATTGTTTGCTTTTTTTAACTTTTGAGTTATATGAGTTCTTCATATATTTTAGATATTAACCCCTTACATGATTTGCAAATATCTTCTCCCATTCAGTAGGTTGCTTTTTATTTTGCTGATGGTTTCCTTTACTGTGCAGAAACTTTTTGGTATGACATAGTCCCACTTGTTTAATTTTGCTTTTGTTGCCTTTGTTTTTGGTGTCAGATCAGAAAAAAAACATCACCATGACTGATGTCAAGGAGATTATCAGTTATGTTCTCTTCAGGGAATTTTGTGGCTTTAGATCTTATATTCAAATTTTTAATCCATTTTGAGTTAATTTTTGTGTATGATGTAAGACAGTGGTCAATTTTCATTCTTTTGCATGTGGCTGTCCAGTTTTCCCAACACCGTTATTGAAAAAATTGTCTTTTCCTCGGTGTATATTCTTGGCTACTTTGCTGTAAATTAATTGACCATATATGCATGTATTTATTTCTGGGTTATCTATTCTGTTCCATTGATCTATCTGTCTGTTTTTATGCCAATACCATATTGTTCTAATTTCTATAGCTTTGTAATATAGTTTGAAATTAGGGCGTGTGATGCTTCCAGTTTTGTTATTCTTTCTCAAGATTACTTTGTCTATTTGGGGTCTTTTGTGGTTCCATATAAATTTTAAGATTCTTTGTTCTAGTTCTGTAAAAAAAAAAAAAGCCATTGGAATTTTGATAGGGATCGCACTGAATCTGTAGATTGTGTTGGGTAATGTGTACATTTAACAATATACTTTCTTCCAATCTAAGAGCACAGAATATCTTTCCATTTATTTGTGTCTTTCTCAATTTCTTTCATGAATGTTTTATAGTTTTCAGTGTGCAGATCTTTCACCTCTTTGATAAATCTATTCCTAGGTATTTTATTGTTTTTGATGCAATTGTAAATGGGGTTGTTTTCTTTATTTCTATTCCTGATATGTCATTATTAGTGCATAGAAACAGCACAGATTTCTGCATATTGATTTTGTATCCTGCAACTTTACTGAATTCATTTATTAGTTTTAACAATTTTGGGTGGAGTCTTTCTAGTTTTTAGTGTATAATATTATGTCATTCACAAATAGTGACAGTTTTACTCCTGAGGCATTTTTAAGAGTCAGGACATGGAGATTCAACACATTGTGGTTAAAGGCAGTAAATAGAAAAAGTTACATGTGCACCCACCGTGGTTCAATAAACTGAATATCAATATAAGTATGTTCTTTATTTCCCAAAGGACATTTTAGTCACAATAGGTAATAGGATTTAACACTTATATCATGGAATGTTGCCCTTTTTTTCCCTAGCTCCATAGATTTTTTTTTTTGCACCAAGAAGTTATGAGAGAGCAATGTGAGTGTTTTTTCATAATTATTTAGAAAAAATTGATCTAATACACATTGCACCTGTTTCACTTGGCATACCACATTGGGATGAGCAACTCAATTTGGTAAAGTGATTTAATAGAAAGATATTACATAGGAGGTTGTGCCTTAATTTTTCCTGCATTTTCAATAATATTTCCCAGTAAGTCTTAATCATATGGCTCCTTTCATTTCTAGACACAAAAGGTCTAAACAGATGAGTCAGTCTGTAACCCACACTGAGGCATTAGCTTGTGTTCTGTAATTACGAGACAGGTGTATCACCACTCCTAAGCCTGAGAACAACAGTATCCCAATAACACAGGGTCATGGGCAGCCTGAAGTCCTGGCCACAGTGACTGGTTGCTGCACTCCACTGATGTTAATAGCTATAAGAGCACCGATTATAGAGCTGGACTCCGTTTTGTTTACAAGCCCACCCTCCCATGGGTATTGGCAGAAGTCTTGGTACTGGTTTTATAAACTAATCTCTGGTTGTAGGAAGCTCATGGAACTGATCCAATTGGCTTATTCACTGAGCCACCTCTCCTTTCTTCAGCAGTCTCCCCAAAGAGATCCCCAGCTTGGAGCAGTGAGATCGCTGGCAGGTACTAAGGTGTTATCTGTTCAGGCTGGTGATGAATACTAATTACCCTTTGTTTGTGTTTTAAGGAGAGACTGGCTGGCAGTAACGTTATTGTTGTTAGTGGCACTACCATTTGACAGTAATAAAGCCCAAACAAATCAGTTGCCATGACAATCAGCAATAAAAGTAAGTGCATAGATGAAGGAGGCCTCAGATAACCCTCCAGATGTCAGTTTTAGCAAAAGAAGCTAGAACATCCCCATGCTGGGTGAAGAAGGAAGAAAGGATTGCATTCTATTATTCACATTCTACCGCTCGTCACTTTTACATTAAGGGACTTCAGCCAAGCAAGAAAAAATAAATGCTATACTTCGGACACATGACCAATATTGTTCATAGCCTTTCCTTTTTGAGTTCTTTAGAATATGTAGTAATGGCAACCCCCAATTTGATCTTTATTAATTAGAATAAGATACTGAAAATTCCTGCACATCAACATAGACAGTATTAAACTAACTTTTCTTTCATTGATTTTATCTTCTCAAAGGACTCGAGTAGGTGGGTTTCAGTTAGATTTCATAATGAAATGATTTTTTTATGCTTGCTTTTATTTGAGAAGTTAACAAGATCAATTATTCTGTGGTTCATATGAAATGAATGATTTCCTTAGGTGGGAAAGCAAAAGGTTAGGCTCCTGGATCTCTAAAGAGCCTGATATGTAAGTGCTATAGCACGTAGTTCCGAGGCAGCTTATTATTGTCAGTGCAAACTAGCAGCAAGCATGCCTTACAGCAACGATCTTAAAAGGAGAAATACCAGTGTATCAAGGGTGAGGATTAAATATTTCTCTCCTTTAATGCATCATTACAATAGTGTCAGATAACTAGGTCAAATTAAAATGTTTATTCATCGTTACTAACAATTTAAAGAGTACCTCTTGTGGCTACCTAAAGTTTCAGGGTGATAGAAAAAATGAATATTGATGAACTGAAGAAAGACTCTCTCTGTCCTGGGAGAGAACATTCTTGATTTGTTTGTTAAAAAAAATCCACATTAATTCCATTGCCTAGTGTGATTCAGGTGGCTCTTATATTAAGGATTTCCCTAGTTAAAGATATTTCAAAGAAAAAGCTACATTGTATGAGATGGTTAGTGAAGCACTTAAGTGTTTTGTAGGCTCCAAATCCTCTGTGTTTGTCACACCTTAGAGAACAATGTGTGTCTCTTTGTTTCTAAGATCTCACTACCGACATTCAGCCCTCACCCTGAACACTCAGTACTGATCGTCCTCTATGAATCAGTTGAATCCAAATTTCTCGATGATGACCCTTGCAAACTGACAATGTGAGACTCAGCTGGGAAGGAAGCACAGACGTTGTGTAAGTTGTGACTTCTTCAAGGAGGAAATACAGGTAAGCTTATTCAATCTCACTGAAGATGAAATGAAACAGTTTCATCTCTGTGTACTGTTCTACTGGATATGGAGGGTCAAATTATGCCAAATTATTTCATGTCATCATTAATGTGGATGGAGTACCAAACCACTACAGCAGGAATGCCACAGACAAAGCATTTTCTAACATCTTTTTCTTACGTTCTCATAGTAAAGTGGTTTGAGAGCATAGACTTTAGAGTCAGATAGTCTGGGTTCAAATATCAGACTATGTCACTTATTAGTTGTGTAACTTTGAACAAGTCACTTAACTTCTTTGAGCCTCTGTTTCTTCATCTGTAAAGTGCAGATTATAACAGTTCCGACCTCACAGAGGTTCTGTGCGGGCTGAGATCATAAATGTAGATCACTTAATACAGTACTTGGCTCAGTAAATAATTATTTCACCTCTTTCCCCATCAAGTGCCCTCTTCCTTCCAACTTCTGTTCCTTCCTCAGCCCACTCTATTCTATGTGGCTTTTAAAAATCTGTGGGTAGGGCTGATGGGAATGTAAATTGGAAAATCACTTTGGAAAACTGCTTTGCAACATCTACTAAAAGTGAACAGTGTATATTCCCTGTGATCCAGCAAGTCTGCTCCAGGTCTATACCTAATAGAAACACATACAGAAGACATGTTGCAGGGAAGTTTTTAGCTACACTCTTTAAAACAGCCCCAAATGTCCATCATTAAAACAGATACATAAATTGTGATGTATTCGTACATTGGAATACTATACAGAATGATAATAGATGAATGACAGATGTATGTTACAGTATGGCTGGGTCTCCAAAACATAACATTGAGCCAAAAGGAGTCAGATATAGAGTGTACATGCCTTATTATTCCCCTTATCAAAAGTTCACAAGCTGGCAAAACCAATTTATGGTGTTAAAATTCAAGATAGTGGTTAAACTGGAGGGAGGTAAGGCGGGGTCTTCTGGGGTCCTGGCACTGTTGTTTCTTGAACTTGGTGCATGGGAGCGTTCCATCTGTGAAAATTCATCAAGCTGTACACCTAGGATTTGTACACGTAATACTTAAGAAAAGCTGTGTGGTAGGCTGCAGCGAGTGTTTGTAAAAAATTGTGAAATTTAACAGATGCGCTTTTCCTGTTCAGAAGTACTACTATGAAATTACACATCAAGAGCTATCGTTTTCTTTCAAGGGTCTCTGGCTTGTTATCCTTTAGTATTCTGTAGAGAAGGAGTACGTGTTTCTCTGTCCATTCTCTAGTTGATGTAGCTAGGGAATCATTACGTCTCCTCGTCTGGCAGCAAGGAGATCTGTGTGGTTGTCTTTCCTAAGTATGTGTTACTTCCCAGGATTGAGGGAAACCTTTTTAGAAATAACTTATTAATGATTTGACTATGGGTGGAGTTGGATTTTTTTTAATAAAGTGGTTGTCTGAAACAATAAACTTAAAAGTATAATTCATATACACACATGTACTCTGAGAGAATTTTTGAAAGTAGATTTATTTCTTTTTCTGGTAGGTAGACTTGTAGGGTTCCTTAGACTTTCAGCAGGTGACATTTAATAAGGTTCTTCCAGAAGAGATCCAGAAAGCAGTGTGGGTTCTTCACAGGGCATTGGGTTTGTGAGATTGTTCAAATGTCTTCTCATTTGTGTACATTTTTCACATCCAAATAGCTAGAAGAAAGCCTTAGATAATGATTCCCCCTTTATATTTAGTGACTAAGAACAGGATTGAAGTGATTTCCATGGATAGTGACCTAATCTCAGTAAGAAGAGAAAAACAAATGGGGAATATAACTATTAGATCAGTTTTTATTTTAACATTTTTTTCCTGGACAAAAATCACAGTTGTGAGCTGCTTTTTGGTTATGGTGACTTATTACTAAATAAATCTTTATTTTTTAGAGTATTTTTAACCACTTATTTATTTATTTTAATTAATTTATTTGTTTGTTTGGTTTTGAAGGAGGTACTGGGGATTGAACTGAGGACCTCATGCATGCTAAGCATGCGCTCTACCACTGAGCTATATCTATCCCCCTAAATAAATCTTTAAATTGCTGTCAATTTTTTTTTTTAAAGAGAAGCAGATTCATGGCTGAGGTGTGTGTATCCTAGAAGAGACGGTCCACAGTTTAAAGTCCAGCATTTCACACTTTGGTACATGGAGGTAATTCGTCATAATTTTGAGGTATTTTTACACAACAAAAGTGGAGTGTACTATGTGTGATTCCTAAGTTAACAATCACTGCACTAGTGCTTATCAGACCATAGTTTAGGCCTGGATTTCAAAGCACTTGCATGGTTCCACTTTCTCTCTCTAACTTTATTACCCCAGCAATTAGCCTAGTCTTGTGTTCTCCCACACTGCTCATTTCTACCCCCATGACTGAGTTTACATAGCTCCCTCTCTTGTGCTCACTCAGTTTCTATGTTCCTTTCAAGTCCCACATAAACAAAAATTCACAAACACAATTTGTTCATCAGTTGGTAAGTCAGACCCCAAAGAAGAGAAAACAAGCTCCTGGTATTTTATGATCTATTGCGGATGGATTCTAGACCAGTTGTCCTTTCCCTTCTTTGACCACAAAGTTATTTGATGGCCTTTCTGAGTCAAATTTTCTAATAAGCATTTACTGAGTGCTTGATCTGTGTCTGTCAGGTTTTGTGCTAGGTATTAGGAATACAGGAATGAGTAAGACAGCTTCTCTGCCCACAAAGAACTTGCAGTCTAGAGGACTGTAAACAAACAATTTCACACAATGTAAAATGACTATTGAGTAGCATAGGACTCCAGAGAAGAGGCATCTAAAAACTCAGTTTGTAGTAATAGAGGCACAATCATTGTGGAAAGATCTGGAGGAGGTAACACCTAAGCAGAGTCTTAAAGGATGAGTAGTAGTTAGCCAAATGAGGAAGGCAGGAATTTCCAGAAGAAATAGCAGGAGCAAAGGTACAGAGGTAACAACATGTATGTGCAGGCATAGGAAAGGACACACAAACTCGAGAGTTTGTGGCAGAGAATGGCAAGAGATGACACTAAAAAGGTAGGCAGAAGCCGTGTCGTGGAAAGCCCTGCATGGCAATGGGAGAAATATCCCCAAAACAAACAAGTAAAGAAGCAATACTTTCCCTAACATACCTTCTATCTTAAACTTATGCCTCTAAACCTTCAGAGTTGTTAGAAGCTTTTCTACTGTGTAACGGGCAGGGAAGATTGCTGCTTGTTTTCTCTGCTTACCACCTACCCGTGGGATGGATAGGTTCCTATTCTCTTTCCTTTCCCATGGTTACCGTCTGTTTCCAGGGCACCATGTAAACAGAACTGTGATAGGGGACTTTGATAGTTTGATAAATGCTATTAGATTTGCTTTTCAGCTCCTTCTTTCATAAAGAGGTTTATAAATCCCCTCCCTCTTCTCTCTTCTATGTTGGAGACAGGCTAATGTTTTAGCCTTTAGATCACACCAGTAGTATATAATAGTAATACTAATAGTATATAATACTAATACACATGCACACACACGTGTACACACACACACACACACACACACACAATCAGCCTGTGCCATGTTTAAAACAAGATTAGATGAAACCTATTGATTTTTTTTTCCTTACTACCTTCCCACTTCCCTCGTGGACTTTCCTCTACCTTACCTGCTCATCTTCCCCAGGGCATATTTCTACTGCAAATGGAAAATTCATGTCGGTCAGCAGAGAACAAAGGAACTGCACACAGGACACAGAATTTGGCTTTCGGCTGGCTCCTCTGTGTGCGGCGATTTGTACTTTTTCCTAGAACCGCCACCATCTTTTCCCTCGTCAGATCGAGTTTAAATCCTTTGACTTTCTGGTGAAAAGGTGCTGCACTGGTAAACAGCATTATAATAATTCTTTCCTCCCTGGCCAAGCTGGGATGTTTCCTCATAGTTTACTTTATAGGCCTCACCTTTCTTGCAAACTGGAGTCCTTTGTTAGGGTTAGAATTTCCCATAAACCTGCTCAATAATTTGTTTTTGTTTGGCCTCTTTGAAATAGCACACAAAGCAATCCCTGTAAAGGGCAGTGCTGTCCTGAAGGCTGCAAAAGGTGCCTGAGACATAGGCTCAAAGTTGATCTTTTCAGGCAGAGCCAGCTGAGTAATCTTATCTCAACTGGCTGCTTTTCAAGGTGCCCAATTCCGGAGCTCTCCCTCTGGGAGCAGCATTTGCCCCAGGGGATCAAGTGCTTTCTAGTGAGGGGCAAAACTTTAGGAAATCCCAGAGCCCAGGACAGTACAGTCTGTTCAGGAGAAACTTGGGGAACAGAACGAACCTCCCGGACCATGCCCTCCCCACCTGCAGCACCAGTGGAGATCAGCACTTGGCTCCAGGACAGAGACCAGACTAATAGAAGAGGTTAGGAGGAAGCTGGGAAGCCGGGAAAGGAGACGAGGTTGCGAAGGCACCTGCGCGGCTCTGAGTCAAAGGCTGTCAGTCATCTCGGCTCAGACTGCTCCGCTCTTTCACAGCCCAGCCCTTTCCTGGGGCCGGGGCTAGGGATTGCTACATGCCAGCTTACCTGGGGAAAAACCAGAGCCTCACTTTAGTCCCTTCCGGTAATTGACACGACAGGGCGCCCGGGCGGGGGAGGGGGGAGCTTCCCTCCATAAATGGTCCCACCCCTGGGCAAGGTGGCTCACTCTGGCAGGTAGCAACGGGGGAGTGTGCACCTGCCACCAGTCAAGCCCAGCCAGACTGCGAGACAGGCGGAGCGAGCCCAGGGAGTGAGTGAACCATGGACAAGTTGAAATGCCTGAGCTTCTTCAAGTGCAGAGGGAAGGAGGTAGGGGTCTGGGAGCTGTGGGGGGTGTGGAGGACCTGGGAAGGGAAAACTGAAGGGGAGGCAAGTCTCTGTTTTTGGTTTCTGCAGCTGTTCCTTGTTTTCCACTTTTCTGTTTAACTGACTTCAAGTGTGCCTGAGATGCCCCCATAAAGTGGAGGAAAAATCAATCAGCTCTTACTCTGGTAGCTAGAAGACTTAGGGTCACCTCATCCTCTGCCTTGGGTGTGCCCACAAACTTCTGTTTTCTGTCCCTCTCCGGACTGTGTCCACATGCTGGTGAGAAATGAGAAAATGCACTGTCCTCATCTGACCTGAGGAACCCTCCCTTCTCCTCTGAAGTGGAGAGAGTGCTGCTCCACCTGGTGGGACAGGAGAGTTTGCCTCTGAATATTATTCTGTGGCTTTCAGAAAAGCACTGATTTTACTCCGGAAAGAAATGAAACTTCCCTGACAACACCAAACATCGAAACTATCAGCTTATAGGAAAAAGAATCTATGACTTTTCTCTCTGTAGTAGCTATACTCGATCCTTCTTAAAGATCTCCAATTTTAAGAGTGTTAATTTTACATCTTTAAGACTTGCATATTTGAAACCTTATTTGCTCACCTTCATTTGCCCTTCATGCTGAGTGCCGCATGTAACCTTCCCGCCAAAATTTGTAAGATCTAACCTAAAGAAGTAGTGAAAATACCCACCTAGAGCTTTTTGCATTTCAAGGGGTAAATGCTGTAAAGTAAAAGCAGCCATCAGCAGAAACCTCCCCACTTTCAGAAAGGGTTCCCTGGCTACTTTCAAGGTTCATTATCTCTCAGTGCCTCTCTCTCTCTCTGGATTTGTGAAATTAAGCTTCTGCAGAATTTTTAATAGTAGAAAGATAAGCTGTTGATATTTTCCCTTTTCCAGAAAGTGACGGCTTCATCTGAGAATTTCCATGTTGGTGAAAATGATGAGAATCAGGACCGTGGTAACTGGTCCAAAAAATCGGATTACCTTCTATCTATGGTTGGATATGCAGTGGGATTGGGGAATGTGTGGAGGTTCCCGTATTTGACCTACAACAATGGCGGAGGTATTTACCACCCCCCACTCCCGATTTATTTCCCCTCCAATTTTAGCTGGGGTGCTATATGGTCTCTCATTTTAAGAACTGAGTAAAGGTATATGATAGTATACATTAGTAGGAGTATGGGAAGTGAGCAGACTGCATTTATTATTAGACTGAGTTTCTGGCTCAAGTTGGGAAGCTGGCTTCACAAAATCCTCAAATATAAACTTGATACAAGTTGTGTATTTAGCACTTCTGAGTTGATTTGAGATTCCATGTAACCTTTAACCATGTATACACGTTCCTGTGATAATCCATTTAGATTCAAGTTGTGTTTTGCTTAATTTATAGCTGAATCTGAGCAAATGGCAGGGAATTCTAGTTCTAATAAGAAGCTCAAATAAATTGTTTGCTTAAATAAAATAAGGCATTGCATTTTGGAAATTTAAGTGTGGAAGGAGTTGATTAAAAAGTAATTAAACGTTTAGTACTTTAAGCTGCAATATTCAGTTACATGTATTCCAAATTGGGTTGACCATCTAGAAGGTCCTTCTAAAATGCAGTAGAATTTAGTTCAAGGCCAGGTGTTTAATTTCTGCAAATAATACTGTTTATACCTCATAGATTACTAAGGAAGACTCAATTAGAACAAGGAGAAAAAATAACTGAGGTGACACACAGAAGGAAACAAAATGAATTGCACAATCCTCTAGTAATGTCGAAACAACTTTTCACTTACACCATATTTTATTTACTTGTAATTATAGGTTCTGTTAGAAGTGTAGAAGTGACATACCCTTATATTTCATAATTGGGTACCAGTGAAACTGTGCCACTGTAATTATTTTGCTGGGTACAATAGGATTTTGTGTGGTGATATTTCAATCTCATATTCCTTGTTAATTGGTTGCATTAAAGCATTCATTCTGGCCTTCAGAGACTTAAGAAAGGAGCTCTGTTTAGCAAACACTCTAAGTCTTGGTGCCATTAATTACCCTATTTAGAGCTTATGATGTTGAATCATGGGTTTGGTATAAGTTTGAGTTGGAAGATGAGTCAGGAATCAATCTTTTTGGTGTCTGTGTCCTAAGGTCCAGCGTAGTAAAGAGAAGCATTCGGGCTCCTTTCCAGCCTCTTGTGTTCAGGTTTAGAGTAAGAAATTCCTTGTGACTTGACGTCACACATAGGCCCAGTACTTGCTATCAATTTCCAGGAACTGTATTAAAACAGGTTTAATAGAGATTTTTAGACTTAGCCAAAACAAAGTGGCATTATTTATCATATGCTATTACCTCTTTCACCATTTCCTCTAAAAATTAATATATCACATCAGATCTCAGTTTTTAAAGATCACATCATTTGAGTAATGGCTGATCTAGGCTCTCTCAGTTGCTTCTTTCTCTTTTGCTCAAGGGTAGAAAAGGAACAGGAAGTTCAAATTTGTCAAATGTTAATAGATCAGATTTAAAAATACAGTCAGGTTTGAAAGACTGTTGCTAAAATCTGGACTCATTTTTCTCTGTAGATGCTTTTTAACAGTTTATGAGAAGTCTCAGACTACCTTAGGGTCTAGGTCAGCAGTATTAACAATTTGTGAACACACAGAATATTAATAATTTACCAGTTATGGTAGTTATTAATAATGAAACAATATAATGGATGAAAAGCCATATATAACACTGAGGAAAAACCTTTTTTGTGTATCTAAAAACCTATTTACACTGGGCTAGGGAAACTTTGCTTATCGTTGTATTTAAACAGAGATATTTTGTCTTTTTCTTCCTATTTATCATGGGTAGGAATTAAACTTCTATTAGTCATAGTAATGATGGTTTGTACATTGCAACGTATATAAGAACGAATTTGTCCCTATGTTCTGGTGACTAGTGACTTGTATGAAACAAGTACTTTATTATCTTCTTCCTTTTACTAGTATATATTTTGAGGGTTGGAAAAATGTAGTTTCCCAGGTATGATGTTACAGTATCATAATGGGAAAAACACATAAGGAAGAAAGATAACATGGCTAAGTGAATGAAATATACATAATTTAAAGCCCATTTTTATTCACTGATCCCCACATTTTCTTATAAAACTTTGTTAAGACTCCTAGAATACTTGATCAATAAATTTAATATTGTGTCCCGGCTTCTACCTAGAGTCTGGTCAAAGTTCTAATGAGCAATTTCATGTCCCTAAAGTGGGCAGAAAACAAAGTAAAATAATAAAAAATTTAAAACAAAAACCAAAAGGGGGTCTGGATAATCTAAATGTAGGAGAATTAATCCTTATGAAATTGAAAGCTGATTCTTAATGCATCTCAAAGGTTTGGGTTTTTCTACCAAAATCATCAATTTCTTAATATTGAGTGAAGACCCTTATGACTATTTCGAGAATAAGGAACTTAACTGCATTAACTTGCACTCCGAACCACCTGTAACATTTACACCCTAACTCTTAAAAACAGATCATTTATTTTTAAAGGAGAAGGGAGGGAAACTAACTTTGAACATGTACTATGTGCCTGCCCATTTTGCCAAGTGTTTTCATATATGCTCTGTAATGAAACCCTTACCACAAACTGATGAGTTGCATTGTTCTTCCCATTTATGAGGATCCCAAGGTTGAGAGGTTGGGTAAGTTGCCCTAGGTCATATAACTAGTATATAGTGGAGCCACGATATAAACCGAGGTATATCTGGCTCCAAAGTCTGTGATCGTTCAACTTCTCTGGCTCGCTTTTTATGGGCTATTGTTTTTAATAATCATGACAAGCTCATTAGGTCATACTAGCATCGCCGTTTCATGGATGAGGAACCCAAGGTTTAGAGAATCAACTACTTTCTCACAGACAGTGGTAAATTTGGAGCCTAAACCCAGTACTCCCTGACTCCACTATATCAGAATGCTTTCAAAATGTTATGCTGGTTGTCAACACGCCATCAAGATTTTGGAATATAACAGTGCTTTGTTTTGCGTTTTCTAGGTGCCTTCTTGATACCTTATGCGATTATGCTAGCATTGGCTGGTTTACCTTTATTCTTCCTAGAGTGTTCACTGGGACAATTTGCTAGCTTAGGTCCAGTTTCAGTGTGGAGAATTCTTCCATTGTTTCAAGGTTGGTATTAAAATGTTTTCCTTACTGTAGTTATTGGTCCATTCCTGCATATAGCTGTCCTCATTATGTGGACAAAAAGTATTTAAAATTTGGACATGTTAAAGGCAAAGAGGCATACATTGCTTTTCTGAATATTTGCCACTGTTGAATTTAGAACTCAAATGTTAATTTGTGTATCTGTCTATCTTGGGCTGCAGATGTAGGGGTTAGGAAGAATATGAGAGAGGGTTGTAATGGTGTCATTATAGTCTTACTTTCACCTTTTTTTTTTATTTGGGGGGGGAGGTAATTCGGTTTGTTTATTTAAGTTTTTTGATGGAGGTACTGGGGATAGAATCCAGGACCTTATGCATGCTAAGCATGCGCTCTACCACTGAGCTATACCCTCCCCCCTTTCTTATTTTCACCTTTTAAATTCTCTTGGCACAGTCCTGTGCATCAACTTTATAGCTCTGGCTTTTTTCTACTTCCTATGCAATCTTCGTCTTCTTGCTTTTGCATATCTTTTACAATGCCTCATTCAGAAAAGTTGAAGGGCAGGTCATTATTTTTTCTTGGATGCCCCTAATGGAATAGGACAGTAGGAAAGTTAGAAAAAAATGCTTTGATTGTTATTAAACATCAAACAGCCTTTCTGTTGGAAGATTAGATATCATTTTGGTATGTGCTAGCTGCTGAAAACTATTTGTAAAAGCTTCAATGCAACATCAAAAAAGAAATTTATAGCGAGGTGAAGAGAATATTGTGCTGGAATATTAAGGAAGCTACCTCAAAAGCTAGTCTGAAGTGTAGGAGTTCTATTCAGTATGCTAAACTGCATTTTGGAACTACTGAGTTAAAGAAACTTGGGAAGTTGAAATTCGGACTGTTACTGAATTATTGAATTTTCTTTATATGCACTTGTAGAAGTGGTGTGCACTATCTTTTTAGGACATCCATTCAGAGACTTTATCTTCTACTTGTCAAAATGTTGGTTTATAGACGAAGATGTAAGTATTGGTCAGTGAGTCTATAGGATATGAGCTTTGAATAGTTTGTTTTTGTTCTTTTTTGTTTTATTAAGAATAGTACTCACGCTGACAAGAATTTACAGCTTGGGGTGGGGGAGGGTAGTAGTTCAGTGGTAGAGCGTATGCTTAGAGTTCTTCCTCATGTGAAATTCAGTGGTTTAACACAGGACTTCTGCCCTTGGTCTTAGTACCTTTTCTGATCAACTAAAAAACTGTCTCAGAAAGCTGACTATCAAAATAATTTTAATTTGGAAAAGAAAGCTACTCAGACAGTACTACTGCCTCTCCCCCACCCCCATAAAAGAGAAAAAGTTGTTTGAAACAGTTTTCTCATTTTAAAATAGGTTTTGGGGAAATTGAGATGCAGCTTTATGAATTAGCAAAAGAAAATTCACTTTGTTTTAATTGTTCTCTTCCAGGTGTGGGGATTACAATGGTCCTGATATCCATTTTTGTGACAATCTATTACAATGTCATAATAGCCTACAGTCTTTACTACATGTTTGCTTCATTCCAAAGTGAGCTGCCGTGGAAACACTGTTCTGATTGGGCAGATGAAAACTGTAGCAGAACGCCGATAGGTAAAATTCATTTATTTATTAAAAAAATATTGTTAACTCTGTATCATTCTTTTGTATTTTCCAATAAGATTAAAAGTTTAAATCACTTTTTAAACCAATTTAGGTGCAATTTTAAGTGAGCCATAGGTTACTGATGAAAGCTGAATAAAGCACATGTAACCTGAAAATTGATTAATGCCATATATTCATTTCTGAGGGCAGTCAGTAAGGCTAAACCACTGCTAGGAGTCTTTCTTGCAGGCTGAAGTTGTGGGCAGGGGAAAAGGAAGAAAACTGGGAAAGTGATAAGAGAGAAAAACACTGTTTATGATAGTAACAGTGTTTCAGGAGATGGTGAGTGTTGTCATGCATAGCAGAGGATAACGTGATAGAGATTTAACAGTTCTTTGGAATTTAAAGATGTCATTTATCTATCTAGGTTCAGTAAGTCCACATATTAAAAAGTTCCTTAGACCACTAAGTCCCAACTGAAATGGCTGTTATTCTATAGCTGTTACTATAAATATAATCACAGTTTAAAAGGGCAGATATTTTCATACTCAACCCCAGCTTAGTGGTGGAGAACACTGAAGATACTCAACGTGTATGGCTTGTGGCATCAGTAAGATTTCTACTCCACCTTCACCAAGTAACAATTTAGGCAATACTTTGAATATTTCACCATTAAAACATTTTTCTCCCAGGAAATTACTCTTCTCAAACTCAGTATGTGTCTGTGTGTGTGTATTCTTTTTTTTTTATTTTCAGTAACACATTGTAATGTGAGTATAAACATGACTGAAATCATCCAAATGAATAAAAGCTGGGTAGATGCCAACAATTTTACCTGCCTCAATGGAAGTGAAATTTCTCAGCCAGGGCAGCTTCCCAGTGAACAATACTGGAAGTAAGTACAGTAAATTATCTATGTCTTTAGCAGATGTTATTACAAGTTTTTATAAAGAACAACAAGCTATTGATCAGCTCTTTTCTTAACTCATATAAGTAGAAAAAAAGGGGAATCAGAGCAAATTATACTTCATTTGGCTCAGATGCTTACCTATCCTGGGTGAGTAGTAGTAGCCTGCAAAATTAGCTCATACTACAGATTGCCATTTATAAACTAGTTATTAAATGGGCACAATGTAGCAATGATGCTTTATATAGTACTTATTGGCTATAAGTTAGGGCATTGCTTAGAAGAAAAAAAATTCAGATTTTAGACTACAATGAGCAAATTCTAGTAAGGAACAGTTGGGTGATGAGTAATATTTGGGGCAAAATTGCAGCTATTTAAGACTGCAATTCTTCGTTATCCACTTTGCTTATAATTGTCATTATATGGTAAAAATAGATGTTTTGGGTTATATTTGGGTTATATATATAATTATATATATTATATATATAATATATATATATTTTGGGTTATTAATTTTAAATGATCTCTCTTACTGCATACCTACTCTTTAACTTTACCTAACTTCTCTACTGCTGTCATGAGCTCTTCCTCATCTACGTGGTATTGCTCTTTGTGACCCTTTTAAAATTTGGATCTTGAAATGTTCCAAACATCTAGCTAAAAATTAAAATCCTCAATCCATATATGTCCCTAGTGGAAATCATGAAATTTTAGAGAAAGCCTTTGAAAAAGATATACATAATGGGGCCATTTAGGTTTGATGATAACTACAAGTATGATGAAGTATAGTGTAATTTTGAATGTTTTCTCCATCATTTTAACTTGAGGAAAAAAATACTATAACGAGTAAAATGAAATAATCTGATGTAAGGTTAATTTCTTTCCATAGAGGAGCTCTGAAATATTAGGGGAAAATCGTAGCTAAAGGAATCAGTGGATCTTTTATTCTAGGGTTTGGAAAACTTTGTGGATTGGCTCGCAGTTAACCAGAAAGTTCAAAGCCTGGTTTTTCACTGAACTATTTTTGCTCCTCCATACAAATGTATCAATAAAAGGCTCACATGACATTGATGTATTAATAAGATAAAATACTCATGAAGCTTCCCCCTGGATGAAAGATATTACAAAATTCAATGTATTAAGACAAGTGATTGTGTGTTCATCAAAGGGCTTCTGTGTTTTCAGTAAAGTTGCGCTCCAGCGGTCAAATGGAATGGATGATACTGGAGTCATTGTGTGGTATTTAGCACTTTGTCTTCTTCTGGCTTGGCTCATAGTTGGAGCAGCACTATTTAAAGGAATCAAGTCTTCTGGCAAGGTAATTTAGAAAACAGATTAGATAGTGATGTAGCGGTTTTCCAATTTCGTTGTGGTTCCATGCCGAGCACTTACCAAATGCATGTTTTTTTTCTATAATGGGAACATTCAAATGTGTGAAAAGCTTTCTAAGTAGGCAGTTTCGCTCTAAGAAAACGCATAAGAACACTGCTATTATTAAAAATGAAACAAAACAAGCAAAAATTGGTATGAGATTCATGCAGTTACTCTAAACTTGGACCCTTCTAGCTAATACAGCATTCTGAAGCTTGGGAGTATATTTTTAAAAATTTCTGTCCTACTAGATAAATAAGCATTTTGAATAGAATTATATATTGCAATGTTTGGTTTGGAAAGCCTCGATCCTTGTTATATATGTTCTATAGGGTAGTAGTGTTAGGATTCCCCTAGTTGGAGAGAGAAGGAAAAAAAACCAACTATACCACTGTTCTCTCCAAACTTGCCAAAATTGACTCAGAACCCTCTCTCAGTAGAGAGTCCTTTCTGAAAAAATTTCCCACTTCATTGTTTTATTTTTTTTTAACTTTCAGAGAGCACTGTGACAATTTCAGAGAACATGAAATTTTCTCTGTGAGCAAGTGAATATGTATGTGTTTGTAACTACCAGAGTGAAATTTCCTTAAAAACAGAAGACAGAAATAACTGTGGATACTCTTTTGTATTCCTGGTACAATATCTAGCGCATTCAGCTAATGTTAAATTATAATGAGACATGCTGTTAGATCACAAAAATACTGTGAACATCACAAAGTCAGTGGAAACTTTTCAAAATAATGTTGCAGTTGTGCATTTTTGGAACCCTTGGTTCCTTTTTGATATTAATACTGAAAGAATCCATTAAAGGCCATTTACCCAGGCAATTAATTTTTATTGGTCTCTGGGTGACTTATTTAAATTGTTTCCTTGGGCATGTTATCAAACATAGGACATCTATGGAGCAAAGAAATCCTCCCCATTAATGAAAAGTGAGCCTCAAAGGCAGTCGGCTCATCTGAAACCATGTGTTTTCAGGACACACGCAGTCCTCAGGTGTATATATGTGTGCTAGCAAAGTCTCTAAATGGTAGCTTGAAGGATAGTGTCCAGTATTCACTTTAATCAACTTTCATGGGATTTGGACACCTACTAGGAGAGTATTTTTCTTCTCCTTGGAGACTGAGTATATACTAATCATTGCAGGGTTTAAAATCATTTCCCTTCCTACTTCAATGTAGTAATTTACCAAGAGATGATATTCAGTCCCCTCATTTATTAGGATACATCTAGGAAAGCACTCCACCTAGATTCCAGGCTACCTCTGCTGATGTAGTGTGTATTTACAAGAACCTGGGAAATACTGCTTCATACACCAGAATGTTTTGAAAGTGGGTCATTTGAGAGTGATGAGAACAGAAAGAGGAAATTCTGTCAACATGGGTATTGGTGTTATCAGACTTATTAAGAACCTAATGAAATCTTCGATACTTTATTTTACTCACTTCAGCTGGCTAATAACTTAAATTTGTATACAATTTTACACCATGATTTAAAACAATAACTTATTAACTTTTGGTCATTCTTCTTGGTAGGTGGTATATTTTACAGCTATTTTCCCCTATGTTGTCTTACTCATCCTGTTGATCAGAGGGGCAACTCTGGATGGTGCATCAAAAGGCATTTCTTACTACATAGGAGCACAGTCAAATTTTACAAAACTTAGGGAAGCTCAGGTAAGACAACTTGGATTTTAAATTATCTGAGGCGGTAAACCTTAAAAGCCAAAACTGAAAATCTCTGATTTGCAATTAAGAGTGTCATAATGTAGCAGAGCTTCAAAAGAATATGCAGTTAGATTTATTAATGTTTCTGTCCACGAGGATGTCTGATTTAGCTATTTAACATGACACTAATGCTCTCTTAGGAAGTAAGATAATCATTTGCAGCAATAGAATTTTAAAAGTCATTTTCTTCAAGCTAGTTCTATTTGACCAAAAAGATTTGGGGCTTATTAATCTGAAAAAGAATATTTCATGCAGGAACACCTACAAATTGATACCTAGGACTATGTGACTTATCGGAGAAACTCACGGTAGATTTAAAGATTACTGCTCATGGTTTAATGGTCTAATATACATTTTAATTGTCTTCAGAAGTTAGTATCCCAAAAGTAAGGATGAATTTTACCTAATTGATTATGAAGTTAAAACATAACTTTGAAATAGATGAAGCATTCCAGAAACAAAACTGTTACTTGTACCAGACCCATTAACATGTGCCTAAAAATATGAATTGGGCAGCCCTCTTTTAACACTAGTCCATCTCCAGATAATGGTTGTGTGTATCACAGACACATAAAATCTTTTACAATTTTGACTGCAGAGAGCATTACCAGTAAGTGTATTCTATTGATACAGCCTCATGTCACATTCTTGACACACATTAGGCTTCTGGTCAGGTAAAGCTCCACAATATTATATTGAAATCAAGAAACACTATATTGTCTACCATTCTAGTAGTCCTAACCAAAATGGATATTAGTTTTAGTTTGCTATGATATTCTTTGTGGAACTCATGCTAATTTCCAGCAATTGCTATTTTATAAATACAATCCAGATATTTACTTATTTGTTGTAGAACTTCTCTGGGAAGCAAGTCAACTGGATCAGTTTTTAGTCATGCAAATCCATCCATTACCTTTTTGAGAATTGACATGTCAATCTCTGGCCTTTGATTACCTTCCTTCTGTCCAAATAATTTTTACTCATTAATTAGCCACAAAACCCTATGAACTTTTTATTACTTATGTGTTGGAGATTAACACATTCTGATGTGTCCACAGGCCCCCTGTTTATTTCTTCATTTATCTTGGGCCTCACATCTTTTAACCTTGTTTGTTAATCTCTTCCCAACTCGACCATTTTGGATGACGGATAAGAAACAAATAAAATGGAAGCTGGGATTCAGCGTCTTCTCTCTGTTAGGTTATTAAACAAGATGAAATATGTTAATGTACTTTGAAATGGTCAACTGTTATATAAATATGAGCACCCAATTATTTCAATTATTGCTGTTATATAATACCATATTATTATAGATGCAACATTTTTCCCTAAGAAGTGGACCCTCTATTTTCTTTAAACCTCGTAACTTTGAGTACAGTTGAAAAGCCCCTTTGATATTCCTTTAAGTGGCTCTTACAAGCCTCAGATCACCTGGGCTTTATAGATCCATGAAACTATCCTGAAAATTTTATATGACTGTTTTATATTGGTCTGTTTCGGTGTCTCTGATCTTTAAAACATCAGAGCTAAGCCTAAAGCTCCTTATGAAACATACAGCTTAATCCTCCTACCTCCCCACCCAACACAAACACTACCCTACTCCTTCTTTGGGTTTGCTGGCAATGAGAATTTTTTTCCTTCGATATTTTTTATTCCTCTCCAATCCATACTCTAAGCGTGCAATCATAAGTAAACATCTTTTCCTTTTCTTTGAATATTTAACTCTATTGAGATCTCTAGGCAAGTAGAGAACCATACAAATTTGTAGCTAGAGGGGTCTCCAGTGTTTATTTTACTAACTCCCCCATTTTATAGTGATGAAGTTGAGACCCAAGAAGTTTCACATTTAAATTTACACAGCCAGTTTGTGCATCTTGAATTAAGATTTCCTAATCCCTAAACTAATAATCTTATATACAGCTATGAGATTTGTAGATATAGAGAGTCTAACTATGTTTGGAATTTCACTTCACTTTCATTTGCAGCTTGGGTACATCATATGCAGTAGCATTCTTACACAACCCAGACCTGCCACACCACCTCCAGCCCCCTGCGAACTCACATATGCATACCTAACGTATCAAGTCAAAGCAGCTGAGAGACCAACATAAGCATGTTGTTCATCTCTTAATATGTACAACTGCCTAAGAAATAAGAGCATTTTATTTCTAACATGATTTTGTTATATATAAGTGAAGTAACTATGATCTAGCTGTCTATCCTTCTACCCATCCATCCATCGATCCACCCATTTTTTTTCTTACTGGCTTCCTGCCATTATAAAAGCAATTATAATGTAACAATAATCTAACATCAAGCTGTATTCTGAAGACATAGTAAATATTTATTTTACTCGTAACAACTTTAGTTCTATTGAAATCAGAAATAGATTGCATACCTTTCAGGGAGACAATTATTGTTTGTAACTTCCATAAAAGAAACTATCAATTTGTGATTATTTTCCATAAAAACAATAATAGCTACCACTGAGTATCCTGCTAATTGCTTTATATGTGTTAAATCTCCTTTAATTCTCACATCATTCCTAGGACACTTATCATTATTACTAGTATCATCATCATCATCTCCATTTTAGAGATGATGAAACAGATTTAAAGATGTTAAATACACTGAAGTCAAAAAGAGCAAGAGGTATTGGATTTAAACTTCATTCTTTTTGACTCCAGAGCTAGAACTGTTAATCAACATGTTACATGGCCTGCTTCCACTGACCAGTCCCGTGTTTAGATGGACTTAAAATACACTTTTGCCTACATATATGCCAGCCCTATTATTTGAAGTCTTCATAATTAGATTTTTTTCTTTGGGGTCATGTTACATCTACAGAATTCACTATTAAAATGGATTTACCTAGGCTAGTTTCTAAGGTAGACTACTGTCTTTTAGCAAAGACACAGGAGGGGTAAATTGTGAAAGGGGGGAATAATAAGGGAGGGCCAGATTAGATGAGGAGTGTGGGGGCTTCTTAAAGAGATGGGGCCAGCTACAGGAGGCTCTAATCAAAACATGGAATGAGGGAATTGGATGCCTAAATGTATCATCATTCTTCAAAAATTGCCTAGTACTAGCCTTGTTAAGAATTAATATTTTTTGTCCCTAAATTGGTAAGTGGAGGAAATTCCAATCAAATTCCCAGCAGGTTTCCATGGATATTGAAAATTGATTCTAAAATTTATATAGAAGGGGAAAAGACAAAAAAAAAAAGTTTTTTGAAGAAGTGAGAAAGACTTGTCCTATCAGAGATGAAACAATATTATAATGCTATAGTTAATAAAATAATGTGGTGTTACATAGGTATGGACATACAGACCTGTGGAACAGAACAGTAATCTCAGAAACAGATTCATGAACATATGGAACTTGATACGTGGCAGATGTGGGGATGGACTATCCAACTGATATAACTGATATCCAAATGATATAATTGATAATATCAGTTATCCTCAGACGACTGATATTCCATTTAGAAAAAAATGTATTGGGATTTCTAATTTAATATGCATAATAACAAGTTCAGGTTAATTGAAAACTTAATATAAGCAAAACTTTAAATCTTTTCAAAGAAAATATAGGATAGTATCTGTATGACCTTGGGCTAAGGATTCTTTTTTTAAGTCAGAGTAAACAAGGACAGTGCATAAAAGCAAAGATCGATACTTTCAGCTACATTAAATCAACAACAAAATCTTTGGCTCATCAAAGGACGCGATGTTAAGAGGTGAAAAAAATAAGCCACAAATTGGGAGAAAAAATTTAACACATATAACACAGAAAGGATTAGAATCCAAACTACATAAAGAATTCCTACAGATCAAATAAGACAAATAACTCAAACAAAAAAACTGGCCAAGATATAAACAGGAATGTCACAGAATAAAACTATGGGATATAAACACATAAAAATCATGTGAAACCCTCATAAGTAATTAAGGTAATCAAAACTGTCATTTCACAGCCACTAGTTTGGACCATATGAAAAATTCTAACCAATGTTGGCAAGGATGTGGGTGAAAGGGAACTCTCATACCAGCTAGTAGGAGTGCAAAGGGATACAACCACTTTGGAGAATCATTTGGCAATATTAAGTAAAAGAGAAGATGCATATACTCTCTGACATCACAGTTCCACAATTATGAATGAGGAGACATGTGCAAGGATATGCACAAGTACATCATTTCTAACAGCAAAATACTGAACAACCTAAAGGGCCAGCAACAGGATAAAGGATAAACTGTAGTATACACAATGGGGGCAACACAGCAATGGAAAAAATGTTCCAACCTACTTACATTTAATTTAATCATATGAATTTGCCTATATTCTTTCATTTTTTGACTTATAAAATTGAAATTTCATATGATAAGATAAATCTCATGCAATAGTCAATGGAAAAAGGCAGGTTGTATAAGTTTTCATGCATTAAGAAAACTTTTGTATAAAATTCAAGACATGCAAAGCTAAATGCCAGATTGTTTAGGTTTACTTATTTACATAGTTAAAAAATATACAGAAAATTTTAAAAAATGATAAATATAGAAGTCAGGATAGCAGTTACCACTGGAGACTGGAAGGGTGATATGGTCAGGAAAGGGCACATAGAGGCTTTAAAAGACTGGTGACATTTTAAGCTGAGTAGGGGGTAGCTGGGTGTTTATTTTGTTCTTAGAATACTTATTCATTTGTATATATGAAATATTTTATACGCATAAAAAATTAAGAGTGTATGTTTTTAAATATTAAATTATTTTCTCTTATAGGTATGGAAGGATGCTGCCACACAGATATTTTACTCTCTTTCGGTGGCTTGGGGTGGCTTAGTTGCTCTATCATCTTATAATAAGTTCAATAACAACTGCTTCTCAGATGCCATTGTAGTTTGTTTGACAAACTGCCTCACTAGTGTGTTCGCTGGATTTGCTATTTTTTCTATACTGGGACACATGGCTCATATATCTGGAAAAGAAGTCTCTCAAGTTGTGAAGTCAGGTATGTAATGCTATATATTATTAACTTTGATCAATTAAACATAGCTCATTTAAGAAACACCGATTATTTTATAGCAATCGAAATACTCAAGATTTAGGGTATTGCACTTTCTCATTTCATCTTATATGATTTGTTTTAATGATATAATTCTTAGATGATCTGAGAAACAAGGCTATATTATAGAACAACTGTTTAAGTTTTTTCCCAAATTTTGTTTAGCCCTTAATGTTTTTTCCCAAATAATGTTTAGTCCTTACTGCACAATTACAAGTATCAGGCATCATGCTAAGCACTTTACATTCATCACCTTCATTTAATTTGTGTGTGTGTATGTATACCTATATATGTATATGTGTATTAATATGTATATATGAATATATGAGAGACAGTATACATAAAAGTTAATCTGTGTACAATTACAGTATTGGGTCTGAATTTTTAAAACACACAAATATCATAATAGATAAGAAACCCAACTGACTTTGAGTGTACACCTGTGTCCAGCTTTAGAGAAATCTAATCAATGAACTTCCTAACTTTAAAGGCATTGACTCGGGATGCTTAACTATCTGACTAAAGATTCTTAGTAACAGAATTCGAGGGTTCTCTTAAGTAGGAATTCCTTTTTAAATTTCTATTTACAGTTAGTGTCATTTGATGAGACTGATGAATGAGAATAGAATGTTAGGACAAGAAAGGCCTTTGGAGACCATCTAGTGTCCAGCTCACTTACAGAGGAGTGGACTGATGTACAGAAATGTTGTATCTTGCAGAAGATCAAATAATTAGGAAGTGACAGAGCCTAGGATAGAAGCTAATTCTCCTGACTCATGGGTCAGTCCTCCAGGAGGTTGGAGAGACTTAAAATACTTAAAACTAAGTATCATATAAAATTCTTCAAAAAGCATCTTTAAACGTAACATACGTCAAATAGAAAATAAGATTGAATTTATAGTTTCATTACATACAATTTTGCAGGTATCTATATACTAATTAAAACTGCACTAAAATTATACCCCTTATCTTGTAATAACCTATAATGGAGTATAATCTGCGAAAATACTGAATTACTATGCTGTACACCTGAAACTAACATAATATTGCAAATCAACTGTACTTCAATAAAAAATAAAATGGCACTACATGGCTATGAAATGTATAGTGAAAAAAATAAATAAAATGGCATTACATATAGTGATTCTGAATAAACATCTGGACAGACAGTTGAAGACTAAAAAGTTAGTTCGTAAGCTTATCTTTCTTGATAGTGTAATTCTTTTAGAGTTTCTAGGCTAAGATAAGGTAACCTAATTTAGGTTTCTGGAAGTTTAAGACAGTTGTTAATTCTTCATTAAAAAAATAAAATCAGTTAAACAAAATCATTGAAATACTTAAGGTTTCTTATGTGAGAAATGTACAATTTACAAAATTTCTCTCACTAGCTTAGTTCATGTCACATGTTCACATGATCACACCATAGAACACCCTAGCCAAATATTTTCAAAAGTGCAAGTGAAACAGTTGCTAAAGAATGTATATTATGGATTGGGTTGCCAAATTAAAATGCGATTTTTCTAGTATCTTATTTTGAAAATGTCCAAATATGTGAATTTTTCTGGCAACTAATTTAAGTTGAAATGCCATTCATTTTTCTTAGGTTTTGATTTGGCATTCATTGCTTATCCAGAAGCTCTAGCCCAACTACCAGGTGGACCGTTTTGGTCCATATTATTTTTCTTCATGCTTTTGACTTTGGGTCTCGACTCTCAGTTTGCTTCCATTGGTAAGTAATGTTAACATATCCCTCTTATATTTTACTCATGTTTCCTCTACTTAAAAACATCCTTTTCTTACCCTTGTTGCCTCCTTTAGCTTTTACTCTCAGAATGATCTTTCTGAAAATTCTTTTTAACTTAAATTTTAAATATGGAAAAATACAAAACACTCATGTATCAGATACCCAAAAGGAACAGTCATTAATATTTTGTATTTACTTCAGGTATTTTTTAGAAAAATAAGCTGTTATAGATAAATTTGAAGTCCTCTATATTTCTTTCCTTAATACAATTCACATTTCTTCCTTGAAGCAACTGTCACCAAGGATTATGTATGTTATTCAGTCCATGTTTGTATACATTTTATATGTATCCATAAATAACATAAATTTTAAAAATTTCACAGAAATGTGAAATTTCATAGCATACATATCATTCTGAGTTGTTTTTACATGTATTATGAAATCCATGTTGCTACACAAATAGCTCCAGTTAATTCACAATCTGTTGCCATAATGATAAGCATTTGGATTATTTTCAAATTTTAAAAATGACACACACTGCTGGAATGATTATTACTGCACATGGTTCTATGTACACACAGAGATTTTCCCTAGGGTACACACCTAGAAATTCTGAAACAGTTTTCATCATATCACAGTTACATAAAATATTTTAATAGTTTACAGGATAAAGTTCAGCCTCCTATAGTTGACTTTCTAGTTGATTCCAAAAATTTCAAACATGTTTCTTAATCCTTTTACTCATACATCCTTCTACTTTTAACCAGTACCCTCTTTCATGAACACATTTATTTCTTAAACCTAGAAGGCCTTTCTGGCTCCATGTTATTTATTCAAATATTCAGCTTATTTAAAAGTTCTACTAGATTTTTCCTTTCAAAAACTACTTCAGTCCTTAGGGACCCGCTACCTTATAAATTGCTACCCACAAAACCCCTTATAAAACAGTCTAAAAACAACAAATAGAGCTGCATTTGATTTTTATCCGAACTGACAAGTGGTGACCGCCAAGAGAAAGGACCCTACAGATTTTTAAAAGAAAGGAGTAGGGCTGAGCATATATTCTCAACATGTATTTGTAAATTTGATTAATAGAAGTTTGTTTCTGTGATTAAAATTATTGGCAAATGAGTTGACATATAACATGCCATTTTTTTCCCTTCCAAAGAAACGATCACAACAACGATTCAAGATTTATTTCCCAAAGTGATGAAGAAAATGAGGGTTCCCATAACTTTGGGTTGCTGCTTGATTTTGTTTCTCCTTGGTCTCGTCTGTGTGACTCAGGTATTCTACAGTATTTTTTCATAGACAAAATATGAGTTGGAATGTACTTAATAATCTAAATGAGGAAACCAGGGTTTAAGAGAATGTTTAGTGACAAGTCCAAGTCTGACTTGGATCAAGGTTTTCTGAGTTTTAGCCCAGATTTTTTTCCCCATTATAACATAATTTCGATGGTAAGTATATTTTGCAGAGGGGGAAAAAGTCCAATAACGGACAATTTCCCCAATTACAGCAAAGTTAAGACTTTGAACACAGACTGCATTTCTTGGCAGCTACTACGGAGCACATAGACATTGCATATCATTTTGATAATCAACTATTCTAAATGCTTATTTTTTCACAGTGACTCAGTAGAGAATGAAAGGTACATCCTTTTTGAGATATTTAAAGAAGTCATCCTTGTGTTTTCTGGCAGAGGTGAAACTAAGTAGCATATGTTAAAATCAAACTAATAAATTCAATTTGAATACCTCATCAATCATAAAAATAATTTAAAATATACTTAGGAGTAACTGATTTTTTTTTTTTGGTAGGCTGGAATTTACTGGGTTAATCTGATTGACCATTTCTGTGCTGGATGGGGCATTTTGATTGCAGCTATACTGGAAATAGTAGGAATCATCTGGATTTATGGTAAATAGTGACTACAGAATTATCTACACATTTTATTAAGATGATTTAGTTTGATTCCTTTTCATTATGTTTACTATAATACTTAAGTATAATATATTGGGCAAAAACATATTATGAATAAAATGCAGTTAAAGGTATATGCTTCATTGCTGTAGTATAGGAAAATGTTTAGACCTTGAAAGACGATTTGGGGACAAAATGATTAATGAACAAAAATATGAGCAAGGGCGGAATGCATTCTTTGTTGTTTTTAGGAGGGAACAGATTCATTGAAGACATAGAAATGATGATTGGAGCAAAAAGGTGGATATTCTGGCTATGGTGGAGAGCTTGCTGGTTTGTCATTACGCCTATCCTTTTGATTGTAAGTACTAATATGCCATGAATTTGCTATCAATAATGTATATTTAAACATTTCTGAGATAAACTTGAAAAATTCACATTGGATACAATAAAGGAAATTAATGTCATAAATTAGTGATTTTCAACTTTTGCTTCTTGACTGGTGCCTACTAGCTGCCTAAATTAAAATGCCTTTGTAGTAGTATTTTTGAGGCCATAGGGTTAAACATTTATCATTTGAGAAAATAAACAGGCTCCTATAGACCTAAAGGTCCTAGATACTTACAAATTATCAATAGGATAAACTTTTAAAAACCAGTCATTTGCTCATTCCCTAAAAAATATGCTGAGCCAATCTATAACGTTCTTAACCTCTCTGCTAGGTACAGAAAATACAAAGTTGCATAAAACCCACTCTCTGCCTTCAAGGAATTCAATCTTCTAATTGCTAAGAGACACTCAGATGTTAATGCGTATTTTTTCTTTTTCTGGGAAGTATTTTGTATCTGAAATTACTAAAAGAAACTCACCTGTGTCAATAGAGGCAACAGTTTATGTTAATAACTTGGTGCTATTTAGGAGCTGAGGGAAAGCCAAAGATGTCTTACTGGAGAAACATGACATATAGATGTGATATCTTTAACAGTTCAGAACAGTAAAAGGTTGAATTCCAAAATAAACACTTAAGCGATGGAGAATTACTATGGACTAGAGATAACGGTGGGGATGGGGCAGTGGCAAAGCTTTACAGAGGATGTGTTTTGATTCTCATTGCCTCCATTCTTCAAGTTTTCCAAGGAAAGACCATTAAATAATTTGACCTAGAGTCTGTTTTTAGAGGGTAAGTTTTATTAACATTATCAGGTCAGGTTCAAGTAGTGAGGAGTTGAGAAGTGGATGTGCTGAATTAAAATATTTGGATGCTCCATATTCTTGCTAGATGACTTTGACAGTGCTACTAAATACTGTTTTCCTTGAGAAGTCTCCATAATAAAATAAAACCCCTCATCAACTTAGAAGATCTAACTAGACTTTTTAGCCAGCTAATTTTCATTGATTACATAGATCTGACAACTGGATTTACTTTAAAATGCAAAGGTAGTAAATATTAAATGATATACATTATCATCTATTTTGTATAAAGTCATGAATATTAGACTCCACTATCCCTCATCTATTGTCTTGTAGTTATGTAAAATTACAGTAATTATGAAATAAACTTAAATAACGGTAACTAAAGGAATTAATCTATTTAATTCTAAAGTTAAACTTCATGATCTATAAAATTTGTACATTCTACATTCTCATTGATTCTAGTAAAACAAGGACAGGTAAATTTAGAGAAACTACTGGGTGATTTTGGGGTTTGTTCATTTTGTTTTGTTCGCTTTACAGGTCTCTAAATTAGTTTTTATGCTGCAACATTCTAGTAGATTTTTTAAAAACACATTTTTAAAAACTTGGCCTTAAATTGTTTTCATCTTTAAGATTCACTGTTTTACCCAAACATATATCGCGCTTGTTTTTTTCTCAATAGGAGGCTGGAAGTGAAGTGTGCTTTGGTACCAGCACCGTGTGAATGCACATGTTTTGGGTGTGGAGTAAGGGATGCTCTGTGTAGTGGGAAATAACAGAAATAACTGCTAAGCAAGGAGCAAAGCATGTTCACTAAAGTGTACTTTACAGTCTCCTTAAGTTAACTGATAGGCTGGCTAGCGTATAGCACAGAATAAAACCATGCTATTAAAAGTGAAAGTTAACAGAAAATTTCAGATATTATTTTACTTTCAATCTGATACATTTTATCATAAAGTATTTTACTGAAATACATGTTGTAGAAGTATTTGTAACATTTATAAATATGTGGAGGTGGTAACATTTATAAATATGTGGAGGTGGTAACTTTGGAAGAATCTATTCTAAGCCAAATACAAGTTATTTAGATTGGCTCACTGAGTATTGGTATCTTCTGGTTTGTTACCTGATTCTCTTAGTTGGCTTGAATGTCTTTTCATTTTAATTGCTTTTGATAAATTATTTCTAAGGAACAGAATCAATTTGCTAATAATTAGTGGAACTGAAATCATTAGTGCAATAAAATCTAATCTTTAGCATTGTCTTTTCATATTTTACTTTAATAGGCAATTTTGGTCTGGTCATTGGTGCAGTTTCATAGACCTGAGTATGCCAAAATTCCATACCCTGACTGGGCAGTTGCTCTAGGCTGGTGTATGATAATTTTCTGCATTATCTGGATTCCAATTATGGCTATCATAAAAATAATTCAAGCTAAAGGAAACATCTTTCAAGTAAGCACATTAATATTACTTATATTTTATATAAAGTACTTATGATCAAAATAAGGATTAATATGAGGTTATGAACATGAAATCAAATCATTCTTCCCTTTAGGCTACTTCTATAACCTGATACAATTATGCGCATAACGTTGTATTATGCTGGATATATATTTGTGTGTCTCCACGTACTAGATGAGAATCTGTAAGGGGGGGTCTTGTCTTGCTTGTTGCTGTATCCTCAGGCCCTATTAGAATGCTTAGCACATAAAGGCTATGGTATCTATACTTGAGTTGTACTGAGATGACAAAGCAAATGACCTTTTTTCTTTATAGCTGTATTTTCACCTTTAAAACCTCATCTAGTTGTAATACATACTGCAGTAGTATGTTAAAACTGGAAAAAGTCTGGTAAATTATCTTGAACCCAGCTGAGACCCTGGGTTATCCCTCTTTCATGGAGGCCTACCTAAGGGGATAGAGTTGATTATGACATCTCGCTAGGATAATGACAAGGCAGGCTCAGGAGTCAGATTTTAAATACACTTCCAAGGTATATATTGCTTTAGCGCCTCACCTGATTCTTACTATAAGGCCGGGATAGAAATGTCTGAGAACTCAGTGAAAGTACATTAAAGTGATGCTGTTGCTTGAATGGGGTCACGTACTTTCTTTTGAAATCATTTACATACTCAGCTATTTTGGCTTTGCAGGTAACACGATTCTAGTAACAATTAGTTAAATTTGAGTATCATTTGGTAGACAGTATATTAGGAATTTAGATGATCACTTTTTACTTTTTTATGGTTCTTATATCATTTTGATTAGCAAAGAGACTTAACACTCTAGAATGAAAATATAGTTTGATATTTGCTTGTTTATAGATTGCAGTATTTAAGATCTAAGATAAGCTTTTTCTTTTCTTTTCAGCGCTTTATAAGCTGCTGCAGACCAGCCTCTAACTGGGGGCCATACCTGGAACGACATCGTGGGGAAAGATACAAAGACATGGTAGATCCTAAAAAAGAGACTGACCATGAAATACCTACTGTTAGTGCCAGCGGAAAACCAGAATGAGTTCTCATCTTTAAAAATATGTGGTGACGTAATGTGATTGTTTTAGAATAGAGGGAATTTTTATTTATTTGTATGTCGAATAGAAAAATGTATATACTATGTTTATAATAGTATAATGAGCTTTTTTTCTCCATTTAAGCAGGAATGTAATATAAAAATGTGAAGCTACTACTATTTAGCAATGTGATTATTATATTTGTTTTAAGATTTTCTGTTAACACACACATAGCTGCCTCTATTTCATAATAACATTGTTGTAATTATTACCAGAATATTTTTTCTAATATATTGAAGGCTTTATTTTGAGCTGGTTTATTTAGAAAATAGTTATATTTTCTATTATACATGTTTTTAACTATTAGTTGCTTACATTTTCTTAGCATACAATCTTTCTTTTCCATAAAGCGGGGAGAATAAATCAATATATTGAAAAGAAAGCGTTAAAATTGAAAGCCTCACTTAATTAGAAATGTCATACATATATGGAAAAAATGGACTGTGTATATAATATAAGGACTGTAGTTTAATACTTTTGATTCAAATGTCTAAACACTTCATCTATTTATTGCTCACTTTTTCTGTGAACTTAGTGGTTATATTCTTTATTTACAAATAGTGAACTAACACAGAAAAATAAGGATTCTATGGCCAGTAAGTGATTAATATAGAAAATGGAACCTGGAAGCATTGAGTATTTCTTTCCCCACACAATGTCTTCCTTAGGTTATATTTGGAAAAAAATACGACCCATCTAATTTCTACTATTTAACAAAGTTAAGAGTAGTTCATAATACACTCTGAAACCTAGGTTTAATTTCAAATAGAACATGGGAAAAATACTAATGACACAATGGCTTCAATCAAATCTAAGAGCTTATGATTGAAATGTATAGTCAATAGATCAAGTAGAATGATTTTGTCTTATTTGAATAAGTTACTACTTACAGGTGATAACTTATTTACACACTTAAAGGAGGTAAACTTGTCAAACTTGTCAAGAATGAGGGCAGCCAAATTAGAAAGTCCTATGTCCCAGTTTCCTTACAAATAATAATGAAAACATATTGTATCACCAGTAGATTTATACATTGATTATGTATCATTGACAATTCATTTAACATCACAGCCTAGCACGATGAACATTGCCTAAATATGTAAGAAACTTTTAGGTTATTCTTAAGTTTCTTAACCTGAGCTTCAGAGAATGTATGAAACTGATACTATATGTAATATTTTTCTATGTGTATGTGTGTATGCATTTTTCTAGGGAGAGAGTCCATAGTTTTCATCAGAATATCAAAAGAGATCTGTGACTCAAAAGTTTAAGAACTACATATACTACTGCTGGTTTTTTGTTCTTGGCAAATGAGTAATAAAATAATTTTAAGCCTTAATTTCTTACACATTTTAAATTCTTTTTCCTCTTCCTTTTGATTGAAGATTAAAGGAGTAAGGGATTAAGGTGTTTCTTTAATTTATACTGGTAATTTATTGGGGGGGGCATGAAGACAGGTGTCTAGGTAAGCCTTTAATTGAATAATCTCAGTGAATTATGTATATATATGATGAACTTGTGTTAGATATTTTGAGGGCTTTCTTAGATGGTAGGTCAAATGCTTAGTGAATTTCAAAAGATTGTTAATTCCTCAATTATAATGGATGCTATAAAATATTACTTGAAATAGATGGCTAACTACAGCTTAGAAATACTTCTTCTTAATTTTAATCCATATTACTAAATTACCTGCATTCTACCATTGTATTTTGGTGCTATTTGAGATGTGGATTTTTTACTAAATAGAGAAATGCATGCAATTTTCTACAGGTGACTCACACTTCTAGTGAATAATATCTAGTTGATGGGGGCAGAGGTGGTGCTGGAAAAGAAATCCATTTCAAGAGCTGACTACAAAGAGTAATTAAGAGTTTGTGGGACTGTATTTACAAGTGTGTAACGCACAGATCTTAACAGAGTGCCTGGCACATTTTAAGGTGCTCAATGATAGAGCTTATTATTATTATCATACAGATTCAACAGTGGTGAGAAAGACTATTCTGCATGATGGAAAGAGTTCCATCAAGTCCCATTTACTTTAATCAAACTTGGAGACATTTACAGTATTGTAAACCATTAGAAAAAACTTTTTCACACGAGTGAAATTAAAACCACTATATCTCAACTATATTCTTTTTACTGTAGCTTATTAAAAAGAAAACAACTTTTGAACTCTTTCTCTGTTGTGCTTTCATTCTTTCCCCAGTAAAATATATATTAGCAATGTAATCAATTCTTTAAATGTGAGTAAGCAAATTGACAAATGTCTGGATTTTTGTATCTGACTTGGCATCCTTGCCCCTTTTAAATAATAATTCATTTGGCATAAACACATAATCAAATGAATCCACTCAGAGTGCCTTTAATGATTGCCTCCACTGTCATTACATTCTGTAAGGTTGTCAATGGATTTCCGGTTAACTAATGCACCATTTAAACCCTTAGTAATTAGGAATTGTTCCATTTCAGCCAGCTTGTATTCCACAATCGCGAGGTTTACCAGTATTCGCTTCTGCATGGCTATTGAGTGCGGGAAATTAATTAAGATATCCCGAGAGAGATGGTTGACTGAAAGACTCTTATCAGTATTGCTCTTAGTTGACCCAGTGGGAGAGGATGATCTTACTAGTGCAAGAGAGGTCGAATTTGATGACATTTCACCAGTATTTCTCTGTAAGGGAAGGAAATTACACATATGCAGTTTACTGACTGAGCTTAGCAATTTCTAAGTACTACCAAATAAACGACGTGCTTAGTCTTGGTTACCAAAATGAACTGATTTTCCTCCCCTAAGGGGATTAAAAATCTGTTGAATGAATACATTGACATGGAAATACGCCTGTCCCAAACAGACTGAGAAAAAAAAAAAAAAAACCATGAAAGTAGCCTTTCACTGCCAAAATGCCATACCCTTGGCTTATCGTTTCTTAGGCAGTCCAGTAGGTCTATACTTAGACCCTGCCTGACTCTTGCCTAAAGGCACTTCACTTGCAATTTTATTACCAGGAAATCCACATTTTGACCTTAATTATTTGTGAATGCCTCACAAAGCTCTCATAAAGATAGCTTGAAAGGAAAATACAGGAGAGGAAGAGGCAAACAAACAATAGAAGCCAGAGAAGAAAGAAGGTCGAGATTCTTAAAATGGAAGGAGGTGGGAAGTGGCCACTTTCTGCTGTACTTTTCAAGTAGGTGAAAAGCTGACCATAATCACTTGGTAAACTTAGGGCTTTTTATAACATATTGTAGCTGTTGAACCACCGGTCAATATGAGGAAAGTATGGGGGTAAACACCTGGGGCTCTTTCAAAAGAAAAAGGAATAAGACGACATCCTTTTACTCTTATTTTACTATCTTTCTGCTCTCTTAAACACCTCCCCACTTCCCACCCACGCACTCATCTGGCGTTATCTAATTCCAATCGCCCTTACACAATTTACCTGAAATAGGGTTTTCCAGAAGACAAACATAAAGGCGAACAGAACGCCGCTCACTAGCAGCAAAAGGATGCTCATGATTCTTCTTCGGCCTCTTCTCTCTTCTCGGGCACCAAGGCACTCAGCTGGCAGTTGGGAAGCAGGGGGCTGCTAGCCACCCGCACTCGGCAAGCCCCGGGCCAGGATGCTAAACGTCCCGCACTGCCTGGTGCAACTGGCAGGCGCGGCCACGTCCAGCTTTATATACTGGAGAGAGTGTGCGTGCGTGCGTGCGTGCGCGTGCGCGCACAATTGAGCACGCAAGCGGGGGCGCTACGTCACAACTCGATGACGTCAAAACAGCCCGTAGGAAACCAGGTGGCACTTATTTAACCGCCCACCTGGTTATAGTAAGAGACGGTGGAGGAGTCTGGGATTTTCAGGAAGCTGAGACATGGTAGAAATACAGACTTCAAATCGATTAAATACAAGATTTTAAAAGTGCTCTCCCCTCCTCCCTTTTTGTTGTTAAGATATGTTTGGCTTTGCTGCAACCATTCTATTATTCATTTCAAAAACAAGTTCAAAAACAAAAGTAGAAATGCACTGTAAAAAGTAGTTACCCGCAAACTGTGAGTCTTGGCCAAATATCTCCCTCCTACTCCCACTGCTATCTTAGGATTCCCTCCAACCGTACTCCCATTATCCCAATGTTAATACACATTTGTGTCTCTGTACAGTTTAAAAAGTAGTTCCAGAGACATTTCCCCATTATTCTCATAATAGTTTTGTGCCCATAGGTATTGTTAATACTATGTCTACTTTTGGAAAGATTCAAGTTTTAAGTAAACTCATTTGAAACTAGTAGTAAAAGCAGGACTTGAATCCACAGAGTTGGGTCGTGAGATAATCTCTCCCATTCCCTCACCCCAATCCCCACCCCTAGGACCTCTACCTATTTTTGAATAGCTTTATTAGAAAATCTCCCTTAGAACTTTAATTTGAAAAGATACATGCACCCCAATGTTCACAGCAGCACTATTTACAATAGCCAAGACGTGGAAACAATCTAAATGTCCATCCACAGATGACTGGATAAAGAAGTTGTGGTATATTTATACAGTGGAATACTACTCAGCCATAAAAAAGAATAAAATAATGCCATTTGTAGCAACATGGACGGACCTGGAGATGGAGATTGTCATTCTAAGTGAAGTAAGCCAGAAAGAGAAAGAAAAATATCATATATCACTCATGTGAAATCTAAAAAAAGAAAAAAGGCACTAGTGAACTCATCTACAAAACAGAAACAGACTCACACACATAGTAAACAATCTTATGGCTACCTGGGGGAAAAGGGGTGGGAAGGAATAAATTGGGAGTTGGAGATTTGCAAATATTAACTACTGTACATAAAAAGACAAAAACCCAATTTCTCATGTATAGCACAGGGAACTATATTCAATATCTTACAGTAATCTATAATGAAAATGAATATATGTATGTATATGGATGACTGAAACATTATGCTGTACACTAGAAATTGATATAATGTAACTGACTATGTCAATAAAATATAAATAAGTAAAAATGTCAAAATTTGTACATCTTTGTTATTGGCAAGAATGTGCTTATTCAATTATAAAATGCTGTTTCAAATGTCTCTGCTGCAAATTTATTTAATTTAATGGTCAATTTTCTGTATTTCTCTATGACTTCCCTCCTTTCTTAAGGATTTTTTTTATGTTTGCATAAAATACAAATCTACTCTTTTTTTCTCACCAAAATCTTGGTTTGTGCTATGAAAGAATGTTTCTGACAAGTCTGTTTTGTGAACAACTGTACTCAAAGAAAAATTTGCATTTGCCTGGTAGTGTTTTTTCCTGTTTATATAGGCAGGGAAGGTATTATTTTGAATAACAAACAGAAGGGAAAGGTGCTTTCTAGGTCTTTCCATCTTCTAATGAGTATTTCTTCTCTGGGTTTCTAACAACATGAGTTCAACTTAAAGATGCTAAAACATATATATAATTTCACAAGTACTATTCCTTTATAAATAAATGTAGTCAATGAAAATTTCATGCTTTTGGTTATTGTTTAAGTATTGTGACTATCACAAAGTTTGTGAAATGTGAAATACTGATTTGACTCCTGAAATGTGAAAGATTATTGATATTTTTGAAATTAATTTCAAAAATATCTCAGAGACAATATTATATTGTAGAGTCTTGGCCAAATATCTCCTCACAATATATTATGGAGTGTGATTGTTGTTGGCAGCTTGATGGCACTGATAGAAGTCCTCTTTACCTATACAATTTCAATAATGGGATATCTGCCTCTTGGAGCAAGAGGGAAGATTAAGGGCAGTGAGAGGAAACAAGTCAAGAGGTAAGAGGTTATAGTTTTGTGTGTGTGTGTGTGAGAGAGAGATAAAGTGCACTGAAATTGTCCAGAAGAAAGGAAAGATGGGAAACAAGCAGCAAAATTTGCTCCTTATTGAATTGCCATTAACAAGCTAAACTGTGGCAGTCTTGTAGGCTCTCTTTATTTTGTAAAACTACATGGTCAAGACAGGAATTACAGGACTATCTTATTGTTGGGGGGTGATGAAAAAAGTATGTTTTCATCTTGAATTTCCCATTAGAATCAAGCTTATTTCATATGCTTACAGAATGTGGTTTTCAAGTCCACTTCATTCTTACACAAAAAAAAGACTACCCCCATCCCCACTACTGAATTAAAATTCCTAGGAGGTTGTAAAAGCTTTTGTTCGCTCCACATTTTAGAGATAAGACTTAAAACACTTCCTCCTCCTGAGACTTCAGTTTATACTAAAGTGTACATAATATCAATTTTCTAATAGTTTTTTAAAAAATACCTAGATTACATTTTATCTCGTGGGATTTTGCTGGCAGGAGGAGGTAAAATGAGAAAACAGGTTTAATGGAGGGGAAAGAGTAGAATAGAGTCAAGGGGGGAAAAAGGATGCTGAGACATCAAGTATAAATTTTATGACCACTACACAATTTTACCCAAGACTTGAAATATACATCATACAATACTGAATTTGAAAATACCAGATTCCTTAGTCATTTGGATATCATATTCAAATATTTGTGGGCAACTTGGTGAATGTTTTCCAAGGCTAGTGTTTGAATATATGTGACTTTTACATTATAGTTGGATCATTGACAGTGTTTTTATGGAGATGGGAGTTAGGTAAATGCATTTTGTGACATGGTCAATTTATTTATGAATACAGTTTGCTATCTCTAGTAATTTGGACAACAACTGAATGCTTCTACGTTTGTTTATCATTTCATGCTTTTTAAAGCATCTTCATTTACATGATTTCATTTAATCCTCCCAACAACCCTGTGTGGTAGGTGGGGCAGGTATAATTCCCATTTTACAGTGAAGGAAGCTGGTGTAATTTAATTGCTTTGCTTAAGGTCTCAGAGTTAGTTGACTAGAATCTGGTCTCCTCAGTCTGGGTCCTGTCATCATATTGCCTTCATGTTTATTCTTGAATAGAGAATTACAAGTCAGATATTCTATGGTGTTAATTTTCTGTTCCTGTGTTGAAAAGGTAAATAAAGGGAGATACCTTCGCAGCATCTTACATACACATTAAATCTTTCAGTGGGTTCCCCATCAAGCTCATTGACAGATAACTCATGTCTCTAGTGATGAAACTGACAGAGGGAATATCAAATGTCCATGATGCCCATTATGGGCATTCTGCCATTGCTCAGGAATTTCTCTTGGGTATGCTATCATATTTGTCCACATTTATGACAATGTCATATATGCGAGGAAACTCTCCTTAACAAATGAGCCAACATAACAACAGAAGTAAGGCAACTGGTATTCAGAAAGTATTACAATGAGAAGGGTCTCTCAATGATCATCTAAGTCATAATTTTCATTCTGTAGTAATAAAATTTACCCTAATGTTTATACCATATATCTTTAACACACTTGGTTAATAGTCAGTGCAAGTGTATTTGAATAATGCCAAAAAGGTTGTATAAATAGTTGGTATAAAATCACTTATAACATCACAATGCTTGTTGGTGTCATTGTTTTCCTCTTTTGTCCTTTTCACTTTTACAGGTGCATGAAATACAAAGGAAGCTTGGTTGGTTGTTTCATTGGTTACTCATATAATGTTTGAGAGCACTCCAGTCAGTCTTTTTGAAAATTTTTACCGTAACATTTATTCCTTGTTTCATTTAGGTTTAGATTCAGCTGGAGCTGAGATCTAAAATAACAATAACTTAAACAAACAAAAATAGTTGATTAAGAGACAACAGTTCAGTGTGGACAGGGGAGATTCATAAATGTATCGGGAACCCTGATTTTTTATACTCTGTTGCTTAGTTATCTTCAACATATATCTTCCATCTCATGATCCAAGATGGTTGCTGTACTGTTCTCAGTTGCCAGGCTGGTGGAAAAGGTGAAGGATGTGGCTCCTCTCTTATAAGAACATTTCCTCGAAGTTGCATATGATACTATCACTTTAATTTTACTGGCCAGAATGTAGCTATATGGGAAAATCTGGCTGCAAAGGAGGCTAAGAAATGTAGTATTTGTTCTGGGTAACAATATGCCCAACCAAAACTTATGGTTATGATACTTAGAAGGAGAGGAAGAAGAGTTATTGAAGGATGTCGATCAATTTCTGTGACACTGTCTAGAAGAGGGGATTTAGATTTTGTCTAGGATACCAACCCATCCTTGTACCCATAAGACACATGAACTCCATCATTTATGAGGACTTGGCTAATATGTGAAGATTAGGGAAAATGAGGGGGAGGACAGCAATCTGGCTTGTTTAGGATTCCAGCCCATCTACCTCTTCCACCCTGCCTTAATTGAAATTATCTAAAAATGGTTCTTCCCTTCCAATTCTTCTCCCAGAAGGAGTTCAGAGTACACTACACTTGTTCAGGTCCCTGTGACTGGGACCACCACATTAACCATTTATATGTTGATACTTTTTCCTATTAACTTACATAATTTTGTGCCGACTGCTATAAAAACAGAAGGACATAAAAATTTATTTTATGAAATTCAGTTAGGGCATATTTTAGAGAAATTAAACAAAAATGAACTAAGAAACATATGTTGAATTTTTTTCTTTCTTGATCACGCATTCTCTAGTCACACATTTCATCAACAGAGGGCATTGTAGCTTTATTTCATTTTTTTTGGTTGCTCTGAATTTTTCAATAATAGCTTCTTTTCATTTGGAATTGCACCATATTATCCAGGGGCAGATAAATAAGTGGTGTGTTGTATTTGTAAAATATAAGCACAGATCATTGATCTATGACACCATAATCCAGACTTCACTACATATAAATTACCATAGAATTTTGCTGAAAACATGCTCTTTAAAATCAATCGTATTTGAGTCAAAATTACTAGACTATATTTTTTCTTTGTTTTAAAAGAAAAAGGATAAAGACTATACATGTTATGATCAAACCTACTCTGAGACATTTTTTTCCTCTCTATTCCCATATTACCCCTGATGTTGTAATAGAGGCAAAATAAAAAGATTACATAATCTGAGTGATGATGCTTAAATCTGGTATTTTATTTTCAGTGACATTGCTTTACTTTAAGTGACATTTAGAGCTTATTTTCAGTGACCTTTAGATCTGTAATATGTTCTGGAAAGTATTAAGGGACTTGGAAGAAAAACTGCTTTCAGCTTTTCTATTAAGTGAATGAGCTACATATCTATATCAAATTGAGACTTTCACAATTCATTATGTTTGTCATTGAAACTTTGAAATGCCAACCTGAAATTTTTATTATAATATCATTTGCAGCCTTTTTATAACTTATAATAGTGGAAAATATTGATAATTGTTCTTAATATCAGTGGGAAATTTAAGAACAATACTGATTTTTCTAGTAACAACTATACTTGAGTTGCTAAAATAAATCAGTTTTTTAGGGGGGTGTGTGGGGGTTTGTGTGTGTAAAGTTATGCTTTATAAAGCAAACCACAGGATAAATCGGGGGAAAAAGAAACCTTGGAAACAACTCTACAAAAGGACTGGGGAGACTATTCATTACTTTACATTTATTCAACAAACATTTATTGAATACCAGGCACTGTTCTAGAACAGCAGGGATACAGTAGTGAACAAAACAGGCAAAAATCCTCCTGGAAGCATATATTCTATTGGGAAGTTATATTCAAATTCCCAGACTGATTACTTATGGGTTTTTTTTTTTTCAGATTTCCATGGAATATGGAATAGCCAGTAATTTAAAAAGTCAGATCCTGGTAAAAGAGGAAAGCCTCTCTAATGCATTTTTTGAAGCTAACATAACCCTGATATAAAATCTTGCCAAATACAGCACAGAGAATTTGAAGACTGATTATCTTGAAATAAAAAAATTCTAGCACAAAGCACTAAGCAAATAAAATATGGACACTAATTAAAAAATAATATCACCAAATATAATTTATTTCAGAATGCTAGAATGACAACAGTAGGAAATCTTAGTGTTTCATTTCCATAGGCCAAAAGAAAACTGTAAGACTATCTCAATAGATGTCCAAAAGAAGCATACGCTAAATTTAAACACCCATTTTTAGATTAACAAAACTAAGCATTAATTTTTTTTAAAAGCCTAGGCATCAAAGGATAGGTCCTTAATAGTATGATACTGAGATGAAAACAATAATCAGCATCACCTATAACAGTGACACACTAGCGATATTACAAACAAGGAACAAGACAAACACGTACCATCACTACAGTCATTTAATAATGGTATAGAAATTCCGATAAATACAGTAAGAAGTATCTGCAGAGAAAATCTAAAAGATTCTACATAAAAAAATCTTAGAACTAATGAGTTTAGTAAAGTGCTTGGATGCAAAATAAACATCTAAAACAGACTAAAGAGCTTTCTTATATACTGATAATAACTCACTTGTTTAGAAAATATAGTAGGAAAATAAGACTACTTACATAATACACAAAATAACCCAGAAACAAAAAATAAAAAATTGGCTGAAGAAAATTACAAAACTTTACTGGGAGAGATACAAGATTTACGTAAATGTAGAAGAATAACATGTTCCTGGATAGGAAGACTAAACAAAATAAACATGCCAAGTTTTCAAAAATTCAGATGTAATTTTACTGTAATTCAGATAAAAATCCCAACAGGATTTTTGAAACTTGAGAAAATGATTTTAACATTCATCTGGAAGTTTTAAAACGTGAGACAGCCAAGACAGTTTTGAAGAACAAAAATAAAGAGAGGATACTTGCTTATGCAAGAACATTATCAAAGAAACACTTTTTAAAACAATGTGGTCTTAGAACAGGAATATGGAGACAAAGAAAAAGACTGGAAAACTCAGGACAAAGATGAATATTCTAATAGAAAATCAGAACATAAAAAGAAGATAAACAGTTGACAAAAAATTACAATAATAATGCTGAACCTAATTAGGAAAGAAATAAAAATTAAAATGAAGTATATGTACTTGACTAATATTTTAAAGATATTAATCATCAGTGATGATGACTGTGGATACTCTTTCTACCAATAAGAATGCAAATTTGCCCAAATATTCTCAAAGGCAATATAGCAAAATATATACCAACAGCCTTAAAATAGTCATATCCTAGTAATTCCATACCAGGAATCTATTCTAAGAAACTATTCAGAGATAGGGCCAAAGATGCACATCAGAAATGGCCATTTTTATTTAAGTAGTGAAAAACTGGAAGGTATTGACATGGCTATATATCAAATGCTGAAATGCTTACTATGTGATGTTACGTAAATAAATTAGTATATAAAACTTCATGACCCCAGTTTACACACACACACACACACACACACACACACACACACACACACACACACACTACAGAGGGTAAGAACACGGAGGAGAAACACTGAGAGAGATGTATTACAAGATTAACAATGGTAGACACTGGGTGATGGGATTAGGAGAGATTTTATGTTCCTTTGAATAATCTGGACCCTAAGAATCCACCATTCACTTTAACAGACATAAAGATTTTTGTCATATTTCCTTGAGCCTTTTTAAAAGAATAAAACTTGCACATACGGTGGAAGCCCACTTCTTACCCTGAATCTATCTGAATATGCCCTTGCCTTTCTAGGATAACAACTATCCTAAAGTTAGTGCCCTCCATGTCCCATTTTATGCTAATACAGCAAAATGTTTCCATAAACCTTTTACAGTATATTACTGTGTTGTGTGATTTTTAAAATTTACAAATATTTTACCATTATATATGAATTCTTTTGTAACGTGCTTGATCATTCACTTTGTTTTGACATGTATCCACATTGACCTTGTTCATTCATTTTACTGTTAAATAGAATTTCATTGTGTGAATAAAATTCTTTCCAAAATTGTTTTAACTATTCTCCAAGCCACAATACTTGAGAGAACCTGTTTCTATATCCTTCCCTAAACTTGTGCTATCAGACTTAAAGTTTTGGCAATGTGTTGGGTGTGAAAGATATTTATTTAAATTTGTATTTCTCTGATTATTTTTGAGATTGAATATCCTTTCATATGTTTGTTTATATTTATTTATTTGTAAATGTTTCCATTGTTAAAATTTATTGTGGTAACATCGATTTACAACATAAGTTTCAGGTGGACTACATTATATTTTTGACTTCTGTATACACTACAGTGTGCTCACAACTAAAAGTGTAGTTTCCACCTGTCACCATACAGTTGGCCACCTTTACCCATTTTGCCCTCCCGCCACACACCTTCTCCTCTAGCAACCACTCCTCTGTTCTCTGTATCTGTGTTTGTTTCGTTTTGATTTGATCTGGTTTGGTTATTTATTTATTTATTTGTTTGTTTGATGTTCCACATGTGAGTGAAATCATATGATATTTGTCTTTCTCTGACTTATTTCACTTAGCATAAAACCCTCAAGGTCCATCCATGTTGTCACAAATGGCAAGATTTCATCCTTTTTTTATGGCTGAATCATATATATGTCCATATATACCCATATATACATATGTATATACACATAAGATTGGGGCTGAAAGTCCCTGTTTTCAATCTGGCTTTCTCTGAGCCACCTAACCAGGGGTGTTGGAGAGCCTTATTGCAGTGTTGTGAGAGTAGATGTGTGGCTTCTCCATTTGGCCTTTGCTTTCATGGGTGGGGGTTAGGCCACATTTGTATGTGGTGTCTGAGTGTAGTAGACTGGTTATTGTCTAAAATTTTTTTGTCTTATTAAGCACCTTCTTTCCTGATCCTCTGGCTAGAGAGAATAAGTTTTATTGAAGCTTTTTTTTTGTCTGCTCCCTTTGGTATTCATGGGATATATATACACATATACATCCACACTATGGACTTTTGCAACTAAGGAATGATACATAAGTATAACACTCAACCAATGTATCATTCCTTGGTTCCAGAAGTCTATCGTCAATTTGCTTTCTTCTCTACCTTCCAGAGACTTCATATATTTGTTTTATATATAATGTCCAGCATTTTCGGTTGTACTTAGCAGGAGGAATAGGGAAAATACATCTCCATCTTCCTGGAAGTCCCACCTTGTTTTTAAACTCCCCCATAGTGCTCATTGTAGTATAAGTTTTAAAAGCAATGACTAATAAGCTTTACTCATATATATGTCCACTTCTTTGCTTACCATTGCCTTCTGCATTTCCATTCCTTCCTTCCTTCCATTATATATAATCTTTAGTCACACTTTTTAGTTAGCATTTGTGAGTGGTAAACTCCTTCAATGTTTGAAAATGTCTTCCGCTACATTCACTCTTGAATATTTAGCTGGGTATAGACCCCTAAGTGGGCAGTCATTTCCCCTTAGCTGTTGGATGAATGATATCTACTATCTTCTTGTCTCTATTGTCGGTGATCTGAAATCTGCTGTTAGTATGCTTATCATTTCACTGGAGGTAACATATCAGATTATTTTATACCTTTTTTCTTTGTATTTGATAGTCTATCAATTTCATTTAATTTCTTGATTGGAGCTTTACTCTTTCAACCTGAGTATTCACATCTCCCTTAAATTCTAGAAAATCTTCCCTTATTTTCACTATTGTTTCTTTGCATTTTCTATTCTCTTCTTTTGGAATGCTTGTTAGATATCTGTCACTCATACTTCTATGTCTCCTAATCTCTCTGTAATAGTTTCTATCTCAGTTCTGAATCAATTTAGTTTTTAAACTTAGTGACTTTATTTTTAGTTCTAGAAGATTTATCTGATTATTGCACTTGTTTTAAAATTATTTCTTCTTATGGCTTTTCTTCCCTTTAGTGCATTTAATCACTTTAAATATATTTATCTTTAGGGTTTGGTTTACGTTGGGTTTTTTGGCATTGTTCCTTTATTTCCAGAGTACTGGTTGTTGTATCTGAACTTCTTAAGGACAGATTACCTAGTTGTGTGATTTGTATTGTGTGTTTATTGTATGAGTGTGTGTATACACACATGCATGTTCATTACTGAGGCAATTTTTCCCTCCTGTGGAAGTTCCCGGCACTCTGATTTGTGAAGTTAGCTCTAAAAATAAGTTTTAGATTTGCTTCTGCTAGAGGCAGCAGGGGTTTCACACACTGGGAAGCAGATTTTAATGTTAACTTTTACCTGGCATTCCTGCTCCACGTGTGTGTTATAAATTCAGATACTATAGGAACATTCGTCACAAGCTTAAGGCTTTTATTTCTTAGGGTTTACCCTTCCTGTTTGTTTGCCATTCAGAGTCAGGAGAGAGAGTCTGTTTCTTTGTAGGTTCCCGGTCCATTGGGCAGAGGTATTTTCCCTCTAGTCCTGTATTTAGAGTGCAGTTTATTCATAGCTGTTTCTCTATGCAGGGCTCTCAGTTCCAGCTATCTGCCTTACGCAAGTACAAGGTCATGATTCCTTTTCCTTCAAGAGCCTTAAAAGCCTAACCCAAAGCTGTCAAGGCCCATAACTAGTTCAGATAGCCTTTAGGTCACTATAATACTAGCTAATTCACTTATCACTTTGGTTTTGAGTTCCTTCTACACTTCTGTCAGCTGGCAGATTTGCTTTCAAGATTCACTATGATTATGAAAATGGTTATGTTTTCGTCAGCATTTATATGTCCTTAGAGCAGAGTTCATTGTTAGGTTTATTTGTTACATTGGTGGGACTAATATATACATTACTTTTTATACTTTTTATAGTTTAGGAAGTCATGGTTCTCATGTATTTCAGATAACATCGATTCCATGCAACATTCTGAGTGTGTCTGATAGGATTTTCTACTTACTTTAATGATCGTTCTAATTAAAGGTATGTTAGTTTTACCATGCACATTTCTCACAGGAGAAGGAGCCTGCTCTGACTCAGTCTCAAACATACAAACATACAGACGCATGCTCGACTACACAATGCTACAGAGGGAACTTGGGCTTTTAGGGATCTAATGCTCTTGCTAGTATAGGGCATGTCTGACTACACTCTTCATATTATTTTTCTATAGTGAACAAGTGTCACTGTAACATGTGTACCTGTGGTTAAAATAACCTGTGATTTTCTTTGTATCGTTTCCCAAATTTAGATAATTTATTTTCCCATGTGTGGACCTAACTGAGTTAAAATTACGCCTAGTGGATCTCTGAGGTTGTTCACCTCCACTTACTGGCCTAGAGATCTAAAATTACTGGAGTGGTGCACCAAGCACACTTGCAAGTTAGAGAAATCAAAGTGAACAAATGCAATGAGAAACTGGGAAGAATGACCAGAGCAGGTCACAAGCAGAAAAGAAAGGAGACCGATTACAGATAATTAGCTCATCAAAAGACTGGGAATTATAGCTGAGATGAAACTGAAACTGCCCCAAGCAATCTTCAGTTAGGTTCTCACGTGAGGAGCAGAGCTGCTGTTTCTGTTATCTGGAAAGCACAATCTCTACAAGATTGCAGATCACGCTTTAGACAAATTCTACAGATCTAGCACAGTTGATTATTTTTCCACCAACGCCTGCTCTGACCAGGAGAGGTTAAGCTGGATCCAGTGAAGGGATGGCGAAAGCCCTGACCTGAGTCACGTAATAAATTTGAAAGGAACTGCTGTCTCCTAGTCTCCACGTTAACGTCGCCTGGTAACTGCTGGAGGATAGACTGAATGCGAAAAGTGGTTTAAAATATGGGTATTTTTGACTTAGGAGAAAAACTATTTCAACTAAATTGAAGTCATTTCAATTGAAAAAACATCCCTGCTTATGATTATGACTGAATTTCATATATGTTTTTAAATGCTAGTCCTTACGTTTTGCTTTATTTATTCAGCTTTAAGAAATGACTGTGGCTGACTGTATACAGAGAAATAGGAAATGCACCATAAAATGAGCTGGACTTTTTCCTTCCCATTACATCGTATTTATTTCTTGGTCTCTTTCAGTTCTAAAGCTGATAATGGGGACCATTATTCTGGACTCTATTTTAAGATCCGTCTATAGGCCAGTGGACTTGGAATCCCATTGTCATTATTGTTACTTGAATTTTACTCTGAATTATATTGTAATAATTCAGTAGACTATGTATTAAAATTGTACTCAAAAAAGCGTAGTCGAGCTTTAAAGAAATAAACAGTTAATGAAATTCTACAAATTGATAAGAAAATATGGTGAGGTTGAATGCTGGACAAAAATCTATAAACCTCCAAAAATAGTGGCTACCCATACTAAGTGAAGTGAGTCAGACAGAGAAAGACAAATATTATATGATACCACTTATACGTGGAATCTAAAAAAAATGACACAAACAAAATTATTCACAAAACAGAAACAGACTCGAAGACATAGAAAACAAACTTACATTTACCAAATGGGACAGGGGAAGGGGAGGGATAAATTAGAAGTATGGGATTAATATGTAAAATAAACAACAAGAATTTACCGTATAGCAAATGGAACTATATTCAATATGTTGTAATAATCTATAATGGAAAAGAATCTGAAGCTGTTCGCCTGAAACTAACACAATATTGTAAATCAATATAGTTAAATAAATTTTTAAAAATAGTGGCATATATATATATATTATATACATATATATATATATACTATCCTTTTAGCAAGTTATCTGTTTAAATTCACCTATGAGTTTTGAATGTTTGTTGCTACGTTTTTTGAATCAACTTTACCAAAGTTTAGAGATTTATTTGAAGACACAGTTTTAATCTTTACTTTTAGTAATATTATGTGCATGTGTGTGCACATTATTAAAAAATGAAATAACAAATGCTGTTTTCCCTCCTTCCAGAATTTAATTGCATTTGCTTGATAGTTAGATTTGTTTAAAAATCTTCACGCCCCCGGAGGATTTTTCAGCCTATCTATGTATGACTCTACATATTTCTCTAGTCACTAGGTAGGCACAATTACATTGTAGAAAGAACATAGTTTTTCTAGTCAGAGAATTAGTATTCAAATCCTCTTTGTTTCCATTGCAATCTTCATGACCTCAGGCCAGTTATTCAAATGACCTGAACTCAGTTTCCACATCCATAAAGTGGAGGAATTTTAACATCTGCCTCCAGAGTCCTCTATTTAGTAGGCTGGGCTGTTTTTATAAGCAAAGCATCTGTCTACTTTGTCACATGATTTGAGGGAGGCAATGATAATTATCCCTAAATATTTCTTCCATGGATATAGCTATAGCATTCAAAATGTCCTTATTATATGTACATATGAGTTACTGAAGGTTCATTTTAAAATGTGCATTTTTCTGAACAAGTTAAAACTTTTGAAGCCATTAAGGTAGTAAAAGTTAAGTTGATTGAAATTTTTTTCTGTTCTCTAAAATCCTGATATTCAGAGTGCTGTCCCCCAACTAGCAGGTGTGGGCATCATCCAAGGAGCTCATTAGAAATGCAGAAATGCAGCACCCCCAGCCCTGCTGAATGAGAATATGCATTTTAACAAGACCCGGGTGAGTCACATGCACATTCAAGTTTAAGCAGCCTTTATCTGAATGAGTTCTGGAGAAATGGGATACCTTTTGCCATGGGACAGTGGTTCAAATCTGGGCAGGGGAGAAGAGGAGTACTGTAGGAGAGGGCCTTGTACATTCAGATGATCTCAGGAAGACAAAGACCAAGGAGAGGAGACAGAAAGAGGGTTCCAGAGGGGACATGCAACCTATCTCACAACCCCCTAGGAGATAAATCCTTCTTGACAGAGAATTGGTAATCTGAAGGAAAAAAAAAACAAAACACAGTGAGAACAACAGAGAGAGTGCTTTAACGCTACGAGGATACTTTTCCTTTTTTATTTAAATCTTTACCGATTCCAAATAACAATTTCTTCTGGGCTGATAAAATGTCCTAGAGGCCCTGGAACCACGAGCAAGTTTACATGTTAGTTCCCGTTCATCCTACAAAGCATAAAATGCCCGATCACTTCTGGGACATAAATCTAGGACACATTCTACTCTAAAAGTCTTATTCCTGAAAACTCATTAGCTTTGAACCCACTTATGAAAAGATATTTGATTTCATCCAGTCAATGAGACATATGTCTTTGTATAAATCAAAATCTTTTTGAAGTTTTAATAATCATTCCACTAATTGTATAGCAGGCCATTTTTTGCTCTTCTTTGAATTTTAGTTCACAATACGAATTAATTCCTTGGATGAGAACAAGTTAAAAATAACCACACTTTGGAAGTGACCTTTGGAAGGTCTACTTGAAGAATTGCCAAGAATTTTGTGCCCCAATGCTGTTTTCTCAGTGATTCACAGCATGGTGTCATCAGCACTGCTTCTGGAGAAGGCATATCATCTCCTTTGCTATTTGAAAATGGCTGGATTAGAAGTCAGACTGTGAAGTAAAATTGAGTGAATCACAAAAAATAGTATAGATTTTCTATTAATGAAAACAGTGTATATTGAAACCATATGGATTCATATATCTGTATGTCTAATATCTATAGCCATATTTATATTTATGGAAAACATAGATTGCCAATGCATACTTTAATGACTTTTATAGTTAAGGCAGAGATGTTCTGATAGTAGTACATTCACAGGCAATTTAACTCTTGGCAGAAGAGTAAAACTCGTTTCATTTTTTTTCAGCAAATATATCCTGTATCACTTACTTTGCCCAAATAGCTAAGCTAAGCATTATGGTGGGTACAGATTGTCTTAGAAAAAGACTTTATGTGGTTATAGTCTAGCAGGGGAGACAGGACATTCTACTACAATGCATGAGGGCTATGAACGAAATGTTTCTGGAGCCCCTCAAGACAGTGGGAAATCAATTCCAGCTTGGGAGAAGTCCCAAAGCCCAATGGAAGGAGTGGCCTTGGAATGAAACCTTCAAAAACAACGTACAATTGTAATTGGCAGACATATGACGCGAGGGCATTCTAAGCAGAGAGAACAGTGCAGTATAGAGAAATAAAGGGGAAAGGCAGATGGTATTTAAGGAATTGCCATAGTCCTGTTTATATGTCGGGCAGCCGAGGGAGATAGGGTTGGAAAGGTATGTTGATCGAAATCTTCTGGAGAGCTTTTGATAATATTAAATTCCTGGGCCCCACCCTAAGAGTTTTTGATTCAAGAGGTCTGGGATGGGGATCCTAGAAAGTTTTCTATTGGAAATGCCTCCAAGGTGATCTGAGGCCCAGTATTTTGAAACAACTGAATTAGGGACAGATTGCAAAAGTAGACACTGAGGTAATTTAAGAAAGATTATTACTCTGGCCTCAATGATTAGAAAGGGTTGAGAATGGAAAGGTATAGGCAGGACCACTAAACCAAACACTGAGGTAATAGTCCAACTGTGAGGCAACAGCTCGTAAGTGTGGGCGGGAACAATGGAAACGTAAAGAAAAGCCCAGGTGTATGAGCTACTGCTCAGAAGAAGGATAGACATAGTGACTGAATGGAGGTAAGAGAAGTCCAGGAAGAAGACTAGATCCAGGATGACTGTGAAATTCAAGTTTAGGTGACTGAATGAACAGGGGTATCATTATCCAACTTAGAATAAAAAAAAAGTTAAGTAAAACTCTTTTGTGTGTCATTACAAAGAGATAACCTAATAATAAGCATTTCTTGACATCTATGACTTTAGGTTAATCTCCCTAGTATACAGTTTCATAGCATCCTGTACCTTTACTTGTAGCATGTCCTAAAGTGTAATTTTATATTAATTTGCATGGCACTTTGATTAATATCTGAGTGCCCTATTAGACCACCAAGTCCACGATGGCAAGGAACCACACTGCCTGGCAAATCATAGGAACTCCTACATTTTTTGTTGGTCCAGTTTTTCTACATGAGTGATTGAGTAGACAAAAACAAATGAATTTTTAAGTAACTCGTTGAGATTACCAGTATATATTACAGGTACAAAAATATTTATATAAGAAAGATTCACTGGTAATCATACATATTTTTATTCCAAGTACTTCGAAATATATAATGGTAAAATTAAGCATCTTCTCTCTAGTTAGTGGGATAAAAAAATTGAGTAAACTAGTTTTGGTGAAAGATTCTCTAGATGAGGTTATATATGCTTACTTGAGAAAGTAAAACTCAAAACATTTTAGAAGCTCTATCGGAATGTTTGCTTATTGTAAGAAAAGTATGTGCATAATATATTTGCTTTTATAATTCAAGATCACAGCATATGATTCTGTGTGAATTTTGGAAATTTCAGGTTGCCTTTTCTTAAAAAATAAAACAAAATTAGATAATGAGCCCACTCTTTGTTAAACCATAAAGATTTGGGTCTGTACACTACTACATCCTGCATGATCTAAAATTAAAACAACCCAGAGGAAATTTACAGAGGTAAAGCTCTTTTTTTGTTCAAGATCTACCTGATCCTCTCTCTTACTGTTGAATAATGCACCATTGTTCTTCTTCCTCATTTTAATCAGAGGTGAAGCTAAAAGTGTTAAAAGACTTGGTGAAAATTCTACATTTAGTTAGTGCCAGAGCTAGACAATTAGAGGGATGGGACAATTAGGGATAATATTGATCAAATGTGTCTTGTATGTGATGATACTTTAAACATATTTCCATTTAAATGTCATGGCTCCCTTATGTGGTAGGTGTTATCCCATTTTTAGACCAAAAATTGAGGCTCAAGATAATGTACTTTTCCTGTGTCATCTAGTAAGTTGTGGAGTGTTGATCTATTTGATTCCAAACCCCATGCTTTTTTTCCCCACAATGCTTTGTTATAATTAAATAGCAAAACTGAAATCAAATAAACCAGGTGCTGCATTGTAGAGCTAATAGTATTTTATAATTACGCTTATTTGGCAAATTAAGGTAACAGACCAAGTAGAATGCCAAAAATAAGCTACCTCTACTTATAATTACATTATTCTCCCTCATCCAGGAATAGCTATATGGAAAACGCCTAAAAGCTAACAAAATTAAAATTTGTACAACTTTTAAAATTGAAATATAGCTGATGTACAATATTATATTAGTTTCAAGTGTACTATATAGTGATTTGACATCTACATACATTATGAAATGATCCCCATGATAAGTCCAGTAACCATCTGTTCTCACACAGTTATTACAATATTATTGACCATATTCTTTATGCTGTATATTATATCCCCGTGGCTTATTATTTTATAACTGGAGGTTGTACCTCTTAATCCCCTTCACCTATTTTACCCCTCCACCACTCTTTCCTCTGGCAACTACCCTTTTGTTCTCTGTATCTATAGTTTGTTTTCATTTTTGCTTTGTTTCTTTTGTTTTTTAGGATCCATATAGAAGTGAGATCATACGGTAATTTTCTTTCTCTGTCTGACATTTCACTTAACATAATAGCCTTTAGATTTATCCATGTTGTTGCAGGTGACAAGATTTTATTTTTATGGCTGAATAATATTCCATTGTGGTGTCTATCTATCTATCTATCTATCTACCTACCTACCTATTTATCTATCACAATATAGCCCATCTTCTTTACGCATTCATCTAAACCCCATGCTTCTTTACATGCTGTGTCCTAATTCTCCTGATTTCCACTACAGTGTTCTATACTGATCTTTTGGGGAAAAACAGAACAATTCCAGTAGAAATATTTTCATCCAAAGGGTGAGACTGTTCCCTCACTGTAAAGAGAATGAGAACTTGTATGATTTGAGCGACATGCAGCACTGACTCGGAAAGGCAGGCAAAAAAGAGGCAGAAAAAGGTAGCTCTGGGTAGACAGAGCAGAGCAAGAATCATCAAAAATTGGGGAAAGGTGGACTGGAAGTTGGCAGAGGAGTTGGAAAAGGCCAACTGTGGGTCACCAAAGATAACTCGGTCTTTGCAATTTCTGTCCTCTTCTTTTTCTCCAGATTCCTTTCTTTCTATTGTTGTGAAACATGTAACATGAAACTGTTTCTAAGTGTACAATTCAGTGGTATTTAGTACATTCACAATGTTGTGCAACCATCACTACGATCTAGTTCTAGAACTTCATCATCTTAAAAGAAAGATTCATACCCATTAAGCACAGATTCCTTTCTTTTTAAAGTCAAATTAGAAAGCAGCAGTACAGGCTGGGATAAAAAACAGCGATAAAATCGCAAGCTTTCTGCTGGAAAAAAAAAATCAAGACCACCTCCAAGTTTCCCAGTCATTCAATTTCTTTTCTCTGCTGCAATGTTCAGGGTGGAACTATCTCTTGAAATCCAGCCCCGAATCAGAGGCAGCTATCAGAGAAACCACTCTCTCTGGTCAGTCCATAAGCACAGACTGACAGCTGGGATTTAATAAACCAAGTTGGTGAAACACTCATTCTTGTCGTGAACAAAGAGACTACCATGCAGAACATGATATAAGACTGTTGGGACAGTGCACTTAAGTCATCAAGACCTTCTTTACCACCCAAGCACACGAAAACCTGACAAAACTTGGTATGTGTAGGTGGAGTGGGGAGGAACCTCTTGTAGTTATTGCTTAAAAGGAAGGAAAAGAAGTTTGCGATCAAATGTGAACACATGGTTTGGTGTTTCTAAACAAAAAGAAATAAGGAAGGCATTGAAAATGTTGAAGAAATACTGCACAGCAGTGTACAAGAGGAACAAAAGAGCAATGGAACGAGGACAGAATTGAATGAGGAAAGCTGAGGCATAATAGCTTAAGTCTTATAAAAAGCTTAATGTAATGGAAGCTACAACATAGTCCACTGGAAGCTTTCTTTAATGGAAAAGAGCCATCCCACCTCCATTAGAAAGAGAAAAAGAACCTAACTGATCATTGACTTTCTCCCCTAACATGCAACGCTCCATTCACAGTAACTGTGCAGGGTATTGTCTGCAGAAACCCACCAGATGGTCTGAGTAGAGAGGGAGAAGAAGCAAGATGATACGATGGAATACAAATCAGTCACTTTTATTACAGCATTGCTTGGAGTCTGATGGCAGTGGCAGACGGTGAAAGTTTTATTTAGTATGCATTCGATCTTGTTCCTTGGGGAATCAATTTATTTTGATATTTTACCTCAAACATCAAAATAATACACAGACCTGAAGGCTCTCAGCAGACTTGCTTAGTTTGTCCCCAGAATGGGGTCAGATCCAATCTCCCAGCCTCTCAGGTTACAATTCATTAGAAGGGAGAACAAGATGACTGACAATGTGAGACAAATGGACCAAAAGTTCTTAAAAAGAATATTCAACCATTCTGTGTACACTTCTTAGAAAATTTCAGTAGGCAGAAGAGAGAGTAATTTTGACTTCAACATGGCTTCAATACGTTTTTTTAATGGACAAAATAATCTTAAATATTCTGCTTTTAGAATACCAGCAAAGAATGTATTTCTATCTTCTCAGAAAGAATCATAATATAGGAACTGAGGTAGTCCTTAACCTGAGAAAATGGGTGGGCTGAGAATTCGTAATACATTTTTCTTTAAAGACAACTGACAAGAGTACGTAGCCAGGTGAACTTCCAAGCGCAGAATGTAATGCAAAACTCAGTCTGGGGTCCTGGTTTTAGGTCATGAAGTTAAGGAATGAGAAAAGGGAGGGAAAACAAGAGATTTTCACCCTCTTTCCAGGGGGAATGATCAGTTCAAGGTAAAATTTAAATTTGGCAAGATTGGTCTTTGATTTGGGGCACATGCCAGTGTCCTCAGAGCCACATACACCTCAATGCCCACAGGCTGTCCGAAATAGTCCCTCTGCCCACTACTGTGGGATTCCAGGCAGGCCTGACCTGTTTCTTAAAATGCTGCAGGCTCCAACATTACCTATTTTATTTGCCATACTTTCTCTTTCAGACCATTCAATTTATACCCCAATGTCAAGAAGAAAACAATCTGCTTTAAGTCCCTCTTAATGCATGGATGATCAAGAATCCCTTTTTTGTTGGCATCCTTTAAGAGAATTCTTGTTAATCCAAGGACATCAGCAGTTAACAGACTTCATTTATCTTCATAACATGAGATGACTATATTCAACCAGTGTAGGCAAAATTTTTTTCTGAGCCAAAGGCCACCAAACAGGTTAGTTCTTCCTGAATGGTTATCTCTCTCAGGAGACATTTTCTCCAAGATGTTCCTGATTTTTAGCTTCTTCCTCTTTCGTTATTTTTGTATTTAAAAAAACAAACCTTTTTTACAGTGACATAGTGATTCCTGAGGAGCATTGGTGATAACACTGGTATTGAAGACTCTAGCAGAGCTAAAGCAGGGGCAGGAATAGCAATTCTGATTTGTAAGGTAGGTGTTTTAAAGCAGAGAAACTGAATGTATCCCCTCTCATGATCCAATTCAGTAGACTTCAAAATGAACTGAACATAAGAGCGAGACGTTTGCTCTTGTCTGACTAAATCCCAGTGAATCATCAGCAGTACAAAAACAGTATACACAGCATTTGACAATAATAAACTGTAGGATGGCAGAAAAATTTAACATATATCTTGTGTGAAACAGAAGTGTGTTTCCTCCATGGGGTGTTTTTTGCTGGGATGTGCTGGGGAAAGTCATGAATAAGCAACATGAACATTATCACCTGAACACTCAATTGCAAGGGCAACACAGGTTTCATTGCTGGTATGTGCTACTGAGCAACGCAGTTTGAAAATTTATCCAAGACTGAAAGATGAGCGATCAATTATAATTTATAGAAAAACACGATTGAAATTCATTTACTTAGTGTCCTAACCCTTGCCAAATCTTTAAATCTGTGGTATCAAATAGAAAGTATAGATGAAGAACAACATTAGGCAAGTAAGTATAAATTTACCACCCTGAGAAGCACCAACCAGGCAAGAGATAGGCCAGAGAAGTATGATAACTCAGAAAGTAAACAGGAATGAAAATATTCCCTCCAAATACCAATGGGTTTATTCGTTGTGAGCTCATCGATTCCTTAAGCATGGCCAGTTTTAGGGAGAATCCTATCCCAAATGGCTGTGCTCTGAGGACAGTTCTAGCTATTGTACACTAGGTGTTTCCCATCCCTTCTCAATGATGCATTTCTGGAGATTCTGAGTATAGGAAAATAATCTGGCTAATGATGGACAAAATATATTATGTTAATTATGTGCTGGGTTTGGTGGTAACTGTTTTATGTACATTATCTCACTTAATTCTCATAACCCAATGAGATAACATTTTAACATCTTTATTTTACAGATGAGAAAAATGAGACATAGTGAGGTGATGTCTTCCTCAGGTCACACAGCTGGTAAGTGGTGGAACAGAGACTGGAACTCAGATCTGCCCAAGCAAATTCATGCTTTAAATCCATGGTCTTAAAAGTGGGTCCATGCCTGCTAGCAAGCATGCAAGAAGATTCACTTGGTGCCAGAAGTTAATAATAAATTGTATATTTAAGAAAAAGCAAAAAACTAAAGTTTACCAACATCTAGCATTATAGGCTGACACAGGCACCCTCACGAGATCTGCATGTCAGATGGTCAAATACTACATGTGGTACATGACTTATTTCAGGGAAGTGCAGTCATTTCACTATGTGGAGGAGAAGGTAGTAGTGGGCACTACTGTCGCTTTTTGCATATTGTCACACATCACAATATGTGTGCTCATTTTAGTGCATTTCTGGATTATATTATACACTTTGGAATGGGCAAACTGCTTATTTAAGACAACTTTGGTGGGGGGAGGGTATAGGTCAGTGGTAGAGTGCATGCCTAGCATGGACAAGGTCCTGAGTTCAATCCCTAATGCCCCCATTAAAAATTAATAAATTTATAAATAATTTATTTAATAAATAAATAATAAATAACAAATAATAATAAATTAGTAAATTATTTAATAAATAAATAAATGCACCTAATTACCTCCCCCCAACAACAAAAAAGAAAACTTTGGTTCTAAGTAATACTAAAATGTAAGCACCAATGAACAAGAAAAGATGGGACTAACAGTTTTAATATCAATTTTTTTTTATCAGTCATGAACAGTAAAAATGATGGTACAAACAAATCTGATTGGACAATGGCCAAGATATATTTTCTGATTTTTCTGGAATCTATGTGAAATGCAGATGTACATCCACTAACATTAACAATGAATCCCACTCTAAATGGATACTGTCTTAAGCTATTAGCTGTTGATAGTATGAAGCCATATTGATTAGCAAGACATTAAACATTAAGCATTTTGAACATGAACATATATCCCTACAAATACTTCAGCGATATTTAAAATGTTTAAAAGTCTCCATGTAATATTTGATAAGATTTCTCTAAACTTAATCCTAACTATTTAGAAGCCTCTTTTGAAGTTTCTTAATATATGTGTCTATGTCTATGACATAAATATGAATATGTATATTAAGTGCACTATTTTTTAAACTGATTTGGGTGCATGATCAAAACTGTTTAGAGATCAGTTTTCTAAATCACTAATATTACGTTGTTTCTCTAGGGAAAATGAGGCTTAAAGTTGTTCTGTGATAGGATGTGTTAGTATTAAGAGAATGAAAACATGGCACATGTTTTCTCAATGGTCTATTTAAAACTTTAAAACTTTTAGCTTCCCCTTCAGTCCCTTTCATTTGTCTTATTCTACATAATCTTTAGTGTTTTTAATACAGACTTATGTGTCAGAACTACTCAAAAAAATACTGGAATTATAGTTTCATTATCCTATTTTCCTGAAGCAGTGCCTTCTGGAGCCTTATTTAACATATAAGTGAACTTGTCTACTATAGCAAGTTTGTAAAATAATATATTTTACCTTATTGTCTTTACTTATTTATTTCTTAGAGGTTGGTTTTCTGGGTTTCCAACTCTGTGAAACACTTATCAGCTGAGTTTCTTCAGCAATTGTGAGATAATTAGATATGACTGCTATATTAATACTTTTGTGTTAACATATAAACTATATTTGAAAGCATAATCTGGGTCATGCATATTAATTTCCCTCTCTCATGCATGACAAAGTCAACTAACTTCTTGAGCCAATTTCACTTAATAGCGTTGACGCTGTCATACACCTGCTGGCAGCTCCTTGAATTGCAGTAAAGATGCTTTGCGCTAGAACTGAGGTACAATTAGCAAGCTGTAAGATGGGCAAAACACACAGAGGATACCCAGATCACCAAGAGTAGATAAATCTACTAGGGCAGGACATATGAGGCAAGGAAGTGCAAACCTGGGGAGAATTAGCATCAAGGAGGTCCAGAGATAGACATCAGACAGATATACTGTCAGGTAAGAACCCATAGGCTCAGAAGAGACTGGCAGAAGGCAATCATGACTCAAAGCTAGAACTTTAGTACCTGGGGGCAAAACCACAAAACCAATAGAAATACATGATGCAAGTACTCTTGAAAATCATGACTGTGACCCAAATTCAAGAATTGGACCACAAAGGGAGAGCCTGAAATTACATAGTAAAGCAAAAACTGAGTTTACTGGAAGTAGGGTACACTTTCGTAATATTGGTAGCACTCGAGCTGGCTTGGTGCTTAGCTGTCAAGATAGGTATCTAACATCATATATTCCTTATGCTTCAGAGTCAGCAGGTGGGTTGGGGTTAATCAGCCCTAAAGTTGGGGCAGATGGGAAGTAGACTCAGGAAAGTATGGTAGGGACTTGCTAATCAGAGGAAGTGTCTTACTAATCATTGTTATGAAGCGGTGGCAAATTTTGTGGTTCCTTTCATTTCTATTTCCAAATTGGATTTCAACTGACTATGTTCAATATAAACGGGTATAACATCAGTCCGCGTGATGAAATCTAAATCTGTCAGTGAAACTGTATGTCCTGATGCACAGGTTGTATTAGTCGGAGTTCTCCAGAGAAACAGAACCAATAGGAGATATATTAAAGAACTGGCTCATATAATTGTAGAAATTGGCAAGTTCAAATCTGCAGGGTAGACTGGCAAGCTACAAAGTCAAGGAAGAGTTGATTTTGCAGCTCAAGTCCTAAGGCACTCTGCTGGCAGAATTTCCTTTTTCTCAGAGGATGGCAGTCTTTTTGTTCTTAAGGTCTTCAACTGATTAGATAAGGCCCTACTTGTCCACACACACTATGGAGAGTAATCTGCTTTACTTAAAATCTACTTATTTAAATGTTATGGTCATGTGTACACCAGAAATTGACACAACACTGTAAACTAATTCGACTTCAATGAAAAAATAAAAATTAAAAAAAAATTTAAATAAATAAGCTCATGTAAAAACTACCTTCACTGTACCATCTAGACTGGTGTTTGACCAAATATCTGGGTACTGTGGCTTAGCCAAGTCGACTTATAAAATTAACCATAATCCAGGAGTTCATATATTAATTTACTTCAACAAAATGTATTGCTTACTCTTTATTTGGCACAATGTGCTATGAATCAATTAGGATAGGTTGAGACTGGGTGTGGTACTACCAGTTATGGGGATATTGCAATATTCCAGGCAACAGGTAAGGACATGAAATAAGGCAGCAAAGGGAATGAGAATGGAGGAAAATGGACAGATAGAATATATTTAGAAGATAGACTTAGTAAGACCTGGTGTATAATTAGATTTGGGAGATGGTAAGGAAGAGGTATATGGACATTTGGATGGATGGAGATGCAATTCATTAGAAGAAGGAGTAAGTTATAGAAGATGAGTTTATTTTTAAATATGAGATGCCCTGGGACAACTAGCTGAAGTTATTCAGCGGGTAAGTGGATATATGTTCATGTGTATCTAGAGTTCTGGATAAGGATATACACTTAACTACTTGGTCAGGTCGAAAAACAAAGAATCATATTTGACCACCTACGCTCATCCAAACTAACAAAAATCCTGTCAGTTCAAACTTCGGAATCTCATCTGAATCTTTTAATTTTTCCCTATCTCACTGCTACCAACCTAGTCACCATCATTTCTTGCCTCAGTTATAACAGCTTCCTAACCGGTCTTTCTGCTTCTCTCTTTGAACCCCCACCATGGTCTATTATGAATTAGTCACTATGACTCTTAAAACATAAGCCATATCAATGAACCTGCAGGACATTATACATTATGAAATAAACCAGATACAGAAAGAAAAAAACCCTGCAGGATCTCACTTATATGTGGAATTGAGGAAAGTCGAATATATAGAAACAGAGAGTGGAACAGTGGTTTGCCAGGGTCGGTAGGTGAGGGAAATGAGCAGATGCTGGTCAGAGAGTACAAAACTGCAGTCATGTACGAGAAATTGGTCTAGAGAGCTAATGTACAGCATAATGGTTAGAGTTAATAATACTATATTATATACTGGAAATTCGCTGAGAGTATATATTTCAGATGTTCTCGCCATACACAAATACTGATAACTATGGGAAGAGATGTTGTTTATTAGCTTGATGGTAGTAATCATTCTACTCTGTGTATGTCCATCAAATTATCATGTTGTATACCTTCAATATATATAATTTTTACTTGTAAAAAGTTTTTAAAAAAACACAAACTATATCATATCATGCCCTTGAAGAAAATCATAAAATGGCTTCCCATTTCACTCAGAGTAAAAGGCCAGGTCCTAATAACTGCCTACAAAGTTTTAGATGAATGCCCCACTCCATTGCCTTAACTAATACTCTCCCCTCTCACTCTGCTCCCACCATATTGGTCTTGATGTTTCTCAAACCTGCCAGGCATGTGCCTGCCTCAGGGCCTCTGTGCTGTCTGTTCTCTCTGCCAGGAATATACATCCAGCAGGTATCTACATGACCCACTTCCTCATTCCTTTCAGGTCCCAGCCCAATGCTACATTCCTACTGGCAACCTTTAGTGACAATCTTATGTAAAATAGCACCTTGATCCTTTAACTTGCCTTATTTTCTTATAGCATTTATCACCAATTGGTATATGTATCTGTACCTTCACTAACTGGAACATAAACTTAATAAAAGACTTTACTTTGTTTCCATCTTCATCTCCAGCATCAGATTCATTGAATATGAATAGTAATTGCAGTCACAAGAGTGGATGCATCACCTATGAGATCTTATAACATGAGAAGGGGTCCCAGTACTGAAAGAAGTCAACATTTAGGAAATGAATAGGAAAAAAACAATCCACTGAAACTGAAAAGTGACCACAAATGTAGAGAAGAGATGCTTGGATTACCAAAACAGAGGAAGAAGAGAATTTTAAAAAGGAAGGAAAACAAATGAAATGTACATAAGATACAACATAGTTTATATTTGCCATTTTTTCACACTCAATGACTTTTTATTAAAGCTATATGAGTAACTCTGAAAGTAAGTTTGACTAAAATTGCATCAAGACCACAGTTAATATTTACAAATTGTTTAGAATCATTTTATAAACTAGAAATATAGGGAGACTTAGTGTTAAAAAAAATGGCAAGGTATTGGAAGTGAATACTTAGATTTACTTTATATTACAGTTGGAATCTTTTCAAGGAGTACACTAGATTCAAGACTATATTTTAATCTCCGTGAATAAATAGAACTACTGAACTGTGAAATGACTAAGCAAATTGAAAAGTTCCATACAATTTTTTATTAGCTATAATGAGAGATTTTTATTATCTGTGGGATTCATAAAACCTTGCCTGAAAAATCACAGGTCATTTTGAGAGTGATCTCAGCTCAGCTGGGACAGGACCAGAGCATGTGTGTGTGTGTGTGTATGTATTGGGGGAGGCAGTAGAATTCCTATTGATAAGATTGACAGAGGGAGCAAGAGATACATGTATAGAGAAGGGACAGTTCAGGGGGCTGAGATGCGTCTCAAGAGGCAAGTTCAGGGATATTCCATACTGAGTCTGTGCATGCCACTAAGTTGATGAGTTTCTCTGAATTGGTTGTGATGGTGGTGGTGGTGGTGAGGAGCAAACAGGAAGGACAACATTTCCTCAAATATCCTAGGAGATGAGATACATAGCTTAGGTTCGCCAACAGAAATGAGTACATGAGCAAGAGAGGACAGTGTAAACTCACAGATGAGGCTGAAAGGGAAATCTGGAACAAGAACCAAGTATTAAAAGCTGAAAACACTGAGTAAGGCTTTACAGTAAATTACCTGAGCATAAGTGATGAATGAGATGTTGTATCTGTAATCTGACTATTCCACAGATAGTTTACATCCTGAGATTCCCTTGTCCTCTAGTAAAATATGTCCTAAACATTTATTTAGACATGATGTAAAAGGCACTGTGGTGGGCACTGTGGAGTTTCAACAGAAAAGTTCTTCACTGGGGGCTGTATTGTTTTAATACTTGCAAAATTAGCAAAGGGAAAGCTATGAATCTAAAGGATTTTGTCTTTGGACAAGAACTGGAAAAAAGTGGTTCCTACTCTTCCAATGGTCAAAGCAGAAAAGTACCTTCTATTAATCATTCTTTCTGTGTATAACATATTCTTGAATTTTGTAGGAGATGTAACTGATTTACTGATCTTGATCAGTCTGATCTTAGTGGGTTACAATTATAGAACTTTTGTTCTCTATCATCACTGCTCCTAACTATGCTACTTCTGATATCTCTTCCATAATAGGTGACAGATACCGTAAACCTATCTTGACCAGATGTCAAAGCTCTCTGGTCACTGGCTAATTTTAGGAATTTGAATAAGGCATGTGATTGAAAACACTCCAATACTGAATCTCATAGAGGATTCAATGCTATCTTCAGAGTGAAATCAGGAGACCTCTCTCAACACTGACAGGAAAGCCAGCCTCTTCCTTATAGGATTGGGAGACAGAAGGGAGAATAAGAGACATGGTTGGGATCACCTTACATAACAAGTCTTCTGTCAGCTGCTGGTGACTTCTAATATGTCATCATTGATGGAGTAACAGGATTTTCTAGGCTCTATGACAGTAATAAACAACAACCTTGTACCAAAATTAGCCTATGCGACCAACAGTATACAGCAGAACTGATGATATGTCATATCTGAGATTAGGTTCATAAAAGATTGTGGCTTCCATCTTGTGTAATCTCTCCGTCTTGGGTCACTTCCTTGGGGAAAACAAAATCTCAATTGCTTGCAAAAACAAAAGCAAAAATTACAAATAAAATTTTTCATTAATCTTACAAAGTCTTCTGGCGTCTAGGTGACTCTTCAGTTCATATTCCTCCATATGTTGGTTCAGCGTTTCAGGATGCTTCAGTCAACGTGGCATCTCATCAACAAACACTTCTACAATCACCACAGTGGGAAAAAGTAGGCCATGGCACCAAGAACTGGCAACTAAATCCTTCAATATAGAAGTGATACATGCTACTTCTGCCTATTTTGTTGGTCCATGCAGGTCACACCACATGGCCATATCACATAGCTTCAATGGGCAAATGTTCCACATGTCCAGAGGTAAGAAGGATTTGAATATTAATAAATTATGTTAACGCCTACCACAAACATTTGTTTGTTTGTTGGTTGGTTGGTTGGTTGGTTGGTTTTTTGGAGAGTGGAGCAGTATACAGTGTACAGAGTGATCTCAGTGAGCCTCCTCTTTGGCAGATGGTATCTTAGAATCACACCCCAACCCCTTCTCTGGTTGAAATGTTTTCTCAATTTTTGGCTGCCTAGGTAGCCCTGCTGCATCTGTCTCTCCTGTACCATAAACTGCTTCGTGTGGACTCAAGGGAACTGCTGAAGTCCTTCGCTGTACACCCCAGTGCTATGGAGTACTGGGTAGTGATTTGTGTGAGGGTTCTTCCCTTCTTACCAAGAACCCCACACTACATTCCCTCCTTGCTCTGGCTGTACTAGCAAGCTCCCTGCCTTCAGACATTTCTAGTGCATCTACTTACACCACACAAACTCCCAAACTCCATGTCAGGCTCTGCTATGAGCTCCCTCACTTCCCTCCACGGGCGGTGCCACAGGCAGGCCGTAACAAGCATCATGCCCAGGACCGAGATACTCACCTCCTGTACCTGCAGGGGAAGGCGAGAGAAAAGCTGCTGTGACTCGCCTTTACGGTGCTTACTAAATGCTGGCTTACCTTACCTCTCAGCACGCTTTTGCTCTTCTAGACTTTGGGAGTGGCCTGGGAGATTCTATAGGCTAACACAGTCAGTTCAGCAGCTTCTCTATAATAACCAAAGGAGATATCTGGCCCCCATTATTGACTGGGCTTCGGAGGACCCCCTTACAATATGGACAGTTTAACCCTTCTTTGTTCTCAGCTTTGGGCTGCAGATATTAATTCAAAAGCAAAAAGAAAAGGCACCCTCAATATCCTCTTCTGTCAGTAGTTTTGGTGTATATTTTGCTTGCATAATCCTTAAAAGAAAGTTGAAAAAAAAAATAGGCACTCTCTCACACATTTTTAAGTTAATATCTAAATTTTTCCCCAAGTTAAAAAAGCTACAAAGGATTCCATTTCTGGGCACACTGTAAATGTTGATTTTAAAATTTCAGAAGAAAAATGTCAAGCCTACATGAACAAGATGATGCACTCCCCATGCCTTGAAGATACTGCCACCTTTGCTTTATCTTTTTTGTTATTATTGTTGTATTGAAGTATTTGAAATAATTTTTATGACCCATATCATAATACACCCCTATGCTGCATTTCCACAAGTATGAAATTTTTATAAGAGAACCATAATGTAATTCTCACAGCGAACAAAACCAATAATAATTCTGTGATAATCTGTTTCAGTTCTTTATCGTTGTGTGTGGGAGTCAGCCTCCAAGATGACTCCACATGAGCCCCACTTTCTGGTATTCAAACTCTTAGATAGTACCTTCCCACACTGTACCAAACTTGGCCTATGTAACCAAGAGCATACAGCAGAACTGATATGCCACTTCTGAGATTAGGTTAATAAAAGACTGTGGCTTCCATCTTGGGTACACTCTCCCTCTTGGGTCACTCACTCTGGGAAAAAAAAAAAAAGCTGCCATGCTGTGAGCTGGCCTATGGAGAGGCCCACATAATGAGGAACTGAAGCCTCTGGCTAATAGCCAGAAAGGAGCAGGGGCCTGCCAGCAACCATGTGAGTGAGTTTGGAAGCAAATTTTCCAACTCCAGCCAAACTCTGTAATGACTGTAGCTCTGGCCAACAGCTCAACTCCTACCTCATGAGAGACCTTGAGCCAGAAACACTGAGCTAAGCTCCTCTGAGCATCCAGCTTCTCAGAAACTGTGTAATGTAATAAATGTTTGCTGTTTTAAGTTGCTAAATTTTAGAGTAATTTTTAAATAGCAGTAGAAAACCAATACATTGTATAACACTACTCCAAAAACCTTAATGGCTTAAAACAACAAGGTTTTATTTATTATTTTTATGGCTCTGAAGTGACTGGGCTGTTCTTCTGATCTTGCCTAGGCTCATTCATGTGGCTGCATTCAGCTGACAAGCTGTCAGGGGGCTTGACTCATTAGGAACATCTGGGGTGGCTGGACCTTTCTCTTCACATGGACTATAATCCTGGTCTTTTGCAACAGCATGTCAATTTCAGGGCAGAATATTAAGCGACTGAAAGCAGAATTTTCAAGGCTTTCTCTTTAAGTTTAGGCTCTGGAATATATACAATGCTGCTTCTATTATATTCTATTGGTCAAAACAATAGGGAAGATCAAATTCAGGGAGTGGGGAAAAATCTGCCACCTCTTGGTAGCAGGAGCTATAATGTATTGTGGCCGTGTTTTCCAATCTACCCCAGTTTTCTTCTAGGCCCAATTATTTACATCCCTCCCTTGTATAAAATAGTTTATCTTGTCTCCCAAAATTCAAGTCCCATAATGATATTTGGCTCAGGCTCAAAGTCCTAATCTCATTATCTAAATCGGATCTAATGTAGATCAGACTCATTAGATGTAGTTCATCTAGTACATCTCTGGAAGTGCAGATCTTTTTGATCCTGAGACATGTCAAGTAACAGACATATTATCTGCCTTCTTCAGATAAACCCAAAGGTGAGTCAAGGATAGGATTACTACACTAAATACTCTCATTCAAAAAAGGGAGGTCCAAAGGTCAACAAAATAGATAAATCTTTAGCTAATCTTACCAAGAAAAAAGAGAGAGGACCCAAATAAGTAAAATAAATGAAAGAGGAGACATTACAACTGATACCACACAAATGCAAAGGATCATAAGAGACAATTATGAACCATTATGTGCCAACAAATTGAATAGCCTAGAAGAAATGGATAAATTCCTAGAAGCTTTTGACCTACGGAGACTAAATCATAAAGAGATAGAAAACCAGAACAGATCAATTACTAGTAAAGAGGTCAATTCATTAATCAAAAACCTCCCAACAAACAAAAGTACAGGGCCTGACAGTTTCATTGGTGAATTCTACCAAACATTTAAAGAGGAATTCACACCAATCCTTATAAATTCTTCCCCCAAAATAGAAGAGGACAGAATATTTCCAAACTCATTTTATAAGGCCAGCATTACCTTTATAACAAAACCACATAAAGATACTACAAGAAAAGAAAATTACAGGCCAATATTCCTGATGAACACAACTGCAAAAATCCTTAACAAAATATTGGCAAACTGAATTCAATACACCATGATCAAGTGGGATTTATTCCAGGGATGCAGAGGGCTCAACATCTGCAAATCAATCAATATGATACACCACATTAATAAAATGAAGGATAAAAATCATATGATCATCACAATAGATACAGAAAAAGCATTTGACAATATTCAACATCTATTCATGATAAAGACTCTGAACAAAGTGGGTTATAGAGAGAACATACCTCAGCATAAGAAAGGCCATATATGATGAACCCACAGCTAACATATTCAGTGGTGAAAAGCTGAAAGTTTTTCCTCTAAAATCAGGAACAAGACAAAGATGCTCACTCTTGCCACTTTCATTCAACATAGTACTGGCAATCCTAACCAGAGCAATTAGGCAAGAAAAAGAAATAAAAGGCATCCATATCAGAAAGGAAGAAGTACAATCATCTCTATTTGCAGATAACATGACATGTATAGCAAACCCTAAGGACACCACCAAACAAACTGCTGGAACTAATCAATGAGTTCATTTTCATTTCCTGTACTTTGTCGTGCACAGCTAGGAGAAGCCAACTGTCATGTTCAACATTCTTCAGAGACTTGTCCTTAGCCACAGCTTTAAGTTCATTTATGTATACTTCCTATTTTCCAAGTTTACTTGTGTGACATTTTGATATTTCTTCAGCTACTGCAGAACATGAATTCTCTTTTTACCAGATTCAAAGGGCAGCTCTTCACTGCCTTTACAGTCTTCACTAGCTATTTAGCATTCCTCAAGTCTTTACCAACAGATTTCTCACTGTTTTTCTAGCCTCTGCATGCTTTCTGATCCCATAAACAATGTCACATCTTTTAGTGTTTTATTACAACATCACCATGTTTCTACATAAAAATATCTGTATAAGTTATCTATTACTAAGTAATAAGCCACCCTCGTGGCTTAAAACAGCAAGATTTTATTTTACAACACCACATTTAAGACAGAGAACATATCCATTACCCCCAAAAGATACCTTTGTTCCCCTTTTCAGTCCATCCCCATCCTGGCCCCCAGATAACCACTGATCTTTTAGTCTATCACCATGGATAGATGAATATGTATTTCCTCCAGTTTCACGTAAATAGAATCATGTACTGTATACTCTTTTGTGTTTGTAATCTTTTTCTCAGCATGATTTTGATATTTACCCCATTTTTTATGTTCAAGAAGCCCTATGAACACAAAGTAAGATAAATACTAGTGAAACTACATCTAGGTGCTATAAAATTGATGAAAATGATGGAGAAACAGCAAATCATAAATGCCTCCAGAGGAAAATAAAGGTAAATTGCCTCCAGAGTAATAACATTAGATGACAGCTGAATTCTCAATAGAAACAATGGAATTTTGAAATTCTTAAGATCATATTATCTGATCACAGTGCTAACGAGCTAGATATATTAAAATTCAAATATATAACTAGGAAATACTCATACATTTAGAATTAAGAAATATAATTATAAATAATCAAATGATAAAATTAAAAACATTTTGAGCTGAATGACAAAGAAATTTGAACATATCAAAATGTGTAAGACAGCCACAGATGTTTTTTAAAAGAAATTAATAGGAGTGACATTAGTGAGAAAGGTGGAATAAAGCCAGCTCAGTATCCACCCCTCCATAAAAATAACAAGAACCCTGGCAAAAAAAATTGTCAAAATAAACTTTCAAAACTCTGGAAATTCACCAAAGGCTTACAACAATCACAAAAGTGCTTAATCAAATAAAATGGTTGAATCTCTGTAAGAACAGTGAGCTTTATAGTATTTTAACTTGCATTATTTCCATCCTCCTCTCCCCAGCTCCATGAGAGTTTTGGAAATAACTGATCCACAATCATGGTGAAAATCAGCAACCTAGTAGTCATTGGAGTGGTCCAAATGGAGTTTAAACTTTTTCAAGGCCTCATTTTTAGCAAATTGTCATTATTTGACTTGAGAAAACCCCACACAAAAGGCTTATATTTATTTGATTGGATATATAGATATCCCAGTGCCATAAGCCTTTACCCTGGGAGTATTTGTCTAAAACAAGAAGTAGCAGTGATTTAAAATCACAGCTGCCTCATATTCTGATAATAGTGGAAGCAAACAACAAGCTCACAAAAAACAAGAAGGAAAAGATGAACATAGGAGGCTTTAAAAATCTTTGACTAATTTCTGGAAATCTAGAAGGCCCCACACACATGTGTGGGGCTGTGTGCATGCTCAGGGTAGTACATGCTCAGGAAAGGCCCTAAACAATCACTTCTGCTAACCGTGAGGCTCTGCACAAACAGGAAGTGAAGACTAAGGCAGAGTTGTCAACTGTCTGAGTGTTGCTGGTATGCTTCAGTACACACAAAGGGCTCCTAAGCAAGGGCATGGAGACTTACTGGTTCTAGGCATTTAACGAAATCTCTGTCTAGCCATTAATTAATCATTAAGATAACAAAGCAGAGACTTCAGAGGCCGTACTCAAAAATTAATACATGCTTTATAGAAATAATTCTGGAAACTCACTAAACAAACAAAACAATAACAATAACAAACAGGAAGGAAGGAGAATCTGACATACAGAATTACCATATTATAATATACAAACTGTGCAGTTTCCAATAAGAAAAATATGCAGCACTCAAAGAAACAAGAAAGTATGGCATGTTCACAGGAAAAAAAGAAATTAATTGAAAATGCCTCAAGGAAATCCAAACATTGGACTTATTAAACAAAGACTTTCAGTTAACTGTCTTAGGTATGCTCAAAAAATTAAAAGAAACCTTAGACATAGTGCTAAGAGACACCAGGCGAACGCTGAATGAAGAAATAAATAGTATCAATAAAGACAGAAATTATAAATAGGAACCAAAATGAAATTCTAGACCTGAAAAGTAAAACAAATGAAAGGATCATTGTTTTTGGTATCCAATCTGTCTTTAATTGGTGAATTTATTCCATTTATATTTAAAGTGTTTACTGGTAATAAAGGGCCCACTTCTGTAATTTTGCTATTTGTTTTCTATATGTCTTATATAGTTTTTGGTTCTCAATGCTTCCAATAATGACTTCTTTCATCTTTAATTTTTTTCTAGTGTGCCATTTTAACTCCCTCTTCATTTTCTTTTCTGTATAGTTATTTTCTTAGTGATTTCAAGTGAATTGAAATTAACATCCTAAAATTTATAACTATCTGTTTTGAATTGATATGAACTTAGCTTTAAAATCATTCATTAACTCTATATCTAAACATCTCTGCTTTCCCTTTATCATCACAAATTACATCTTGTTACATCATTTGACCATTAACATGGATTTATAATTATTGTTTTATGTATCTGTATTTTAAATCGTATAAAAAACCAAAAAGAGGTGTTACTAACCCAAAATATAATAATACTTACTTTCCAATTGTACCAGTCAGTAACCTTCTGCAACCAATTAACAAAAAAAAATCTAAAAACGGACAGTAAAATTTATTAGAAATGAACAGACCCTGACAAAGCTACATTAGTATATTTTTCATAAGTTCTAGTCATTGATAGATTAAGTATACTGAATATTCATAAGGTTATAAAATTTGAATTATATAATCAATAAATATGATATAACAGATAAATATTTACATTTTATACTAACTTTACAACCAGGTAGAAAATTATGAGAATGAAAATTTCTTTTACGATAACAAGACTATATAATTCTTAGAAATAAAAACAGGAAGAAATGTACAGAACTTAACATGGAGGACACTATAACACTTTACTGAGGGACATAAAGGAAGAATCAACTAAATGGAGAGATGTAAAATTATTCTTAGTTAGAAATACTAGCTGTCAAATTTCCCTACATTAATTCATGATTTAATGGAAGTTCAATTAAAATACCAACCTTCTTGGAAATGGAAAAAGATGAAGTTCATTTGGAAGAATATGTGCAGTAGATTAGACATGGACATATTTTTTAAAAGAAAAAATACGAAAGGATGTTCTTGCAGATTTAAAAATATATTATAAGGATACATATTTTGGAACTGGTACTGAAATAGGTGGATAAATCAGAGGAATATACTAGATATTTCATAAAGATACAAATAGGTATGAACATTTGATATTAATTTCTTAATTCAGCAAGTTTGTATTGATCTTTTCATGTTCTCCTATCACTCTTTAGGTACTGGGAAACAGAGGTTGAGTAAGAAGACAAAATCTCTGCCCACATGAAACATATGCTAATAAACCAGACAATAAACAAGTATATAGGTAAATACATAATTTCAGGTAAAATGAATGCTTTGAAGAAAAATAGGGCAGACTAAGGAGAGTGTGGTGGGTTTGAGTGGTATTTTACTTTAGATGGAGTGTTCAGGGAAAGGCTTTATGAATGGGGAACGTTTAAGTGGAGATCAGACCTGAGTAAAGGAGCAAGCCATGCTCACTGTCCAGATAAAGCAAACATTAAGGTCCTTACATGGGAATGAGTCTGGCATGTTCAAAGATAAGAGGAAACGCTGGTGTGGCCAGAGATGAATCTGAGAGATAGGGTGGCATTTTAAGCTGGTAGGACAAGTTTGTATGTTTCAATAAACTCAGTGGGGACACCTGGAAAATCATACCACTATAATTCCACAGGAATGAAACATTTCTTTTAAATTCTAGAAGAGAATACAGGTGGACACAAATTATTATGGGATGGGCCTGGACTTTCTAAGCCTTGCATCACAGTCGTAATTCATTAAGACTGATAGATCTGTTTAAATAAAATCTTACAACTTCTCTAAGTCAAACACCACATAAATTGAAAAGTAAATAAATGAGAGAAAATATCTACAAACATAAATGACAAAGAATTCACATCATTAGTATAGAGTAAGGAAGCTCCTACAATTCCATAAGTAACAGACAAGTATACCAACCCAAAACAAAAAGGCAAAGGACACAACTGATGACAATACAAGTGGACATCAAAATGTGAAAAAAGAAAAAGTAATTTCCTTTTTTGACTAGGGATCAGTGTGTACAGACATCATGCATACTGCTAAGCAACAGTGTAAATCAGCACAATATTTTTGGAGAAAAGTTTGGCAGTAGTGTTTACCAAAGACCTTGAGGCTAAAAGGCATATTCCCCCTTTTTAAGAGGTAGTGGGAAAGAAAAACTGTGAATAATCAGAGTTTATAACTTGCCGTATTATATGAATTTGTTATGTGACTTTAAGAAAAGTCACACAATCGCTCTGCTTCCATTTCCTCATCTGTACCTATTCACAAGTATATATGTAAATGTGAAATGAAAAAGAAGTCTTTTTTAAATGCTATACAAATGCCATTTGGTTTTATTATACAGAATGATCTGGGGCCAACACCAGAAATGCTTTAAAAACATTTTTTATATAAATAGTTTTGATCTTTAATGACCAAAAATATTAGTCACGATCAATGTTTTCATATAATGGTTTGGTCTGGGAACTTCTTTCCTTAAAATATTAAAAGTTAAAATTAAAATTTTGACTCCCTTACTACTTGTGCAACGTTTAGGTCTTATTTTACTTTTAGAAATCTGAAGGCTTTATAACAACCTCCTGTGATTAATTTTAAAACACTAAATCTACTGAGCATAACTTAAAACCTTTTTTTCTTTGTCTTTCATAGACTCTGTAATGATGTGTAACTCTTTTTCAACTCATTTAGATTTTTCTGGGATTTGGTACCATCATGAGAGTTAGGCATTTTATCATTCCAGAGCCTGTAAATGATTCTCAAAGAATTAGTCATCTGAGAGTGGTACATTAAACTTCAGAGAATACAAATTTGATTACATTTGGCACTAACCAAATAAAACTCAACAAAGTAGGAGCCCCCAAAAGAGGCCCAGTGCGGCAGAAATGTAAGAAAGCGGTGAATTAGCAAAATCCTTACCTTTCTCCTTTTTTACTCTGCAAGAGTCAGCAGCACCAGCCTCATTAAAACAGCCAACAGACAAAACCTTTGATAGAGTGGGATCTCCATCTGCTTGGAAAGCAGAGGGATCTCTGGAGTTTTCAACAGAGTGATCTATAGATACTATGTCCCACATTTTCCCTACAATATTTTAAAAACCATACCTGCATTATTTTACAGGGTTGTTTGGTTGAGGATTAACTCCTGAATTGCTGTTGGGAAGGATGTCCCCATCGGCTTTTCAAAGATCTGTGCTTCTGAAAAGAGTTGTGTGGCTGAAGGATGAATCATCCAGCTGGATCTCTTTGTGATTTTCCCAGACAACCGTATGTAAGGGAGGAGGAAGGGGGAGGGAGGAAGTGATGAGTAGATATTGGTTAAGTAGGGAGAAGGATCTGGAGGATTCTCTCAAACCAAAATTAAAAATAGGAGAAACCAGAAATATGACTTTACACCCCTGAAATGGAAGAGAATTTTGGCGTGAGGAGAGACTTTTTCTGGTGCATGCAGAGGGGTATGAAATAGGGAAGGAGTTTTCAGAAGTGGCAACTGCAATCTCCTGCTAACAGCCAGAAGGAACTGGCAAGAAAGCTCCTGGCTTCTCTTTTTATTCACATCTGTGAGTTCTGTATTAATCTGCAAATTTGCCTTAAAATAGAATTGTTTCTTCAGGCTTATAGGTAAAGGTGCAATCTGCTCTTGTATTTCCTATTCTAAGATTAAGGTATTTCTAACTTCAGTCCTTTCGTATCTATAATTAAAATGCTTCATGGTTGTAATTCTGGCTCTACCAGTAGAGGCAATGTCACCCATTTTATAATTTATGAGTATGCTGAAAGATTTAATTCCATTAAGCAAGATCATAAAAATCTGCTGTCTGAAGATATGATGCAGTAATTTGAAAGGAATTAAATATGCATTCCTGTTATAGCTAATAGAACATGGGTAGCAACAGTTCTTTGCAGGCTATTAGGAATGAGCTTATACATCTTACCTTTAGAATTTTGAAACGCAATGGCATTATTCTACTGACACACTGACTAAATTACCATGATGGCATTTGAGTTTTTTTAAGTCAAACTATTTTGCTCATGTTGGTTAGTGGAAGGGAATAATATTTTTATAAAAACGACAGAATGAATATTGGAAAGGGGGAATAGAACTCCAAGATATGTGGGAAAAAATTTAAACTCTTCTTTCTTCTAAATAAATGTACAGTTCCTGATCCAGAGGCATCACACCCCAGAGTCCTAAGAGATTTTATAGATGAGATTGTTCAACATGTCTGTTCATTATTACGAAGGGAGAAATACACCAAAAGATTAGAACAGGGAAACATCATTCCACTAGCCAATAAGAAAAAGAAATGGATCCTTTACAGAGTGATGGATATGTATTCAAGTTGGTGCATGAATTGAGAAGGAATTATGAAAGTTTGTAAGCTCTTAGAGGAAGGAATGATCCATCGAATTCACCATGAGGTCACCAAGAAAAATCATAACAGATGATTAATTTCCTTGATAAGGGAGACTGGAGAAATTCTATAGGCACAGACTACCCAGACCACAGTATGTCACTTTTCTTCACAGCTATCCTTTAGTGGCATTTGACACAGTTGACTACTCTTTGATTACTTCTTTTTTTTTAATTGATAGACAGTCTTTATTTGATTAATTAAAACTTTGATGATTATGTGGCTTTTATCTTAGGTGAGTTGACTTATTAGATTTTTAATTTATATTTTTAAAATTGGAATATAGTTGGTGTATAGTATTATGTTAGTTTCCAGTGTACTATATAGTGATTTGACACTTACATACACTATGAAATGATCCCCATGATAAGTCTAGTAACCATCTGTCCCCATACAAAGTAATCACAATATTATTGCCCATATTCCTTATGCTGTATATTACATCCCTGTGACTTATTTACTATATAACTGGAGGTTTGTACCCTTTAATCCCCTTACCCTATTTCACCCCCCCATCCACCCTGCCTTCTGACAACCACCTGTTTGTTCTCTGTATCTATGAGTCTATTTTCATTTTGTTTTGTTTGTTTTGACTTTAGATTCCACTTATAAGTGAGATCATGTGGGATTTGTCTTTCTCTGACTGATTTATTTCACTTAGCATAATACCCTCTAGATCCATACACGTTGTCACAAATGGCAAGATTGCAGTTTTTATGGGTAAGATTCCATTATCTATGCAAACCACATCTTCTTTAGCCATTCATCAATCAATGGACACCTAGGTTGCTTCCATATCTTGGCTATTGCAAATAATGCTGCAATGAACATTGGAGTGCATGTATCTTTTTGAATTAGTGTCTTTGTTTTCTTTTGGTATTTACCCAAAAGTGAAACTGCTGGATCATATGTCAGTTCTATTTTTAACTTTTTGGGGAACTTCCATACTGTTTTCCACAGTGACTGTACCAACTTACAATCCCACCCTTTTCTCCACACCCTCAACAACACTTTTTTGTTGTTGTCTTTTTTGATGATAGCCATTCTGACAGGTGTGAGGTAATATTTCCTTGTGGTTTTGGTTTGCATTTCCCTGATGACTGGTGATGTTGAGCATCTTTTCATGTCTGTTGGCCATCTGTTTGTCTTCTTTGGAAAAATGTCTATTCAGGTCCTCTGTCCATTTTTAAATCAGGCTGTTTGTTTTTTTGAGTTGTATGAGTTCTTTGTATATTTTGGATTTTAACCCCTTATCGGATATATCATTTGTAGATATCTTCTCCCATTCAGGAGGCTGCTTTTTCATTTGTTGATGAGTTCCTTCACTGTGCAAAAGCTTTCTAGTTTGGTGTAGGCCTATTATTCTTATTTTTGCTTTTGTTTCCCTTGCCTGAGGAGGTATCAAAAAAAAATACTGCTAAGACTGATGCTGAAGAGTGTACTATGTTTTTTTTTTTAATGAGTTCTATGGTTTCAGGTCTTACATCTGAGTCTTTAATCCATTTTGAGTTTATTTTTGTATATGGTTAGAGAAACTAGCCCAGTTTGATTCTGTTACATGTAGATGTACAGTTTTCTCAACACCATCTATTAAAGCAGTTGTCTTTTTCCCATTGTATATTCTTGCCTCCTTTGTTGTAGATTAATTGACCATGTAAGGGTGGTGATTACTTCTTGAAATAACTCTTGTTCCATAAGTCTACAGAATTTTTTCTACCTCTGACTGCTCCTTGCAAACTTTACAGTCTTCTTTTCCATATAACCCATATAAACTATACCCTAAAAGCTAGTATTCCTAAGTACTTGATGATTTGGATGGTTTTACTATTTAAATTCCTACCGATTAGCTAGTGATTCCCAGAGCTATATCTGAGTCCTAGCCCTCTCCTCTTGGTTTTGCACAGGGAGCTCAAGCTCAACACATCCAAAATAAACTCAATTATTTCACCTACATTTGCTCTCCTTCCTGAATTTCTTATCTCTATGAACTGTGCTGCTCAGTTAACAAAGTCAGAAAACTGGATATCATCCTTGACTAGTCTCTTGACAGACTCAATCCAACAAGATATATTTTTAGCAGAGATAACCACAAGATACTGCACTAAGACTCCCAAACCCCAAAAAGCATCCCAACAGTGTAAGTGTACACATTGCAAGTCACACTTGACTGTGCGGTCTTATACAAAAAAACCACTTCAAGTGCTTTTAGCTGATTTTTAAATTTAATATGCATCAGTAGTTTGATGTGGCTGCTGGAGAAGGTAATACTTTGTTAAACCGAATCAACAGAAGAAAATCTAGAGTGAGGAACGGATAAGTTCAGTCTGCTCTTAATGTCACACTTGAGTCATATGGCAGGGAAGTAGGACTTGCTGTGGAAGAGAGCAGTAATGCTCACTCACTATGCAAGAAATGGCAGGACTATTTTACAGGGCATTAAAGATCAAATGACCTCCAATCCTTTTAAAATTTTATTTCCTCTTCCTGCGTTACATTTTAGATTTAAAATAATTACATTTAATAGAAATTCACTTATGTTTTAGATTTTAAAAGTAATCATTGTATTTTGATTTTATGCAGAGGTATATTTGAGTGGTCCAAGTGGCTACTGATAAGACTCTGTGAGTCCATTTGTTTTCTGATTTGGGATCCATGGAAAGACCTCTATATGTGCTATTGAAAGGAAGACAATTACATTCAGAGCCTTCCCTTTTTCCCTTCTTAACCCAGGTTGCCTGAAGGCTGGTTTGAGGTGTAGATCTAATCAATATAGACCAGGTTGCCTCATTTAAGGAAAGCACAATAAATGGAAGGTATTGGGTTTGGAGACAGTCCTGGCTCATTTGCTCTTTATCCCCTTTTTGTGTCTTAGTATCCTCATCTGTAGGAATAGGGGTACCTGCCTCAAGGGCTATTAGTCTTCAATGAAATGATACACCTGAAAGGACCTGGCATATAGGTCACATTTAACAAACACTGTTTTCTTTGCTTAATGGCCACAACAGCACTGGGAGGGGTGCGAGACAGTCTTCTAGTAGCAGTAGGAAGCCTGGAACCTGGATTACAACGCATCAGGGTTTCTCTTTGGTGCTTTGCCTCCTTCTGTGTTCCTTTCTCCTCACACTTTCCTTCCACTCAACCTTTAATTTAAAGATAGTGATTTAAAAAATAATGGAAATGCCTCATATATGGTCTCACTGCACATATTTGGACTATTTCTACTATAAGCAGGGCAACCGTTTGACTGTAAGGGGAAGACTGACTGTGAAATTATGAAATATGAGATGAGAAAAGTTGTGATGGGTGGGGTTGAGACGGGGCATAAAATAAAAGAAAATGGGAAGAATGTCAATTGAGTCAATGGATGAGAAGAGTCTGTTATAGGTCATTTAGGATGGGACAAATCTAAAGACAACGACATTTGGTAAGGTTAAGTATAGGAATCGCAAACAAGATTGATTGGAGCAGAAGGAAAGGCACTAGACAGGGAGACCCAACAGAAGGCTGATAGAATAATGTAGGCAGGGGATGGCGACAGCCTGACTGACGACATGTCTGTGGAAATGAAGACTGGAGGACAAGGTACACAGGATAATCTTCCACTGAGGGGGAGATAACAGATGAAGTGAATTATTATTTCAGACACTTGCTTCTGACACACATGACAGACTCTGACATGAAGGAGGCAGCTTTTTGCAGACATGGTCTGGTCTCTCTTGTTTCCTCTTGCTACCCTGAACTCTTTCAGTTTTACCCTTTGTGCTCACTTGAAGGCTTCTAGGAAAGGCAAAGAAGTGACTCCTTTTCCCCCTCTGCCAATTTCAATGGGTTACCCCATGTGTCACCAGTCAGCCTGACGCCATTATTTCCAGCATGTGGAGGGGCACAGAGACCAATCAGCCAATATAGGTCAGTTTGTATTATGTCTGCCTTGGGGCAAAATTGCATTGTCCCTGGTACCCAGGAGCTGAGGTCTGATTAATGGCTTCTATATTCAGTGCAGACCCACGGGGATGAAAAGGATTTGAAGGGCAGGAAGTCCAAAGTCAATTTTAGCTTTGGGATATAGTAAACTTCATTACTTTGTCACTTCACTTTTTTATTTTGGGAATTTTAAAAACATTTTCTTTCTTTAATTTTGTTGTTTTACATAGTAAGGAGATACATATACAGACAGAAGCTCAACACCATGACACGGTATATGAATAGCCTCATTGAAAGCCCACTTATCACAAAGCAGCATCTAAAATGAATGAAACAATTTGGAGGAAATACTTCCACTAGTATTTATACTCGAGAAAATTATTTTCCTGCTTCCAAAGGGATAAACAGGTTATGTTTCACACATAGGCAGACACCTCATTTTGGGTAGCACTCACTATACAGCCAGCATAGCCACTGGATCAGGGCTCATTTTTAATGATGGGGTCCATAAATAAAGCAAAGCACTGATGTAGGCAATAGATTTGAGTGAAGTTGCTTCTCCTCCTCCTCTTTCCTCTCCTTATTCTTCTTGCCATTGTGATTTCAAGGGTTCTCTTGCCTAAGAAGGGAGGAGTTTCTGTTCCCTGTTTTCTCTACAATGTCTGATATGGCCATAAAGTAGAATTTCCAGCTTTGTGGGAACAAAAATACTACACAGGCACGTTTAGGCTTTCACAGAACACCTCATCATAGGATGATTTATATGTAGAAAACAGTCCACAAACTTAAGTGTTCCCCTCAATAAGCCAAAAAGGGAAACAGCCAAAGATCACCGTTAAACACAAGACAATATGAACAGACAATTTATGAAAGGAATTCACCTTGCTGAGATGACAACTGTGACAGCAACTCCTTTGGTTCTACCTTTGAGATACCCTTTGTATGTTATCTTTCATTTAATTCATATTGTTTCTGTTCCAATGTAGGCCAGGTAGAAAAGTTCTAATTCATTATCTTTTGCAAGGAGCTTCATATTAAAAGTGACAGAAGGCAACTCAAAGTACTGTAAGCCAAAATAAGGAATATTACTATAAGGATCCAAGGTGAAGGGTGCGTTCCAGCCTTATGAAGGATAGGAAGCAAGAAGCAGCATGCTATTAGGTAGTCTTCCTTGTGCTCTTTTTTCAGGCCACTTTCTGTTTGAACCACCTTCTCAAGTTTCATGGGCTCTTTTTAAATTCTTTGTGTCTGTTCCATGTTCTTTTTGCAGACTTAACCTTTTCTCCGTCTTCCTGCATAAGATAGCTTACCTACTGCTTGCAGGTTAGCATATCCTCAGTTCAAGCAATCAATAGGGAAGAGTATCTCTGAATACCAATGTCAAATATTCAGGAGAGAGCAATTTATTCCTATCCCTTGAGTCATGTGTCCAGCCTGGATCCATTGCTATGGTCAGAGGTGGGGGAGCACAGAGTCACAGAGTGTAAACTGCAAAGATTCACCCTCCTCCATATATGGAAGGATAGTTCTTGGGGTATATGCACTGACATCCCCAGAGATGCTTGCTACAAAAAAAAAATTGAGATAAGAATCTCATTTCGGTCATTCAGCAAGCTGATGACACAATGAACATGGTGTTGGAGAAACAGAGTGTTGACCTGGGTAAAGGAGGTCTTTTTGGTAGTGTGATTATTGTTTTAACACTAGTTAAAAGTGTTTCAGTTAGTGTTTAAGTGTTTTTAATTTAAAAATTAAAGCACGAAAGAAAATGTAAAATTATATATTATAAAATGTAAAATTCCACACTTTTGGAAATGCATAAAGTAATAAATAAAAATCACTGCTACCCCTCCAATACATTCCCTATGCCAACAGACACACACACACACACACACACACACACACACACACACACACAGGTATGCATTACACAGAACACTGGGTAGTAGTTTTATGCATCATTTTCCATACTGATTTCTATGTGAGGGTGCCTTCTATAGGGCGTATTTAATGGTTTTGTCTTTTTCCTCCTTTATTCACACCCATCCCTGGTGCTTTACTGTATGTTCAAAATGAGCCCAACTATGCAGTCATTTAGGAAGAGATCGATATTGTGGAGGAATTCAGGAAGAGGCAAGAGCCTTGAATGAATGTAAAAAGTATGCTCTGAAGAAGGCAAATAACCCCTGACCGTTGAAAGCGTTGGAAGATGGTATCTCTCCCATCGCTTATATGCCCACTTCTGTCAGGGTAACAACCGCCGTGAATCTTATAAAAGGACAATTTGCCCGCAAATTTATAGAGCCTTCTATTAAGACAAGATGACATTTTTGACTGACTTAGATTTCTTTTTTAGAAACTTTGACTGGCTGTGACCAGACAATAGATTAGAGGAGAAAATGAATTTAGAGTCTCAATATGAGAGGCAGCAGCAGAAGGAATTAGGAAGCGCTTCCTGTGGAACATCTCGCATTATGGAAAGAGTTGGACTCCTTCTGTCCAAATATCCACTCGACATCTCTATTTCAGTGTCCCACAGATACCTGAATGCCACCGTGTCCAACACTGAACTCATCATTCCACCAAGACGCCACTCTTCACTCTCCTTGCCCCACTTCATTAGGTGGTACCACGCACTCAGCCCAACTGACCAAACCAGAAACCTGGGAATCATTCTTGACCCCTTCTTCTCCCTTACTGCCCAAACCCCTCCCCAAACATCCAGTTTGTCATCAGGATCTGTAAGGATTAGTCCAGGACATTTATCATCTCTTGCTTGTATCACTGCAATCACCTACTAACCGGACTCCTGGCATAGAATATTAGACCCTCCCCCCATACATCCTTTATACTCTAGCTAGAGTGATAGCTTCAAAAAAATAAAAATAACTGTCACTTAGCTGCTTAAAATCATTTAGTAACATCCTGCTTCTCTCAGGGTAAACCCTCAAGTCCTTAAATGGCTTTCAAAAGCCTGCGCCTGCTACTAACACTTACCTCACCAGCTTTATATTCCCTCCCCCACCCCAGTCCATACATCCTATACTTTACTCAAATTCCATCACTTTGTATTTTCCCTAACACTAGCCACAGTGTCTGGCACGAATCAGGTTTCAATAAATGATTTTTGACTAAGTTAAGGAACCAAGTATAGTGTACAGTTATCCTGATACTTAGTTCAAGCTCTCTCTCTCTCTTCTTCTTCTTCTTTTTTTTTTAAACTATATTATTCTGCTACTTATACAGGGCAGACTTCAGATTTTATGTATTTTCCTGCCCTGTGTCCACTTTTCTGCTACCTGATTAGCATATTTCAACACCAAAATAGTCCTACCTTTTAGGTCTTCAGTTCCAGGTTCATCCATCTGCATTTATCACCTCCATTCAAACAACAGTGAAGGGTTAGCCTGGAAACAAGGAATGAAACAAGCTCATCTCTTTGATCAAATCACATTATTATATATTATTTTCTATGTTTCCTGAATTAGCATTAGTTGAAAGCTGTGATTTTGGAGCAGAAATAAGATCATTCTGATTTGAACAAGTCCATGACTCCAATTGCCCCAGCCCATTTGTTATCTTGGGAGAATATTGGTGAGAGCTGTCTTCCGAACTTGAGTTCAGAGATTTCTGCATCTAATAACCAACTTCTACTACCTTTTCTTTGAGACTTGCTCCTAAGAAGGCCTGTGAGACTTAATGACTTCTTCCCTTCTCCTGTAGGAGTTTAATGATCTTGCAAATTATTGACTGATGGCGTATTATTAAACTTTTTTTTACAGATTGAAAATGTAAACTGGAAATGACTTTTAAAAGGCAATTCTTTTTCTTGCCTTCACAGCCCACGACCCTGACCAGCAACCATGAATAAGCGTGGCAGTGCAGGCTGCCCACTGCACTTTGCTGGGCTCTGCCTCCCTTCCCTCCCCACGCAACCTTCTCCTCCCTCCTTCCATGTTTATATGGTGCCTTCATCTCCCCACTGTCACTTCCTGCTGCCTTGCCTTTTCTCCTTGCTGCTGTTTCTTAATATGATGAATGGTGCGTGCCTGTGGTGTTTGTACGTGTTTGGGGAAGAGAAAAAGCAATGATAAAAACAGTATCTTCAACCTATAGGAATTTGCAAGCTAAGACAGAATATATGTTTTTCCTCGTTCTGGCACAGAAAGAAGACATACAATCTAGCATTATGAGAGCTATGAGGAATCTTAGAGCATGTCTGGATTCTCAACGGGGCAGCTGAGGCTCAGAGACGTGAAGTGACTTGCATAAGCCGGAGCACAAACATGCCACATTTTTACATACAGAGGGCACAGCAAATACCTGATGTTAATATGGCAAATGCACCTTTTAAGTCAAGGGATGTTTCTGAGAATGAAGGTAAGATGAATACATGATTAGAGACTGTGTAAATAGTTATGAGAGTTCCATTTCAAAGCTTGGGTTCAGGGTAGGGAGTGCAGTAAAATTCCTCCACTGTTTGTGCCCCTGTTAAAATGCCCATGGCTGCCCTACACTTGCTTTGATACTGTCATGAGCTCTGCAGAAATGGCAACCATCACACTTGGAATTTCCCTGAGAGGACCTTGAGTTTCATAGAAGATGCTACATATATACAAACAATGAAAGAATAAATGTATAAGCAGGGTGACTCTACATCCTGATTTGCCTAGGACTGTCCTAACATATGCCTGTTGTCTGGGCATCCGTTCTGGTCAGTGTGCTCTTTCACAATTAACAATGTCCCGATTTGAACCCCCCAAATTATATGATCAGTCTATTTATGAGCCACAATGGAATGAGAAACAGAATCCTCAACTTAGTTTCAAGTCCTCTAACGCTTCAGAACAGGTTGCACTTCTAATCAGAGCACAAAGTGCCAAGAAACAATTTCTTATTAGTTGTCATAATCATAATGCACTTTATGCATATATATAATCCCTTCACTGGAGTCTCTCAGAGTGCTTTATGAAGCCTCACATTTGTGTAACATTTGTGATATTACTCCCAAATTACCGATGACATCTGTAGCAGAGAGGTTAAATGATCCGTGCAAGGTCACACATCAGTTTAGACAGTAGCAAATCTGGAAACATTATGGGCATTATAATTACTTAACACTGTAATAGTCCTTCTCTTTGCAGAGTAATTTCTTACAACTCTACGAGCTGGGTCAGCTTTATTTTAAGTGGGCTATATTTTAAAACAGAACCAGATAAGAGAAGTGTAACAAGTATTGGCAAATATACTCTGTAAAAATAACTGTGGTCTTCAGACTGAGACACAATTTCTTTTGGTGAGGATTAATCATTCTTCGAAGCCCCTAGCTAACACCATTCTTCCGAGGACCCCACCAGACAACCTGCTCCCTGCTAATCCACACATAACCTCACCCCTGCTTTACCTAGATAAGCTAGACCACCAAGTGGAAGTAGGTTCACCTTCTTTCTTGCACAGATACACTCTGATGCATCTTAGTCCATTCTTACCTCCTGGACAACTACATCTCATCCTGAAAGACTCAGCTACAGAAACCACTCATTTGATGACCCCAGGCTGTGTTGTGTGCCCCTACTCCATGCTTTCATTTAAGAGTAGAAATTAAATTTCAAGAAGTATTTTATGTATTATTCTGATATCTGATCCCTAAGAATCCTTCTAGGGCAGGAGAAAGCAAGAATCCTTTCCCATATTACAATTTGGTCTTGGTAAACCACTAATTCACAATATCACTATTAATTATGAATTATTTCTAGGCAGGAGTAAATTTGTATAATTATAATGTATATCTAATCTTATTAGATAAAGATCATTTGCAAATTGTGATGCCATAAAGCTCAGCTCAGGCAAAAATTTAACCAATTTAATATGAGGAAAATGTTTAAATAAATCAGTAGGTATATAAATCCTATCAATATACATTTGTTATCAAACACATGGAGGATGAAAAGGTTATTGTTAAGAATAATGACGACTCTGAGATTTTACCCAACTTGCAAGCTAACAAGTTAGCCTGCTACAATTTCACTGGTACTAACAGAGGACATGCGACTCTCGGATCAGAGACAAAGGACTTTCTTACTCACAGCACAGCAAGCAGCATGAGCAACATGTTCACCTCAGTTCCCCTTGCCCTCCCGACGAGAACCACAAGAGTAACACAGGGTGGCCCACATCATAGATTTACATCACATCGGAGGAATCCCATGCTTAAGAAGCTCTAATCATCTCTAGCTGGCTGCAAGCAAACCTGTCTCAACTTACTCCAGAGGAAGACATTATCTTTGTAATATTGGACAGTAAAGAGACCTGCCATTGGCTCTGGAGGGAGACACTATCTCTATCTTCCAAAGATATCTGCTATACAAACATCTCTGAAAGGATAGTTCAGAACAAAGACAACCGGTTCCTCAGGTCGCAAAACACACAGAAATGCAAAGATCCATGGAGAATTGTCTCCCAGCAGTAATTTATTAATCATATTTTTTCAAGTTACTATTTTAAAACCTGAAACTATAGTCCAGGTAACTTGGTTCTTAGCAGATCTCACCACCTAAGTATTTTTTTTTAAGTCTTTGGGCCCCAGTTGCCTTAGACAAGCTGTTTGTCAGTTACACTTTACATGATGGGTCCCTAGAACATTTAAATACTTGGTTTGCCTTTGGAAAGTCATATAATTCTCCTAAAGGCACAATATGGCTAATGGCTTATATTAGTGGCTCTGCATGGGCCATTCACTTTCATTCTGACGATGCAGCTGTATCGCTGGTTTCACTGAATGATTTGAAATTGTTAGTCAAATTGCTTCTTTCAAAGGTCATGTTTACACAACAGCTGACATTTTGAGAAGGCATAAATTTGGAGATATGGGTGGAGATGTTAGTTTCTTGTTATAGAAATCCCTTGGTCTAATGCAGATTTTGACAGCTTTTCTTTTAACAGGCTTGGTTCTACTGGATCAAAGGCAGTTTTTGATGCAAAAGTCTTTTGATGGGTTGGCAGTGGGTTTCTGTCTGCTTTGGGCCCTGTGTACTTATTTAAAGGATACAGAGGCACACCTTATTACCGATCATTTAATTACTTACACGTGCCATTTTCTCTCTTGCCTTGTGACTGGCACGTGCTCTTTCTTCTTCTTCCTGGATCTTTCGAGCCCCTCTCCATCTCCTCTCCTTGACTTCAGTTCATCCTACTGGTTTCAATTTTAGAGGCGACTTCCTCCATGAAGTCTACTCTATTCCTCCAAATCTGGAATAAAGTTCCTTCCTCGATAATGTCACAGGCCAACCATGCTAACCTACATAATAGCACTGATCACATTTTCATGTACAGTTTTACTTGTCTGAATTACCTGTTGGCCGTTGAGCTCCTTGAGAGCAGGGTACATAACCATTTTACTTCTGTATCCAGAGTAATTAGCACAGTGCCAGACACAGAGTAGATAATGAATCAATTACTGTTGAATTGAAAAGAAATTATGAAGATCAATTTAGATAATGTATACACCTTGAAAGCTTGTTCAGCAATCCTAGTAGGTGTTCAAAAAAGCTTCCTTGAACTGAATTAAATTGAAGTGGTTATGATCAATTTAGATAATCTATGTAAGGTATTGAGAACAATGGCTTGTACAAATATGTATAATGATTTTAATACCTTTGTGGGGCCCAAACACTCTGAATTTTAAAAGACTTTTAAAGTAATTTTGCTTTGAAATTATTTGTCTGTAAATAATTCATTTACTTGGGATTAACTAATTTTTCTGCAATCATTATACATACTTGGAAATTCTCCCATTTGAAAGAGAAGATCTAACTCATAAAATTTTTTCAAATGCAATTAAAATTTTATGAATACTAAATTTAACAACTAATGAAGTTGACTTAATACTACATTCTGTGGACATTTAATGAAGCATTTAATAATATTGATTTACAGTTTTGTCTTCTTAATTGGGTGCCAAGAGTTTTGATTTCTAATGCTGTGAACAGATTTTTTTAGGTCCTTCAAAAGCTGATAGGGCCTGGGCACCTTGCCTATAGTGACTGGTAAATAAAATCATCCTGCATGAAAAAGCACTCGGTAAATGTTTACAAATCAGAAGAAGGGAAGGTGGCAGAAACAGGTGTATGATTTTGACTCTAGGTGTTTATGGCTAAAGAAAAAATAATCTCTATTGACCATACTTGTGGAAGACCTTTGAAATTAGTTATTTCTATATTATAAAAGTCTGTATATAGTTTACCTAGAGAATTGTCTCAGTTTTTCTTAGATAAGTGTTTTTTTCTTTTTCCTAAAGTGCTATGTCTTTTCTTTACCTAGTGAGCCCAGCCACCCAACTTGATGCTTTATGTAATTGTGTCTAGCATAGGTTTTTTCTAATATTGGCAGGTCCCCAAAGACTAGAAAAGCACATTATATGTGTATGTTACACGAAATAATGAATGAATTTTACTGTGAGATTTTGCTACTTTTGCCATATCCTGAAATACATAAATTTGTGCAATGACTTTTAAACCAAAAAGATACATGATGGTACAAAAAGATGCAAGTACTTATACTTTAGGACCCTGTGGATGAATATTAATTAAAAATCACTGGCATGTTATTTTTGGTTGATTTTATAATTTTCTTTTATATGAAACTGAATCATAGTCTCACTGAAATTTATTAACAAAATGGTGCATGTGGAACACGGGAAATAGAATTGTCATCTAACTTCTCATTGTAGATGAATTACTAACACTAACATAGTACAGCCTAATCCTGAACTTGCTGGAATACATTTTTGTGGCTGAAAACATAGAGCTTTGTGTAAAAATCAAGGAGACTCTAGTGAAGGATAAGATACTATCATTGTCTATGGTGACTCTTAACTACAAGTCTATAAACCAAAGGGTTATCTTTTCATAAGAATTTGAAAGAAAGATCAGTCATATTTCTGGTGATTTGAGTGAAGTCTTCTTAGAAGATGTCTATGTGTACTTCTTTACTGTGAAACTGTTTAGGGGAGAGAGTTCACGGACAGATAAATCTCTGCTCCTAAGTCCATTATCCCCATTTAGCTTAGTTATTCTACCCGAAACTCCATCAGTTGGGGATTCATTCAGGTTTCCCACAACTTCTCCTTAAAAGCGAAAATGCTTGTGAGAGGGACAAAGACTATTAGGCTTTCAGACCTTCCAGTACATATCACTGATATGATTGCTTCCACTTAGAACTCAACTGTGCTGCATGAGAGAACTGACAACTTTGGGTGGGAAACAAGTTGGTCATTTTAGAGCTGGAGCACAGTATGAGATAGGGCCAATAAGAGTGGACTGCGGCGTGTTTCCCACAAGTATAATGTTAATATGACACTTTAATTTACAAATTATAGATAATTACATTGTAAAATTTTTATGTTGCTTGCTTTTTAAGTGAAGTATCAGTTAGTCCTGCATTTATTTACTACATTTAGTTACTGAGTTCTAAAAGAAACAACTACACCAGAAATGAACACAACATTGTAAACTGACTATACTTCAATTAAAAAATACTAACTAGACAAATATTATATGATGCTACTTATATGTGGAATCTAAAAAGTAACACAAATCAACCTATATACAAAACAGAAACAGATTCAGAGACATAGAAAACAAACTTACGGTTATCAAAGGGGAAAGGGAGACGGGGGGTATAAATTAGGAGTTTGGGATTAAACTACTGTACATAGATTAGCAACAAGGTTTACTGTATAGCACAGGGAACTATATTCAATATCTTGTAATAGCCTATAAAATAAAATAAATTTTAAAAAGAGAAAAAACTAACGAAATAAATGATAAAATAACTGTGTGTGAGAAAAAAGAGTGGAATGCTGCTGTGTATATGTTGGGGTGGGGGTGGGGGAAGGCAGTTTGGGACAACATGAAGAACCTCCTACTGCCTGACGAATGAGTCACTAGGTGGTAATGAGGAAGGGGTATGTAGAAAGAAGTGGAAAGATGACAGTGACAGCTTTTGTCTACTTTGAAATTTGACTTAGTGCCAACCCCTCCTATTGCATAACCCACTTGTATCAAGGAGAGTATCATTGGTGTAATAGTGCAAGTATGTTAAGGATGAAATAGGCTTTGTGGGTTAGCATGGGGGATGCTGGGGTCAGCGACTCAGATCACCTCCTTCTCCGTTTCATGATTGAAATACTCATTTCCCCAGCTTCTGGCAGTGTTCGCCAGCTGACGGCTTCCAGCTGACTCCCTCCTTGGGATCTGGCCTTGAACAAAGATCATTTCATCCAAATCGCTCCATCTCCCTAAAGTCAGCTTGCATGCCATGACTGGTCAGTGTGGACCTATAAAGGCCCTACCCCCTTGTCTCAGTTTGAGAGAATTCTGAGCAGCAGCCCAGCTCTGCTGCTCCCCACGGGGTGAGCGGAGGCCTCTGCTGTGACTGCACCCCAATTCAGCTTCTCCCTCCGCCCGGTCCTGTCTTCCTCACGCCTCCCCCACAGACGTTCATCCTGCTCCTAAATAAACTTCCAGCAGCACATTTGTGCCTCAAAGGCCATTTCCCCGTGAACCCAACCTTCAACACTTAATTTGAGAACTTTACTACTTATAGCTGTATTTTTAAGGTGAAATGAATTTCAGGGTTTGAACATAAAGTACAGATAATCTTTTGATCCGCAATCCATTTGTTTGTATTTTGGAAAGACAAACTCCTGGACCTTAGATCTCTTCCAAGAGTATATAAAACTTTTGTATTAACACATTTGATGAGCATGGCCAAACTGTTTTCAATGTAAAGCTCTGTAAAATTATCCTTATCGGTTTCTAGTAGTTTCTTTTCTATAACCATAGATCTTATTTCTTCTGTTAGCCCCATTTCCTTTGCCTTCTCTAATGCAGGCCATACTATCAGCCCTAATTACATTTATTAATCAGTTTCACACTGATGCAAGATGCGGTGTTCAATGAGCACCTGTCAGTGATCGAATCTTCTCGCCTTCCCTTTTCAAGCCTTTCTGAGCCTTCCCCTCCACGTCTTACCCCACTGCTTCTCACAGAATTAAAATCATAAAAATATTAACTAACATCTGTTCCACCTTGGATTAAAACCTGAGGTCTAAATGTAAATGTATATTAGCATTAGGGAACATATAAAGGAAGGAAGGAAATAGGAGGAAAAGAAAGAAATTTTCCAGAGAGACAACTACTGCAATCCACACACCACACTTACACGAATTTAATAAAATGTGAGACTGTGTACAACAGAAATGTGCATGCTAATTATTTCACCAGTTGGGTTCACAGTAGGAATTCTAGAGATTGCAAGGAAGAACAAATACTAAGAGAGCTAGGATGATTTTCTTTTCTCTTTGTGTTATGAGAAGAAACAAAGTCAATAAAATATACCCCATAATTTGTTAAATAGGGTTCTGTGCTGCCTCATTTTTTTTTTCTATTTCTCATGAAGAAAAGGCATGGGATGACATGAGCAAGTTGATTTAAACTCATATTAAGTTTCATGTTATTGTACACTCATGTCATCACCTTGTGTCTATTTGTACTACTTTGAGGAATTCAGCATGTTGTAAGAATTAAGCTGATTTGCTTTTGCACACAAGTTTGTTTGGTATTTAATTACTGTTGAGGAGACTGAAATGACGACATGTCACAAGATGATCATTTACTGAAATCTGACATGATCTAGAGTGCAGAGAATGCGGCAGGTTTATTTGTGAGTTTGGAATCATGGTTATCAACAGGCAGGCCAGATGTTTTATGGGCTAAAAAGAGATACCATGGCAGTTTTAGTGAAATTATCTAAGTGAGAACACCCGCACTCCCACACTCCCTAGTTGTAATGGTGAGTGAGGATGCTTTGGTTCCATGTTATTAAGACAGCACTGAAAAAAAAATCCTACTCACATCTTTCATTCATAATATAGCACAGAGGAATAATGTTCAGTCTGAACTCTGGATGCAAAGTAGAGAAGGATAGCTATGCTATGGCATTAACTCAAATGAATGGTAGTTTAAGTGGGGCTGAGCAACATAAAGGCAGGAATATATGCATATTCAAATTACCCATCTGCACCATCTTCTTATACTTGAGGCATTTCAGCTCGCTTATTACCCAGGAACATTTTAATGAGGTGCTCACTCTCAGTACCTGAGCTAATTTGCTTTTCTCCAAAGACTACTTTTGATATGATTCTAAAAGAAAAATAAGAGAGGGCTGAATATTTCATTGGTATATTTCAGGGGAAAAGTCCTCTCTCTTCACGAACCATCTCAATAGGCGTAGATCTGTTACTGGCTAACGTGTAAGATGAATGCATGTGTCATTAAAAAGAGACACTTTAATTAGAAATAAGTAATATAAATAAGATAGGAAAACACATCTTCAAAATATCAGTTTTTATTGTTGGCTTGTTGATGTGGAAAGACTACAAAATGGTGGATGGTAAAAGATAGAGGTATAAATAAAAACAAACATATAAATCATGTCTTCCAAATATTTTATATGTAATACTAAACTTACACATTTTCAGAGCATTCAGTAAACTAATTAAACCATTATGTTTTTCGATTACATATTTTTAGACAGAGACAAGAATTTGAGAATTTTACCCCATAGCCTACCACACTCACCTCATCATAGGGAGAAAGATGACTCTAGTAAGCTACGAGCTTGAATTTTTGTAAAAATTATCAGTTTATATACTGTGGAATAACTGTATATAATAAATACTTTAGAACATCAAAAATGAAAGATTTTGGAACGTAAGTATGATTAATGTCTTTGCATGTTAAATTAAAATGTACAGACTTCTACAGTGCTTATGATCCCCATATGATAAATTATGTTTTCTTAAATGAAAGCTATACTCATTACATGCATGGCTTTTTCTTTCAAAATTTCCATAGATAAGAAGTATTTTCCCACATGATCTCACGTATAATACTAAAGTGTTCTAGACCTCAGTCTCCTCCTGTGTAGAATGGAAAATTTGAAAAATATTTGTTAACCTACTTTCATGTTTAAGACATACACGATTCTGATTCTTTAATCTTGATGTTTTTGCTTTAAGACAAATATTACATAACTAATGGATAAGCCCAGTGTTTTATTAAGATGCCATTGTTATTGTGATCCCAGTACTGCTGGGAGAGACCACACAAAAGGATCCCCAAACCATTTTCCAACTTGTATCAATATTAATTCAGCAAAGAGAATGCTTTTGTAGAAGGAGCATTGTTTGTGGCAGTTCAGAGCCATCAGAACCCTTAACTCTGGTCAATTTTTTTTTTTTTTGAGAAAAGTTGTGGACATCTTTATTGCTTTTGGGAGGGTTTATATATAAACATAAATTATATATTTAGAATTATATAATTGTAAAGAGTGCTAGAAGGGAATTTAAGGATGATATAGTACACATTCCTAATTTTATAGACAGGGAATCTGAGGCTCAGAGATATTAAGTGAATTGCTACGAAACCAGTTGATGGCAAATAGGACTAGTTTGGTATTTTTTCAAGACACAAATGCCAGGTCCTTGTGGCTTGAATTTGAGTGCACCCTAAGAAATGTTTCAAATTGTTTGTTTTGCTTACCTTAATTCAGAGGCAACTTATCTACATTGCCAATATCCTTATTTTAAGGTATGCTGACAGTTTATTGGCTTTGGTCACTATATAGCACTTCAAGTTGAGACACCAATGATCTACCAGACAATTGTGTATGCTGCGTATTTTTGCACCAGATCATAAAATATATTCTTCATCCATTCATGTATGCATTAAGTGCACATTTATTTTGAGTGCCTCTTTTGTACAGTAAAAAGGTACATACATTTCAGAAGCAAAGAAATTTCCAGCACTGGGCCCCAAATTATAGTGCTAAACTTTAAAGGAAAGAAAAAAAACACAGTATGTTTCCAATCCCATCTATTTTTATGCTGTGAACACTCTTCTTGTACTATGTCATTAAGACCTTGTGCCTTAAAACTTCAAAAGGAGCTTACTGCAAGCAATATTTTACAACTTTATTTTACATTTCCTCCCGGTTCACCTTCCAAAATACACACATACATCATCACTGTTGGGCACCATCCCATGGGACAGAGGACACACAGGTGTAATGCTTCTTGCCCAACACAGAAAAAGGATGGCAAAAGAGGTCGTGAGGTCATCTCAAGAATGAAACCAGATGAAACAAAACAAACTAACTCTTGTTTTCTTTTAAACAAAGCCTCCTGGGTGTTTTTCTAGCTACAGAGAGAATCCAAAACATTAAATAGTTTAGCACTGTTTTTTAAAAAAAATACTTCTTTCAAAACGTCTCTCCCTAGGAGGTGAAAAGCTAGTCTGACTCCACGTTAGCAAGGAACTTCAGAAGGCAATTATTCAACTCAATCACAGGGTATATCCACATTGGTGACTTTACAATGTAACTTCACAATCAGTTTTTCTTCAGGGCTCCCAGAAACTCAAGAATGAGTAGAAAAACAATCAAGCCAAAGGCACAGACTATTTTAATAACAGAGGAGCTGTCATTTGTTGAATGCCTATGATGTATCAAGCTTTCTGCTGGGCATTTTCATATATTATCTTCTATCTTTACAACAAAACCACAAAATTGGTATTTTACTCTTATTTTCCGATTGAGAAAACTGAGGCTCAGAAAGTAAAGTTATTTCCTCTAGGCCACAGTGGTATAGCTGAGATCTGAAGCCGTGTTCATGTTACTCCAAAGTTCATTCTTATTCCACTGGGTAACCTTGTGCTAAATGTATATAGCTCTGAATATTTTTTTTTCTTGGCGGGAGGGAATGAGAAAATTTATTCGCTATTTCTCAGCCCTTTAAACTTCTCCATGACCTTAAGCATCTAAACCTGTCTTTCATAGTCCATAAACCATTCTTCCAGGCTGAGAACCAATTTATCTGGGCCTGGAAATTTGAGCTCCCTTCAAAAAGTCAGGTACTCCCTATCTCCTCACTTACCTTAGATTTCAGTTCACTTAAATTATTATGTTTGTTCTACTATTTCTAGTTTGAATAACCTTGAATGAGGTGACCAAAGCACATTACAAGGTTGAACATTTCTGGTTTCTTTCCAATCATGTAGTATTTCCCATCAATGATTTCCTCCTGCCATCCTTGGATGAGGTGCTACAAACACCACTGACTATTGACCTCAAAGACTGGAACAACTGATAAGCATTCTGATTCATCAACCATATTCTTTCCTGGGGAATACATCAGAGATAAGCCAGCTATTTCAGGGCATTTGATTTTTTTTTCAGAACTTTTAGCACAGGTAATGATATTTCTAACACTGGTGGCAGCTTATTGGCCATGGAGTGTCTAGTTTTCAAATAATTCGGATTTTTTTTTTTACAAAATTATAGGCATATTGACCTGTATGCAATGCATTATATATGCTTGTATTTTAGGTATATGTTTACGAGAAGAAAACCTGAAATTGATTCTCACCAGCAAGTCCTCTCAGGGTCAATCAGTTCACCTTTCCAGAAATATAAACATAAAGCATGTTTAGCACCTAAGAAGTTCAGTTTTCATTTAGGCTATGCTCTAAATAGGTAGTGATTCTGGTTATTCTAATGTTTAACTCTTCTCCCATCTATCATTGTACTGCCCCTTGGAGAGTAACCCCTTCTAAAATATCACAGTCTGGACTCTTTCATTATATAAAAAAATGTTTTCTCAAGTGTTATTATATTTGATTTCATTACATAAGTCTTTGAAAATTCTCCTTTGGCCAAATCTTTTCCTCGAGAATGTTAATTTTCTTCCACAGTATAAATCAGTTTGAGAATCACCATGTGCTTGAATAAAGTAAATAGTAGAGCAATCAAAATACCAAAGTTTGTACTTTGGTCAATGAGCAGAAGAAATATTGTCCAGAAGTAAAGTAAGAGAGCCATGGTATGAGGATGTTAGACCTTGGAGAGCATCTCATCTTGCAGACAAGGAAATTAAGGACAAGATAGATGAAATGACTCACTCAAATCACAGGGTGAGTTTATTACTGAGCCATGAAGCAAACACATGTCCTATGAAAGCTGTTTATCCTACTATGTCACTTATTCTTGACACTCACTGTGCACTTAAAAATACAGATGTCTGGGCCTCAGTCCCAAAGACACTGATTCAATTTGTCTGGAGTGAAAGCAAGAAATCTGTATTTTTTAAGCGAAGAATAAGAACTACTAAAAGATATCATGGTGCCTCTCTAAAAATATAAACATAAATCACTGTCTTTGAGGCTATGATGGAAATGTCTGTTCTCCATAATGAGTCTAATGAGACCTTCTCTTGAGTAAGTACGCTGAAGGAATTACTACACAAACGGCATGGTTATAAAAGGATGTTGGGGTGCTGTCCCAGACACTTAAGTGACCAGCCTTTTGTTTATGATGAAAGGCATTCTGGCTTCATGAATCTCCATATTTTGTAGAAAATCATTGGTTATGCTTTATATCATCTTCAGGAAGCCACTGCTGAACCTCCCTTTTCCCAGTCATGCTTAGATGCCCCTCCTGTGTGCTGTCAGAGCACTCTGTGTTCTCATGTACCATGGCAGTTACCATATTGCATGGAATTAAGGTTTTTGCCCGTTTCTCCCACTAGACCATGAGAAACTTGAGGGAAGAAATCAGTTATACATGTTTGCATTTCCGGCATTTAGCATATTTTCTAGGAGAGAGTAGATGATCAATAAATACCTCTTGAACTGAACTGAATTTGGAGTCCTAAAAACACAATGATAATGACTTTAGCAAAATAAGAGGTGCTGCCAATTCAGAATAGTTAAAGATGATGGAAAAGAGAGCCTGGTGCTGAAAGGACACAAGTGCAGATGCCTCTTCTATCCTTATGAGGAAAGGGTAAGATGTGTATCATGCCCTTGTACCAGTGAAGTTTACATATATGTCTCATTACACGCTCACAATAACCTTCTGAAGTAGTTTGTTATCACTTCTAGTTGATGTACAAGGAAGCTGATGCTTAGAGAAAGCAGCTAACTAACTTTGATGGGTTAACTAACTTACCCAAAGTCACCCAGATAGTGAATGGAGGCAGATTTTAAATTCAGGGGTTTTGGTTCTGCAACCCTTGTTTTCTTATTGTCTTTAACATTTCATCTTTTATAAAGTTCATTTATCATTCACGCTTCCCAGCATTAAACTCCAAGGAAAAATAATTCATTTAACATCCCCATTGTCAACCAACTTTTTAGCCTGTTTCTTACAATGCTGAATCCCCAGGGCTTTGAGTAGACTGGCATATAATAGGTGCTTAATAAATACGTGTTGAAACAGTAACGAATGAGTAACTAATACTTTGCTCTTAACTGACAGGGATACTTGCTCTTACTAACGCTTACTCCTGTCTATCACATCCCCAAATAGGTACAAATTTCTTACATAGAGTTTGTCACCAATGAGACATATTAAAGTAGTTGAAAATCTCATCCTGTAAATTACAACTTTGCTCTTCAGATCTTCAGATGTTTCTAGTCTTAGACTGTTAAGAGCCAGAGAGGAGTTACTGAACTCTCAATCAGTGCTTCTTTGAAAATAGAATTCTGGTGCCTTATTGTAAGGAACATCAAGGAGATCTTGTTACCCTAGTGTGAACATCTCATTGAGAGCTCATGTTGCTCTGGTTCCCCAACATATTTAGACCTTCCTCTACAGACTCAAAAGTCAGGTCGGTATCAAAACTGCCTGGCTGAACTCTCCAGCACCAACATCAGTAGCCAGGTTAACACCCATCTACCTCTCCCACTGGGCTTTTGTCCAGATTTAGTAGTTGGTCTCTGCTCTGCTGCAGCTATGTGACTCCCTTCTTGACTGACCACTTGTTGCAAAGGACCAAGAACACTTTTCATCCCCAGAAAATGGCCCATCAAGAGCCTGTTAAGATATTAGGCATTGGCCAAGTAGACTGGAATTCCAGGCTATTATTTTTCTTTGAGAGGAAACTGAATAATGAGCTCCTGAGGGAAAAAACTCTTACCATCTCTAAGGAAACTTCTGTAACCCAGGGGCTCCACAGCAGCCAGGAATCATCAGGCACATGGGATTCTGAATTTGGATAGCAGCAGAGAGTTGAGGGTCAGTGCAAGAGGCAACGTGTGAACTTAACAGTTGTCGCAGGATCATGAGAACACAATTTTAAATTCTGACTACATTCCAAGCTCCACAAGATGCAGACTGAGAAGTGAAGGACAAACTGGGATAGGGAGCATCACTAGTGTATGACCTGCTTCTGTTGATACTGGCTCAGACACTGAGATGGGATGATTCTGCAGTTATGGTCAATTAGTAGGCAGAGCGCTGGTGGGGAGGTGTGGAGGTTCGAATCAAGAGAAAAGAAAACAGGCACTGACTAAGGCTCCATGCTAGTGTAAACCTAAGAAAGCTCTTGGGTATAAGGGCTTTTCTCCTTGCCTACTGACTCTTTGGGATGCTAAGTCCATATTTTTATGTCCACGATAAGGGGGTGAGTGAGGAAGGGCAAGACAGCAGTTTGGTTTGGCATTTAAATAAGGAATTACAGAGCTTCTATTTCTTCCCAAATAGAAAAATAAACAAATATGTGTGGCTTAGGAATTAGAACTTATCTAGGCTACCTTAAGCCTTTTCTGGAATGATACAGAGAATAATAAACAAAAATATAATTGATCACATTCAAAATCTCTTCTAAGGAAGAAAAGGATGAGAGGAAATTTAAAAGGTTGAACTTTCATATAGTGGGTATGCTAAAGAATATTTATAAAAATGGTTTTTTCATCTGAATATAGAAACAAATCTTTGACAAATAGAATTATTTCAATTTTAAAAATAAACCAAAATCTGAAGTTTTTTCACTACAAAACTACATTAATAAAGACAGTATAGTACTAGCATAAAGATAGATATATAGGTCGATGGAATAAAATTGAAAGTTCTGAAATAAACCCATAGGTTTATGGCCATTTGATTTTTGACAAAGGTACCAAAATATTTCAATGGGGAAAGAAAAGTCTTTTTACCAAATGGTAGGGAGACAACTAGATATCCACAAATAAAAGAATGAAGTTGTACTCTTATCACCCATACACAAAAATTAACTAAAAATGGATTGAAGACCTTAATATAAAGGCTAAAACTATAAAACACTTAGAAGAAAACATAAGTGTAAATATCCATGAATGTGCCTTAAGCAATAGTTTCTTAGATATGTCAGCAAAATTAAAATCAACCAAAGGAAAAAGTAGATAATAAATGGAACCTTATAAAAATTTAAAACAATTGTGTTTCAGAGAACACTCCATAAAGTGAAAATACAACTCACAGAACAGGAGAAAACATTTGCAAATAACGTGTTTGATAATAGTTCAGTATTCCAAATATGTAAAGACATCTTATAACTCAACAATAATAACAAAAATAATCCAATTAAAACATAAGCAAAACCCTTAAATAGATATTTCTCCAAAGATGGTTTTTAAATGGTTAATAAACACATGAAGGAGGCTAAACATCATTAGTGATTAGGTAAATGTAAATAAAAATAAAATGAAATACCACTTTACACGCACTAGGATAGCTAGAATCAAAAAGACAGACAGCAACATGCATTCATGGGGATGTGGAGAAACTGAAACAGTCATACATTGTTGGAGGGAATGTAAAATGTGCAACTGCTTTGGAAAACAGTTTAACAATTGCTGAAAAAGTTAAATATAGTTACCATATGACCCAACAATTCCATTCCCAAGAGAATTGAAAACGTATGTTCATACAATGATTTTTACACGAATGTTCATAACAGCATTTGTTCTTAATACTCAATAAAATGGAAATGACTCAGATGTCCATCAACTGATGGACACATAAAATGTGGCATATCCTTTCAATGAATTATTATTCAGCAATGTCCTTTAGTTGAAGGATAAAAAATGTGATATATTGTTTAGCAATGAAAAGGAATGAAGTACTGATACAGGCAGTGAAAATGAAAAGAACTAAATATGGATACAAGATCCCACATGGATGCACCTTGAAAATACTATAGGTGAAAACTAAGTGAAAGAAGACAGTCACAAAAGACCATTTGTTGTGTAATTCCATCTATATGAAATGTCAGAATAGGCAAATGCATAGAAACAGTAGATTAGTATTTGACAGGAGCTGGAGTTGCTTTTGCGGGGTGTTTAAAAGATTCTGGATAGTGGTGATTTTTCACACTATGAATATACTAATAAGCACTGAATCATACACTTTAAAAGGTTAAATTTTATGCAATGTGAATTATATTTCAATAAAGATGTTATTAGAAAATATTGATGGCTCTCTGTAAACCTTGCCAGGAAATATAATGCATTCAGAATGGATCCTTGAATTTTTCAGAAACATTTCTTCATCCAAAATATTTGCAAAGTTTTCTTTTCACCTATCTAGTCCAAAGGAATATACATACATACATATATATGTATGTATCTATGTATGTATGTGTGTGTATATATATATAAATATATAAAACCAAGGGGAAAAAAATCCAGCACTTACAGAAACTTAGATGAAAATGAGAAGTTTTGTGTAAAAACTAGGACTGTCTTGTTATGAGCCACAGAAAAATCAAACTTGTTCATTTAACTTTTCGTGTTTCAAGGTCCCATTTGTGTTAAAGCAGTTGAGTCTTGTAACATAACTTGGCGTAACAGTCACTGGATACTTCAGAGTCCATTTAGAGGAAACTTTTTGTATTTTTAGCCTTTTATCTCAAAATGGAAATTATTTCAATGCTCCCTAAATCAGCTGGCTTTGTGAAGTTTCAGAGATGAAAGCAAAACACAAGAAAGAGAAAGAAAAAAATCATTCTTAGAGATGCAAGGGTCTTTCAGAGCTCTGGAGGCTGAACGGGGCTCTGTGTGTGTGTGTGTGTGTGTGTGTGTGTATGTGTGTGTGTATGCACGCATATGCATACAAAAGCAAAGGAGTGAATGCTGAAGCTACAAATCTCAGAAAATGGCGACTGAAAAAGATAACTTGGCAGAGCAGCATAAAAATAATGTCAGAGGACCTGAAATATTCATTTCTACCTTTCTGAAGGAACCTGTAAATGTTCCCAAAGAGGCTGATCATTGAGCATCACAGAACCAAGGCACAAAATGTCAGGAAGTTTCATAAATAGCAAGGGCCTATCATTTTCTTTCTGACTTTTTAAAACAAAGATGAACAAGACATAGGACATGTTCTTTCCTTAACAGCTTTATTGAAGTATAATTGATATGTAATAACCTGCAATAGTTGTATTTAAAGTGTTCAAATTGGTAGGTTTTACCATATGTTCACGCCTATAAAACCATTATCAAGACAGTCAAGACAGTAACAAACCAACAAATCCAACATTGCCCTTTTGCAATCCCTCCTTAGCCACCCCACCCTACTTTCCATAACTCCCCCTCCTGCTCCCAGCAGCAGCTGCTAATCTGCATTTTGTCACTGTAGGTTACATTGTATTCTCTAGAAATTTATATAAATGGAATCTTGCAGAATCTACTCTTTCCTTTCTGGTTTCTTTTATTTGTATTGAGATTCATATGTATTGTTATGTGTTTCAATAATTCACTTTTTGTTGCCTGTATCACAAATTTTTATCATTTTACCTGCTGATGGACATTTAAGTTGTTTTCAGTTTTGGGCTACTGTAAATAAAGCTGCTATAAACGTTTGTATATAAGTCTGTGTGGACACGTGATTTCACTTGGGGGTTAATTAGTTTTTCAAAACTTACCAACTATTAATATGGCAATCAATTTATTTTGACTCGAAAATAGTATATTACGGGTTGCTTATTTTTTTTTAACTTTAGGATGAATTTCTTTTCTATGAAGTTACAAGTTACATAAAAGCTTTGTCACAAAATAACAAAACTACTGCTGTCTGAATTAACTCTATGTAATAATCTGTCAAATCATCAGTAGTACAATTATATAGCTGCCTTGTCAACAACTGTAAATTAATGCATTTTATTTTAATATATATTTTATGTTAATGGTAGGTACGTATCACTAAATGGTCAGCGATCTTTTCCCTTTACACTCTTAATTTCCTATCTTTTTCCCTTGAGATATATAATCTGTTAAATAAGGCAAAATTATTTGAAATTAATTTTTTTTGTGTGGAACCACAAAAGACCCCAAATAGACAAAACATTATCTTGAGACAGAAGAACAAAACTGGAGGCATCACACTTCTTGATTTCAAATTATATTACAAAGCTACAGTAATCAAAACATTACAGTACTGGCATAAAAACAGAACTATCGACCAATGGAACAGAATAGAGAGCCCAGAAATGAACCCATATGTGTATAGTCAACTACTCTATGATGAGGGCACCAAAAATACACATTACTGCTGCTGGGAAAACTGGATGCATACATGCAGAAGAATGAAATTAGACCCTTAAGGAAAGGGTTTTGGAAAACATTTACTGATTTTTCTATCAGAAACCTATTGAGGCTCATTTCCCATATCTTTTCTTCCTTTTACCATGACAATACTTTATAAGATATTGTCCAATGCAGCCCAAATTAATATATATTGTGAGATCTTTTTGTGCCTTTTCATGAGGGTTTGGGATGCTTGAGACTAAAGATACCTTCACAATGTCTGCTGAATAAAGGAAGGGGGGAATGGTAAGAATTGTGTAGCTCACATCCATATATTAGTATTAGTACATCTTTAAGCTTTTTTTTTTTTTGAGGTGGGAGAGGTAACTAAGTCTATTTATTTGTTTGTTTGTTTGTTTGTTTGTTTCTTTGATGGCGGTACTGGGGATTGAACCTAGAACCTCATGTATGCTAAGCATGAACTCTACCACTGAGCTATACCCTCCCTCCCAGTATTGGTACATCTTTAAAGGAAGCTCTCAATAGATCTTTAATAATAACATTTTATACTTACTGTCTTGTGAGAAACCTCATGTGTGTTATGTTATACTGTGCTACAGTCCTCTTGAAAATCTCATGGGGTAGGTAATAGTATTATCATCTTTTTACAGAATGCTTAAAGGCTAGAGCAGTTAAATAGTTTGCTCTTAATCACATGGCTTGGAAAAGGCAGAGTAGGAATGGAACCTGGATTTGATAAACTGCATGGGTCATTCTTGAAGGAAGGGGATAATATTTAAACATTTATTATAGGTAAGAAACTCTGTTAGGTGCATCATAAAACTATGTCAAAATTTAATCATCATCATACTCCATGAAGTAAGAACCATTATGACCTCCATTTTGTATTTCTGTATATTTCTATAAGGAAACCAAAGTGCAAAGAGGTTTAGTAATGTATCCAGTGTTACATACACTGGGAGCAAGCAGAAGCCCAGGAAGCTAATCTGGATTTTCTTAGCCCTAGTCTAATGTTCTTTCTTCTGTGCCACATCTTATGATGTTCGAATTATCTTGAGAAGATACGGACAGCAATCCCCTTTGTTGTGCATTTTGGGATCAAGCTGGGCCTTGGCTCTCGCTTTCTGCCAGAATTAGCAGTGAGATTTCTGGAGTTTGAATTTAGAGAATGGGGAGGGACAAAGTTGACTTATGTTTGTGATGCTATGCAAAGCACGTTGAAGTCATCTGAAATTTTTCTTTATTGGGCTCAAATAGACAGCGTTCTCTCATTTCAGCTTAAAATCATTGTAAGCAGAGAATAAATTCAATGGCTTTGTAACCAAAATCATCTTGAATATTCAGAAACCAAACACTTCTTCCTTTTGCCCACAATTCCAGAACAAACTCATGTGGCAGATTAGTAAAAGACCACAGAATTAAGTAAATCTTCATTTTTTTCTTTTCATATAATAGGCAATAAGGCAATATTATACTTCATAAAAAGGTATACCAGTGCTCAAGAAAATGGAGAAAAATATGAAGCTGAGAAAAATCTAGTAGGAAGGATCAGAGTTTAATTAACAATGATGTATGTGCATAGAATACCAATGTTATGATATTTAGACACCTTTGGTATCTCATGATAGTTGCTACAGTCTTGTTTAAAGAGATCTTCCATAATTTATGGCAATATTAAACTTGTTTAATATTCAAGACTATTAAAGAATTCTCAGAAATTGAAAGTTTTAATTATATTTAAATGTGACATGGAGTCAGTCCCTAAACCATCATTTTTGGAAAAAACAAAAGTTAGATCTAGAGTAAAATTGTTGAAGGAACTGCAGAATTTAATTACATGAAGTCTATGCACTAAAATGTCCATTAACAGCCTTTTAACCTCAGAGAGATTTATATTATGTTCAGTTAATGATTTAATGGCAAGTCAAAGATCTTAACATTTCTTTTAATTTATCAAATTCTAGTTCTCTTTTCTACATGTACAATGTATTGGTCTAATACATGTAATATCATTGAGATAATCATATTCTTATACCTCAGTTTCATCAAATATGGAATAATTATTTCAAATTGTTCAATGTCTGAGATTTGCATTTCAAATGCTATTTATCTCACTTTTAGAATTATACAAGGAATATATAATTATTGTAAAATTTAGAAAGTATAAACATTATGTGAAGAAGAAAAAAATCAAGCATCATCCCACCACTCAGAAATAATCCATTGTTAGTTTTAGTATATATCCTTTTCAGTTTTTCTATGTTTCTTATGTATTATTATAAAATACAGCTCTTTCTCCACACATAAGCTTGCATCTTGGCATTTTTCTTAACATGATACTGAATTTGCCTCTTCTTATTCACACTTAAGTCCACTCTGATCCAACTTTCCACCATTCCAATGAAACGGATGTACCAAATGAGCCCTTTTCTATCTTCATCTTTTCCAGTGACTCAAACTACACTATCTAATATGGCAGCCATTCGCCACATTTGGCTATTAAAATTAAATTAAAAGAAATTCAATTTCTTACTCATGGTAGACATCTTTCAAGTACTTAATAGCCACTCGTTGCTATTGGTGACTGTCTGACAGCATATTTTCATTACTGCAGAAACTTTATTTGGACACTGCTGTTTCAGCAGCCTTTGACAAAGTTGTCCACTCCTTCCTTTCCAAGAAAGTTCCCCCTCCTGGCTTCTATGAAAACATACTTTCCTGATTTTCCTCTTACTTTACTGCTGCCTGTTCTTGGTCTCCTTTCCTGGGTCCCCTTATTTTCATCATAAAAATGTTACCATGTTCTAGATAATCCATAGACCTCTGTTCCTCTCACTCTGTACCCTTATCTAAGGTGATCACATCAAGTCCTACGGATACCCTTACTATGTAGAGTTCTAACAAATAAATGAGACAACTACACATATCCCAATAGAAAAATGTTTGAAGGACAAGAACATGAAATTCACAAAAGAAGGAAGACAAAAGGTAAATCTGTGAAAATAAATTCCATATTATTAAAAATCAAATAAGTTTAAACTAAAAAAACTGTGGTGATATTGCTTCTATAGCTTCTCTATCAAATTGACACGTTTCTTTAAGACTAACTATCCAGTATTGACAAGGAATTGAAATTTTTCATACTTTGCTGCTGAGATTCTAACTTTCCAGAACCTTCAGGTAAGGAAATTAAATAATATGTATGAAAGGTCTTTAAAATACTTGTCAAACATGAAAACTTTGACTCAAAATTCCACTTCTATGAAATTATATTAAAGAAATAATTAGAAACTGGCATAAATTCAATGGAATCCATATGATAATGTGTTTGTTTTCTGTACAGTATTTTTATAGGAAGCATGAATTTATATATCTATACATATAAATAAAGTATTTGCTCAAACAAAGCAAAATCTATCAAGATTTGGCGATTGCCATCAAATAGGGTATCTACATAATACTTGTCCCACTCTTTGTCCACAAGTATGGTGTCCAATCCTCCCTTCAGACATGCCAGGGCTCGTCTCATTTCTGCTTCCCCCCACATACTTTACTTATGAAACTCCACCTCTCCGGATACAATATCTACCGCAGGCTTCCTGAGATGCTGGTAAGTAGAATTCCTGTATAAAGTACGAAAGAGTGGAGAGGGTGGGATAGTAGACTAGTCCTAGTCTTGCCCCAGAATGCACCTTCCTTGAAGTAGAGAGAAGCCTATTCCATTCTCTGACTAGTCTGATCCTTGAGTTTAAGAGCCAGGGTACATATAAGCACGTAGAGATAAAGCATTCCTACCTTTTTACAAGTTGGCATGCTTAATCTAATTTACTGGTAAGTCAGCACGTGATTTTTCAAGCAAAGTTCCTGGTGATAGATTGTCAGTTAAAGATTTTGTTTTAGCTATTATCTTTTGGGGAGTCCTTATAAATATTTTGGTGGGAGATTGAGAGAGGCTGTACTAGGATTCAGTAGCCAAAAGCCATTATAATTTTAAAATCATGAACAACTGTTGATCTTTTTTTCTTCACTGTGAAAGCAATCTTTTAATATTATGGAAGTAGATATAATGATTATACAATTGTTAGGCATCTTAAATACCTTAGAGAAAATAGACTATAATTTTTAAACAGTTTCACTGAGATACAATTCACATATCATACAATCCACCCATTTAAATCTTACAATGAAATGGTTTTTAGTATATTCAGAGTTGTGCAACCATCACCATTACCCAGTTCCAGAACATCCTCATCACTCCAAGAAAGAAACCCCATACCCACTAACTCCCTATTTATCCCTAACCCCCAACTCAAGTTCTAGGCTACTATTAATCTACTTTCTGTCTCTACAGACTTACCTCTTCTGGACATTTCATATAAATCGAATCACACAATATATGGTCTTCTGTGTCTGGCTTCTTTCATTTAGCACAATATTTTCAAGGTTCATCCCTATAGTGGGATGAATCAGTACTTCATTTCTTCTTACTGCTGAATAACATTCTATTGTATGGATATAAAATATTTATCAGTTGGTGCACATTTGGGTTGTTTCCACTTTTTGTCTATCATGAATAACGTTGCTATGAACATTTATATATATATTTTAGATATATGTTTTCATTTCTCTTGGGTATATACCTACGAGTAGAATTGCTATACCATATAGTAACTTTATGTTTAACTTTTTAAGGAACTGCCAAACTGCTTTTCACAGTGGCTTCGCCAATTTACATTCCCACCAGTGATGTAAAAAGGTTCCAATTGCCCCATGTTCTTGCCAAATATTTTTATCTTTCTTTTTTCTTTCTTTCGTTCTTTCTTTTTTCTTCCTTCCTTCCTTCTTTCTTTCTTTTTGTTGTTTTTGTTGTGTTTTGATTCTAGCCATGGTAGTGGGTGTGAAGTGGTATCTCACTGTGGTTTTGATTTGCATTTCCCTGATGACTAATGATGCTGACCATCTTTTCATGTGTTTCTTGGCTATTCATATACCTTCTCTGGAGAAATATCTTTTCATGTCAATAGAATATAATTTTAAAATTTTATGATATTTATTGTCAACAGTCATTGGTGAAAAGATATCTGGAACATATTTGAAAAATAAAATGCTTACTGCATTACATTTTCCTGTTTTTATTGCATTCTGCAGTTGTTTGTGTATTTACCAAAGCTTATCAGAAATACTGTGTGAGATTATTAGAAAACGTCCTAGTTTTCATCTTACATTCCTAATTATATCAGTCTGTCATAGTAGGACCACTTTATTTATGTTATTTAAATAAAAAGTAGGATCAATTTCCTTATTTCTAGAATTTTGAATTAGAAGGTACATTAGATATTATTGTGAATTTAAATTACAAAGTAACTTTAAAACTAATTTCTTAAATCAAATTCATTTTTAACCCAGGAGGAGACTGAATCTATATGTACCAGGATACGTTTTTCTTTGTTTTTAATGATCCACTATCTTAAAGAGAATAGAGAAATTACTTGAGACAGACCGACATAATTTAATCTTAAATTTACTCAGTGCCTATCTCTATTAGGGAAATACTTTATTTCTACTACTTTCTTATTGTAGCCTATTTGTTCCTTCTCCCTCACTTTGTTGCTGCTAAGTCTAGAGGTCATCTTGATTGGGCCATGTGCTCTTACTACCCCCAAGTGGCTTCTAACTGACCTACAGCTGGACCCACTAATAATAAGGAACTTAACCACATTGAGAAGCAACTCATTTCGTATTTGGACAGCTTTGACCTCAAAGCAGATTATTTTCCTACTTCTCAAGTCATTCTGATTTAACAAAAGAAAATGAGGACAGGTTGTTTGAGAGGAAATTCAATTTTGAGTGCAACTGTTTACAGCAAGGCCTAGAATGGAAGTGAAATTCTTTCTGCTCTTCCTTGCATACACATGCCCTTTAAGTGTGCTCTGAGGGCTGGCCAGTTGGCTTCATGGCCCATACTCTCTCCGTCTTCAATTTCTAGCCCCTCTCAGACCCACTTATTTGCCTTCTCAGTCCAGCCACTATCTCTGGCGAATAAGCAATCAGCCAGTAATAGAAGTGCTTACTTAGAGAGAAGAGGCAGTGTCCCCAACACTATTTTTCCAAACACCTTTCTAGCATCTTTCTTTGTTATCTGTTCTATGCAATATAAACTTTTTCACATTAATCAAATGAACTGTATGTGCCCCTCTAGAAATCTCTCTGCTGATTATTGGCCTCAAGTAAGAAATTTAAAATAGGATCCTTTTGATGGTAAATATTAAAGGAGGTGGAGGGAAGTATTTCAAATCACTCTCTGAATTCTTCTTAATATGTGGTTGGTGAACACAGCAGAAATTCAGTGGTTCATTATTCAAACTTGCGTGGGTGTGGCTGTGGGTGTAACTGTCTATGCTCTTCTCAATTAGCATTAAGTGTAGCGCACAAGAACAAATACTTATTAACTGGAATATTAATCTTTCCTTAGTAATAAAAAAAGTTTTAATCATAGCCTGGAGGATGGGGAATCTAGGGTCACAAAAATCATTTAAAACAAAAACTGAACTCATACAGAAGTTTGCTGCAGATATAAACTTCCCCTAGTGTGCTGTTATTCTAAGAAGCCTGCCTTCCTGTTCTGTACCATTCCCTGAAGGTGGCACCCTTTCCACAAACTAACTTCTCTGGACTCCAAAAAGTAGGCACTTCCATCTTGCCAATATACATAATACTGAAAAGGTCAAACCACTACAGAAAACCACCTTATATCACAGAAATCTATTAAGCAAGAAAATCAGATACTTTCTGCTCATCTCAAAGATGACAACAAAAAGAGAAACTGAGAGGAAAAAGTCTCATTGTATAGCTGCGGAATCAAACCTTTAACAAGAACCAGAAGAACAGATAAAGACGATTGTGTCTTAAAGACTCACTTTCATGCTTTCTCAAAAAATAAACTAAAATGCTTCAAAATTTCTGCCTGCTAATTGGACCTGTGAACCAAGAGGGGCGGTCAGGGCACAAAGAAGAGCATCTAAAATGTGAGTTTTTAAGAAGAAATTATCCTATAATTACTCTTGCTGTTCCTTGCTTAAAATGACCCTTTTCAGAGGTTCCACATCTCCTTAAACAGTTCTGGGCAAAGAATAACATTTTAGTGTTTCATAAATGTCTCAGAAATGCCAAGTAGTGCAATTTGTTCCTGGATTTGCTTGAATTATGTACTTTATAATCAGTGAAAAAAAAAATAAAAGCAAATCCAAACCTTATCTACTCTTGGAACTAACTGGGTATAACATGTATTTTGTCTGCTCTGGCCCACACAGGAACAAAATGTCAGAGGCCAGTTTTTAGGATGGGGAGTAGACATTATAACGTCGGGCTGCATAGACACAAACTTGAAAAGCCACCAAAACTGTGACTCAGGATATCAAAAGTTTGAGACCAATTTGTTTTGTAATAGCAATACAAAAGGGAACAAGGGTCTTCTCTGACAAACTCTGTATACCTTAGTCACAAATAATTCCTTAATTCCTGTAAGAGTGCAGTTTTAGCTCCACCACGACTGTGCAGAATTCTAAACCCTGACGGAAACCGGACTTCAGACTTCATAGGACCATTCTGGTTTTGAAATGAAGAATGAAGGCTGAGGTAAGCGTAGGCCTGCCTTCATAATGGGCAAAAAAACTCTATTTTCTTTCCATTTCATTCCCTTTACTTATGATTATGTATTTCGACCAGAGTTGGCAAACTACAGCCTGGGCAAAATCTGGCCCACCACCTGTTTATGTAGATAAAGTTTTATTGGAACACAGCCAAGCCATTCATTTATGTATTCCCTATGGCTGTTTTTGTACCACAACCTCATGGTTTAGTAGTTGCAACAGAAATTGCCTGGTCTGCAAAACCAAAAATAATTTCTTTTACAATAAAAGTTTGCCAATCCCATACTAGATTACAATATTCATGCCCTACCCTCAAGAAGGTAAGTTGCATGGCAGCATGGAATATATATATATATATATATATATATATATATATATATCTTCCATTATTAGATTCAATAGATAGAAAATTACTCTGTGAAGTTGCTGTAAAGCCTTAACATCTGTACTCATCTTGGTATGCACTGGGAACCAAAGTTCATGGACCAACACCATTGAGCGGATTCCACTCTGAGGAATGATGTTGTAGGTAGAAGAGATTTCAAACAGAAAGAAAACTAACCTGGTTTCCATTGAACAATAACATGTATTTTGGGTTGGTAGATGAGCTGGTCAATGGGTGCAAAACTCAAAAAAGAACGGATGAGAGGGAAGGGCCTGTTTGGGTTCAAAGAGAGGGAAAAGGGCCCAGGAAAAAGGAGAGCTGGCTGAAGTGTAAAGAGAAGAATAGTAGTTAAGAAATTCCATGGGCTAGGGACAATGTGTGATGACACTTTTAACTTGTTTTCTTTGTTGGGTTGTGCTAATTCCCAGACCTTCAATAGTGCGCTATACACAATAGCTGCATGTTGGTGGTGCTTGGAAACTAAGGCTGGAGAAGCAACTGAAGCAATGGCTTAACATATAAATCACATTTGTTTTCACAGTCCATGCATGTAGATCTGTCTTAGACTCTATGACTATGACAATGATGGTCATCATTTAGGAAGTACTTGGTGTGTATCAGGGACTCTGTATGCATTATCTTATATAATATTTACAGCCCTGTAATGTATGCACTATTATCATCATTCTCATTTCACAACAGAGCAATGAAGACTCAAGGTTTAATAACTTGCTAAAGGGAGATTTGTGGAAGCGGGGTGTGAATCCAGGTAGTGTGATTCCAGAACCTGGTGTAGAAGAAGCAGAATTCATTGTTTAATAGAAATGCCTTCTGTTTTTGTTTTATTGTGTTTTGTTTAGTTTTGTTATGTAACGATGGTCGGAATAGTTGCAGAGATTCTCTGATTTGGTCACAGCGCTACAAACACCAACTTTCCCCTACCCCTCCATCTTTGTGACAAAAAACAAATGAGTATCTCTAAGTACTAAATTCTCCAAAGGGTAAGTGCTGATTCAAGAGAAGATTTTGAGGAGGTGAAAATTAATAACGACAACTGCAGAGATAATGACAAATGCTTCAGAGAATGTGTGGGCATTAGATTTGGTCATCTTTGCTAGAGAAGTTTCAGTGGAAGGGTGAAACCTGATACCTAACAGTGGAAGGTTAAAAGAGAATGAATGTGCCAAAGACATCATGAGAGAAAAAAGAAATCTATAGATCAATATTCCTTATGAAAATAGACATAAAAATCCTTTAAAAAATTCTTGAAAACCAAATTCTGTTCCCTAAGACCAGGAACAAGACAAGGATGCCTGCTCTTCCCACTTCTATTCAATATTGTACTGGAGGTTCCAACCAGGGCATTATGAAAGAAAAAGAAATAAAAAGCATTCAAAATGGAAAGAAAACAGTAAAACTATCTTTATTCACAGATTTCATGAACTTATACCCCCAAAATCATAAGAAATCTGGAAAAAACGATTAGAAGTAATAAACAAATTCAGCAAGTTCTGAGGATACCAGAACAATATACACAAATTGTACCACTATATACAATTGCATTGTAATACAGACAAGATATTGTATTCCAAAGCAATTCCTACACAATGAACAATCTGACAATCAAATTAAAAGAACAATTTCATATAAAACTAAAAAGTGTGAAACACTTAAGAGTAAATTTAACCAAGGAGATGTAAGACTTACAAAAATTATAAAATATCATTGAAATAAATTAAAGACATGTAAATATAAAGAGAGCCCATGTTCAAAGACTGGAAGACTAATATTGTTAAGAGGACAATACTCTCTCCATTTATCTACAGATTCACAGCAAATCCTATTGAAATCTTAGCCATCCTTTCTTGTGGAAATAGACAAACTGATACTAAAGTTCATATGGAAATATGAATGGCGAAGACAATTTTGAAAAAAAAAAACCAAGTTTGAGGACTCACATTTTCCATTATGAAAATTTAAGCTCCTGGAATCAAGATTGTTGGTAGAGGCATAAGGATAGTGCTCTCTCATTCTCATTCTCTCTCTCCCTCTCTCTTCTATTCAACATATACATATACATATATATAAAATTATACACACACATATATAAATTTATATATATATAAAATTATATATATATAATTACATACATATAAAATTGAATTCTTATATATGGAATAGAATTGAAAGTATAGAGATAAACCTACACATTATAGTCAATTGATTTTCAACAAGGATGCCAAGACAATCCAAAGGGGAAAGAATAATCTTTTCAAAAAATGATTCTGGGACAACTGGATATTCACATAAAAAAAAATGACTTTGGAACCTTACTACACAATATACAAAATTTGATTCAAATTGTGTCAAAGATGTAAATGTAAGTTAAAACTATGAAATTCTTTAAAGAAAATACAGGCATAAATCTTCATGACTTCGGATTTGGCAACTTTTTTTTGTTAAATATAACACCAAAAGCACAAATAATAACAACAACAAAAAAAAACCTAGATAAACTGGGATTCATTGAAATTAAAACTTTTGTGCTTTAAAATATAATAGGGAAGAACAAACCTGACTCCATATTAGATGTGCTCCTTTAGCTGTAACCCTGTGCTCTGCTTCCTGTGCTTAGTCTTGCTGGTTCTGCACCTTTTGTGAAAGAACGTTGCCTAGAGCCTGAAACAGACAGGACAGCCCACTCTCAAGGCTCTGACCTTTAAGGGTATAACACTTTTCTATTCATATAGAGATAAAAAGTTGCAGAACAGAGAATATCATTCGTCTTGTTGGAGGTTTACAGGAACATTGTGACCTGGCCTTCATGGACACCTGCAAGAACAAAGGACTCTGACACCAAAAAGTTTGCAACAACCAACCACACCCCCTCCCCTTTTTAGTATAAAAGGAGGATGAATTCTGACTTGGTTTAGATGGTTCTCTAGGACAATAGTCCATCTTCCTGATCTGCTGGCTTTCAGAATAAGGTTGTTATTCCTTGCCCCAACACCTCGTCTCCCCATTTACTGGCCTGTCGTGCAGTGAGCAGAATGAGTTTAGACTCCATAACAAAAAGACAATATTTTTAAAAGTGAAAAGACAACTCATAGAATGAGAGAAAATATTTGCAAGTCATATATCTGATAAGGATCTAATATCAAGAATATATAAAGAACTCTCATAACTCAATAATAAAAATACAAATAATTTTGAAATGGGCATAAGATTTAAATAGACATTTCTCCAAAGCAAATATACAAATATCTGCTAAGCACATGAAAAGATGCTCAATATCATTAGCCATCAAGGAAATGCAAATCAAAACCACAATGGGATACATGTGCACCTACTAGGTATGCCTATCAAAATGACAGATGATAACAAAAATTGGTAAGGATGTGTAGAAATTGGAACATTCCTACATAACTAATGAGAATGTAAAAATGTGCAGATGTTTTGGAGAACAGTTTGGCTGTTCCTCAAATTTTAAACATAGTTACCATATGACCCAGCAATTCCACTGCTAGGTATATAACCAAGAGAATTTAAAACGCATGTCCACACAAAAACATGTACACAAACATTCATAACAGCATTATTCACAATAGTCAAAATGTTGAAACAACTTCAGTGCAGTTAACTGATAAATGTATAAACAAAATATCGTATACCCATAAATGGAATATTATTCAACCATAAAAAGGAATCAAGTACTGATTTGTGCTATAGCATTGACGAACTTTGAAAACACGCTACGTGAAAGAAGCTAAACACAAAAGACCACATATTATATGATTATATTTCTATAAAATGTCCAGAATAGGTAATTAGTGATTGTGAAGCTTGGGGTGGGAGGGGAGATTGGGTAGTGACTGTTAATGGGTATAGGGTTACCTTTTGGGGTAATGAACACATTCTGGGTTGGACAGTGGTGATGGTTATGAATATATTAAAAACCACTGAATTGTATATTTTAAAGTGGTGACTTTTATATTATGTGAACTACATCTCAATTTTTAAAAAGGAATGGACTGCAAGAAAATGGGGAAAGTGCACATGTATTACAAGTTTAATCATTCTGAGACTACAATGTAGTAGAGAACTAGAGCAATTCCCCAATAGAAGACCAGGGTCAACTAAAAAATTACAAAATGAGGAAGCTTAGATATGTTCCAACAGGAAAAGAGAGACCAAAAAACAAACAAACAAACAAACAAAAAAACCCAAAACTGGATGGAGACAGAGAACGCACTTCTAACTGCTTATCTCTAACTAAAGTAGAGAATATTAGGGATGCATAAATGCATTTGGTTTCCTTTCTATATAACATCAGTAGCTACTGAGCCCAAATGGAGAAGAGTAAAATGATCCAATTAATCTTTCCACGTGTAATATTTTTGATACATGTGCATGATTTAGTTTCTTTATAACAAATGCACACAGAGATTTAACAGTTGCCATTTCATAATAGATATAAAATTGATAGCATCCAAATAAATGAAAATGAGAAGAATGGGTTGAACTGGGTTTATTAATTTTCCAATGTTGAAAGGGAAGGAAAAAGCCCTTGTAAATATTGTATGTTGATGCTGCATATGATAAAGGTAACACATTGTTATGTTTTCAGAATAGCAGTTTTTCTCATGCCACTTCTCAAAGTATAAATCATACATCATTTGTTTGCCTTGTAAAAATTTTTTTCCCCCTGAGAATGTGACATTTTACTGATTTGCCTTAAAGCTCCCTGGGGATGAGATGAGACCCTCTACAACAGAAAACCGAATCCAGAGCTGGAAATAGAACTTACAAAAGGATAGAGGAAAGCACAAGTGTAGCCTCAAAAGGTGCATCCTGGCCTTTTTCTGTACAGTTCCAACACTGCCTTTTCACATTAGTGATTTGACAAGAACCAGAGCCCAGAAATCTGTCCCAGTTCTGTACTAGGGGAAAAATAATCTTCCCTTCTAGGTTCTCCTTCTAGGAGACCGAAACTTCCCTGTAATAAAAAGACAGACTAACAAGAGAAAAACAGAAGTTTAGTAACATGTCTACCTCCAGTGTACATGGGAGAGACCCAGGAAAACTGAGTAGCTCCTGGAAACGGCCCAAGCCACCACCTTAAATTTCATCTCAAGCTAATGACAAAAGAAGATGTTGGTGGAGTGGGGATGGGGGTGGGCAGGGAGCCAGTTACTGGAGGTTATCAGGCAAAGCACAGTAAACAAAGGTATGGTTGTTATGCAGATTTAGGTAATTGCTTTCTCCACTGATAAGAGTTTCTAGAGATTGGGTCATCCTCCTCTTCCTGGTACAGCCAGGAAGACACTTACAATTGGAAACTTCCCTCATAAATGTTAATTTCTCTTACAAATGGGTAACTTTTACTCTGTTTTCCAGAGCTTCTCCTTTATCGGCTGTCTTAAAGAGAAATGGACTGAAATAATCCTTATGCCACAGAGGCATATTTTGGAGTGGCAAATTCTGCTCCTCTTCAGTTGAATGAGATCTGATCATGACAAATACTTTAAGAAGAACCAGTGATTTTGGATTATCCCAAGGACAAAAGTTAACCAATAGATGTTCTTCATATGTTGAATATTTAAGCAGATGTCCCTTCATGTTCTTTTAAGGCTTCAGGCCATATAGAAATAGAAACAGACCCACTATCTTGTCTTAGATTAATATGTGCTACTATCAACAGGGCATTATGATAAACCAGCACTGATTGTGTAAATAGATTCAACTCTCTTCCCTACTCCCTCACCAATTATAGTCAATTAAAAAAATCTCTATGGTATACCAGGAGAGGAAGGTGGGGTAGTGGGCGGTGGAGAGAGAGAGATGGATTTTGCTTGTCACCGGAGATCAATTTAAATGGTGAACATTCTTGTTCTCTCACCCTATAACAGAGCTGTGTGGCAATGCAAAGCAATCTGTATGTGGGTGTACTGCTATTATGTTTGTCCCAAAATAAGCCCAAATAGATTTGAAGCCATAGAATTTCAAAATCTTGAGAAGCTCTGAAAACTCAACAGGATTGATTTTTAAGAACTTCTGATTAAGAAGTGAGTTTTGTAAAACAGATTTCTGTCTAGTTTTAAAGACTCTCTGCTGTTTAACTATACTCATTTCAGACTAATCGAGTTTGGCATTTTGCTAATTAAAGTCATTTGGAGCTGAAGCACATTCTCAGAAATCTTAACAGACTGAAAATTCAAGGCATCTATACATTAATATCTTCATCTATTTCCTTAAATTTAGCTCTTTCTGATTATATTCTTGAACAATATATTACTCCACTGGTACTTCACTGATGCTCATTTGCGATGAATAATTTTGGGATTTAGCTAATGCTCCGACTGGCAGTCGGAGTGGGAGGCCAACTGGTTTTGGAGTTTTCAAAATTCTTTATTCAATGCCTTTTATTTATCAACTGGTATCATCCTTCTTCCTTCCCCCATATCTATCTATCTATCTTCATCATCATCATTATTATCTATTATCTAGCTCTCTCTATATATATTATAAGTATATATATAAGTTTCAGGTGTACAGCATTATAATTTGACATCTATATACACTACAAAGTGATGACTACCACAATTCTAGTTGCCATCCATCACTACATACTTGACCTCCTTCACCCACATCTAACCCCCTTCCCCTCTGGTAACCACTAATCTATTCTCTATATCTATGAGCTTGCTTTTGTTTTATTTCATCTGTTTGTTTTCTTAGATTCCATATGTGAGTGAAATCATATGGTATTTGTCTTTCTCTGTCTGATTTAATTTTATTTAGTATAGTACCTTCAAGGTCCATTCATGATGTCACAAATGACAAGATTTCATTCATTTTCATGGCTGAGTAGTATTCAATTGTGTATATATACCACATCTTCTTATCCCTTCATTTGTTGATGGACATTTGGGTTCCTTTTATGTCTTGGCTACTGTAAATAATGCTGCAGTGAACAAAAGGGCACATATGTCTTTTCATGGTCCTCAGGTAAATACCCAGATAGTAGAATAGCTGAGTAATGTGGTAGTTCTATTCTTAATTTTTTGCGGAATCTCCATACTGTTTTCTAAAGTGGCTCCACCAATTTACAGTCCTACCAACAGTGTTTGAGGGTTCCCTTTTCTCCACATCCTCTCCAACATTTTTTATTTCTTGTCTTTTCAACAACAGCCTTTCTAAGAGGTATGAACTGATATCTCATTGTGGTTTTAATTTGTGTTTCCTTACTAATTAGTGATGTTAAACATTTTTTCATGTGCCTGTTGGACATCTGTATGTCATCTTCAGAAATATGTTTATTCATATCTTGTGCCCATTTTTAAATTGGATTGCTTGTTTTTTTGATGTTGAGTTGTATGAGTTTGTTATATATTTTGGATGTTAACCCTTATCTAATGTGTAATTTGCAAATATCTTCTCTCATTCAGTAGGCTGTCTTTTCGTTTTGTTAATGGTTTACTTTGCTGTGCAGGAGCTTTTTAGTTTGATGTAGTCCCATTTGTTTGTTTTTTGTTTTGTTTCTCTGATTTTTGGAGTCAGTTTCACAAAAACATAGCTAAGACTGATGTCAACAAAGTTATCTGCTATGTTTCCTTCAAGGAATTTTATGGTTTCAGATCTTACATTCAAACCTTCAATTCATTTTGAATTAATTTTTTGTGTATAGTGTAAGAAAGTGATTTGATTTTATTCTATTGCATGAGGCTGTCCAGTGTTCCCAACATCATTTATTGAAGAGACTATTCTCCATTGTACGCTTTTTTGCTCCTTTGTCATAAATTAATTGTTCATATATGTGTGGGTTTATTTCTGGGCATTCGATTCTGTTCCATTAATCTGTCTGTTTTTGTGACAGTACCATACTGTTTTGGTGCCAGTATATACTGTTTTGATTACTACAGACTTGTAGTATACTTTGAAATCAGGAGGCATGATACCTCCAGCTTTGTTCTTTCTCAAGATTGTTTTGCCTATTCAGGATCTTTTCTGATTCCTTACAAAGTTTAGAATTTTTTGTTCTAGTTCTGTGAAATATGCCATTGGAATTTTGATAGGGATTGCACTGAATCTGTAGATTGCTTTGTGCAGTGTGGACATATTAATAATATTAATTCTTCCAATCCATGAACATGGAATATCTTTCCATTTATGTCCTCTCCAATTTCTTTCATCAGTGACTCATAGTTTTCAGTGTACAGGTCTTTCACTTTCTTGGTTAAATTTTTTCCTGGGTGTTTTTCTTTTGATGCAATTGTAAATTGGACTGTTTTCTTTATTTCTATTTCTGATAGTTCATTATTAGTGCACAGAAATGGCACAGATTTCTGTGTATTGATTTTGCATCCTGCAACTTTACTGAATTCATTTATTAGTTCTAACAGTTTCTCATGGGAATTTTAAGGTTATATATATGTAGTAGCATGTCATCTGCAAATAGCAACAGTTTTACTTCTTCCTTTACTATTTGGAGAACTTTCATTTATTTTTCTTCCTAACTGCTGTGCCTAGGACTTTCGATACTATGTTGAATAGAAGTGGCGTTCTTGTCTTGTTCCTGATCTTAGAGGAAGATCTTTCAGCTTTTCATCACTGAGCATGATGTTATTAGCTGTCAGTTTGTCATATATGGCCTTTATTATGTTGAGATACTTTCCTTCTATACACACTGTTGAGAGTTTTTATCATAAACAGATGTTGAATTTTTGTCAAATGATTTTTCTGCATGTATTAAGATGATCATGTTTTTTATCTTTCACTTTTTTAAAGTGATATATCATGTTGATTGATTTGCAGATGTTGAACCATCCCTGCACCCCTGAAATAAACCCCACTTGATCATAGTGTATGATCCTTTTAAAGTATTGATGAATTCAGTGTGCTAATGTTGTGTTAGGGATTCTTGCATCTACATTTGTCAAGGATATTTTCTTTTTTATGGCGTTGTTGTCTGCTTTTGGTATCAGCATAATGCTGGCTTTGTAAGATGTATTTGGAATGTTTTCCTCCTCTTCAATTTTTTGGTAGAGTTTGAGAAGACTAGGTATTAGGTCTTTTGTTGAATGTTTTGTAGAATTCTTTAATGAAATCATCTGGTCCTGGGCTTTTGTTTGTTGGGAGATTTTTGATTACTGTTTCAATTTCCTTACGAGTAATCAGTCTGTTTAAATTTTCTATTTCTTCATGATTCAGTCTTGGAAGACTGTATGTTTCTAGGAATTTACCCATTTTTCCTAGGTTGTCCAATTTGTTGGCATAATTCATAGTAGTCTCTTATGCTCCTCTTCTGCTCCTTTGTATTTCTGTGGTATCAGTTGCAATTTCTCATTTTTCATCTCTGATTTTATTTATTTGAGTGCGCTCTCTTTTTTTCTTGGTTGGTCTAGCTAAATGTTTATTGATTTTATCTTTTCAAAGAACCTGTTCTTAGTTTCACTGATCTTTTCTTTTCTTTTTAGTCTTTTTCATTCTGGTCTTTATTATTTCCTTCTCTTTACCTTTTCTAGTTCTTTAAGGTGTAAACTTAGATTATTTATTTGGGAGTTTTATTCTTTCTTGGCATAGGTGTATATTGCTATGAAATTCCATCTTAGATATGCTTTTGCTGAATGCCATAGACTTTTTGGCATGTCGTATTTCTGTTTTCATTTGTCTCTAGGTATATTTTGATTTCTACTTTTATTTCTTTGATGATCCACTGGTTGTTCAGTAGCATATTGTTTAATCTCCACATTTTTGTAGAGTAACCAGTTCTAAAGTGTCCATTTAGTTTTTTATAGATTCTATTTTTCTGTGTAATTAACTATTAATCTTTTCTTCCCTTTTTCCACCTTTTTCTCCATGTGCTTTATTTTTTTTTTCATTTTTATTTTTTTCTGATTTTTAAAATTGGAGTAGAGTCAGTTACAATGTGTCAATTTCTGGTGTACAGCATGTTTCAGTCATACATATACATACATACATTCCTTTTCATATTTTTTATTATAGATTTCTACAAGATATTGAATATAGTTTCCTGTGTTATACAGAAGAAATTTTTTTTTGTAGTTTTTCTTTGTTCCATTCTTCTTCACATAAGACATCCTATGTAAATAGTAGCCTGTTGTAAGTTGATAGCAATTTAAATTTGAACACAGGACAAGTAGAATCTAATGATATGGTTAAAATATGTGTGATTATACTAAAATAGAGAAGAGAGAAGGAATGGGAAATAAACAAATTTGTAGAAATAATAGTCAAAATGTTTCCAAATGTTTCCTTATCCCATAAGATTCATAATACTCAGCAAACTCCAAACAGGATAAATGCAAATAAAAAACTTAGTTTCATCACAGTCAAACTGCTGAAAACTAGAATGAAGATAAAGTCTTCAAAGCATCTGGAGAAAAAGACATGTTATCTTCAAAAGAAGAGCAAAAAGATGGAGAGCTGACATTTCAATAGAAACTATGAAAGCCAAAAGCCAATGAAGTGACATCTTTAAAAATGCAGAAATACTTCTGACATAGAATTCTAAACCTAGGAAAAATATTCTCCAAAAATAAAGGAAAATAAAGGCATTATCAAAGAAGCAGAAGATAAAAGAATTCACTGACAACAAACCTATATTTAAAGAAATACTAAATGAAGTTCTTCAGACTGAGAGAATAATCCCAGAGAGAAGGAAAGAACAGCAGGAAGGAATGGAGAGCATCTGAAAAGGTACATGTGTAGATAAACTATTTTGACCCATTTTGGTACTTTCAAGCCCAATTTAAACTCTAAGGAGTTCCTTAAGTGTGAAGATCTAGAGTATAATAATATTAGGCTAGAAGTGACCTTTGAAACCATTTAGTCCAACTCAGCTTATTGGACAGATATGGTAAATAATTTCACAGATGAGTTAGTAATCTACTTTAATGATTCTAACCTTTCAGTCCCAAATGTTTTCAGCTCCAGGCCATTCACTAATTTTTAGGCCTCTAACGTCTCCTGGGAAAATCTGTTATTATCATATACAGCTTCTCATTACTCAACAGCTCCTATGCTGCCTGTGCCTGCTTAACTATGTAAGATTTTCTGCACTAAGAGGCTTCAAGATACAGACTCTAATCCTTTTGAACTGTATGGAATGTCAATCTGTTGTAATCTTTTGGATCCTGCATGATAGATCTTGTCTAAAGTAAATTCCACCTTTGTAGATGAACAGGTACTAGTGCTAAGGTCTCTTCCTCAGACAAGTTGAAGGTAGGCAGATATAATATTTTCTTGTAAAAGTGTTTGTACTTGGAGATTAAAGTGACGTTCTTATGTATTACTTATGGTAGCTAGGAGGGTATTGAACTATCAAAATCACAGCCCTGACAGGCTGCCCCAACCTGTCCCTCAGGCTGGTGAGTGGTACAATTTGATCAGTCAGTAACTAACATTTAGAATGTTTTATGCCATATAATATTGGACACAAAGGACCTTTTTTCTAATCTAGTGGTTTGAATAAAATAACGTTTTGTAAACCAGATGTTTCATATTTGTTCTTCTTTTGGATATAGTAAGTTTTTGCAAAGTTGACTGATTTTGACCAAATTTCACTCATTAATAAAAGCTATTTAATTTAATGTATTATAAATAAATAAACAAACAAATAAATAAATAAATAAATTTAAAACATCTATTTAATTTACTGTTTTGAAACTAAGTGGTAGCCAATCAACTTTTCATACGGACATATCCTCTATGACTTTACTGTCCACAGTGCATGGAACCTCTATCCTTTGATAGGGCTGATTACTATCTTGGAAAGGACACACTGTCTGATACACTACCTGCTGCTATAGTTGCCTGCATTTCCCTAGTATATGAAACAGGTATCTAGCAGCCAAGGATCCTCTAATTCTGGAAAAGGTCTTTTTTAATTTGTTTCTTTTTGTGATCTGGACCATCACGGTGGGGGGGGGTATCAATTATTCCTTCATTTAATGATTTTTTCCTACATCCTTTATTGAGAAAATGATAACATAATATTAGATATAGAGAGGTCATTTTATTTGTACATAAGGACTATCTGGATTCAAATACTGGTTCTGCTACTTACTAGGTAGTAAGTGAGATGTGGGGCAAACAGCTTTAACACTGTGAGACTTAATTTTCTCTTCCTGAAAATGGAAGTAGCTACTATAAGAACAAATAAACTATTGCCTAGTATTTACATTCCTGGGTAAGGGAGAGATTGAGACAGTATTATATACAAACTTTCAGTCTATGATTCTATGTGTATCATAGCAGGACTATCTTCTTATCCTATCATTTGAATGAAATAAGAAAGCCATAGGATTGGCAGAAACTGAACATCAATATTCATGATGCTTATGCATGGAGACAGAGCATTTATGGTATTTTCTTAAGCTGTTATGTCTGCTTTATAATGAGTATCCCAGAATAAGCAAACGGCTAGATTTTTAAGTCTCCAAAGAACTATTCAGCTCTATGAATCTGTCTGAATTTAAATAATGAAGCTCTGCATGCACAAAAAGGAAACTCAAGGAAAAGGGAGTGAAGAAAATAGTGTGCTTATATGGAGACATTTTAAGAGCAATTCTCCTGCTTGTTAAAATCCAAAGTTTGCAAATTCACACAGAGATACATCTATGCCATAAATGATCATCAGAAGTCCAGTGAAATGAAATCCCCCTTATGCCTTCTAGGTCCTCAAAAGGGGCAAAGGTAAAGGTAAGGTGGAATTTTGGGTTCTAACTTCTGGGATGCTTCACCAATGTCTGCAAACAGATCTTTTAGAAATACTAGAGTTATATTTGAAGTCCAGCTGCACATTCTTTATATGCATACGGTCAGAGGGAGGCAGAAAAAAATGCAAGGAAGTGAATATTGTATTCAGCATGAAAATATCCTGGCTCCTTTACTCTTGAAAGGATCTTGGTCTAAGGTAATGTTTAATTGTAAGAGTAGAATTAACTCATAACCAGGATCCTCTCTATATGAGACTTTTTAGAAATACCTTTACGAAATGGACAGTGTTTTCTTAAGGATGTTGAATGTACATTGCGTTTTCAACATTTGGAACTGCTGGATTCAAGGGCACAGTCAGCCTATGACAACTTAAAGTTAGCCATAAGTACATGGACAAAGGTTTATCTGCACTTTGAACCAGAGAGCCCAATCTGAATGCTGAAGGTGAGTCCAGAGAAACCAAGATTCTGTGGGTCAAGGATCTTAGGTTCTAACAAGAAATCACAAGATAGACATTTCTCAGAGTTCTCTTCACCTTACATAAATCCTACCTAATAACAAAAGTCTTGATATCTGGCATTCAGAGCAATTTATTTTATTCAAAGAATGCTACCACACACAAAATCTCATTTCCAAGTCTTCATTGCATGTTACGATTTTCAATATAATAAAAATTCAGGACAGTGAAATAACGTACAGCTTTCTTCTACCTGTAGCAGAAACCATTTACAGTAGCCACAGATAAAGAATACTTTCTTAGGTGCATACAACTACTCTTTCTTTTAGGCTGAACACTTCGGCAACGTGAGTAAAATTGTCTAATGGTTGAGTGTATGTGTGTGTGTGTATGTGTGTGTGTGTCTGATGTTCATAGCTTCATATTATTTTATTATTTATCACCATTACTTCTTTGGCTAGATTGTTCAAAGCCTTAAGATGCTGTATTTAGTAGTCTTTTGTGGAAATGGCCTAGGGCCGTACATGCCATTTCTAACCACTTAATTATTTTCATATATATGTTTAGCATTCATGTTTTCCCACTTAGGCACTTGACGTACTGTGAAAATTGCCCCTGTTCTCCTCATCTTAACAGGATTCTTGGCTTCTTAGGCCCAATATTTAACTTAACAAACATTATTGAGCCTTATAATTTCCCAGGCACTTAGGCTGTGATGGTTAATAAGACATGCTTCCTATCCTCAAATAGCTCAAAATCAAACTGGAGAAACAAGCACATAGACATCTAACTAGAACACCAACACATAAAAGCACCAAAACTGTCCCAGTACGTTGAAAGTGCAAAATTAAATAGTAAAGTAGATTATCTTATTGAGTAAATTTTAAGAAATATAAAACTTTCTCTCATCACTTGACTTATCAATTACAGCTTAATACAACTCTGGTATTGTAAATACTCTTTTTTTCTAGTATGCTTCTTTGTATATTTCTGCTATGTTTTTCTTGGAATCAGATTCTTTTGAGAGTGATACAAGCCTTAGGACTCCAGGCTCATCATCTAACAATTCCACTAGGAATTGACTTTTCTCAGGTTCTCTTCAATACATGCATTAGGAGCCCATAGTCACTATTAAGGTTCTCTTAGGGAACTGTTAGAGGTCATTTAAAATGAAGGTCGTCAATTTTTTTGCTAACTTCAAGATTAGCTCAGTTATTTTCAACATTAACTATATAATGGAATCACCTCAGGAACTTAAAAATGCTGATGCCTGCATGCTTCCACCTCCCCTCTCCCAACACACACACACACACACACACACACACACACACACACCCCTTCCCCACTGGGATTCTAATTTCATTGGTCTAGGGTGCTGCCTGGGCACTAGAATTCATGAAAGCTCCCCCAGGTATTTCTAATGTGTACCCAAAGTTGAGAAATATTTTACTAATTCTATACTATTTCCTGTGATTTGCATACATTTTTCTTCCTCTATACATGACTGAAAGATTATAAATATTGAAGGATTGAAGACCTCCACCCTTATGCTCAGAGTACAAATATAGTTCATGATAAATTTCTCTCAAATTATGGGCTTCCTTGCCTTCTAATTTTGTGCAGTTATATAAAAACAAGTCAGCAAATTTTTTTTACACTCCTTCCACCAAGACTGGAAGTCTTTGCGCCTTCCACTTTAATTTAGGTTGACCTTAGTGATATATGTACTACAAATAGAATATAATGGGAATGCATGGTATGACAGAGCCATGAAGTTTCTGCCTGGTTCTCTTTGAGTAATCACACTATAAGCCCTGAGCCATCATATGAGAAGTCTAACCATCCTGAAGCTGCCATTCTTTGAAACAGCCAGATCATTTGGAGAGATTACCTACAGCAGTTTGGTCAGTAGTTCTAGTCTTCAAATCATTCCAGTTAAGATGCAAGACATATAAGTAAAGAAACTTCTAGATGATTCTTCTCTTGCCTACGATTGAGTCACCCAAGCCTGTGAATCTTCCCAGATGAAGTCCCTGATATTGTGGAACAGAGACAAGTCATTGCTGCCATTCTCTGCTCAAATTTCTGACCCACAAAATCATGAAAAGTACAGAATTTGGCACCTGGAAAGAAAATACTGCCAAATCAAATATGTAGCATTGGTTGTGGGACCATGTAATGCATAGAAACTGGAATGGTTCTAAGACTACTGATGGAAGCCTGATGGGCCTCAAGGAGATTGGCAATGTGGGATTAAAGAACAGTGTGGAAAATGTAACTGAAAGCTGGAAGAAGAGTCTTGATGTGTAGTGGCAAAAAGCTGACCAGAACCATCATTTATGGTTGTGTGGAAAATAAAAAATGTACTTATGAACTATTGATCTGGCTAAATATTTCCAGAAAGGATGTCAAAAGCATCAATTGTACTTTTCTTGTTAGCTCAGTATCATAAGGCATGTTTAGAAAAGGCAAGCTAAAGGAGAAATTAAGTTTCAAGCAGAATTTATAGTAAAGAATCAATAATGATACATTTGAACATAAACCTAGTTATAACTCTTAGTTTCCTAATAGAAGGTTATCAAAGTAAGAAAGGACTTGCATTAGATAGATAGATAGATTTGTTATAAGGAATTGGCTCACATGATTATAAAGACCAAGTCTCAAGATCTGTGGTCAGCAAGCTGGAAGCCCAGGAGAGCCCATGACATAGTTCCAGTCTGAAGGCCAGGAGGCTTAAGACCAAAGAAGAGCTAATGTTTGAGTCTGGGCCTTAAGTCAGGGTAAAAATTGATGATCCAATTCAAATTCAGTCAGGCAGGAAGAGTTCCTTCTTATTCAGGAAAGGGTCAGCCTTTTTTTTTTTTCCAGTTAGGCCTTCAACTGATTGGATGAAGCCCATGCACGTTAGGAAAGGCAATTGGCTTTATTCAGTCTATAAATTTAAATGATAAAGTCATCCAAAAGCACCCTCACAGAAACACTTAGAAAAATGTCTAACCAAATACCTGGATACCTTGTGATCCAGTCAAGTTGATACATAAAATAACCATCACAGGGCTTCAGAGCAAAGATCAAGTCCAAGGCACTATCAAGAAAACATCTCCTGATAAAGATGAACCATGCGTGTTACTGTGAAACATTCTTTTCTTAATCTCAGAGGTTTAAGGTAGCACCTTCTAACTCTTTAAAACATACAAAAGGGCTTAAAAGGAGATATAGTTGCAGATATCTTTGGCAAATATAATCTGTCACATGTCTATAACTTTTCTCCTGAGCTTTATGCTACTTTTCTGATCAACATCTTATTTTCCTACAATGGCTTTCCTTTGTATAATCACTTGCATTAATCACTTGTCAGTAACACAAATTGCTCTGCCTTTTTTAAAAGAACATAAACTTTAGAAAATCTTAGCTTCATTTTATAAAATGGTCAATCTTTTCCAGAACAAAGCAGTATAAAAGAGTAAAACCAATCCACAACATTGTTTTCATTTTGAACTCAAGCATATAATTAAAAGAACTAAAGTGTTAAAAATAACTAATTATATAATACTTTGTTAACTATGACATAAACAACATAAAAAGTCAATGTGTAGAACATTTTTCTGCAATTGGAGTTAAGTTGCTATCAGCTTAAAATAGGCTGTTATAACTTTAAGAGATACAATGAAAGCCTCATGGTAAACACAAAGCAAAAAATGTATAATAAATACACAAAACGATAAAGAGAAAAGAATCAAAATATACCATTACAAAAGTCATCAATTCACAAGAAAGACAGCAAGAGAGGAAGAAAAGAACAAAAGAACTACAAATCAGAAAGCAATCAAAAAATGATGATAGTAAATCCTTACTGATCAAAAATCACTCTAAATGTAAATGGTTTAAATTCTCCAATTAAAAGACAGAGCTGCTTGATGAATTAAAATGAATAATTAAAAAAAAAACAAGGCCCAACTATATCCTGCCTACAAGAGACTTACTTAAGGTGTAAGGACATTCACATTCACAGGCTAAAAGGGAGAGAATGGAAAAATATATTCTATGCAAATCAGAAACAAAAGAGAGCAGAGGTTGTAATACTTACATTACACAAAATAGACTTTAAGTCAAAAGCTGTAACAAAAGGCAGAGAAATCTGTTATATAACTATAAATAAGTCAATTCATCAAGAGGATATTATAAGTGTAAGTATATATACACATCCAATATCAGAGCATTTAAATATATTAAACAATTTTTAACAAATCTGAGAATAGCAATAGACAGCAAAACAATTAATAGTATAAGATGTGAATACTCCACTTTCAACAAAGGATAGATCATCCTGACAGAAAATTAATAAGAAAATAATGGACTTGAATGCCACTTGAGACCAAATGAACTTAACAGACACACACAGAACTTTCCATCCAACAGAAGCAGAATATACATTTTTTTCTCAAGCACACACAGAATATTCTCCAAGACATATGTTATGTCATGCTAAACTCTTAACAAATTTAAGAAGATTGAAATCATATCAAGTGTCTTTTCTAGTCACAATTTTATGAAATTCAAAATCAGTAACAGGAGGAAATCTGGAATATTCACAAATATGAAGAAGTTAAACAACACACTTCTGAACAACCAGTGGGTCAAAGGAGAAATCACAAAAAAATATCTTGAGACAAATGAAAATGGAAACATGTGACATACCAAAGTGTATGGGATGCAGCAAAAGCAGTTGGAAGAGGGACATAAATGTACCAATAAATGACTACATTAAGAAAGATAATTTTAAACAAACAACTTAAACCTAAAGAAAAAGAGCAGACTAAGCCCAAAGGTAACAGAATAAAGGAAATAATAAAAATTACAGCCCAGAGAGAAAATAGAAAAGATCAATAAAAATAAGAGTTAGTTTACTAGAAAGATAAAGTTGACAAACTAGTTAAAAACTAGACTAAGAAAAAAAGAGATGATTCAAAATAATAAAATTATAAATGAAAGAGGAGACATATAACTGATACCACAGAAATACAAAGGATCATAAAAGACTACTATGAACAATTATATGGCAACAAAATAGATAACTTAGAAGAAATATATAAATTCCTAGAAACATACAACTTACTAAAACTGAATCATGAAGTAACAGAAAATCTGAACAGACCAATATTGAGCAAGGAGATTGAATCATTAATCAAATATCTCCCAACAAATAAAAGCCCAGGACCAGATGGCTTCACTAGCAAATTCCACCAAATATTTAAAGAAGAATTAATACCAATCTTTCTCAAATTCTTCCCCCAAAAATGAAAAAGGAGTGCTTCCAAATTTATTTTATAAGGACAGCATTATCCTGATAATTGAAATCAGACATGAACACTAAAAGAAAAGAAAATTAGAGGCCATTATTCCTAATGAACACAGATAGAAAAATTCTTGGCAAAATACTAGCAAATTTAATTCAAGAGCACATTAAAAGTATTATACACTATGACAAGTAGGATTTATCTCTGAGGTGCAAGGATGTTTTGACATACACAAGTCAATAAATGTGATACACCACATTAACAGAATGAAGGATAAAAATCACATGATCATCTTAATACATGCAGATAAAAGCATTTGACAAAATTCAACATCCTTTCATGATAAAAACCTTCACCTAAATAACTATAGAAGAAATGTGCCTCAAATAATAAAGGCCATATATGACAAGCCTACAGCTAACATGATACTCAACAGTGAAAAGTTAAAAGCCTTTCCTCTAAGATCGGGGATGAGACAAAGATGGCCATTCTTGTCAGTTCTTTTCAACAAAGTACTGGAAATCCTAGCCACATAAATTATAAGAAAAAAAGGATTACAAATTGGAAAGAAAAAAGTAAAATTACCTCTATTTTTAGATAACATGATATTATATATAGAAAAACCTAAAGACTCTTCCAAAAAACTGTTAGAACTAACAAATGAATCCAGCAAAATTACAGGATACAAAATCAACGTACAAAAATCAGTTGCATTTCTACCCACTAACAACCAACTATCAGAAAGAAATTAAGAAAGCAATCTCATTTACAATAGCACTGAAACAATAAAATACATAGAAATAAACTTAATCAAGGAGGTGAAAGACCTGTACACAGAAAACTGCAAGACACTGATGAAAACATCTGACGAGGACACAAATAAATGGAAAGATAGCCTGTGTTTGTGGATTAGAAGAATTAATACTGTGAACATGTCCATACTACTCAAAATGATCTACAGATTCAATGCAATCCCTATCAAAATTCCAATGACTTTTTTTTTTACAGAAATAGAAAAAAAATCCTAAAATTTGTATAAAACTACAAAAGACCCAAACAGCCAAAGAAATCTTGAGAAAGAAGAAGAAAGCTGGAGGCATCACATTTCCTGATTTCAAGCTATACTACAAAGCTATAGCAATTAAAACAGTACTGTACTGGCATTTTAAAAAAGGCACATAGAGCCTAGAAATTAACTCACACATATATGGTTAACTAAATTTTGACAAGGACGTCAAAAATACACAATGAGGAAAGGAGTCCTTTCAATAAATGGTGTTGAGAAAACTTGAAATTCACATACAAAAGAATGAAACTGGATCCCTGCCTTACATTATTCACAAAAATTAGGTCAAAATGGACTAAAGACTTAAATTTAAGACCTAAAACTATAAAACACCTTGAAGAAAATATAGGAAAAATCTCCTTGATGTTGTTCTTGGCAGTGATTTCTTGGATAGATTTCTTGGATAAGACATCATATGCACAGGCAATAAAAGCTAAAATAAACACAATGGACTATATTAAAATAAATTGCTTTTGTACAGCAAAAAAAAAGTCAATAAATTGAATAAACAAACTACAGAATGGGAGAAAATATTTGCAAAACATGTATCTAATAAGGGATTAATATTCAAAACATATAAAAAAAAACAACTCATACAACTCAATAGCAAAAAAAGTAAGTAATCCAATTTAAAAATGGGCAAAGGATCTGAATATATATTTTTCCAAAGAAGACATATAGATGACAAATGGGTACATGAAAAGTACTCAACATCACTAATCATCGGGAAATGCAAATCACCTCACATCTGTTAGGATGGCTATTATCAAAATGACAAAAGAAAACAAATGTTGGTGAGGATGTGGAGAACAGGACACCCTGTATACTCTAGGTGGAAATGTAAATTGGTACAGTCAATTTGGAAAACGATACGGCAATTCCTCAAAAAATTAAAAATAGACCTACCATATAATCCAGCAATCCAACTCCTGGGTATATAACTGAAGGAAATAAAATCAGTATATCAAAGAGATATCTGCACTCTCATGTTCACTGCAGTATTATTCACATAGCCAAGAGTTAGAAACAACCTAAAATGTCCTATGACTGATAAATGGATAGAGAAGATATGAAATATATATATTCAGCCATGACAAAGAAGAAAATCTTGCCATTTATAACAACATGGATAAACCCAGAGGGTATTATGCTATGTGAACTAAGTCAAAGACAAATACTACACAAATACTGTATGGTATCTCTTATATGTGGAATATTTTTTAAAAATCTGATTTCTTGGAAATAGAGAACGGAATAGTGGTTGCTAGAGGCTGAGGGGAGGGAAAAATGAGGAGACGTAGGTCAAAGGGTACACACTTTCAGTTGTGAATAGAATAACATATTTTGAGGATCTCACGTATAGCATGGTGACTATAATTAATAATACGGTATTGTTCGCTTGAAAATTGCTGAAAGCAGATTGGAAAGGATTCTCACACACACACACAAATCACACACACAAACACACAAAGGGTTAACTTTGTGACATGACAGATGTACTAATTATCTTGATCTTGGTAATTATTCATATATATATAAAACCATCAGGTTGAACATTTTGAATATATTCAATTCTATTTGTCAATTATTCTTTAAAAATTTTGGAGTAAAAATAAAGTTTAAAGTAATTCCTCTCCATGATCCAAATCCCATTCTGTATGTTTCATGACCTAGGGCTCTAGAAGTCAAAATGTGACCAAAACTCCTAATTTAAGTGACTAACTTATCACTTAAAATTTTAACATTTCAATGGCCTTAGAAAGTCAGTTGTTTTCAGGCCCATACAGACCAAAATGATTTCAACACCCAGAAAACATGAACATATTCTAGGTTAACACTCCTTTGCCCCCATACAACCCTGTGGACCCAAAGTTATATACCTTTCAAAATATGAGTGATTTCTGATAACAATAAAAATATTGTGATAGTATTTGCAAAAGTAATATGAAATTCTAGGAATTATTTAGTAGCTTACAATGTCCAGGATTCAATTTTCTCATTAAAGTGGATTTATGCTAAGAGTGAGGTTGCCTTGTGAAACAGTATCTTTCAAAGTGAGCTAGTTCCTCAGGAAATAGTGAACGTTTGAATAGCTTGGTATAAACTATCATTATTGTGGGCACATAAAGGATCATGTCTCTTTTGCTTGGTTGTAAAGCTGACATATAATCAGATCAGTGTACCTCAAATGCCTTCAATCACTCATTGTTTTAACATACATTTCTTTAGCACCTACCGTGGATTAGATACTGTGTTACATAAACACTAAGCAAAGATGAGTAAAACATGTCCCTTGTGCTGAGATGTTCACCATCTAGTGGGAAAGACAAACACCTTAAACAGATTTTAATATAATGTGTCAAATAACTGTGATGATAGAAAAATGCACAGAATGCTATGAGAGATCAAAGGAGAAATATTTGTATCTTATGGAGATCAAAGATTTTTTCTTGGAGGAGATGCTATCTCAATGCAATCATAAAGGATGAATAAATCTAAGTAAAGAGTATTTAGTATTTTAAACATATGAGCTCACAGAAACAAAGACCTAGGCTAAAAGAAAGAAAAAATCATAGATTATGGGAAAATCTATAAGCACTTCATTGTTGCTACATTATAAAGTGCAAAACAGCAAGTGGTGGGTGATGAATCTTGAGTAATGGCTTGGGGCTAAATCATAAGAAGAGCCATATATTATATTATGGAATTTGGACATACGAGAACTCACTGGAAGACAGGAGGATGACATAACTAAACATGCTTTTTATGTCATATTTCTTATCTTCATGCTTATCGCTTTACTGCTTATTGTAGTTATAGTTTCTTTTATTTTTTTGTCTTTTAATCTACATACTGGCTTATTTAAATAATCTTTAATTTTTACTATATAGTTGCTTTTCCTATTGGGATTTCCCCTTTCCTATAGAGTCTTACTTTTTCCATTTAAAGAAGGACCTCCAACACTTCTTTTAGAGTAGGTTTCGTATGGATTAATTCTTTTAGTTTTCGCATATCTGAGAAGTTTTTTGTTTCTCTTTCTATTCTAAATGATAATCTTGCTGGGTAGAATCCTAGGTTGTTTTTCCTTTTTGGCACTTTGAATATATCATACCTCTCCCTTCTGGCCTGCAAAGTTTCTGCAGAGTAATCAACTTACAACCTTATGGGGGGGGGGGGTTCCCTTGTAACTTTTTTTCTTGTTGCCTTTAGAATCCTCTCTTTATCTTTAACTTTTGCCATTTGTATTGTGATGTGTCTTGGTGTGGCCCTGTTTTGGTTCATCTTGTTCGGGACTCTCTGTGCTTCTGGTACCTGGTTATCTGTTTCCTTCTTCAGGCTTGGGATGTTTTCAGCCATTAATTTCTTCAAATACATTTTCAGTCCTCTTCTCTCCTCTCTTCTCCTTCTGGAGCCCCTATAATCCTAATGTTGGCATGTTTAATGTTATCCCAGAGATCTTGTAGATTGTTTTCATTTTTTTCATTTGATCTTGTAGATTTTTTTTTTCATTTGTCTTTCTTTCATTTTGATTGGGTGATTTCTATCATTCTATCCTCCAGATCACTTATGCATTCTTCTGTATCCCTTAGTCTGCTATTCATTCCTTCTAGTGTTTTTTTTTTTCCGATACTGAATTATCTATTTTTGATTGATATTTTGATTGATTTTTTAGTTCCTTGTTAAAATTATCAGTGTTTAGATCAATTCCTTTCCCTAATTCAGTTAACATTTTAATTACCAATGATCTGAATTCTTTATCTGGTAAATTGTTTATTTCTGTTTAATTGTTTACTTTTTCAGGGTTTTTCTCTTGTTTTTTTAATTGAGACTAGTTCCTCTGCCTTTTCATTTTACCTAACTTTCTCTGTCTCTGTGAATTTAGGTGGAACAGTTCCCTATTATGGTCTTGAAAGGGTGTTTTTATGTGAGAACATCCTTATGCAGACTATGTGCAACTAATCCCTTTGGTGGGAGGGCTGGATTTGATGTGGATGCCAGTCACATTTTTCTTCAGGTTGTGCTAGCATCTGTCACCTTGGTAGGGGGTGGGACTGGAGATAGAAGAGCTAGACCCTCCCTACACAGGGTGTGAAGCAGAACATCCTCTGTGCTCAGTGGCTGTCACAACCCTGTCAGGGATGGGGTCTGATCCCAACTTGCTGGAGCAGAAGCCCTGAGGGTCAGGCAGGAGCTGGATCTGTTCCCTTTAAGTGTGTGTTTTTCCTTTGCCCCTCACCAGGAACTTTGCCCCAAAGGAGGGGAATGTGGAATCAAGTGGAGCTTGTGCACCTGCAGAGGTCCAATGCTCTGCCTGTGTAGGGGTCTGTAGCTCCAGTCAGATGTAGCCCACGGTTATGTCTTTTTCCCAGTCACGGCTGCCTGAGATCTAGTGCTGTACTGTGGCATGGAGTGACTGGGGCCAGAGCATTCACTCAGCTTGGGCTGAGGCACACAGCCAGGAGGTCACAGGAAACCTGGCAGGTGCACTGTCATCAGAAATTTGGGCTGCTTCTGGGCTGCTGCTTAAGCAATGGCCACTGCCCTACCTGAGCTCTGCCCCAGACCGGGTTACCTCTGCATCCCAAGGTCAAGCCTTTTCTCAGGTCCCAGCTGCCCTAGATTCAATGCTAAATGGTGCGTGGAGTGAGTGGGGTTAGGGCGTTTGCTGGGCTCAGGCTGGGGAGTGCAAAGAGCTGGTCACTGGAAACTCAGCAACTGCTAGGCAGACCTCTCTGCCTGCTTTGGGGGCAAGCTAGCACCCATGAGGGGTTGCAGGCTTCTCCTGCAACCTTTTGTATCTGTCCCATTGGTTCACTGACCAACGAAGCGGGTTGTCTCCTGTGCACAGGACCCCAGGACTAGGACACCTAGTCTGTGACTTGACCTGCTCACACCCCAAGGTGGGTGTCTGCCTATGTGATCACCCTTTTCCTCTGAGTCCCTTCCCAGAGGCACAGGTCCCAACAGGATTGCTTTTCTTCACTTCCTACTGATTACACGTGTATCTTTCTTAGAGCCTTAGTTGGACAGGAGAACTTCTGCCAGTTTCCAGTTAGTTTTCAGTGAGAACTGTTCCACATGTACATGTATTTTTGATGTGTTTGCAGGGGGAGGTAAGCTCCACATCCTCTAACTCCACCATCTTGATCTCTCTACAGGTTCCTATTTTGGTGATCTAATGCCAATTCTATGTTAGGCAAAAAGGTTTCTATTTTTAGATAATCAATGATGACATCCATCTAAAATGATCCTCATTCTCATTCCTCAGCCTTGCAGCAACCCAGCAGTAGCAGTCGGGTCTCCTTTCTAACAAATTCTAAAGGGCAGCCATCTTGCTTCCTTCTAAACTTGCTTTTTAGAAAGATAATTCTGGCACCAGCGTGGACAGTAAATCAGAGAGGATTAAAATGGAGAAGCAGAGGAAATAATTAAGAGGCTTTTGAAGTAATCCAATTGGGGGATAATAGTAGCCTAGACAACAGGCGTGGAAATAAAATGAACAGAAGTAGAAAAACTCAAAATACATTTTGAAAATAGATTTGTAAATCTTTGTTGGTAAATTAGATGTAGAAGGTGAGTGTTAAAAGGGGAAAAGGCAGTAAAGAGTAACTCCTAGGTTTTAGCTTGGGAAAACAGGTGAAAGTGAACACCACTGGGGAGGAAGATACTTTCCTCTACACTTTCTGGTTCTTCTGGCTGGACTAAGAATTAAATCGGTGTGAGACAGATTAATATGAGAAAATCACACAAAAATTTAATAACACATATACATTGGAGATCTTTACTGCAGAAGAGAAATGTATTTAATCATTTTTATTACATATGCGCTAGTTGAAACCTTTAGAGCAGACATCGTAACTCAGAAGAGGCCACTAGACTGAGAAAACTATGGCCTAAGAGATCTCAGGGGCATACCAATATTTAAAAGAACAATGACCTGTGGTAAGAAACATAGAAAGAGTGGTCAGAAAAGTGTTAGAAGAAGAGAATAGTGTCTCAGAAACCAAGGAAGAAAAGAATCTCAATTGGGTCAACAGTGCTACACTGCAGGAACAAGAATTAGGAAAAACTGACAAGTGACTATTTTCCTGGGAAATCTATAAAATAGCAGGGAAAGAAGCCAGGATACAAAGACTTAAGGAGATATTTTTTAAACTTATATTTCCAATGATCCCTATTTTTACATATTTGTGCTCCTGCAGCTCAGTTAGAAGGTGCATTTGTGAAAAAAAATCCAATAAATATTGGCATTTGAGCTTAGCAAAGGAAAGTGATGTATCAACCTTGTTTGCAATTATGTGTACATTTCTACGCACTCTGAGCCACATTATAAATGTGCTCAAAGCCACCAAGTGGCTAAATAAAATAAATATGCTCAAATGCTTTGGGTTTTGCAATCAAATGAATATTTTAAAAATTTGTACATACTGGCTTGTGTGTTGAAAATATTTATGATTAAATACTCATTGAAAGCTATACACCTAAATTGTAATTGTAGATCATTGTTCCTTTTGCAAATATCATAAAATAAATTTTAAAGTGAAAGAAAAAGATAAGTCACAGTGCCTGGCTTGATATAGCCTTGGTATTCAGTTGTATCTCCAAAATATGCTTTTAACACTAGATTTCCTTATACCAATATGAAGACGTTATCTTACTTATTTCATACTTTCTTAATCACACTCAGCTTCAATAGCTTCATTAGGTAACAAGATTCTCCACTTTACAACTTCTCTGACATGGACAATAATGATATGAAAATTCTCTCTTGGTGAACCCTGGCATCCATTCATCACAGGATGTAAGAATGACATAATGGTAGGAATAGGATCCCATCATATCATTTTAAGAAATGTGTCTTCTAAACCAATTTCAAATATCTAGAAAGAAGTTTGTAAGTTTTAAAAACACTCAAAACCAATAATTTCCAATCGATTCAGTTATTTCAGTCTTTGTCCACATCCAGGTCTAACATGGTTAAGTACTACAAGAAAAAAACGAGAATGATGGTCTGCTAGGTAATAATGGCACTGACTATAGTAGGATGTTTCATAAATAATTATTAGTGGAAAAATATGAATTTGGTTCAATTAATGGTTAAAGGCTATATGAAGTTTATACTTGTCAACTTACCTAAAGCAGAAAAATTTCTTGGCGTTGTTCAATATTCACATCCTCAAACACAAATGCATGTTTGTTTGTTTACCCTTTATTTCACCATACACTATTATTACTTCATCCATAGTAACATGATTCAGTGAACAGACATTTGTTTAGGATTTGCCTTATTAGCTGTCAGCATGATATCTGTATATTTTCATTACTTCTCTTTTCCTCATCTTTTTATATATTCTTTTCTTTCTTTTTTTATCTTCTTTTCCTTAGGGGAGGAGGATATATTAGTTGTTTCACATTTAATAAAATATAGTCCATCATAGCTCAATCCAGACAACTTGGTCCATTCTGAATTATTACTATCTCCACAAATACAGAAAGCAGAAAATGAATAAATACAATAGGCTTGTCTTCTGCTCTTCAGCTTCCTAAATTATGTTAGTTGAAGTAAAAATTACAACACAATCTAATGTGGTTCTAAATGTATGTAGTGGAAGTATTTAAAACAATTATAACAGAGGGAGGGTAAAGAGACATGAAGATGAGGCTTCTACACATCACTCAAACTGGAAAAATGATGGCACAAGTAAATTGTGATAAGGTATGGCTATAACATGTAATACCTAGAGATGATACTAAAAAAGCTATACAAAGATAAAATAATAGATACTTTGATATCGAATTCTAAAAATGTTGAGGTAACCCACAGGAAGGCAGGGAAATGAAAATAGAGGAATAAAAACAAAGAGAAAAAACAGAAAACAAAATAAAATGGCAGATATCAACTGTATCAATAATTACATAAAATGTAAAGATTAAAGATACTAATTAAAAGACAGAGATTGGCAAAGTGGATTTTAAAAAAAGAACCAAATTTTACACTGTTTACAAGAAACTCACTTCAAATGCAATGATATGTGTGGGTTAAAATTTAAAGAATGGAAAAAGATTTACCTTACAAATGTTAATCAAAGAAGCAAGATTGGTTATAATAATATCAACATAAAGTGGATTTGAGAGTGAAGAGGATTATCAGGGTGGTTTCCAGGAGCAGAAGGTAGGGGATGGGGGTGAAAATGAGTCAAGGAGGTCAAAGGGTACAGATATCCAGTTAGAAGATGAACAAGTTCTGGGACTGTAATGTGCAGCATGGTGACTATAGCTAACAATACTAAATTGTGTATTTTAAAGTTGCTAAGAGAGTAGATGTTTAAAGTTCTCACTGCAAAAAAAGATTGTAAATATGTGAGGCAATGAATGTGTTAACTAATCTTATTGTGGTAGTCATTGTGCAATATATGCATATATCAACTTAGTACATTGTACACCTTAAACTTATACAATGTAATATGCCAATTTTATCTCAAAAAAGATATGAAATAAATAAATAAATAAATAAACATTGGTTCTCTTAGAAAATAAATAAGTTAAAATGACTCCAAATGTACCTAAATGTTGTATTTAGCAGAAAAAATTCTAATTAAGGTATTATTAATATCTTCCTAGCAGCTATAAAATTAATACTGTACCTAAAATACACTAAACAAAATTTGATAGAACTTGAAGGATTAGAGACAGAGATTTTAACATCTATCTCTCAATAATTTATAGAATAAAGTAGGCATAAATCAGTAAAGATATCGAAGGCCTGAACATTACAATCAACCAATAGGATCTGATGTCTATAAATCACTTCCCCCAACAACAAAAAAATATACATGCTTTTCAAGTGTACATGGAACATTTTCCAAGACAGATCATATTCTAAGCCATAAAACAAATATAAAAAATTTTAAACAATTGGAATCACACAAAATTAGTTCTATGACCACAAATGAATTAAAATAGAAGCAAATGACGGAGGGAACTGGAAGATCTGTAAATATTTGTAAAGAAATGAACATAATTCTAAAGAACCCAGGGATCAAAGAAGCAATGAAAAACTATCAATGTTCGTGGGATAGAGTTAATGCTAACCATAAGATAAAATTTGTAATTTAAAATATTTATAATAAAAGTTGAAAGTTTTCAAGTCAAGGATCTAAACTTCTACCTTAGGAAGCTAGAGGACAACACTGCAAATTAAACTCAAAATATGTGGAAGGAACTAAGCGATAAAGATGTTGTATTGGTTTGCTAGGGCTGCCAGATCAAGGTATCATAAACTGCGTGGCTTAAACAACAGAAATTAATTTTGTCACAGTTCTGGAAGCCAGGAATTTGAGAACAAGGTGTCAGCAAGACTCGTACCTTGTGAGGGCTGTGAAAGAAGGATCTGTGCCAGGCCTATCTCCTTGGCTTGTAGATGGACAACTTCTCCTTTTATCTTCACATTGCCTTTCTGTTGTACATGTCTGTATCTAAATTTTCTCTTCTTATAAAGACGCCAGTCATACTGGATTAATTCCCACTTCATTTGAACTTAATTACCTCTGAAAAGTCCCTCTCTCCAAATATGGCCACATTCTGAGGTACCAGGAGTTATGACCTCAACATATGAATTTTGGAGGCTGTGAAAGGAAAATCAAAATGCAGTCGGTATTGCTAAGAGAGCTTGCTAAAACGGAGCCAGGAGGGCACTGAGGAAGTATGACTTACGCACATCTCAGCCCAGATGACCTCTGGGCTATTTATTATCTTAATGCAGGCATCTGGAACGTCTACCCAAGGTTCCAGAACCTTAAAGATACTTATTGGAAGTCTACCCTAAGACAACTAACTAATGACAGCCAACACTTAATGACAAGTATTTCCTTTCTTTTTTTTTTTTTTTTTTTTACATTTTTTATTGATTTAAAATCATTTTACAATGTGTCAAATTCCAGTGTTCAGCACAATTTTTCAGTCATTCATGGACATATACACACTCATTGTCACATTTTTTTCTCTGTGAGTTATCATAACATTTTGTGTATATTTCCCTGTGCTATACAGTGTAATCTTGTTATTTCCTTTCTTATGTTAGAGTAACAGCCTCATGGCTTTTGACTTTATAAACCCCTGACTCTTTCTCTTCTCCAGGACACTCTTCTGGTTTTTCTCTTCTGGTTTACTCTTCTGTATCTCCCGGACTGCAATTCTTAAGACTTCAAATAAACTCTTATTTGCAGTCTTCTGTGGTTTGGTTTGGTTTTGTTGGTTTACAAGGGGGAGTACGCAATTCAGTCCATAACAGATGGATAATAACAAAATAAAAATGAATGAGTGTGAGGCAATAAGAAAGGCAGAGTGCGACTGTGCCCTACTCCAGAGCTTTGTCCCTCCAAAACAACGACTAAAATGCTAGTAAAAACTATCAACTTTTGCAGAATCTGGAATCTAGTCAAGAACTTACAACCATCAAGGGACACTTAAGGGAAAAAAGAAGCTGCTGCCCTATGGTAAGAGAGTGCTGTGGCATTTTAAGTGACCTACCTTCCATCTCCCACTCCCCAGATCAGCTCTGGCTGTAGAGCTGGGAGCCTACATGCCTGGGGCCAGTGGTTTGTGCAGAGAGGCAATGGGGACCATATTCTCAAAGAATTGTGGTTGGGTTGCTCTGTCTCGAGGCTCTCTGAGGAACTAGCACAAGGACTTGCCTTTTTCTTTTTTCTTCTCTGTTTTTTTTTTTTTTTTTTAAACAAATAAAGAGGATTCCCAGGACTAAGGTGGCTTCCCAGGTGGTTTTGGCTGCCAGGCAGTGTTTGCTGAAAGCATTTAAAGCAAAAGTATTGGCCACAGCAACCTGGTGCAAGGGAATAAAAGCCAGGATAAGCAACAGACAGAGTAGAAAGCCTGAGGGAGAAGAGGCTGAGAAAGGAGCTACGAGGGGTGGGGGTGGGGTGGGGGTGGAGGGGTACGGCTGTTAAAAGCTCTCTCATAGACTGGGCAGTAGAGAAGGCCAGCAGCTTGCCCGGGGCTGGATGCCTGCAGAGAAAAGGCCTGAGAAGACCCTGAGCTTTCACTTCTGCTGACCTCTAGGATCCTTGGAGCATAAAGTGAAGGTCAAGGCCGAGTTGTAAATGGCCTGGCTAAGCACTGAAGGAGTGCCTCCTAAACAGAGCCAACCTTGCAATATCTGGGGAAAATACTCTTTTTGTTTTGTTTCTCTTTTTTCCTTTATGTTTCTTTTCATTTTTTTTCGCTCCAGGAATTTAAGAAAACTTTGTCAGCATGCTAGCTGACCAAGAGCTGATAGGACAGAGGCTCTACTGGCACAGAGGACAGACAATAAAGATTTTACAAAACTGGTTTAGAAAAGTCACTAGGCAAACAAATAACAAAAGTCCCCGACAAACATACGGAATTGCAAGTGACCACAAATAACCAAAACAATCTTGAAGAAGAAGCAGGGCTCACAGTTCGGTATTTCAAAACTTACTACAAACCTACTGTATAGTACTAGCATAAAGATAGACATATAGACCAATGGAATAGAATTAAGTCCAAAAATAAACTCATACATCTACGGCCAACTGATTTTTGACAATGGTACTAAATCCAATCAGTGGGGAAAGCATGGGCTCTTTGACAATAATGCTGAATACTCACATGCAAAAGTATGAGGTTGGACCACATCATACATGAATTCTAAACAGTGTCATTTAATTTTGCCTGGTGTTCAACTTTATAAAGATGGAATTATGTTACATGTAATCTATGTCCTTTCCTCTTTTTGCTGAAGTTTATGTTTATAAGATTCATCCTCTGGCATGGGCTGAAATCAAGCTTTTTCTTAAATCTTTAGAGATAATACTGATTTATTTTACATTTATGATTATTCCATCTCTTGCTCTTTCAGTCTAGTCTCTTTTCTCTTTTCCTTATTGGCCTTATACTCTGTTTTTAACTACTTTTCACTCTGCACCATAACCCAACATTTTCCCATCAGTATCCAGAAATAGGGAAGTCCCGGAGTCTTTTCTGAACAACTAACTGGGAATTAAAATGTATATCTAGCCTTGACATTTATGTAGGGAAAAGATATCTCAGGCAACTAAGACAATGGCTTTTTTCTCTGTCCTCCATGATTGCAAGACCCTTATTAGATTGTAAAATTTCTATCAGTTAATTGTAGCCTTATTGGTCCCATTTCATGATATAACCATGCAGCCATTAGTGTGACTATTTCAAATATTTTAACTCAGAAAGGTAGTAAACCAGAAATCAAAACAATTGAAGAACATGTTAATTTAAATAGATTTGGTTATTCATCCAAATTAAAGAAATGTACCAAAGCTATAAAAGAGTTAGTTTACTGGCTTAATATAAATGTCGTAAAATAAAATTCAGGAATATAATGTCAAGTAGGGAAAACTGCCCTTTGAAATAAGAACAATGCTTCCTTTATCTCCCCATCCCCACAAAAAAAGTTAAGGGTATTTCATGCGTTGAAAGCATATGTGCACCTACATGCACTCTCCACTGAGCAATCCCATTCCACTAACGGATACAAACACCGACACTGACAATGAAGGAATAAAGACAACTTACATTTTATTGTTACTGAATTAGAAATGAGGCTCCACTCTTGGGGCCCTAGCTGAACCCAAAGCCCCCTGTCTGGTCAGTGAGTTTTTTCCCGCTCAGGTTTGTGCTGCCAATAATGAAACTGAGTTTGGTGCGAGCAAGGCAGGCTTTTATTCAATGGCCAGAGAATGGAGAAGGGAAGCTCATGCTCAAAAGGCTCATTCTCCCTGACCAGAGGTCAGGGGGAAGTTTTCATAGGGAAGAGGCAAAGGAGAGGGATGGGGCGGAGTCCAAAGTCATCTTAATTCTCGGAAAAGGCAGAGTTCCAAGAATCAGGTCCACACTTTCTTTCATATCCTTGTACAGGGGAGGAGATCTTGGTAAGGTAATGTATTATAATGTATGTATAATAAGAAAAATGATGAACTTTAGCTGACTTTGTCAGCCATTTTGGATCTAGCCGGTTTGGTCTGGCTTTTTTTGGCTTCTTGTTTTCCTGCTGATAAAGCACATCTAGCCTATAACATTAAAGACAGTTTCTGCACCCAGGCTTGGGGCTGCATAGCATGGGTGACATCGTGAATTTGGATGCTTTAGAAAAAAATTGGCAAATTCACAAATGTCAGGATGTGTATTTTCAAATGGTTGTTGAAATGAAGATGCAGTTGGGACTAGCTAATCAATCCATCTGTCAAGCAATTGACTTGATTGATTTTTGTTTACTTTGGGATGTGTGTGTATGTATGTGCATGCTTAGATTATTTTTTTAATGACTGAATGAACTGATTATTATGATGTTATGCTAGACATATATATATTTCCATGATTAAAAACAAAATAAAACACTATACTTGTATTATGCAACAGAAGGTAAGTTAGTCAATAAAAGCATTTATTGAATAGCATTTCACTTGATTAATAATGGATGTTTACGGATCAATCATTTTCCTTTTTATGTTGTCTTCTTGAAATGATCTAAAACAAGCAGACTATGATATACTCCCTCAGAGATTCTTTGCTCTCCAGCTAAAGACTGCCAAGGAACACATCTGTAGCTGAACAGGTTGGATTGACGACTCACTGTAGTGAGGAAGGAAGCACACCCAGGGGAACCATGGAGCATTTCAGTAAGAGGGTGTTAGAAAGAACTTGTTATGGGATTCTGGTTTTGATTAGGTGATTTCGGAGATGGAATATTGCCAAAAATTGGGGCAATCCTATGATTCGGTGTCACAATAAATCTTCTTTAAAGGGAGGACATACTAGGGCAAGGGTGAAACAACATTCAGTAAAGAAATAACATTTTGTCCAAGAGAGCATGTATACCGCATTTTGTAGGTGGCACAGTGACCTTGTTTTGGTCTGTGTTTAGACAATATTGTAAGTGCCCTTGTTTTGTCTCACTGTGCTGTGGTCTCAGAGCCACCTTGTCTGATGCTGGTGTTCAATGAGATAGTTTATGACACACAGAAGAACAACACGGACAAGCTGTGAGTGCCAGGCCAGCTTCTAAAAAACCCCGAGGCCTAGTTTTGTCAGACCAGTACCCAGATGTCAGGGGCTATTTTTTTCTTTCTCATACTTTTGAATAAAAAAATACAGAATTGAAGATCCTGCTCTTAAAATAATTTTTAAGGATATATGATAAGAATAAAGACTCAGAGAAAGGAGTAAGCCGGCAGCACGAAGAATTAAACATGATGCTGCATACTGGTTGTAACAGTTTTTCATATGAGCCCTGGAGAGCCCCACCTCCAAACATCGTACACATGTAAAGGCAGAAAAATTTTCTCTTCTTCCCTTCTAGTTGCTTTGACTGATCTAATAATTAAATTGATATAAGACAGATTAACAGAAGAAAAACAAACAGAAATTAATAATATGTATACCTCCTAATTTATTCCTCTCCAGTCCTTTCCCCTTTGGTAACCATAGCTTCTTTCCTATGTCCGTGAGTCTGTTTTTGGTTTGGTTGGGATTAACAGATACATACTACTATATATAAAATAAACAATAAGGACCTACTGTATAGCACAGAGAGCTATTCAATATCTTGTAATAACCCATAATGGAAAAGAATCTGAAATATGTATGTGTGTGTGTGTGTATATATATTTATGTATATGTGTAATTGCTGTACACCTAAAACTAACATTGTAAATCAACTACACTTCAATAAAAAATAAATTAAAAAATGAGGTAACTCCTGATAAGGAAAAAAAGCAACATGTATATCTCCTGTAGACATTGGGAGACCCAGGAACACTCCCAAATAACCTAAACTGTCACCTTAAATACTGTCTTCAGCTAAACTGAAAAGAAGATGTCAGGAGTGGAGAGTCAGTTATGGGTGGTTTCTAGGAAAAACACAGTAAAGAAGGGTGTGGTTGTTATGCAGATTTAAATCATCACCTTTTCCATTGATAAGAGTTTCTAGAGATTTAGAGTCATCTTCTCTTACTGGTACAGTAAGGGAGACATTTATAAATGGAGATTTACCTTATAAATGTAAATGTGTCTTACCAGAGTAACTTCTACTCAGTTGTCAGAATCTTTTTAATGTCCGTTGTTTTTTTTTAAACATCTTATTAAAAAACAAAACAAAACAAAACACACACACACAGCTTAAATAATCAGTATGCCCAAGGCATATTTTGAGGTGGCATAATCCAGTCCCCTTCACATATACAGTCTCTCCAGCACTTTTTGTGCCAAAATATGTATTAGTTAGGGTTTTCCAGACAAACAGAACCAATAGGATACACACACACACATAACTGTATATATAATTGATAATATAATAAACAGAAACCTAAATTAAATACATGAGAGACCAGGAGGGGGCGCTCTCACGTTCTGTAAAGACAATTGATTCCTACAGGAAGAAGAAAGTCTTCTTTTCTTTCCTGCCAAAGACTCAGCCAATGAAAAGCCATGGACTCTTTGTTTACTACAGCCCTCCCAGCTTCCTTTTCCTCTCCACAGAAGTGTTCTTCCCTTGCTGTGCAGGGACTTGCAAGCAGCTCACCATGGTACAGACCCTGAATTGCAATTCTCTGCGGATTCCAAATAAACCCATCTTTGCTAGAGAAATATCTGGTAGTCTCTGTAATTTAGGTCAACAATATATAAAGAGATTTATTATATTTATTATAAGGAATTGGCTCATGGGGTTATAGGGGCTAGTGAATATGCAATCTGCAGTGTGGGCCAGCTGGCTGGAGACCCAGGAGAGCTGATAATGCAGGGAATCTGAAGGCAGTCTGCTGGATAATTCACAAATTGGAAAGATTAAGCTTGCTGATAGTAGTAGATTCTTCTATGGTTATATTTAGCCTGAGAGAAGAAGAGAGACTAACATGGAGCAGACTAGGGAAAAAAAGAGAAAGTAAGATTTCAAGTGAAAAATAATTATTAGTGAACTCTATCTCTATCATTCAGAATCTATTTAAGCTTCTTTGAGCATCATGGTTTCCTCCTCTGGTAAGATCTCACAGGTCTGTGAAAGTGAGCAAAAATATACTATCCCCAAATATTCCTCTTTGGAATAAGGATTATATTGAGCTGGTTATTTTTAAGAAACAGCAGACACAGGAGAAGCTCTGAAAACTAAATAGAAGTTACTTTTTTGTAAGAGACATTTATATTCATAAGGGAAATCTCTATTTGTAAAGATGTCCCTCCCTGTGTATCAGGAAGAGAAGGACTAAATCTCAAGAAACTTTTATCAATGGGAAAGGCGAAAACTTAAATCTATATAACAATCATATCAGTGTTTACTGTATTTTTCCTAGTAATCCCCCACAAATGACCCTGCCCTAACCCCCAAATCTTTAGTCTTTACTGGAGATGGTATTTAAGGTGATACTAGGGCTATTTCAGAGAGTTACTCAGTTTTCCAGGGTACCTCCCATGTATACAGGAGGTAGACATGTGTTTACTGAAAGAAAAAAGCACAACTTAAGAGCTGTGTGTTGAGTTTTATCCAGGATCTCCCTGAGGACTATAGCCAGGGAGAGAGACTCTCAGTTGCTCTGAGAAATGCTCTGCGGAGGTAGGGGAGAAGCCCGTTTATGAATGATTTTGGCTAGGGAATCTGTGCAGTCGAGCACACATCTCAGTAAGAGATTAGTCACGAGGATCAGATACGTCTGTGCTTTTCTATGTATGGGAAGCTGCAAGAATCTGGGTTCACTGAAATGTTTCCTGAGCTAGAGATATAGCTAACTATCTAAGGGGGTCTGCTTTTCCAAAGCACCGAGTGCCCCATCATGTTTTTTTCACCCTGAATTCCATTCAGGGTGCACTGTCAATCAGTGGCTGCAGTGACTAATGACTTAATCCTTGTAGAACTGGATGGTGAACAACATTTTTTTGTTTCACATATGTTGTTAAATTTATGTTCGTTTTTCTCCTGCTAATGTCTTCTGTTACAAAGGGTATCTCAGCTAAGAGGGTAGAAGGAAATTTATTTTTCCTCCTTTACATAGGAATGGCACAAAACTGCCCAAGGTCTTAAGACTTGCCTTAAGGGTCCTCACTGACAAACTCAGAAAGATGAATGTGAATGTGCAGTATTATGGGTCCTCTCCAAATTCCTAAATTTACACTCTCAGATTTTACCAAGTCACTCTCCTCTTTGCACACCTAATCTGGAGCCAAACAGACCAAGTTTCAAATTCCAGTCTTATACCAGAATAGGCAAATTACTCATCCACAATGAGCTTCGGCTCTCTTATTTAAAAAATTGGAATATATGATGGAGAAAAGGCAGTCTCTCCCATAAGTGGTGCTGGGAAAACTGGACAGCTGTATGTAAATGAAATTAGAACATTCTCTAACACCATATACAAAAATAAACTCAAAATGAATCAAAGACCTAAATGTAAGCCCAGATACTATAAAACTCCTCAAGAAAAACATAGACAAAACACTCTTTGACATAAATCGCAGCGGTATTTTTTTGGATCCATCTCCTACAGTAATGGAAATAAAAACAAAAATAAACAAATGGGACCTAATTAAGCTTAAAAGCTTTTGCACAGCAAAGGAAACCATAAACAAAACAAAAAGACAACCTACAGAATGGGAGAAAATATTTGCAAACGATGTGACGAACAAGGGATTAATTTCCAAAACATACAAGCAGCTCACACAACTCAATACGAAAAAAACAAACAACCTAATCAGAAAATGGGTAGAAGATCTGAACAGATATTTCTGCAAAGAAGATATACAGATGGCCAAGAGGCACATGAAAAGATGCTCAACATCACTAATCATTCAAGAAATGTAAATCAAAACTACAGTGAGGTATCACCTCACATCAGTCAGAATGATCATCACCAAAAAGTCGACAAATCATAAATGCTGGAGAGAGTGTGGAGAAAAAGAAGCCCTCTTACACTGTTGGTGGGAATGCACCACCTGTCCATGAAGGTGAGCCAATGAAATATTGGCATATAAGAATAATGTTTTCTATACAGTATCATTCTGGATAATTTTTCTTACACAAAAATAAATAAAATATTAAGACTACCAACACTTTATAATAGTTTATGGCTAAGATGATTTAGTCTTTGAAAAACAGACAAATAGTAGCCTAAATGGTGGTTCATTAAGATGATAAAAAGTATCTAAATAATGCTACAATAAACATCTGCTTTTGAACAATTTGTTTTTGTAACTCATCTGTATGATCTGGGTGCAAAATGCATCTTTAATGATAACGTAGTAATCTGGTACCTTTGATTAAAAGAAAAATTTATCACACCAATGGCATCACCTGACCTTTTTGTTTGTTTTGTTTTGGTATAGGAATAAAGCAAATTTAAAAAATAATTTGGTTTTGGAAATTTTATGATACTCCCCCTCACTCCCTAACCCCTGCATCTCTCTCTCCACTCACCCAGCACTCTTGAGAATACCAGACAGCAACATACTAATCTTGCATGAAATCACAGTTTGCACTTGGCATTCTATGCAAATTTCTGCTTGCAACACAAGAGTGAACTTTCAGAAGTAGAGAAAGTTCAAGAGAGGGCAATTCAATCAGGATGGCAACAGACTTCTTCAAAGCAGCACTCTCTGGAAGCAAGGTCTTCAATATTTTGACAAAAAGTATTTCCAACCTGTAATTCTTTATCAACTAATTGAAAGTATAGAATTTTCAAACGTACAAGATCTCAAATAATTTGCCTTCATTTTATTCCTTTTAAGTGAGCAAGGGAGGGACTCCACCAAAATATAGGAGGAAAGCAAGAAATAGAAATAAATGGGATCCAGAAAGGGGATCAATGAGAGAGACCAAGGCTTAGATAATAAATGGTCCAAACTGAAATAGAATGATGGAGGGCTCTAGGAAAGCTATCTCCAAGAAAGAGATAAAAGTAATAGATTGCCATAGATTGCCAATGATATTTGTATGTATTGAGAGGAAATTTACACTTTTGGAGAATGTCATAAGTATACACATTTTAAAAAGGGGGAACAAAAGGAATTTAGGGAAATGAAAATTGTAACAAGAAAAATGTGAAATTATTCTCAGTTCATGGATTAGTTGTGAATCTAATTTAATCATTATATGCATACCCCGAATGTGATCTAACTGTGCCAACAGATAACATTGGTGGACAATTTCATAATTAGCCTTGTGGAAGCATTTACATTTAATTATGACTTTAATAATTAATTAAAAAAAAGTAAAATACCACCCAAAGAGTTTAGCTCAGAATTTCTGGGTTTCCACTGACAAGAGTCAAATAGATTTACAATAGAGGTCAAAGTCACAGAATCTTCTGGTCAGTCTGGCTCATGGTGATTTTGCCTTTTTAACTAAATACATTCCATATTATTTCTATATGATAAACAGATTTATTTGTGCTTTTATTTGCTTAAGAAAACAGAAATGAACTTTAGGATAGTTACTGTCTTCCTCCAGGGCCACTTGGCTTTGCCTTTGTTCTGTTCTTTTCTATATGTTTGATACAATTTCATGTAGAGGGGTTTATGTGATTTTTTTTGACTTTTGAATTCCAGAAAGCATCAATGGAACTGTTAAAGCATATGTAAATAGGAAGTTCATTTGCATACTTAAGCACCACAGAGCCAGGATATAAAAACACGAATTTCTTTTGTCAATATCAACTTGCATAAAATCAGAGACACAGATAAGCTGATTATTTAGAAGCACGACTGGTAATCCTGGGCACACTCTGTGTGCTTGTCCTTTGGTACAAGTAAAGAAATTACTAAAAATGTCCACACTTGAGGTTTTATGATTTTATACTGAAATATGAAAGCTTACCCATGGATGAATTTCATATTCTAGGATTAGCACAGGAGGCAAAGAACAGAGAAAAATTTTGTTATTTGCATGATGGAACAAGTCACAACTCCAAATTTGCATGAGCAGGCTAGCCTCAAAGGTAGATATAGTCAATAATTAATCACCCACATGGTGTGTTGCACATAATTCATCCAAAACAGTCTCCATCTAGCAGTGCAGGGAAAAATAAATCCACACTAGCAATTCAATATTGAATATTATCTGTCACTTACATAAAAATCTTTCTAAAAATGAAAGGAGTTCCATAATTATTCCTAATTGTGAATGCTTTAATAAGATTTACTTCCTCTTTGACATGAAATATCGGTTGGGCATATGAGAGTACTAGAATACAGACTATGATATGTAGGGCGGGGTAAGGTGACAGGCAAAATGGGTGAAAGAAAAGTAAGACTAGGGCATTAATAATATATTTTCCCTAATTTCATGATTTTATTTCCAGTTATGTTAAAAAAAATTCCAAAATGAAATGACAGTATAAATCATCCCAAGATAGATCATAGGGCTGGTTACATTATGATACAGACTTACATTAAAAAAAAAAAAAAGCCATCTAAAGTCTAGATAGTTGTAAAGTGGCTGCAAATAGTGTCAACCATCAGGAAAATTCTTAGTTGGGTTGTATTTTCTAACCACATTCCTCTAGTCTACCTTCCCTCCTAACAGGAACCCTGCAAACATTTTCTGAGTTCTGTTTCCCACACCCTGAAGTTACTACTCTGCTGGACTAAACTAACCTCTTAAAGTGGATTTTTTTTTTTCTTCCTTTTCTTCCTCATTCAAATTCTACATATTCTTTGAAATTCGGGTCAGGTCAAAGTTTACTCCAGAGAATTAAGCACTGTCTTGCATTGTACACTGCTAATCTCATTTATGTTAATTCTGTAAGGGAGCAATATTTGCCTCAATTCTTATACATTCTTTTAGGCAGTTAGGAGGAAGGTCAGAGGTTCTTCCTGAGTCTTTTGGACCTTGATCATTTTCAGTTCAAAATAATCTGCATGCCAAAGAGACATATTTTGGGGTGGCAAATTTTGCTCCCCTATACAAACAAGTATTGTAACTTGAGTTTCATACTTAAACCAAAACTCTAAGGTGGTGAAATTAACTTATTAACTTACTAAAATGTGGCTATTGATATAAATCAAAAGGGATAACTGACAGGTACAAAATGGGTATAATCTTTAGTTTTTCAACTAAAATATCAGATGTATGTATATTTTTAACTTGAAGGTACTATTCTAAGTTAGGATTTATATAATTAAAGTTAGAAAGATGGTTAATTGAAGTATTAATAATAACACAATTCACTTCCCATTGCAGTTTGCAAAGTTCAAAAGAACAGTTTAATTAAAACTAAATTTAATTTATTTTCAAGAAAATTCCATTATGACCACTTCAGTGCTGTTTAACAGATGAGACAAAATTATATTAATGTGTTTAAGAAACTAATTCTATTTGAATAATTATGCTTTAATAAGTGAATAAGTACTATCTATGTGCCTGAAAAAACCTGGTCAAAATTTGTGTCATTCTGAAGGTCCTAGAAATATGGCTCAATAGCTCTCTGTGCTTCTCCTTATAGACACATTCTATTGGAAACTCCAATTCATAAGAAAAAAACATCCCCTACATCCTCCTGAATTTCATAGAATTTTTTCAAAAATCTTTGTCCTGGGGGGAGGGTATAGCTCAGTGGCAGAGTACCTGCCTGGCATGCATGAGGTCCTGTGTTCAATCCCAAGTACCTACATTAAAATAACTAATAAATAAACCTAATTACCCCCCCCAAAGAAAACCCCAAAAAGAAAACAAAAAACCCATAAATAAAAAAATCTCTGTCCTAGCTTGGGATCCCCCAGAAGGTATCTCATGGATCAGTGTGTCAGTAGTTTATTGGAGAAGTGATCCCAAAAAGTAACAGTAAAGGAGAAGAGACGTGAAACAGAGGAAGGGAGAAAGTCAATACAGTGTTTTACTCAGCAGGTCCTGGTGTGAGTAACTGGTGCTCAGGCTTGCTTGGGACCCCTGGGAACAACCCATTTCTGTTGTTTCATTCAAGAGAGAGGAAGCTGGGGTATTCATCTTCCAATTCCTGTCTATTACTGGCTTAGGGCTGTATTAGTTTTCCATACCTAATTTAACAAGTTACAACTAATTTAGTGGCTTAAAACAACACCAACTTATAACTGTTGTTGTTACTACTATTATTATTGTTATTAATCATCTTACAACTCTGTAGGTCAGAAGTCCAAAATGGCTCTCAGTGAGCCAAAAACAAAATGTCAGCCTGGCTGAATTTCCTTCTGGAAGCTCCAGAGGAGAACATTTCCATTCATTTCCTTTCATTTTGTTAGAGCAGGCAGATAGCTAGATATGAGCAGAGAAAGGGAGGCCAAATGGCGGAAAACCATACATCTTGTAAACAGTGGGGGTCCTTGGGCAGAAAGAGAAAATCAGAAACCTCAGGAATGATAAATCACATATTTTGGGGTGACAAGTGGCTTGGAGGCACGCACAAAATGGTGAGAAAAGGCAGGAATCCCTCACATCCAAATGTAACCTTTTGTTCATTATGCCCTCATTACAATAAAATTAGCCTTGCAGATTAGAAGTACCCATCATGCACCGACACCATGACACTTCTGATCAAATAAGGACAAAAATCCCTCCTCTCCTTGGGAAGGTGGAGCTGGAATGGAAATCAGGGAATACAACCTCAAACCTTTCTCTCCCCAATGAATAGTCCACTCATTCATTTTTACCCTCTATGTAACCAACTTGTCAAAGAAACTCAGGGCAGCTGCTCACCTGAGCCTGTCCGCTCTCCCCTTGAGAGTGGACTATCTATCCCTCACTTTTCTTTCTTGAGCTGTGTCTTGTCTGAATTCTCTCTGTGACAAGACAAGAACCTCATCTCTGGAAACAATTTTCCAGTTCTAAAGGTTTTCCTTGGCTCAGAGTGCACTTCCTCCACCTTTAAAGTCAGCAATGCTGGGCTACGTCCTTTTCACGCAGCCATCTCTGGTTCTCTCTCTTCTGCCTCTCTCTTCCACTTATAAGAACTCTTACGTGATTACATTACCCAGATAATCCAGGATACTCTTCCCAGCTCAAGGTTAGCTGATTAGAAACCTATTTTTTCCTTATTCGTGTTACCGAACATATTCACAGGTTCCTAGAATTAAGAATTGGGCAACTGTGGTGGGGAGAGGGGCATTATTCTACCTACCTAAAGGTTTGTTCCTCAGTCATTAAATCCCTATGCTCCTGGTCACCAAAATTCCTAAGGCAGTGAGTTATAGCTACTTGCAGCAGAATTCTCTTGGCATATAAGGGAATGATGGGTACCAAATGGATATGGATGGGGCACCAACCTTTTCTAATACAAATTCCTTAACTGAAACCCAGATCTTTTCAAAGAACACTATTTTACTTGTGTCCTTCTCCAACAGGTGTTATTAATCCCATCGCCCACAGGCTTCATGTCTTATATTTTAGTAACCCATTTGGTCCACTCTCTGTCCCTCTTTGTCCAGGTACCATGGTATGGTAGTAAAGAACACAGAGAACCTTAAATGCACATTACTAAGTGAAGGAAGCCAACTTGAAAAGGCTACAAACTGTATGCTTCCAAACACATGCCATTCTGGAAAAGGCAAAACTATGGAGACAGTAAAAAGATCAGTGATTACCAGGAGTTGGGGAGGGGGAGGAAGGGGTAAATATTTCTAGGGAAGCAAAACTACTCTGTATGACACTATAATGGTAAATACATGTCATTATACATTTGTTCAAACTCATAGAATTTACAACACCAAGAGCGAACCCTAATATAAATTCTGGACTGTGGGTGATAAGGACTTGTAAAAGTAGATCACTGGCTCGTATTTCCAGGTTGAAAGTAAATACGGCAGAAGTTCAGCTCCCTGCTGAAGTGGGATTCAACTTGCACATCATGTTGCCTCAGAGTGAAGGAGTAAGCTCAGCTTCCCACTGGACCTTGCTGAAAACAGGGGCTGTGGCGTTGTGCGGAGGGAGTGGGGGCAGAGTTTCAACTCCACTGCCTAGCACCATGTCTGACTTGCTGATGTCTGGTAGGTGTGGAGCTCCTCACTGGGCTTAGCTGACATGGGAATGGCAGGGGGTGAGGGGTAAAGCAGAACTGGAATCCCTACTAGCCTCTATTCACAGTCTTTTTTAGTCTTACTGAATCCAGTTGGAGATGGAGGCTTAGCTTGCTCTGGGCCCTGCTGATACAACGGGGAGGAGGTGAAGGAGAGTGGTGACTATCCCACTTCGCGTTACCTCATTAAGTCTCCATTGAGCATCAGGAGTGGAGGCTCTGCTCACTGCTGGACCCTGTTGAAACTGTGTGGCTTGGAAATTAGAGCACCACTATCTTCTGCCAGCTGGGAGATGGAATGACCCTGCAGTCCCACCTGGCTGGAGAATGAGAATTCTGCTATCTACTTCTGTCAGGCTTGGGAATAGGGTGGAAGATCAACTACCACCCACTCAGCCCTGCTGACACCACGGGGAGTAGTATGTGATTTTTCTGTTGGTGTCTGGCTGGAGTACTGTAAGCATCCCCTAGACTTTCCCGTCATTAGGCCGTATTTTTTCTGGTCCTTTCACTAAGAGGAATAGGTGTTTCTTGGAACATTTTTTGCCTGTGTCTGGTGGCAGGTCCAGGTTGGAGGATTCTATAGCACCTTGTCCTTGATATATGGGAGGCAACAAGGAAACACAGAGAACTAATAACCATGTCATTCCTCAAATCCCAATGTCCCTAAGCAGCCCGTCTACTTTTTCCATCTTTCAGATCTCCCTATGCTTGTTTATTGTGCTACTTCCAGAGTTTTTTTTAATAGTAAGATGGAGGACATGGGAGGAATAGGGATACTCCATTTTAGCAGAAACAGAAGTTCTATTATATATTGTTTTAATTAACAAACTTCTCTACTTAGTGACTACTGAATGCAAAGCATCATGCTAGGTAAAATGAAGAAATTCAAGAATGCTAAGTCATGCTGTACACTGAAATTGACACAACATTGTAAACTGACTATATTTCAATTACAGTATATTTCAAAAAAGGATGCTAAGTCATATCCAATCCCTCTAGAAGTTTACAGTGTGTTTAGTGAGACTGAACATAGTGGCATAAAATGGAATACAAGGTTTATATAAGCACAACTATATGATGTAAAGTATTAAAACTATCAAAGTAGAAAGAGTTCAGTGTGGTCTGATGTAGACAGGAGGGAAAGTGCAACTTAAGCTAAGGATCATTATATTAAAAAGCAGTTTCATAACAAAAAGTTACTGATGCTTTGAAAGGGAATGATAGTTTACCACTATCCATTCATTGTGCTGTTGGATTACTTGTTTGGCTGTTTGTTGAATGGCAGAAGTGGCACAAGGTGGAGACAAAACAAGTCAAGGGAAGTGAAATAAATGCACCTTCAATTTATACTTTTATTTGGAGGACGTTCATATTATAAAAAAGCATTCTCTCTCCATGGAGTGATACCTGCCATTTCCTTGCATAGCCTCCCTACCTGCATTCCTCCTTCTCTTCCTGCCTCCCTTTCCTTTTCCTTCTTTCCTTTCTTCCTTCTTTCTATATTCATTCAACATTTGGTGAGCTCCTTTTATTGTGCCAGACACTATTGTAGGTGTACTGTATGAGATCCTTCTCTCTTGCAGTTTGTCAACTAGTAGAGAGATTAGCAAAGTCCACAATTAGCTACAATACCAAACAATATATATATAATTTTTAACTTTTTTTATTGAGTTATAGTCATTTTACAATGTTGTGTCAAATTCCAGTGTAGACCACAATTTTTCAGTTATACATGAACATACATATATTCATTGTCACATTTTTTTTCACTGTGAGCTACCACAAGATCTTGTATATATTTCCCTGTGCTGTACAGTATAATCTTGTTCATCTATTCTACATATGCCTGTTAGTATCTACAAGTTTTGAACTCCCAGTCTGTCCCTTCACACCCCTCTCCCCCTTGACAACCACAAGTTTGTATTCTATGTCTATGAGTCTGTTTCTGTTTACCAAACAACATATATTTTTAAATGCCATGTAGGTGGTCTAAAAAGTACATGCAGCAGGAATATGGGGGACAAGTACGATTTTCTATTATGCTTTCTGAAAAAGCGAGTATTTTACCCAGAATATATTCCACTCTCGTCTTCTCCCTGCCATCCCTCCTAACCTCTTGGCCCCAACTGTCATATCCATACTTAAATCTGCATTCCAAATGGAGATTAGTAATCAAGCGAGACCCAAAAATTTAACCCCACATTCCAGTAGCCAAGCTAAACATTTTGGGGAACACTACAGACTGAGGACCATGGAATACTGAAGGCAAGGTGATTAAAGCTTTTTTCCAGGAAAAGATGGGAGAAATGAAGTGACACATTTTAGCATCATCCCAAATTAATTTAGAATTTCTCATTTTATAGTCCAATCTCTCAAGTATTAAAAAAATCCTTCTATAAGAATTTGGTATGAAATGTTCCGTTCAGCCCAGGAGTGAAATTTTCCCTGCATTTGAGAAAAAGTGAAAAGAAAAACAACAGATGTTGAATTATAGGAATAAGAATTTCAGATGGTTTATTTTCTTTGGAATTCATGTAACTTTAGGACAGATTCATTTATTTCAATTACATTTTACAGATGGGTTGTCTGAGAAGAGATTCCTCCTGGGAATGGAGCAAAATGAAAAAAAAATCTGAGTTCTCTTCTGCTATGACTCTTCATGTCTTTGGGCAAGATCTTCCTTATGAATAGATTGTTTACTTTAGCCCACACTTCTACCAAACACAGGAGGGCCTCACCTCCATTCTGAAAGCACACAGCCTCTTAAATACCCAGCAGAATCAAATCCTTTCTACTCTTGGCAATCAAGTTTCCTTCTAGGCAGGTTCATGCACTGTCATTTTCTGTATGAGCTGCTCTTTCCATGAGAGTCAAGTTCATTTTAGGAAGAAAACATCCTGTGTGCCTTCTAAAACCAAGTAAACCATCTTCTCTTACCTGTTCTTTTTTTTTTTTTAAATAAAGAATTTTGTGAATAATCCTATTTTCAGGATGGAATTTGCTGGAGGCAGCTGTATAAATTCCAAAGATAGTTCCTTATGACTGTTCCCTCCAACTCCTATTTTTCTTGTGTGTTCTGGTATTCTTATTTGTCTTCTTTGGCTTGTCTCTCTTGCTGTCCTCTGTCTCTCTGCTTCTCTCTGTCTGCTTCTCTCTCTCTCTCTCTTTCTCTCTCTCTCTTAATTCTACTTTCTGATTCTTATTCCCTTCTACCAAATTATTTCTCTCTGTGGTAATTAGTCTTATGTGTGATATATACTTTCATTTAATTACTGAGATTTTTAAATTCAACATCCGAAAGATTGTTTTGGTCTTTTTCTACAATTTGAGAGGACTGGTGAATGAACCCCTTTCAGGAATCTCTGACCCTAGCAATAAGACTATATTTTAACCAATCTGTTCCTGTCTTTAAAAGCTCATTCAGTCTCATGGATTTGCTTATCTTCTCTACATAGTTTATCCTTAAGTTATATTTCTAACTAGTATTTATTCCTTAATTTCATTCCTCTTTTTTTCCCCTTTAAGTCCATTACATGTTTATTGTAAAATATTAAAAATTTTCATTAAAATATGATAGACAGATATACAAATGGGCAATAGCCAGACCATATATGAAAACAGAACTCTGACCCACAGTCTGCAGCAACCAGCCCAGGAGACCAACCCATTATCTACAGTCCTACAGTCATCAGCCCCGAAACCCTCTTGCTGTCTAAAAGTCAGGCTTGTAGGAAGTCAGACTACTATCTCTAACAACCAGTGCAGGAAGCCAAATGGTAATTCCTGTAACAATTTGTCCCAAGCAGCCAGGATTTGATTAGTAACTGATAGCTCCCCTAAATTTTGTCTCTACTTCTAACATAGAACCAACCAGAGAAAGTCAAATACGCATTCCTGAGCAATCACACAGGATGTCCTGCTTCTAGTTAGCTTGCCTCCAGCTTCCCCATGCCAACAGCCTCCAATCACGGCATAACTGAAACTTCCCCTTTTGTCTGCTATGAAGCTGTCGCACTCCTCTGCCCGACTTTGAGTCTCTACCAAAAAACAAATGATGGTAGCTGACGTTGCTATAACAAGATTTGAACAAACAGCTTTTACTCGTTCTCATTTGGTTAGTCTTCATTTACTTCTATAAAGTAATGGCCTGAAGGTCATCCAGAGGTGAGGACTCAGGGTCTTCTCAGCTCTTTTTAAGGCAGGTGTCCAATTTTACACAGGTCTCTGTCATAATACTTTATTCTACATTTTCTAGAATTTTATATAAATTTAACTGTATAGTATGTACTCTTCATGGCTTTTATTTTTTCACTCAGCATAATTATTTTGAGATTTACTCATGTTGTATTACTTGTTCATTCCTTTGTATCACTTAGTAGTATTCCATTATGTGACTGTACCATGGACTGTTTATTGACTCACCAATTGATGAACATTTGGATTATTTCAAATTTGGGGTTATTATAAATGAAGTATTATGAACATTTATGTATCAGTTTTTGTATTGACATATGCCTTTACTTCTCTTGGGCAAGTCAGTCCCCTGAGATCTTCTGAGTTTCCTCTCTGTGCAGCTCTCTCCACTCTGTTACCCCATCCTGTCTAGCTGCTTTGGTCTTCCCACACTCTCAGCTCCATCTCATCATCTCAGAGAATCCTCTGGGCTCTATCTGGGTTCTGAAATGGCATATGGAGGTCGAAGGTCTAAACATAGGGAGTCAGAACAGAATGATTTCTCTTTAGGGTCGCCGGGGGAGACAACAAGAACTTTCAAAGAAATTCAATTATGGGCAGGGGGTTAGTTAGCAGTGCTCTGCAGGTGAGAATCAGGGCACAACACTCTAAGGTAACTGTTGCAAAGTTTGCCACTTGATGACTACAGACTTTTTAGCACAATGGTTTCCTTATTCTTTCTCCTTGATTCATAGTCACAATAAATATGTGCCTTGAATCAATGTGCCAGAGTGCAAGTGAGCAGATTGTCGTTTTGAACAACCTACTGCAGAAAACAAAACGCCTCTGACAAAGACATATTGCTCCCTGAACTGAATGTCAGAATTTTATATTATGATTTTGATTACATACAGGCTCAATATTTATTTCTGTCAGGACTCATCTCTGAAATTATGATGGAAGTCCAAGGAATCCATTCAGTGGACAAAATATTTGTTTTCCATACACCTCATTCAAAGGGAATATTCAAATGTGTAAAAAGCTGACAAATTGTATTCTGGTTTGGAGGGGACATGAGTGATTCAGGTGTAATAAATGCATCTGCTCAGTAATTCCCTGTTGTCAGATAAAGGAGTATTAAAAACTTACTCATGGTCTAGAGAATCTAATCCAAATAACTGAAATAGTATCATCATTTGAGTAAATCTTAAAGCTTAGTACTAGGGAAGTAGAAGTCTTAGGAGAAACAGGATGCTTGCTTTCATATACTGAACGGCTGCCATGTGAAAGAGAGATTAAAATTATTTTATTTGGCTCAGGAGAGCACAGTTCATACCAATGGTTCAGAATTTCAAAGTGCTAAATTTGGTGTAGTTGGAGAAAGAATTTTCTAACAAGATTCTTCCATCTTGTAATAAGTTTCTTCATGTAATAATGATCACTTCTTTCACTCACAGATACTTTACATTTTCAAAGCATTTTTTCATTTTGATTCGTAAAACAATCCAGTGAAGTAGGTTAGGGAAATGGTGCCAGTGTACTGATTTACACCAGCTTGCAGGAGCCAATTTTGTGCATCTTTTCCTAAATCCATGCTCAATGTCATGTTAATAGCTTGAAATTGGCTATAATGGGAGTATTAACACCATGCAAATGGACAAAAGGTACAAATACTTACCTGTCCCCACCTCCCAGCCAGTTGCTAAATATTTACTAACACATCATTGGGTGAAGACAAATGAGGAGTCTAAGGCTTAGATCAGTTCAGTGACTTCTCCAACATCTAACAGCAAATAGAGTGACTGAATCAGCTATACCTTAGGGCAGGGGTCAGAAAGTTAATGACTGTGAGCATACATCCTGTGTTTGTGTGACTCTCAAACTAAGAAATGTTTTTTTTATATTTTAAAAGATTGAAAAAAAAGAGTATGCAACAGAGGATATACGTCATAGGCAACAGACTAAAATATTCATTATTCAAGCCACTACAGAAGATGTTTGCTGATACAGAACCTCAGCTCTATCATATTCCCTGTGGCAAAGACTGCGCCTTGTCCATCAAATTCCATTTTCCACATCTTCTATAGTAATTGAGCTGTAGCTGGACCCTTGATTGCCTAGCTAAGCTATATTACTCAGCATCCCTCATGGCTAGGTGTGACTAAATGACTAAGCTCTCCCCAAAGGGATGGGCATGGAAGTGATCTGTGCAATTTGAGTGTCACTTTTTAAAAAATGAAGATTGCTCTTGGGATTACTATCCCTTTTCCTTCCTGCTGACTGGAAAATTTGAAGGTTGGAGTAATAATGTTAAAAAATACTTTTTGAGGATGGCAAAACTTACCTGCCAATGTAGGCTACTAGAATCAATTTGTGAAGCAGTCTATCAGCCACCCAGGATTTTTTTATGGGAAAAATTTGTTACGTGAGAAAGAAAGAAATTTCTATTTTGTGTTAGCCATTATATTTTTCTATCTCTTTGTTATAGCAGTTTCACCTTTATTTTATGGCACATCCCTTTTCCCTGCCCAAGGCTCTCGGTTGTGGCCCTCCCCTGCAAAGTCCTCCCCGTTTCCCCTAATCTCTATTCAATGATTATTTAAGCTTAATTACTTTGGCTTAAGGCTATCAAATGCTGAAGCTAACACTTGAAACCAAATTGTGTAACTTCATTCTGATATCAAATAAGTATATGTGCACTGGAACTTAAATAAAAGGCTTAATATTTTCCTGGAGAAGAAAACATGGAAAATAACTTCAGCTAGTCTCTGATACGGTGCTTTCTTGATATCCATGTTGATGAGTAGAAAGGACATGCTCATACATTGTTCTTCCTTTCTGCTATACTGGACTTCCTCTGAGAAAAAGTGTAACTAAACTAGTTCCTGTTGTTAAAGCAGCCAGATAGTTAGATATGAGCAGAGAAAGGGGGACACAGGCAGGAACTGGGCAAAAAGGAGGGGCACAGGCCAAATGCAGGAAACCCTACATCATGCTGGGCAGACAAAGAAAAGCAGGAACCTAGGGACTGACAAGAAATCACACATTTTGAGGTAACAAGTGCCTTGGAGGCCAACAAAGAAAGGTGGGAAAAGGCAGGAATCTCCAGTGCCCGAATGTAACCTCTTGCTCATTATGCCTTCACTACAATAAAACTAGCCTTGCAGATTAGAAGCACCCATCATGCACCGACACCATGACACTTCCGATCCAGACTAAATAAGGACAAAATCCCTCCTCCCCTCGGGAAGGTGGAGTTGGGATGAAAATCAGAGAATATGACCCCAAACCTTTCCCTCCCCAATGAATATTCTGCCTATTCATTTTTACCCTCTATGTAACCAACTTGCCAAAGAAACCCAGTGCAGCTGCTCACCTGAGCCTGCCCGCTCTCCCCTTGAGAGTGGACTATCTACCCCTTACTAAATTCTCACTTTACTTTCTTAACCTCCCTGTCTCGTCTCCAAATCCTTTCTGTGATGGAAAGTCACCCCTGGCAACAGTGTTGAGTTATCTTAAAAGAGAAACCAATTCACTATACAAGGATTCCCTTTTCCCCACAACCTTGCCAGCATTTGTTACCCCTTGTCTTTTTGATAACAGCCACTCTGACAGGTATGAGGTGATATCTCATGCGGTTTTGATTTGCATTGCCCTGATGATTAGTGATGTTGCACACCTCTTCATGTACGTTGGCCATTTGCACACCTTCTTTGGAACAGTGTGTATTTGAGTCCTTTCCCTTTTAAATTGGGTTATTTGGAGGGTTTTTTTTGTTTGCTTTTTGCTATTGAGTTGTATGAGTCCCTTGTATATTTTGGATATTAACCCTTTATTGGATATATGGCTTGCAAATATTTTCTCCCATTCCACAGGCTGCCTTGTACACTGTTGGTGAGAATGTAAACTGGTACAGCCACTATGGAAAATAGTGGCTCCTCAAAAAATTAGAAAGAGAACTGCCATATTATCCACCAGTTCCCCTTCTGGGTATATATCCAAAGGAAATAAAACCATTATCTCAAAGAGGTATCTGGACTCTCATGTTAATTGTAGCATTATTTACAATAGCCAAGGTATAGAAACAGTGTATAAGTGTCTGTCAACGAAAAAAATGGATCAAGAAAATGTGAATCAAGAATATATACATATATATATATATATATATATATATATATATAGAGAGAGAGAGAGAGAGAGAGAGAGAGAGAGAGAGGGAGAGAGATTGGGAGAAATACACACCATACACTGGAATATTATTCAGCCTTTAAAAAGAAGGAAAATCCTGCCATTTCCAACAACATGGATAAACCTGGAGGGAATTATGTTAAGTGAAATAAGCCAGATACAGAAAGGCCAATACTGCATGGTATTACTTATATGTGGAATCTAAAAAATTTTTTTTATTTTTTAATTTTTTTCAAACAATGAAATGGAGAGTAGAAAAGTGGTTTCCAGGGGCTAGAGGATAGGGGAAACAGGGAGAGGTTAGTAAAATAACACAAACTTTCAGCTGTAAAATGAATAAGGTCTGAAGATCTGATGTATAACAATGGTGACTACAACTGATAACAGTGTCTTGTTTAATTGTAATTTGCTGAGAGTAGAACTTAAATGTTCTTACCAAAAAAATGGGGGGATAAATACGTGAGGTGATGGATATGCTAAATAATGGTTGGGGGGATCCTTTCACAGTATATACATATATCAAATCATCATGTTGTATACTTTAAATATCTGCTTACAATTTTATTTGTCAATTATACTTCAGTAAAGCTGGGGAAAAAAGAGAAGCCAATTCAGGAGGCACTCCGAATTGCTTCTCTAATGATGAATATGAAAAAAAAAGGATCTTTGGTCCCAAATGAAACTTCAAATGCCTTAAAAGAGCTCACCATTCCAATTTTGCTCTCTGAGACCAATCTGTAAATTACATTACACCAACCTATAATGGATAAAACGTATTTAAAGTAAAGTCATGCTTGTTTAGACAAATGGAAAAAGACTTTTTGAAATGAGAAATGCAATTTCAATCTAATTTATTGAGACACTAAATCAATAGATTGTCCAAGTTGAACATGCACTTAGGCCAAACTTATGAATTCAAATTCTAATACTTCTAAGCCCTGTTCTGTTATCTTCTCTCTGGTTCTCGAAAATTGTCTTTGCTTTGCTCCCTAGTCTCTAGTTTGGTAGAGCTTGTCTCTCTCCTACTTGTTTTGTTTAGTTGTTTAATAGCACAGAGGATAGAATCAATAACTCTCTCTTTCTCTCTCTCTCTCTCTCTCTCTCTCACACACACACACACACACACACACTTTTTATGACTCTCTCACAAATACACACACACTTTTTTAAAAGGGCTTTGACTGGTCACTAAGGCATTAGAAACCTTTTTTACCTCTTATGCTCCTCCTACAAACTGGTTATTAAAAGGTACAATTTCTGTGATCTGGTGGAATATTACCTTATTTAAACCTGGAGCAGGGCTGTTATCAGTAGATTAGATAAGGGTACAAGACCAACTCCATGGAATTGGTCCTCTGGGGTAGCCATCATCAAGTAAGGCTTATCTGGACAGCAAAGAGCTAAACATCAGGCTTGCTTTAAACCAAGATCACTAGGAAAAGCAGGGATGAAATACTCATTTATCCCTTTATTCATTAAAAAATATTTATCTAGGGCTTACCCAGTGACATAGATTGAGCCAGCACCAGGAAGACAGCAGTGAAATAAGTAGGCACGGTTCCTGCCCTCATAGGACTTATCTACTGCCGAAAATAGCCTTGAACAAATAACAAGTGAGTTGAGTGTTATGAAAAGCAAAGCACAGGGAGCAGTAGGGTGCATAGCAGAAATACCTTCCTTTCTTTACATAACCTCTTTAAAAGCGAAAACATCTCTGGGATAGAGGTTGCAAATTATTCAGTCCTTAATTTACATTACTAGAATCAACTGTATTTTCTCGAGTGTAGGGATCAGGAGAGAATGAGCTCACAGTCTTTTGGGGTCAAGGAAACTGAAAATGAGGAAAATACTATATATGCTTACTTACTGGGGATTATGATCATCAGCTCAAATGCCAACGGTGAAGAAATTGATACAGTAGGTGAAGGAAGCTGGCTGAAGGTAAGACAATATGGTGCAGGAGTATGTGTGGTCAATATTACTAGATCTTTCAACTTGAAGAGAAGTCAGAAGTCCAGATTGCTGCGTAAAAATTCCCAATTATAAAATGTTGGCAGTTAATTCCGAACATGTTTAACCATTTAAAAAATTTTGTACTAAGCAACATATATCTGTCACCAGGATGTGACCCACGGTCACCACTTTGCAACTTCTGTTCTATATTATCATTAAGAGATTTGTGAAACGAAAGAGGTAAGGAATGGGAACGAAAGAACGGTTTTGAAGACAGCAAGGAAAGAAAAGTGATGTTAGCAATGGTTTACAAAGCTTCCAAGGTAAAACAGGAGAAAACTAACTGAACAGATTTCTTAAGCCAACAGCTCTCAGGAAATGCAGATTTGCTAGAGGTGCTAAAGGAAACATTCCCTCCCATACTCACTACTATTCTTACTTGTGTGTTTACAGTTTCATTGCTTCTTATTATAGTGTTACGTGTAGATGTATCAGGAAAACAGGAGCAACCACACATTATGGTTGTTATTGGCTAAAATGTAATAAAACAGATTTCTGTTGTTTAAGTCACCCAGTCTGTGGTATTTTGTTATGGCAGCCCTAGCCAACTAATACAACCGCAAAAAGCCATTTATTATAGTAATCAGATCTTACCTCCACCTGAACCACTAATGCGGGTGGACAAGTCAGAAAATGTGGGAAAATTTGAGAAATTGAGCACATGTGGTTGCTAGGGTTGTACCATGACAGATTTGATGGCGAGTTCTGTGGGAAATGCCATCTCTGCAAAAGCTTTTCCCTTAAGTGGACACTGCTACTTCTATAAGACCACAGCCCAGCACTTGGTGACAGGCTTGAGGCTGCTGTTGATGGCTAAGGTCATTGGTTGGGAAGATGAACTAGGAATGGAACAGAAGAGCAGGGAGAAGGCAGAGCCCTCTAAACTTTGCTCTATCCATCCATCACTATATCACTTCGACAAACTTCCAAGTATATTGGCTTCTGTTTCACTTCTGTCTTCCAAATATCATACTGCCAACTCAAACACAGAATCATATAAGGAAGAGGATTCTTGAAGACACAGCTCCCAGCTTCATTTGGGAGGAGTGGTGCCAAGTGTCTAACACACTTGCTTTCCCAGAACATATCATTAACGACATATTAGTTCATTTCATTTTTTGAACTTAGTAACATACTGTATGCACTCATCTATGACTTGGTCTCTTCACTCAACATTAGGCATCTGAAATCATCCATGTTTGTGCGTGCTACCAGAGTTGCTTTCTTTTTATTCATACAAAGTATGACATAACTTGTCCATTCTCCTGCTAATGTATATTTGGGTGGTTTTTCATCTCTGGCTATCGCAAAGAGTAGTTAAACAAACAATCCTTTACCTGCCTCCTGGCACTCATGTTTAAGAATTTTTCTGTGGTATAGACATAGAAGTGGGAGTCCTAGGTGTGTGCATTTTTGAATTTGCAAGATAATGCCAAATTAATTTTCTAAAGTAGTTTTTCAATTTTGAATCCCAATAGAAGTATATAAGAGTCCCAATTACTTCATTATCTTGAAAAAGACTTGGAACACTTGGGCTTTAAATTTTTGAAATATTTGAAATATAGAAGGCATAAAACTGTATTTCATGTGGCGTTAATTTTCAATTCCTTGATTACTAATGAAAATTAGTATTTATTAATATGATTTTTCAGCTTTGTTCTATATGAAATTCCAATCATGTAGTTAGTGCATTTTTCTATTGTGTCATTTCGTGTTTTTCTCTATATTAAGTCATAGGGATTATTTATTATGTCTATCCATCCTTTTGCAGTTACATGTGTTGCAATAGCTTCCTTAAATGTTTGACTTCTCTTTAAACATTTTGTGTTTTTGACGAACTGATAGCTTAAGTTTAATGCGATCAAATGTATCAGTCTTTTTCTTTATTGAATTTGCATTTTGTGTAAAGAAATCCATTTTTACCTAAGATCATAAAGACAGTTTTCCATCCATCCTCCCAAGAAAGAAGAAGGTTCTTTCAATTTAGGCCTAACATCTGATCCTCAGAACACCACCATTATTAGGTTTTTGTTTTATAGCAGCATCCCATGTTCATGTTACAAATATCTTCCAGTTAGTATGGCTGTGTGACAAATAAGCTCAACATTTATGATGTAAAATAATCACTTATTATGACTCATGGATTTCATGGGTCAGAAATTCACACAGGGGGAAAGTGGGGATGTCTCTTTTCTTCTCCACGGTACTTCAGGCCTCGGCTGGAAGATAACACCACTGGATGTAGAATTTTCTACACGCTACTCAAAATGACATTAGTCACTCCTATTGCCCTGGTAATATTTCTGCATCATGGAGGTGGCATTATGCTTGTGATGGGAACAGCTCCAGATTAAAACACCATAAGCCACCACTGTTCTTATCAAAGTTCAGCAAATTGTCTTGAATAAACAATTTTTCTAATTGTTTAATGCTTTTGGCCAATTTCCAGAGTCTTCGAGTTTTTTAAAAATTAATTTTGACCATTTTCATCACTTTTTATGGACAGCACTGGCCAAGCTCCTCACTTAGCCATTCTGGAAGTCCCTTCCCCCTCTACTTTTCTTCACCTTCATTTCTGAAAGGTATTTTTGCTGAGTAAATAATCTGTGCTCTGCTATGTTATGCTTGTATTATTTTCAGTAAGAAATCTACTGTATTCTTATCTTTGTTTAGGCATAGATAATAAGATTTGTCTGTTCTCTAAATGCTTTTAAGATTTTCTATTTATCGGTGGTTTTAAGTAACTTTATAACATACCTTAGAGTCATTTTCTTCATTTTTCTTGTGCTTAGAGTTCGCTGATCTTCTTGAAACTATGAGTGAATTATTTTCATCAAATTTTGAAAATTTTAACCATTGTTTCCTCAAATATTCTTTCTATTCCCTCACTTTTCCCTCCCCTTCAAGGACTCCAATTCCACATGTATTAGGCAGCTTAATTTTTTTTATAATGTATTTGTGCCCTACTCATTTTTTCTCTCCTTGCTTCATTTCAGATAGTTTCTATTTTAACATTCACAAATCATTTATTTTGCAATGTCTACTCTGCTGTTAAATACCATTCAGTGTATTTTTTATCTTAGATACTGGGATTTTTATCTCTAGGAATTCTATTAGGGCCTATTTATGTCTCCCATGTCTCTATATAATACAGTATATTCATTTTTTTATCTAGCTTCTTGAAAATATGAAATAGTATAATAATAACTTTTAATGTCCTTGTCTACTAAATCTATAATATCTCAGCAGTTCAAGATCACTTATGACTGATAAATGTTTCTTGTCATTATGTTACTGTGTTCTTTATTCTCTCATGCCTCTTAATTTGGATTAGATAACAGACATTGTGAATTTTATCTCGTTTGGTGATGGAGATATTTTTGCATTATTAAAATGTTTGCATTATTAAAAATATTTTTGAGCTTTGCTCTGAGACTTATTAAGTTACATGGGGAAAGTTTGATCCTTTTGGATATTACTTTTATTTTTGTTAGGCGATGCTAAAGCAGTGTTTAATCTCGTGTTAATGTTTCCTGCTACTGAGGTAAAAACAATTTCTGAGTATGCTGTCTAATGCTCTGAATTATGAGATTATTCACTTTGTGTGGTGGGAACAGGCCTTGTGCCCAGCCTTATATAAGTTCTGGGGATTGTTTCATTAATTCTTCTGTGTGATTCTTTCCATCATTTCAGGTAGACACCTCACACATATGCACTGGTCAGTACTCAGCTAAATACTCCAGGATATTGCTTTGCAGAGCTCAAGTTCTCTCTTTGCTACTACATTTCACTTGGAACTCCAGTGACCTTGGCCTCCCCAGACTTCTAGCTCCATCCCCTCAACTCAAGGAGACCACGATATTCCACCTGAGACCCCTCATCCAATATAGCCTGGGAATTTACTCCAGGCAGTACTTGGGCAATATTATAGAACAAATTATTTGTTCCCTGATCCTTGGGAATTACTGTTCACCAATGCCCAATGTCCAGTGTTTTGAGAACTAATGTTAACATACTTTGGGTGGTTTATTTGTTGTTGCAGGTGGTAAGTTAACGATAAAAGTAACTCATATATTTACCTATGTATTCTTCATGTTTATTGCTCTATATTCTTTTATGGAGTTCTAAATTTTGATCTGATGTAATATCTCCTTCAATCTGAAGAATTTCCCTTAACTGTTTTGTATAATGTACAAACACTAACATTATGTTAAATAAGCATAAAATTATCTCTACTTTGGTTTGACTGGTTTTGGGGGGTTTTGTTTGGCTTTTATTTTGCCTTCTTTTTTGAGAGTATTTTCACTGGTATAGAATTCTAGGGTAACATATTTTTTCTTTCAGCACTTACACTGAAAGTCTCACTGTCTTTGGTGTGTATTTTTTTCCTACTCAAATACCTGCAGTCTTTTAAAAATTTCTCTTTCTGTATTCTGCATCTTTGGTTGATTAAATGATTTTCTGTTTGCTACTGGTTTTCAGCTATTTGATCATGGTATATTTTGGTGTTTTAGTTTTCTTTCTGCATGGTATTTGCTGAGATTCTTGGATCTGTGTTTGTACTTTTCATCAAACTTGGAAAATTTCAGCCATTATTTTCTAATTTTTGTTTTACTTTCTATTACTTGTGGTATTCCAGTTATATATATGTTAGCCAGATTCCCTGATGTTCTGCTAATTTTGTTCATTATTTTCTCTCACTGTAGCTAAGTTTGGATAGTTTCTATTTCTGGGTATTAATGAGTCTTCCTTTATTCCTCAGTATATAGCTTGCTTCTTTTCTCAATCAGTGACTTTTTCATTCTAAATAGTATACTGTTCAGCTCTAGAAAATCCATTTATAGCACTGACTTCTCTCATTATTTTCATGTGTCTCTTTTACTCCTTGGACATATTTATAACATCCATTTAAAATGTTTGTAAATTTCACTCTCTCTCTACTCTCTGGGTCTTTTCCTATTGACTTATGTCCATTCAAGTTATAGGTTACATTTTCCTGCTTCTTCAAATGTCTATTAACGTGAGTAGGATGCTTAAACAATGTGAAATCTTTTTTCTTTTTAACCAAAACATTTGTTGTGTGACTGACTAGAACTTTGCCAAGTACTAGAATTTGTTACCTTGCTTTGGCCAGTGTTGGACTGTTGTGACTGGCATTAAATGTCTTCTGGGATCAGCTTGATTTTTTTGAAGACTGTTTCAGGCTTTGTGGCATGGGTCTAAAGTGGCATCTAGTCTAGGGCTAGTTTAGTAGGATTACTAAAGCTTGACTCCGGTGGGATTCTCTACTGCACTACCTAGGTGCACGACAACAACCCCTTGGCCTGGCCAGCCCTGGGAAAGCGCTGGGAATCGTTCCTCTTAGAGCCATCTTATTCTCCTTTACCATGGATTTTCACCTTCTTCATGGATGTCTTGAGATTCTGCAACAGACTCAAGGGGTCACCCAGGAATAGTCTAGAACCTTTTCTTTTGAATAGCTTTCTCTTGTTCCCAAATTTTAGGTACCTCAGCCTTTCCACATGCCAGTATCTATCTTCTCCAATCAATAAGATCCCTGTTCTCTGCTTGGTTTTCCTTCCTTGCACTTTGGTCCAGAACGTGTGTCCAGGAAGGAAGCCAAGGTCAGCCTAGAGCTCATCTCATTGTCTTCCCTTCTCTGTAAAATCACAGTCATTCACTTTCTGTTGTCTAATGTCGGTGAACAGTTTTAAAATATTTTGCCCAGTTTTCTAGTTGTTTAGGAAGCACTACTCCGTGTTATTTCATCATGCTAAAAGCAGAAACCAGAACTTAATTTAAGTTTCTCATATGAATTGTTTCATTTTAAGTTGTTTCTTCTAATTTTTTGATGTTGGTATATAAAAATTTAATGTTTTCATATTACACCCAGCAACCTTACTTTCCTAAAATAATTCTGACAATTTATCTGTGGTTACTTCTTCAGTTTTCTACATAGACCATTTTATCACATGTAAATAAGTAAACAAAAGTCTAGGATGAGATGGCTTCACTGGGGAATTCTATCAAACATACAAAGAGCTCATACCAATTCTTCTCAAACTCTTCCAAAAGACTAAAGAGGAGGGAATACTCCCAAACTCATTCTATGAAGCCACCAGTACCCTGATACCAAAGCCAGACAAAGACACTACCAGAAAAGAAAACTATAGGCCAATATCGTTGATGAACACAGATGCAAAAATCCTCAACAAAATATTAGCAAACAGAATCCAACAACACATAAAAAAGATTATACACCAAGAGCAAGTTGGGTTCATCCCAGGGACACAAGGATGGTTCAACATATGCAAATCAATCAACGTGATACACCACATCAACAAGAGAAAGGACAAAAACCACATGATCATTTCAATAGATGCAGAAAGCATCTGATAAAATTCACCTGTTTATGATAAGAACTCAAATCAAAGTAGGTATAGAGGAAACATATCTCAACATAATAAAAGCTATTTATGAGAAAGCTACAGCCAGCACAGTACTCAACGGTGAAAAGCTGAAAGCCTTCCTGCTAAAATCCGGAACAAGCCCCGGAACAAGCCCCGGAACAAGCCAAGGATGCCCACTCTGACCATTTCTATTCAATACAGAATTGGAAGTCCTAGCCACAGCAATTAGACAAAAAGAAAAGAAAAGAAAAGAAAGAAATAAAAGGGATCTAAACTGGAAGAGAAGAGGTAAAATTGTCGCTATATGCGGATGACATGATAGTATATATATAAAACCCTAAAAGCACCACACAAAAACTACTAGAGCTGATAAAAGAATTCGGCAAGGTAGCAAGATACAAGATTAACACACAGAAATCAGCCACAGTTCTTTCCACTAACAATGAACTATCAGAAAAGGAAAGTAAGCTTTCTAAAACTTATACTTTGTGTTTCTTTTCATTGTTCCCTACTGCTAGGATCTCTGACCTATGATTAACAGAAATACTGACAGTGAGTTATACTATCCTGTTCTTAATTTTAAAGCAAATACTACTACCATTTCACCATAATGTGTGACCTGTTGTATAGATTCTTCTTAAATACTCTATATTAGATTGAGGAAATTCACTTCTATTCCTTTGTATTCCTCAAGTGTGAATAATATGGCTCCTCAGATCACCAGGGGTCAGAAATAGCTAAAGACCAATTGATCGGCAGGTAAGGACTTACAGTTAACCAAGGCAAGAAAGATTCAAGAATCGATAAATTAAAGCAGACAGACCTAACAACAGTGTTCTGGAAGTCATCACTGGGCTTGAGCCTGACACTGAATTCAGTTCCCCGCAGAGTTGTTTATGTACCCCCAGCTTAGGTGGGAGCTAGTACCAGGATAGACTTGGAGGGAACGTTTCTGGGCTCCCTCATTTACACTAGCTAGGAGGCTGCCCATTTCAACCTACAAAAGGACCAGTCTGTCCAGACTCCTATCGGCACTGGAGAATGTCCTTATTTCCTCTAAGGATATGTTTAATGTTGGAGCCAGACTGCTGTGTTCAAATCATGGCTTAGTCAGTTACTAACTGTGACCTTGCAAGTTACTTAGCTTCCTTGTACTCTACTTTCCTCATTTTTAATATAAAGATAAAAATAGCAGTTGTTGTATAATCCAGGGAACAAGATTAAATGAGATAATACATGTAGAGCATTTAGAACAGTGCTTGTCACAGATTAAGTGCTCAATAAGTGTCAATCATTGTTACAGGCAGAAATAATAAGGATCAGTGGTCTCCCATGAATGAAAGGTATATGAATGAGTGTCTATCAATTGCCTAGTCCCACTAAGAGACTTGTACGACAATGAGGAACCCATAATCTTTACCTGTAATACAGTGATTCTAGCAAGTGGTTCTAATTATGTGGGTTGTCCTGGTTTTTCTGGCTGTACATACTGACCAAATTGTTGACAATATCAATTCCTTTTAAGTTAAGGAGACTGTACGATAAGACATGGATACCAGTGCTTCAAAGCAGTCATATCTGGTTTCACATTTAAAGGTGGGTGCTTATTAAGGGTTGATTGGCATTCAGTGGAAAATAATGGCTGAAGAGAAGGTAAAAATCTACATGTTTCAAATCCGTGAAAGGGTTTAATTCTAACTGCTCTACCTTTAGGTCCTTCTCCCAGGTTACATTAAAACTACAAATCCAAGGAAAGAAAAAAATAATAAAAGCAACTTGGTAACTTGAAAGTCTTGAGTGATATGATATTTATATTTTATAATACTCAGGAGTACAAAGAATCATAAAATCTCCATCCACTGATACTGGTTTATTCAAAATAGCACACCACTCAAGACAACTGATAATCCCAAGCCTCCTGGATATCCCACTACATTTTTTAAAGAAACTGCCAACAATACAGCCAATTCAAAGTCTTTTTCTCTAAGTCTCTAGAGAGGGATTCACATCTCAGTAAGACAGCAAAAGAACGAGTCATTAGGAAAGAACTTAGGAAAGATCTTTTGCAGTTCTCCCAAGCATATATTGAATGTACTCCTTTTGCTGCCAAGAGGATATATCCTTGTTATCCAAGTTATGTGTGCAAGTTTATGGATGGCTATACACAATGATGGCCAAGAAACAAGAAAATAATTGAACGGGAGCAAAGTAGAGGGGAAAAAATATAATAGGAATCAGATGTGTTGGACAAAACCAGTGAGTCAGGAAATGGTGGGAAACCCAGGATAAAGTGAGTTAAGTCTTCCTCAAAGCCTATTTGAAAAGAGGCATAAATAAGAAAATAACACCAATTAAGGCTGGAAACGAGAGGAAGCTGGTTTGACAGCTGAGAGAGCTGGGGGCCTAACAGTAGTTACTTTAAGGAGATTTCTATGAGGATAGAGGAAATCACTGTTCTGTTGTCAAGAGCCTGACTCGGGCATGACCTGGAGTATCCAACCAAAATAAACTTATTTCTTCAGGATTCAGAGACTAAGCATAAATGTGGACAATAATAGTTACTGTCATGAAATTTTAAAACTGGTAGGAAACTTAGAAATGCTTCAGTACTACCTCACTTTGTGGATAAGAGAATGGATGCTCAGAGGGTGGAAAAGACTTGCTCCAGGATCACATGGTGAGATAGTGTCAGAATCAAGTCTCCTAACTTCTACTTTATGCTCTTCCTTATCACAGAACCATCTTCAGAAGCAAGGATTTGAACAGACAATATCATTACACTATAGCCAACTTCCTCTCTGTCGTCTATTTAGCATGTCTTTATTTTAGGCTTGTACTTTTTATGTAGAAATGCAGTTGACTAAATGCCTTTCTACAAGCTATACAGATCATCATTCCCAAGGAATATTTTCAGAACTCAACCAGAAGAGTAAATGTCTTATTTTTCTTTAATCATTTAATGTTTCCAGAGGATATTTCATGGACACTATTAGGGGAAAAAAAAGTTTATCTTCAGAACATTCCAGTTTCAATCATCTCTATCAAGGAAAATACTCACAGGGAAATGTCCCCAGCCTCCTTAAAGGATTGCCCTACTGCCAAAAATTATTATATCATTTTGGGTTAAGGCACTGAAAGATGTTGATAAAACACAAATAGGTTCTCTGAGAGGAATATATTGGCAACAGTGCACTTGGAAAATCTTTGAGGAAAAGCAAATCGCAAGAGATGTCAGTTTGGGGAAAAGGGGGCTGAAATCAGAGGAGATCAAAGAAAACAAAAATCTCAGATGTGGGAGAAGTGTGACAGAGTGCAGAGGAGTTGTTAATTTTACACCTTTGTTTCTGGGGAAAGAGAAAAGCATTCCTCACTGGCTCTGAATTGCCTTTGTTTTAAGGCTGTTGTATCTAGGACTTGATTAATGAATCCAAGACAAATATTTTTAAATCAATTTTTTCCATAAACAATTGTCAATATTTTGGGGAAAAAAGCTCAGTATTTCCAAGAAACAGTAAAAAAAAAAAAACCCACAGTTTGTATTATAGAGATAACTGACATCGTTCCTCCTTTCAATGCCTTGAAAAACCTATCATTATTTTTCATGAAGAAAGCTGAGAAGATGCCATGCTAAAAAGCACCATGAATATATTAGCAAAAAATTCCAAGCCAACAACACAGTGTTTTATTGACCTACTTGTGTTCCAGATCATTAAATGCATCTACTATCACAAATGGGAGTGCTTTCAATTCTTGTGAGCGTTCACTAGCTTCTTTCAAATGAAAGCAGTTTTATGGAAGATGCTCTGACCCTCCCAAATAAGGACATAACTGAAAAAATGGCAGAGCAAAGCATGGAAAAGAATCTCTGACAAAAAGGAAACTAACCACCTAGGTTGCCTTCTTGTAAATGTTTAAAGGAGACAGAAGTTTGTGCATATTTTTCTAGAGTTGGACCAAATTGATGGTGGTCTCAGGGGCAGACCTTTGTGATTAGCTCTTCTTTGAGTGTTTATAAAAAGGTGTGACACTAGAGTCACAAGGCCTACTATCTGACTCGTTGCATAATACTAAGAGGTTGTTAAGGACTGTGCACAAGCCAAGCACACATGTGCCTTTTACATGCATCATCTCATTTCATCAGCCCTACAGTTAAGTGATATAGCTGCGTGATACTTTGCACTGGTCTCTGTTACTGATGAAGAAACTAAAGTGAAGTAATTTGTTCAAGGTCACACAACAAAACGGTGTCAGGGCAGAGATTCATACCCAGGAAGTCTGATTCCAGAGTGTATTCTCTGGGCCTCTGGTATCACTAGAGTAAAATACGTAACAAAATAAGTCAATCTGTTTTATTGGATTTGAATGTATATATCATTTTTGAGAGATATAAAATTTATAAGTTTAGAAGCACAGAACTTAGAAATGATTGAGCCCACCTCCGCTCTTGTTAACAAGTAGGGAAACTGAGGCACAGAGAGGAAAAGAGGCTTAATTCAAGCTGTAAAAGTTTTGATGGTTGCTATCATCTGAATGTTTGTTTCCCCCAGAGTTCATATGTTGAAATTCTAATGCTCAATATGATAGTATTAGAAAATCAGGCATTTGGGAGGTGCCTGAGTTAAGAAGGTGGAGCCTTCATGCATAGAATTTGTGCTCTTATAAAAGATGCCCTACAAAGCTCCCTAGTCAGTTCTACCATGTGACAATACAATTAGGAGTTGGTGACCTAGAAGGGGGTTCTCACCCAAACATGCTGGTATCCCAGTCTCAGACTTGCAGCCTCCAGAACCGTGAGAAATAAATTTCTGGTGTCCGTAAGTTACCCAGTCTGTGCTGTTTTGTTGCTGCAGCCCCAACAGACTAAGACAACAGTAGAGTCAGGATCAGATCAGAGACTTAGGACTCCTGAAGACCTGTTTTCTACCAGAATTTCTTCCTTCTTCCCTTCCTTAATTTCTTCCTTCTTTCCTCTCTTCAGTCTTCCTTTCCGCCTTTATTCCTTTGGTCCTTATTTCATGTGCTTTTTTAATGTGTATAAAGCTGCAGCATGCCTAAATGGCTGTGCTGTGTATGGTAAAATTTATTTTCTAAACATTGTCATTGTTTCAAATTGTCTAGTTCTAGGTAAAGGCATGTGATCCAAAGTGAATGGAGGAGCAGGCATAAGTAGTGTCCCTCAAAGGGCAGAAAATACGTAGACGATTCTTATTAATGGGAAAAGTCACAGTATCACAGAACAATAAAATACTGTTACATTTTTCAGTTTTAGGAAATCACCTTTCTCTTAATCAGCATTATTAAGGGATTATTTATTTACAAATTATATATCCATTTCAAGATTACAGTTTGAAGTGCTTTCATATATATGAAAACCTCCACACTCAAGATACACTATTTCCCTAATCACAGAAGATTCCCTTGTGGCCCTTCCCAGTCAATACCCTTCTCTGCCACCCAGCCCATATAATCACTGTTTTTTGTTTGTGAATGTAGATTAAATCTGGACTTATCTAGTGTTTTATATAAAATAGAATCATAGAATATATATTAATTTTATATGGTTCCTTTAACATAATGTTTTCAACATCCACTTATATTATTTTGTGTATCAGTCACTCTTTTTTTTTTTCCCTCAGTAGTATTCCATTGTCGTCTAGATCACAACTTGCCTATCCATTCACCAGTTGATAGATGTTTGGCTGGTTCACAGATTTTTGGCTAGGATGAACAAAGATTCCATGATCATTCATGTTCAGGTCTTTGGGTGAATATAGTGTTCATTGCTTTTGGGTGGCTTCCTGAAGAGTGGAATTGCTGGGATGCTGGTATTCATTTAACTTTAAAGGAGCTGTCAAACTGGTTTCAAAAGTGGTTGTATATTATGCTCCCACTATTAATGCATGAGAGTTCCATTTGCTCCACGTTCTTCAACACTTGACACTGCCATTCTTTTTTAGTTTTAGCTGTGATCATGAGTTTATCTCATTATTGAGCTAAAAGAGTTCTTTACATATGCTAGATACAGGTCTTCTGTCAGATAAAAGTATTGTGAATAGTTTCAGGGCTTACCTTTTCAATAGTATGAGTGTTTTTTAAGAAGCAATTTTGATGAAGTGCAATTTATCAACTTATCTTTCAGAGTTCATGTATTCTGTATCCTGTTTCAGAAAACTTTGCGTATCCTAATAAGATTTTCTCCTAAGTTTTTGTCCAGAAGTTTTATAATTTGAGCTTTTCCATTAAGGTCTATGATACATTTGAGACAACTTTAGCATATGGTATTAGGTAATTATTTAAGTTATTTTATTTCCATATGGATAGCCAATTGTTTCAGCACCATTTATTAAAAAGACTTTCCTTTCCCTATTGATTTACCTTGGCACCTTTGTTGAAAGTAAATTGACCATAAATGTATGTTTTATTTCTGAACTTCTAGTCTACTCATTTATCTATATTTCTCTTCTTATGCCATTATCATTACTGTAACTGTTAGTAAATGTTGAAATTAGGTAGTGTAAGTCTTCCAACTTTGCTTTTGATTCATCTCTTTATTCCTTTTCTATTTTCAGCCTTGATTTGGAATAAATAACTTATGTAGGATTCTAGTCATCTTCACATTTGGCTTATTAACTAACCATCTGTGTTTTACTCTTTTAGTCATTATTCTAAGTTTTACAATATACCTTTACCTTACCATTGTCTAACTTCAAATAATACTGTATTACTTCATGTCAAATATGAGCCTTTCAAAAGCAGGCTTCCATTTGCCCTCTTCCTTTCTTTGCACTAATTTGCTATTGCTGTCATACAGCTCATTTCTATATTTGTGATAAACTCCTCAATGCATTATTATTTTTTAAACAACTATCTCTTAAAGAAGTTAAAAATAAAGAAATGCCTTTCATATTTACTCACATATTTCTTTTTTATGCTTTTCATCTCCTTATGTTTATCTGTGCTTCCATCTGGTATCCTTTTCCTTCTATGTGTAAAACTTCCTTTAGCATATCTTATACTGCCAGTCCACTGAGGCCAAATTTTCTTCCCCTTTGTTTTTGTTTCACACTTGAAGTCTGTTTTCTGTATATAGAATTTTAGATGGCCTTTTTTTCTGCATATCATTTTAAAGATGTGATTCTATTGTTTTCTCTCTTGCAGAGTTTCTGAAAAGAAGTTCAAAATCTGATCATGTCCTTCTGTATGAAGCATGCTTCATGTCTCTGGCTGGCTGATTATAAGATTTTCTCTTTAATACTGGCTTTCAGCAATTTGAATATGATACACTTTTGACTGTTTTCCTTTATGTTTAATATTCTTAGGAGATATTTATTGATGTTAGTAGATTTGTGAGTTCCTATTTCTCAAAAATTTGGAAAATTTTCAACTATTATTTCTTCAAATATATTTCTACTCCAATCCTTCTGGCAATCCAATTATGCATCTGTTAGAGTGTTCAATGTTGTGTCATTTTCACTGATGTTGCTTTTCTTTATAATTCTTTTTTCTTACTGTGCTTCATGTTGAATAATTTCTATTGTTAAATCTTCAAGTTCTTGGATCTATTTTTCTACAGTGTCTAATCTGCTGTCAGTCTTGTTTAGTAAAGTATTAACTAACCTTCAACACCGCATTTTCACCTGTAGATATCTTCTTTTTATAATTTGCTGTTCTCTCATTTTGTTCAATTTTTCTTTAAATCTTTGGTCATATTAAGCATATGGCAAGAATTTCAGTTACTTTGCAGTAACCTTGTTCCTTTCTCTGATTGTTCTGTAGCTTTGTTATGGTGGGTCTAGAGTAGCCTCTATACTAGGGCTAATTTAGCCCCACTACTAAGGCATAATCATTCTAGGGTTTATACTGAATGGTCTGCATAGTCAATAAGGTCTCTTCACTCTGGCCAAGGAACTCAAATGATCCCTTGACCTATGTGAGCTCTGGGATGACTTGGTTTACAAATCCTGTAGTCATTTTTTTTTTTCCTCTGGAAGTTGTACTTTGCCAGGCATAAGGGATTTCAGCTTATATATACACAAATAGACATTCAACCACTCATGTAGATTACTGGGTCTATTTTTCTATATAGCTCCCTCTTTTTCAGTATCCGGCTCCTCAAATTCTAGCTGCCTCAGCCTCTTAAAACTTATTTATCACTTAACTCAGCAAGAATACCAAGCTCTGTTTGAGTATACCCTGCTCTATAGTCCAGAAATTTTCTCCAGACAGAAACTCAGGTAATTATAAGGCTCAGCTAAGTCCTTTTTCTTTTCTCAAGGATCATAATCCTTTGTTGCCCATTGTCCATTAACTGAAAACTGACATTTCATATATTTGGCCCAGCTTTATATTTTTTATATGACTGGAAGTTAATTCTATACACCATTAGTCTCTTATGGCCAGAAGCAGAACCTGACATCATCTTTTGGGGAAATAAATGAAACACTTCAATATAGGAAGTATGTACTGGTTTTAAAAGATGCCTTCTGGAAACTGATGGAGTAGGAAACTTCAGGATTCCATCTCTCCACAAAAGCAGCTAATATGCTGGCAAAAATTGTCAGGATCAACTTTTACAGAACACTGGACTCTAGTTAAAACTTTACAGCAGCCAGAAGGCATGATGAAGTAAGAAGCTGCTGCTTTGCTGTAAGAGATTAATGTGGCATTTTAAATTGACTGCCTACCATCCCCAAACCCCTAGACTGGGAGTGGCCAGAAGGTAATTAATGGTGTAGGGTTGCTAGTGTCAGAGGGAGCAACATGGATCTCAGTCTTAAAGAAATGTGGCTGTCTATTTCGAACTGCCTGATGGTTCATGAGAAACAAGCACATGAACTTGCCCTTGTTTTGCTTGATGAGGAATGTTCCCAGAGTGGGGGTTGATTTCTGGTGGCATTTTCCAAAAGCATTTAAAGGCACAAGCTTTATCCATAGCAGACTGTGGCAAGGGACAAGAGTTGGAACAAGGAATAGGCATACCAGAGAACCTAGGAAGGAAGAGATTAGGATAGAATGTGTGAAGAGTAATAAGGGATTCTAAAAGGGATTCAAGAAGGCCATGCGACTGCCCAGGACTGCCCACACACTCAGAAAAGTCCAGAGAAAACCTAAACCTCACCTCCAGCTGACGTAAAGACTTAATGCAAGCAGGGAGTAAAGGCAAAGGCGGAGTTGTAAACGGCCTGGCTAAATACTGAAAAAGAGCTAACACAGATCCAGTCTACAAACACTGTGAGACTCTTTCTCCCTTTCTTTTTCTTTCCTTTTTTCCCTCTGGGTATTTTTTTTCAACTGTTAAAACAATAGCGAACCATTTAACTAATGGAAGACAGACTTCAGTGAACACTTATGACAAAGAACATAGACTTTACAAAACCAGTGTAGAAAAGTTATTAAACAAGCAAATAACAACAAACCAGAAGAAACAGTAAAACAAACCCCAGCTATGGGGGAGAATATGATTCCAACAGTTGCCACATTATAATATTCAAAATGGTCAGTTTTCAACAAAAATGATAGGACATGCAAAGAAATGAGAAAGTGTGGCTCATTCCCAAGAAAAAAAGAATAATGCAATACAAACTGTCAATGAGAAAGCCCTGACACTGGATATCTCAGAAAAAATTAAATCAACTGATTTAAATATACCCAAAGAGCTAAAGGAAACCATGGACAAAGAACTAAAAGAAACCTCAGGAGAATGATGTCTTACCAAATAGAGAATAAAATATAGAGATAGAAGTTATTAAAAATAACCAAATAGAAATTCTGGAGCTGAGAGGTAAAAGTAACTGAACTTAAACATTCACTATTGGGGTTCAATAGTATATCTGAGCAGGCCAAAGCAAGAATCAGAAAACCTGAAGATAGGTACATTGAGATTATCTGCTGAGGAGCAGAAAGTAACAAAAAAAGAAGAAAAATGAACAAATCCTAAGAGACTTGTAAAATACCATCAAGCACATGAACATCCACATAATGGGAGTCTCAAAGGGACAGGAGAGAGAGAAAGGGGCAGAAATAATATTTGAAGAAATAATGGCTAAAAACCTCCCAGATTTGGAGGGAAGGGTAAGATGGCTGCATATGAAGACTGTGAGCTCACTTCCTCAACATAAATGCCAAATCTTCATCTATGGGAGCAATTCCTCCTAAAGGAGACCTAAGGACTGACTAAACAGCTACTGCACACAGAAGGACCACAGAGAAATGGGTAGGAGAGATGGAGACCCAGTGTTCATGGGAACCCATCCCCAGTGCAGTGACCTGAAGAAGAGAGGGACATTGCTGACGGGCCTGAGTGCACACTCACCCACCCCCAGACACAGTGAAAAAAACAGCAGTTTAAAGGACACCTAAGTTTGGTGCAAGTCATTATGGAAAAAGATATGGGTATTCCTCAACAAACTAAAAATAGATTTATCATATGGTCCAGCAATCCCACTCTTGGGTATACATCTGGAAGGAACTCTAATTCAGAAAAATACATGCACCCCAATGTTCACAGCAGCACTATATACAATAGCCAAGACATGGAAGCAATCTAAATGTCCATCGACAGATGACTGGATAAAGAAGTCGTCGTATATTTATACAATGGAATACTATTCAGCCATAAAAAAGAATAAAATAATGTTATTTGCAGCAACATGGATGGACCTAGAGATCATCATTCTAAGTGAAGTAAGCCAGAAAGAGAAAGAAAAATACCATATGAGATCACTCATATGTGGAATCTAAAAAACAAGAAAAAAAAAAGGATACTCTGAACTCATCTACAAAACAGAAATAGACTCACAGACATAGTACATAATCTTATGGTTATCAGGGAAAGGGGGTGGGAAGGGATAAATCTGGGAGTTTGAGATTTGCAAATGTTAGCTACTATACATAAAAATAGATTGAAAAAATAAGTTTCTTCTGTATAGCATAGGGAACTATATTCAGTATCTTATAAAACCCTTTAATGAAAAAGAATATGAGAATGAATATATGTATGTATATGCATGACTGGGACATTATGCTGTACACCAGAAATTAACACATTGTAACTGACTGTACTTCAATCAATCAATCAATCAATCAATCAATCAAAATAAAGGACACCTAGTCTCTATGGGTAGAAAATCCATTTATTAACCTTAGAGCTTCTGACAAGGAACAGGCAACTGCTGAAGCCCTCTCTGGGGTCGGAGGCACTAACAAGGGCCATTGGGTCCCTGTGGGATCCCCTCAGCCCAGGCCCACTCCAGCTCTAGCCCTAGCCGTCCAGCCAAGGCAGCCTTGGGTGCAGCACTGTCCAGGTACCGCCTCTGACCTGGACCCACTCCAGCCTCAACAGTCCTTTCCAGGTGGCCTGGGCAGCAGCTCCACCCGGAAACTGCTCTCTGCCCTGACTGATCCAGATTCAGCTACCCGGCCAAGCTGTTCCACTCACCTTTAATATCTCTACAACTGAGGGGATAAGTACTTCGTTCTTATTGTTAATGATGAGGCACCATGGGATCAATAGTAGTGTAAACATTTTTAAACTCGTATTTTCCTGCTGCCTCAACATCTCCACAGTCTGTGAACACCTTGCCCAGGCAAGGTGCATGCACCAGTGTGATAACGCTGGTTCCTGTTATGAGTTACCAGTCTTGCCCTCCCTGACTGTGGCATTCAAAGGTACCAATGAAATCTTCTCACTTCTTTTGCTTGTGTACTCTGCCCTGACCCTCAATAAAGGCCCTTGCTCATGGGTCTATACTCTCTCTTGGCTCCCCACCTGCTGGGCTGAGCCTGCTCCCTGGGAGTTTCTCTCATTTGGCCATTTGCTTGGCATACCATGTCTCTCTCTTTGAAGGGTTGTGAGTACAAGAAATCCCTTCCACTTTCATACACCTCTCTGTGGGGTTATTCTGTGTCTGCCTCTGACTGATCATGAACAATTCCTATTTTAAGTTACAAAAGCAAAAATAAGCAAGAAATGGACCAATTCTTAGAAAGACAGGAGCTCCTGAAACTCACTCAAGAAGATATAGGATGCTGCTTCAACCTGTATCTACTAGAATGAGCTACATCCTATAATAAAGGTTTGTTTTCTTTTTTTCTTTTACGTATTTATTTTGGGAGGGAGTAATTAGGTTTTTTACTTACTTTAATGGAAGTACTGGGGATTGAATGCAGGACCTAGTGCATGCTAGGCATGCACTCTACCACTGAGCTATACCCTCCACCCTTCTTTTATTTTATTTTTTCAAAGGTTTAAACAAATTTAAAAAGGGTAACTAATCTCAGCTGAGAGAATTGGGGTGGGTTTAATAAATGCAGAGTTGAGGTGAACTGTAATGAACAAAATGAGTTTTGTTAAATGGAAAATGTATTTCAGGCAGTGGAAGTAGCCATGAGTAAAGACACGGAGATATGCGCGTACACTGCTGGCTTGTTAAACTCTGAGGGCAGTGTGTAGCGGGCTCCAGTTGGAGATGAGATTTTTTAAAAAGTACATTGGAACTAGTGGATTAGGGATGTATATGCTGTCTTCGGAATCTAATCTGAATGATATGGTTAACAAACCACATTTATTTTTTTGCTCAGGGGAATGAAATATGATTTATATTTGTAGACGAATCCCTCTGTATGTAGTGTAGAGGATGGATTTAGGGGTTAAGACTTATTAAGAGATATTAAATTAGTATCAGTGAGGAACAATGGGAACCTGACACAAGATAATTGCAGTAAGAACAAAAATGATCATTTTTTTTATTTTTTCTAGTTTTCCTTCATACAATAATGCTTGATGAATTGCTTTCTCTGAGGATAAAACTGTCTCTATGTCATCTACAGTGATTGTGCCCAATGAGTTTGGCTTTATATATTACAAGTATCTGGAGGAAGTCTTATTCCCATCTACTCAGAGTTTAGCTTGTAAGAAACAATAAGAGAATGGTCATCCATTCATATATTGCTCTTTTCAGCTTCAGGACCTCAATTATGATGTTTTTGAATATGACTAAAAGATTTTAAAAAGCCCTATTAATACCTTGCAGGTAGAGAGCCTTGTATTTTATACCAAGAGTTTAATACAAAGCTTGTCCAATAATAGGGGTATGGTAATGATTTTTTCTAATGAATGATTAAAAATTATTCACTTCTCAAATGGCTGTAGATAGTTTACAATTATGGTAACTGTATGTCAGATTTTCTGGAGCAGTTCCAGGTGAGACAGCCAAAGTTCAAAACAACCTTGCAATTGTTGTTCAGGACTCCTAAATATCTGAGCCTTCCTTCTCATTTTTGTTCTTTGTCAATTACACTTCTGAGCACAGAATCAGAGCAGGAATAATTCTTCTCCCCCATTGTGGACAAAGGACCAACAGGCACATCTAAAACTGATCAAAATATATAAGTTAATTTAATGTGTTACAAGTATTTGACCTCTACTAGGTGAACAAACATGTGCCCTAAATCACCAGAACTAGCCACTTAAGCCCAATAGAACTCAATGATGAGAAATCGAATTTAGATTCAATAAATCTCAAGAAAGAGGAACATGGAAATACCTAGAGATTTGTTGGGAAATCATTGTTTTATTGTTTTTTTGTTTTGTTTTGTTTTAAACTCCACAAATGATCGTTACTGAAGAAAGTAATAGGACATCATAAGTACTAAATGTTCATTTTCCTTCAGCCTTATATTTGACTTTTTTTTAATTGAAATCAACTGAAGCAAGAAAATGAATGCCTCTACTTTGGTCCTGAATAGCTTTATTGTTTTTTAAAGCATAACAGTAGCATCTATAGGCAGCCCTAAAGTAAAAAGGGAAAACAGATTTTGACTGGTATATATGCTGAAGGTTTGTGTTTGGAGCTGTGTGGAAGAAAGTGTTATATGAATAGGAGAGGAAGATGAGAGTTCAAGAGGTATCCTCCGATGACATTTAATTAATAGCAGTTATTTCTGAAACAACAGGATAAGGGGATATGTTTCAGATGTGCAGAACAGAATGAAAAACCTTCTGAAATGTCTAACTCCTGCATTTCCAGAAAGAAGTGCAAGAACTAACTCGATGAAGAGTTCACCCTTCTGAATACTGAGACCTCTCATTTTCTGCTGCTCAGGCTGACAGATTTCACATTTTTACTCAACTGGTATATTAATAAACAATGCACTGTGTGGTCTTACTTTCATGAGCTTTTCACTGACATGTTGACATGAATTTTCATTATTCTTTTTATCATGCAACCCAGACACACCTTTGATTCTTTTCCTTGAGTTCAAGCTGACAAGAAAGACTTCAACTGTCTGAATGTAGAGTCCCAGAAAAAAACCTTCGTCAATAGAGGTTATGAAGGTAAATTTAACCTTAATGTGTAATTGGAGGGGAGAGGGGGTGAAGCTGCCTTATAGGTGAAAAATGAGAGGAACTCAGAAGGAAAGAGAGGCAGAAAACAGAGACAGAGAGGGAGAAAGAAAGGGGGGGGGGAATAAAAAGAAGAAACTAAAAAAGAAAAAAGAAAGAAAAGAGAACTGTTAGAACCGCCAGGGGGAAAAGGAGAAGGCACCGACTCCAGAACTTGAGGGCTTTGTCAGGAGTAGAGAGCAGTCAATGAGGAGGATTTCTCCACAGGAGGCAAATTGCTTGTGGATTCTGAAAATTACACAGTACTTATAAAACACTGAACATATCCCTGGTTACAAGTACTTAAGGATGCAATTTTGTACTTCTTAGGGAAAGTTTTGCATTACATAAATTCGTGTTTCAGAGTCTTCTCTCATTCTGGGTGCAGGCTGAATAGCCGAGTGGGAGGTGACATCGCTTTTATATCAATTATTATGCAAATCTGCCTTTGGCTTTGCCTCGGGTTTAAAATATTCTCAAGTCTCTAAAAATTATCATAGTCGGGGAAGTAATGTTTTGCCTAAATAAATACTCTTCCTCTCAAATCAACCTGCATTCTTCATTAATGACATGCTTTCTGTGAAAGTCAAAGGAGACAAAACGGGTGAGCGGTGATTTAAATGACAGATTCTATGTATATTTCCTTTAATATCAGAGCGAGAAGAAACCCGAGTCCTACTAAGGTATAGAGCTTGAGGCAACTTCTCTAAGAGCTCACATAAAATTAGTGACAGAGATGAGACTAGATCCCAGGTCTTAATGCTTCCAGGCCATCACGTTATACAACAGCTGCCTCTGCAAAACTTCAAAGAAAGGAGACCTTTAACTGCTTTCATTCAAACAGCACACTTTCTCTCCCTCCAATTTATTTGTTTTCCTCCCTTAAAAGAGCACCCCCACCTCCTGCCACTAGATCTCTCCTGTCCTAAACAGAAATGTACCACTTTTGGGAAACCTTACTCCATTCTCCAGCTCCCACCAATCACAGATTCACACCTCTGCCTCTCAGCACAACATTCAAGTTTTAATTTTTCTGTGTGTTTATGTCCTTAATCATGTACTACTTTGGAATTATTCTTGATGATTTCATGGGGGTTGATTTGTCCTTTCAATCTAATTGCCAGCTCTTTAAGGACAAGGGCTGTGTTTCCTGCTTGCTTAAAAACAACTCCCAACCCTGTGCCAACCACCCACTCACAACCTTAAACAGAACAGACAATTGATGTATTCTGTTGTTATAACTAGAGTTTTAAGTGAATCACAGGCATTTTCAAACACATTTTTAAAAATGTGTTGTTTCCTTCTTTGTACATTTCTCTATTTTTCAAAGTCTGTACAATGATTCTGCATTACCTTTTAAGTAGAAAATTATATGCCATTAAAAAATTGAGAGAAGCTTGCATTTTGTTTTCTTTAATGATTCTTTGCCTCACAGCTTCAGCTCATACCTTTATTCTGATGCCTCCTAAAGTTATAAACTCTCCCTGGACTTTCCACTCAAGCTGTATACATGTATACTTTACTGCTAATGACCTATAAGTCTTTCTTCAAATTTTGAGTCTTAAATCTATCCCACTGTAGTTTTCTCAGTCAGCCAACAAACATGTATTAGGCATTGGTCAGTGCCAGGGACAGCTTAAGGTCTTGGGTATACATATAAGTGAAACAGATAACGTTATCCAGTGAGGCTTAGCAGGCAAAGATGCACAACAAACAGATAAACAAATCAACAGATCTGTAATTTCTAGCTGAGAAAAGTAAATTACACATTTAGACTTAGAGTCCAAGAGCTGGAAGGGATGTGAATAAATTTCAGATCTTTCTTTCTATTTTCTATTTCTATTTTTAAGGTACAGAGAAGATAAGTTACTTTCCCAACATTATACAGCTGAACCTATACTAGTATGAAGGCCTTGGCTCTCAGACTAGTGCTATTTTGCTTCTACATTATCCCATTTAGATGGCAGCTCATCACCTCAAATACGACATCTCTTAACAAGTATTAATTAAGAAACCAGATGTTCCATGAAAACACGATCAACAACATCCCAAGCAACAAACGCAAATCTCTCCCATCATGGAATTTATCCTAGAGAATTTGAATCCTGATAGAATTGTTTCTGGTTTATTAGACTTTGCAGAGGACCAGCTTTTTTGATTTTGTTCATTCTCTCACTATGTTACCATTTTTGGGTTAAATTCTTTTCTTCTATCTATTTTGTAATTATTATTTCCTTTTTCCAGTTCTTTGCACTGACTCTGTTGTACTTTTTCCACCTTCTTAATTTGGTTGCTAAAGTAATTTTTATCCTTAAAATTCTAAATTGGAAAAGATTTTGAGAATATACATTTTCTTTTATGTGCCATTTTAGCTTCATCTCCAATTTGAAATATAGTGTTTTTATTATTGTTAGTTAGAAATGTTTTCTTATTTCTACTGACTTCTTTGAACCATAATTTTTTGTGGATTTTTTTTTTGTTTTTCATTTTCTAAATATATGGAGGTTACTCTCATTTTTATCGATTTTTAATTTTATCACATTGTCATCAGCAGAGGTGGGTTATATACCCTATTTTTCGACTTGCTTTGTGACCTACACATGGTCAGAATCTGTGTTATGTGAATGTGTAATATCTAAATGATCTAAATGAGCAGATATATCTTCTCTAGATAAAACTAAATTGTGTTTTTCATATCTTTTATATCCTTATATATGTTTTGTCTCTGTAATCTTATCAATTTCTAGGGGAAAAAAATCTATGCTAAAATTTCCTGGTATAATTATGGATGTGTTTGTTTTCCTTTGAGATTCTATTTTCTTCTATATTTTAAGCCTAAATGACTACAGCAGCCTGTTACATCCTCCTGCATCTTGCCTTTCCTCATACAACCTCTGATTCCCTGAAATGCAAATGTGAGCACCTTGTTCTTCTGCACAAAACTCACTAATGGAGCATTTGTCAATCCATTAATCTTGAATACTTCTGCATGATTTCCATGTTTGGGATCTATCCTGTGTCCCCATTCTTATTTCCACCAATTCTTCATCATAAAATTTCTGCATGAATTGTTCTTCTCTTACATAAACCTCATTTCCACTTCCATGTTGCTCCCAAATCTAAGAATAGCCTCCCTCTCATCCTTTATTTATCTAATTCCTACCTATTCCTTAAGGACATTTCCGCCACAAAGCCTCCATTTTCACCAGAACTTGTACTTATCACTCTTTTCTCAGACTTCCAGAGAACTCTGGGTCTAAAGGGCATGTGATAGTTTTGGGTTTTTAACTAGACTGGAAAATCTTTGAGTGAGAAGCTGAATCTTATACATTATAAGGTATAGTAAGCGTATTGTAGGAATTTAATCCATTTATGCTGCTTAAGATTTTTAATGATGGTGATTTGCTAGGTTAAGTGGAACTCAAGACAAACTATGTTGAAAGTACTGGTATGGTAGCTTAGTTTGGTCTAACCATGAAAACCTTGTTACTCTTATTTTCAGGGAATAAAATTTTTTCTTATTATTGGTGTATTAATTCCTATTTTAAGGCCAACAAAATAAAAGGTTTTACCCTTCTAATAAAAGAAACTGAAAAGAGAATAGAAAGACAATCCTGGTTACTAAACCATAGGTGAAACACATTTATGGATGTTAGATATCACATTCTTATTTACAATTCCCGCTTATATTTGACCTACATCCAAACCAAGAATAAAAGGCTAAGAAATAAGTCTTTTCACCTTCTTCTTTATGAAAAAGATCAAATAAATTTAGGAGGAATTTTCAAAAGGTTAGTTGCTGGTTCAATTTGTTTCCTGACAGTTTATTACATGCTTCAGTACACAGGATGTTTTCTGCAGAGTGATCACTAATCAATGTCTTATTAAGAAATGGTATTTCTTGTAAATCACAGAAAGAGCATCTGTCTCAATACCCTAATTTCTTTTCTCATAGTTTGATTTTGGGGATCTCAATCATATGGCATAGAGTTTCATCCATAACAAAGACCACAATGAGGGCTGTGACATTATCTGACAGTAGATCTTCCACAAAATCTTACTTTCAATTTCTTAGAAGATTCTAGATGGTGTAAATACGGTTTGAAGATTTTTTTTACATTCATGTCTTCTTATCGAACTTGGAACTCTTGGGAAATGAAGTCTCTAATTCAATGTGAACAATAGGTGGTTCTTACCTGTCTATTCATTCCAAGAATTGAATGATTTTTTTAGAGGCAGGTGGTTACTTATTCATCACTCCACTTGTTCTATATGAAGGTCTTTCCCTAAAGTAATTCCCCTGGCTTTTTTCCTCACCAGAGGAGGAGCGGCTTAACTGACTGGAGAGCCTAGGAGAATAAACTGTGCAAACATGGCTAAACCCTTTCTCTCTCCCTCAGCACTGGATTTACTGTCCAGCTGAGAACATGTGTTTCCATGTCACCTCTATATCATGAGGTAAAGGGTATCCCCCTGCACAGTGAGGCCTGAGGTTCACCAGATGTGCTGATGACTTCAGTGCTCATGCTCTTAACTATTTGTACTGTTCATAGACTCTGATGTTAACTTAGATTAAGAAAATTGCTCAAAGTCACAAAGACGTTTAGGATTAAAATTGGAATTCTCACATAGGTCTTTCTGACTCTAAAGATGATTTTTAAAAAATCATTATACTATATTTGTCCAGATTAATGTTAAATTCAAGTAATGGAGAATTCTACTTCTGACTAATATATGGTAAGAAGGCCCAGACTCCCTCCTGAAACAAAAACAAACAAAACAGACAAAATGTAAGAAGCAATAGTTTTCGAAACACTGGCTATCAAGTAATGAAGGAAACTGACCCAAGAGAGAAGGGAAAACAAATCTGCTGAGCGCTGTGAATGCCCCAGATCATCCACCTGAGGATCCAGACTGCTATGCAGAGCAGGATAAGCCAAGTAGAGTACCCTTGGTGTCCCTGAGGTAAGGAAATGGAGCTGAAAGTTCAGGGAGAACAAGGTGACTAGAGTTCACAGGACAGAGTACCCCAAAGAAGAGAGTTGTACAGAGTAAGAACCCTAGAAATCTTTATAGGATGCCCTTTAGTATTTTGCTGAAAACTGATACGCACAAATGCATGAAAAAAATCACTTGGGGCTAGGGGAAAAATATAGTCCAAAAGGATTAGAAAAGAGTGAGCATTGTTCATATAGGGCCACTAATAATATCTACTTCCACCAGCCAAACAGGAAAAACATGTAATTCATATGGCAGTGGGTGAAGGATTTAGGAAGGTCTAGCCTCAGTAGACAGGAATAAATGGCCCTAGACTGAACACTGCTCTGGTCCTTCCTAATAAATTATAGAAGACTCAAAATGATCAAACTGATTCCAATTATTTTAACTACATTCCAAGATAAATCTCAAGAATATTTACAGGAATACAAAAATATCCAGCACCCAATAAAGTAAAAATATTAATGTCTGACATCTAATCAAAGATTACCAGGCATACGAAGAAATAGAAAAACATACCATAATGAGAATAATCAATCAATCAAAACTGACTCAGAAATGATACAGATGTTAGAATTAGCAGGTAGAACATTAAATGTTATTGTAGCTATATTACATATGCTCAAAAAGTTAAGACTAAAATGGAACATCTGGAGATGAAAATTAAAATATATAAGATGAAAAATATACTGAATGAGATTGATAATAAATTAGACATTCCGGAAGGTAAAGTTATGCTATGAACATAAAACAACAGAAACTATCCAAAATTAAACACACGAAGGAAAAATAATCCAATGAAATTAGAAGAGCATCTGCAATCTACGGGACTACTTTAAGTAACCTAATATACACACAACTAGAAGCCTTAATGGAGATGATGGTGACACAAAATATATTTGAATAAATAAGTCAATAATTTTCCCAGGTTTATGAAAATGATCAATCTGGAGAAGCTCAACAAACCTCATGTGTAAGAACATGAAGAAATCTATACTAAGTCACATCATAATCAAATTACTCTAAGCCAGTGATAAAAAGAAAAAATTTAAAGCATCTAGAAAATTTGTGGCATGCTGCTAAAGCAGTATTAGTGAGTTGTATAGCACTAATAGCCTATGTTAAAGAAGAAAAACGTTCTTCTACACTAAAAAAATGTAAAAGGAAGAGCAGATTATGTCCCAAATAAGCAGAAAATGGAAATAATAAAAGTTTAAAGGAGGATTCAATAAAATAAAAACCAGAAAAACAACAGAACTAAAAACTAGTTCTTTGAGATTAATAAAATTTATAAACCTCTAGCCAGACATCATGAAGAAAAAGAAAAGACACAATTTACTAATATTATAAATGAGAGAGGTTACATCATTACATAGTCTTAAAAATAAAATGATAATAAATGAATATTATGAATAAATTTATGCCTACAAACTCAACAACTTAGGTGAAATGGACAAAATCCTTGAAAGACATGAACTACCAAATTTCAATAAAAAAAATACAATTTATCTGTTAAAGAGAATAACTTTTTACTTTAAAATCTTTCCACAAAGAAATATGAAGGCCCAAATGGCTTCACTGGTGAACTGTACCAAACATTTATGGAAGAAATAATGTGATTTCCACACATGCATATACACATACACGTACTCTTCCAGTAGACTCAAGTACAGGGATAGGAGACTTCCCAGTTGTTTGATGAAACCAGCATTAATCTAATAACAACAGGCAACAAAAACATTAAAGATAACTATAGACCAATATACCTCACAAAATTTGATGCAAAAACAAAAGATGTAAATAAATTTTAGCAAATTGGATCCACTAGCATAGAAAAAGATAACAGACCATGACCATGGAGTAGCTTATGCCAGGAATGCAGAGATGGAATCAATGTAATTCACCATACTAACAAACTAAAAAAAAAAAAAAAAAAAGATCATCTCAATAGACACAGGAAAAGAATTTGACAAAATCCAACATCCATTCATGATGAAAAATAAAACCCTCTCAGCACAAAACAAATGAGACGATGAATGCTGTATCATTTCACTTATATGTGGAATCTAAAAGAGCCAAACTCATAGAAACAGAGACTAGAATGAGTATTACCAGTGACTGGGGGGAGGGGGAAAAGGGGAGGTGTTAGTCAAAGAGTACAAACTTCCAGCTATGATATGAATACTTTCTGGGGTTCCAATGTATAGCATAATAATTATAGTTAATAATACTGTATTACATACTTGAAAGTTGCTAAGAGTAGATCTTAAGTGTTCTCAACACAGAAATGAAATGGTAATTATGTGACATGATGGAAGTGTTAACTAATGCTATAGTGGTAATCATTTTGCAGCATATGTGTATCAAATCATGTTGTATACCTTAAACTTGCACAATGCTATATGTCAATTCTATCTCAATAAAGCTGTGGGAAAACTCTAAGCAAACTAGGAACAGAAGGGAACTTTCTCAACTTGATAAAGAGCATCTACAAAAACCTACAACCATCATCTTATTTAATGGTGCAAACCTAAGTGCTTTCCTCCTAAGATCAGAAACAAGACAGAAATGTTCACACTCTATTCCAAATTGTACCAGAGGTTCTGGGCAGTGACACTAAACAAGAAAAGGCATAAAAGACATCTTGATTGGGAATGAAGAAGTAAAACTTTTTATTCACAGATGACATGATTTTCTATGTAGAAAATCCAAAGGAATCTACAAAAAAGTTCCTAGAATAAGTGAGCTTAGAACATTTGAAGGATACCTTACAAACTTATGCATCAAAGACAATTCCATGGAGATAGGATTGTCTTTTCGATAAATGGTGCTGGAAAAATGAGATATTTGTATGCAAAAACCATGAACTTAGACCCAGAGCTTATATCATATATTAAAATTAATTCAAAATGGATCATTTAGCTATTTAAAACCTAAAATTATAAAACTTCCACAAGACAACGTAAGATTCAGGAGAGAATTTTTGTGACTTTGGATTAAGCAATGTTTTCTTAGTTACAGATCAAAAAGTATAATCCATAAAAGAACAAATTGATAAATTGGACTTAACCAAAATATCCACTCTTCTACACTGCTAAGAGAATGAAAAGATAAGCTGCAGCCTGGGAGCAAGTATTCGCAAATCACACATTTTGTAAAAGACTCATATCCAGAATAGATAAAGAACTCTCAAAACTCAATAATATGAAAACAAATAACCCAATTAAAAACTGGGCAAAGGATTTGAATAGGCACTTCACTGAAGAAGATATACAGATGGCTAGGAAGCACATGAAAAGATGCTACCCTTACTGTCATTAGGGGAAAGCAAATTAAAACCACAATGAAATACTACTGTCCATCTAGTAGAAGTGTTAAAAAATACAAATGTCTGTCCATACCAAGTTTTGGAGAAGATGTGCAGGAACTGTGACTGTCATACACTGTCAGTGGGAATGTAAAATGGTTCAACAACTTTGGAAAACTGGCAGTTCCTTACAAAGTTAAGCATATACCTACCATACGATCCAGTCATTCCATTTCCAACTATTTACCCAAAAGAAACAAAATCCCATCTTCACGCAAATATTTCAAAAAAGTGTTCAAAGTCGTTTTATTCATAATCACCAAAAGCTGTAAACAACCAATATGTCCTTAAACACGTGAATGGATGAACTTAGTTTATTTATACAATAAAGTATATTTAACACAGTAATAAAAAGGAACCACTGATACACACAATATGGATGAATCTCAAAGTTATTATGCTAAAGCCAGACACAAAAGAGTCCATACTGTTTGATTTAATTTATATAAAACTCCATATAGTACAAAATAATCTATATAACAGAAAGTAAATCAGTGGTTTCCTTGGAGGGTGGGAAGGGGTATAGGAGGAGCAGAAAGGAGTACAAAGGCTCATGAGGAAACTTTGGGAGGTAAGACAACTTAATTGTGATGGTTTTACAGGTGTATTTGTATGTCAAATCTTATCAAAAGGTACAACTTAATTAAGTGCAGTTTATGTCACATCACTTATACTTCCAAACTATTAAAAAATTCATATAATGGATCAGTCTCATGAAACAAAATGGCAACTAATAAAAGCATTAGAATAAGTCATTTTGCATCCTTGAACAGTATTTGTATACTCTGACCCAATCTTGCTTCATACTTGTGCTAGTTTTCCAGTAGCGGAGTATGATGTCATTAACCTAGAATCAGGAAGCATCACAAATAATAGAACATCTTATAATATTTGTTCATAATGATCATGGGAACATTTTTTATTGAAAAGTATTGTTTTTATTCTTTTACACCAATAGATGGCACTTGACCTAGTCCATGAAAGAAAGCACTTGCTCTCTGTGTGGTCACGTGGTCTTTTCTCTGTGCAGGCAAGTGGAGAGACAGAGTGTTCTGGTGCCTCCTCCTCTTCTTGTAAGGACTCCAGTCCTATAGGATTAGGGCTTCACTGTTATGACTTCATTTAACCCTAATCACCTCCTTAAAGGTCCTATCTCCTAAAGACATTATCTCCAAATAGGAGATGTTGACAGTCACATTGGTAGTTATGGCTTCAACATATTAATTGGGTAGGGGGGTTGATATAATTCAGCTTATAAGAATCACTATGTCCTTAACCATTACAACAGCTCACATTTACTACTGATGGCCTATAAGCTAGGCACTCTGCTAAATGCATTACATACTAAATCATTTAATTCTATTAACAACCCTATGAGGTAAGCACTATTAGGACCCCATTTCATAAATGAGGAAAATGAAGCTCAGGGAAGTTCCATCACAGAATTTCTTGAAACTTACACACAACTAAATTATATGCAATGAAAATGTAAGCAATTATTTTACGAAAAAATGCAATCTATTAGAATGTAAACTTTATAAGGCAAACACATTTATTTGGTTTATACTTTTTCACTGAGATATTTCTAAGTTTTTAGACAACTGTGCCTGGCACATAGAAGGTGGTTGATGAGTGTTGAACTGAATTAAACTGATCTGAAGTCAACTTGTCCCTAATCAAACAGCATATCACACAGCTAGGGTTTGAACAAAGGTGCCTTATTTGAGTACAAATTCCTAATCAGTATTTTATACTTATTTTATTAAATAGAAGAGTAAGATCTTTGGCAGAGTTTGTTTTTTTAATTGAAGTATCGTCAGTTTACAATGTTGTGTCAATTTCTGGTGTACAGCATAGTGCTTCAGTCTTATGTACACACACATTTATTTGTTTTCATTATAGGTTACTATAAGATATTGAATATAGTTCCCTGTGCTATTACTTAGGCAGAGTTTGAACATTTAGCAAAGCACAAAAAGAATTCTTTTCAGACAGTATTTTTGGTAAAAGATAGGTAAAAAGAGAGTTAAACTTGACATCATTAATCTCTCCACTAAATATAGTCTGCTGCAGCCGATTCTCCTTTCTTCTGGCACTTAACATTTTGTACCACATAGAGTAACCTTGTATACTTGCCTTATCTTCCTAAATAGGTTGAAAACACCTGAATAGCAAGGACTAATTTTTTATATAATTTTGTCTAATGTAAATCTTTGCACCAATAAATGTTTGAATTTTAAAATATTTATTTATTTATTTATTTAAGGCTTGCATGACAGTTGACCTGAGCTCCTGTCCCAATACTGCCTCTAAATTAGTTTGTGACTTTAGATAGTCACTATGATTTCTTTTAACTCCAATATTCTGAGACTAAATCTAAAAGTCCAGTCTCTGAGGTTTAGCAAACCAGACTTGGAGCTAAACATTTGAGATAGAGACAATTCAGCTCCCTTGAAAGACATTCATCAAAACAAACAGATCAGTAGGATAAAAGATAGGATAAAAGACTCATGTCAGGAATAAGTTCCATCAAAATTATATTTTCTCAAATATCATGGCCGTAAAGGTCATCCCATAGTTCCTTGTTTTGTAAACTTAATAAACAGAAGACTCCTACACTTTTTTTTCCTAAGTAATAAAATGATCAAATATTGACAGAACTCCGATAAGTTCCTTTCAGACATGTCCACAAGCTGGAAAAAAAAAGTGAATCAAACTTACTCAATTATAAAGAAACAAAGCCACATAAAATTCTACTCTTTGATTTATGAGACATACTCTTCCTACCATATCAGCAGTCCGGCCCAGAGTAACAAAATACATTATGGAGAGAGCTCTGACATGCAGAGTGCTTACAAACCATCACTCCCATCTTTACAACAAGAGAAAAGCTGGGCAAACCGAAAACCAAAGAGACCCAGAAAAGAAAAAAACTTAGCTTGCAGGACAACCACTCCATGAATAATGGATAGACAGGCAATCCAGAGAGCCATCGCTGGCATCTGCTTTTCTCGAGCAGAAACTGCCAGAGCCATAAATCAGTAAGAACACTTAAATGGTAATTCTGTTGGATTGTTGGAAGCTGAATGTCGAGGAGCATGAAAGTGGGAAACAACCGGGGTCCGTGGTCTTAGCAGGACTCTCACTTTCATGAGTTTTACTTTCAAGAATCCTATCAGTTTATCTTATTAAAGAGCCAAGAAAAACCCCTTCATGTCTCCGGCACAAGCTGGGGAGAAAGTAATCATTTTGAAATATGCTCAGTGTATTCTCTGTAAGATAGTCCCACTCTCCAGGGGAAAAGATTTTACCAGAGCCTTATCCCACCTGAGGGAGTGACACTTCTACCATTTCTACTGCTCTAACTCCCTCTGGACTTCAGAAACACTTGAGAAGGTCAGAGGCCAAAGGCATAATCCCACTAAAAGACTAATATTTAATAAGAAGATTATAGAAATCTCTGCCTTCCCTATACATTACAACGATACCAACAAGCCTGTAGTATGCTAACAGTGGATTACAGCTGACAGAGGTACAGGACAGGAAATCTCCCTGAAAAGTATGTATAGAACCCGACCTCAAGGAGACAAAAAGAAAGACACTCTAAGAATTTGATGCCTTTAATATCTATAGCTATAAAACATAGTGCAATTCTTAGAAAAATTTATCTATATCCTCACCCTATAGGCCTATTTATCTCAGTTCCTGTTACCAATGCATACTGTCTGCTTGTTGACAACAACAAAAAAATATAAGGTGTGCTAAAAATAATGAAGAAAAAACGTAGTCCGAAGAGACAAAGCAAGCATCAGAATAAGACTAAGGAATGACGCAGATTTTGGAATTATCAGATGTGGAATTTTAAACAACTATGTTTAACATGCTAAGGGTTCTAATAAAAAAGTAAATATTCAAGAAATGACGGGCAATGTAAGCAGAGGAAAATTTCTAAGAAAAAAGTCAGAAGGAAATGCTAGACGTAAAAAAACCTCTGTAACAGATATAAAGAAATAGTTCAATAAAAAATAAACATTATTAAAAATCCAAAAAAAAAAAAAAAAGAAAGCTTTTCTTTGGTTTATCAGTAGACTAGACATAGCCAAGGAAAGAATTAGTGAGCTTGAAGAAAGAGCAATAGAAACTTCCCAGTTGAAATGTAAATGGAAAAAAAAAAAAACCCCACCAGAACATCCAAGAACTTCTGGACAACTTCAAAGGGAATAATTGGAACACCAGAAGGAAAAGACAGAAGAAATAGAGGAGACATGTTTGAAGTAATAATGTCTGAAAATTTTCCAAAATTAATGATGGACACCAAACCATAGATCCAGGAAGCTCAAAGAATACCAAATGGGGTAAATACTAAAAACAACAACAAAAACTATACCTAGGAATATCCTATTTAAATTGCAGAAAAACAAAGACAAAGAAATATCTTGAAAACAGCCAAGAGTGGGGACAGCTTGTCTGTAGAAGGAAAAGAATAAAAATTACAGAGGACTTCTCATCAAATACAAAAAGCTAGAAGAGTGGCATGAAATATTTAAAGTGCTAAAAGAAAAAAAAAAAACACAATCCAGTGAAATTATTCTTCAAATATGAAGGAGAAATAAAGCCTTTTGTAGACCCTCCCCCCCACCAAAAGGGAATTCATCACCAGGGGGCTGCCCTCCAAGAAATATTTAAAGAAAATCTTCAGGGAGAAGGAAAATGTTTTAGGTCATAAACTCAGGTCTGCATAAAGAAAGGAGAAACATCAGAAAAGAAATAAATACAAGTAAAATAGAATCTATTTTTCATATTCTTAACTTATCTAAAAGATACCTATTTGTTTAAAGTAATAATATTCACAGTGTATTGAATTTATTCTTATGCTGTAATTTATTTATATATATTGAATTTATTCTTATGCTATAATTTATTTATCTTATGCTATGAATTTATTTATTCTTATGCTATAAGCATAAGAATATAAGAAAAAATGAATGAATGGCAGCATACGCATAAGAATAAATGAATGAATGGCAGCAATATCATAAGACTAAATGAATGAATGGCAGCAATATCATAAGAGCCAAAGAGAAGAATTAAGAATATTTTGTTTTAAGATACATGCACTACACAAGAAATGGCATTATGTTGCTGTGAAGTGGACTTAGATTAGTACAGACAGATGTATACTGCAATCACTAAAATATTTTCAAAAGAGAATAATTGATAAACTAAGGGAGGATATAAAATAGAATAATATAAAATGCCCAGTTAAAACTAAAGAAAGTGGAAAAAGAAGCCTGTGGCAATAAATAGAAGACAGTTACAAACACAGATAATATTAATCCAAATATATCAATAACTACTTTAAATATTAATGGCCTTAACACACCATTCCAGATGATTTCACCATTAAATTCTACCCAAATTTTAAGGAGGAAATGATACTAATTCTCCACAATCTCTTAAAAAAAATAAAAGCAGACAATAAAAATAAAATAAAAAAATAAAAGGAGAATGAGTAGTTCCTAACTCATTCTCTGAGGCCAGCATTGCTCTAATGCCAAAATCAGATAAAGAGATTACAAAAAGAAAAGTGACAGATCAATATCTCTTATCAACATAGCTGTAAAAATCATTACGAAAATGTTAGCAAAATGAATCAATGTCTAAAAAAATATATACACCACGACTAAATGTTCAGTGAAGATGGTCCAACATTAAGAAATCAGTTAATCACTTAATGTAATCTACACATCAACAGACTAGAGAATAAAAATCATATAATGATATTAATTAATGCAGAAAAAGTAGTTGCCAAATTCACCACCCATCGTAGTAATAATAACTCTCAGCAAACTAGGAATAGAGAGGAAAATTCTCAAATTGATTATATTTACAAAAAGCTTAGAGGTAATAACATGATTAATCATGAGAAACTGGATGTTTTTCCCCTAAGGTCACAAACAAGGCAAATTGTCTTTTTTTCACCACTTCTATTCAACATCATAATGAAAGTCCCAGCTACTGCAACAAGACAAATAAGGACATGAAAGGTACACAGATTGGAAAGAAAGAAACAAAACTATCTCTATGCATAGATAACAGTATTGACTATGTAGAAAATCCTCCCAAAAAAGAACAAAACATTTTCTGGAATACTGAGTAAAACAAGGTTGCAGTATGCAAGCTTAATATACTGAAGTCAATTTCTTTCTTATGTACCAACAATGAACAACTGGAATTTTAAGCCTGACAGGATAATATGATTTAAAATAGCATCTCCCCCAAAATGAAATAGTTTGGTATATATCTAACAAAATGTGTACAGGAACTATACGCAGAAAACTACAAAACACTGATTTTAAAAAAATCAAAGAAGCTCTAATTAATGGAGAAATATTGTGTTCGTGAATTGAAAAACTCAGTATTGTTAAAATGTAAATTCTCCTCAATCTGATCTATAGATTCAACACAATCTGATTTAAAATCCCAGTAAGCGATTTTTAAATTATTGACAAACTAATTCTATAGCTTAAGTGGTAAGACAATGGATCTACAAAAGCCAACAGAATATTGTAGAAGAACAGAGTTAGAGGACTCACACTATGTGATTACAAGACTTACTCTAAGGCTACAGTAATCAAGGCAGCATAATATCAGGTAGAAGAATAGATACATAGATCAATGGAATAGAAATAGCCCAGAAACAGACCCATACAAACATAGTCAACTGATCTTTGACAAAAGTGGAAAGGCAATTCCATGGAGAAAGGATAGCCTTTTCAATAAATGGTGCTAGAGCAATTAGACACCCATATGCAAAAACAAACAAACAAAAAACAAACACAAAATCTCTAGATACAGATCTCTTACCTTACATAAAAGGGAACTTAAAATGAATCTTAGGCCTACATGAAAACCTATCATATTTCTAGAAGAAAACTTAGGAGAAAATCTATGTGACCTTGGGTTTGGTGATGAGTTTTTACATAGAATACACAAAACATGAGCCATCAAAGAAATAATTGACCAATTAGACTTTATCAAAACTCATAATGTGCCCTGCAAAGGACACTGTTACTGTTGAGAGAATGAAAAGTCAAGCCACAGCCTGGGAGAAAATATTTGCAAAACACATATCTGATAAAGGGCTTCTATCTAAAATATACAGGGAACATTGAAAACTCAATAATAAGAAAACAAACAACTTATTAAATAATGGGCAAAAAATGTATCAGGGAAAGAATAAATAAATTTCCCATGCAGAAGAATTCCAATACTTTATGTAGATACTCTTCCTTCAAGGAGATGGAGCAAAACATCCCACTCCTTAAGTGTGAGCTACTCATTGTGACTTTCTTCCAAAGAGAACAGTATGGAAAGGGAGGGTAACTTTACAGTGGAGAAACCTAACACTACCTCAGCCAAGTGATCAAGGTTAACATCAAGAGTGTCGACAGTCCGTATTCTTGACATGATGTGATGAATATGGGACTTTGACCCTGTGATCTTCCTCCCTAAAACTCAAAACCCCAATCCTATCATGGGGAAAGCATCAGACAAATTCCAATAAAGGGGCCTCCCGCAATATTCCTGACTAGTACTCCTTAAACTCTCAAGATCATCAAAAACAAAGAAAAGTCTGAGAAACTGTCACAGCTAAAAGGAGCCTAAGGAGACATGACATTTAAATGTCATGTGGTATCTTTAATAGGATTGTGAGATAGAGAAATAACAGTAATTTTAAAAAGTGAGGAAATATGAGTAAAGTATGGACTTAAATTAGTAATATATCAATGTTGGTTCACTTATGTTAACAAATGTACCATACTAACATAAGATGTTAAAAAAAAAAAAAAGGAGGGGAGAAACTGTAGTATATGAGAACTCTCTGTACTATCCATTCGATTTTTCTGTAAATCTAAAACTGCTCAAAAAATAGTCAATTTTAGAAAATTAACACAAGTAAGAATTTGTCCTGAACTGAGAGTTTCTCCCATCCACACAAAAAAATTCCACAGAGTCCACCTCTCTAAAATAATACCACCAAAGGAAAAAAAAACCCTTAGACAGTAGAAACTCCTCAAGAGAATATGCCCTCAAGCATCTGGTAGTTCATAACGCTGAATTTTTGCTCTATCTGCAAGACATATTTTGAGTGTATACAATTCTTCTCTAATCTTTTACCTTTTTTAGATCAGTGGAACTTTATTCCAAATCCTTCTTTTTGTTTGTTTATTTCATTTTTTGAACACATTTCCAAAGTTTATTTTTTCAAAAAAAGACCTAACTTCAAATCTAAGTTCTTCCACTTTTAATGGTTCTGTGGCCATTGAAAATTGATTTAACCTCTCCAACCTCCTGTTTCCTCTTCTACAAAATGGTAATAACAATAATCCTTAACTTGGAGTATTATCATGGACACTAAGCAAGTTTTATGTGTGATAAAAAACAATCATCCCTTATTGTCATCTAATTTCTAAAGAGAATCAATTCCCTTTAACTAACCAGTTCAAATTTAGGATAATGAATGAGAAAAAGAACAGTAAAGCCAGAGAGGTTCATGAGATACACAGTGGAGTTGGGGAGGAGAGACTTTGGAGAACAGTTGCTATTTATATGGCCATATTATGAATAAAATCATTGACAGTTTCTCAAAAGGCTACAGTAAAATTTTTAATTGCTTTTTATTTACATTTAGATTCCTGATTGATATTTCTTTGAATGCAAATATGAGGCAGCTTATCTTCTTGTAGGTTCTTATGCCTAAAATATAATCAGTACTCAGAAAAGTATTTCTTTAAGAAAAGAAAAAAGAACAGGGCCAAGTTGAATAAGAAAGCTGGCAACACAGTGGGAGAAGAGCTATTGTTATCATGGAGAAAACCAAAATTATTGAGTGATTAATTAAAAGGCACCTGCTAGGAATTGAAATTGATCCAGCAGTAGTCAGCACAGCAACTCTAGTTTCCAAGCCAGAAAAACTTCACTGTTTGATCTTTCCACTCTAATGCGTTTAAGTTCTTGGAAATCATGTGCCCTCAATGAATATAGGAGTTTTGTGAAGCTTTTTAGCCTTGATAGAATATTTATCATTTTATTTGGGTCACATATGTGCATTTCTTCTGTTAACTGAAGTTGAGAGGTCCACCTTTTCCTTGACTTCAGGTTTCCCTGTGGCAGGACATTAATTATCATGCTTCTGCCGCCTGTACAGAAGGAGTGATTGACCTGGTTAGTGAGTTTAGGAGAAATAACGTGGATACTTTTTGACTTCAAAATTTCTCTTTGGGAGATCTGTCTGACTACAGAGAAGGAACACTGCTTTGCTCTCAACCATGCAGGAAGTAAATGGTCCAATCTCTACACCTGTCGGGGGTGATCTGGAGGTGTTTAAGCTGTACCTGTGATCCTTCTAGGGTGCAATGACAGGAAGTTGGTTGTTGCTAGGCAATCTAACACATGCTCTCCAGTATCTCTTTATCAAATGATAACTGACATTTTGCTAATCATCTGCCTGGCTACCTTGTCCTATGTCTCAATTGATTTAGACTTTAGGAAATTAAAGGATGTGTCATTTATTGCTCCTATTCCCTGCACTTCTCCCCCAAATTACATCTTTATAAAAAGTACCCCTGTACTGAGAGTGCTACCTAGGAACTGGGGCATGACTCTGCATTTCCATTTAGCAACTATTTCCAGGATCACTGGTGGGGGGTATTATGCTATAGAAGGTGACATTTCTTATCAGTGCCTTAAAGGCTGTCATGGGAAAGGTGTGCCAGATACAAGTGATGCCTAATATCCAACTATAGGTGATTATCTATCAAACTACAGGTACCATAAATACAATCCTTGTCATTCAAACTCAGCACAACATATAAAATATACTATTATGAGCAATGCAATGACAGTGACAATGAAATATTGTACTGACAAAAGTCCGAGAAGCTGCCAACAAGACACATAACTGACCTATTTAGAATTTACTATTACATATCATTCCTCAGTCTGTAACAAAGTGCCAGGCACCAGATATTCTCTTCAAAAACACGTCAAATTGGATTGTTTTCCTTCTATTAATGCACAATGATTTTACTTATACTATTTCTGAAGTAGTGTGACCCAATTCTTTTCTTTTTAGAAGTAAATAATTTTTCCACAAAAAGCCAAAGACATGCAACATCCTGTTGTGTACATCTGAATAATCATGGTCTCTTACTGTCTTTTCCCATCCCCTTCTTCATGTTAAATGCCTACTTCTCTCTCAAAGCCATGCTCAGACATCACTTTCCCCATGTAGCCTTTCTCTTTTTTATCTTGCTCAATGAATTATTTTCCCTACTACCTTATGTCACTATTATGTCAATATACTATCCATATATTATCATATAATCCCCACAGTGTTGCAATGAATTGTTTATATGTGTGCCTTCCACACTGGGTTATGAATTCTTCAGCGGCAAGAATCATTTCTTCTTTGTTGTGTGTCCCCAGTGCTTCTCGGGTGGTCTGTTTCAGAAATGGCAGTCAATAAATGCTCGTTGAATTACAAACGTCTAGGCTTAAGAGATCTGACCATTTTCCAGCCGTGTAAAAGCAAGCAACACATTTTTCTTTGATTTAGAAGTTACATGATTGGTGGCAATATCTGATTGCTAGGTGTCGTAAATTCAGACAAAGCTCATCAAATTTGTATCAACAGAACTCAGGCTTTTGTGAATATAAAAAATTCACCTTCAGTTAAACTGAATTCATGGATTCCTGTAAGATTGATTTTAATGATCAAACCACACTATCCTGACTAGTCTTCCTGGTGAGGAGGGGGTTGTTTGCAGTGCACCTTGTGACACAGAAATAGGATGAGGCAAAGATAATATGTGTCACAGATGGTCAAATCTTTGACTAGGTCCTGATTACCTCAAAGCTTTTCCTCAAGGGCCACCAACCAAATGACTAGTATCTATCAGAAGAAATGCTTACTACTTACTTTCTTTTCCTTATTTCATTATCTTCAAAATAAGGATAATAACCCATTTCATAAAACTATTGAGAAGACTAAATGACATTACACATGTACATACAATAGTACTTACATGTGGTTTAATTTTTTTAATACTATTTTCAATACTGAGCAATTCTTGAAGTTGGTGACAATGTCTCTGCCTCCTTTTATAAACTGAGGATTTTCAGCAAGGAGGATAAACTCCAGAAAGAGCACATACCCACACCCCTCTCCTCACAAAATTTGCAGTCTTATGTCTGATCCACACTTTCAGGACTTAGCTCAATATGCACTCATAACTCCAAATAACTGCAAAGATTTAGGTTCGGGTCCAGTAATCTAACCAAATACTTTTCCTGAGCACAAAGTTTAGCCAATTATTATATGCTTGACCTAAGGAAATTTAATGCTTGACAACTTATTTAGGAAAGAACGCAGGGACATTGAATTTAATTAATTGAATTAATTAAGAATAGAAGAAGATAGGGACATTAAATTAATTTAATATTGATGGAATCAACCATAAAGTTGCTTATTTGCATATTCAAATAGAATATGAGAATCTTGGAAGCATGTCAGTTGCTGCCTGGTAAATGAGTTATGCAATGTGACTTGATTAAAATGTCTGAATCAAGACATTAATTAGACATATTCCAAGATAGCACAAACCTCTCCCTGTTTCAGGGAGGATACTGGCATTATCAAAATAAATATATTCTTTTCTTTAAGCTTAGTTCTTCACAGAGTATATTTTACATACTTATCAAATATACCCCAATAAAATGGGATAAGTACCCTGATTCCTATGCTACTATGAACAAAATTAACTCAGTATGACTTAAGCATATGGATCTGAAATAAGTTAATGCCAATTTACTTTAATATATTGCCTTCAGTACACCCATTCTGGCTGATGTTAATTTCTCCTGAAGCCTTGAAAATTATCTAGAGGTGTGATATTAATGGTGACATTTTGTTTACTACAGAAGCCCACTAAAACATTGTTGGTCATTTGAAATAAAATATAAGAGAGTGGGGAAGGAGAACAGTTAGAGAGATACACTAATTAGTAGCTTTATTAGAAAGGCTTTAGATACTAAACTTGATAAATTTCTAGAAAGATCAGTTATCTTAACTCTGCAAATGCAGCTGGGAATTTGAAAAATAGGAATAGCCAGTTTACTAAATGGATAACCTATAAAGCATTGGACAAAGAATATTTTGGTCCTGTATAAGTGTTTGATTATGCAAGGGAATAAGGCTAACAGATTATTACCACATATTCAAAATTTCAGTGATAATTAGGTTTTTGTTTTACCCTATGATTACTAAATCCTTATTAAAAGGGTTAGCTTAAATAGGTGTTTTGCAATAGAGCAATAACTAGTTTTAAATCATTATAGAAGCAGTTTAATTTAATATTGTTTTACAAATATGCTGGGGTTATTTGCATGCATATTTTGCTCAAGCACAAGATAAAACCCCAAACTCCTAGCAACAACATAATGATGTTGTGGTGACAGTAGCAAACAGATAATTACGTATACTGTTTATTGCTTAACCACTCAATCACTAAAAATAAAAATTTTAAACGTCTCAGTGAAGCATTGCTGTTACACATAAAGTATATATATATATATTTTTTTTTTTGTCCATGTTTTCCAGGCTTTTTATGGTCCTAAATGACCACACAGTCACTTGTTTCATTTATTCAACATTTTTTGAGAATTTACTATATGCCAAGACATATTTTTTGTTGAAGATTATATGAAGTTAAATATGAAATTCCAGCTTTTTATGATCTCAGTCTAGTTTCCATAACAACAAAAAAATTGTTAGCTAAGTCTGGTCAAAATGAGTTAGTAACTTTATTATCTAGTGCTCCAATTGTACTTTAAATATTTAGCGATGATAGGTGCAGTATAAAAAGATAAAAAGGGAAAGACTAATGGATATAGCTAAGAACCAGAAATATAACAAGAATAAAATGGAATGAGTGGAGCTGAAATCTGCTGGTCTGTGGAGCACGTAGTAGCTGCCGGGAGTTTGGCTACTGAAGTGAATTAAAGACTAAGCATGTTCCACTTCAGATGGCATCAATGCCAGTCTCTCATTATAAAGCCAGGGGCAGGGGATGTAGTACACTATTGACTAAATGCAGGGGAGACCTTCAAGCACCCTCACCAAACATATTTAAATACACAAATATACTCTGTTAAATGAGTTAGCATGACAGATCAGTAAGAAAAGAGAATATTTTTAAAATGCAGCTGAAAACATGTTATCTGTTTTCCTTTTTAAAATGCTTTTCCTTTTTTTTAATAGAAGTATAGTCAGTTTATAATGTGTCAATTTCTGGTGTACAGCATAATGTTTCAGTCATACATATATTCCTTTTCATATTCTTTTTCATTATAGGTTACTACAAGATATTGAATACAGTTCACTGTGCTATACAGTATGAATGTGCTGTTTATCTATTTCATATATAGTAGTTAGTATCTGGAAATTTGGAACTCCCAATTTATCCCTTCCCACCCCTTTTACCCCCTGGTAACCAGAAGTTTGCTTTCTATGTCTGTGAGTCTGTTTCTGTTTTGTAAATAAGTTCATTTGTGTCTTTTTTTTTGTTTTTTTTTTAGATTCCACATATAAATGATATCATATGGTATTTTTCTTTCTCTTTCTGGCTTACTTCACTTAGAATAACAATCTCCAGGTCCTTCCATGTCACTGCAAATGGCATTATTTTATTATTTTTTATGAGTGAGTAATATTCCATTGTATAAATACACCACAACTTCTTTATCCAGTCATTTGTCAATGGACATTTAGGTTGTTTCCACATCTTAGCTATTGTTAATAATGCTGTTATGGACATTGTGGTGCATGTATCTTTTCGAATTAGAGTTCCCTCTGGCTATATGCCCAGGAGTGGGACTGCTGAATCATATGGTAAGTCTATATTTAGTTTTTTGAGGAATCTCCATATTGCTTTCCATAATGGCTGCACCAAACTACATTCCCACCAACAATGTAGGAGGGTTTCCTTTTCTCCACACCTCCCCCCCTAGCATTTATCATCTGTGGACTTTTGAATATGGCCATTCTGACTGGTGTGAGGTGATCACCTCATTGTACTTTGATTTGCATTTCTCTGATAATTAGTGATATTGAGCATTTTTTTCATATGCTTATTGCCCATTTGTATTTCTTCATTGGAGAATTGCTTGTTTAGGTCTTCTGTCCATTTTTAGATTGGGCTGTTTGGGGTTTTTTTGTTGTTGTTATTAAGTGGTATCAGCTGTTTATATATTCTAGCAATTAAGCCCTCCCTTGTCAGCCACATTATTTGCCAATATTTCCTCCCATTCTGTGGATTATCTTTTGTTTTGTTTATGGTTTCCTTTGCTGTGCAAAAGCTACAGGGCTACAGTAATCAAAACAGCATGGTATTGGCACAAAAACAGGCATATGGATCAATGGAACAGAATGGAAAGCCCAGAAATAAATCCACAGACCCATGGTCAATTAATCTTCAACAAAGGAGGCAAGAATATGCAATGGAGATAAGATAGTCTCTTCAGCAAGTGGTGCTGGGAAAGCTGGACAGCCACATGTAAATCAGTGAAGTTAGAATACTTCCTTACTCCATACACAAAAATAAACTCAAAACGGCTTAAAGGTTTAAACTTAAGACAAGACACTATAAACCTCGTAGAAGAAAACATAGGCAAAACATTTTCTGGCATCAATCTTAGCAATGTTCTCCTAGGGCAGTCTACCCAGGCAACAGAAATAAAAGCAAAAATAAATAAATAGTACATAATTAAACATGTAAGCTTTTGTTATCTATTTTCAAAAAATTAAGCCATATGGCTATGCCTCATCATAGAGTAAAATAAACTTCAACAGGATTAAGAATTTAAAAGTCCAAGGCACAACTTTAAAGAATAAAATATAGGTGACTATCTTTCTAACATTGAGGATAAGGGAGGCTTTCTAAAACAAGTCACAATTAACACCAGAATTAAACAGTTTGAGAAATCTGACCACATTAAAAGGAGGAACTTCTGTCCATTAGAAAACAATCTAGAAACAGACAAGGTATTACAGCACAAAGAGCTGGCAAAGGATTATTTGAAAATACACCAAGAATTATAAATTTAAAAGAAAATACGAAAAAAGAGAAAACATACCAAATCATGAACAAATATTTTATAGAAGAGAAACGGCTGTGAGGAATAAAAATATGTTTACCTTAACAAGTAAGGGAACATTAATCAAGACCACAACATAATAGCAGTACGTACCCATTTTGATCAGCACAGAGTCAGAAGTGGTGAAAAGGATGCAGTGTTGAATCAATGGGATCTCTTACGTGCTATTGAGAGTATAAACTGGTACAACTACTTAGGAAAACAATTAGGCATTTTGGTAGAGATGAATATTCACATACTCTACAAAACAGTAATAACATGCAAACTCTGGCACACATTTATAAGAATGTTCACAGCAGCAGTGTTACATGTAAAAAAAAAGTAAAACAAAAAATGAAATATCCAAATAGTGACTGAAGAATGACTAAATTACAGTATATTCATATAATATTCTAGAGCTACATGCAACAAAATGGGTGACCGTTAGTAACATAATATTGAGTGATAAAGCAATATTGTATGTAGTATTATACCTTTTAAAATGTACAAAAAAACCAAACGTATAAACGACACAAGTTTAAGCATACAGGTACATACAATGAAACAAAAAAAGATGACACTCAGGCTAGTAGCTACCTTGGTGGGGCTGGGATGAGACAGAGAAGTAGTACACAGTGTACATTATTACTGACAAATGAACAGGTAATAATAAAACAACTTATTGTTTCCATATCAGAAAATAAAGGGAAAGGAGTTCACACAGAACATTTTCAATCTAAGCTAGGCAAGAATGGAGAATAAAATGATGAAAAAAAATTTTTAACGTTAAAATATAATTCAAAATATATCTATATTGAAAATAAATGCAGAAGGATTAAATTTGTCTATTGGAAACAAAGATTAATTGAGTCAACATTTTTAAAGCCAGAAATCTGTTGCTATAAAGAGACATACCAAGATAAACTGTCACAGGAAGATTAAAATTAGGGATGGCAAAAAATGTTATACTAAGCAAATACTGACCAAAAAAGATTGCACAAAAATATTAACACTAACATATATAAAATTTGTGTAAAAAAGTATTAATAGTGATAAAGAGGTTTACCATATGATAATAAAAAATAAAATCCAACAAAAGGATATGATAGTATGAACTTGTATGCATCTAATGTCATTTTTGTGTGTGTAATTAAAGAATTGGCAGCACAAGTTGACAAATCTATAATTATAGTGGAAGATATTTAACTCACTTTTATAAAAAAAGATCAAGCAAACAAGATTTAATTAAAGATATAGAGATTTTGAGCAACAGCATAAATAATCTTGATCTAAGATAAAATATACTATCTTCCCAGTACACATTTAACATTGCTAAAAGAAAAAAGCAATATATTGCATTTAAGTAAATTTGGGAGACATATCAAAGAATCAATATCACACAAATAGTACTCTGAACACGTCTCATTAAATGAGAAATGAACTATCTAAATATAGAAAAACAGATTTAGTGAGTTTAAAAGCCACTTCTAAACAAATCATGAGTTAAAGAAACAAAATATCTAGAATATATAGCAATGAAAGTTCTACATATCAAAACTGAAGTGGTACTTAGAAGAAATATAGAATATTAAGCATACATATTTAAAAACAAGAAATACTGAAAATAATTGAGTAGACTATTGAAGTAAATAAGTTAGGAAACGAACCAAAGGCATGGGCCAGAGTACAAAAGAAGTAATAAAGAAAAACTTTAACTACTAGAAACAACACCAAAATCCTCTTGAGAATATCAATAAAACCAAGGGTGACATTTCAAAAAGATTAATAAAGTAAACAAAGTTTCCAAACATGATTTGAAAAAAATTCTTGTAAGCTGAAAACAGAAGTATCTGATTAGAAAAGACACTCAGGTAACCCCTCAACTCTTGAGAATAACCTTTACCCCCAGAACTAATGAGAACTGAGTCCATAGTTTTCAAAAAATGTTCACTACTCTAATAAAGCCATCATATTGCCACTTCACACCTTCAATATATCTAGAACCTTTAACATTTCACATAGATGATCTCATTTCTAGAAATTAAAGATAACAGGATGTGCACCTGTCATGGGTGTGAAAATGCTCACAGGGTACTTAAAAGAGAGTTAGACTCAGACAACATGTTCTTGCTGCCTTCCTGAAGAAAAGGGCAACAATATAGTATTCATAAATTGCTTCCCCTTGATGAAAATACAGTAACATGATTAGATATACTACTGCTATTAAGATGTCAAAAAAAAAAGAGAATTCTTAAATTATATAAGCTCAACATTATTGAGCTATGCTATATTCAGAAGCTCATTTTTTAAATCTTAAAATTCATCATAAAAACAATTAACAGGAAGAGCTCTGCTTACCTCCTGCACTAAAACTTAAGATCATTTTACTTGCTCATTTGGAAAAATTTAAGGATAAAATTCAAGGTAATAACGTGTTATAGAAACTACCCATACATAGCAAACTAGCTATGGGATGAACTTATTATAAGGCATGGCTTTTGTTTTTAACAATATATTTTACTTTGTCATATTCATTTTCTTTTCCTTAAAAGTGACTTTGCAATCATGAAGAATCCTTGATAACATATGGGAATGAAATCACTGCTTATATTTTAATCTTCTACATGAAATATATTTCCATAAAAATGAAGAAAACATTTTAACATAAACTAAAGGAAAAGGGTTCTGTCAAAGAAATAATAAAAGACTGTTTCTAGTCAATGAGTGTTTACAGGTTTAATTATTTTTTGACCATAAAAAGAGGATGCTCTTGTTCTTCTATATTCTTGGCACAAAAAAAGCAAAAAAGCTGGCTTTTAAAAATGGTATCTGGCTAGCAGCTGCTGTTACAGACTCTTCTCATGTCTTCTAAAATACCTGAATATATATTCTTTTAAAAAGTAAAATATACAACTCCTCAGAAAACTAAGATTTACAGATTTTTTTTACCAAAATTAAGGAATTCCCATTCTCTCTAATGTAATGGAGCTTGATTAAACACACACACACACACACACACACACACAAGCTGTGGTCTCCTTCATGAAACAAGAGTAGTTATATCCATGTGAAAAAAGGTAAGAACACATTATTTTTCTTAGACTCAGAGAAGTACATGGAGAAGATACACAAAAATGTGAACAATGTTTTATTTTCTTACTTGTACTTTTAGTGTTGGTCAATATTTTAACAATAACTGTACAATAAACATGTGGTTAAAGCAAAAAAATAAATCATATATATAAAGCATATATTTTTAAATAACATTCACAAAAAAAGAAGTCACTAGAACACACATATCTAATGCCCTGTTATGATCACAGTAACAAAAACCAACTGAAATAATCAAATGTATCTCTTTAAAAAGAGGATACACATTCACATACTATACAATTTGAAGAATTTCCACTAGCTATTTTAAAAATGGAACAAGATTAATTGACAGCCCTGAAAAATCTCAAAATATCATTTCATAGTGTGTGAATTACTGGAGCAGTCCCTGACTAACAGAAGCTGCACAGAACCTCCTGATTTGAAAGATGTGGGCTGGAAGTTGGGTAAAAATGGGGAGAAATGTGCAACAGACACTTTGACCAAATTCATTACTGTAGATCCACACTACTTGGAATCAGCTGCAGGTTGACCACAAGGTCAAATCTGGCCAATCTAACAGAAAACCTGAAAGTGATGTGATTTCCCTTCTGACTTCCACCTTAGCCAGGTGTAATTGACATAACACTAAGAAAAAGCCCTGACACAGCCACGTGCTGTAACTGGAGTAGAGTTTAGACAGAGCAGAGAGAAAGAGATATAAAATTTTAAATCACTGAAAAGCAGTTCCCCAAACAGTGAAGAGGTCGTGTGCAGAGGCAAACTCTTCCTGAAAGGCAGGCCCAAAACTCCAAATTCTCCCCCACTCAGGCTTCAGTACCACTAATTTGGTGATACAAATATACATCAACTCAGGCCTCCTGCAAAAATTCTGAGTCATTAAATCTAACAGTATTCAGACACAGTGAGGGAATCCAGTTCAGTACAGACCTGCCCCAATTAAAAGAGAAACACTTATTTTGTAAAACCAGCATGTAACCTACGAAATATTTCTGTGAAATAAAAGAAAAAGATGAATATGAGATTTAAGTAGAAGTAGAGAACAAAGGAAACAATCAACAGAGTGAAAAGGCAAGAAACAAAATAACTCAAAAAATGCACAACAGACGTGAATATTTTTCAAAAAAATCTTATAAATGGCCAACGGGTCTACGAAAAGATGCTCAACATCATTAATCATTAGAGAAATGTAAATCAAAACCAAACTGAAATATCACTTCATATCTGTTAGGATGGCATTAAGAAAAAAAATAAGTGTGAGGATGTGGAGAAATTGGAACGTTTGTGCACTGTTGGTGGGAATGTAGAGTGATACAACTACTATGAAAAACAGTACGGAGGTTCCTCAAAAAATGTAAAACGGAACCACCATATGATCCAGCAATCCCACTCCTAGGTATATATCCAAAAAGAAATAAAATCAGTATCTCAAAGAGATCTGCACTCCCATGTTCACTGCAGCATTATTCACAACCAAGAGGTGGAAGCAATCTAAATGTCCATCAAAGGATGATGGGTAAAGAAAATGTGGTATATGATACAAAGAAATATTATTAAGCTGTAAAAAGAAGGAAATTCTGTCATATGCAGAAACATGGATGAAGCTTGAGGCCTTAGGCTAAGTGATACAAGATAGTCACAGAAGGACGAATACTTCATGATTCCATTTATACAAATGAAATATCTAGCGAGTCAAACTCATTGAAGCAGAAATGAAAATGGTGGTTGCTAGGGACTGGGAAGAAAAGAAAAAGTAGAGTTGCTGGTGAATGGGTATAAAATTTCAATTATACAAGATTTAAAAGTTGTACAGGTGTATTGTACATTGTGTTCACAGTTAACAATACTGTATTGTATACTTCAAAATTGTTTTGAGGGTAGATCTTATGTTATAGGTTAGAGGCTTTTAGCCTCATATGGTTGTAATTGCCTTTAAAAAAAAAAAGTCTGCTACTGAAATCTGTATTTTGCAAGAGTATATTCCTCAGAATACTGTTAAATCCCAGACGTGGCTATTTATATTTGTCAATGGCAAACGTGTGAAATATGTAAAAACACTGTAAAGGCAGCTTCTACAGGTTTTTTTATTATTTGAAAATGATTTGATGAAATTAATAAATTCTCATCTTATTTTTTAATCTGAAAAAATAAAGACAAAAGAGAACACTTTTAAAGCTATTTACTAGGGTAAGCAGAAGCAATTTTTAGGAAACATCTACTTCCTGCTTCCAATAAAATTTAAATAAACAGTGAATCCATAAAAGAAATTTTGAGCAGTGTGCTCAGTGGTCCGGCGGATCTGTCTCTTGCTTCAACAGTGTCTGGACAGAACAGACCCCGGGACACCCCTTCTTCCACCCTCCGATCACCTTCCAACTTTTTTCTAGTCGCAACCTTCAGAACTAGCCACTCTGCTACCCTCCGCCTCCACGACTAGCCAACACCATTTTTTGAGCTTAGCTCCTTATTGCCCATCAACCATGAGTTCCCAGATTCCTCAGAATTACTTCACTGAGGTGGAGGCCTCCGAAAACCGCCCCGTCAACGTGCATCACAAGTCTCCTTCACCTACCTCTCTCTCGGCTTCCATTTCTACCGCGCTGATGTGGTTCTGGAGGACGCGGGCCATTTTTCCAGCGAATTCGCCGAGGAGAAGCGGGAGGGCGCCCAGCATGTCTTGAAAATAAAAACACCAGCGGGGCAGTGGCAACCTCTTCCAAGACATGCAGAAGCCGTCCAGAGGTAAGCAGGGTAACACCGAGGATGCTGCCGAAGCCGCCCTGCGCATAAAAAACCTGAATCAGGCTTGCGTGCCTTGAGTTCTACCGCGCAGGCCCACATCTCTGACTTCCGGGAACGCCGCTTCCGGAGCGAGCAGGTGAAACTCATCCAGAAGACGGCGACCACGCGGCTAACCTCGGCCGGCGGGCTGGCTGGTCCCTGGGCGGTGCTGGGCGAGTAGCTCCCGAAAAGGCTCACTCGCTGGAAAGACTAGGAGCCTCTGGAACCCAGCAGCCTTTGAGGAGCCTCTCTGGAGTCAGAGCTTCTCCCTGAAGCCTCTCTGCAGCCACTAGGCAGCTTTTTAACCACCCTGGAGCCCTCACCCAAGCCTTGGACCAAATGGATACAATAAAACCTTTTGCAACAAAGAAAAGAAAAAGAAAGAAAATTTGAATGCTGAAGAAATAACAACGGATTCATATGGAAATGGAGGTAGGAATGTTCCTGAATGAACATAATTAAATAAGTAATAACATGACACGGAGTTCAGTGTTACTAGAAACAACTGAACTGCAGAATCAACTATATAAAAATTTCAATCAGTAAGAAAATATAAAAATATTGTTTAAAAAAGTATCATGTAAAAAAAAATACAACCCAAATAATATCCATTAAAATAGGAGAGATTGTGGGAAAAGAAGTAAAATACATTAAATTTTTCATGAAGCCTACCCTTTCTGTGTTGTTTAAAATTGTAAACCATTCCCCACTTGACACCCCTAACCTCATTGTTCTGCTCTATTTCCCCCATAACACCAACAGCCATCTAACCTACCGTAAAAATAATTTTACATAATATAAAAATTACTTACGTGTTCTCTCAACTAGAACATAAGCGTAATGAGGGCAAAGATTAATTTTTTTATTCACTGATTTATCACAAGTACCTGGAAGAGGACTGGTACATGTAAAAGACTCTGAATATTTTATATACGAAGGAATGAAATACTAAGGAAAGAATTACTCTAACCCCAAATAATACAAGCGTGTAATTTAAGGATGAAAATGAAGTAATACATATGAACATAAAATACGATTTTTTCTTTGTTTGAACCTCAGGGAAAGAGGTTTGAATTATTGTAATCTTATTTCTTAATTCATAACTCATTATCATTATTGGTCAGAGAAGGTCTTCTTAGTTATTAATTTTTCCTTTTATAAACTTCATACACTGCTTCCATTCCCTTCTACCCCATAGGCAAATATTTTTTTGAATGTTAAATGTCTATCTGCATATTTGAGTGTTTTGCAAAACGTGTGTTATTTTGTGCATATTTTTCTAATTTGTGTAAATGGTACTGTCTTACTTCATTCTGTTTTTAATTTTATTTTAACCAAGTATTGTGTTTTTAAGAATCATCCATGTCACTATATGTACATCTGAAGCATGCTTCTGTTGTGTAATAATCCAAGTATACCATGACCACATTTAACCAGTGGTTGAAATTAGGTTATCTGTTATTCTCTACCATAACAATATACTTAAATAAGTATCTTTGAATATATCCCTTTATAGAGCTTTATTATAATTATTTAGGTATATATACCTGGGAAAGGCGTGAGTGGGCCATAGGGTGCATATATATATATAATTTACCTATATGAATATTGCCAGGTTTCTTTCTAGAAGGACTGCACAATTGCATTCCTACCAGCAGTACATGATGGTGAGTGTCTTCACTAAAGTTCCCCCAAAAGAATGAGACAAGGATTTATGTACAGATAGTTTATTTGGGAGGTGATCTCAGAAAGCAAAATAAGCCACTGGGGAGACAGACGAAGAAGGAAGGAAAGCCAGTAATACGTACATTAATGGGTTAGTCACTGATAGGAGGCAAAGAGGACTTCTGCTAGGAACATCTGAAAGTACACAGAATAATCTGTGGATATACTTGACAAAAAGACCAAAGGCAGAAGCATTTGTCGGTTTATGCAACTAGTGGTCAGTGTTTTCCTGGTGGTGGTAACCCCGCCTCTCCTTTGGCTCCTGCACTTCTGAGCTTTGCAACCCACTTTGCTCCCTGCACTTCTGATCCGTGCATGCCCTGGGGACTAATGAGCTTCTATAGCTGTCCAAACATCAAAAGAGCCTCAGCATAAAAGTAAAGACACATGATATGTGCGTGAGACTTCTGTAAATCTTGACAGAACTGTGCAGCAGGACTAAAATCGAAGGTGAGACCAAAAGGCACCAGAGCATTTGGTATCATTCCCAAAGCCCTTTTTCCTTACCGACACATGATTTATCCAGTCTCCTAATTTTTGCTAGTCTGTTAGATTTAAAGTGATAGCTCATCATTATTTTAATTTGTACTTCTCTCGTTTCCAATAAGTGTTGGTGTCTCTTCAGACACTTGCTAGCTTTTGAGGTCTCCGTTTCTGTTAACTGCTTGTTTGTATTCATTGACCATTTTTCTATTGAGGCTCTTGTCTTTGCCTTATTGATTTACAGAGACTAATCATTTGTTCGGTTTTAAACATTGAATATATTTCTATTCTGTCACTATCCCTTATTTTTTGTCTGTTGCGTCTTTTGTTGAATGTAAATCTTGAATTTTAATATAATTGGGGTTTTTTTTTTTTTGCTTTATGAATTATACTGGCAAAATTTCATTTTAACAGTCCTTTCTTTGCCTGCCCTCGGTCACACAAATATCTCCTACATTCCCGTCTACTAATATGATAGTTTTATCTTTCATGTTTATGTCAGTAATTCATCCAGAGTTCAAATTTTTATGTTTTGTTAGCAAATTTCATCTTTCTCCAGTTTTCCCAAGATTATCAATTAACTGTGTTTCCTTTCTTCATTGATTTGTGGTTTAACCATTACATATATGGACTTTTGGGCTCTCTTCTGCCTCACTGGTCACCTTTTTCACCAATACCATACTGGTGTTACTGCTGTGATTTTATTATGTCAGTGACTGGTATGGCAGTTCTCTCATTTTTCTTTTAAGAGATTGATTCAACTCCTTGTGTTCATATGAGTTTTGGAGTTATTCAGTAAGTTCCTGAAAAAATCAAATTGAAATTTTTATTTTGAATGCATTGAATTTAATGGTCACTTTAAGAAAGAATGAACATGTTTATAAATACTAAGCCATTTCATCAAAGACCATGGACTGTCTCTCCATTTGTTCAAATGATCATATGTGTTTTTTCCAGCCTCACTGAGGTGTAATTGACAAATAAATAGTTTTATATATTTAAGATGTACAACACGATGTTTTGATGTGTGTATATATATATATACACACATTGTGAAATGATTACCACAATCAAGTAATTTAACATTTCCATTATCTCACATACTAACCATTTTTTGTGATAAAAACATTTAAGATCTACTCTTAGAAAATTTCAAATATACAAAAGAGTATTATTAAACACAGTCACCATGTTGTACATTAGATCTCCAGAACTTATTTATCCTGCGTAACTGAAACTTTGTACTCTTTGAGCAACATTTCTCTATTTATCCCCACCCCTCACTACTCTTATTCTATGAACTCAACATTTTAAATTCTCACTACTCTTATTCTATGAACTCAACATTTTAAATTCCACATATAAGTGAGATCATGCAGTATTTGTCTTTCTGTGTCTGGCTTATTTCACTTATCCATATTTTGGCAATAGGCAGATTTTTCTTCTTTTCAAGGCTGTATAATATTCTATTATATATATATGCACACACACACGCACCAGATTTTCATTACTCTTCTGTTAATAGAAATTTGGATCGTTTCTACCTCTTAGCTATTATGAATAATGCTGCAATGAACATGAGAGTGCAGATATCTCTTTGAGATACTGATTTCATTTCCTTTCAATATATACCCAGAAATGAGATTACTGAATCACATGGTAGTTCTGTTTTTAATTTTTGAGGAATCTTCAGATTATTTTCCATAGTGGCTGTACCAATTGACACTCCCACCAACAGCACACGAGTGTTCCCTTTTCTCCACATCCTCGTCAACACTTGTACTCCCTTGTCTTTTTCCTTCAAGTTTTATTAAGATATAATTGATACAGAACATTGTATTTGTTTAAGGTGTACAACATAGTGATTTGATATATGTACATTTTGTGATATGATTACCACAATACATTTAGTTAACATTCATCACCACACATAGTTATAATTATTTTATTGTGATGAGAACTTTTAAGATTTATTCTACAGTATTCTTAAATGTAGGCCCCAATAGGTACATTACATCCCCCCAAATTATTTATCTTATAACTGGAAGTTTTTAACTTTTGACCACCCTTACCCATTTTCCCCTACCCTACCCCGCCTCTTACAACCACAACCTGTTCTCTGTTTCTATGAGTTCAGGTATTTTAGATTCTACATATAAGTGAGATCATGTATGTGTTTACACACACACACACACACACACACACACACACACACACACACACACATACACATATACATATTTAGCATTTGTCTCTTTGCTTGACTTATTTCACTTAGCATAATGTCCTCAAGTTCCATTCATGTTGTTGCAAATGGCAAGCTGAATAATATTTCATTGTGTATATATGTACCACAACTTCTTTATCCATTAATCCACTGGTGGACACTTACATTGTTGGTTATTATTATTGCTTCAGAAGACATGCGGGTGCAGATAGCTCTTTGAGACACTGGTTTTGTTTCCTCTGGATATACACCCAAAAGTGAAATTGATAGATCATATGGTAGTTCTGTTTTTTAATTTTTTGAAGAAACTCTACTGTTTTCCATAGTGGCTGCACCAATTTACATTCCCACTCACAGTCTACAAGTGTTTCCTTTTCTTCACATCCTTGCCAACACTTTTTATATTTTGTCTTTTGATGATAGCCATTCTAAGAGGTGTGAGTTATATCTCACTGTGGTTTTGATTTGCATTTCCATATGATTAGTGATGTTGAGCACATTTCAAAGTACTTGTTGGCCATTTGTATATCTTTTGGAAATGTTTATTCAGTTTCTTTGCTCATTTTTTAATTGAATTTTTCATATTGGTTTTGCTATTAAGCTATATGAGTTCTTAATATATTTTGGACATTAACCCCTTATCAGATATATGATTTGCAAATATTTTCTCCCATTCTGTAGGTTGCCTTTTCATCTTGATGATTGTTTCTTTTGCTGTGAAGAAAGTTTTTAGTTTGATGTAGTACTACTTGTTGATTTTTGCTTTTGTTTTTGGTGATTTTGGAGTCATCTCCAAAAAAGTGTTGCCAAGACCAATGTCAAGAAGTTTACTTCCTATGTTTTATCCTAGGAGTTCTATGGGTTCAGGTCTTATGTTCAAGTCTTTAATCTGTTTTAAGTTAATTATTGTGACTGGTGTAAGATAATGGTCTGGTTTCATTCTTCTGCATGTGGTTGTCCAGTTTTCCCAGCAGCATTTATTAAGGAGACTTACCCTTTCCCCATTGAGTATTCTTGGCTTCTTTGTCAAGTATTAGTTGACTGTATATGTGGGGTTCAATTTCGGGGGTTTCTATTCAGTTGGACTGGTTTATGTGTTTATTTTTATGCTAGTACCATACTGTTTTCATTACTATAGCTTTGTAAAACAGTTTAAAATCAGAAAATGTGATGCCTCCAATTTTGTTCATCTTTCTGAGAATTGCTTTGGTTTTCAGTATCTTTTATGGTTCCTTACAAATTTTAGGATTTTTGTTGTATTTTTGTGAAAAATTCCATTGAAATTTTGATAGGGATTGCATTAAATCTATAGATGGCTTGAAGGAGTATGGACAGTTTTAACAATATCCCATGACCAAAGGATATTTTTTCATTTGTGTCTTCATCAATTTCTTAAATCAAAGTCTTAAAGTTTTCAGTGTAGAGGTCTTTTACCTCCTTGGTTAAATTTATTTGTAAGAATCTTATTACTTTTGATGTTGTTGGGACTTCTAGCTAAAGTACTCTATAATATTGTTGCCTTGGTATCCATTTTGTGTGGTCAAGAACCCTGCAGGGACCTTGAATTGACATTAGCCCCTTGTGCAAGTGCATGCCCTCCATAACAGCTTATAGAGTCACAGGTAAATATAAACTACTACCATGACTTCCACAGTGGCCATTGTGATCATAGTCTCACCCACCTTCCATGATCTTCCCTTAGAAAAGACCCTCCCACAAAGGATACATTTTTGGGTACTTGATAGTTTTATATTTGTAGTCCTTTGCTCTGGGGTGCAGTTATATTACTTGAAAGCAGTTAGATCATTTTGTGTCTTGCTTTTAAAATTTGTTAGGTGGGACCCAAGCAGTCTGTAGTTTAAAAATAATTATTTCCCGTTACTGAGGTGAGAGCCTTCCGTTTCCTCTACTCAGTGCCTTGCAAATATGGAGATTTTCCTGCCTAGCCGGTGGGAATCGTCACTATGCCTGGGCCTGTGTGAATCTGGGGAATTCATACCTCCAATCTTCTGGAGGTTGTTTCCAAGGCCGTGAGTAGTTTTGTCACAGGTATACACTAATGCTCAGTTGAACACCTTAGTGTGGCACTCTTTTCTCCAGTACTATGTTCTGTAAATTCTAGTTGCTTTGATTTATCTAAACTCTCAGCTTTTTATCTTCATTGTAGAGAGTCCCCTGGGTTCTGCCTGGGGTCCCTCTCCCTTTGGTCTGGAAACTTGCTCAGCGCAGTAAGCTAAGACAACCATGGGACTCACTTTGTTTTCCCTCTCTCAAGGATCACTTTCTTTCATTGCCAGATATCCAGCATCTTGAAAACCATCTTTTTGTATATCTTGTTCTTTTATTGTTTCAGAAGGAAGGAGAAATCTGGTCTTAATTACTCCATTTTCTTTGGAAGCAAATGTCCTATGCGTAGTGTAAAAGTAATCCACAATGGGAAAATCTTTAGCATCTCGGAATGTCAGAACTCATTCAGTAGTTTGCCACTAAAAGGCAGAATTTGATCCCAGAATCAATAGTCTATGTATTTACTGAACACCCCCTTTTATTGTGTAAATAGACCTCATGTCATCAGTATAGCTAATCTACCATAGATATAGAATTTGCTGACATGCCTTTATGCAACTTCAACAAAGGCCAGGTTTTAAACTTCAGAGGTTTTCAAAGCAAGAAACATTCCAGAAAATGTTTGCTGCTCTTTACCATCTGTCTTTTCACACAATATCTTCCATTCACAGGGTGGGAGAGTTTCCAGTTTTTCTCTTGACATCTGGTCACATAATTTAGGTCTACAAATGGAAATCAAAATGCAGAATTGAGCCTATTATCTAAATTATTCTGCCTTCAGAGTCTCTGCACCCCCAGACCTAAATAACAGAGAAAGATGTGTGAAATATTCATAAATACAAAGCAGAAGTATTTGATAAGCTTTCATCAAAATAGTTAAAATAATTGCCCTTCAATTCCTACTAAAAGCTTTTTTCCCTCAGTGTATAGTACTGTTCCAAGTGGATTGAATGTATAAAAAGTAGCTCATGAAGACTGGCAAAATATCTCAGGGGAATACTACAGATTTAGTGCTAAAGGAATGTTGATTAAGGGATCTCCTGGGGATGCTAAGAATTGGGCACAGAATAAAGTCAGTGAAATAGAATTTCATAATGGCTGATGATTATAATCTTGTTCTTAACCAAATTGATGTAAATTGATTGAGAAAAATAGAGAACATTCCAAACAGTGGCAATGGCATTAACAAAGTCTTGGTGGCAGGAGGGAGCAAGACAGATTAATGATAGTGATTTAACTGAAGAGATAGGCAATATTTTGAGGAATGAAAAATACATTTATGGAGATAATATGAATGATAGAATAAATTTATGGAGAACTTTACATGTTAGGCTAAGGATTTAAGGATGTATAACTTCCATTTCTAGAGGTAAAGAGAAATAGGAAGCCTTACCGACCTCTCTCTCTGAAAACAACCAACCCAGAAATCTGGCTTTAAAATAAAACAAAACAGCCTTCTGGTTTGGGACAAGATGGCATAGATTCATCTCTCCCAGCTCCTCTCTACTAAGTACAAGTAGAAACCCTGGAAATAATAAAAGAGTCATAGGAGAACCCTAAAGAGTGAAAAAGACAAACCAGAGTGCCTAGGGGATCCCAGGACTTGAAGAAAAACGCAATGACCAGTATCTGACCACTCATCCAGGGAAAGAAGCAAATCCAGGCCCAAAGCCTCCAGACTCTCCAAGATACAGAAAGCACGCCAGGCTCAGTGTCTTAATAGAGGGGTGGCCCCGCTGGCACTGTACAGCTAAAAGAATGGGACCTGGGAAGCCCTCTCTCTTCCACAGGTCCAGCTACTCCAAGTCAGGACCTGGAGGCACCGAGTGGCCCAGTGAAGCACATCCTGACCCTTCAGGTGACACCCGGAAGAATCAAAAAGGAGCTCCACCATTACCAGCAGTTCCATGTGTCCCCTCAGGACCCGTGTCCCCTGCCTCCACTTAGGGGCATCGTGCCTGGGGAAACACATTTAAAGAAGAATTAGTACCCCCTTTTACACATTCTCTTTCAGAAAATAAAAGCGGATAGAACACATCCTAACGTATTTTATGAGGTCAATATTACGCTGATACCAAAACCAGACAATGACAGTACAAAAAAAGAAAACTTCATACCAATAGCTGTCATGAATTTGGACTCAAAGTACCTCAACAAACGATTAGTAAGATATTGTGTTAAAGTGGTGTTCATTCTTCTTAAACTGTTTGTTGGAATTCTCTAGTGAAACCATCTGGACCTGGAGATTTCTTTTTCAGGAGCTTTTTAATTGCACATTCAATTTCTTTAATGGTTATAGGACTATTCAGATTGTCTGTTTATCTTGTTGATTTTGGTAGTTTGTGATTTTTAAGGAATTGGTTCATTTCTTCTAAATTGTTGAAATTATGATCCTAAAGTTGTTGATAGAATTTCTTACCTTTTTAATGGCTGCAGGATCTGTAGTGATATCTCCTCTATTTTATTTCTGATATTGGAGATTTGTGTCTTTTTATCTTTTTTCAATCTTGCTAAAGTTTTACCAGTACTGTTAATTTTTTCATAAAAGTGGCTTTCTTTTGATTTCTTCTATTGTTTTTCTATTTTTATTTCATTAGTTTCTGTCCTTATCTTTGTTTCCTTCCTCCTCCTTGGTTTGGTTTGACTTTACTCTTGAGTAGGAACTCAGATTATTGATTTGAGGCCTTATGTCCCATAATCTCATAACATTATTTTTTAATCCACAAATCAGCAAAACAAAAAATACAAATATTAAGGGATGATATTTCCAATGGGAGGTAAATGGACCAGTCCAGGTGAGCAATATGAAGTGGTTATCAGATTATTTGTACAGATTATTCAGATCAATAAAATCTCCTTTTACAAGAATGTGTTGCAAAAATGAATATTCCTTTGAATTATCTTAATGATTTTCTCAATTCTCCAATTTATATTGACAGCAAAGAATTTAAAGTAATGTAGAACTTTAAATAATATAAAAGGCAGATACCCTTTAAGCTATGTTGTAAAAAAGGACAGCTGAGACAAGTGAATAGAGGACACAAAAGAATATCTCATGGTGTTTGCACCCAAAGCAGTAGAAATGTTTTCAGGGCAAAAAGAATGACCAGAAATGCAAAAATCAACAAGCCTAAGCAGGAATAGGACTCATAAGGAGATATAGGAGCACAAAATGTAAGATAGGAAGTAAGATTCAGTTTACATAAGAGAAGATAATAAGAAAACATTTGATGAAGATGAGTTAAGAAGAATTATAAAGATGAGGAAATTTACTTAAGAATGATGGTAAGTCAGTTCGGTCTAGGAGTTAATAATGCTTACCAGGACTAGACTCATGACAACACCATTTACTGGGTGTGAAAACTGGGACAAATTACTTCTCTGAGATTTGTTTCCTCATCTCTAAAGTGACAAATGTTTATCATTAAACTTAATTGTTAAAACTTAACAGGGCGGTTGTGAGGATTAAATGAGGTAACGTATGGTCATTTAACATGATGCTTATACATAGTAAGTGAGAAACGTTAGCTAGTAGTATAACCCTGGCCACGTCTTTATATATCCTCAGTACTTACATTGAGTACCTACTAAGTTATCTTTACAGTTCTCCAAATGTTTTGATTGTTTTGAGGTCATCGTCTAATACTTCTCCACCACAATCTCTTTTCCTGATCATAACCTTATATCTCCTCGTTTGCTTGTTCAACTGTTTCTACTATGGCCATTTTATAGGCAAAGAAACTGAGGCCCAGGGAAACTCATACAGATAACACAGGGTGAAACTGTGTAGGTACTTACTACCTGATGAGAAAATAAATGGAGGAAACTACAGAATTAGAATTTGTTACAGCTTTAAGAGCTTAACTATGTTAAGACAAATGGAAAAAGCAGCACATCCATAAGGAGGTAAATGTCAAACTTGACTTAGAAAAAACTATTGGCTGTTTCCTTAATAGCCTCTGTAGCTCTGAGTTTCTTTAGGATTTGATTAGCTATCGTTGTGAAATGCCTTGACTGTTAGTAAGTTAGGAAAATTGTGAATTTATAAGAAAATAGATAGCATCTCTTAAGACTAAAAAAGTATTGGCTAGTTGAATTAGTTGACCTAGGATGGTATCAGTGCAATGATTTTTTTCCATTAGGGGATGGGGTACTATGGGTGGGCTTACCAGTATTAACTAAGGAGTTATTTTTTTCAAATTATGCATATCAAAGGATTTGAACATGTAGCAGTTTAAAATACCTTTCAATATGTGACTTAGATGTGTAAAAAGACCTTTCTGTTTCTATATTTGATGTTCGTTTCCAACTTGAGCCTTTGTTTTGCCCCATAGGGGTATACTTAATCTTGTGAATGCAGGGTAAACTCAGATCATTCAGAGTTTTCTCATCTATTTCAGGGTAATTCGTTATACTAATGGTTTGTCTCCCTTTTTCTCTAAAATGCATTCTATTAGCCTGATTTCCTTGGACTTTTTGTCTTTTAAAAATCAAAAGCCAGAAATTTTGAGTTTCACAAACATGTTCTTTTAAGTTGCTACTCTCTCATGAACTTCAAAGCCTATTTTGAAATCTATTTTGAAACTCAAAAGCTGAGAATTGATTCTTTCCCTTTGAATTCCTGTCATAACTGGACCCTGAAGGCGATAGTATAGGATAATACCCTTGCCATTGTATTGGTGGAATAGGGTAGGAAGAGCAGAAAATAACAAAAAGGATATTATGTCATATTTTACAAAATTTACCCTATAAAATTAAAATATTTATTTCAAGTCCTGCCAATCAATGAGATGTTCTAGATGTAAACCTGAGCTTCAGATTCCCCTGCCTTTATAAAGAAATGGACTTAGAATCCCAAGCAGGGATGAATCTCAGCAAGATTTAGCATTAAGGAGCAAGGCAAATCAGAGAATAAATCTGAGCAGAAATGTACAAATACTGAGAAAATGGTAGTTTTTCTTATTATCCTAGGGACCCATGATTATGCCTGAGTTCCAGAATAGGACCTGAGTCTGGAAAGAGCCAAGAACACAGACTGTCTACCCCTTACTGATGAGATCTCTACTGATGTACTTTTAAATTCCCTTGTTTCCTTACAGATCAACAATAAAGAATAAAAAATGTTTAGGACAAAAACACGCACTGTTTCTGTCATGTGGCCATCACATGCCAAAATCTTGTAGTGCAAAATTACCCTGGGTGGGCAGCTCCTCTTATCTCCGTCTTCATAAGTAACCACCCCTAACGCCAGAGCTTCCGAGCTCTCTATCTTCTCTGTGGCTCTGTTATTTCCTTGCCAGTGATGGAAGCAACTGCCTCCCTTTCCCAGATCCCTTTCCCAGGCCCTCTGTAAATGGCCCTTGCTCCATATTTAGCAAGCAATCCTAGACTCAGAAGACATGTGAGCATTACACCTATATTCTTATCTTACCTGAATCCTAGCTCTGCCCTGAGACCACTTTTCTCCAGTCCTCTAAAGTGATGTTTATTTTCTCACACACCATGCAGTTGCGTTGACAAGAGTTGTGTCCTCTTTGATCTTCATTGCCACTCTCCATCATTGCTCTTGCAACTTCTTTTAAACAAAACAGGCAAAAAACCGGCAACCACAAATTCCTGTTTTGTTGCTAATTAGGCCATTCTGTTATAGCATCCTCTCCCCTCCTAGTCACTGTCACCTCCAACCCCTCTGCCACTCCCCTTTCTTAATTAAACACTTTTGCCATCAAGCTCATAGTTTTAATTTTTTTTTCTTTTAGGGTCTCTGCCTTCATCCAGGTGATTCTCATACCTACATGGAACATCCATTTAATACCAAGATCTCTCAGTTCTTCAACTAACCCCAGTGACCTTTTCCTATACTCCATGTGAGTCAATCACTTCCACAGTTCTGACTGGGACCTCACCATCATTCATAACTGTTATAACAAAAAGAAATCACTAAAGTCTTTCCTTCTCTGACTTGAACCTCCTCTCCTTCCAGTTTGCTTGTTCAACTGCTTTCCTTGTGGTCATAGCTCAGTGTCAGGGACACTTCCAGTCTGTTGAGTGCTCTACTTTTCCCCATTCACTCAGCTCCTTCTTTTCATCACTAGCCTCCTTATCCAACATAGACTTCATGGCTCGTGCCCAGCCAATGTCCCCAGTGTAAGATGACACTCAAACTGACTTTATGTAGGACTTCAGCACTACTCAGTATCCCCACCATGTTTCTCGAAGTCACTATCTCAAAACTTCTCTACCATCCTCAAATCTCTGACTCCCTCTCCCATTCCGTGCCTATGCAGAAAGAGGGAGGAGGGGTCAGAAATTTGAGAATAGATGACAGAAAGAAGCTTCCAGAAGGAAGTGTTCCCATCTCCTCAATATAAAATCCACATGTTTGCTTAAACCTTCAAACAGCCTTTCCTCCTTCTCTCCAATAAGGAGAAAGAGGTTGCCCTTTATTCTACCTGTAAGTCTAATTTCTCCACACTGTTTATACTCACTGTCTACATTTCTTTACCTTCCACTCACCCTCTTCAATATAACTTTCTGCCCCATCCCTCCATAAAAACGCATCTGGTTGATGTCATCAGTGTCACTAAATAAAGCAGACTTTACAGTTCACATTTTATTTGACCTCTCATCAGCAATATTCACTGTTAAACTACACAACCCTTCTTGAAACATTCTTTTTCGTTACCATCTACAACACAGTACTTTACTGTTACTTGCTTTTCTACCTCTCTGCCCATTCCTTCTCTGCTCCTTTGCAGGCTCATCCTGCTCTACCTAGCCAATCCATGGTACGTGTTAGAATTAATCATGGTTTGTTCATAAACTCCACTGGCTTCTCATTTTATAATCTTTCCCCCAACGTCAACTAGCACATATACCCAAGTGAGTAAAAAAAAAAAAAAAAAAAAAAAAAAAGTAACATGTAATAGACAGAGAGACAGAAAAGTAACAGCAGTTAAGTATTGTGCATATATTGTGTTAAGTATGGTGTGTGTATACGTGTATCACACACCTGACATCTGTGATCCAAAGCAGTGTATTCAACCCATGGTACTTGTTCTACGTCCTTCCTTAGGTGTTTTAAAATTACCTCATCCAACACTGAACACATCACACACACACACACACACTCACACACATCTACCCAACCAAATACAGTCCTCTTCCAGGCTCCCCTTAGCAAATGGATCTTTGACACCACCTCACTCACGCCTACTCCATTGCTAATCCGGCACTGTTTTGTGGATTTTACACCCCAAATCTGCTTTATTTATCCAGTTTTCTGCATCTCCGCTGTCAACACCCTAATGGAAGGCAGTGTGTCCTGATTTTTTCTTAGCATATCCATTATCACCCCTTTCCTACCTGCTTGCAACTGCTGCCAAACTTTTTAATGCAAATCTTATCAGTGGTTCCTCTGCCAATTTAAAATCTTTCAGTGTTTTCCCGTTTTTCTTAGGATACAGTTAAAATTCCTGAACGTTTTCAATAACCCTCTGTGTGGTCTGGCCTTTGCCTACCTTTCAAGGCTTATTTGCCATGTTCCCTCAGAGCACGAGTCCTTTGCATATCTATCTCTTGTTTCCTGGAACATTTTATCCCAGACCCCTCCAAGTCATCCAGCAGAACTCAAGTCTAATCCCTTTCTGGTACCCTTTCCTTCTTCCTAGCATCAATCTTATTTTGTAGTTGTTTATTTGTATGGTTATTATTGCCTCTATTTTCCCTCCAGAGTCTGGACTCTAAGCTCTATAAGGGCATATCTATGTTTGTCTACCTTATATTCCCAGTGAATAATTGTTGAACAAATGAATGGACACTTTACCAGCACAATAGTGACATTTATCAAGTAAGAGTTTAGTTCTTTTGGCCACTCCTTTCCACATCTTATTTTCCCCACACTGATACAATGTCGTCACCTTCCTTGGACACTCGGTGTTCTCAAAACCATTCTCTTACATTCTTCCCTAGTTCAGAAATTTCAGTTTTCAAGAAGTGAGGTGATAAGCTCATTGAGGCTTCGGAGGGACAGGCTGGTAAGGCTCAATAATTTTCTCCTCTTAACTGAGTTTGCCTTTGGAAAATGGATTATACCTTAGAATTAAAGCAATGAGGTTCTATTGTGAGGTTTCTTCTGTCAGTCAGCTAAGTGCAAGAAGGCTCTGAACTGATACTAGAAGTCCTACTGAAGAGATAGTCTTTTCCTTATTCAATTATTGTGAGTCCATTTCTTGTTCATGGTATAATTTGAGCTTATTTTGGATTCTTCTAGAAAATCGTTGATACCAATTTGTTAGTGAGGTTTAGCCAAATACCTAATTTGGTTTATAGTGTCTCAGAGCTGAGCATGACTTAAGTGTCATATCCATATAATGGAATACATTTATTTTCATTTCCTAACTACCTTGAGTAGTACTTATTATTGAAGTGGTTATTGTCAAAACAGTACAAAATTATGTCAACTGCCGTATAGATATTCAGATAGATAGAGATATACGTAATTGACTTTATCATACCGGTATTGTTGGTTAGAACAAGTGATCATGACATGCCACTTTCCCTGCTATCCCACGGACGAGTAGCTTCCCTTGAGAGCCATAAGCTTAGCACTGGAGCTGACAGATTTGTCCTGGCTGTTGTGACTTGTAGGAAGCTCTACATTCTGTTTGTTGGGAAATTTAATCTCTGCATTAACCTTGCTGAGAAAAGAAATCCACAAGTAGCTGAGAATCTGATTGATATGCAGCTGCATTAAAGTGAGAGAAAATGTAGTGCTGTTTGCCTACGGTTTCCTTCAGTCACCACAGGGTAATAAAAGCAACATATTTTTTAATTACCATTTCTTACTAGAATGTGGAAATATTAGCCTCCAGATACCCATTTAAAAGCTTGAAACCAGATGGTGGAAAATATCCAACGGAATCGAAGTAGAGGGGTGAACAATCTGAGTAAAGCGATTTGGAGACATCTGATACATGGAAAGGGGGCATATAAATCCTCCAGGAGAAAGGAAGGGAAGGCAGAACTCAACTACTAAAGCCTCTGAAAATGTCAGACATATTTGAGAAAATCATATCAAGTCAATAATGGCCAAATTCACATCTTATTTCAGGGAATGGCTGGAAATCATAGGCTGTAATTTCTGGCATCAGATGTGAAATTGCTCCTTTAAGTGAAAGTAATTTTGATACCTTAAATTTCCATGATGTCTTTCTTTTCAAAGAAAGTTTTCTCAGGCAGGGACTGACAAGTACATGGAGTTAGTTGTTAGCGGAAACTTGCAAAGAAAAAAACTGCAGCAAGCCATGTTGTACTTTTTCTTTTTTCTTCCAGCTCAACTTCACATTCTTCACCACACATCCCCCAAACCCCACCACCATATGCCCAAAGGAAAACACAAAATATATGTGACTATACACATGAACACTTCCTTTGGAGTAGAGAAAAGTTATTCCCCAAATCAACTCTTTCTTCTTGAGGATCCTACTTATATCCATTCATTTATTGAGTAAAAAAATGTATGGAGTGACCATGTTTTGCCACTCAGAAGGCCCTACAGGATAAAAACATGAGAAAGGTATACAGTCAGTCCTCTGTAGCCATAGATGCCACATTCATAGATTCAACAACCAACCACAGATTGAAAAAAATTCTGAAAATAATTCTAGAAAGTTCCAAAAATCAAAACTTGAATTTGCCACTCTCTGGTAACTATTTACATAGCATTTACACTGTAGTAAGTATTACAAGTAATCTAGAGATGATTTAAAATATATGTGCAGGAGGATGTTCATTAGGTTATATACAAATACTGTGCCGGCCATTTTATATAAAGGACTTGAGCATCCACAAATTTGGGTGTCTGTAGGGGTCCTGGAACCACTCCCCCATACCAAGGGATGACTCTACAAGATTCTTACCCTTACAGAGCTCCCTACTGATAGGGGACAAATAAAAGTAAACCAAAATCATAATATTGTTTGAAAAGTGCTGATAGAATACAGACTGTTACAGGTAAGATTTACATCTGTTGGCAGAACAAAATTACTGATATGCAGCTGCATTAAAGTGAGAGAAAATGTAGTGCTGTTTGCCTATTTCATTTTCAGAAATGTCCTTGTTTAGATGTTGTTATATGACCACCCTTGCTATAGTCTTGGAGGAGACACATCTAACCCAGTCTGGGGGCTCGGGGTCACCCTCCCAGAGGAAGCCATGGTTAACAAGCCAAAACCTGAGGGATATGAGCTGGACCAAAATGCACTGAGAGGAATGGTGCTCATGGCAAAGAGTACACACATGAAAAAACCCAGAGAGAGGATTTACTGACACATTGAACAAAAAGCAAGTACGGCCAAAGTCTTTCAAGAGTGAGAGTCTGCAAGATGAGACAGTAGATTAGACAGGAATCAAAACCACCTTCCTGTGCCTTGAGTCCACCAGGCCAGCTCCAACCTCAGTGCCTTTGTAGCCTTTTTTCCCCCCTCAACATGCACCTCCTCCAGACATCCACGTGGCACTCTCTCCCTCACTTCACTGTAGCCTATGCTCAAATGTCGCCTATTCAGAAAGACCTTCCTGAACCTCCCAATAGGAGATAACTTCCTTTCCGGTCATTTTCTGTCTCTTGATTTGCTTCGCTTTTCTTCATTGCACTTATCACTACCTGATATATTATTTATCATCTCTCTTCCCTCAGTAGAATCTGAGTGACTTGAGAGGCCCTTTATTTGTTCTTTTCATTGCTGTATCCCCAGGACCTGGAAGTATTCCTGGCACATTGTAGTTCTCCCATAAATATCTGATAAGTGAAAACATGAAAAGCACTTAGAAAAGTACCTGACAGATAATAAGTGCTCAGAAATGTTAGCTATTTTTATTATGAAGTATAGATAAGGTAGAGGAGATAATAAAAAGAGAAAATAAAAACTTACGTATTTCATTATCACAATATCACTGACAGGAAACTTGGGTTCGAGTCTTTGCTTGAAACCTCCCATAAAAGGAGGGACTTTGCCACTTCCTGCGGCAGCTCTACCACGAGTAGACCAAACATTTAATCAATTAATTTATTCATTTAAAGGCTTTCTTTTAGGTTAGCTGAAATATGCCTTTGTAACTTCTTCCTGCTCTTACTACCTCCTTGAAAAACACAAAGCACATCCCTTCTGGAGAATTAAAGTCTGCTATTATATGTTTCTTTACTTTTAATCAGAACAAGAAGATTCAATTCCTTGAACTGTACTTCATGAATTTCTGTGAGCCTTTTAAAATAATAGTCAGACATATGACCTGACCAATAGGCTTCATTGGTCCCTGGGTATCGTTATTAATGCAATTCATGATTCTATAAGCATTTTGATAACTGCATTTACTGAAGAATTTATGTAGTTATACATAAGCATGGATTCATTTGTAAGTATTTTTTTTAAATGACATATGCTTTTGCTGATTTAAGTTGTTAGTTTAGCTGGTTAATGCACGATTCTATTTTTTATACTTGAAACAAGAGAAAAACTAATCTCTTAATCCAGTGCTTCCCCATAAGCTAAGTAGAATAAATCCTTGGCATTTGAGGATTTAAAATTCAAAGTTTCAAATATACGCAGAAACCCAAATATTAATGGCATGTAATAATCTGTAATTTTCCTGAGGCACGAGTTTTCGTGAGGCATGAACAGCACCCCCTGCAAGGGCAGTATGTGGCAGTGAGTCTCTTAGATTATGAGTGAGCCAAGCTAGCTCCCAAGCTTATGTGTCTTAACATGACTCTGTTATTCTCTGCTCAAACTTGCATATATATTTTATGGGATTGAAATATATATTACAGTAAGGAGCTATATATAGATAGGTAGCTAGGCACTATCCAGAGGTTTAGTAGGTTTTTCTTAGTGACTACTGTTAAGTCTCATATCCAGTTCTTACATGGGTGGTCATAATACTCTACTGCCACCTGGTGACATCATGTTGTCCACTCAACATAAATTTATGCTCCAGTCCCCTCCATCCTACTGTATGTAAGATTCCTTTGCCAGTTTGGAAGAGCTCTTGATCAATATCTATGTGCTATACACTCTCAAACTAGAGTGAGGAGACCAGGTTACATATAAAAAATCAGAGGATACTCATACTGCTGGACCAGAGTAAAGTATAAATAAATAAACAATAAAAGTAAAAAAAAAAATTCTTTAGGCAAATTCAATTGATTAAGCCATGACTAAATAATTATTTTTGGAACATAAGATTTTTCCAATTGAAATTATTATGACATTTAAATATGTATCTGGTTAAAACTAAAGTTTAACTGAACATAGTGCTTTAGAGAAACTTCTACTTTTCTTAGAATCCATCTATTTTAAAAATTTGTGTTTTATTTTCTTAACTTTTTATTTTGAAATTAGAGTAGACTCATAGGATGTTACCAAGATAGTCAACAGAGATCCTGGGTACCCATCACCCAGTTCCCTAAGATGGTTTACATCTTAGGTAATTATATTATGATATCAAAACCAGAAATGACATTGATAATTTTATTACATGTAATCACCACCAGAATCATGATGCAGAACTATTTCATTGCCACAAAGATCCTTTGTGCCACACTCCTTTATGGTTACATGCTTCCCGCCACACCACCCGCTACCATAGCTACCCCTTCCCAACTACTCATCTGTTCTCCATCTCTGTATTTTGTCAGTTCAAGAATATTAGATAAATGAAATCATACAGGGTATGACATTTTAAGATTGGCTTTTCTACACTGAGCCTAATGTATTTGAGATCCATCCAAGTTATTCTATGCTGTAAATAGCTTGTGCCTTTTTATTGCTGAGTAGAAATTCATGGCATGGATGCACCACAGTTTGTTTCCCACCCCCCCCCCCATAGGATATTTTGTTTGTTTCCAGTTTGGGTCTATTACCAATAAATCTTCTGTGAACATGTGCATACAAGTTTTTGTGTGTCTGAAGGTTCTCAGAGACAGGGTGCCTCTGTCTCTCCTTTGCCATTCCATGATGGTTTTACACAAAGAAGAAAGTATAAAAGACAGCATCCACTAGTAACTGTTAATAGTAAAGTCCCAAATCAAAGTCGCAGCTGAAGATTTTAGTTGTAGAAAATAATCTGTAAGAAGTGGACCATCACTAGTATCACCACAGTCCTGCCACAATATATGTAAGTGCCTCTATCATTTGGGCCTTTTATTTAGTGTTTTTAAAATGTCTTAGATGGAAACATCAACTAGGAGATGTTAGCAACTATTAAATAAGTAGTGTATATGCCTTGGTAAATCCTACACAAGGAAAATGTGTCCAGTGATCCTATGTTGACCAAATCCAATAGGAATTAAAGATCATGTGTTGAATGAATATGCATGAGAGTGGAATTTAGTGGACAAAAAGAAAAATAAACATTTTAAAATATTCCCTTTTATGAAGTTATTGAATGTCAGAGGATTTAGAAATTGACCAATAGGGAACTATCTCCTGTCTATAACATAAAGAATAAAAAATCAAGAACAGTGCATAATAAAGGGAGAGATGTTTTTGGCTGAGGGCTTTCTAATTACCTCAGCAACATCTGCCAAGGCCTGATCCTGCTCTGTGATCCCTCCTCCAAGATAAATAAATGTGAAGGTTGATCACGCAATAGGCCAGCCATTTAAGATAGGTTTAAAAAGAGTTTATCTGTCACATTCAGTATTTCTCCACCAACATATCGCCAAGTAGGTTAAAGCTCCACTTTCAAGAAGTCTCTTACCGATCAGTGGTTGGCAGAGGTGGAGGATGAGGGAAATGGATGAAGACGGTCAAAAGGTACAAACTTCCACTTCAAAGATAAATAAGTTCTAGGGATGTAATGTACAACATGGTGATGATAGCTAACAATACTGTATTATATATTTGGAAGTTGCTAAGAGAGTAAATCTTAAAAGTTCTTATCACAAGAAAAACATTGTAACTATGTGAGGTCATGGATGTTAACTTATTATGCTAATCATTTCTCAATATTATGTATGCCTAATTATTATGTTATATATCTGAAGTTAATACAATATTACTTGTCAATTGTATCTCAGTAAAACTGGAGGAAAAAAGAAGTCTCTTGTCTCTCAAAGATGTCAGCCCTGCATATTCAGCTATAGACAGATCAGACTGTTACTGGTGACTAAGTTCTGGTCCTGTCGCAGAAAGGATTCGGAGACGAGACACGGAGGTTAAGAAAGTAAAGTTAGGATTTATTAAGAGATAGTCCACTCTCAAGGGGAGAGCGGACAGGCTCAGGTGAGCAGCTGCCCTGAGTTTCTTTGGCAAGTTGGTTACATAGAGGGTAAAAATGAATAGGCAGAATATTCATTGGGGAGGGAAGGATTTGGGGTCATATTCCCTGATTTTCATCCCAACTCCACCTTCCCAAAAGGAGGAGGGATTTTGTCCTTATTTAGTCTGGATCAGAAGTGTCAGGGTGTTGGTGCATAATGGGTACTTCTAATCTGCAAAGCTAATTTTATGATAATGAGGGCATAATGTGCAGAAGGTCACATTCAGACACTGGAGAGTCTTGCCTTTTCCCACCTTTCTTTGTTGGCCTCCAGGGTACTTGTCACCCCAAAATGTGTGACCACTTCTCCTCCCAGAGGTTTCTACTTTTTTACTCTGCCCAGGGATCCTGTTGTTTACATGACGTATGGTTTCCTGCATTTAGCCTGTGCCCCTCCTTTCTGCCCAATTCCTGCCATGTGGCCTGTGTCCCCCTTTCTCTGCTCATATCTAGCTGTCGGCCTGCTCTAACAAAACAAGTTTAAACATCATACCGGCATACCCCCTAATTTCTCCTTACGGGAAATGAGGTTCATAAAACCTTTTTCTTGTTCATAGATTTTATTGTGAAGGTAAATAAAGAATGAGAGTGTCATGGAGGAAGAAATTTTCCTCTGCCCTTCTAGGTTCTTCTGGCTGGTCTAAGAATTAAATTGAATTGAGAAAGATTAACAGGACAAAATCAAACAAAATTTTAATAACATGTACACGTGGGAAAGACCCAGGAAAACTGAGTAACTCACCAAAGTGGCCAAAACCCCAGCCTTAAATACTATCTTCAGCTAAAGACAAAAGAAGATGTTGAGGGTAGGGGTTTGAGATTTCAAAGGGGAAGAAGGCAGTTGACATGGAGATGGGAAAGCAAATGTTTGGCAAACAAATGTTTGCTGGGCCAGGCAGAGACAATGGGACACAGAGAATTCTAACAAGCAGACTTTCTAGGTTCCTCCCTGTCTACACACCTAGTTCTTACTGTAGTATCTATGGTGATAGCCCCCTTCCTGGAACAGGTCCTCTGTCTACATTCTTTTAGGCAGCTAGGGGAAAGGTCACAGTTTCTTCCTGAGCCTTTTGGGCTTTAAAAATAATCAGCCTAAATTAATCCTCTTGCCAAAGAGACATATTTTGGGGTGACAAATTTTGCTCACTTACAACAGAGACATGTTTTGAGCTCTTTATTAGAAATATGCAATAAATTAAAAAAAACTGAATTTTTTTTTTTGGTGCAGTTGTTCCAAAAGTGGACAGGCTGTTCAGTTCAAGAGGTGAGAAGTCACTGCCCCCAAAATGCTGTGACAGATAATCTTTGGGTTGAGTCCTAAGTTTATTAAACTGTCAGAGCTGAATTATCAGTAAATCAAGAAGGATGTTAATGAGCATCTGTGCTTCAGCTTTCATTGCCATTTGGCAAACAGTAGCACAAAAAGAAAATGGTAATTAGCAATAAAGGTGTGTTTATTGGTTTGTGCAGTTGACAGAGGCTGTATGTCTCTTCTGCACAGTATGTGTCCTTTATAAAACTGCCAGACAATGGGTGCAAAACCTGTTCTCTTTTCCTTTAGGCTAGAGCTCATGACCTTGAAGTGCCACTAGAGGAAAATCAATTAATGTGGGAATGAGAATTTACTGTTTTCATTGAAAAATAAAACAAAGAGCTCTAGCGAATTTGAGTAACCCTCAATCCCTCCCCTCCCACAAAGGCCTTTCCTAAAGCCTGCCTTCCCACCCCAGTCCATCCTCTATACTACCTCCTGTGATCATTTTAAAAGGAAAATTGATTATGACATTCGCTTGATGAAAACCCTTCAGTGAGTTCTCAGAATAGGATGCGGTTCCCTAGTATGTTCTGTAAGTCACCTCAGGGAGCTAGCCCTTGCCTGCTCTCCAAGCTTCTTCTCAGACCGCTATTACCCCATCCCCTCCTAATCTACACTCTGATAAAGGAAGTGTTGTCAAGAGAGGGAAACAGGATGTTTCTACTCTTCTGGAGAAAGTGTACATTGGCACAGTCAGGCCTGAGAGCAATGTGGTACCCTGTAATCAAGCAGAAAACGTTCATTCTCTGCTGTCCTGTCATTCCACTACCGGGTACACCATTGAAAACTTTCATACATGCACTGGGAAGTGCTAACTGGTATCTTCACTGCAGTACTTCTGGTAACAGTGAAAAGTGGTATAAGAACAACAAAAAAACCCCACATAAATAGGAGAATGAATAAATACATTGTGGTCTCCTCACAGAATGGAATCATATATAGGGACTAACAGTTAAAGAGATGGTGGTATACGACATGGACAAATGTCCAAAACCTAACATTGAATTAGAAAATATATTACCAAATGACAAATACATTGTAATGCAGTTTATGTAAAGTTTTTAAGTCAATAAAAAATTATGTATAGTTTATGGACACATACATATGTGCTTATACATAAAAGGAAAAGATACACAGCAAGTTCAGGAGAGAGGTTTATTCTGAGGAGACAGGTGGGGGAGAATGTGTAGAAGAGGATTACAAAAGGGCTTCACTTTTAATTGAAGTATTTTATGTGATATCTATATGTATAATTGTGATTTATGATAATATATATTTGATCTCCATTTCTGTCACAGAGCTCCTAAAACTCTTGGAATTTCCTAAGTGATGAGAGCAATAAAGTTATTTTTGTTATGTTAATGAGGTGACTTTGGAAAGCACCAAAGGATGAGGGCTGGTTGCCTGTGGAGCCAACCTTGTTATTAAAGGGTTGGAACTTTCAGTCCCGCCTCACTGACCTCTAGAGTGGGGAGAAGGGCTGGAGATTGAATTCAATCACCATCAGCCAGTGATTTAATCAAGCGTGCTTATTTAGCAAAGTCTCCATAAGCACTCCAAAGGACAGGGTTCAGAGAGCTTCTGGGTTGGTGAACAAGTGGAGATGTGGGGAGAGCAGTGCCTCAGGGGAGTATATGGAGCTCATGCCCTTCCCCACACCTTGCCCGATGCCTCTCTTCCACCTGGTTGCCACACTCATAGTCTACTAAGTAAAATGTTTCTCTGAGCTCTGTAAGCCTCTCTACCAAATCAGTCAAGCCCAAGGAAGGAGTTGTTGGAACCTTCAATCTATAGCCAGCAGGTCAGAAGCATAGGTGACAACCTGGACTTGAAATTGACATCCGAAGTGACGAGGAGCAGCCTTGTAGGACTGAACCATTAACCTGTGGGATCTAATCCTATCTCCGGGTAGATGGCTTCAGAATTGAGTTGAATTATAGGAACCTCCCCATCCAAGTTGGAATTGGTAATAGAATCATTTTACTATAGGTCTGTCTGTCTGTCTGTCTGTCTATCTATCTATCCTTAAGAAAATAAGAGTGAGTTAGGGGGTGAGAGTATAGCTCAGCAGCAAAGTGCATGCCCAGCATGCACGAGGTCCTGGGTTCAATCCCCAGTACCTCCATTAAAAATAAATAAAGGGGGAAGGATATAGCTCAGTGGTAGAGTGCCTGCTTAGCATGCGTGAGGTACTGGGTTTATTACCCAGTACCTCCATTAAAATAAATAAACCTAATTATCCCCCGCCAAAAAAATTTTTAAAAGTTTAGAAATAAGTAAATAAATAAGTAAATAAACCTAGTTACTCCCATTCCCAAGAAAAAAAGCACAAAAAAAGAAAATATGCAAAATGTTAACATTTATTAAATATGGGTGATGAATACACAGGTGTTCAATCTGTTGGGTTTTTTTGTAGTTTAGTTTGTTTGAAATTTTTAATTAAAAATCATCATTTACACACGCAAATTTTTTGTCACAAATGAAAAACAGACAAATAAAACTCAAGCCGTGGAGCGGATGGAGCAGGATGGCATGATAGTGTGTTGACTTTCTCCTCAGTCATCTACCTTTTCTTTTTTTTCTTTTCAGGGTTATAGTGCATAACATAAATCATGACTTTTCATGGTCTTTTATACTATGTAATTTTCTGAATGATGGAGTATTTCCTGGAGCTGTAGCCATGTGCTAGAAAGCTAGAAAGACAATGGACTTAGATATCTAAATGAGTGGGGATTGTGGTCCACTTTGTTGGTAATTGTGGCTATTGAGTAGTATGATTACCACTAGTTGCATTTGTTTTCAACAGAGACTCGCCTGAACTTAGTCTTGACACTGTAATGGAGTATAAGTCAGTACAAGCACTGTGGAAAACAATTTGGCATTACCTTATAAAGTAGTACCTATGCTTAACATACGACCCAGCAATTACACTTCTATTATAGATTCTAAGAAACTATTAGAAATGTGCACTGGGAAACATATTCATAGAAGCTGTTGTAATAGCTAAAAAACAGTCAATCAAACAAGCAAACAGAAATATCACATCCAAACACTGGAGAATAAATAAAGCGTGGAAGTCACATGATGGAATTCTCTAAAGCAGAGAGAATGAATGAGACAGAACTACAACAGGTCATAGAAGAATACACACAAGATGATTCTGTTTATATAAAATCAAAGACATGAAAAAATTATACTATATATATTTTAAGAAGTACATATATGTGGAAAAACTTATGAAGGAAAGCTTTGGAACGATAAGTACATAATACATAATTCAGGATATTGGTTTCCTTTTGTTTCCTCTCTGATCTTCGCTAAAAAGAGACTTCCATGGTGCATGATTTCCAGAGCTGTCTTTTATTTATTTTTTTTTTATGGAATGTTTTATTTTTTTATTTGACTTTGTTCTTTTTTTTTTAACATTTTTTATTGATTTATAATCATTTTACAATGTGTCAAATTCCATTGTTCAGCACAATTTTTCAGTCATTCATGGACATATACACACTCATTGTCACATTTTTTTCTCTGTGAGTTATCATAACATTTTGTGTATATTTCCCTGTGCTATACAGTGTAATCTTGTTTATCTATTCTACAATTTTGAAATCCCAGGCTATCCCTTCCCACCCTCCACCCCCCGGTAACCACAAGTCTGTATTCTCTGTCTGTGAGTCTATTTCTGTCCTGTATTTACGCTTTGTTTTTGTTTGTTTGTTTTTGTTTTTGTTTTTTAGATTCCACATATGAGCGATCTCATATGGTATTTTTCTTTCTCTTTCTGGCTTACTTCACTTAGAATGACATTCTCCAGGAGCATCCATGTTGCTGCAAATGGCATTATGTTGTCGGTTTTTATGGCTGAGTAGTATTCCATTGTATAAATATACCACCTCTTCTTTATCCAGTCACCTGTTGATGGACATTTAGGCTGTTTCCATGTCTTGGCTATTGTAAATAGTGCTGCTATGAACATTGGGGTGCAGGTGTCATCCTGAAGTAGGGTTCCTTCTGGATACAAGCCCAGGAGTGGGATTCCTGGGTCATATGGTAAGTCTATTCCTAGTCTTTTGAGGAATCTCCACACTGTTTTCCATAGTGGCTGCACCAAACTGCATTCCCACCAGCAGTGTAGGAGGGTTCCCCTTTCTCCACAGCCTCTCCAGCATTTGTCATTTGTGGATTTTTGAATGACGGCCATTCTGACTGGTGTGAGGTGATACCTCATTGTAGTTTTGATTTGCATTTCTCTGATAATTAGTGATATTGAGCATTTTTTCATGTGCTTTTTGATCATTTGTATGTCTTCCTTGGAGAATTGCTTGTTTAGGTCTTCTGCCCATTTTTGGATTGGGTTGTTTATTTTTTTCTTATTGAGTCGTATGAGCTGCTTATATATTCTGGAGATCAAGCCTTTGTCGGTTTCACTTGCAAAAATTTTCTCCCATTCCGTAGGTTTTCTTCTTGTTTTACTTCTGGTTTCCTTTGCTGTGCAGAAGCTTGTAAGTTTCATTAGGTCCCATTTGTTTATTCTTGCTTTTATTTCTTCTAGGAGAAAATTTTTGAGATGTATGTCAGATAATGTTTTGCCTATGTTTTCCTCTAGGAGGTTTATTGTATCTTGTCTTATGTTTAAGTCTTTAATCCATTTTGAGTTGATTTTTGTATATGGTGTAAGGGAGTGTTCTAGCTTCATTGTTTTACATGCTGCTGTCCAGTTTTCCCAACACCATTTGCTGAAGAGACTGTCTTTATTCCATGGTATATTCTTGCCTCCTTTGTCAAAGATGAGTTAACCAAAAGTTTGTGGGTTCATTTCTGGGCTCTCTGTTCTGTTCCATTGGTCTATATGTCTGTTTTGGTACCAATACCATGCTGTCTTGATGACTGTAGCTCTATAGTATTGTCTGAAGTCTGGGAGAGTTATTCCTCCAGCCTCTTTCTTTCTCTTCAGTAATGCTTTGGCAATTCTAGGTCTCTGATGGTTCCATATAAATTTTATTATGATTTGTTCTAGTTCTGTGAAATATGTCCTGGGTAATTGGATAGGGATTGCATTAAATCTGTAGATTGCCTTGGGCAGTGTGACCATTTTAACAATATTGATTCTTCCAATCCAAGAGCATGGGATATCTTTCCATTTTTTAAAGTCTTCTTTAATTTCCTTCATCAATGGTTTATAGTTTTCTGTGTATAATTCTTTCACCTCCTTGGTTAGATTTAGTCCCAGATATTTTATTACTTTGGGTGCTATTTTAAAGGGGATTGTTTCTTTACTTTCTTCTTCTGTTGATTTCTCGTTAGTGTAAAGAAATGCAACTGATTTTTGAACGTTAATTTTGTAACCTGCTACCTTGCTGAATTCTTCAATCAGCTCTAGTAGCTTTTGTGTGGACCTTTTAGGGTTTTCTATATATAGTAACATGTCATCAGCATATAATGACACTTTTACCTCTTCTTTTCCAATTTGGATCCCTTTTATTTCTTTCTCTTGCCTGACTGCTGTGGCTAGGACTTCCAGGACTATGTTGAATAGGAGTGGTGATAGTGGGCATCCTTGTCTTGTCCCAGATTTTAGTGGGAAGCTTTTGAGTTTTTCACCGTTGAGTACTATGCTGGCTGTAGGTTTGTCATATATAGCTTTTATTATGTTGAGATATGTTCCCTCTGTACCCACTTTGGCGAGAGTTTTTATCATAAATGGGTGTTGAATTTTATCAAATGCTTTTTCTACATCGATTGAGATGATCATGTGGTTTTTGTCCTTTCTCTTGTTGATGTGATGTATTACATTGATTGATTTGCGTATGTTGAACCAGCCTTGTGTCCCTGGGATGAACCCACTTGGTCATGATGTATAATCTTTTTTATGTGTTGTTGGATTCTATTTGCTAAAATTTTGGTGAGGATTTTGGCGTCTATGTTCATCAGTGATATTGGCCTATAGTTCTCTTTTTTTGTAGTGTCTTTGCCTGGTTTTGGTATCAGGGTGATGGTGGCTTCATAGAATGAGTTTGGGAGTATTCCCTCCTTTTCAATCGTCTGGAAGAGTTTGAGAAGGACTGGTATGAGTTCTTCTTTGTATGTTTGGTAGAATTCCCCGGTGAAGCCGTCCGGTCCTGGACTTTTATTTGTAGGGAGGTTTTTAATTGCTATTTCTATTTCCTTTCTAGTGATCGGATTGTCCAAGTGTTCAGATTCTTCTTGATTCAGTTTTGGTAGACAGTATGTTTCCAGAAACTTGTCAATCTCCTCTAGGTTATCCAGTTTGGTTCCATATAGTTTTTCATAATATTCTCGTATGATATTCTGTATTTCTATTTTGTTTCTTGTAATTTCTCCATTTTCCTTTCTTATTTTGCTAATTTGTGCTCTCTCTTTTTTCTTCTTTGTGAGTTTGGCCAGAGGTTTGTCGATTTTATTTACTTTTTCAAAAAACCAGCTTTTGGTTTGGTTGACTTTTTCTATGGTCTTGTTAATCTCTATCGTATTTAATTCCTCTCTGATCTTTATTATTTCCTTCCTTCTGCTGCTTTTTGGGGCTTTTTGTTCTTCTTTTTCTAATTCATTCAGGTGGTGGGTTAAATTGTTTATTTGAGATTGTTCTTCTTTTTTGAGGAAGGCCTGTATCGCTATAAACTTCCCTCTTAGCACTGCCTTTGCTGTGTCCCATAGGTTTTGAGTGGTTGTGCTTTCATTATCATTTGTCTCAAGGTATTTTTTAATTTCAGCTTTGATTTCCTCATTGATCCATTGTTTTTTCAATAACATATTGTTTAATCTCCATGCTTTCCTTTTTTTCTCCTTTGTTTCTCTGTTGTTGATTTCCAGTTTCATGGCATTGTGGTCAGTAAAGATGCTTGAGATAATTTCTATCTTCTTAAAATTGTTGAGGTTTCTTTTGTGCCCAAGTACATGATCGATCCTGGAAAATGTTCCATGTGCACTTGAAAAGAATGTATATCCTATTTTTTGGGGGTGTAATGCTCTGAAAACATCCACCCAATCTAGTTTTTCTATTGTAGCATTTAATTTCTCTGTTGCCTTGTTTATTTTCTGTCTGGAAGATCTGTCTAGTGATGTTAATGCAGTGTTAAAATCTCCAACTATGATTGTATTCCCATCAATATCCCCCTTTATCTCTGTTAGTAATTCTTGTTATGTACTTAGGTGCTCCTATATTGGGTGCATATATATTAACGAGTGTAATATCCTCATCTTTTATCACTCCTTTAATCATTATAAAATGTCCTTCTTTATCTTTCTTTATGGCCTTTGTTTTAAAGTCTATTTTGTCTGAAATCAGTACTGCAACACCTGCTTTTTTGGCTTTTCCATTTGCATGGAATATCCTTTTCCATCCTTTCACTCTCAATCTATATGTGTCCTTCTCCCTAAAGTGGGTCTCTTGTATGCAGCATATTGAAGGTTCTTGCTTTATTATCCAGTCTGCCACTCTATGTCTTTTGACTGGAGCATTTAGTCCATTAACATTTACAGTAATTAATGATAGATGTGTGTTTATTGCCATTTTGAACTTATCTTTGCAGTTGAATTGGTATATCCTCTTTGTTCCTTTCTTCTTCCTTTTGTGGTTTGGTAATTTTCCTTTGTATTTTCATGGATTTTATTTAATTTTTGTGACTCCTTTGTAAGTTTTTGGCTTGTGGTTACCCTTTTTTGTAAATCTATTAACCCATTACTATAACTGTTTTTATTAAACTGATAGTAACATGATCTCAAACCCATCCTACTGTTAAAAAAATTTAAAAAAGAAAGAAAAAGATATTCTATATTTCCCTGCCTCCCTCTCCCACTCTCAGTGATTTGTATGTCTTCTTTTATAATTTCATGTTTACTTTATTTGTAATTCATGAGTTATCACCTTTCCAGTTGTGAGTTTCTCATTTCTGTAGCATCCTGCTGCTTTTCTATTTAGAATAACCCTTTCAATATTTCTTTTAGCATGGGTTTAGTGTTGCTAAACTCCTGCAGCTTTTTTTTGTCTGTGAAACTCTTTATTTCTCCTTCTATCCTAAAGGATAGCCTTGCTGGATAAAGGATCCTAGGCTGCATCTTTTTTTCATCCAGGGCTTTGAATGTATCTTGCCACTCCCTTCTGGCCTGTAGTGTTTGTGTAGAGAAATCAGCTGAGAGCCTTATGGGGGTTCCCTTGTAACTTACTCTTTGCTTTTCTTTTGCTGCCTTTAGAATCCTTTCTTTATCCGTGACTCTGGCCATCTTGATTATGATATGTCTTGGTGTGGGTCTATTTGGGTTCTTCCTGTTTGGGACCCTCTGAGCTTCCTGTACTTGGATATCTGATTCCTTCTTTAAGTTTGGGAAGTTTTCAGTCATGATTTCTTCAAAAACCTTTTCAATCCCCTTTGATTTTTCTTCTCCTTCTGGGACCCCTATTATGCGAAGATTGGGACGCTTTATATTATCCCATAGGTCCCTTATGCTATTTTCATTATTTTTTATTTGCTTATCTTGTAGTTCTTCTGAATGGGTGCTTTCTATTGCCCTGTCTTCTAGATCACTAATTCGTTCCTCTGCATTATCTAGTTGGCTTTGCACAGCTATTAGATCATTCCTCATCTCTGTCAATGAGTTTACCCATTCTACTTGGCTCTTCTTTATAGCTTCAATTTCATTTTTGACATATTTTATATCTCTAAACACTATCTCTTTTAATTCCTTCAGCAATATGATCACTCCTTTTTTGAAATCTTGATCTAGTAGGCTATCGATGTCTATTTCATTGATCTTTCTTTCAGGGGATTTCTCTTGTTCTTTTAATTGGGAAAGGTTTTTCTGCTTCTTCATCTTGCTCATACCTCTTTGGCACTGTGGTTTATGGAGTATCAGTTGTTTATTTTGGTCCTTAAGGATTTTATCTATCTGATGCCTATTTAGGAATAGAACTTAGGAAAAAAAGAAAAAAAAATAAGAGAGAGAGAGAAAGAATTTTAAAAGAAGGGAGAAAGAGGGTTTGAAAACAGTGCATAATGAATAATAGAAGAGCGAGTTGAAGCAGAGTATTAATCGGGTTGAGACGTCCTTTTGAAACCTTTACAAAAAAAGGGGGGGGAGATGAATAGATGTATTTGAAACCTGTGTCTAATCAATAGCAGGACATCAAAACCCAAGAGAAATAGAAATGAATTAAGAAGTAAAGATTAAGAGAGTAATAGAAAATAGAACAGGTAAAAACAGATTTTAAAAAAAAGGGGGGGGGTTGTCGGTGTTCTCCTGGAGTCTGTGTGCTTTTAATGTGAAGTCTTTCTGTCTTCGTCCTGTTTTGGAAGCTCAGCTTGCTGTTTTCAGAGGCCCTCCGTTGGCGCCCTCTTCTGTGCTGCTCCCAGCACCTGTCGGCAAGCAGATCGCGCCTCCTCCTAACACTGGGTCAGGTGCAGCTCTCCTCTGCTGTGGGCGGGCGGGTCGCTGCCCCTCCGGATGCCGCAGTCAGATGTTGCAGACTGGCCAGGTAGGAGGGCGGGTCGTGCCCCCTCCCAGCACCTCGGTCAGGGGCTGTGTTCCTGCCCGAAAGGCGGGGGGCCGCTCTCGCTCTACCTGCGCCGCCGCCGCCGGTAGCTCCGCTGCTCTGTGCGGCTGCGCGCTCCACCCTGGTCGGCGCTCCGTGGGTGGGCTCGGGGAAGACCGAGGGACAGCCTTGTCCCTGCTCCGAGCCAGAACCCAGCTCCTTGTTTGTCTTTGTGGAGCAAGTTCTCTGAGGGACAAGGATGGAGGATCCTATCTGCCCCGGGCTGCAGGCCAGTCTCAGGCTGGCCTTTGAGGCTGCTAAGCCCTTCGGTGGGGATGCAGGTTTCGCCCCCGCCCCCGCCTGGGTGCTCAGCGCCGGGGGATATGGCGGCTGTGCCTGCGCCCCGCCTCTCTTCCCCCGAAAAGTTTCCGCGGGTTTTCAGAGATGGGGGTGTGCACCCTTCCCCCGAGAGCACATCAACCTTGCTGTTTTATGGAGGGCCCAGGTTGTTCTGCCCTGTGCACCCACAGCCACCGCGCGCCGCGCCTTGCGTTCCCCCGGGGCTGCCTCCGTGCAGCCACTCCCGTCCTCCGCCCGGCTCGTGCAGCCTGGCCCTGCCCGCCGCTGCTGGCTGCGTCTCAGGCTGGGTGTCGGGGGGACGCTCTGTGCCCGTTTAACTTAGTTCTGTTAGTCAAGGGCTGCTCTGTACAGATCCGAGCCTCGGAGGCTCCCCCTCCGTCCCGCTGGCCTCTCAGTTGGAGAGGGGAGACCCAGCGAGCGAGCGCCAGTCCTCCTTTGCCGCTCCCTCCCCGCGGGACCCATCCCGCGCTGCTTTGCCTTTTGTTCTTTCTTTTTTCCTTTTCTCCTACCAGATTTTTGGCATCTTTATCTTTTGAAGAGGGCGATGTTCTGTCGGAGTTCCGCAGGTGCTCTGGTTGGCTGAGTGGGTCTGTAGATGTGGGTCTTGGTGTATTTGCGGGAGAGGGTGACCTGCGAGCGTCCTTCTACTCCGCCATCTTCCTATTTCCTCTCTCCAGAGCTGTCTTTTAAATTAAAATTGTCTTATTTTTATAATGAAACACAGCATATATACAAAAATATATATGCATCTATTTAAAATCATAAAAATAAAAGAGACATACATATAACTAACCACCAACAATCCTAAACAATGAAACATTATCAGTTTCTTTGCTGTCCCCTTAAGCCCCTGCCTAATAGTTTTCCCTTCGTTTTCAGCAAAAATCAGAGATCCACTGGGCCAGGTCATGGCCTTGCTGAAATCATGGTCTGGCAACCTCCTTTTACTTGTGGGTCTTTGAACACCGGCTTAAGTGTTTTGTCAGAGGGTCGAAAGCTGCTGGGCCGTTGTACTGCGATTCGTGCTGCCCCCATCTGTAATTACCTCATCTGCTGATGCATGGATTTCTCCTACTAAATATGTGTTCTATCTTTGGAGGATTTTCTTGCCCCTACAATTTTTTTCAAAATGCAAACCTACCTAAAAGAAATGTCACATAAGGCTCTGTTTCCTGAGTATGAATGAAACTATCACTGACCTACTTAGGAAAGGAGAAATATGTGCAGGCTGTGGACACCAGGTGCCTGCGTTTGAACCAAGACAGAAAGGAATGGGGTCTAGAATGACAAGTGGGGGACTGTCGCCAAGAACCTCCGTGGACTTCACCATGTTGCCTGTTTGTGGCATAATGAGAATTGGTAGGATATGTCCATCCTTATTCCCTGAACTGGGTATTTCTTGGCCTTCAGGTATTAATGGAGGAAATCGGTTTTCGAAGAGCCTGTCTGTGGTATGTACACTGTTCAACCGAGAGCGGTGAGGTGCTGGCCTAATCTGGGAAACTGGTCCGGGATCAATGGCTAAAGGAAACCAGTTAGAATGCCCAGTGAGTTGGAGTCAGGGTTGGGGGCAAAAATCATAGGGTGGCTGAAGTCTAGAAATCCCAAATTGGAGAAGACAAGCAGCGAGTGGGGACCCTGGAAGTGATGACAACAAACATCAGGAATGTGTAGGGTTTGTACTCTCCGGAAGCTTACCGCCTACCACAAGCACCTAAGGGAGGGCAGGCAAGCAGTACGCCTTCCCGCATCTATTTTTGCTCGCTCCGGCATGCCCACATGAGCATACAGACAAAAATCTGGCTTTATTTATTCAATAGTAAAGTTAACTCAAGAGCGTTAGACAGAAAGCCCAGGATTCAGCAATTTCTGAGGAAGGAAAGGCTGGAGCTAGTAGCTTCAGTTCTGGCACACAAGCTAGCATGAAAATCAGTCCTCATCTAAGGGCCAAGTTTGACAAAATCAACTTCAGTTGTTTTAATTGTCATGCAGCTGGGCTCAAATTGCTTGCTTGTTATGATGCCATTAGCCTTTCAACTAAATATGTACATTCATAATTGTTTGACAAAGGTATAAAGTCAGGAAAATACACTACTGAAATATTAAATCTGACTCATTTAAATTTTAAAGTGCAGTTCCTGGCACACAGTAGGTGCTCCATAAATGTTTGTTGAATGAGTTGAAATCAGGAAATTAGAAGAGATTGTTCAGCTTTCCAACAGTGTATTAAATTGAGTACACCATTTCTCAAGCTGAAAGGAAGCTAAATGAAAGGAAATGGGTTTATTTGATAGTCTCACATACATAATGACATGAAGTAATAAGGAAATTATTCAGATTATTCATCCCAAATTTTGCCTGACGTAGACAGATAATTAAGGCTTTTGTTTTTATAAATCTGCCTTATTTAGAGAGCTCCCTTTCCTGCTCCCCTTCCCTTTAGAAATGAGAGACAAAGTGCTCCAAACCAAGTCCTGGATTTGTAAACATAGCGTGCTGTCTATTTGGCTGTATCTTCTCAGAGGAAGTAAGTATAAAGTCATTGCAAAAGACTGAGGATGGAGATATGACAAGCTAAGTGGCGTCCTGATGTCCCAGCACCTGCTTTCCTGTCTGTTTCTGATTTAGCCAGTGATACCCTAGAGACTCCTTACAAAAAAAACCCCAAAAAACCCCAAAAAATCAGGACCTGTATTCTTCCCAGCCACAGTATTGCATTCCGGTGGCCCAAGAGCTAGTTTTTATTAAAATAAAACCTTGACCTTAGAAAATATCACTTCTAGGGTGATAAGTGGGCATGCCTCAAACAAAGTTGATTATTTGAGAAAAGAGGAAAGATAACCAGGTGCAACATCTTAGGGCCATCTGGAATCCAGTGACCACTTCAACCTCTCAGAGGACACTTTCCCTAAATCAGCTCAGTCCACAGGCAGCTTGAAGGAGTACATGGGAATGACTGAATGCCCCAGATAATCAAATGCCTCTAACCAGATGCTTTCCTTAGAAAAGTGTTACTGAAGGTCTATTTCTGTTCTGACCTGAAATCACATAGCTTCCTTCTGTCTTCATTTGACGATCAGCCATGTGCTTTCTTATAAGTTGATCAGTGTCAGGTCAGAATCTGAATAGCTTTACCTGGGTAGGTAGAGTGCCTATGTATCGGTATATAAGCAAACTCATGCACAGAACTCTCACACTACACCCATTAGGATGGTTATTAGGAAAAAAAAACAAACACAAAAAACAGGTGTCAGATAAAATGTGGAGAAATTGGACTGCTGTGCATTGCTGATGAGAATGTAAAATGATGCAGCTATGGGAAATAGTATAGTAGTTACTCAAAAAATTAAACATAGAATTACTATATGATGTAGAAATTGCACTTCTGGGTTTATATACAAAATAATTTAAAGCAGGCACTTGAAAAGATATTTGTATATCCATGTTTGTACCAACACTACTCATAAACGTGGAAACAATCCAAATATCTGTTGACCGATGAATAGATAAACAAATTGTGGTAAGTGCATACAATGGAATATTATTCAAATAGCCTTTAAAAAGAGTGAAATTCTGATACATGCTGCAACATGGATGAACCTTGGAAACATACTAAATGAAATAAGCCAGACACAAAAGGACAAATACTCTAATACTCCACTTATATTTGGTACCCAGAATAGTCAGATTCATAGAGATATAAAGTAGAACAGTGGTGACCAGGTGCTGGGGACAGTGGTGAATGAGAAGTTACTGTTTAAAGGGTGAAGATTTTCAATATGGGATGATGAGAATGTTCTGGAGATGAATGGTGATAATGGTTGCACCGCAATGTGAATGTACTTAATGCCACTGAACTCAACCTTTTAAAATGATTAAAATCATAAATTTTATGTTATGTATCTTTTACCACAATAAAGGAAAGTGATAAATAGATCACTCCAAATTTGGAACCTGTAAAAAGTAGTCCATTCTGTAATTGAGGTCAAAGTGGGAGTGACTCTCAGCACGTTAGCCTTTATTGAGAGCCAGCCATCTATGCTTTTTGCTCCTTGCTGACAAATGATGGAAGTTTTTCTGGCTTCCCAGAGTCATTATGGTTCCCTTGATAAATAGGGAAAAGAAGAGCTGTCCCTATGTTCGTCCATTGGTTAAATATCCTAAGCTGTCCCCACTAGAAGGATTGCCAGGTATTTCAAACCTCTTGATTTCTCCATGGATGGATAAAGCTAAGACAGCCCTTAATGCTATTTCCTTTAGTTATCAGAGCAGCAGAGATAGGGCCCACTGCCGACATCCCCTTCCCTAACACCATTACACAAGACTCACCCACCACCCAATTCTTGGCTAAAATTCTGGAAACTTTCACCTCATCTCCACTTCGATCCTGTCCCTGTTCTTGAGTTCCCCTGGAATACTGAGCTCTATTTCTCACCCTTTCGCAACCTGTTTTTCCTTTTGGCCCATTTAGTTTCTCCAGTTTGACTTTCCCACTCTCCAGCAGTACCTTCTGGAAAACCTTCATTTTCTGTGTCAAGCTGGGCCCTTGAACCCCGTAACACTCTTGCACTGCTCTTCACCTTAGCAACCCTCTTTTGATTATGTAATAATGCTGAGTGTGCCCTGCTTTGGGGCACTTCTGCATGCTGTTTGTACTGCCTCAGATGTTTTAACCCAGTCTTTGCCCAGAAGAACCCCTCCTCATCAGTCAGATCTTAGTTCAAATGTCACTTTTGCAGAAAAGTTTCCCCCGACCCTCTCCTCCTCCCACGGTTTGCATGCATGTACTTGTGTGATTCTTTTATTATTATCTAGAAGATAAGCTTTGTAGGGCATGGGGCCACGTCTGCCTTGTTTATAATTTTACAGCAATACCCAGCACAAGGCCCAGCACAAGCTTCGTTTCAATAAATGAACAAATAAGTGAATGAACGTGGGTTTCAGCCAATTTAGTTGGCATTTTCCCACCACCTGAGGAGATGTGGACAGCCCTTCTGTCTCCTGAATGTCCTAAGTGCCATACACTAGGGTCCAAATACTGCCAGAACTGAACCAGGGGCCCAGAAAAAGGAGATGGTAAGGGGGAAAATAGGTAATTCCCACTAGCTATTGCTAAAAATGCCAAAAGGCTGATACATACACCCTCATCCAATATAACCTTGCTCTCAACATCATTATTAAGATAAAATGGTAGGACTGGCCTCTCTCTATCCATAGTGTCTCAACCATTCCACATTATGTCCTTTTCTGACTTTAACCGCAAATCTGTTATTGATGCTCATTTTAATCTGATTTCATTGATTTCCAATGTATGTTTTGTTAGGGGTGGGTGCTAGTGTTGGTGGTGGATATATAGTTTGTGTGGACACCCCTCTGCAAGAAATACCTTGATATCATTCCTTTCTTTCCACCTACCAGAGAAGGAGCAGCCAAGCTGAGATCTTATGAGTCCCATTTCATTTAAACCTGGGGCACATTCATCCAAAGAAAATTTTGCTGCTGTTTTAAACTGTAGTGTCCTGGGAAATATACTTATAATGAACCATCATTCTGCTCATTTTATATATTAATTCATCTTTGGTAAATATGTTGTCCCTAATAAGCAGCAGTCTCTGTCTTTTGGGTCAGTATATAGTTGTTCACCTGAGACAGTATAGTGGGGCTTCACTTATGTGAGTAAGTTGTGTTGATTGCCAAGTTCTAAGCTACCATCCTCTGAGACATTTGAACCAGGCAAACTGTAATTTGCTGCTGCATCATTTCCAGCATAGAATTACAGAATATTGGATCTGGAAGGGACTGCAAATGGCCACTAGTCCAGTCCCCTCATTTTACAGTTGAAGAGACCGAGGCCAATATGACACACTTCCTCTGAGCCAAGTAATACTAAGATCCTCCCATCCCAGAAGATTACTTCCCATGGCTGTTGTGTTCACTACTTTATAAATGTTCATCTCCCCCATATAACTCAACAAATGTCCACCTATTTCTTTCAATTCTGTCTTCCCTACCCTCTCCCCAACTATCCTTATCTCCTACTCTTTCCTGTCTTTGACCCATTTCAGCAAGCCAGAGTAGCATTGTCTTCACCCTTCCCCAAAGCTGAATACACTTGCTCAGGAGCAATGGGCTATGAACAAAGACAGTCCCTTCCAGCACCAGGCCAGAGCTCCTAAGCTAGTTCTGTAGAAGTCCCGTAGCCAACCAAAACCCTCCCCTAACATCTGACCACTTTGGTCTTTGCACAAACACAGAATGTCAGTAGCTTTTTCATACCAATGTTGGATACTCCTTTTTATGACAACCACTTTATGGACATTGTAAAAAAGTACCAACTCCTAGTCTTCCAAAGCCTCATTTGACATTTGCTTTAAAACAATTCTATGCACAGATGTAGAATGGGATCCACTACTGTCAGAAAATAACTTAGCTAGGAGTGACTTGAGCCTGAGGGTAATTATAAGGCCATTGGGACTTTATAGAGAATACTGACTTGGTTCATCCAGGACAGCACAGGTTTAAAAGATACTTAGAAAAATCATCTCTTTTTTCCCCTGAAACTCAAGACCCACTTGTAAGGCAGTGAATTCATGATTGCACAAGTGATCACATGGTAGTGTTAAATTTTTGATTTTTGTCATCACTGTAGAGACCAACTCACCTTTTAACCATACATTTCATTTCAAAAAAAAAAAAAAAAAAGGCATTAGGAGTCCTTACTGCTGTTGATCCATCTATTCATCTAATAGGCCAAGAACATTCACTGATTATCTACTATGTGATATGCCAGGTATTGTGTGAGGTTCTGGGGACATAACAGTCATGTAGGTTACACCTTGTCTCCTGGAGCTTCTACTGGAAACAAGGCTGTTAATTAAATAGAGATATTGGGTCCCCATGTTCATGTAATAAGGTCATCTATCCTGACCAGGGAAATCAGACTTGATGGATCTAAGTATGCACAGCAACACTGTTCATGTCTGGAAAGAGGACAATAGAGAGGCAGAGGGACAATTTGGGAGGAGAACTTAAACTTTACCTATTTCTCAACGTTGTCAAGGCCTGCCTGTGACTAAAAGATACCCCTTGTAGTAATAGCTCTCCTTCTGAAAATGTTACCATGTTACTCTCCTGCTCATAAGCTTCTGCTCCCTATTGCTATCAGGGTTAGTTTAAATTTTAAGTCCTTATTCCAACATCATAACAGGCTCATTACAATTTAGAGCAAATCTCTATTTTTATATTCTGTCCTATGTATCTGCCCAATGAAACATCACACCATTCCATTCGTCTGCGCTTTTAGACGTGCTGTTTCCTAGAAGACTGCCCTCTCTCAACTTCTTCCTACCTAGCAAACTCTTTTTAATCTGTTACAGTTCAATTCAAATGTAAACTCTTGAGTAAAGCCTTTATTGGCAGTCCCAGTCCCCCTCCCCTGTCCCATCCCACCTAAAGAACTCTGTTCCCCTAATTTTTTTTTAGCAATAATAAGCTATAAGCTTAGTAATAAGGCATCTTTTGAGTACTCATTATGTGTCCAATAATATACTGAACATTTTCACATGGACTCTCTAACTTTATACTTAAAAATATCCTGTGAGGTAGGTACTTTTATCCCCATTAATAGATGAGGAAAATAATTTGAGAAAATTAAGTTAACTTGTGCAAAGGCATACAGGAGTGAATAGTAGATTTGAGATTCAGCCTCAGGGTGTTCGATTCCTGAGACCATACCCTTAGCCATTTATTTGTTCATTTATTCTGTTTATACATTCGTCTTTATGTTTGTCAGGCACTAAATATATAAGATAGAAACAAATGTTATAGCATGCAGAGCTTTCACTGCCTCCTGGAAAGCAAGCATGCAGAGAAATGGGTGCAGAATCAAACTGAGAGACCCCCACCCCAAGATATTTACTACTATTTGTACAACTAAGCATAGGATTTTATTCATACTTCCTTTTGCAAAGATAGGTTTGGCAAAGAGTAAGACGAAATAAAATACAAACTTCTTGTCATGGCCTCAAAACTCTGCATCGATTGGCAATGTCTACCTCTGAAACCATGTCTTCTGGCACTCTACCCCTCTTTAATAGCATTCTAGTCACCCTGCTACCTTTGTGATCCTTGCAAAGCTCTTTTCCATCTCAGAACCTTTATTATTATTATCACAATTTTAATAAAAAGTTAAGTATCACACTTGAATGGATACTTGTATTTACTTCAGACTTCTTTAAAGAAATAAAACTTGACAAAGCTGAATTCCTGTATGCTCTGCTCTGCTGTCCAAAATCCCTTCCCCAGCAGCAATCACCATCATGAATTTGCTTTCTCTGCGGTCCATGTTTTCTTACTTTTTTCAACATATGCACGTATGCATTCATTTCTAAATTTCATACTGTATATGAAGTTCTGGAACTTGATTTTCTCACTTATCATTATGTTCATGATGTTCATCCATGTTGACATGTGTAGATTCAGTTCATTCATTTTAACTGCTGTATTGTATTCCATTGGATTAATATACCAAAGTGAATGAATTCATTCTCTGGATTATGGCCATCTGGTTTTTTTCACAATTAAATACAATGTTTCAGTGAGCATTCTTGGACAATTATTCAGGGCATTATGCTAAGTGATATGTCAGATATGACATCTTTTATATGTGGAATCTAAAAAGGCCAAGCTCACAGAGACAGAGACTAGAACAGTAGTTACCAGGTACTGGAGAGTGGGGAAAATGGGGAGATGTTGATCAAAGGGTACAAACTTCCAGTTATAAGATGAATGAATTCTGGGGATTTAATGTACAATATGGTGATTATAGTTAATAATACTGCATTATATTCTTGAAAGTTGCTAAGAGAGAAAATCTTAAATGTTTTCACTGCAAAAAAAGAAACATGGTAAGGTAATTACCTTAAAATTTCATTGCTATTTTGAATGAGATCTTTTTGTCTTATTACATTTCCTAGTTGGTTATTAGTACTGCATAAGGGCAATATTGATTTTGATCTTTTTTTGATCTTTGATGTCCTCCAAGTTTATCTGAAAATAATAGCATAATTAGGATACAAGTGTATAAGGAGAAGAGTAAACTGAGCATTCATTCTGAATCGTTCTACATTTTTTGATTTGACTATTCACTTGTTTATTGCCTATTTGTTTTAATAATAATTTTAAAAATCACCAAACTTTCCAGTACTTCTGTTTGGTTCTATCCAACTGACCAGGTACTGAAAATGATCATGATCAAATAAAGTGAGTATGAAAATGAATATATGTATGTATACGCATGACTGGGACATTGTGCTGTATACCAGAAATTGACACATTGTAACTGACTATACTTCAATTAAAAAAAAGTACCATAGGACTACCAAACCAGAAGATATAAGAGCATCAATGGTCATCAAATATCATGCATTTATTTATTCATGCAACAAATATTTAAGCAATTACTGTATGTACTGAACACATACCGTGTGACTGACACTGTGCTAGAAGTAACCAAGAAATCCAAGGTCTTTGCCCTTTTACAGAGCTTATCATCTAGTGAAAGAATCAATCAAGAAACTTTTTGTGTTGGTTAATTTTATGTGTCAACTTGGATAGGCTATAGTAGTCAGTTATTTAATCAAACATTAATCCAGGTGTTGCTTTGAAGGTATTTTGTAAATGTGGTTAACATCTACAATTAGTTGACTAAATAAAGTAACTAACCTTTGACAACGTGGGTGGGCCTCATTTAATCAGTTGAGGGCTTGAGCAAAACTGAGGTTCCTGGAGAAGAAATTCCACCTCAGAACTACAGCATCAGCTCCTACCTGTTTTCCAGCCTGCTGGCTTGCCCTAAAGATTTCAGACTTGCCAGCCTCCCACAGTGATGTGAGCCAATGCCTTAAAATAAATTTCTCTAAATAGATACATACATACACATACATATACGTGTATGTGTACATTCATATATACATATATGTGTATATATGTATATATATACACAGTAAGAGATATACACACACACAATCTTCTATTGGTTCTTTCTCTTGAGTCTAGAATCTTGACTGATACATCAGTAAAAACATAAATAAATATATAATTATAAATTGCAATATATATGCTATGAAGGGAAGAATTGGCAGGGATGGTATGGAGTGTGGGTCAAAGGAGAATCTACTTATGTGATCAAGAATAGTCTAATGAATTACCTTCTAGGCTGAGATCTGAAGCAAAAGAAGGAGCCAGCCGGGTGAAGAGTCTTCAGAAAATCTGGGTCAAATTATACTCCCACAAGGAGTATATGCAAATACCTAACATCCTTGCCAATACTCTCATTTTATTGTTAACTCTATGTTAATTTGATAGGCAAAAAAGTGGTATTATGTTATTTTTTCAACTAGTTTTTCTGTAATTATTTGTGAGGCTAATTTTTTTTTTCATATCATACATCATTTGAGTGATCTTTCCTTCCACAGTTTTGACCAGGACACTTTAGCAATAGCTCCAAGAACAGTCTCTCATATAGGTAGCACCATATGATTAGCAGAGGTGGAAGAAACCAAAGAGATCTCCAGCTCAACCTGTGCCCAATGCAAGAATTCCTCTAATAACGTACATAACAAGTTTCAGCTTCTGCTTGGTTCAGTTCAATTGCAGAGGACTAACTAGAGAACCATAGATTATTCTGGAAAGAATGGGCTTTACATATCATTATTAGACCCATTCACAAATTTATTCACTCATGTCAACAAATATTCATTGAGTTTTATAATGAGGAATGGTCTAGCCTCTTCATTTTAAAGATGAGTAACAGAAGCTGACAGAGTTTAAATGGCTTTCTCTAGTTTCTCAGAGGTGGGAGAGCAACAAATCAGGGACAGGAATCAGGTTGCTGTAATACAAGTCACCATCCTTTTCACTCTAAGGTGATCATTTCCCCCAGAGTACTGAGGGGAAAGAAAAACACCCATCCATATCAGAGTAGACCTAAAAGCACTTTCTTGTAGCTTTATAGCTAAGGTCCTCATAAATTTCAGTGTTATCTTCTTAAGGTTCCCTCAGGAGGTAAAATAAGAAAAGTTAATAGGCTGCATTCTTATGTGACAAACTAGGAGGCAACTACCAGCACAGTTAGCCAATGTACACACTTAGATTTAGTAGCATTTTTGTTTTTTGGATTCTAGTCCTTGAATCATAAACATGACAAATAATATTTAAGAACTTGATAATAAAAGTCACATGAAAAAATAATTAGGTGGTTTTGTCTGTGCTGTAGAATGTGGCTCTTAACAATTTGGCCTCTTAGCATCTAACATGCCTATCGAAATAATTAAGCACATGCTCCTAGCTTACAGTACTGGCTTTCACATGATTATTTTGCTTTGGGAAAAAGAAATTAAGAACTCAAGGAAAGAGCTTAAAATTTGCATAAGGACAATATCCACCAACCCTCCACAATGTATTTAGTTATTCTACTCAGTCAATATTTGAGGTGCATGGACAGTGAATGGTGCTGTTTTTAGCACTACAGGGTGATGGCTGAGCTTTAGAATCAAAAGCAAAAACATAAATACTTGCCTGATAGGAAGCAAAAGGAGATAGAGATGACCATATTATGTCAGTCATTCTGATGATCTGCCCACATCTGAGAAGCAGGTGGTCAGGGAGCTAAGGGAAAATATGCAGCTATAACTTTATGATCCATTTGATGCAATTGTATCATCAAAAGTACAGAATATTGTTTCATCAATCAACATCATTCCATGGGTAAAACCCTAACTTTTTGTTGTGCTGCACTGACCTTAAAAATGTTAATGAATTGACATTGAATCCTATTAGACATATGGATTTACTGTATTCATCCTAAGCGTTATTGAATTCCAAGCCAGGTTCTCTTGGTATTCTAGTTTATTGCTTATTAAATGCCATCTTTTCAAACAATACTATTTTCATACTTGAAATAGAAGGCTTCCAGTCAACATAAGTGAGATCATCAGAAGACATACTTTTAATAGCCAACTGCAGCCCAGTTGATTGAGGTATGATGGATGTTTAATAGTTCAAGGACTCAGTGTTAAACTGTGTTCATGACGTCAAGGATCTCCACCATCAATTAAGATCACCTTTGATTCGTGCCCAGCAGAACCCAGAGCAAATGGAAGCAGATTCCTGCGCTGACCTCATGCCCCCTGTGGGGCTGTTAGGTGAAGTTATTTAAGCTAGTATGAAGTATAATCAAAGAAAAGGATGAATTCACAACCAAACTATCCCTTGAGCCACCTGAATCAGTCAGTATATACTCGAATCTGCCTGAAATTGCTGCAGCTCTGAGTAACCATGTAGGCATAATAAGGTATTTCATTAGGTAGTCCTGTTGTGCCATTAATTGTTATCATCTGGGCGTTCAGTAGTCCTCTTTTCCCCAGTTCAACAGTTATCCTCTGTTGTACACTTTGGTACAAAGTTCCATTAAATGCATTCTTTATTTTACTCATTTGTCAAACATCTCACTGAATGTATACATATGCCAGGGAGTCTTTTATGCATTGCAGAAGTGGAGATAAAGAGAATATTTATCCTTCCTTCAAGGATAAAAACAGTCATGCAAACAGTTACTCTATTTTAACATGTTATGCGCTTGGATAAAGGTAAGTACCGGGTACTGTAGGAATTCAGTAGAGGGAAATCTACTAGATTTAGCCAAGAGAGGTAGTCACGGAAGGCTTCTTGTTGGTGCCTTCACGGAATCTTCAAATACTATTAGGAGCTGTTCAGTTAAAATAGGTAAAAGCTCTGCAGATGGAATAAAAAGACTAGAGGTCAAAAACTGTATGAAGTATGCAAGCTTATATAATTGTGGCGTGACATGTACTGCAGAGGTAGCCAGGACACAAATGAATGACACTGCAATTTATGCTAGGAACTCTCAGACTTTATACTCCCTGTAAGTGAAGGGGTGTTAGTGATATCAAGCAAGAGAATTACATGGTGTATTTATGTATTTATGTATGTGTGTATTTATTTATTAACTGGCATATTTTTTCTAGTTTACTGAGGTATAATTGACAAATAAATATTGTATATATTTAAGATGTACAACTTAATGACGATATACATACACATGGTGAAATAATCACCACAATTAAGCTAATTAACATATCCATAACCTCACATAGCTACTGTATATTATGAAGGGAAAATCAACTAAGCTAGATGATTGATTAAATCTAGGACTGAGGTACATGGAGAAAGGAAGAACTCTTATGAATGTTGATGCCATTAATTTAAATAGGGAATACCGGAGAAAGCAGATCATGGGGCCTTGGGATGAAGGGGAAAGTGAGAAAAGATAAATTCTTGCTTAAGGAGCCATCTGCTCCCTTAGATAGGGCCAATGCCATTTCATTCAGCCTTCTTGTGGGATGAAAACCCGTTCTGAACCAAGGGAATTGGTATTGGACCAGGATAAGTTTGAAATTTGATACTCAGAGACAAAGGCTAGCCTCCTTCTGAGGTCTGTTTTGACGTATACAACTGGGGTTCAAACAGAAGCTAAAGCAAAGAATCCAGAATATTATCAAAGGCTAAATTCAATTGGTAAAGAGACAAATAAATCTGCTCATTTTGTGGAGAGCAGGAACTCTGTCCAAAACTGCTGTGCCGTTTGGTAAATTACTCATCTAACATTTCCTTGCTGCTGAGCTCAGATAGCCTGTCACAAGTTTGGACCCTAATTTCAGCAACACAGGTAATAAGGGCAAAAATTCTTTATTTTAACACATCAAACATGTAATAAGATATTACTTAAGTAATAGAGATAAAAGAAAACTGAGGGATGCAATTAGAGAACTGAGCAGAAAAGGATGAACTCAGACAACAGATAAAGGAGTAGCTGATTTTTCAATCTATAGGGCTTAAGGCCAGGTCTTGCAAACAGAGATATGTTCATCTAAAATGTAGCCAGTCCCGAGAAAAATCATGTCTTCTACTTCTTGGTTAAATGTAGCTTTGGCATACAGACTAGTACTAGAAAAAAATCCAGCATTCAATTTTATGTAGAGTCACAGGTTATAGGGACAAATACCCCCTTCTAACAGTCAGTAGGATGTTGCCACCTTCTGTGATCTCAAACACAACTGTCTGAAACCTTTGAAGGCCTCAAACCATAATCTCCTCCATATGGGCCCTTTTGGCTCATAGAGTGATACTGCCCCTCTCCTTGTCCCTATTTTTCATAATTCTGAGCCATGCCTCACTCCAAATACTAGTAAGTTAGTTAGTTACCTAGTCCAGTACTTCATGCTTTCTCTCACAAACCACACCTCACCTTTCACTGTATGGTAGGCAGAATAATGACTCACCAAAGATGTTCACGTCCTAATCCCTGGGACCTGTTACGTGGCAAAAGGGAATTTGCAGATGCAGTTGAAGTGCAGAGATTATCCTGGATTGCCTGGCTGGTTTCAGTCTAATCACCTGAGTCCTTAAAAGCTGAGACTAGGGCCAGATCACGAAGGCCCTAAGTGACCGATTAAGGAACTTGGACATTGTCCTGAGAGCAATAGGGCATCATTAAGGGCTTTTGATCAGAGAATGGGCATGCTCAAGTTTGTTTGTTTGTTTGTTTTTAGATTTTATAACATTTAATTACTTTATTCTTTTTTTATTGAAGCATAGTCAGTTTACGATGTGTCAATTTCTGGTGTACAGCATAATGTTTCAGACATACATATACATCGTACATTCCTTTTCATATTCTTTTTCATTATAGGTTACTACAAGATATTGAGTATAGTTCTCTGTGCTATATGGCAGCACCTTGTCTATTTTATATATAATAGTTAGTATCTGCAAATCTCAAATTTGTTTTAGACTGATTCGTTTGGCTGCAAAGTGGACAGTATATTCTGAGGGGAGTGTCAGTGGGTGGGTAGGAGAAACTAGAGACCTGAGATGACCCAGGAAGCTATTTCAGCACACCTTGCTAGAGAGAACAAGGGTCTGAACTAGGCTAGAGGCAATGGGAATGGGAAAGAAGAGCCATGAGAGAATCACCATCAGTAATTTGTAACTGATTGGATATGGGGGTGTGAGAGAGGAAATAATCAAAAAGGACTCCCAAGTGTTCAAATTAATCAAAGGAACAACTTAAAGGTGAAAGGGTTAGTGAATGCAGTCTGGGACAAGTTATGGTCCATCTCGTTTAATATACAGGCCTGGAGATACACCTACAGACACAGAATTTAGGATACAAATGGGAGAAAGGGGATGAAACCATTCCCAGAGAAAGTACAGAGTGAGAAGAGAAGTCTGAAAAACCCAGAGAATGGAAATATTTAGGAGAAGAGGAATCAGAGGGAGAGACAGCAAGTGAGCTGGCAGAGTGCAGGAGAACCTGGCAAGAGAAGCAGGTTCACAGCCAAGAGGAGGGAGTTCCAAGAAGGAAGAAGGGCGATGCCTCTCAGCCATACCTTGTAATGAAATAAATGTTTGATCAGACCCCACATCCCTGGATCCTGTCACAGAATATTCCCTAAGGACATATACACACCAAAATGGAAACATTAGCCAAATGTACATTCTTAATACTAATTAGACCAAGAAATAACCTAGTCTGTTTCCCACCTTCATCTGTACTCGGTTATCTAACCTAGCTCACCAAAGAAATGGTTATAAAATCTGATTAATATAGCAGAGAAAAGCTGCAAACACTGTAAATAACAGAAAACACCCAACACTTATCATCTCTCTATAAAATTGATAACTATAGAGTCCAATGGATTTCTAGTCTTTTCTTCCCACATATAAATTAAGCTTCTGACAAGGCACATCTCTAGTGCCTTGCTCCCACAGCATGAGAGAAGTGTCCTGTTTATGTACAAAGCACCTCCCCCATCTTTTGAAATGTTCTTATTCTGCTCAGGCCCAGGAGGAAGAATACCTGGTTAGAAACTGTGCCATTTATGTCTTTAGCAACAGCGGCGACAGCTGCAGAGCAGCAACCTGGAATATGTTTCATGAAAGCTGATGGAAGTCCTTTGGCACTTCCTGGGCTGTGGGAACATGGGCACTCTTACAAGACGTTGCTTTGGGGAATGCAAAATGATTCAAGGCCTAGAGAGGGGAACTTAGCAACAGCTACCAAAATTACAAATGTTTTGCCTGTTGATCCAGGAATCTCATTTCAGGGAATTTATCCTATAGCTATGCCTACACAAACAAGAAATGCCATATGGATAAGGCTATTCTTTGAAGCGTTATTTGTAATACCCACATACTGAGAACAATTAGTATTCATCAGTAGGTGGGGTATAACCACATGATGGAATATTATGCAGGTTAAAAAGTAAGGCAGATTTCTATGTATGGATATTAAATGATTCCCATTACTTGTTAAATAACAAAACTAAGCATTTTAGACTGTACAGATGCTACCTTTTGTGTAAGAAACAGTGGAATTGGAATATATATTTGTATGTGAGTGTATTTGCATGAAGGAACACTGAATGGATTCATAAAACAGATGTATCTATCTAGAGTGTCTGCAGGGTCCAATAGGAAAGGCATAGATAGGGGCAGGGTGATAGGGAGACTTCTTAATGTGGCCTCTCTATATAATTTTGCTCCTTGAAACTTATTAATAAAAAACTATTCAGAAGAACATAATTTAAATGAAAAATTACACTATTATAATACACGATGGTAAGCTTCCAAATTTATTTTATGCAGCTAACATAGCCTTAACAGCATTACATCATAAAGGTAGTCTAAAGAATGTAGAACTGACTTTTTTAAACAGGTGCAAAAATAATAAACAAAATGTTAAAAATCAAAGCTATGAGTGCATCAAAGAATATATCATGACCAAAGATTTGTTTCTAGAATGCAAAAACTGGTCCACTTGTCTAAATGCTTTAATTACTAGGACACAAAAATATCCCAACACTGGCCCCATACCTGCAGAGTTATAGATAAATCACAAAACACATGAGGCCATGTGGATTCACAATAACTGGTTTATTTATGCTAGCTATGATCACACCAGCTAGATGAGTATCAGACAGATAGCATACTCAAAGACACTCTTGAGTATGCAAGCTCAGTATGTGGTCACAAAACTGGAAACAACCTAGCATCCTCCTCCTTATGTGTATCGTCATATATTTCACTGACCAAGAAATCTTGTTAAATCCACTAACGTAAAATATTTTGTTTTTAGTAATATAACATACAAAATACTTTGAAGCTTTTACAAACTCTCTAATCCAATAGAATCTCAAATTTGAAAACTAAATTCTAATTTTTTTCTGAAGAGTATTACTCCTACTTGTTGTATATATCTTTCTAGATCTCCTTACAAAACAAAGCTCGCCTTTGCATTCCTCTACATCTTTCTCTCTCCGAGTTAAAATGAATACTTTTTACATATTAATGAGTCATCTAGTCGATACATCTCCACCGCTTGTATTAACTTCGTTGACAAAAAAGTTGAGTGTAGGAGTTGCATAAATTGGATTCATCAATATATAGCATTTTTACAGACAAAATATTAGACATTCTTGTGTGCCTTACAAGCATCTTTTAGCATGCTTCACATTATCTACACTTTTGTATTGTTATATATTTATCACTTTTTAAATGGACTTAACTGTTCCAATTGACTGTAACTCTTGCTTGTTTTCTTTGTTTGGTGCTCAATTTTCACTCTTTGCCCAGTGAGAGGCTTCTTCAGGCAAGCCTCTTTTTTGATGCTCAATATGTCACTCTGCCTGATGTCACTCTTCAGGTCTCTTTGTCCTTTGTACCCCCAGTCAGCATTCTCACTTTCTGTAAATGGCAAGATGTTCCAGGCTCATCTTGCTTTCCCCTGCCCCAAGATTTGGTGCCAGCTACCCTCCAAGGAGCCCTGGTTCCTTTCAGTGGAGAATAGTTTAAGGAACCAAAATCTGGGCGCTAGGGTCCAGCACAGATTTTTCCAGTGCTACTGGTAATGGGTAAGGCCGTTTTAGAGACCACTTAGGCGATGGCAGTGACAGAGCAAGAGACTTCGAGGGCAAGAGCATGTATTTCCAATTTATTTCTAGTTTTTCCAAATCTCTTTTTGCCAATTATGATTGTCATAGCATGCTATATATTGTCATACCCAACTCATGCATTCAGATTTAATTGTTGACAAATGTTTAGAAGCTTCTGTTTCCTTTTTCTTCTTTTTGGCTCTTCATCCATGGATGCTGGAATTTGATACAAACTGGAAAGGTCCAAATCCTCCTCTCTGCAAGAATAATCTGTACTGTTTTTACTTGAAAAGGGAAGTAAATGCAAGTTTTTCTCCAGGTAATGTAGTCAGATTTAGCAAATAAAAATACTTGCAACATTTGGTACATACTTTTACTAAAACAAAATCTGTTGTTTATCTGAATTCAAATTTAACTGGAAATCCTGTATTTTACCTAGAAATCCTACCTCCAAGGGAAGAGTAGGGAATCTAGAAGCATAGGTCATCTAATATCACAGGTAGAGTCCCTTAATGCTCTTTAATATGAATGGATTAAAAAGAAAATGTGACAACTACTGGCTTTCAAGTTTCTTTTAAAAATGGCTGTCATTTTCATTTTCATGGGCCAAAATGCAAACCTGTGTTGCTTTATTTAAGTCCCTAATGTTGAAAATGGGTCTTTCCCCCATTATAACTGTTTTATTAATGCTATTCTATTTGAATTACTGCCACCAAATATAGTTTTGAGTAGTGAACATTAATGTTTCAGTGACTCTTAGATATATACAGACTTGTTGTATATATCTTTCTAGATCTCCTTACGAAACAAAGCTTGCCTTCGCATTCCTCTACATCTTTCTCTCTCCAAGTTAAAATGAATACCAGAGTGTTTCATTATCTTGAAATCTCTCAAAGCAACCTAACATATCAGAAAACACAATGACATTCATATCAAGAATCAATAGAAAAAAAATTTTTAACATTACAACTTTTAAACTTCCGAAGTAATAAGTGCATGTGGATTCATTTCTACAGGTTCTTATAAATTTTCACAACATACATGTCTTAAAATGCCCAAATTGGTTTACGGTATATTCTTGTATTATTACACATTTGCCTTACATTAAATACTCCCAAAAAACAATTTAAACATTTAAACAACAATTAGAACATTTTTTATGTATTTCTAAAGGTTTTGTTCCATATTAAAATAAACACAGAGGACTCAAAGTTATCACTATAGAAACATTTTGTGCAAATGTCCGAATCTTTGCATGGATTACAATACACCATGCTTGTTCTCCCAATTTTGCCATCTGTAGTAATTGCACAGTCACCACAGAGTTGAAATCTAGTCATAAAATATGGTTAAGAAAATTTACCAAGTAAAACTGCCCCCTCTCAATTTTTACCATTTTAATTAGGAGCATCAGATTAGAATCCCAGAGTAGGGAAAAAAATATATATTATGTACACACACTTAAACATATATATATACATATATAAGTATATGCACATATATATGCATGTGTGTATATACACAGACATACACTTTTTATGGTATTGAGACCAAAAGACCAGTTGCAGAAATTTCTCATCTTTAAACATTGCACAAAAAGGAATGAAAATAAATGAACTGAGCATAAAAAAAAAACTTTGAATGCCAACAAAAATAACAAGAAATCCTCAAGAAAGTAGAAGGAATGGTAGAATGAAAGAATTTGATAGTACATAAGTGATAAATAAAATCAGGAGCAGGTTCTTTGAATGGACCAAAAAAAAGAAAAAACTGAAACGACAAAAAGTAATCTCCAGCAAATGCACTTAAAGAATAATAAATAATACAAATAATATTATAAAAATAATATTAAAAAGTATAAAAAATAATATATTAAAAAAAGATTGGGATAATGTTAAGCTAAACCTTTCTCTCTCTCTCCATATACACATATTATTTTTAAATTTCTATATATATTCTACGTATATAAAATTATATATAAAAATTTAAAATAATGTATAAATATTTAGCTTAACATCAACATTTTATTAATGTTAAATTATACAAAATTTTAAAAATAATACATATTTAGATAAAAATAATGGTTTTTTGAGTAATGAGATTATCCATAAAACGTATTTTCTTGTTTTTGCTTCTCTACTATTTCTAATCTTCAGTTTTTTACTTTAGAAATAAGAAAAAAGAGTTAATTTTAATAATAACACGTGTGTGTGTGGGTATACACACACACACACACAAAACTAAAAAGGGTTGAAAATATATGCAGCTAAATATTGGAAGATATTGTCTCCAGGTGGTTTGATTAGCATTTTATATATATAAGTCTGTGTCCTTGAATTTTCCAAATTTAAATGAATTTTTAAAAGTAAATTTCCGAAATATATGTATAGTTTGATCTCATTTTAGAAATAAAAGTAGCGTGTTTCTGCATGCATCTACATATGTGTTTGTGTGTACGTCTGTCTGAATAACAACAGTGGACCTGCAAAATTGAGCTCTATAGATCATTTCTAGGGGAGGGCATTTTGTGTGATTTTTAGTCTCTTATTTGTACCTTTTTCCTGTATTTTCCAAATTTTAGAAAATCGAGAAAAGAACATTTTAAAGCAAACCATAAATTTAATTTTCAAAATGATTCAATTTTCATAAGAAAGCTATTTAATAAAACTATTATAACTCATAAATGTAGTTATGCCCAGAGCTGGAAGTCAATGGGTAAAATGTTAACTGTTTCTGAGTGGCAAAGTTAACGAAGATCTTTATATCTTATTCCTTTTTGCCTGTCTGTTTTTACGTACTATCTAATCAAGAACACGCTCTTGTTCTGTTTCTAATCAGAAGAGGATGTCAGGAAATGAATTTGTTAGAATTCAGTGAGATCCCTAATTGGAGGCAAAGCCTCTACTTTCTCATGTGTGCTGGGATTTTTTTACATTTAAAACACATCTTTCGCCATGAGAAATTCATCAAATGACACTGGTCGCAGTCCCAGTCCCCCGATTTGCGCCTGATGGTAGTAGGGCTTGGGGAGTGAGAGAGGCTAGGGTATTGCTTAAACCTTTCTGGCAAGAACTTCGTAGTAGGGAGATGCTTACCCAACCCCCTAGCTGTGGAATTCTTCTCAGGAAGAGCTGCCCCAGTTTCAGCTGCTGCTCCAGGGAGACAAAATGTAGGTAGGAATGAATAAGAGTATTGAGAGAGATTAAGTGGTAGCAACTGACCAGCCTGGGCACTGGCACCCAGGACCTGAGGGCAAGATAAAACAGCCATCCCCTTGTCATCCCCCAGGAGAGAAAGCACTTTGCCCTGCGTCACCTCTCCCCCCACAGCAGTAGTCACAGGAGCAGCAGCAGTCTCCTGGCCTGACCCCCTCAGGGTCTCCCCCCTTGTCCAGTAACTTGCTGTGTTGTGAGCAAAAGCAAGCATACCTACAGTCTGTGCCCCGTTTCCCTTCTCTTCCTGGACTCCTGCCTGCTGCTGAGACTGAGCGCTTACCACCCTGAGAAGCTCACCCCTGAATAAATCTCGCTCTTCCTCGACTCCATGAAGGGTTGCGAGGCTTTGCTGGAGCTGGGACTGGGCTTGCTCCCTTTCCCTCTCTTGTGTACACCTGAGTTTACTCACCATCCCTACCAAGGCATTGGAGAATAGCTTCTGCTCCTCCAGCTGTTCCTGGAGCTTTTTTACCTTCTTTCTATCCTCCTGCTTCTGCCTCTCAGCAAACCGCACTGCCACAGCCAGGGTGCTCCAGGCACAGGCCTCCTTGATGCCTTCTGAGATTGCTGAGTTAGTCAGAATGTCTCTCAGCTTTTTCTCCGAATCACGCCAGGACTCACACGTGTTCATCGTATAGAAGTATGGACTAACTCCATTTTGAAGTATTTGCTTATTTATAAAATCTACAACCTCCCTCTGACAGAAGCCACAGGCCGGGTCACTAAAGTTAACAGACATTCTGAGTAAAGCACTTCCTGGTTTCTTTCACCTCAGAAAGCACACGGTAACAGGAAGTGACTTTTGACCTTGACCTTTCCACCCAGTAGTCATCTCTTTATAGAAGCTTGAATGCCCCCTTGTGGTGTGAGGGTCTAGCCCATAGTCAGTAGAGTTCTATCAGAGTTCTGTTAGCGTACAGCCTGAGAGAGTCAGTGTATGTAACCATTAGGAAATGGATACAAAGATTATAAAACAAAGCAAAACAACACTGTGTTTATCTCAGGCTGCTCAATCTTGCAGTGAATGCAGACACGTACTTAATACTTACTAAATTGACCTGGGCAAGAGTAATTTGATATGTTGTGTCACATCACGCTGCAAATAGTTCTCAAAATATTCGAGAGGTGGGACCTTTTACCATCGGCACGTATTACAGCGGGAACACAATAACTATTTTTGATTGATGTATATCATAGTTTATGTAAATTTGCTCACACTGTACAAATGCATATTTTGCCAATTGAGATTTCATTCATGTAGAATAAAATTTGAACTTTATAATATCTAATAATAATAAAACATTTATGAACTATCTTTTTAGAGCCAGGCATTGTGCTAGGTGATCAAATATCAGTAAAACGTAATCCCCAAACTATAGGGGCTGATTTTTCTAGTGTCATTTTGAACACTCGAGTTCAGATAAGCCTGTTGCAAATAAAATCTAGAAATGAGGAAACAGTTCCTCAGCATTATTATTATTATTAAAAATGAATATTTATCTCATTCTTGACAGATCTGCTTCATACACGAGATACACCCATTGCTTATCCTATTACATAAATGCAATGGAGAATTCCCTATGCAATGAGGTACTTTATTTTGGGGGGAGGAAGTAATTAGGTTTGTTTAGTTATTTATTTTTAATGGAGATACTGGAAATTGAACCCAGGACCTCATGCATGCTAGGTGTGTGTTCTACCACTGAGCCATACCCTACTGAGCAATGAGGTACTTTAAATAAAGTGAAGAACTGAACCAGACTTCAAAACAAAAAATACTTCCTACCAGCATTGTTTCTCCCTGGGAAAATAAAAGAAAACAGTAACTTGTTTACATATAAATCCAGTTTTTAACTACAGAAATTTCACTGCCTTGTCGTGGGTGGCGTTAGGCAGAAGTAGTTGCTGAGATGGAGTTGGGAATGTAAGATGTTTAAAGGGGCAGGACTGAGCAGGGGGAGAAGCCAAACTTCAACACGGCCCAATGCAGGCACATCAAACCCTGGGCAACCAACTCAGCTTCTTGGAAGTGAGTGTTGCCTGTCAGAATCATCGCCCAGCAAGCTGAAATGGTCAGACTCCTTACCCCTTTATTTCTCACAGTCACTAAATGCAAAGAGCTTTGGAAATGGTGTACCTCAGATGAGGCGACTCTCTGAATCTTGAGGAGCTGACAGCTGGAAGCTGACTTCTGCTCCCATTCTCCCCAGCTGTGCAGCAAGTCATGCCTTAAAGGAGGAACTGGGCAATACATTTCTGTGTTTATCAGAAAGTGCACTTCTTAGATATGCTTTTCCATACATATTCAGGGTACAACTCCTCTAGGATTTTGGTGGGCCTCTTTTCCTAAGCAGATCATTTAGAAGGGGGAAGGTTAGTGGGCTGAAATACAGCTCCTGCTGTAATCAATTCTTATTTCCTGCCTTCCTAGATTCTTCTCACCCTCACCTCTGCTGAAATTGATGGCTTACTGACAGCAGGACTCAGGCCACCAGAGCTCCATATATATCCCTCCCTGCTCATTGTGTAACAGCAGTGCCACTTCAACCTAATATCAGGGTCAATTTCCCCAAGACGGTGACTCTTTTGCTTCCCTGCTGGACTCTGGACACAGAGTTCCTAGGTGGCAGTCATAGCTTATAGTTCAGTGGGATTTTTGCTGTCTCTTGGTAAAAGTATGCCCACTTTGGAAATCAGGACCTCTAGCCCTTTAGATTCCAGAGTTGTGAGAACTGAATCACAAAGTCCTCCAGTGAGTTATTGTGAGTGATGATGAGTGGAATCACTGCTGCTTCCACATGTTGGCTCCTGGACCCGTGTATTCTTCCCACTGGGGACACAGTACCATGTAAATGCCTTTGATTCAATACAAACACTAAGTCCTGAAGGATGACACTCCCATCCTTACAGAATATTGCCTCAGAATTGGTGCTTTAGCTACATCTTCAGTTGGCCATCCCAACGTTTTCTAAAGCTAGCAGCTCCTGTGTAGAGTATTATGTGATATGACCAATGGATCCTGTGGTCCTGGACCATTCCCATACTTCTGTTACTGTGAAATGGGTCCCCTGGTATGATATAATATATCGGATCCCATACTGGTGGGTTAAACATTTTATGAGCCCCTGGATAGTGGTGTTGCTAGGGACTAGGTTCTTGTCCCATAACAGAAAGAATTCAGAGACGAGACACGGAGGTCAAGAAAGGTAAAGTGAGGATTTATTAAGGGATAAGTAGTACGCTCTTAAGGAGAGAGCGGGGAGGCTCAGGTGAGCAGCTGCCCTGACTTTCTTAGGCAAGTTGGTTGCATGAAGTGTAAAAATGAATGGGCGGAATATTCATTAGGGAGAGAAAGGTTTGGGTTCATATTCCCTGATTTTCATCCCAGCTCCACCTTCCCAAAGGAAGGAGGAATTTTTGTTCTTATTTAGTCTGGATCGGAAGTGTCATGGTGTCGGTGCATGATGAGTACTTCTAATCTGCAAGGCTAATTTTATTGTAATGAGGGCATAATGAGCAAAAGGTTACATTCGGACACTGGAGATTCCTTCCTTTTCCCACCTTTCTTTGCCTGCCTCCAGGGCACTTGTCACCCCAAGATGTGTAATTTCTTATCAGTCCAGAGGTTCCTACTTTTCTCTGCCCAAGGACCCCCTGTTATTTACATGATGTATGGTTTCCTACATTTGGCCTGTGCACCTCCCTTTTTGCCCAATTCCTGCCATTTGGCCTGTGTCCCCCTTTCTCTGCTCATATCTAGCTCTCTGCCTGCTCTAACAGTGGTGTTAGCTGAGGTCCTGCAGGTAGGAAAAACAATCCATGCCTGGAATACAAACTGTTGACCTTTCCAGGATGAAAAGAGTTCAATGTAGTCAATTTACCACAAAGTGGCCAGTTGGGTTCCTCAGGGAATGGTGCCATATCAGAGGTTCAACTTTGATTTCCACTGCAGAAAGATTGGACATTCACCAGCGGTAGTAGATAGATCAGTCTTAGGAAGCTGCTGGGCTCATGGGTAGCCTCCATCTCTGTTACCATGACTACTTTGCTCATGTGCCCATGGTGACAGCACTGAGTGGCTGATGACAGGGGCTGACTGATGTTAACTGGCAATGTTTTTTTTCTCTACTTGGTTGTTTAGCGCTCTCTGGTGGACGTAAATAGGTGATACTAAAATCTTAATACTTCTTACCCACCCATCTGTATATCCACATGCAGAGATGTCAAACATTCTAATCTCCAGCTTTTTCCCTTTTCCTTTCAGCCTACTGATCATTTGAATACATTTGAACCTCAGACCACTTCTGTTTCCACACAAAATGAATGGCCAGGTGCAATGCCCAAAGCCTTACCAGTTGGGAGAATTTTTCCTCACCACTGTCTTTCAAGGCCACCCTGATTGAAGCTGTAATATAACAGTCATCGATTTGGGGTTTGAACACATGTAAGGACTGCTTTGTTTGTAAACCAGTCTCAGGCCTTTTCTTCCTCCTACAGCTAGTCACATGGGACTCCCATATGGTCATAGCTGGGAGCTGAGGGAGAGGCACCGTGTAACAGTGCTTATGTGCTTTGGAGGTGTGAAGTGCCCGGCCATGCAGTGTGCTTGTGCATGCTGGTCCTCTGTGTTTCATCCCACATGTACTGCTTCTGTCTTATAATGTATTATTGCTGGGCCCACCCCATTTGATTTAGAAGGTCTAAGAGATCCATCTTCTCGTGGGCCTGTTCTGTCCACATGGTCAAGTATTTCCATTTCCCAGTAGAACACTGGGGCCTGGTAGAACACTAGGAGTTGCTTTTCCAAAAGTTCTGCCCTTGCTTCGGAACCTCAGAGACCTTAGTTGTGATTATCCCACTAAGAATTGCCACAAATACCACATGGCATCTTTCCTCACTAAAATACTTCAAATATCATAGGGTCTACTTGATATGGTCCAAGTAGAAAGGCATTTGGCCCCAGAGCCTAGACCAGCTACAGAGCCTTTTCCTGCTCTGGGCCCCACTCAAAGCTGGCAGCGTTTCACACCACTCAGCGTAAGGCCAGAGTACTATTTCAAGGTATAGAATATGCTACCTCCAGAACTCAGAGACGCGTTATGTGTGTTAGGAGGTACAAGTTGCATGAGTATGTCTTTTACTTTGGCGGGGATATGGTGGCACACTGCTGACCACTGAGCCTCCCAAAATTGTGTGGGTGTGGCAGGTCCCTAAATTTTTGTAGGTTTATCTCTCACCATCTAGAGCACATATGTCTTATCAAGGCCTCTAATATGCTAGCCTCGTCTTGTTCCTCCAGCCTGAGCATCATAATAGCATCAATGTAATGGATCTATATAATGTGCTTATGGGATATCCAAACTATCCAAAACTCTTCAAAAACTATGTATGACTATACATGTAGATGTACTATGATTAAATATATAAAGGTGCATTGTTTCCATTCAAGGAGAACATGGACAGTTTGTAATTGAGATAGAAAAGAATGCATCCCCCCAAATCATACCATGTAAATGAGGTACTGTCAGTCTGCTCTAGTGGAGTACCACATGCCACGTGGCAGCTATGATTAAAACTATTACTTGGGTGACCTCTGGTTGTTTACTGCCATTATCAAGGACCTATTCAGTCTTGAGAAGGAATTGAAAAAGATAAGCTGGAGACATCTAATTGTGCCAGACCAGGAAACTATCAAGGTCTAATGGGGTAATGTGAAAGAATACATAGGGCCAATTAAAGGGGGCTCCGCTAGCTAAAGATGGAGAAATTTGAGCATCAAAAATGTCTGAAATTGATTAAAACAGATCATTTTTTAAAGTGTGCTTAGAATGACATTTAAAAAGCAAAAACCTCATTGGTCAACAATGTATGTTGCTACATCAACTCATTATTTTGAACACTGATAAAGTTCGAAAAATCTATCACTTAGCCTGTCTTTTTGAGTAAACTGTATTTTAGAGTAATCAAATAGTCAAAAAGGGGAAATTTTTCCTCATATAGGGATTCCAGCTATTAAATGCAGAAGGAATGATAAGATTAGAAAATCACCCATTTGCAACCTCTAATGAAATACCAGATTTTGGCAACATTACCCAATATATGCTAGAACCATTAGGTGAAATTTGGATGAGGGAGATTTATACTGGGGAGACCAGATTGACAGCATCTGAACACACTGATCAAATTCCACATCATTAAAAATGGGACATACAGATGTTACTTACTTCATAATATCATGTAATAAGAAGCCCACAACAGTACCTCTAAGTGTTGTGACACAGAAAATTACATTTAATCTAATCTGTATTTTAGATAACTAGCAGATTACAGGAAACAGGAGGATGAAGTTAAGTACTAAGATGAGGAAGCAATCAGTCATATGCTGAATGTACATTATTTCATAGGTAAACTGCCTAGTTTTCCCAACAAATCAATAGCATAAAAATAAAATTGAGAAGAGTGACTTTGACAAATAACAGACAAATGCATATGTGGACCTTGACCTCATTTGAATCCTAATCTGAATAAATATAAAGTAAGAAGAAATTTTGAGATAATCTGGAGATTTAAATACATAGGATTCAATACACAGGATTGAATATGAATTCAGTATTAGATGATATTAAAGATTTTTTTAACATAGCAACAATGCTGTTATTTATTCATCTATAATGTTGCTATGTTTTAAAAATGTTTTCAGTTAGAGATGCATGAAATTATATGATGTCTGGAATTTGCTTTAAAATACTCATCTTCCCCAAATTTCGGGGATATAGTCAAAAAAGAATTGGCCAACTATTGATAATTGTGGATACTATGTGGCAAGTACATGTATGTTCATTTAGGTTCATTTACATTTTTAAAATTAGATCCCTACCTTACACTCACACCTGACACAGAGATGAATGTCAAAAATCAAACTCTGAAAGGTATCAAAGAAAACAGAGGATAATATAATTGTAATACTGGGTAAGAACTCCTTAAACAAGAAACAAAAAGCAAGATCCATGAAAGAAAAGTTTCATAAAATTTACCAGGTCATATGTTTTAAAAATCTGTATAAAAAACAACAAAACAAGCTAGAGATTAGAAAATGATATTTGCAACCAGTGTAACTTACAACAAATTAGTATTCCAAATATATAGTGTATCCTTACAAGTTTATAAGGAAAAGGCATTCACAAATAATAACACAGCAATAGGAAATAAAAGTCTTTATAAATGACCAAAAAGCATTTGAGAAGATGCTCAACTTGAGTAGTATTCAGGGAATGATAACATGCCACCATTTCAAAGGAAGTAGATTGACAATGATGAAAGAGTCTGACTATATCAAATATTGGTAATGATCAGAGGAAAAGAAAATGTTCATATGTTGCTAGAAGTAGTATAAACTGGTAGGACATTTAGGATAAGTTATTTAGCTATAAGTAGTACAATTGTAAATGTGCATACCACTTCTAGATAAATCAACTATTTACCCAAAAGTATTCTCATCTGTGCAAAATGAAAGAAGCACCTATAGGTTTATTTCAGCATTTTTTGTTATAGAGAAAATTGGAAACAATCTAAATACATGCCAATAGAAGACATGTATAATAATATGATATATATATATACATATATATATATACATACCATGAAATACTGAAGAACAATAAAAGGTAAATTAACTTGATATAAATCAACATAGATCTCAAATAGTGTAATTGGGAGGGAAATCAAGGACTTTCAGAGCTTCAGATCATGATACCATGTATATCAAATTAAATAAAATACATACTTAATTGTGTGTGTGTGTATATATATATATATATATATATATATATAGTAAAAATACAAACTACTGTATGAAAGTTTTTTTTTCCACGTGTCATCGCTTTAATACTGTGTAATACTTTCTTTTAAAATACAGCCTCTTCTGAGGCAGACAGACCAAACTGCAAAGCATCATCAGACAGGAGATAAATACGTCCATGTACAACATGCAGCAAAATGAGGTGGAAATGGTTACAGCTGGAGGAGAGGACCCCACTCCCAGTCTGGGTACAGGAAGGAAAGGGCCAGCTTGCAGAGTCTGCCCTCCCCACACCCCTACCCCTGGACTCTTTGGTATGCCCCCCAACATTGCCAGAGCTGGACCTGCCCTTCCCCCACCTGCCCTGGTAGCTATGAGGTAGGTGCTAGTAGACTGGGGGCTGTTTGTGCAAAGCTCCCCGAGGCCAGTAGAGGAGGTGGTGGGGGCCCTGGGACCCGGTCAGTGAGCTCTTCCCCCAACCCTGAGAGCTGCCTGCCTCCTGAAGGGAAGGCTGGGATCCCAACCCCACCTCCCCAACGCCCTCCACCCACCCCCCATATACATACAAACCTGAGAGACCCTGCTCGCTCCCTGCTCCCCCTGGGGGCCTTTCACAGCCAAGACCCTACACCCAGTTTCAGAGGCACCAAAGCCCTGCAATCAGCCAGCTCCAAAGAGAGGAAGGCCAGGGACCAAGGGGAAGAGAGGAAGAACAGAGCAGCTTTCCTGTTAGTACTCCTAGGCCAGAACAGGCCCTCAGCACCTTGGCACCTGAAATGTTCCCCACAGGCATCCATTCCAGCTGGGAGTGGGAGGTGGTACAGAGACTGGAGGAGCCACAGGGTGGCAGGGGAACAGGAGGGAGGCTGGGGTGGGACAGTGAAGAGGTGGGGTGACAGCCTGTAGCCTCCCTCTTTGGACCAAAGGTCGGAGTTGTGAAATGGGCTCCCTGAGGGGGAGGGGTAAACTGCCTAAGCCCCATCAAGGGAAAAAGTATTTTTAAATAGGTGTGAAGGATACATAATAAATTCCTGATAATTTCTTCTTCTGTGTAGGAAGGAGGGAATTAGAACTGGAGGTGGGCAAGGGGGATCTCTGCTCTATGTTCTGTCATTAAAATCGTAAGTTGAAATAAATATGAAAATATGTGATAATTATCACTTCTTGATGATGAGCACATGGATGTTTTGATATTCTTTGTAGAGCTTTGTGTTTTTTCATTTCTAAAAATTAATAGAAGAAAAGAAAAGATGACTGAAAGGCTTCATAACCTATGGGAAATTGAATAATAAAATTAATAGGCTAAACTTTAAAAAGCATACTAAACTTTGCATATTACCACTGAGAATACATATTCAGTTCAAATGCAAATATGGTATTTTTAACTGTATTTTTAAAGTAGATAACAAATAAATTCCCTAGTGTAGCTGAAATTATAATAGTTGACTGCTTATGAATATAGTACAAAAAAATGGAAATTAATGAATGGTAAAGAACGCAAAAACAAACAACTTTGAAAAAAAGTGTGAATTGATCTTTAGAAAATATGGAGTCAAAAAGCAAATCAAACCTGCAAATATATGTTATTAGAAAATAATGACAATTTTGTGATGCAACAAAACTCTATTCAGATTTGAGTATAATTAAATGCCTTTGTTATAAAACAAGTAAACGTAAATAAATTAAGCTTTAAACTAAATAAACTAGAAAAATAGCAAAATAAAGCTAAGGGAAATATTAAAAGATTAATTTAGTCACCAAAGAAGAAATCCATGAATCAAAATACAGAAAAATAGTAGAATTAATGAATAAATGGAAACTGAGGCTAAGGTTTTCAACGATCTTTAAAAATATGTTGATATGTTCTCCAACATGGATGAACCTCAAAAACATGTTAAGTGAAAGAAGCCAATCACAAAAGCCATATATTGTTTGATTCCATTTATATGAACTGTTCATATCAGAAAGGAGATCAGTGTTTGCCTGGGGTTGGAACTGTGAACAGGGATTGACTACAAATAGCACAAGGGCTCTTACTGGGATGATGAGAAAGCTCTAAAACTGGATTTTAGTGGTGGTTAAACAACTCAGTAGATCTACTAAAAAGTATTGAATTATACACTGAAAATGGGTAAATTTTGTGATATGTAAATCGTATCTCAGTAAAGATTTTTTTAAGTCTAACTTTTCAGTCTTGAAAGATTAACTTTATTTAAGAATGAAGAATATCGCTACTGGAATCAAATAGTTCCCATATTTTATCAATATTAATAAAGGTTAAATAGTTAACTCAGGGCAGCTCTGTGAAGGAAGAGTATTCATTATAGAGAAGAAGAAATGGAAATGCTCTTAGTCGGGTATGTGCCCATCATGTTCAGAAACTTTACGGATCAAAGGGCGCAACCTTAATATAATACTATTAAATAAACTACAGACTTCTTTCAGATTTCATTGCTTTTCCACCAATATCCTTTTTGTGTTCCAGGATCCAATCCTGGATACCACTCTGCATTGAGTCATCATATTTCTCTAGGCTCCCTGAGCTGTGCAAGCTCTTCAGCCTCTCCTTGTCTTTCACATCGTAATACTTTTGAAGTGTACTGGTCAGTTATTTTCTAGAATGCCCCTCAACTTGGGTTTCTCTGATGTTTTCTCATGATGAGACAAGTTGTGCGTTTTTTGGAAGACTACTACAGAGGTGATGTTACACCCTTCTCAGAGAGTGCATCATATCGGGAAATGCACAATGTGTGTCTGTGTTATTACCAGTGGTATAACCTTGATTACTTGGTGAAGGTAGTGTCTGCCAGCTTTCTCTACTGCAAGGTTACTATTACTCTCTTTATAAGCAATAAATATCTTGGAGAAGGTACTTTGAGACTGTACAAATATGCTGTTTCTCCACAAAACTTTGCCCACTAATGTTGGCATCCTTCAGATCTTTCTGACGACAATTATTACTGGGATTTTTTCATGGTAATTTTTCTATTATTCTCTTTCTTTCTACATTTGTTAAAGTATATCTTTTCTGTAAGGAAGAGTTGTTTCTTATTCAGTTATTTATTTGTATCGGTAGGAGCTCATGGAGATTTATTCTGTGTGTTCGAATTCAGTGTTATTGTTATTTATTTTATTGTGCAACTTACTCCATTTGTAATGTAAGGCCTAAAATTCAGGTCTAAGATTATGTGCTGCCTTGACACCCGATGAGAGCAGGAGAGCCTCAAATGTCCTAATCACAAGTCCCCCTCCTCATTCTGCTCCTACAGATAAGTCCCCTAGCCCAACAAGTCTCCTTATCAAGGTGACCAGGCCCAACGCCTGCCTATCCCTGAGTAGCGGGTTTCAGTTCCTTGCCAAATGGTGGAATTATTCAAACAAGCCAATCCCATTGTCCCACAGAACTAGGGGGAATCCCACCCTCTTACACCACAAAGCCTGCCTCCCACAACCCCTGCTTGCTCACTGTGTCCCCAAGTACAACACCCTATGTCCTTATGTGGCATGTGGTGCCCTGCTCCCCTGGGCTGTGAGTGTATGTGACTAATAAACTTTTGTCTATATCATCTGCCTAGTGTTGGATGTCACGTGTTTGGCCAGTTCCATAATCATAGAGTGGGAATCCTTCCCTCACTAATCTGGTGAAGAGGAGGAGATTAATACAGCATCTCAAGCCACTGGGAGTTTTCTTCAGGTTCTTCCTGTACTATTTTGACTTGCAGAAGTGGTTGATTCTTTGCCTGGGCAGAGAAAATACAAGATAAACCTGGAGCATCTTGTGGTGCCAGTAAGAAGGTGCTCCTTTGCATTTTGTAAAAGAGAAATACGAAGTATTTTTTTCCCCACACAGTGTTGCAGTTTCCAAAGTTGTAGCCCTAGTAATTCTCTGTCCACCCTAATCATTTTCATATTCCTTAGTCTACGTATAATTCTCAAAATACTTCTGTAACCGTAACACTAAGTCCTAGCTTCCAAGAACGTACCAGACTTTTTCATTGCATGGAGTCTACTAACAATTGTGTTTACCACGCAACACTAGGAATTTCCTGTGTGCGTTCCATTAAATTGCCAGATCCTCTACATATGTTGTCTCCCCATGGAGAGCCCTGTTATGCTTCTTGGTGAGTCACATGAAGTCATATAGAGTAATCCTCATTTAACGAGCTGCAGACTTCTCAAGCAGCAGTCACTCCTGAGAAGCTGGGACTCATAGCAGGAAACAAAAGATAGCCCGAACATTGCTACTTCAAAGATGCAAGTCTGAAACTTTCAAACTAAAGAAGCTACACGAAGCACTTTGAGGAACTTTGCATTTCTTAATTCCATCCAAAAGGGCAAAAAATCATGGATAGCCTTTCCAGACTAAAACAAACGTATTTATTTTATTGCATTTCATTTTATTTCATTTTTGGTTTGTCTTTTTTATCTGGGGCTTCAGATGACTGAGAAGTAAACCTCAAAATAAAATTCCACCTTATAAGTGAATAAAGTACATAATGAGAAGTGACCATTATGTAACAAAACATAACATAAACCATGAATTTTGGTAAGATAGTGGGGTGACAGGCATTATTTTTCTCTATTTAACTAGTTTTAATAATGGGTTTATAAGTTTTGAAATAAATTGAAAAACACAAACATAAAAACAAAAAAAGTGTTCTTTAAATGAAAGTTGTTCCCTTAAAGCTGTCATCTTAGAAAAATACACACTTTCCAACAATTATGCTATAACTCCAAGACCCTTTTAGAATTCCATTCTGAAAAATGTCTTTGGAGTGAATTTATAAACCATATAAGAAAAATGTGATCACTATTTTAATAGTCACAACCTATTTGTTTAAATCAAAATCATGTTCCCTAATCACCGACTTTATTCACAGTGTTGGCTCTAAATTCTGGCTGCTTCTAAAAAAATTGAAGTTTAAAAAAATTGTATTACCACTCAGTCTATTCAAATAATCTGGAGCAGACTCTGTAAGTAATTTCAGTTAAGTTTCCTTTATCATCTGGTACCTAAAAATTTGCATATCATTGTCCCCTTAATCATCACTTCCAAGATTAGACCACTTTCCTTCCTAATGTGAAAAGGTAACAAAGAAGCCCACATTCACTTTCCCAGAATATGAATTCATTAAAACTGAGATAGTAATTGATTTCCTTACAAGTTATCGATCTTTCCTCAACCCTTAGCACAGTGCTTGACACATAGTATCTGTTGATTAAATGTCTATCTAAAAGGCAATAATTGTGTGAATAAATGGTAATTCCCCCCCCCAGATGCTGATTTCCACCATTATTAAGAGCTCAAATTGTCAAAATAAGTCCTCTATTTTGTTATCCCACTGGTCTAAGGGCCACTTACCCAAACTAAATGAAAGTTCTTATTATGTTTTACAATATAAAATTTTGTTTGCATTATTTACTTTTATTTTCCTCGCAGCCTTCTCAAGTAGTTACTTTTGCTACTCTGTACGAAAAAGAATGAAACTAAAATAAGGGATGATCATATAAAGCTCATTGTTGGTAAGGCGTAGAAATGGGCTTCAATCAAGTGCCACTGTGTGTATATGAAAGAGAATTCTGCTACTCCAACGGCCCGAGACAATGAGCAATCACCTACCAAGCAAACTGACTGCCCTCTGTTAGCTGGATAGATTTCAATTTGTTAGAGCAGGCAGATAGCTAGATACGAGCAGAGAAAAGGGGGCACAGGCCAAATACATCTTCTGAACAGCAGGGATCTCTGGGCAGACAGAGAAAAGCAGGAACCTCAGGACTGATAAGAGATCACACATTTTGGGGTAACAAGTGGCCTGGAGGCAGGCAGAGAAAGGTGGGAAAAGGAATCTCCAGTGTCCAAATGTAAACTTTTGCTCATTATGCCCTCGTTTCAATATAATTAGCTTGCAGATTAGAAGTATCCATCATGACCAATGCCATGACCCTTCCAATCCAGACTAAATAAATACAAAAATCCCTCCTCCCCTCAGGAAGGTGGAGCTGGGATGAAAATTGAGCACTATGACCCCCAAACCCCTCCCTCCCCAATGAATATTCTGCCCATTCATTTTTACTCTGTATGTAACCAACCTGCCAAAGAGTCTCAGGGCAGCTGCTCACCTGAGCCTGCCCGCTCTCCCCTTGAGAGTGGACTATCCATCCCTTAATAAATTCTCACTTTACTTTCTTGACCTCTGTGTCTTGTCTGAATTCTTCTGTGACAAGAATGTAATCGCTGGCAACAAATTCGTGGTCCTGAATCCAAAATAGCAGTAAGGCCCCTTCCTCACTAGTTTTCTTTGGGAAATGTTAGAGTAGAAGGATCTCTTTATTTTAGGTCCTCCTTTCCTCTTCTGCTTTCATCCCTGAAAGGCACTGTGAGGACACAATTCATATAAATAATATTCACATTCAGTTTACGTTTTATTAACTTTGCTATGTTTAGGGGAGTTACGGTGCCATTTCTAAGAACATGTGCTTTGGAGTTAGACGACCTGGTTTGGGATCCTGCTCTGCAACTTACCTTTGTAAAACTAGGGAAAAGGCTCTGTCTTTAAGTCTCCATTTCCTCATCCTTTTTTTTTTTTTCCTTAATTTCCTCATCCTTAAAAATGGAGATACTTATATCCCTTTTGAGTATGAGAAATAAGTGAAGTACTGTTTGTAAAACACTTAGTAGAACATCTGTCAAGTGTTATGGGGCTAAAAATGTATTTCATTAATTTATTTCAAAAGTTTTCTATGTGCTGGGCAAAATTCATGACCTCTTGAAGCTTAAATTTTGGTGAGTACAATTTCTCTTATACTGGTCTTGTATTTGAAAATGGATTTCTGTAAAATGGCCTTTTCACAAACTAAGATAATTCCAAATTGCAAAAAAAAAAAAATTCACATTCAAATGTTTGCCCTTGTTCTTGTTGATATTAGAGATAAGGAAGCAAGAAGATGCACTATTGAGTATCTGCTAGGATGACCGACCACCTGGGACTGAGGGCTCTCTCAGAACATGGGACTTTCAGTGTTAAAACTCGGACAGTCTCAGGCAATCTGGGATGGTTGATAACCACCATCCATATACAAATCCAGGAAGGTGAGAAATCAAAACCAGATTGTAAATGCCTCAAAGGCTGGCTGCCACCATGTCATGTAGGCCTACATACTGTTTGATACACTCCATACATACTGTTTGATCAAGAGATTAAAAAGTTTAAAAGGTTTTGGAAGACAGAAGCTATCCAATTGTCAATAGAAAATTTATGCAATCTAAGTGATTTCCAGGGAGGATGGGTCTGAAAATAAATAGGCCATAGATGATACTCCTCAGATTCTGTCTCCTTACAGCTCTTGGATTCATTAAGGACCACAAAGACCTATCCAACATTGACCATACATGCACTGAATATTTATTATATATTAAATCTCTGGTAACCAAAGGAGGAGAAGTCTCTGTCCTTGAGGAACTTGCAGTCTGTTATGGAAGGCATATAAGTAAACAATTTCCAGTGCATCGTCATAAATGCAGCAATAGAAATATGTACAAGTAGCAGTGGTGGCACAGGGAAATATTTCTCCATGAGATTGGAGGAAATCTCAGAAAGGGTGAAAAGCTATTGGATCATGGTAGATGAAATAAGAGTCATCCAGGCAGAATAGTACAGAAATGGCACTCCAGGGAAGGAACAGAGTGTGCAAAGGTTTAGAAGCATACTATTAAAAAAGTATGTGCAGGAAATTAGAAGCATTCTGATAATTATGGAGCATAAAATACATGAGTGAGAACAGTCTCAGAGAAAAAGCTGGAGATATTTGTGGGATCAGATCACAAAGTACCTGCTAAAACTATTGCGTTCTTTCCTATAGGTAATAGGAGTCATTGACGGTTTTCAAGTAGGGGAGAGACGTGCTCAGATTTACCTTAAAAAGAGTCAGTGTGGAGAATGGAACTGTGGAAAGGGTCAGGCTAAGACAAGTGAGGGGGATCAGGACAGAGCTGAATTCATGACTGAGAGAACAGAAGGTTCTACAGTTTTCACATTATAACATCACCTTTCATGTCACATGGACTTGAGAAATAACTGGGTCCCAGTCCCAAAGTCCCCCTTCCCACTTTTGTTCCAGTTCTTCCTAAGTGCACATCAGACTCAAATCCAGCGCTCTGCTTCTCCACACTCAGGCATCTAGTGTGCTGCCTTGTGCTATTTGCCACGGACGGCGTTACCCTTGCTCAGTTTCCACCCATGCCCCAAGCTCAGCAGGCAGAAACCAAGCAAACCCAGGCCCCATTTGGTTAGTCAGGATTGCAATACAATGAATGCAATACAGAAGTGGTATTTTACTTCACTGGCTCTACTGGAGTCTCCTAATGCAGCGGTTCCCAGAAAATTTGCTGAGGCTTAACATCACTTTGGGAAACAAATAATGCAGGGATGAGAAAATATGAAGCTCTCAGAATTTAATCCCAGGTGTCTTCAGCCTTATGGCTGCTACAGCATTCACCTTGAATTTCGCAGGTTCCGAAGGGCTTTGTTACCTAACAGGAGTTGGTGGCCTCCTTTCACCCCTGTCTGGACCCCACCATCATGCCACCACCAAGTCGAAATGGCACCAAGACTGATTTTCCTGGGCACAGACACCACTGCAGGATCCATAAGAGTTAGCAGACAGGAAACCTCATCTTTTGTTTTATAAGCTAGAAATCCTTAGCCTTGCTCTTTGTGTTTGTGTGACTTGAACTGCCTCAGGGATTTATTGGTTTATACATCAGTCTTGGTTCACATCCATATCTACCCCCTTTCTAATTTCACCCCCACCCTACACACACACCTACACACACACACACACACACACACACACACACACACACACACACACACATACACACACTTATTTCCCACCCAACCCCCCTTGTAAACATATCCTCTCTGCTCTGGTCACCCTGGTCATCCAACAAGGCTACAAACTGGTCCAATCTTGTCTATAAACAACTCCTGGCCAATCCAGACCACTTCAATTTCAACTACTCCTATAGGATATTCCATTCACTGTATACTGAGCCTGCTAGCATCCCACTATGTTCCAATAGTTGCACTAAGCTATTGAAAACATTTGCTGCCATTTAATCCTCAAAACCACCTTGAAGATGCTATTATGGTACTAATTTTCCAGTTGAAGAAATTTTTATCTTCTTTTAACAAAGGGAGAAATTAGACAGCCACTAATTTGACTTCATATCTGCTATGATATGAATTGTGAGTGTGTGCATGTGTGTGTGAATGCATGTGTGTGTGTGTATACATGTGTGTACCACTTGTTCTGTGTTTCTTTTTTCCTCTTTCTACCTGATCTGGGTTTAATTCAGCATTTGTATGATTCTATTTTATCTCCACTGATTGTGTACTACTCATACCTCTTTTTGTAATGTTTTTAGTAATAAGACAAGGACTACTATATGCATTTTTAAGTCCTGTTTCTCCCTACAGGAGATACCTGTTTTTTCTAGATGTTTAGTTACTTGTCTGGCCTGCAAACTTAGTTCTCTGAAAGGTTCAAGAAAGTTCATTCATCTGCTGTTTGTCTAACATTTTTTCTTGTTTTTAAGGTGGGAGCAATGCTTATTCAAACTCTCTACATCTCTGAGCTAAAAACAGAAACTCCAATACATTTTTTAAAATAAATATGTTTTTGGTTGGCAGAAAGAGAAAAATGTATTTTATCCTTAAATATACATTTGTAAATAACATAATCAAAAATATTTGACAAATATGAACTCTAGTTTTAAAAAAAAACTCTTAAACTGGAAAAATGTACACATCTTCATGTTTCACTGTTAAAATTGATGTCTAATTTATGAAGATACATAATAAAAGTTTATTTAATTTAAAAATTTTGCTCCATACTTTGAAAAAAATTGCCAAGTTACCAAGTTATTGTTAATTATACCCTTCATTATATGCATACACACTATAAATATTACAAACAACATAAATAAAATTCTCCTTAATAAACTGCCTGAATGCCAATCTCTGGAGACAGTGGAGAATTCACCAAGTTAATTGTCAATTTATAAAACCTATTTAGACAGCCAACCAGGCTCTTCCTGCTGACTCCTGGCTTACCTTTTTAAAAATTCTAAACTTCCTTCATAGAATGCCCTTTCTATTTCCTCCTGTAAAGACCAGTGCCAATGTTCACTTCTCTGTAAAGCTTTCCCACAGTCTCATCTCAAAGAAATTGCTCCCTCCTTTGTATGCTTAAAACACTTTTTCTGGATTCTTATAATTCATCTGTAAATCCTCAAAGATCCTGAAAAGAAAGCAACCAAATTACTTAAATAATTTCAATGAGCAATAAATATATGTTATTCATACATATTCATTTCTGTAGAATACTAGGAGGGGCTGGTGCGGCATATAAAATACTTCCTCTGCAAATCTCAATCGCAGGTGAGATAGTGCTTAAGGAATTAAAAACCTTGTTTACAGCCACAAATAATAAATTGGGCAAATAAATTTTAAAACTTCAACACTACAGTACACCTTGCGTTCATTACATACAATGATATATGTACGATGATACGGTGATATGCATTCTTAGTAATTGGCATAGAAACTTGTCTATTATTTATTATTTTCCACAGTGGCTGCACCAATTTGCATTCCCACCAACAGTGCACAACAGTCCACATTGTCACCAACCCTTGTTATCCCTTGTCTCTTGAGGACAGCTATTCTGATGGGTGTGAGGTGATATTGTGGTTTTGATTTGCATTTCCCTGAAAATTAGTGACACTAAGCATCATTTCATGTACCTGATGGCCATCTGTATGTCTTCTGTGGGAAAATGTCTATTCAGGTCCTCTGCCCAGTTTTAAAATTGGAATGTTGGTTTTTTTGCTAATAAGTTGTATGCATTCTTTATAGAGTTGACTTAACACAGGTTTGAACTACACAGGTCCACTTATACACGAATCTTTTTCAATGAATACATACTACAGTACTACATGATCTGCAGCTAGTTGAATCTGAGGATGCAGAAGTACAGATATAGACGGTTCACGATAAAGTTATATGTGGGTTTTCTACTGTGTGGAAAGTTAGTGCCCCTAACCCCTACATTGTTCAAGGATCAACTGTATATTTGGATATTAACCCCTTATCAGATATATGATTTGCAAATATTTTCTCCCATTTAGTAGGTTGCCTTTTCATTTTGTTGATAGCTTCCTTTGCTGTGCAGAAGCTTTTTAGTTTGACATAGTCCTACTTGTTTGATTTTGCTTTTGTTGCCTTTGTTTGCTTTTTAAATCCCAGTTGATCATGATGTATGATCCTTTTAATGTATTGTTGAATTTAGTTTGCTATATTTTGTTGAGGATTTTTGCATCTATGTTCACTAGGGATACTGGCCTATAATTTTTTTATGTGGTTTCCTTGTCTGGTTTTGGTATCAGGGCAATTCTGGCCTTGTTATGTGAGTTTGCAAGTGTTCCCTCCTCTTCTAATTTTTGGAGCATTTCAGAGAGATTGGTATTAACTTTTTTTTTTTTTTGGTAGAATTCATCAGTGAAGCCATCTGATTCTGGACTTTCAGTTGTTGGGAAATTTTTGATTACTCATTCAATCTTCTTACAAGTAATTGGTCTATTCAGATTTTCTATTTCTTTCTGATTCAGTTTTAGTATGTTGTATATTTCTAGGAATTATTCTGTTTCTTCTAGATTGTCAAATTTGTTGGCATATAATTGTTTATAGTAGTCTCTTATGATAATCTTTATTTCTGTGATATCAGTTGTAACATCTCTTTTATTTCTAATTTTGTCTGTTTGTGTCCAATCTTTTTTTTTTCTTGGTGAGGTTAGCTAAAAGTTTGTCAATTTTGTTTATCTTTTCTAAGAACCAGATCTTAGTTTCATTGATCTTTTCTTTTTGTGTTGTTTTAGTCTCTATTTCATTTATTTCTGCTCTGATCTTTGTTACCTCGTTTATTCTGCTACCTTTGGGCTTTGTTTGTTCTTCTTTTTATAGTTCCCTGAGGTGTAAAGTTAGGTTGTTTATCTGAGATTTTTCTTATTTCTTGATGTAAGCACTTACTGCTATGAACTTCCCTCTGAAAACTGTTCTTGCTGCATCCCATAAGTTTTCGCATATTGTATTTCCATTTTCATTTGTCTCAAGGTATTTTATTTATTTCTCTTTTGATTTCTTCTTTGACCCATTGGTTGTTCAGTAGCATGTTGTTTAATCTCTGCATATTTATAAATTTTCCAGTTTTCTTATAATTGATTTCTAGTTTCATACCATTGTGGTTGGAAAAGGTACTTGATATGGTCTTAGTCTCCTTAAATTTATTAACACTTGTTTTGTGGCCTGACATATAATCAATGCTGGAGAATGTTCTATGCACACTTGAAAGAATATGTATTCTGCAGTTTTTGGATGGAATGGTCTATATATATTTGTTAAGTCCACCTAATCCAACAGGTCATTTAAGGCTAATGCTTTCTTTTTTTAGTTGTTTTATTATTATTTTTATTGAAATATAGTTGATTTACAATATCATGTTAGTTTCAGATATAGAGCAAAGTGATTCAAATATTTTTTGTTTGTTTTCCATTATAGGTTATTACAAGATATTGAATATTGTTCCCTGTGTTATATAGTAAATCTTTGTTGCTTATCTATTTTATATATAGTAGTGTGTATCTGTTAAGGCTAACAGATTTATTACTGATTTTTTGTCTGGGTGATCTATACATTGATGCAGGTGGGATATTAAAGTTCCCTATTATTATATTGCTGTCTATTTCTCCCTTTAGGTCTGTTTAGTGGTGATTAACTCCTTCATTTTTGCTTATCTGGAAAACTTCATCTCTGCTTCAATTCTGAATGAAAACTACCAGGTAGAATATTCTTGGTTGGAATTTTTTTTCTTTTAGCACTTTCAGTATATCATGCCACTTTCTTCTGGCCTGCAAAGTTTCTGCTGAAAACTCTGCTGATAGTTTTAGGGGGGTTCCCTTGTACATAACAAATTGCTTTTCTCTTACTGCTTTCTCTTCCTACTTGTCTTTAACTTTTGACATTTTAATTATAATTGTCTTGATGTGGGTTTCTTTGGAACTTTCTGATCTTCCTGGGTCTGAATATCTGTTTCCTTCCCCAGTTAAGAAAGTCTTTAGCCATTATTTCTTCAACTATGTCTTCTGCCCCTCTTCTCCTTCTGAGACCCCTATAATACAAATGTTAGTCTGTTTGATGTTGTCCCATAAGTCCCTTAAGATATCTTCACTTTTCATTCTTTTCTCTTCTTGCTCTTCTCATTGGGTGAGTTTCAATGCCCATCTTTGAGTTCACTGATCTTTTCATTACTTTATCTAATCTGCTGCTGAACCCCTCTAGTGTATTTTTTCAGTTCAATTATTGCATTCTTCAGCTCTGCCTTCTATTTGGTACTTTCTTATATTTTCCATTTATTTGGTGACTTTCTCACTGTATTTATCCATTCTACTTCTGAGTTCAGTGAGAATCTTTGTGACTATCACTTTATATATATTTTTTTGTCTATTAAAATCTGATTTATAAACTGAGGAATGCTTTAGAATAAGTATCTGAGAAACAAGCCCACTCCACATCCTCCATATTATTGTTTCTGTTAAGGGCTATTTCATTTCTTCAGACAAATTTAAGCCTCTTCTTTCCATCCCATTTATTCTTGACTGTCGATGTGAATTGTCCCATTTCAAGTTCCTTCCAGAATGTAGCCACACTCCAGCAAGAAAACGTTGGGTAGCTGGTTCTTTCCTGCAAGACTCACCTGGCTCTTCCAGACCTCTGAGCAAAAGATTGAGTTGCTGCCTGGCACCACTTGCCCCTAGATATTCCTGTCTGTCAGAACTTCTGAGGGGTAAGCTATTTATTTACTTTATTTTGTTGTTGTTGTTAATTGGAGTATTGTGATTATCACTTTAAACTCTGTGTCAAGTAGATACTTATCTCTGTTTCATTAAGGTTTTTCTCTGAGGTTTCACATTGTTCTTTCATTTGAAACATATTCTTCTGTCTCTTTGTTTTGCTTGACTTTCTAGATTTTTTTTTTTTGGTGTTTTCTTGTTTGTTTGTTTGTTTTAATGCAACAGTTAAAGCAGCTACCTTTCCCAGTCTTGAAGGAGTAGCCTCGTGTAGGAGGTAAAACTTATTGTTCCACCCTGCCCTAGCTCTTGTTTGTCCCTCTCAAACCTTTATGATTGTCCAAGCAACCTATTTTATTTTTAATAGCTCCCTGAAGTTGAGAGTATGCCAGGACTTTTCAGTGTCCCAAAGTGGAGACTCTCAGTCAGTACCTAGATTCAGGCTGTTTGGAAGCCAGACCCTCAGGCAGCAGGTTTTAAAGTATGCAAATATATATAGTCTTGTGGAATAGCAAGTGTAAGACTCAGCAGAGCCAGGCAATCTGGATGTGTCCCTGAGCAGCAGTCACAAAATTCGGGGCTCTAGATGAGTGTATAAACACCTTTCTGGGATCTATCAGTGAGCAGTAGTGAGGCAGACAGAGAGTTCAGAGATGGCGTCCACCAGCCTGTGTTCCCTGAGAGCACCTCTATAGGCCTCTATTGTATGTGTGCAAAATCTGAAGCCTGCCCCTCAGGCCAAGGCTCCAGGACAAGCAAATAAGCCTCTTTCACAGAAAGACTTGGGTGGGGGTGGGGCTATTTCAGTCTGCTGTCTGTGCAGTGCCCTGGGGATGAAGCAAGCCAAGAACTGTCTCTGATTGTCGCAGTCCCAAGGGACCCTGGTTTACAAGTCCCCCCCTGGCCTCCAGATTCAGTTGATCAGGAACATCCTTTGGGTGGCAGCCACAAAAACTGGGGCACCAGAATTGAGTAGAAGCTACCCTCCAGGAAATACTGTCAATCTGGAGTGCGGCAGAGGGAGAGCACAAAGGTGGTGGCCGCCAGCTAGAGTGAAGCAGAGTGAGAGTATAAAGATGGTGTAAACCAGGGAAGAAAAAAAAAAAAAGGTACCCACTGGGTGAAGCAAAGCAAAAGGAGAGTGTGAAGATGACATCCACCAACCTCCAGCCCCAGATAGTATCCCAGAAAGCCCTTAGGTATATGTTCAATTAGATGCCTGCTCCACGGGCCAACCCTTTAAGGTTAGCAAATGAGCCTCTTTCACATAAAGTCTGGGTGCTTCTCATTTGGCTCCCTCTGCACTGGGCCCCAGGGTGGGTAACCCTAAGCACACAAGTTCTTTAAGAGCCATTTCTCGGTTTGCTATAGCCTGTGGGTCTCATGGATGCAAACCCCATTGGTTTTCAAAGCTAGATATTTGGGGCACTCATATCCAAGGTGCAAGCCTTAAAGTTGGGGTGTCCAGTGTTGGGTTCAAACCCTTCACTTCTCAGGGAGAAGCTCCAGATTTTGAGCTCCCTTCTGGTTGTGGGTGGCCCTGCCAGGACTGGGGTTTATGGAATAATTGTGGCTTAGCCTCTTCTACCCACTTCCATGTGGTTTTTATTTCTTATTTGCCCAATGTGTAGGAGTCACTCAGCTAGTTTTTAGGTTTTCTTTTCAGAGGGAACTCTTCCACATATGTTTATAGGTTCATTGTGTCCGTGCGAGGAGGTGAATTCAGGATCTTCCTACATTGCCATCTTTGGTGCATTTTTACTTTTGCTTAAAACCCTTGCATCTAGGAACTGTAATATCTTGCTTGTAAGTCTGTCTTTTATAGCCAAGATTGCAAGATCCCCAGGGCCAGATGCTATCTTCTCTGTGAACTCTTTTCTTTCTCCTTAGAATCTGGATTACTTCCAGGATTTTATGGGCCCTCTGCAAATGCTAATCATTTCAGGGCAGCCTCCATTCAACTCAGCTCAGAGGCACAAAAATATACAGACATGGAATGTAGCTAGGAAGTGATATAGGCAGGAATCCAGGTTCATGTCACTGTAGACTTAGAATCTTGACACTGGAATGCAGTATACCTCCATTTTTATGGCTTTATCTTTTTTCTGTATCCAAGATAGTAAGATTATTTTTCATACAGTGATGAAAGATTATAAAACTTCTTAAATTGGTTAACTGGTAGTTGGATATTTTCATATTTAACTAATGAGGTACCAGTAGCCTGTTTCTGAAAATGTCTGATAGCCCAAATAGTTAAGTTTATCTTGTACACTCCTACAGAAGGAAGATGTGACACACCAACAAACAGCTGAGAAAATATACCTGTCATTCTAACCTTTGGAAGCTTTTAGAAATAATTTCACATAAGTTCAAGAAATCATTTGGTAAATTGTCACCTAAATGAATATTGTATTTGCTTGCATATCTTGTTCCTAAAATAGTTTCTTCTTTCCATTTAGAGAAGGAGGAGGAGGAGGAGGTGGTGGGGAGGAGGAGGACAAGAATGAGGAGAGGAGAAGAAAATGTATGAGCCATATAATTTTTCTCCCCACCTATTTTTCTTGCTTTAAATATCAACTAATACCGCAGTGGAGATTTCTCTAAGCAGAATTAATTTTGTCTTTGAAGATCTGGAAAATTAAAGGTTTACCAATGTTTGCAATTGTGTAGAGGAGTGAATGGAGTGAGGAGGTGGAGTTGGATAACACTAGCTGTATCTCACCTCTCTTACTTAAAAAAAAAAAAAAAAAAAACCCTCTATTTCTATCTTCCTTATCTTCCTTGTAAGAAAAGAAAAGCCATCCTTTCTTCCTGCCCTTGCAATACTCTATATTGAAAATTATTAACATGTCTTTATCAGTACAATATCCCCACCTTCAGTGACCCAGAACACTGAAAGGTATCTGAAGGGGGTGATGATATAGAGGAAAATAAAAAGGTTACAAAAGGAATGCAAAGAAGGAGGATATTCATCTTTTGACTTTCAAAATCTGATTGTGCACACATTTAAAATTACTAACTGATACATTTTATCCCTGCCTTGCCCAAGGGTCAGTAGCAGATTCTAGGTGTCCCTAGGAATAAGCATAGCACTATGAGAGACCAACAACAAGTTAACTCTATCTTATACAGATTGTTTATGATTTCAATGACCTTTTTGTTATTTCATTTCCAAAATAATAATAGTTAAATAAGAGAGCATAGTCTATATAGTTGATTTTCTAAAACATTTTCAAACTTGCTTTAAGACTTAGAGATTGTTTTACTTTCACATAAATGTTTCTTGTATGCTTGGGGAGGAAACGGATTCTATAATTGCCAGAACTGGGTAATATACAAATATATGACTTACAAACCAATTTGCCAGTTAAGTTTATCAAAACTTTCAAAACTTTATAATTTTGTTCACTTCACCTATCAATTCGTGAAATAGATTTGTTAGAGGAATTTTATCATATTGGATTTGTTTCTTCTATGCATGTAATCTGTCAATTCTTTACTTACTGAGGATAATTTATTAATGTTCACCCAGGTTTTATAGTTTCATATCATCCTGGTGAATTTAAGTGTTTTCACCATGCTGTTACTATTTTCCCCTAATTCTATTTTATATAATCTTACTATCAGTACATTTTTTTAAGCTGTTTATGTCCTGGTGTATTTTTCCTAACCTTTTATTTTCAATATTTCTGTGTTTTTTGTTGTTGTTGTTGATTTTTTTATAAAATTATATAGCTGATCTTTAAAAAGTAAATATGAGAATATCTGTTTTTTTAATTGGTGATTTAGGTAACTACATTTATTGTGATTTCTTATTTATTTGAATAACCCCTTCTGTCTTATTTTCTGCTTTCTATTTATCCCTATTTTTTCTCTACTTCCTTTTACCCTTTTTTCCCTGCATTCTTTTTGACTGCCAGATGTTTTTCCATTATTGTTTTGGAAGTTACATATTTAGTACTTGTTCTTTTTTTTTTTAATGCAAGCTTTAAAAAAGAAAAAGTTAATCAAAATTTCAAAAAAAAATCTTATTGTGCAAGCAAATAAGCCTTGTAATCCAAGCAATTTTCTTGTAAATTCCTTCTTTTCCTCCTTTAGTATATTAAGGACCAGGCTAGGACAGAGTTGTACAGAGGGCATATGCATATATCAAGAAGAAGGGAAGATTTGCATTTTTCTGGCCCCAGAGGATTATGACAAGGAGAGCCCATGTTATTTACTAAGTAAATGACAACCAAACTGTGGGTCCTAATTAGTGTATTAAAAATAGTAAGGGTAACCCTGAGAGCAGAGGGGTTCTTCCTCCTCTTTCCTCCCTTAGGATTCTGGAAAGTAATACCCTCCCAGGTTGTCCCGACATTATCCTGGGGGTACTTCCATATTAGTTTAGCTGTGCAAACTGAACTCCTAGGGTTTGACTTTAATGAGTTACCTTATTCTTGTCTGGATCAGATATTAGATTAAGAGTCAGTGGCACTGCCTATGGACCCTCGAAGGCGGAAAAAGGTGACCCCAAACCACAGGCTGGAGCTGGACTGTTGGGCCAGTTGGCTCAATGGAGGACATGGAGAGAATGAGGAGTAAACAGCTAGTGCGAACTGAGCTGCCTTTGACTTAGTCAAGAATGGCACTAGCTCTGAAAAAACCAAGACAGATAGAGATCACGAGTTATGCTAGCCATGTCTTTGACCCTGAATGACAGCAGTATGCCCCCAGGCAAGCAAGGGATATCACCAGAGAGACCAGAGGAGGTCAGGGACCTAACATGTCAGGGTCCTCACATTCCCTCTGCCAGAGGCCATTAAGCCCTATCCCTCTACCCCATGCAACTACACTGCAACCTAGGAGAGACGCAAGGAGGAGGAGGAAGCTGTCTTAAAGATTAAGTTATTTTACCAAGAGAAACTGAACACTCCCTAAAGAGACTCTTTAATTTATGAGATCAGACTAAGATTCAGACTGGATTGGACCGTAAATTAATTTTTACCCCCACCAGCCAGGGGGTGGAGAACTCAATAGGAAGCCCAAATTAGTTATAGACAAAGTAAATAAATTACATTTTCTCAGCACAATGAAGTTTTAGTGTGAGGTAAATTTTTTAATATTGCTTTTGAAACCTGAAAAGGTTTGAAACTCTAGATGTAAATCATGCCTCTCAGTGATTTTCAGATGGTTATTTTTGCTTCTAAGCAGAAAGAAACTGCTGAAAGAGGGGGAAAATGATAGGGGATTTAAATTCCAGTTACACTGACCCCTGATTCCTATATAAATCTGAGTGAATCACTAATTCTTAACAAATGGTGTGGAGAACACACAATTTAACAAAAATTTGCAGAGATGCATCAAGACCCAGCTTCTTATACAGTCTTCCCTTCCTATTTGAAGTGATAATAAAGGGAAGGGAACACAAACCAGACAAATGTATATAGTACATCAGTATCATCACCTATGAAGTAAAAGAGAGAAGGCAAAGAACTATTTTGATCCTTGAAAGAGTATAACTAGGTTGCAGACATATTGTTGCTAGAGAATAGGTTCTTACTTCACGCAGGAGAGAATTCAAGAACAAAGCATAGAAAAGTGAAAACAAGTTTATTTAGATACTCCATAGACAGAGTGCAGTCCGTCTCACTCAGAAGGGAGAGAGACTTCAGAGAGATACACACTCCATAGGACGAGTGTGGGCCATCTCAAAAGGTGAGAGGGAGAGAGACCGAGAGGTGTGGGGGTGTTTAGTTTAAAGTAAAAGCGGACACACACTCCATAGACAGAGTGTGAGCCATCTCAGAAGGCAGGACAGAGAGCACCGTGAGGTACAGGGTTGTTAGTTTTTATGGGCTTGATAATTTCATATGCTAGTGAGTAGAAGGATTATTCCAACCACTTTGAGGAAGGGGCAGGGATTTCCAGGAATTGGGCCCTACTCACTTTTTGACCTTTAATGGTCAGCCTAGGAACTGTCATGGCGCCTGTGGGAGTGCCATGAGGCTCAAGGTCTACTGGAAGTTGAATCTTTCGCCATCTTGGTTCTAACCAGTTCCTTCTGTCCTTAGTTGCTGAGTCCTTCCTTCAGTGGTTGTGCCCTGCCCCCTTCCCTCCTGTCTCAATAGTAACACTGAGATGGAAGTTTTAATAATAGATTGCATGCATGTTACAAATCATTCTATTTATTTAATACAGACTATTTCAAGAAATAATTTTAAGAATATAATGCAGATTAAAAAGTAAAAAGATACTCAATTTGAAAAAATGTTACTGTTGTTAGTAATCTACCTATATATCATATTTTATAGTTTACAAAGCTCTATCACATTCATTTAGAAGTCATATGATTGATTTTAAAAATACAAATGAATAAAACTTATTAACTGAAACACTTCAAGTGAATTTATTATAAAATATATTAAAAAGATATGTCCAATATTTAAATGTTACATAAATCAATTTATATTTCTAGATTTAATTGATTTAAGTGAAATTGATTATGAATTTTTTACTCCTATATATGATACTATCTTTTTTTATATATTAATTCTTCTAGGAAAAATGAAGTGCAGAGATTTTTTTTCTCACATATTTCTCATTTTATTTATATCAAAAAATATATTTGTAGCAAAAAAAAATGTTGTATTCTCTGTAAGTTAATTTGAGCTTTTGGGTTGCTGACATGATTAGGTATATAACCTTGAACAAGACAGTTACTAAAATCAAGGTTAAGTTTCCTCATTGCAAATTGAGAAGGCTGGATTAGATGCTAAGATTGTTTCTAACTCTGACATCCTGCATTCTATGAAATATTTGACATAGTATTTATACCATAAGTACATCCAGAACTTTCCATCACCTAACTGTATTCCTCCATTTTTTTTTTAATTAAAGTATAGTTGACTTACTATGTTGTGTTAGTTTCTGGTGTATAGCATAGTGATTCAGTCATATATATATGTATACATACACATACATATTCTTTTTCACATTTTTTTCATTATAGGTTATTACAATATGTTGAATACAGTTCCCTGTGCTATACCATAGGACCTTGTTGTTTATCTGTTTTATATATAGTAGTTTGTATCTGCTAATCCCAAACTCCTAATTTATCTCTTCCCCCCATTCCCCTTTGGTAACCATAAGTTTGTTTTCTATGTCTGTGAGTATATTTCTGTTTTGTAAATAAGTTCACTTGTCTCAGTTTTTTAGATTCTACACATAAGTGATATGTGATAATTGTTGTTCTCTGTCTGACTTACTTCACTTAGTATGATAATCTCCAGGTCTACCCATGTTGCTGCAAATGGCATTATTATATCCTTTTCTATGGCTGGGTAGTATTCCATTGTATATGTATAACACAATTTCTTTATCCAGTCATCCGTCAGTGGACATTTAGGTTGTTTCCACATCTTGGGTACTGTAAATAGTACTGCTGTGAACATTAGGGGTTATGCATCTTTTTGAATTAGAGTTTTCTTCTTTTCCAGATATATGCCCAGGAGTGGGATTGCTGGATCATGTTGTAACTCCATTTTTAGTTTTTTAAGAAACTTTCATACTGTTCTCCATAGTGGCTGCACCAAATTACATTCCCACCAACAATGTAGGAGGGTTCCCTTTTCTCCACACCCTCTCCGGCATTTATTTGTGGGCTTTTTAATGATGGCCATTCTGACCAGTGTGAGGTGATACCTCATTGCAGTTTTGATTTGCATTTCTCTGATAATTAGCAACATTGAACATCTTTTCATGTGTCTGTTGGCTATCTGTATGTCTTCATTGGAGATATGTCTTTTTACATCTTCTCATTTTTTGATTGGCCTGTTTGAGTTTTTTTTGTTATTGAGTTGTAGGAGCTGTTTGTATATTTTGGAAGTTAAGCCCTTGTCAGTCTGATCTTTTGCAAATATTTTCTCCCATTCTGTAGGTTGTCTTTTTGTTTTGTTTATGGTTTCCTTTGCTGTGCAAAAGCTTTTAAGTTTGATTAGGTCCCATTTGTTTATTTTTGCTTTTATTTCTATTGCCTTGGGAGACCGACCTAAGAAAACATTGCCGATTTATGTCAGAGAATATTTTGCCTGTGTTCTCTTCTAGGACATTAATGGTGTCCTGTCTTATGTTTAATCTATTCCTCCTTCTTTATCAGCTCTCACTATCTAGGAGACCTTATCCACATGCTCAGTGAGTACACTTTCAACCAAATGGGAAATAAAATGACAAAGGCTGGAAATACTCTACGGATTCTAATTTTTCACTTTTTATCTGTGTTCTAAACATGATTTCATCCAAGAGTCACTGAGCATCAAAGACCATTTGTCTTTCAAACAGAAACCGAAACGATTCTGCTATAAAAGTTGCAGAAGGCATGGTTGGTGCAGTGGATTGAGAATGGAGTACCTGATGTACTCTTTCTGGTTTTTCAACTTGATTACTGAGAGAAATGGATTGCTTCATCTATCCTCTGGTTTTTCCATTCGAATAATAAAACCCTATATCTGGACCTGGTCCTTCTAGTGGCTTGCTTGTGCCCATTCCTGAGGCAGCTTTTTTTTTTTTTCCCTTTCTTGTGATTTCACAGCATAGGACTTAAAATGGCTCCTAAGCAGAAGATTGATTGCTCTCTTCCAAGCTTGTAATAAATGAAAACAGTAGAATTATCTGGCCACCTCAGATGCCACACCCCATTAAAGATAGGACCAGAGTGGCCCACAGGAACTACTAGAACCATATTCTGTGAAACACAGTGTTTGTAGCTTAAGAAAAGTTAAAGCTTCTTGGATGAAATTGATGCATCTGCTAAGGCATGTTCTTCCTTGAGTCACAGCTGCTAATGAGAATGATATCATTTTTTGAGTGCTTACTGTATCAAGAATTATACATATATTATGGAATCTGATGCTCAAGACTTTAATAACTAGATGCTAGCATTATTCTTATTTTGAAGATGAGGAAAATTATCTTAAGTATGGAAAGCAATTTATTTGAGGAATTAAAGTTAAAAATTGGAAGGGCATGGATATACAGCCAGATATGTCTGACTCCAAAACTTATGAGGAAAAATTGTTATAGAACCTTTCGATTTTGGAGTTTTCAGTGAGCCATGTTTGTATCTCTGAAGTATAGCATTCAATTTTAAAACTAAGCAGATTTTACAAAGGTTATTGAATACGATAAGAAACCAGTGCTAATATAAGAAAACTGCATTCTTTATGGAATTTTCAATTGTTCTGAACTTTAGAAATTAAGTAGCTGTCAACTTTAATCTAAAATGGCTATAAATAAATACTCTGAGACAGGGTATAAAAATAGCAGTGGCTGAATAAGACTATTATTACTGATAAAAAATTTAATACAATTTTTTTACTTGGAAAAAGCTGAGTTATGTATTCAGATTTGATTCTTTTTAATGTACAATAGTAGAAGTTAAAAACAAAAACTGAGGCTGTAGTTTCCTTTCTTATGTTACATGTCATGTAATTTATGTTTTTGCATTTAAAAATTATGCATTTTTTAAATTGAGAGAGATGATAATGACCACCTGGTCCAACACACAAATTTACAGATTAGGAAATACAAGGTTACATGGCTTGCCCAGAGTCACACAGGGATTAGTATCAGAGCCAGGACTAAAATCTTGGTCTCTGATTCCTTGACCATTCCTCCTTAAAGTGTACATTCTATACTAAATGTTTATTGTAAGAAACTTTGGAAGTCTAACAAGTAGATGCTTTTAAAAATCACTTTTGTATTAGGACTGAAGGCTGATAATTTTAACTTATTGGTTTTAAAATAAAAATAGTTAAGTGGCTTCATAATAAAAGCTATTGAATTTATCCCATATCTTTAACTAGAAAACCAGTGCATTTTTAAAGGAAAATATAATTCTGGAAAAACCTCTCTTTGGTCATATCATTACTATTGCTTATGGGTGAGTCAAAGTTTGATACACTGATTAAGAAGCACATTTCTTCCCAAATACTTGAAACTGAACAAATAGAGAAAGAAATTAGCTTTTGATAAGGAAGCAATTGATGAGGCTAAATAAAACTATAAGGTCTTTTCCCCTACCCCCAGCTTAATTGAGATATAACTGACATAGAACATTTTGTAAGTTTAAGGTGTACGATGTGATGATTTGACATCTGTTGTGAAATGATTACCACAATAATGTTAGTTAACACATCCATCATTGCACGTAGTTACTTTTGTGTGTATGTGTATGATGACAACTTTTAAGATCTACTCTCTTAGCAACTTTCAAGTATACAATACAGTATTGTTAACTATAGTCACATGTTATGCAATAGATCCCCAGACATTCATCTTATAGCTGAAAGTTTGTACCCTTTAACAACATCTCCCCATTCCCCTATCCTTCACCCCCTGGCAACCACTGTTCTACTCCCTGTTTCTGAGTTTGGTTTTTTGGAGTCCACATATAAGTGAGATCACGCAGTATTTGTCTTTCTCTCTCTAACTTATCTTACTTAGCGTAAGTTTCATCTATATTATCACAAATAGCTTGATATTCTTTCTCTTTCTCATGACAAAATAATATTCCTCTGTGTGTGTGTGTGTGTATTTATCACTTCTTTCTTTATCCATTTATCCATTAACAGACATTTATGTTGTTTCCATATTTTGGCTATTGTGTATAATGCTGCTATGAACATGAAAGGGCAGATATCTCTTGAAGATCCTGATTTCATTTCCTCTAGATATATAACCAGAAGTGGGATTGCTGAATCATATGGTAGTTTTATTTTTAAATTTTTGAAGAACTTCAAAACTATTTTCCATAGTGGTTGAACCAATGAACATTTCCACCAACAGTTCCCTTTTCTCGACATCATCGCCAACACTTGTTGTCTTATGTCTTTTTGATAATAGCTGTCCTAACAGGTGTGAGGTGATATTGTGGTTTTGATTTGCATTTTCCTGATAATTAGTGATGTTGAACACCTTTTCATGTACCTTTTAGCTATTTCATTTACCTTTTGGTATATCTTCTTTGTAAAAATATCTTTTGAATCCTTTGCCCATTTTTAAATCAAATTGTTTTTTTGCTATTAAGTTATATGAATTCCTTATATATTTTGGATATTAACCCCTTATCAGATAGTAGTATGCAAATATTTTCTATCATTTTATAGGTTGCCTTTTCATTTTGTTGAATATTTCTTTCGCTGTGCAGAAGCTTTTTAGTTGACACAGTCCCATTTGTTTACTTTTGCTTTTGTTGCCTGTGCTTTTGATGTCATATCCAAAAAATCATTGGTAAGACTAATATCTCTTCCTATGTTTTCCTCCAGGAGTTTTATGGTTTTAGTTCTTACATTTAAGTCTTTACTCCATTTTGAGTTAATTTTTGTGAGTTCTATAAGACCCAGTGTCCAGTTTCATTCATTTGCATATGAACATCCAGTTTTCCCAACACTATTTATTGAAGAGACTGTATTTTTCCCCTTGAGTATTCTTGGCTCCTTTGTCAAATATTGGTTGACTATATATGTATAGGTTTATTTCTGACCTCTCGATTCTGTTCCATTTGTCTTATGTGTCTGTTTTTATGCCTGTACCATACTGTTTTGATTATTATAGCTTTGTTTTATAGTTTGAGATAAGAAGTATTGTATCTCCAGTTTTGTTCTTCTTTCTCAAGACCTGCCTTGGCTATTTGGGGTCTTTTATCACTCTATATGAATTTTAAGGGTTTTTTTTTTTCTCTTACCACAAAAAATGCCACTGGAATCTTCATATGGATTACATTTAATCTATAAATGGTATAAATGGCTTTGAGTACTATGGACATTTTAACAATGTTAATTCTTCCAACCCGTGAACACAAGATATCTTTCCAAACCATAGGCTTTGACTTCTCATATTCAAGTAGTTATATACCAGTCATAGGCTATTATCATTCTTCTTTGACTCCATTCTTTTTCACTTGGTTTATTTTTAAATTTAATTCAACATGGAGACATGATTAACTGCATGTGGTTTGCTAACATAAGTGTGGTCATTTCAGCAAGAAATCATACATGATTGAAGGAAACAATGAATATGCTGTAGCTATGGCCACAGGACCTTGAAATACTTAGGAAAATAATTTTTTAATATATAAGGAATTTATGCTAGGTAAAAGTTGTTTTATATTATTTTATAGAATTTCCAGTTGGAAGAGATCTTGGAAGCTATCTGTTCCAATATCCTAGTCAGCATAAATATCTTCTGTACCATTCTTGACACCTGTCAGGTACTCATTCAGCTTGAACACCTTTAATTTTGGGCATCTTATTGCTTATCAAGGTAGTCTGTTTAAGTATTGGACAGATTTCCTTGTTAGAAAGGCCTTCCTTATTTTGAGCTGAAATCTAATTCCTTATCATTCCAGTTCATTAGTTCAAATTTAATCCTCTCAAGCAGTATTCAGAGCTGATGTTCAGCCAGTTATTCCCCAGTAGAGCCATACTAGATGTTTATGGCTGGCATTCATTCAGATTGGTCAGGTATTTGTTCTACTTATTTAGGTGTCCCTTCTGACTGATTGGTGCCTGCCTGTTCCTTACTGATTGTTGATTATTTTGAATAGTACCTGTAGGTATATACATTGGCAGTGGAGTATGAGTAGGGTAAAAAGAGCACTATACTGAGAGCAAAGGGTTTAGTTATGACTCTTCTTCTTTAGGCAAATCACTTCCCTGCTTTGAGGTCCCAGTTTCCTCATCAGTCAGATGAGAATGTTCCATCAGATCAGTGATTGCTAAACTTTGTAATATGTCAAAATCACCTGGAGAGCTTGTTGAAACACATTTTCCTGGATTCTACCCCAAATGTACTGGTTCGGAGTCTTGGCAAGAAAGGAAGATGAAAGTGTGTGGCCAGAGTATATAATACAGAATGGGAAGTGGTGGGGACTGAGTTCAAGTGTGGGATTTAACCCTTACTTTGAGAGTAAAATACTTCCAAACCATCTCATTTGGCCCAAATTAATTTTGTGCTCACTATGCAGTCCCCAGAATGTTTGATCCAAGTGGATCCAGAACAGGTATTGTAAACAAGTTGGGAAGAAGATCTCATGCACAGATGGTCTTGATTTTCCATTAAGAAAAGTCTCTTCAATATTGCTGAGCCAGCAGTTCAGGCAGGGAAAACTCTGGAATACCAGTCTCAAAGATAGTCTGGACCATAGAGAGGCAAACTAAACTTAGCATATTTTAAATTGAGGGAAAATGTATGATAATTATAGGTAGTGTGATTTTCGTTTCTAAAAGGGCCAGCATTCCCCAAATCTTTTTCTTTTCTACCATTTAGTTCCTGGAATTTCATCTTCAAAGCATAATGGCTTGAATTAAGGCCTTGATTCCTATTAAACTTATTGGCAAATATAAACACATATTTTAATGGATAGTATGGAGTAGGTAGCAGGTGTTGACTGAAAAAAAATGCACAAACTAAAAGTTGAGAATTACGTTTTATTTAGGGGCATTACTGAGAATGTCCAGGAGACAGCCTCTCAGATAGTTGGAGGAACTGCTCCAAAGAGGTCAGGAAGGAGCCAGGATATATAGCAGTTTTTGCTGGAAAAAAAAAAAAAACACTTAGCCAAACATCAAAAGATTACCGCTAATCATAAAAACTGGGCATCTCAAGTCAATGACTTTAGTGCTTTTCTGTATACGAGAAGATGCGAGAGTCTGGGCTTATTGAAATTATTCCTTTACTATGCATCTTAACCATCTAGGGCCACTATCCTGTTTTTGTCCATCCTGAATCCCCTCAGGGTGCACAGTCAGGGGCAGCTACCATGGCTGATGGCTTGATGGGGGCAACATTTGTTGTTTACTGAAATAGCAAGCAATATTCTTTCTTTACTGAAATGGCAGGCAACAGCTTTTTGTCCACACAGGGTTTTCTCCTTTCAAAAATGATTTCTTTTTTGTTGTACAGGTGCGAAGTACAGTTATTCTGGGAACTTTGGAGAGAGAAGGTACATAAACAATCAATTATACTTACTAGGGCAGGGGAGTGAAAAGGCGGTCAAAACTCTCTCCAAAGTCTAATTGAAATAAAATAGCAGCGAACTCTGAATTAGTTGGGCTTATTTGCTGAGTCAGCCTAGAGAAGTAACCTAGGCAATGTTCACCACACAAGGGTGGTAACTTATTAGGCAATGGCTGGTCATCAGCCCATCTTTCCTAGCCTCTTCCTTCGAGCTGAGCAAGTCAGCAAATGAAACTAGAGACCAGAGAGATGAGAAAGAGAGCAAATTGCTTTAAAAACCCAGAAAATGATAAAGAAACAGCATTATATATTTTTTAAATTAATTAATTTATTTTTGAAAATCTTTTTTTAACACCCTTATTGTGGTATGGTTCCTGTACAGTAAACTACACGTATTTCAGATGTACACTTTGATAAATTTTGATAGATGTATACACCAATGAAACCACCACCACAATCAAGATAGCTAACACTTCCATCACTCCTCTAAGAGGTGCAATTTTCAAATTCCCAGTTTATCCCTTCCTACCCCCTTTTGCCCATGGTAACCATAAGTTTGTTCTCTGTGTCTGTGAGTCGGAACAGCATTATATTTAATGAACAGTAATTCAGAGTAGGAAGCAATGTGCTGTGAGAAAAGAATAAAAAACTGTGAGGAGAATTTAAAGTAATTAGTTCTTTCCAACTGGGAGACTCAAAGAAGACTGCATAGAATAAATGGTACATGAACTAGACCTAGAAAGATGGGTGGAAATAAGTATTTGAAGATAGGGAAGTGAATGGAAGGCATGTGAAGTGGGACTAATGTGGTATGTAAAGGCATGGGAAAGCATACAGCATATTTCCAGAGATCTGTCCATTCTGTCTAGAGTTTGAGGTGATGAATGAATGAATGAGAGAGAGATGTAGGTGATAAGACTGTAGTAATAGTTTAAGGCTAGATTGTAGTGAGTTTTGGAGGTAAGACACAGGATTAAAGTTGCAGTGGAGAGCTAGTGAGAGTATATGAGCAGGAAAATGACACGACTTCACCAGCAGTAGCTTATAGAGTGAAAACAGATTAGCGGGAGAGATCACAGAAACAGCACAACCAGGAGTACGAAGTCACAGTTGCCTGGTGGGCGGGGAGAAGGGAACAAGAAATATGCCATTCTGTCCTGAATAGAAGTCTTTCTCCCAATCTACCAACTATTCTCTTCTCTGATTTTACCTTTTTTTCCCCCACTGGATGGTAATTTCTCTAATGGTACTTTCATGCTGGTGCATTCCATAGGGAAATGGAACCAATACCCTATCCATTATGCTGTCTCATATCTAGAGGATTTCACAGACCTCTTCTTCTTCCACATTCTTCAGACTTACGCTTTCTGAAATTTGCAACTACTGCAGCAGTTCACTGTGTAACAAGGAGCTAAAGGTTAGAAGCTAAAAGGATACTTAGAAGTGGCTTGGTAAATCTTTGTATGCTAAGATGCATTGATGCAGTGAAACTGATTAATCTCAAAGAAGAAGAAAATGTATGTCCTACTTTCCAGCCTGTGCCTGTCATGTAATAGTAGAATAAGATTTTTACAAAACATCAAAGGGCTCTTCATTCTCCTAAACCACCTACTTGCCTCTTAAAGAAGAAAAGAGCTGCTCTGAAAACATCTGCACAAAGCCCATTACTATGTGGGAAATCATTGCGATTGTGTTGTTTATAGGAAAGTTGTGACATAATTTTTGAGTAAATTCTTTTTCTCCTCCTTTCTTGCATACATCCATATCAGCAATATAGTTTGATTTCCTGCAAGGAAGGGATGGAAAACCATTTGCTCGGTGAGGTAAGTTCAAAGAAGACATTGCACACATGTGTTAGAATGGCAAAAACAAACAAACAAATAAAACAAAAAACCCTGACAATACCAATTGCTGGCAAGGATGCAGAGCAACAAGAACCATTATCTGCTCATTGATGGTGGGAACGCAAAATGGTACAGCCACTTTGGAAGATAGTTTGGCAGTTTCTTACAAAGCTGAACGTAGTCTTACTATACAGTCTGGCAATTGTGCTCCCAGATTTTTACCCAACTGATTTATAAACTTATACCCACACAAAATCTGTGCAAAATGTTTATAGCAGATTTATTAATAATCACCAAAAACTAGAGGCGACCAAGACATTCTTCAGTAGATAAATGAATAAACAAATTGGAATCTATCCATGCAATGGAATACATTCAGGAAGAAAAAAAAAATGAGCTCTGAAGTCATACAAAGACATAGATGAACAAGTTTATACTGTATAGCACAGGGAAATATATTCAATATCTTGTAGAAGCTCAAGAGTATGAAAATGAATATATGTATATTCACATGACTGAAGAATTGTGCTGTACACCAGAAATTGACACAACATTGTAAACTGACTATAACTAAATAAAAAAAGACATAGATGAATCTTACATGCATATTCTTGAGTGACATGAAGCAGTCTAAAAAGGCTACATACTATATAATTCCATTTATATGACATTTTGCCTTTGGAAAAGGCAGAACTATGTAGACAGCAAACATATCAGTGATTGCCAGTGGGGAAGGTGTTAAACAGGTGAAGCAGAGGGGATTTTTAAGGCACTGAAACTATTCCATAATACAAAGTAATGGTGGGTACATGACATTATGCATTTGCCAAAACCCATAATACTTGACAGGACAAAAAGTAAACCTTAATGTATGCAAATTTTTTAATGCTTATTAGAAAGTTAGGGGATCCCGCAATGAAATACAGAATGTAACACAAGAATCTAATTATATTTAAAATGAATGAAATAACCTCACTTAAGTGTTAGAGGAATAAGATGCTGACCTAAATAACTTTGGGAATGAGTGGACTCTTTACTCAAAAGGAACTGTACATAAGCACTGTACTCTACTTGCTAAACATATTTCCCATAAGGGTTAACAGTTTGGAAACCACTATAGCTGTATACTGGAAATGAACAATTAAGTAAATGGATGGCAGATGGTTTCTTGTTGGAGTGTGAGGTTACAGATAAACAAGGCTAGAATAAAAACATGTGTCTGAATTTATACTAATATAAACAAATGATTGAATAAAGAAATAAATGGGGGAGAATAGACAAATCTCCTTGTGGAAGATTTATCTAGATATTCTGCTGTTGTAATGGAGTATTAGAGCTGGAGATCTTAGTATGAACTCATTTGCCTTAATATAGGTAAAGATAGATACATGTAGAAATATTTATAGATATGTGTATTAACATGGGTTAGTATATACACATAATTTTTCTTGCTTTGTCAGCTGAGAGGGCCTAAAACAAATGCTTCCCCAGTAGCAATGGGCATACCTAGCACCCAGATCTTTGTTTCTGATGCCATTCTCCAATAAAAGGAACCACAGATTTTTGGAGAAATGACTGATTCTTGGACTGGGGCAGGAAATACACATCTTTTAGTGCCAGAGCATCTTCTAGTGTCAGAAAGCAAAGCAGATATCAAACAAAACAAAACCACAATGATGGAGATATGTCAAAGGGGCAGAGAAGCCAACTGAAACAATTTGTGCAGTGAAATAAAGTAGTATCAGATTATAACACAAATGATAAAAACATGAGTCTGTGAATTTATACTAATATAAACAAATGATTGAGTAAAGAAATACATGGGGGAGAATAGACAAATCTCCTTGTGGAAGATTTATCTAGATATTCTGCTCTCAAGGAGGTGGAGCAAAATGGGGGTTGTGCATAGTGATTTCCTTCCAAAGTATGGAGTACGGAAAGCGGGGGAAACAGTAAATTTACAGTGGAGAAATCTGACAAACACTACCTCAGCCAGGTGATCCAAATTAACATCATCAGTCATGAGACAGGTGGAGAGCATGTACCCTTGATATGATGTGATGAGGATGGTTTACCTCTGTGATCTTCCTCCCTAAAACTCACAACCTCAGTTGAATCAGGAGAAAAACATCAGAAAAACACCAACTAAGGGACATTCTACAAAACGCCTGATCAAAAAGGTCAAGGTCTTCAAAAACAAGGAAAGTCTGAGGAACTGTCACTGCCAAGAGAGCGTTAAGGAGACAGGTCAGCTAAATGCAATGCAGTGTCCTGACAGAATCTGGAACACACAAAGAACAGTAGGTAAAAACTAAGGAAATCTTTGTAAAGTATGAACTTTAGTTAATAATAATGTAGCAATATTGGTTCATTAATTGTGGCAGGTTTACCCTATTGTAAGATGTTAAAATGGGTGAAACTGTGGAGGGGGTACTAAATAACTTTGTGATTGCTCTAATAATTCTACAAATCTAGAACTGTTCTAATAGAAGAAATTTGACTAAAAAGGGACATAGCAGCAGTTTGAGGTTATTAAACTCAATCTATTCTTAATCATTAATAAGGTGTTCAACTAAGGCTCAGAATTTGTTGACTTCCCTCTCTGCCTATATTTCCCCCTTCCTTCTAGATCCCCTTCATCTGAGTTATTTTCTTAGTCTTTTTTTAGGCTATTTAGGGAGGATGTGCTCGAGCTAAGAATCAAAAATGCTCAGTTGTGAATAGCAACCCTTTGCTGCAAGAAACCACCCGTAAGGGCTGATTGTCACTTCTGTATGGCGCTTGCATTCAGCCTGAGCAGGGAAATTAAACCACTGCAAACCCCAGATGAGGAAGGAAGGAGGCAAAGGAAGCCGGATGTTTTGGTTTTCTTTGAGCATCTGTCATTCTGAAGCCAATGTCAGACCTTAGCCAGTTGATGAGCATTGTACTCGGTCATCTCAGGTGCTCCTTGGAGTGACATCATAGGAAACTTAGATGAATTCTCCAACTGTGGGAAAATGTTATCTGGCTTATTTTAAAGGATGACGATGTAAAAGCTTTCAGTGCACATTGGGTTCACGTACTCTCTGAAGTCTCACCTAAAGGGAACACCCAAATGTTGTAACTTCTGCAAGGACACTAATGGTACCCCTGCACGGGTGCTAGAGAGCACAGAATGGTGCTCGCCTTGTCAGAGAGAGGTTTCTGTCTCAGGTAAAGAATAGGTCTAGCCTCTTCAAAGAAAAGTTCACTAAGTCTATGAATTCGTTAAATCACCAGAAGGTGCAACATTACAGGACTCTTTGAACCAATATCAAAGTCAATGGCAGAGAGAAATGTAGTGTTGGGAGAAGCAACAACCACTAAAGAATATGGAGGCATCTCCCTCCTTTGATTCATGAAACAAGTCTCTGCACAAAAGAAGTCCAAAGGACTGTAGCATTTAACAAGTGAGAAAACTAGTACTTATTTGAGAGGAGAAAATGTATCCTGCTAAATGGAACTTTGATAAAGAAAAATCAGGACTTTAAAATATTTCAAACTCAGAACTTGATAAAATATATTGCATACTGTGCTGATAATTTAAAGCATGTATTTTCCTTTATCCTAAGGCTCTTTAAATCCCCAGCAGCACTCCTTAACCTCCTGCCATTACCTGTTTTAATACTTGATGAGTTACAAGCATTGTCATTTCCTTTTTCTTTCTGGATTGCTGATTCTGCTGGTTATTTACCTCTTTCATGTTCCCCTAGTCTTCTCTGTTCTGCCCAGTGTTTATATTTAGAACTAAGCTAGTACCATCTACAAAGTGGTAGGAAACCTGACTCCAAAATCCACATGCATTGACCCTCGGAGCTTGAGAAAGGAGAGTTTGTTGATACGATTTGGGTACATTTTTGTCTAGTGGATTTAATGAAGCTGTTGGGATTTTGTTTCATATCTCTAGAAATTCTAAAGTATTTTGTTGACTATGAATATATTTAAGCGCCATAGTTTGAGTATTAGCATTTTGTCAGAAAATTAGCATTTTTCTTTAAATATACCATTTCAAATTATATAGAATGTCGCTCTTTACCCTTCTTTGTGATCCTTGTATTTTGTTTTCATTTTATCTTTTCCAGGGAGTATATCTCTTAGGTTATAATGAAAGTCAAGGCAAAATGTGATTCAAAATACATACATTCAATTGCAGGAAATATAATGTGAATAACTCTGTCCTGCCCACACCACAGAAGAACTAGCAAAGTCTATTATGCCAGTGTATTGACTTTCTCCTCTACAAGCTCTGCAGTTCAATTCCAAGATCTAGAGATTTAGAGCTACACCATGTCTGTGCTCATACAGCAGAAATACAGCAGCATGACTGAGTCAGTGTTTTAGATAACCAGTGCTTTATATGGACAAGTATTGCTAACATAACTAAAACCATAACATTAACAACCAATTGCTGTAAATGGCTCAGTTAAATAATGGAGATTATGGGGCCATGTCTTTTAGGGAGTAATAGTGGTTAATGGAAAGGATTCTCAGAATCTTCTGTTGGATATTATTCACTTCCCTGATTCTGGACAGACACTAGATTCATTCCCTTTCCTTTCCTGCTTCTTCTGCCGCCTTCTTTCCCTTCTATTCCATATATAAATATATACCATACTCCTCCCGTGGGATATATATATGTATATTTATATATATATTTCTTTTTAGTATACTAAATGTATATATTTATATAAATATAAATATTATATATAAATATACCATACTACTCCCTTGGGGGTATGGAGATAGGTATGGATATGAATATGGATATAGATATGGGTATAGATGTGGATATAGATACAGATCTCCCAAGGGAGAGGTACAGTTGAGGTTGGTGGTAGGGAGGAAGGGAGGGAGAGAGGAATGGAATTCTCCTCTTAGGCCATTTGCAAATGGCGGGGAGAAACGATAAGCTTTTCTTGATCAAAGCCTTAATCCATTTTATAGACTTACCTATATTGCCAGGACTATAGATCAAACTTTTTTTTTTGCACTTTTCAAAGCGTTTTATGGGGTAAGAGGTGATAGGCACTAGTAGTTGCGCCAAAATTATTTTTATAAGGAAACAGCTTGGTTTCTTTCTCTCTTATGATACTTTATACATTCTGGGTGATTGCACACTAACCCGGCTAAATGCTGTACCTCTCCTAATGCTTTAAGCTCCTAGATGGTGGTGACAGTGTTTGATTCCTGTTTTATCCCTCGTGGTGTGTAACACAGTACCTGGCACAAAGCGAGTACTCTGTAGATGCTTCTTGAGTAAATGAATCCTAGAGAGTGGAGAACTGTAAGACAACTTTTTAATTTTGTACCAGACTGTAGTCCTTGAGGTGTGTTACCTGGGTTCTGTATACATTTCAAAATGAGTCAAAAAGGTGAAAACTTACCCTCATTAGTCATAAAGGTTTATGTTGGCACCACTTAGTTCCTATGGTTACATCTTTAAGAAATTATAAAATAGGCACTTCAAGGGTTTGGGAACAGGAACAAATTGGCTGTTATAGAATTCATGAATGCTAATAACTCATTTACTTATAATGCTTACAATTAATTGGTTTAAAATCATCTACTGCAGTCTTAAAATGAATAGGATATTTAAAGGTCACCATTGCTCTTGGCTCTCATTTAAAACTCTAATCGAACAAAAATACATTGTGGATATCAATTAAAACATTTGAAATTATTCTCTAGCTAAACTTGGCATAGAATAGTAAATGATGTATTCACTTGTTGTCGTTTAAGTGTTGTGATCTATACTCTGTGATTAAGTTATTATAAAACAGTAATTTCCAAGGTTTTGGATGATGAGGGATATGCCCATCATTTATGAAATGAAGTAGAATGAATTACGTACACACTAAGGTAATTTCTTGTTGAATGTTTAGCAACTAATCTTCACTTTTTTTCTTTCCCTGGAAATGCCAATTGCTATCATGTGCTAAACCATGTTTAACGCTAAAGATATGAGATTCAATTAGAAAGTCCTTTTATCAATGGCAGATGCAGCATCCAACAATAAATCTGTTTTGTAGCAATAATAACTTGAACATTGAGTACCATATTCAATATAATCTTTAGTAGTAATACTAATGCTTTCATCATCATAATAAACCACTCACAGCCTCTTTGACCTTCAGCTTTTACATTGTAAAATTGTGATGATCTTTTGAGTTTACAGAAGGAATAAGAGAAACAGATAAATATTTTCACAGGTTCCAAATCTCAAGTTCTGTGGTAGACAAGCTGTGTGCTCACTGTCCACAGTATTTCCAGGAACATAATTTAGGGCTGCTAAGTCAGTAGGAACACATGGTTCAACTGTTCTTGAATTATTTAAATAAAAGAAAATATTAGAAATCTGGCACATGTTTATTATTTACTGCCCACAAAAACCTGACCGTGATTCAGTGATTCAAAAGAAGTTGAGTAGTCTTAGAGACCTATATCTAGACTGGAAAAGACCCATGAATATTTAAAAGTAATCAGAGGTCAACTTGAGGACAATGACTGGGAAACTTCTTACAGGATGATGTTCCCTTACATGAGGTAAAACTGAGAAGACACAGCAAGTTGATTTCCTGAAGCTAGGAGTCCAGTGAGCTTCATTCCTCATAAAGAGCCACTTAATTGGCTTGGATGCCAATGTTCTTCCTGAGAAGGGGAGGGGACACCTCGTAGTCATCCATTAGCCAATTTGAAAAAGGTCATGTAAAAGAAATGCTGATAATATGCACTTGAAATAGGGAACCATATATGTCTGGGGAAATGTTTTATGCTCTAAAAAGGAGTCTAGGAGTGTGAAATATTAACTCCCTCTCTCTGGTCAAGTCATGAACTTTAAACTTTGTTTCTCTAAATAATAACATGTAATGATGTCTTAATATAGAGGCTAATTTCCTCTTTTTTTAAATTGAAGTATAGTTGATCAACAGTGTTCTGTTAGTTTCTGATATACAGCATATTCAGTTATATATATATATTCTATTTCATATTTTTTTCATTATAGTTTACTATAAGGTATGGAATATAGTTCCCTGTGCTATACAGGAGGACCTTGTTGTTTATCTGTTCTGTATATAGTATTGTGTATCTGCTAATCACAAACCCCAAACTCCCAATTTATCCCTCCCCACCCTTTTCCCCTTTGGTAACTGTAACTTTGTTTTCTATGTCTGTGAGTCTGTTTCTATTTTGTAAACAAATTCATTTGTGTCATTTCTTTTTAGATTCCACATAAAAGTGATATCATCTGATATTTGTCTTTCTCTGTCTGATTTACTTTACTTTGTATGATAATCTCTTAAGTCCATCCATGTTACTGCAAATGGCATTATTTCATTCTTTTTTATGGCCAAGTAGTATTCTATTATATAACTAATTTTCTCTTTATCATCTAACCAGTGAATGATTAGACTTTATCATCTTAATTTAAACTCACGTAATACTACCTAGCATTTATTTATCCCTTACCAAACACCTAGCACATGTATTAATTCTTTTAATCCTCACAGCAGCTCTGTGGGATAGGTGCTATTATTATCATCCCCATTTTACAGATGAGGAAACTGAGGCTCATAAAGTTTACCTTCCCCAAGACTACAGAGTCAGTAATTGATAGAGTCTGGATTCCAATTCAGTCAGTGTGGCTGGAGCCAATGCTGTTCAACACCATGCTAGATTCCCTCCTTTGAACATTTGCTTAAATATAATGCTAACCAAAGGTGATACTGAGTTAAAGCTTTGGCTTTTGAAGATCACTGACTCTGACCTTGGATAGGTTACTTAATTGTTCTGACCCTCGGTCTCTGCAACTGTGTGATGAGGTAATGATACAGTTCCTATGCTTACAGTGCAGTTTGGAGGATTATAGGAAATATATGTAAAGTACCTAGCATTGCACTCAATACCTACTGCTGCTGCTGATGGTGATAGTGGTACCTCCTTCCTCCAGGACCTCCTACTCAAAGCTTAACATGATCACACACAGAGACATGCAAGGACAGATAAGTGACTCAGTAGGCTTTGGATGATATATTTGAAGGGGTCAAGCCTGAGGTAAGACAGGCTTGATGCGGAGGTGATTCCCTTGGGCTAATCTATCTGCCTTGCAGCATCAGAAAGAGGCAGATAGGGTAAGGAAGAGGCCTAACAAAGTTTATTAATCCCAGGTCTACCAGTGTGCTGAGAACTTTGTCTTTCTAAGGTTTATGCCAGAGCAAGGGAGAAATTGGCAGTAAGATTATTGGATGTGTCTTTGAACCTATAAATCTGAAGTTATGATTTCAAGAGTAAGCATTTTCTTGGGAAAGCTCATTTGTATTTTAAAATGTGCTGAAAATTCATAGAAATATATTAGAAATGATTTAAGAGACTAAAATTATAAACAGTAACAGAAAATAATTATGATAATGATATTCCCAAAGTCTTTAGGTAATCTTTTGCTTTAGAAATGATTTTTGAGTATTTATAGTATTCTGTAGAAAAATGATATTTTTAAAAAGCACTTTAGTTAAATAACTAGGCCATTATAGCAATCTTACATCTTAGTACTTTATGATGACTAGGTTAATATGTTGATAAAACATCTGTATGAAAAAACCCAGATGTAAAATACCCATATATTTAGCAACACCCAGATAATCTGCTAAATTTGGTATTTGTTTTGTGGTTTATATGTCACAGCAGGCTTTATACTTCACACAAACTGATTTCTAGTGATTGTTTTCTTCTAGATAAGTTAAGAATTTGGAAAACTAAATATATCTACATCCCCCAACCACTAAAACCACTATTTTAAAAAGCCTTTTCAATTATTTCAAAGAAGAAAAACTACTAAATATATTTTATTTATTTTATTCCTCTTGAATGAATTTCTTAAAAGACCTTTTGTTGACTATAAATAGAAACAAATGAAAATCTCAATAATAATATTTGGTAAAACATTTAGCTGTATCGGTCAATTGGTCAATGAAATTTATTGAATTCGCTTTGTAGCACCAAAGACAGAAATAAACTCTGAGAAGAGATGCAAAAGAAGCCGAAGGTATAGAATTATGTTTTGAGCTGTAGTTCTTACACTTTACCATTTATAAGGATAACTTAGGAAGCTTGTTTAAAATAGAAATTCTTGAATCCTCCCTCCTAGAAATGTAGATGTATTAGGTTTTGAGTAAAGCCCAGCAATCTGCATTTCCAATAATCTTCCCAAGATGATTCTGATGCAGGTGATCCTTGATAAACTACTTTTAACTCAAGAGATAGACAGTATTCATGCATAGTGGTTTTCAATATCAGCAGTGCACTGGAATCTTCTGGGGAGATTTAAAAATGCAGATGCCAAATTATATGGGAGGAACACTGGCCTAGTATGTGCTAAGACTGCTCCTATCCCCTCTGTTAAATCTCTTGTTCACCTCTTACTGAATTTACTCCCAATGCTAGATTAGATAAGATCTTTGAAAATTTAAACTCAGCTCCATTTCATGCAAAGCACATGCCCTTTACTGCTTTACCAGTTTTTCTCAAAGTGTAAACCATGGTCCAACTGTATCAGAATTATCTGGGTAGCTTCTTGAAAAGGCTCTATCCCCAGAGATTTTGATTCAGTAGATTTTGGATGGAGCCAAATATACACTTGTAAAAGGTACGCTTAGATATTTAACATCCAAGTGGATCATTAGCTATACTGAGAAATAATGATTTTTAACCCCCAGAAAATGCCTCTGTCACCTCTACTGTAACATCTCCAGTAATTATAAAACTTGTGAATTCCTCAGGTAGCAAATTCCTCTTCTGAATAGTTCTGGTTTCAAAATTCTTCCTTAAAATCTACCTCCTAGAGATTTCAACCTGTTGAGCTCTTTTCTCCTCCCCAGAGCTATTTCTCCAGTGCCCACCATCCCCACCCTCCACTCCTAATACATTTTTTCTTCTGCAAACTAAACATCCCTTATCTTCATGTGAGGTGGACTAGAGGTTGATATTATTCGTCAAGGTGCATTTTATCCACCATCTACACCACAGTCATGTGGAAGGACTTACTAAGATTCAACTTCTGGGCTCTACTCTAAACCTCTTGAATTAGACTCTCTGGTGTAGAGTCCTAGGTACCTACTATTTCAGTAAGCCCCCTAAGTGATTCTGATGACAGTAGGTCATGGACCACCCCTTGAGAACCAGTGCTATGGAGGTTATATGTATGGTATTTCAATGGAGATGGAACTGAGTTAAAATCCTAGCTCTGCCATTTACTTCCTGTATCAGGCCCTGAACAGACCTCATGTGTCAGGGTCCTTCAATCTGTACCCCAGTCCATTCTGCTCTGTTAGAATATTCTTTCCTGTGCATACTCAGGGCATTCTTCTCTGACCCTGGGCAGGGAAAACATCCTCAGTATGTATTACTATTCCCATGATTCTGTTTCTGTCCGTATCCATTTGTCCAGTTGTTTTATTTACTCTTCCCTCTAGTCTCCTGTCTTGTAATGGTTGCCAGTTCTCCTCCTGAGTCATGTTTGCTGAATGACTTGGATTCATTGTTCTAAATAATCTGAGACCCAAGTATTGATGGCTTTGTTTTAGGGTTACCCCATTTACAATGCTTTCAGAACAGCCACAACTGCAGTGTATGAAACTCACTGGCAAATATCTTTGCAGACATTATAACTCTCCAGCCCTGTATCCATTGCTTCTTTGTGCTCCAGAATTGCCAGCTCCTCATACCCAACCCCATAGCCACAGAAGACATCATAGTTCTTGCAAATAGAGGATGTGAGATCAGGGAAGACTTCGTAGAGAAGGTTGTATTTGAGCTGTGCTATGAAGAATGGTCAGGATCCCCTGTCACTGATGGAGGGGAAGGACAGACCAGAAAGAAGCAACAATATGAATAAAAGCAAGAATACTGTACGGCAATGGTTCTTAAAATGTAATCTCCAGACTAGTAGCATCAACATCATCTGAAAACTGATTGAAAATGCAGAGTCTCAGGCCCCACCACAGCCTTAATTAATCAGAAACCCTGGGGGTAGGTTCCATGAATCTGTGTTTAACAGGCCTCCAAGTGATTCTAATGTACACTGAAGTTTGAAAGCCATTGCTACAGGGTATGAGATCTGAGACTTGGTATAGCTGGGTTCAAATCCTGGATGCCGTCATTTGGTAGCTCTCCTTATGGAATCTACCCCTCTTGCCTGCTCCTGTTCTTACCCCCTTCACACATCTTCTCCCTTGCTACCAATGGTAGTGGTCTACTGGGCAGCCATTTTTTCTCTTTTTTCCTACCAGCCCTCTGTCTTAAAATGACTGCCAATATGCCTTGTCAAACAGAGTTCCTTAATGATTGGAATTCACTGCTCTGACCAGTTAGAGGGTTGGTATTGGTTCCACTGTTACAGATTTAATTAATTGATAGCCTGTGCATGCACAGGTTCAAATTTCTATTTTAAGGAAAAGCTTGGCTATTTCATTTTCTTTTGCTATGCACTACCACTCTTTAGTACAGTGGTACTTGTACATTACTGTGCATCAAGACCACTCAGGAAACTAGTTTGAAATCACCCAGATTCCTGGCTCTAACCCACACTCCCCACCCAAGATTCTGAATCAGTGGGTTTGAGGTGGGGCCCAGGAATGTGTATTTTTGACAAGAACACCAGGCCACATTGATGCAGAAGTCTATGGATCACAATCTGAGAAACACAGATCTAGGAGCTTATAATGTAATGAAGGCAGCAACATAAAGCCAACCATGGGACTCGTGGTGTTGCAGAACCATCAGCACGTACACAACTATTTTTACCTTGCAGGATAGACCTATTTACGCACAGTGCTTTTCAGTTTTTATTGTGTCTCAGAATCCTCTGTGGAAATTTTTTAAATATGCAGAAATTCTATTTAGGAATGTAGAAATTCTGATTCAGTTGGGACCTGGTGTCTTGCAAAGCTCTTCAGGTGAATTCAAGGTATAGCTTGAATTGAAAGCCCTAGATTTGGTTAGGGCACAGGTCAGGCATCGAAGGGGGAAGAGTCTGAATAATCTGTTACCAATAAGGTAGTGATTAGAGACACTGCAAGCCAGCTCTGTTAGTGTCAGAGAAAAAGAGGTGAATATTTGTGAAAGTAAACAACATCACTGAGTGAACTTTAACCATTGTTTTTATATAGAATAAAATTGTTTATTAAATATTTATTCAACAAAATTTGTTGAGTGCCTGCTATGAGCCAAGCAAAGTGCCAGGCTCTGGAGATACAGACTTGAAGACAACATACAGGGTCCTCGCCTTCATGAGACAGTTTGACATAGTTTTTTTAAGTTCAAAAATAATTACACAAGTAACTAATTACAAATATTATGCATGCTATGAAAAATATATCAAGAGTATTGAGCTTAGTCTGGAAGGTCAAGGGAAGCCTTTCATAAAGAGGATTGTTGACGTTTACACTTGACATATGACTACGGTAAAGGTCTGAATGTGTTTGAGGGCTCGGAGGCAAGAAAGAGTGTTATCTTAGTGGTTCCCAAAGTGTGCTCCTCAAACCAGCAACATCAGCATCATCTGCGAACTTGTTAAAGATGCAAATTATCAGGCTCCACCCTAGACCTACTTAATGAGAAGCTTTGGGGGTGGAGCCCAGTCCTCTGTGTTTTCACAAGCCCTCCAGATGATTCGGATCTAATCTGTGAGAGCTACTGGCCTAATCTGGGCACCTCAAAGATGGCCAAAGTGGTAGAGCATAGTGAGCAAAGGGAGAAATGGCAAAAGACGAAGTTGGAGAGGTAAGTAGGAAGGAGATTTTGCAGGACTCTGTAAGCCCTATTTAAAGATTTTGAATTATTTAATAATAACAAATCACTTTTACTGAATGTGTGTTACGTATAAGATTTACAATAACCTTGTGAGGTAGGTTACTCTGTTTCTGTTTTGTAAGTGAGTAAACTGAGTTTCAGAGAGGTTACTCTCCAAGGTTCTACAGCTAGTAAGTGGTGGAGTTGGATTAAAATTCAGCCAGTTTTTCTCTAGAGCCCAATTATTTTATTATTCATCTGTACTGATTATTATAGTCAATGGGGAGTTACTGAAGGGTCTTAAATGGGGGAGGGAGACTGTCAGCCGAGGAGGGCTGGAGAGGGGTTCGAGGAGGTGAGCTGCCCAACTGGAAAAACGCGCAAGAAGCCGACATGGAGCGAAGCAGCACTTCACTGCTGTACGAGCGAGCGGGTGGTGCGCGCGGCGGGCGGCAGCGGCGGCGCTCAGCACTTTGTTCTAGTTCAACAAGAGGGCGCCGCCCGCGTGGCGCCTTTGTCCTGCTTTTATCTGTTTTGCCCGCATATGAGCATTGTTCATTTCTTTGTTCGTACTGCTTAAATAATGCTACTAGCGCATGCGTACCTTTACTTCTTTGTTCCTAAGGCTTACGTAACTGGCGCATGCGTAGTGTTTATGCTACTGGCGCATGCTTACATTTACCTCTTACCAGGTGTTAGCTATTGTGAACTTTGGCCTGGGCCCCATGGCCTACGCACTTACGGCTGCCGACAGAGCTGATCATAATGAACTTCTCAAAATATCCTCTTTGCTGTGTGTAGAAATTCCTGTGAAAGATGATGATGGCTTAGATGAGGGTACAAATGAAAAGAGGGGATGAACTCAAAGCATGTTTTAGAGGTAGAATTGGTAGATAGAAAAATATCTTCCCTTTTTATCTTTTTATGAATTATAAGATTACTCTGGCTGCTGTGTGAAGAATGGATTGAAGTTGGGTAAGAGTGGAAGCAGAGAGATTGGTAATAATCCAGGAATGGGGAGATGTAGAAGAGTTATAGGAAATGAAGCCAGAGAGGTAGTCCAGGGCTAAATTACACAGGCTCTTGAAGACCACGATACAAAATGTGGTTTCTATCCTAAATTCAAGTAGAAGCCACTGGAAGGTTTTAAGCAAGTAATGAACTCAGTCTAATTAAACTTTTAAAAGATCACCTTGGAAGCTGTGAGAAGAATTGATATGGGATACAGAAGATGAAAGAGGGATGACCGCTCAGGAGACTAATGTAGTGGTCTAGGCAGGATATGAAGGAAGAATGGCAATAGTGTGGATGGAGAGATGGGAGTATATATGAAATAATAGGTTGTAAAACTGATAGGACTTTGGAGGTTTCTGCAATGAGAGACTGGGTGCCATTGACTGAAACAAGGATGGTGGGGAAAATGAAAACCAAAGCCAGGGGGTGGTGATAGCTCAGTGGTAGAGTGCATGCTTAGTAAGCACAAAGTCCTGGGTTCAGTCCCCAGTACCTCCATTGAAAAGAAAAAAGAAAAGAAAAGCCAGATTGAGGTGGCAGAGATGTGTGCATGTAGGATCACGTAATCAGTTCTTATAATTCTCACAACAAATGTTGTGAGTACTGTAGAGATGAATGAAATAACTTGCTCAATTTCACATTTGGTAAGTAGCAGAAATGGATTGAAACCTAGGTCTGGCTGATTCTTTTAACTTATACCACACGGCATTTTCAAGATAGAGAGTCTTTAGTATCATGTGTAAGGCAAGACGTAATATGGTGCGGGAGAGAGGAAGTAAAGAGAGCTCTTCAATTGGGCCCCTTCTGGCCTGATGGCTAACGTGGAGGTAACAGGGAGGAGTCCAGGTTTAGGAAAAGGAGGTCACAGTGAAGAACTGAGTGAAAAATGTTCAGAAAAATAAGGGATGGTAAGTCATGGAGTGTAGAATTTAGGCACAGGACCTAAAAGTTCACTTATAAGCAAAACTATTGTCTAGATTTGACATTCTGTAGGGGTGCTATATTACAGGCTCGAGAATAGAGGAGTTACATGATCTGAAAATCACATAGGGAATATATTTGCCTGCACGCAGATGCAGACTTGGCAGTGATGGGGCTAAGGGCAGGCTGCCCCAAGATATGCCACTCTGGCATGCAGATTATTTTGAGCTCAAAACAATCAAGGCACCAAAAACTCAAAAAGAGTCTCCCCCTTACTGTCTAATAAAAGAGTTTAAGATAGGAGGCCTGTCCCAGGAAGAAGTTTTCACCGTAGATAATGATAGTATGATAGGGAGGTATTAAGTGTGGTAGCCCGGGAGGAACCTAGCAAAAGCCCATTGGATCAAAGTCCTCTCTATGTCCCATTGCCATTGGATGGCCCAGAAAATACTTGTTTACCAAACATTAACTCTTCATCTTCCTGTGAATTACTTTACTTCCCCGTAAAGCCTCAGACTCCTACCTCCTCCTTAATCCAGAATATATATTTACCTGACCTGTCTCGGGAAGGCTTCATACTTATGTGAATTCCCCATGCACCCATAATAAATTTGATTTTCTCCTGTTAATCTGCCTTACGCCATTTTCATTGCCAGCCAAAAGAACTAAGAGGGGAAAGAGGGAAAATCTCCCCTTCCCCGGACAGTGGCCATAAGGAGGCCAGCAGTCATACAGCTGGTTGCAATTTGATTTGGGGTAGAGAGAGGAAGAGACACACCTGAGACCTCTAAATTTTAGGAGCTCCTTGGAACTCTGGAGGGTTATTTCTTGTGATCTTTAAAGATTTTCAAGTCCATGCATACCACTATAGCATATAATATCCCCATAAAATGTAATGAAGTATGACTGAAAATTTTAAAGGAACCCTTCGGGTCTTTAACAATCCTATAAATACATTCTAAAATAATTCATAAAGCTCTTAAATTCTACCAGGATTCTAAGCTCTTAGATTGCTTCACTTTCATCACCATGGCTCGCAAATTGGCATTCTTTGTACAGCCTTTTTACAAGCGTTACTTCACCGCACCCTATTCCTAAAAATTGCTATGTCATCCCTTTCCAATAGAGAACAAAGCTATGTTGAGAAGCAAGCACTTAAAGAAAAAGAAAGTGATGTCTCTGGTGGCTGATCAGGTAGTTCACTTCCTAGCTAAGTAACTCACCTCTGCACACCAGCCACAGCGAGGACGTGGTACAATTTCATGCCCCAGAACACTGACAAATGACTATGTGTCATGAACCTTCAGAATCACTTGAGAATAATTGGAAATGAGTTTCTAACCTAGGAATGCTTAGTAAAGGTTGACGATACATTAATCCTTGTGTCACTTAAGGTAAGACTGTTGGCCCATGGCCTTACCTACCCAGTAATCGTAATCACTCATTTGGGGCCCTGCTTAAAAGGATCAAGTCGTATGTCAAAAGGGGGCTGCATATTAGCATGAAAGTGTTCTCTCTTTTACATGGCACTGCTCTATTATATCTGTGAAAACTCGATGTCAGTGATTTTGCCTCCCAGGCAACATTCGTAAGACTTTGGTTGCTACAATTTGGTGAGTTGTGTTACTGGCGTCTAGTGGGTAGAAGGCAGGGACACTGCTAAATATCCCACGATGCACACGACAGCCCCCTGCAACACAGAAAGATGCAGCCCAAGATGTCTGTAGTGTTAAGGCTAAGATACCCTGTCCTATGTCAAGGGATCATCTAATGAGGAAAAGGCCACTTTTAATTTTTCCCACTAAAAGCTGTGCTTCGTTCCCAGTTCTTTTTTCGTCTTGGTTCTCTCAGTTGTATGATTAGAGACTCTACAGTCCCTAGAGTAAAGGATACAAAATTTTTCTATCTGCAAACTCACTTCTCTTGAGTAAGTCACTGACCTTAGTGATTTATACATCTGTGAATGAAAAAATATTGCCTGCCATATCAGTAAACAAATCAGTAAATGACTTGATGCTGCAGCCATCAAGTCATCAGCCACTACGCCACCCTGGGGGACCAGAGGGAACTCAGGATGGGAGAGAATAAGATATTGGCCCTAGATAGCTAGGTGCATATCAAAGGAATGATTTCAATGAGCCCCGATTTTTCACCTTCCCATACATAGAAAAGCACTAAATTCCTTAACTTGAGATACCTGCTTTATTTTTTATTTGTTTATTTATTGATTGACTGAATGATTAGAGCAGAGAAAAGTTTATTGCAGGGCAGAGCAAGGAGGATGGGGTGGCTCATGCCCAAGAAAATCCCGAACTCCCCGAAGGATTTCAGCAAAGCTTATTTAAAGGCCAGGTAAGGGAGGTTGGGGGCGAGGGTTGCAGGGTACGTGATCAGCTCGTGAACAATTCTGATTGCTTAATGTTGAGGTAACAGGGCAGTCAACACTATCAACCCCTAGGCACCAGAAGGTCTGGAGGCCAGGTGCTCTTGATCAAGTAGTTGATTTCTTCCATTTGGTGGTGGTTTTAAGCATCTGGGCTTCCAGGAAACTGCACACCCAGGGCCTGTCTCTCCCTCTTCCCTAACACAGTTCTCCCCAGGGGCGAAGGTGCCACCTCTTGGTTTTCTTTAATTAACAGTAATCTTTTGATGTTTTGACTACCTAGTCTTTGTTGCAAAAACTCCTATATATCCTGGCTCCTCCCCTATCTCTTTGGAGCAATCTCTTAGAGTGATTTGAGAGGCTGTCTCCCAGGCTTAAAGTTCTTTGAAAGTCTGCCGAATAAAACAACTCTCAACTGTTAGGTTGTGCTTTTTTTTTTTCCTTCTTCAGTTGACAGACCTATCCCATGTATAAATATTGCTATGGACTAAATGTTTGTGTCCCCCCAAAATTCACGTGTTGAAACCCTAATCCTAGTGTAATGGTATTAAGCAGTAGGGCCTTTGGGAGGCAATTAGCTCATGAGAATAGAATCCTCATCAGTTGGATCAGTGTCCTTTTAAGAAGCCAGAGAGCTAGCTCACTTCTCTCCCACCATGTGAGGATACAAGGAGTCAAGCTTATGCCCCATGGAAGATGGCTCTCACCAAGAACCTGACCCCACTGACACCCTGACCTCAGACTTCCAACCTCCAGAAGTGTGAAAAATAAATGTTTGTTTCTTAAGCCATCAAGTTTATGGTATTGTGTTATAGCAGCTCGAGCTAAGACAAATATTTTGCATTTGTTATCCTAGTTTTGACTTATAATGGAGAATAAGACGGACGAGCACTCTTTCCTTATAGTCCATTGCATTTGCATTTTAGTGAGGGATACGGACAAGCGGCATTACAATGCTGAATGGTAGGTGCTGTGATGGCAGAAGTTGAGGTTCTCTGGGAACTTGATATGGATTTGTTAAGACCAGGCATTTGGGGACAACTTGTTGAGCAAGTGGGATCCTACAGGGCCTTCTCGGGACAGACCCTTCTCCCATATCCTCTGCTTTAGCTCCTCCCGAAGTACCCAGATAATAGTATCAGATGCACATTTCCTGAGCTGTTTTGCAGATGCTAAAACTCCCACCAAATGGAAGAAATTAACTACTTGATGATCATGAGCACACAGCCCCCAGAAAAACTGGTGCTTAAGGGTTGATAGTTAACCCTGTGACACCACCCTGTTACCGCACCATCAACCAATCAGAATTGTGCATGAGCTGATCACATTCCCTGGGACACCCCTCCCTCACCTGGCCTTTAAAAAGTCCTTTGCTGAAACCCATGGGAAGTTTCGGTGTTTTGAGCATTAGCTGTCCCAAACTCTTTGTATATCCTTGTATAGTGCCCTGTAATAAATGCTGCACTTTCCTTCACCACAACCCAGTGTCAGTAGGTTGGCATTACTGTGCACAGGAGAGCAGGCCCAATTTGGTTTGGTCACAGACTCACCTTAGAAGTGTAACTCTTCTGATAATTCCTTGAACTTGCTGTTTTCCCTTTTCACTGGGCATTTCACTGGGCCAACTGACAACCTGCCCACCCTGGTCCTTGATTCAGCCCTGCCTTGCAGGGGAACGGAAGAAGATGGTGAGGAGTGGAATGTGGGGCCACCTTTCTGGAGAAAGTGACAGCTAAGCAGAAACAACAGGACAAGAAGAAATTAACCACATGCAAACAGGGGATGGAGGAGAAAGGTATTCTAGGCTGAAAGGAAAACACTTGTGAGAGCCTGGACTCTTTGAGAAACTGAATTGGTCCTCCGCAGCCTAAGCGATTTTGAGTTTGTATTGGTGGATAAGAAGAATAGAAGATTCAAGGGCAAGGCTTATGAGGATCACACTGGTCTCATCTCCAGTCCTGAAATCATTTTCCTTTTCTTTATTCTTGCATATATGTTACAAAAATCAGCCTCGTTCATTGTTAAATTTTTCAAAGTGTATGAAATGAGAGGTGAAAGTCCCCATCAACACCTGTCAACTTCCCTTTCCAAAGGTGGTCAACATAGTTATAAATATCCTGCTGGCCTTATCTTCACTGTTTGAATGCCTTTACGTTCACATGCCATTTATAGTCTTGAGTTTTAAAGCATACATTGTATCATGATACAGATACAGGTATGAACCTCTTCCCCTTCTCACTTAATTTTTTAAATTTTATTTTATTATTTTTGGGGGGATGAGGTAATTAGGTTCATTAATTTATTTTATGATTATGATTATTTTTTGATGGAGGTACTGGGGATTGAACCCAGGACCTTGTGCATGTTAAGCAAGTGCTTTACCACTAAGCTATACCCTTCCCCCACTTTTCACTTTTGAGGTATTTTCTGAGAATTTTTTAATATCAGCACATATGGGTCTCCCTTATTCTTTTAATATTGCTTAGCGTTCCATTATATGGATGTACCATGATTTATTGGGGGCTCTTAAACTTCACCAAAATTTCCCCGATTATAGATTCCTCTTCTGTGAAGTGGACAGGGCAGTGGACTGCCCACTGAGGAAGCAGTGGGCTGTATGTAGGATGATGGGGAAAATAATGAGAACTCCTTAGCTGAGGATCACATACAGACCATCTACACCTGAAACCTCCTCCCCTCAACCATCATCCCCTGCCAAAAGCATTTTTCCTTTCCAGTTTCTACACAGGCCTTTTAGGCTGCAAGTTTTTTGTCTGCCCTGTCCCTCAAGAATGCCTTTGATGTTCACCTTAATGTGATTTCATTTGGATAAATGTACCTAAGGAGGGGAAAGGAAGGGAGCTCCTGGTGGGATTTGCCCCAGAACCTGCCCACACCCCTTTTCCAGCTATGCTTCAGAGGGAACACAATCAGTTGCTTTTAGATGTAATTTAAATGATAATCGGGCTTTTAGAAATAAGGCAAGGAAAGGAATTTGGGAAATTCTCAAAAACAAGCAAAATGCAGTGAACAGGAAGCAAAGAGTGGAGGCACCTGGCAGTACAGCTGACAGTAAAATGACAGATGTTTGAAAGGCCCCAGGCTCAGAGGGATTTATTTGAATTGTTAACATTGTTAACTATACACTGGTTTGTTCTTTTTTTTAATTCCTGTCTTCACAGGTTTTATTGGTATATGTTTACAGGATCAAGAGAACAGGCAGTCTGAATTACTATTTAAAAAAATACCTGAAACAACATCTTTTACTTTATAGTTTTTATAAGAGATGGAGTCATCGTCATCCCTCCAGATGATCACATAGCAGAAATGGTTATTGGCTTTTGTTTTCAATCCAAAATGGTGTGGATGAAGGCAGGTGTGAAAATTGGAGAGGTAAATGGTTCAAAGTTGGATTGACAGAGACGAGAACTTGAGGAGCTGGGCTAAGGCCATTGCTGAGAGAGCACAGGAGAAGGAAAAAGGGAAGTGGGTGAAGGGAGGCAGAGCTAGAGCAGAAAACAGGCCAAAAACTGAGAGAGGGCTCAATCAAGCTGGTCAGGGACAAGAATACAGAAGCCTAAGGACCACTCAAATAGATTGTCAGTGTTACCAAACCAAACTTGAGTCCACTTGCCCATGCGCAGTAACGCCAATCTACTGACACCTGGGTTGTGATGAAACAAAGTAGAATGTTTATTGTAAGGTGCCAGAGTCCAGGGCAGCTAGTGCTCAAAAAAACCTAAACTCAACATGGGTTTAAGCAAAGGACTTTAAAGGCCAGATGAGGGAGGGGAGTTGCAGCTCATGATCGATTCTCTGGTTGATGGTGAGGTAACAGGGCGGTGTCACAGTGTTGCCTGTAATTAGGTTCTTGTCCCATCACAGAAGGAATTCAGAGATGAGACATGGAGGTTAAGAAAGTAAAGTGAGGATTTATTAAGGGATGGATAGTCCACTCTCAAGGGGAGAGCGGGCAGGCTCAGGTGAGCAGCTGCCCTGAGTTTCTTTAGAAGTTGTTACATAGAGTGTAAAAATGAATGGGCAGAATATTCATTGGGGAGGGAAGGGTTTGGGGTCATATTCCCTGATTTTCATCCCAACTCCACCTTCCTGAGGGGAGGAGGGATTTTTGTCCTTATTTAGTCTGGGTTGGAAGTGTCATGGCGTCAGTGCATGATGGATACTTCTCATCTGCAAGGCTAATTTTATGGTAATGAGGGCATAATAAGCAAAAGGTTACATTCAGACACTGGCGAGTTCTGCCTTTTCCCACCTTTCTTTGTGAGCCTCCAGGCCACTTGTCACCCCAAAATGTGTAATTTCTTATCAGTCCAGAAGTTCCTGCTTTTCTCTCTCTGCCAAAAGACCCTTGTTTATGTGATGAATGGTTTCCTGCAGCTAGCCCGTGCCCCCCTTTTTTTGCCCAATTCCTACCATTTGGCCTGCATCACCCTTTCTCTGCTCTTATCTAGCTATCTGCCTGCTCTAACAACAGAAGTTAACATTATCAGTCCTCAGGCTCTAGTAGGCCTGGGGACAATGTACTGACGGTCATCAAGTAGTTAATGTCTTCCATTTGGTGGGGGTTTTAGCATCTGCAAAAGAGTACCGGAAATGTGAATTAGATACTGTTATGTATGTACTTCAAAGAGAAGCTAAAGATTCTGTGACTGCCATATGGGTGATCTACTGTTTAAATTGTTATCAGTTCTCCCGACCCAACTGGTATTTTTGTCACTACATGTTCACATCGTTTCAATCATTAATTCTTGAGCCAGGCTTTTGTGACCCAGGAGAAGCCTGGGAGACTACAGCTTTTCTACAAACAACAGGGAGGCAGAGGCAATGCAGGGAAGGGTTCTGTCTCTGGAAGGCCCCATACGGTCCTACTCAGTTATACCAGTGGACCAAATTGTGTGCCCAGGGAACAGGGTGGCCAAGAAAGAACTGCTACTGAGAAGTTACATAACTGAAATGAGTTGAACCAAAATTGCTGGATCTTAGATTGGCAGAACTCAGAATCCTACCAGAGTGAGGTGGGAAGAGTGTGATTTTAGTGGGGCAGATTAAAGGACACTGGGTGAAACAAGACAATGGGTGGTCAATTCTCAGATATAAACACACTTTGGTCCCCATTCTTCCAAGTCTCCTGGATATTTAGCCATCCTTATGTAGAACTGGGGATTCAGGGCAATCTGTACTTCATATCCTTCTGAGCCATTTACTGCTTCGAAAGGGAGTAGTTACAGTAGCAGTAGAACAGAGTCAGGTTTAGTTGGCGTGAACAGAGAGAGAAGGGTCATGAATATGGACAGTACCTATAGCAATAAAGTTGTGAGGCTAAATTAAAGTTCCTTAACAGTAGGGGAGAGCACTGTGAAAATGTCCTCCAGTTCCTTGAAGAGATGGGTTGATGTGGAAACATAGGTGCCTATCCTTTTCAGGCATCTCTTTTGTAAAGGCCCCTCACTGCAGCGCCATGTGTTTGCAGATGCTTTGTTACTGACTTCCTCCCACTAAACTTTGCGGACAGATGAGAGTTTACTTAGTACAGCGGTTACTAGATTTTATTTTATTTTATTTCTTTTTCCTTTTTTATTAAGGTAATATTGATTTATAACATTATATAAGTTTTTTGTGTAGAACATTACATTTCCACCAAAAGTTGAGTTTCCATCCCTCACCATTCAGTCAGCCCTCTTTACCCATTTTGCCCTCCCACCTCCACCCCAAACCTTCCCCCTCTGGTGATCACTACTCTGTTCTCTGTATGTACGTGTTTGTTTTTATTTGATTTGTCCATTTATTGGAGGGTTTGTTTGTTGTATTCCACATGAGCAAAATCATGCAGTATTTGTCTTTCTCTGCCTGACTTACTTCACTTAGCATAATACCATCCAAGTTCATCCATGTTGATACAAATGGCAAAATTTCATTCTTTTTCGGCTGAGTAGTATTCTAAATTTTATTTTTAACAGGACCTTTTATTTTTATCAAATGGAATCCTACAGGGAGTTATAATATGTAAACATATGTTAGACTATTTTAAGTTCAAATTTATATCACTTACTTAGGGTGATATCAGTAAATAAATGAAGTTTTGAGAAATACAAACCTTTGAAATAGGAGGCTCTCAGTGACAGGTGTATTCTTATGTTCAGCTTCAATATCTAATTTATTTTTTCTGTAAGGATTTGGTTGCACTGTGTGGAGGCCTTCCTAATTCACACAGATAAATTGCAAATAGAAACTGTTTTGGATAGTGCAACTTGCAGTCTCAGGGGACTCTTGAATTAAATAGAAATGGTAGAAGTAGCTATCAGTCAAGGTCTGTACCCAAAACTAATTTACATGGTAGCACAAATTAACACTGTAGTGGTTTCCAATGTATTACAATTTGTTATTTATTCCATTTGAGTATGTTATTTTACTATATTTTGAAAGATATTTAAAAATGTAATTATTGTAATTCAAATGGAATGCATTCAGAAACACTATAACCTCTTTGAGGAATCTTCAAGGTCTTAGAATCACAGTGGTAAAACCCCTGACCTAGGGAGGTATCTGCTCTAGAAACAGCATTATGAGAGGTGAGTTAGGGAATTGAATCAGAGGAAAACTGTAACTTACTTAAAAAAAAAAAATTCTGAACCAAGCCAGATGATCATGTAAGCAAATTCTGTGACTCACAAGAGGCATACTCAGTCATTCTGTGGATGATGCAACAATGAAAACAGTGGCTTCCTGACTCTCAGTGTTTGGGACATGCTGTGGGTAGAATGATCAGCGAAGTAGGTAGGCCCTTGCCTGGACTGGACTGAAGTCTCTTTGTTGCCTTTCTTTTCTCTTTGCATATTTAGCTCCTACCACAATACTTGGCAAATGGTAGATTTTCAATAAATATTAATTGAACGAGTGAAGAGGGCTATGAATGGAGACCTGGCTGAGGACTTCAGAGAGACAAGATAGCCTCTGAGAGTGTACAGCTGGCCCTGAACAATGTGGTTAAAGTGCCAACCTCCCCCGCCTCCAAAGTCGAAATTCCACATATAACTTTTGATTCCCCTAAAACTTAACTACTGATAGTCTCCTGTTGGCCTGAATCTTACTGATAACATAAATCATCAATACATATATTGCATGTTATATACTGTATTCTTACAATAAAGTAAGCTAGAGAAAAGAAAATGTTACTAAGAATATCGTAAAGAAGAGACAATACATTTACAATACTATAGTATATTTATTGAACCATAAGTTTATATCATTTGTTTACAAGATGAATCATCTGTCGGTACCTACATCAATATTGTTTATATGGTACAAAATACTGTAGATGGTATACGTATTACCAACACTAGACATCAAAACTAAAAAGATAATGTAAAAAAAGAAATTCATAATTATTTACAGGTATAATGACTCATGCACTGATAATGAAGAAGCAGCAATATGATTGCATCATGGTAGGCTAGCCCATACGCTAATGAAAGAGTTGTTATAACATTTTTATGGCTTACAGTATTACAGTCATATTCATAATACTGTATTGGAAACGTTACATTTTAAAAATACTACTTACATGTGATGATAGGCTGATAGGCAGTTTCTCCAATTATGAGAGAGAGGCATAGTGTATGGTAATGAAATTCTTTGAAAGCAAAGTTATAAAACAGTAAGAAAACTAACACATTATCAATTTTATATTGAATGTCACTTACCTTATGCCTATGTAAGAATAGACTAGAATCTACATATATTTTATGCACTCATGACATACTGAAATTTTTCTTAGTTTTTTTGATATTTCCAGGCTACAAAGTTTGTCTGCGAGTTTTTCAAATTATTGCAAATCTCCAAAAAATTTCCCCATAAATTTACTGAAAAATATCCACATAAGTGTACCCATACAGTTCAACACCATGTCATTCAAGGTTCTACTGTATTGCTATCCTCAGATGCCATAAGGATGCCTTGCACATAATAGATGCTCCGTTAGTGTTGATTGAATGAGTGCAGACCTCCAGCCTTGGGAGCTGGGGCCTGTGTGTGTTTTGCCCAGCCTCCTGCCCTGACTTTTGTCTTCTTCAGCCTGCCTCACCTCTGATAGTGGGTCTTCTACAAGGAATGTGGCTCAGGCTATGACTCTGGCTAACATGGCACTAACCAACTGATTCCCCCTTCCTGTCATTTCTAGGCCTCCCAGAAAAATGCCCCAACAAGTTCTCTTTTGTGCTCATCTGCCTGGAAACAGACCCAGCCTCAGTTGCTTCTGGTAAAATAATACCCCCTTATCCATGGGGGATACTTTCCAAGACCCCCAGTGGATGTCTGAAACCGCAGATAGTACTGAACCCTATAGATGCTGGGTTTTCCTATACAAACATACCTATGATAAAGTTTAATTTATAAATTAGAAACAATATGAGAAATACCCAAATTGCCAACATCACTACTCTTGGACTTTGGGCCCATTATGAAGTAAAATAAAGGTTACTTGAACACAAGTACCGCGATACCACAACAGTCAATCTGATAACGGAGATGGCTACTAAGTAACCAATGGGCAGGATCCAGTGGACAGAGGGATGATTCATGTCCTGGGGGAGAGTGGGTGGGAGGGCATAAGATTTCTTCATGCTGCTCAAAACAGCCAGCAATTTAAAACTTAGGAATTGTTTATTTGTACGGTTTTCCATTTAATACTTTTAGATTGCAGTTGACCGCAGGTAACGGGAACGGTGGGAAGTGAAACCACTGATAAAGGGGGACAACTGTGTTGCCTTTTCCCTTCCTTAGGTTTTCTCTTGCCTGGTTTTGTTAACTCACACATCCCAATAGCTCCTAGGATGCCTTTCTCTGTATTATTCCCTTTCTTCATCTCCCTCTATTTCCCATGATGCATCCGGGCTAAACTATAACAACAGGTCACGTTTATTTAGCATGTACTGTGTGTCAAGCACTGAACTAAGTATTTCATATGCTTTACCCCAGTCTTCGCAAAAACCCCATGAGGTAGGTACTGTGTTTTCCACCATTTTATTGTAGAGAAAAGTGAAGTTGGTCAAGGAATAATTAACTTGCCCAAAGTCATACAACTTGTTAGTGTGACAGCATGATCCGATTCCAAACCCTGGCCTCTGGGTTATATCTTATACTCTCCTCTCACAAAACAGCTTGTTAGAAGGAAGCATATTATTAGCAAATAAGTCATTGTTTGGGATTCAGGCTGGAGTCCAGCTTATACACAGGCCTATGAAATGAAGAGCGGGACACTGCTTTTTGATGTCTCTGCCACTGCTCCTGAAGGCAAGCACTGATATAATTCCTTGTGTTCTTTTACTAGATTTGGGATTCAAGGGTGTTTTTCCCCATTTTAGGAATCGTGAATATAAGCAGCACTGAGAGAGCAAGAAGGCTGTCTCAGAGTCACAGATCAAAGCCGTGGCAGATGCAGGAACAGAACCTGTGAGTTGTCAATCCTGGCCGCCTACATACCCAGGCTACGCCTAAATGAGAGACAGGGAATTTCCAAACCTGTCGGAGAATTCCACATGATTCTAAAAAATATCTTCAGTGAGCCCTCTTCCTTTCCTTCCAATGCCACTCCCCTAAATTCTTCCCCCAGCAAAAATTGTGAAACCACAGCCTGTTCATTCCTAATTGCCATGGAATTTTGAGGAGAGTTCCATCCTCTTCTCCAAATGGATTATCTCCTGACTGCCTTTGTCTTTTCTTCCTTAGTCTGGGCTGTTTGAGGCTAATATTCCTAATGCTTAGTGAGCACCATAAGGTGCTTCTCCCTTCCCCAGATGCGAGTGGGAGAATCACCAGGTTTGGGGCCTGTGTATTTGGAATGTAATATTGTCGTGTGAATGTGGTGCCTGCTCAGGGCCCTTAGAGGTTGTGGGGTTACGCCCCTATGGGAGCCTAGAGAAGTTCAGTGTCAGGGCTGTGGGTGTTAATAAAACAATATAGAGACCGGCTAGAAACTATGATTGGGAAAACAAGGAGTATGCAGAAGTCTAGATCAGCAACTAAGTATTTCAGTGATTTTTTTTTTAATTGAAGTATAGTTGATTTACAATGTTGTGTTTCAGATGTACAGCAAAGTACATCTTTTCCACATTCTTTTCCATTATAGGTTATTACAAGAAATTGAATATAGTTCCCTGTGCTATACAGTAGGTCCTTGTTGTTTATCTGTTTTACGTATAGCAGTGTGAATCTACTAATCCCAAACTCCCAATTTATTCCTCCTCCCATTTCCCCCTTTGGTAACCATGAGTTTGTTTTCTGTCTATGAGTCTATTGTTGTTTGTAAGTAAGTTCATTTGTGTCATTTTTTTTAGATTCCACATATAAGTGATATCATATGGTATTTGTCTTTCTCTGACTTATTTCATTCAGTATGATAATCTCTAAGTCCATCCATGTTGCTGCATTATTTCATTCTTTTTTTATGGCTGAGTAGTATGGCTGAGAAAATGTGATATATATATATTTTTTTTTCTTCCCCTTTATCCAGGACATTTAGATTATTTCCATGTCTTGGCTATTGTAAATAGTGCTGCTATGAGCATTGGGGTGCATGTATCTTTTCCAATTAGAGTTTTCTTCTTTTCCAGTTATATGCTCAGAAGTGGGATTGCTGGATCATATGGTAGCACTATTTTTAGCTTTTTAAGGGATCTCCATACTGTTCTCCATAATGGCTGCACCAATTTACATTCCCACCAACAGTGTAGGAGAGTTACCTTTTCTCCAGTACCTCTCCAGCGTTTATTATGTGCAGAATTTTTGATGATGGCTATTCAAACTGGTGTGAGGTGATACCTCATTGTGGTTTTGAATTCCATTTCTCTAATAATTAGCAATGTTGAGCATCTTTTCATGTGTCTGTTGGCCATCTGTATGTCTTCTTTGGAAAAAGGTCTATTTAGCTCTTCTGCCCTTTTTTTTCATTGAGTTGTTTGCTTTTTTACTTTGAGTTGTATGAGCTGTTTGTATAGTTTGAAAGTTAATCCCTTGTTGGTTGCATCATTTGCAGATATTTTCTCCCATTCCAAAGGTTGTCTTTTCCTTTTGTTTATGGTTTCCTTTGCTGTGCAAAAGCTTTTAAGTTTAATTAGGTCCCATTTGTTTATTTTTGCTTTTATTTCCATTATGCTAGGAGACAGATCCAAAAAATATAGCCGTGATTTACGTCACAGTGTTCTGCCTATGTTTTCCTCTAGGAGTTTTATAATATCCGATCTTACATTTAGATCTTTAATCCATTTTTACTTTATTTTTGTATATGGTGTTAGAGAATGTTCTAATTTCATTCTTTTACATGTAGCTGTCCAATTTTACCAGCACCACTTATTGATAAGTCTTTTCTCCATTGTATATTCTTGCCTCTTTTGTCAAAGGTTAATTGACCATAGATATGTGGGTTTATTTCTGGGCTCTCTATTCTGTTCTATTGATTTGTATGTCTGTTTTTTGTGCCAATACCATACTATTTTGATTACTGTAGCTCTGCAGTATTGTCTGAAGTCTGGGAGGGTTATTCCTCCAGCTTCATTCTTTTTCCTCAATATTGGTGTGTCAATTCTGGGTCTTCTGTGATTCCATATAAATTTTAGGATTATTTGTTCTAGTTCTGTGAAAAATGTCATGGGTAATTTGATAGGAATCACATTAAATCTGTAGATTGTTTTGGGTAGCATGGCCACTTTAACAGTATTAATTCTTCCAATCCAAGAGCATGGGATATCTTTCCATTTCTTTGAATCATCTTCAATTTCTTTATCAATGTATTATAGTTCTCAATGTACAAGTCTTTCACCTCCTTGGTCAGGTTTATTCCTAGGTATTTTTTTTTTTTGACACAATTTCAAAAGGGATTTTTTTTAACTTTCTCTTTGATGTTTCATTCTTAGTGTAAAGAAATGCAACAGTTGTTAATCTTGTATCCTGCTATCTTGCTGAATTCATTTATCAGCTCCAGTAGTTTCTGTGTGGAGTCTTCAGGGTTTTCTATGAGTATCATGTCATCTACATATAATGGAAATTTTACCTCTTCCCTTCCAATTTAAATATTTTTAATTTCTTTTTGTTGTCTGATTGCAGTGGCTGGAACTTCCAATACTGTATTAAATACAAGTGAGAGTGGGCATCCTTGGCTTGTTCCAGATTTTAGTAGAAAGGCTTTCAGCTTTTCACCATTGAGTATTACGTTGACTGTGGGTTTGTCATAAACAGCTTTTATTATGTTGATATATGTTCCCTCTATACCCACTTTGGTGAGTATTTTTTATTATGAATGGTTGTTGAACTTTATCCGATGCTTTTTCTGCATCTATTGAGACTATCATGTGGTTTTTGTCTTTTCTTTTGTTGATGTGGCGTATCGCATCGATTGATTTGCATATGTTGAACCATCCTTGTGAACCTCAGATGAATCCTGGTTGATCATGGTCTATGATCCTTTTGTGTGTTGTTGGGTTCAAGTTTGCTAATATTTTGTTGAGGATTTTTGCATCTATATTCATCAAAGATATTGGCCTGTAATTTTCTTTTTTGGGTAGTGTCTTTGTCTGCTTTTGTTATCAGGGTGGTGGTGGCTTCATAGAATAACTTTGGGAGTGTTCCCTCCTGTTTAATCTTTTGTTAAGAGTTTGGGAAAAATCAGTACATGTTCTTATTTGTATGTTTGGTAGAATTCCCCAGTGAAGCCATCCAGTCTTGGACTTTTGTTTGCAAGGAATTTTTTAATTACAGATTCTATTTCTCTTCTAGTGATCAATCTATTCAAGTTATCTATTTCTTCTTGGTTTGGTTTTGGTGGACTGTATGTTTCTAGAAACTTGTACATTTCTTCTAGGTTGTCAAATTTATTGACATATAGTTGTTCATAGTATTCTCTTAACAGTTTTTTGTATTTCTGTTGTATTGGTTATTATTTCCCGTCTTTCATTTCTTATTTTGTTTATTCGGTCCTCTGTCTTTTATTCTTGGTGAGCCTAGCCAGAGGTTTGTCAATTTTGTTTATCCTTTCAGAAAATCAGCTCTTGGTTTTATTAATTTTTTTTCTGTTGTTTTTAATACCTACTTTATTTATTTCTTCTCTGATTTTTATTATTTTCTTCCTTCTGCTGACTTTAGGTTTTGTTTGTTCTTTTTCTAGTTCTTTTAGGAGGTCAGTTAGGTTGTTTATTTGAGATTTTTCTTGTTTTTTTAAGAAGGCCTGTATTGCTGTGAACTTCCCTCTTAGGACTGCTTTTGCTGCATCCCATAGATTTTGTATGGTTGTGTTTTCATTGTCATTTGTCTTGAGGAAAAATTTAATTGCTGACACACTGGTTTTTTAGTAGCATGTTGTTTAGTCTCTGTGTAATCTTTTTTTTTTTTTTTTTCTTGTTTCTCTTTCTGTGGTTGATTTTGAGTGTCATGCTGTTATGGTAAGAAAAGATACTTGAAATAATTTCTATCCTCTTAAATTTTTTGAGGCTTTTTTTTGTTTGTTTCCTAGTATGTGGTCTATCCTAGAGAATGTTCCATGTGCACTTGAAAAGAATGTGTATTCTTTTTTTTTTTTTTCTGATGTAATGTCCTGAAGATACCAATTAAGTCTAACCATTCTATTGTGTCATTTAGGGTTTCTGTTGCCTTACTGATTTTCTGTCTGGAATATCTGTCTATTGATGTCAGTGGGGTGTTAAAGACTCCTACTATTATTGTATTCCCATCAGTTTCTCCCTTTATGTCTGTTACTATTTTGTATTTAGGCACTCAATGATCGTTGTTTGCCTGTGTAAAGAAGGGTAAGTTTCCCCCTTTCCCCTTTTAGTACTTTTACTGGCAACGAAAATGACATAAGGCACATTAGTAGTAGAAAATCAAATATATTACATGTGTACAGGGAATTCATATCAGTATGAAAAATTCCAAAGATAGCAAGGCAAGGTCAGGTGTATGTGTGTGTATACATACACACACATACACACACATACACACACACACACACATTCTGGATCAATGAGAAGGAGGTAGGGGTCTGAGGTTTCAAAGGGAAGTAAGATAACTCCCTGACAGGCACTAGCTGCCCTTGAAAGAGGCTGTTTGAAGCCAAGAAACACTTGGAGCTATGGTCCATATTCAGTGTCACTTGGGAGTGAGTTGCTCCAGCTTGCGTAGGCTGGGAATTCTCTCCACTCCATCTCTGCTCATTCCCTTGCAGAAAGTGAGCCACTTTGGGTTCATTGTGAGCCATTCTGTGTTTGTTGTCTTTCAAGAGATGGGAAGTAGAATATTTAGACTGCACCACTCTGGTTTTCTGCCTGTGTGACCAAACCTTATTTGTTGTTTATGTTTTGGGGTGTATTGTTTTCGGGTGAGCCACTCTGCCTTGCACAGGATGGGAAAATTCTACCTGCTTCATCTGGGTTCACTTCCCTTGCAGGGAGTGAGCCATTCTGGGCTCATTGTGAGCCACTCTGAGTCATCCATCTAATATGGAGGTGAAATTTTTGATCTACACCTCATCTGAGACAAGCTGATGAACTCCAGGACCAGGTTAAGTCTACCAGAGTACACCTGGAAAGTTTTCCTTTGTGGCCAATTAATTCTGATTTGCATCCACCATTGAGGATCTTCTGTGAGGACCAGGTACTATTTGGACCACGGTGCTATCTGGGCCAGTTGGCTCTGATGTGCATCTGCCATTGAAAGTTCTTCATGTTTTAAGGGAATGTCTGTTTAAGATCTGGACTAGTCATTTGGATTTGTCTTTTGCATCTTGTCAGAAATATAAAAGAAACTTGCCAGAATGAGTTTCAGGTACACGTAATCTGGGAAATACTTACATCTGAATCAGTATTTGGTATTGAAGCTAGCTTAAGTTTGTTGGTTTTATTAATATAGCCATGTCTTTAGAGTCACCAATGTTAAGTATAATACTTCCGTTGTACCTACATTTATTAGAGATCAAAAAAGACCTTGTTTTATCTGTTGCAAATTTGTCAGCAAGAAAAATAACTCAATATGATGAAACTTTTAAGGAAAGTAAATGTAAATAAGATATGGAATTTAGGTAAACTCTATACAAATAATTATGTTTGGAAAAGGTCTATCTAAAATATCTTTCCAGATTTTGGTAACTTGAAACTAAGTTGAATGGTGAGAATTCATTGACTATGTTGATCATTTCAAATGGGATAAAATATTGGAACATTAATTGCTGGGTGGGTCTGAGTTTACCTACCTTTGCCTTCTTAGCAGAGGAAGACTAAAGCATAAGTTTTAGAATCAGGAAATGCTGGTGTGACAAACAGCTCACAATTACTCACTTCTCGGTTTTTGCCCAATTTTAAGATTTTTAAGAGTTAAAATTATATGTAATTAAAGCCACTAAAATAAGAGAAACATTTCAGTATGCTAGGAAAGCAAGATGTGTTTTCAGTAAAACAAGGTGTGAGGAATGAAAATGCATTTTGTTAAAGGGAAAAAAGATTAGTTTTGTCCTAGAGCTGTTTGCTTCTGAATCACGAAGAAAATAAGGGACAAAATAATGGATATGGAAAGTTTTAGGAGGTTTGTGGAAAAGGAACCCAGAGGCATTATCTAGTGGAGTTATCATATTATCTAGTGAGTTATCATAGAATGTTAACTACTCACGAGATCACTGCTTGCTTTAGGTCTACTGCTAAAAGCACATGTACAATACTTGTGTAACAATTTGGTACAAGTAATAAAATGTATAGCCTATAAAATGTTTCCCCATTAGCATTTCTCTGAGCTTTTTAAAATATCTGATCAGTTTTCCCCCAACATGATAACTAGGCAAACATGAAAGAGGCCTAGCACTGAGAGACGTGATCTAGACCCAGGACAGGCAGGTGACAGCCACCCTGACTTCAAGGGGCATATTTTGGTCTATTAAAGATTTACAACCAAAAGGAGAAATGATGAAAAAATCTGTACATACTGAGGTATGGGGAAGTCATTCTGGCTTAAATGTGGTTTAACAAACTTCACTGACAAAAGCAGCCTGTTTTGTGGCCTTTTGGACATGCATTGTACATCTGCTTTGGCCATTGAGGAGGGAAATGCATTTGAAAGTCGAAATGGAGCAGCTGTGGTTCAGACATCCTAGGTAAAAACTAGGTGGCTAATGTGGATGTGACTTCACACATGCTCCTGTATTGCTGAGAACTTGAGTTTTCTGAAATGTGTCAGAAAACAAAGCAGTGTCTGCTGGCGGCTGGCAGCTGCAACTTAATGATTTCAAGGTCTCCTTTTGTAATTATTAAATTTTTTAGACAATGGGATTACTTTAGATCAGATGTTAGGAAGAAAGGGAGGCATGTGTAGCTCCTGTTATGTATAATACCAAATCAGAAGTTAAGACCTACCTAGGTCAAATTAGACAACTGGCTCCTTGGCTATAAGTCTCCTTAAAATGCCAGGTCCAGACTGAGTTTCAGGCTTATTCTCTTGAATTCCTCAGGGGATGATGTCTATTTTGTCTGTTAACAACCGGGTTGTCACTCCTTTTATTCAGTCTGTTGCACCAAAATGGTGGACCAAGGGATTGAGATCTTAATCATATAAGCCTGGATCCAAGACTTGGAACTCAGGAGTATTTCCAATTCAGTGTCCATTCCCCAAATAAGGCAAGACGATGCTCCATTTCAGCAGAAAGTAGCCAGAATGGTTACCGCCCTGTTCCCTGAAAGATTTGGGGAAGGCTGAAATGCAATAGGAGTGGGGACTGAAACCAAGTCCTTAAAACTGAGTTCATCTGCCAAGTTTGATTAACCTCTCTATCATACATTATTCCTTTTCTTGTCTAATACCTGTTCTTCTCAAGATTGAGAAGAATCAAAGAAAAGGAGGGATTGACACAGAACAAGACCCTGTGGGATCCTCCCTGATACAAATCCTTTCCATGTCCTGCCTTTATTGTTTATAGGAAATAGGCTTCATTCAGCCTCCTTAACCTTCACTGAGTTCCGAAGGGCAGATTCAAACAGTTGCTGATTAGGAAAGGGAAAGAATGCAGAAAGAAAGGAGGAGCAGTCAAGAAATAGTAGTGCAGCCTTGGGGCAGTGTCCCAGTTTCTCCTCAAGGATTATACATAACAATATCTTTGAGTTGTTCTACAGGAACTAAGCCCCCCCACCCCCATGGAGGATGGTAACTTCAGGCTGAGCACAAGATTCCTGGAGCACTGCCCTGTTACCTCACCACCAACCAATCAGAAGACACTCATACATCCTGCTGCCATCACCCCAAATTTTGCATATGAAAACTTTTTCCCAAAAACCATCAGGGAGTTGGGTTTTTCTGGTTTCTTTTTCTTTCTTTCTTTTCTTTCTTTTCTTTCTTTCCTTTCTTTCCTTTCTTTCCTTTCTTTCCTTTCCTTTCTTTTCTTTATTTTCTTTTTTAGCACAAGCTACCCATTCTCCTTGCTTGGCCCTGCAGTAAACCTTTCTCTGCTCCAAACTGCCTCATTTCAGTTTGTTTGGCCTCACTGTGTGTTGGGCACATGAGTTTGCATTTGGTAAGAGGAAAGAGTTTTTATAGGCAAAATTTGGGGGAGGGCTGCAGGGTGTATGACCTTTCCCCGATTGGTTAGTGGTGAGGTAACAGGATGGTGTTCCAGGAATCTCAGTCATCAGCCTTCTAGTTCCAGCCAGTCTGGGGTCCACATGCTTGTGTTCAGCTGGAAGTTACCATCCTCCACCTGGGGCCTTAGTTCCTATAGAAGAACTCAGAGTTACGTATCAGGTTGTTACGTGTATCCCGTTCAGCAAGAACTAGGACTCTGCTTTATCACTGCACCATTGTTTCTCGCTGCATTCCCTCACTCTCCTTATTAGGAATTGTTTGAAACTGCCCTTTGAAACTCAGGGACTGTCTAGGAGGCTGAGAGCCTTTTTCCTATAAATAAGAAACAAAGGACATGGAAAGGTTTTTATGCCTAGGAAGGCTGCACAAAGTCTTGCCTGATTTCAGTCCCCCCCTTTTCTTCAATTCTCCTCAATCTTGAGGGGAGCCAGTATTGGGCAAGAGAGGGAATAACATTTTGGATAGAGAGGCTAATCATAAACTCGGCAGAGGAACTCAGTTTCAGGGGGACTCAGTTTCAAGCACAGGCTGACTTTTTTCGTGAAAAGCCTGGTTTCTTTGACCATGGAAAGTTGAATTTCTTAAGACACGAGTTCTCCAAGAAGGGATTTTATTTTGGACTTAGTAATGTTTGAGCTCATTCCTATGGATCTTCCAAAATACCCTCAGAGCAGTTTGTTCCCATGGTAAACTCAGTTGTAGTTTAACTTTGTTTACTTATTTCTGGCCCGGAGGTCTTGGCCCCATTCAGTGAAGAGTATGAGGAAGGAATTTGTGTTCCAAATAAAGCCAAAGTTCAGCAACTCTCTCACTCTCCCCCTCCCCCCTTTCTTGTCCTGCAATTGTTACATGTATCCTCAAAGAAATGCTTTCTTTATGGCTAACCTGATCATTTAGGATAAATACTCAGTATTTACAGGAATGCAGCATATAAGTATAACAAGGACAGAAAGAACAAGCTTTGCCTTGTTTTGTTTATGACTTCAATGGCTGAATTCATGAGATAAGGTAGAAACAGGTTAAGAGGATGCAAAAAGTTATGCATCTTTTGTTTCATGAGAGAGAGAGAAATTGAGGGAGGCTGGGGAGGGAGTGTGTACCAGACAGAAAGAGGAACATGCCATACAGGATAGTCTGGAAAGATCATCCAAGATATACAGCTTCTTGGCCTCTGTGGGATGAGAAAGAAAGGAAAAATGGAAACAATGGCAACTATAAATGAAAAGTGGAGTTCGTGAATCAAAACTTAAGAAGGATTTATGAGCCACATAAAGACAGAAATTCCATACTGGATACTTGTGACTTTTTCCAATCAGTCTTGAAAATTAAGAAAAGATGTATGAAAACTTGAGGCCATGTAAATATAAGAATTAAAGAAATGACTGAGTTTAAATTGGAACTCAAAGAAGCAGAAAAAATTATTTTAACAGAAGTTTGGAATAGCCTTTCCTGAGGTTCCCTTTCTTCCCCTTGGGTGTGTGTATAGAGGCAGGGACTCTGACCTGCCAAAGATCTAAATCCCAAAAGGCACTGGTACAGCCTTTGTAATGTGGTTCCAGGGAATAGCAGGGGTGGGGTGCAGAGCGGGACACAAGTGGGTTTAGGTAAAAAGAGGCTATACAGAAAGCTATACAGGACTGTCTAGGAGGAGAAATTTTCCTCTACCCTTCTAGGTTCCTCTGGCTAGTCTAAGAATTAAATTGACATGAAACAGATGAACAGAAGAAAATCAAACAAAAGTTTAATAACGTGTACATGGGAGAGACCCAGGAAAACTGAGTAATTTGAGAAAAAAGCTGAAGCCCTCACCTTAAATACTATCTTCAGCTAAATACAAAAGAGAATGTTGGGGGTAAGGGGTTGGGACTTAAAAAGGGAGGAAGGCAATTCACATGGAGAGGGAAAGGCAAGTGTTTGGTAAACAAGTGTTTGCTGCACCAGGCGAAGACAATGGGACCCAGAGAGGAATTTGAATAAACAGACTTTTCCAGGTTTCTCCCTGTCTACACACCTCGTTCTTACTGTAGTATCTATGGTGATAGCCCCCTTCCTGGAACAGGTCCTCTGCCTACATTCTTTTAGGCAGCTAGGGGGAAGGTCAAAGTTTCTTCCTGAGTCTTTTGGGTCTTAAAAATAATCAGCCTAAATTGATTCTCATGCCTAAGAGATAAAATTAGGGGTGGCAAATTTTGCTCCCCTACAAAACAAACAGGGACGTGCCTTCCAGATAGGCCAGAAACTATACTGAATCTTGTAAGAGCTCTTTTTCAGTTCTACTGTTGTCAAAGCCAGATTTGCAAAGTGCAAAGAAGGGCCACGAGGCAGTTTTGGAAAATAAGTGGACAGTCAGGGTGCTGGGGAAGTAGAATAAAACACACACACTCTCGCTCTCGCTCTCGCTCTCTCGCTCTCTTGCTCTCTCTCTCTCATGAATGCCAATGGTGGTGTTGCTGAAACAGGGCCTCCGTACCCTGCTTAGTGAATTGAGACTCAAGGACAGAGTTTTGGATGAAGTAGAAAAGGCAGCTTTATTTCTTTGCCAGGCAAAGGAGGTCACAGTGGGCTAATGCTTCTAAGACTGTGAGCCTGCTACGGAGAGAAGACAGGGGTTTTATACTAAAAGTTCAAGAGTTCAAGGGGTGGAGCTAGTTTCCATAGAGATCACATACAGGGTAACAAATTGCTGGAAAGATGTTCTTGTTTTTGCAGATGCAGGGTCCCCTTCCCTCTGCTAGGTATGAAGTTCGCCTCCAGCTTTGGGACTTTTAATATTCTTGTACCTAGAACAGAGGATGCATGGGAGTGGGCTCCATTGAAAAGAGCTCTAGAGAAAAACTTGTGCAGTTTACAGTCAGGTTGATAAATGCTTCTAGCAATTTAGACAGGCTGAGTCTTGGGACCTCTTGCTGCAGGCTGAGACCTGTACCTCTAACAACAGGATACAAGGAAACCACAAGGGAATAAAAATAACCACAGACATGCCCAGTTAGGGTGAGTTATGGAGAACAAGATGCACAAAACACCCAGCTGCTGATTCTGAGGTGTCAGGGTCAAGAAGAGAGCACTGGGGTCAAGAGCAGGGCACTGGGGTCAAGAGCAGGGCACTGAGCATGGTCCCCTCACACAGCACCATGAGCGGGTTAGGCAGACCGCCCAAGTATCCCTCTCCAGCCTAATCCTGGCCAGCAAAAGCGTGAGTAAAACCCTTTAAACCATTATACAGTTAAGCAGTTACAAACACCATTGCACATATCAGATGGCCACCGATGATGACAATAGGGTCCAGCTCGGTTACAATGCAGTCCTACAAGGAGCTCAACCAGTGTGAGCTGGGTAGAGAAAAATTTTCCCTCGCCCTGACCCTCAGAATGTGAACCCAGGGTTCACTGGCAGGCTGTGTTGTTGTGAGTAGCTCTTTAGAAAGGAGATACTCTCGGATTCTTTCAGGGTTGGGAGAAAGAAACGTGTACACTGAGTGCACAAAGCAAAGGGAGCCAGGCAGAATCTCTCTTCTGTGCCTTTTGTTGTCAAGTACACTCTCAAAAAGTCTCAAGTGGATATTGTGTGAAACAGGAGACAAACTTCTCTGACCTCGTAGTTTTGCTGAAAATAATGAAAAGAATGAGTGGCTCCTTTCTCTATTTCCAGTAGCACCAACTGGATGATGGGAATGGAAAGTCCACTGTCTGTAAAATACAGGACTGGAGAACAAAAGGTCTAAGAGTCTAATCCTGTGTCAATAACTAGTTGATCTCCCTATACTGAGGAACTCTTTCTAGATCTGATGATTTAATCCCTTCAGAGTGCCATGTAGTTTATATAATATACCCCAGATAAGAAGTACATTTTCTTGCCAATGCTTAAAATGCAAAGATATTCAACCCTGAACAAATTAAAAGTAACGTAAAGTCAATGACCTTTAGTCATTAGGTCATGCTCACCTCTGGCTGGGTAAAGAACATCTTTTTTCACCTAAATTTTAAATGACAGAGTACCCTGGATCAAAATCATAATGACATTTATCCTGTTATCGGATGCTTTTAAGAGGTTGAAGGGATACATAAATATAGTTGTCTGCATGTTTCAGACACCATTTTTCACTCTTTTTGACAGTTATTAAATATATTAATTTTCTGATGGTAATTTAAATGTAATAACCATATGAAAAATGTAAGTCTTGTTTTCCCATCAGAAAAGAAGAAACTGGGAAGTATCTTGAGAGCCATAAATTAGAGTATGAAAGACCCTTAAACTGCCATTCAGGAAGTGGAGTGGAATTCTGTGTGTCAGAATTGAATTCGAAAAATATAATGTGGTTACAGTTAAAGGGGCTATTCTATGTAGTATTTCCCTAACCCCATTAGAAAGATAAAACAGCTTTACCAGAGTAATTAGTAAGCCAGAAACACAGGCGAAAGACAAGCTCTTGAATTTTTGGTTAATTCTACTGAAATAAACGCATAAATAATGTAAGGGAAAGGGTTTGTTGAAGCAGATAGCTTGAAAATCAAATAACTTGGGAGTAAACATTGGCTCTTATTGGTACAATACTCTGCCAAGGACCTGGATTTATTTCCCTGAGGTGAGGCTCGTTGGCTCAGCTCTGTTCCATGGCTCTAGGCGGTACCCCGTAGCCTTAGCCAGGTCTTCGGCAAAGGCACACTGTTGGCCCCAAGGGAACGAGACCGGAGACCAGGCAAAATGCCTACATATATGTAACATTAGAAAAACAATCCGAAGGGCATTCCTCTCATAAATGAAAGATAGCACATTATTAGTAATGAAAATGACACTTTTATTCAGAAACATCTATTTTAGGATATGGATGGTTCTTAATATCTTTCATTGTTAAAAGCCCCAAAAGAGCCCCAGAAACTGGTGGGAAGCAAGCATGATGGAATTTAAGGTTGGCTGGTGGTATCATCCCTATCATTGCTTTTGAGGCAGAACAGGCTGATTTCTTGTTTATTATAAAGACCTTTCTTTCAGACACACCCAGACTATCATATTCACATCCTGCTTCTTTGGCAACTCATTTCATTTTGTGTCTTACATTTTTCTTCCTTTTTATTTTTAATGTTACCAAGGTAATATATATGTGTAGTTTAAAAATAAAGTTTAAATTGAAGAAAGGCAGTCCCTTTATTCGTATTTCTTCACTCCCCAGTCCCACTTGAACCTTTCAGCTGTATCTTCTAGTATTTCCCTCTGTATTTCTAAGTGATATGCTTATGTTGCCATTTCTTGATTTATCAGCATTATACATTGTTAACTTCTTACTATGGAAAATGAGAAATTTAAACTCTCTCCCGTTCTCTCACACACATTTACTTACATTATTAATTCAAATACCAGTAAATTATATATATACAAAAAAAACCCAAATACCAGGAAATAATATTCACTGTTGAACTCAGTGTTCTATCATGATTCCATTTTTTGGCTCATACGACATTTTGTCACTCATTTTCTGTTTTGTTCTCATTTGCCTTGTTTTCTGTTTACCCAACATTCACTCCCCACCCCCACCAGGTCCCTCCAGAATTGCCAAATACCCATCATTTTTTTTTTCACAAGCACTCAGATACTTAGGAAAAATAGCAAAAATTCTACTAGTTCCATTTTTCCCTGTAAACCTCTTTTTTTACCACCCTGTGTGCTCCTGTTTTAATCTAGAACAGCTGCTCCTCTTATAACCAGCTTTCATCATCCTGTATTGGATCACCTACTTCCCAGATCCTATTATCTGTCTCCATTTACTCCCTCACTTTGACAAAGCATATGCAACCTGAGAAAAGATACATGAAAAGTAAAGCTTTGAGTCCTTGTAACCTGTCTTCTCTTAAGGGTTTCGCTCAAGCTGGAGACTTGCTTGGCAATTCTTGGCTATATAACAGGGATACATGATAAAAGCGATGAGAGGCTCTGTGTGGATGTGAGGTGAGGGGTTGAGACTTGCTGTCTGGTGGGTTTGCTGGAATGGTGATCAGACAGCAGCTGGCCTCTTCAGCAGGAACACTCCAAATATCAGAGTTCTTTTTCTCTAAGGATCTTAGTTTCTCTACTTCATTATTGTGAGCAGAGCAGGAATGGTATTATAAACCTGGATGTGTCTAAGAATGTTAGAGCAGGCAGATAGCTAGATATGAGCAAAGAAAGGAGGCCATGGGCCAAATGGCAGGAAACCATACAACTTGTGAACAACAGGGGTCCTTGGGCAGACAGAGAAAAGCAGGAACTTCTGGACTGACAGGAAACCACACATTTTGGGGTGACAAGGATCCTAGAGGCAAAGAAAGGTGGGGAAAGGCAGGAATCTCCAGTGTCCAAATGTAACCTTTTGCTCATTATGCCCTCATTACAATAAAATTAGCCTTGCAGATTAGAAGTGCCCATCATGCACCAATGCCATGACACTTCCGATCTAGACTAAATAAGGACAAAAATCCCTCCTCCCCTCAAGAGGACAGAACAGGGATAAAAATCAGGAAATACAACCCCTCTCCACACACACACGGTAAGTTCTTGATTTACTTCACCAAGGTTACACAAATTGAGCAGAAGTGAAGTGCCTATCAGAGCAGGCGCAAAGCAGCATTATTCCTGGAGCCCTTTTGAGTCCCTAATGTGAGGCCCACAGTAGCAGGTAATACTGCTTGAGTAAGGCAGAGTCTTTCTGGGTGTAAGTAATCTGATTTTGTGCTACACTGTGTCCTTTTTCTATGTGTGGTTTATACACACACCACTGTTCAGGAAGAATTAAATAACATTTGCACTTATGTTTAAGGGAATATTAATAAACATCAGGTTCTCCTGCTTCTTCAATTGAACTCAGCATCGTGAAGCTACATGTCACCCAGGGTGAAAAAGCAGAGTCAGTGTGTCCCCAGGTGCCTCTGAGAAGTATTTCTTTCTTGAGTGTTCCAGAAAACCCATTTCTCTGTCGGTATTTACATAAGTGAATTTGATCACTGTACACAGAAGGTAAGAAGTGATAAGAGGAATATGTATGTACACACAGAAACACATATGGACATGTGGCTTTAGATATTCACAAACAAACATTGCTAAGATGATTAGTGTATTCTCTTATGCAAACAGATACAAGGCAGCTTTTAGGATAATACTGGGCTTCAAAGGGTCAGAGAGGAGAAATTAACCACGTAGAAAAGAAAATCTCTTGATTAGGAAAAAAAAAGACAGTGACAGAAACTGCAAATGTTGGATCATTTTATAATTTTGTTTCTCTCTTCTTGGTTGGCTTGCAACAAGGGTTGGATACAGTGACAGGGAAAGACTAGAGAACTTTAAGTCCTGGCCAATCTAGAATAAGGGAAATCAGGGTTAGATTAAATAGTGATAAATGGCTGAGTTTAGAGTTGCGACTACAATCATTAAATTCAACAGTGATTATTTTGGCACCTACTGTGCGCTCAGTAGGTTCTGTGAGAATGCAGAGATAAGCAAGACTCAGTTCTTGGCATCAAGTAATTTTCAGCCTAGCGTTTGGGTATGAATACTCACACAACTCTAATGCAAGGCCAAATACAGGAGCTGTTAGACAGAAGCACAGGGCCATGTTATTCAAAAAGAGAGAGATCAGACTCATAGGGATGGGGGGTGTGGTGGAAGAAAAGAGAAAAGCCTCAGTGAGGGAGGAGGTACTCAGATGGAGCTGGAAAGAAGAGTAGAAGTTCAATAAGAAAAAGGGACTGAGGGGCAGCGTGAACAAACAGCCTAGCACTGGCAAAGTATGGACTGTTGGGAAAGCAAAATTTGTTCATTCACTCATTCATCTAGGTCTCTGCTCTATGAGATTGGTTCTATTCTGACTGAGGGTACCATGGAAGAAAGGAGTATTTGATTTAAGCACATCTCTAGTTATTTATTTGTTTGTTTGTTTGTTTATTTGTTGAAATATAGTTGACTTACAATGTTGTGTTAGTTTCTGGTGTGATTCAGTTTTATATTTTTTTCGTATTTTTTCTTTTTAAAAATTTTTTATTGAAATGTTGATTTACAATGTTAGTTTCAGGTATACAGCAAAGTGATTTAGTTATACATACACATACATATATATTTTTTCTTTTCAGATTCTTTTTCATTAGAGATTATTACAAGCTATTGAATGTAGTTCCCTATGCTCTACAGTAGAACATTGTTGCTTATCTATTTTGTATATAGTAGTTTGTATCTGCTAATCCCAAACTTATAATTTATCCCTCTTCCCTTCTCCTTTGGTAACCATAAGTTTATTTTCTTTGTCTGTGAGTCTGTTTCTGTTTTGTAAATAAGTTCATTTGTCCTATTTTTTAAGATTCCACATGTAAGCAATATCATATGCTATTTGTCTTTCCCTGTCTGACTTACTTCACTTAGTATGATTATCTCTAGGTCCATCCATGTTGTTGCAAATGACGTTATTTTTTTTTTAATGGCTGAGTAGTAGTATTCCAAAGTATATATACAACTTCTTTATCCAGTCATCTATCGATGGACATTAGGTTGCTTCCATGCCTCAGCTATTGTAAATAAGCACATGTGTAGTTTTGATAGCAGAGATGGCACTTCTATCTGTATCTTCCCCCACTGGTCAAGACACAGCCTTCTGAACTGAATGAAATAGAGCAAACACATGAATTTGAAGAGTGCACTGAAATAATTCTGATATGAAGGTATGGTTACTGCTTTGCTGGTGAATATCTTGCTTTCTGGGTGACTGTGAGCAATGCTCTTTTATATAACAAAGGAATTGTCTACACTGTGACAGGCACTTTGGGGGTAGAGCAGTGAAATAAGACTGAGACCCTGCCCTCAGTGAGCTCAGAGTCTCTGAGGGACTAGGATGGCATTACACACAGAGTGCAAGTCACTTAACTTTTTGGAGCCTCACTTTCCTTATCTCTGAAAATGGAGCTTGGAATGGCTTTCCTACATGGGGACGTGTTGAGTCTTAAATTACTGTATGGGAAAGACCTGTTACAAAGTCTGAAGGGCATCAGAAATTTTCAGTGATAGATTGTGTGAAGTTGGCTGTTCTCTCCGCTCTGAGTTCCTCGGCATCTTAGAGAGGAGTCTCCTGGGCCAGACTGAACCAGGGTAAGTGTCCTCTTATCTGCTGCAGTGATGAGTCAGATGAATGCCTCGACTCCAACACATTAGCCTGGCTCTCTGACACTCTGTTTCTAGAATAAGCATATTTCTACTGGATTGGCCCATTGGGAAAATGGATTCTTAGCTGGGCGTAGTCAGGCGTCTCAACACTGGGTCTGGGCTCTTCCTGCTGGGATGCTGTGAGCAGTCTGTATCTCACCAGACTGCGGCTGCTCCCCAGAGTAAACCTTGTTAGGCTCTTCGGCTGACATCTTTTCTTCCAAGTGGGATGTGCAACAGCAAACTGAGAGCTTTCAGAAATCTATACGTGGATAACTTTTACTGAAAATATTGCTATTAATGCAACTGCATTCACCTAAGAGTAATGGAACAAGAGAAGGGGGAGTGGGCTTTTAAAATTGATTGCTTGGGTGAACACAGTGTGTACTAAGTTTGTTCTTCAATTGGACTTGTGACAGCTTTCAGCTATGTTTGAAACACCCGAGAAATTTCTGTTTTGTCCCTTGACGGGAAGTGGCTAAATCGATTTGGGTTATTTGTCTGGAAAACTGTCTTACTCTCTGGAAAACTGTCTCTCTGGATGCATAGAACAGCCTCTTTTATAAAGACGAGGCCCTGGGTCATTGGCTACCTTCTATAATTACAAAGTACACAACGTCTATGAGCAATACAGAATGTATAGTTTCTCTTTGCAAATGTTCTGGCTGAATTGCAGCTGTTTTTCATTATTTCTAAATAAAAAGTCCTGAATGGGTTGTGACAACTGCCAGACAGGTGTTATTTAAATAAATAAATAAACAAAACATTGGAAGAATTCTGATGACATTTTTCAAAGATATGTCATCTCAGGTAGTTAGAATAATAAGCATGAGCATGGGTCTCCCCCAGTGGAGTCTGCACCTGGGGAAGTTGAGTGACAGCGCTGGCAGGGAGGCGGGGTGCCTAGTTAAAGAATCGCTGCCCCAGGAGTATATGGCAGATGAAAGGAGCACAAAGGTTGGATGGCCCCCTGGTAACTTGCCTATTTCTATCTGGTACCTAATGAGTAAATTGGAGGAAATTTGATGTGCCTCTTGATGTGACTAGAGACTAGTACCTTAAGAAGCAATACCGAATCCAAACAGAGAGAGCGTTTTTTGAAGATGGAAGCTGCATCATGGGAAGTAGCTTGGTTTTTCCAACCTATGAAATAGATAAGATGATACTGTCTTTCTGTTTACCTCTACAGGCTCTCTATGTAGATTAAGTTAAATGAGGCAGTGCGTGCAAAACAGTATAATGCCTACCTGTCACGGGGTGGGAACTTTATAAAGAGTTATTTGAAAAACTAGTGGATACATGAACAGAGGAAATTGGGAAGCTGCAATTGGGAGTTTCCCTTTGAGAGGAAACAGAGGCTGCTCCTGAGTAAATCTCTGAGGATCTTAAATGGAAATAAGTGAGGAGTCTGTAAGAGGGAGAAAGTTCTAGGCAACAGGTAGACGGCATGGCCAACCACATGGCCTTCTCTGGTCCTATCAGAGAAGAAGCTACAAAGAGTCCTCTTTTACTTCTTACAATTCCTTCATCCTCTTAATCCTACAAATTTAGTTTGCCAACTGAGTATCTATACCGCCTTCTCTTTTGTTAAGCATGGATCATTATGCTATTATAGTACTATTTCCAGTATGAGGTTCTCTTTTTTATTAATAGTAATAACATTAACAATAGGTACAATTTTCGGAATGCTCATTATATGCTAGGCACTTGGAGAAGCACCTTTGCATGCCTTACCTCATTTAATACTTACTATCCTTTAACATATAGGTATTATTATCTTCATTTTAAAGATGAAGAAACTGAGGCGCAATGAGGTTGAATAATTTTTATAAAATCATATAGCCAGAAGAATGTGACTACATGTCAGAAAAATATTAAGAATTACTAAATATTTTAAAATAGTGTATTGGAGGAAAGGAACAAAGGAAATGGAATTGCTTTGTCAGTCTAGGTGAAGTCTGAGGAGTGAATTCTTAATCATCTTCAAGTTTATGGAGGAATACTGTAAGAGAGATATAGCCTAATTGTCCTTGATTTCTCTAGGGATAGTAGCAAGAAGAAATGGGCTAATGTGAATGAAAAGACATAAAGAAGGTACCATATCCTGTGGTCAAGTCTCTGAAATAAGTGACCCATGGATGACGGCCAATTCCACAGTTAGCCAGGAGGCTTGATTGATTTGTTGAAATACTTTCTCTGTAACAAGGGTCAAATGAGCTAACCTTCTGAAACACAAGGCTCAAGGTATAAGAACATGTTTCTGCTTCCAGATCTATTTTGCTTTCTGTCCATTGCTTTAGAGAGATACATTTTATTACGCTATTTTCATGTTTTAAAGCCAACAACTTGGTGGTTCAATTAACGTTTTTATACAGTGTGGAAAACATTGTTTTTTTACATTTTCAAATAAAATATTCTCCTCTAAAATCCTAAATTCATATTGATTCTGAAATACCAATTAATATCATTCCTGAGGACAATCTTGAAATCTCAGGATCAGGGATCTAGGCTGCATGTTCTTTGAGTACACACCTAAGATGATCTTTAGCCCTTGGGAAAAATAAGTTAAATAATTGCTGAAATTATGACCAGAAAGGATATAGGAGTTTGATCTGTAATCTCAGAATAGGTTGTATGTATATAGCAGGACATATAGTAAGTATCAAGATCCAAAATCTCTTTAATATGTATGACTTGATAATTTCATAGTGAAGTGAATCCATAGCACCTTCCTCAGGTACAGTGATGCTACATATCAAACAAGCACCAAGGAAATCAAATGCTTTCTCAGTTTAATTATCATTCCTATAATGTGCAAAGTTATTTCTCGATCTTTCATGAATTTCTCTTGTGCTTACAACTGTAGTACCTAGGCACTTAATGAATCAATTAACAATGAAATCAGTATACCATCCACCTTTCTAGCAGCAACCAGAGATCACTTACAGGGCTATGTTTACATTAGTTCCCTAGAGTACTTAGAACAATGTAGGTATTAAATGATGATTAATAACAATACAGGTGGTCTATGCATTAAAGAGGATTAGATTATAACTTTGTTGTTTGTTTGTTTGTTTTTGTAATGGAGGTACTAGGGATTGATCTCAGGATTTCATGCATGCTAAGCACACGCTCTAGCACTGAACTATACCCCCCCAAGATTATAACTTTGAATCAGTTTTTTGAAATGCTTTCACTTGAAACAGGCCTGAAATTGATCTAAGGGAACAGCCATGAACTGCAAATACATTTTTTTTCTTTCGACTGGAATATGGACAAAATGTGTATTTAATCATTACTACTGCCTTATTATGCTCACGGGGTCTAGGCCTATCTGTTTTTTGTTTGTTTGTTTGTTTGTTTAATCTAGATACTTTCCTGAAGTCCCTACCTTTGGACTTAATAGCAGATGAAGTATTACTAGTTTCCCCACCCAATCTCTTTGAAGGATTTATGAGCAATTGTATTAGCCTCAGGGATCTCCTTCATGGACTTGTTCTCAGCTCTGGTGTTTGACAGGACAAACCTCCTAAACACCAGAACTTAAGTCTTTCCTACCTAAACTGGTTGTTGAGTCCTATCTCTTTGATTTCAAAGAGGGAATCTTGGAGTTCCTGATACTTGCCCCTGACCCGAACAAATTTTGCTCTGACCATTGACTACAGGAGGGGTCCTATAGACTAGTATTTGCTATCTGACTGAGTTCACAAAGTCCTTAAAAATCTTATGAAACTTATGGACAGTTGCCCCAGAAAAATTTTTCATAACAATCCTAGCTTATTTACAGATCCCTAGATGCTCATCGGTGAGCCCCAGGTTAAGAATCACTGCTTTAAACTGTCACAGGAGCTTTTTGGTACTCTGGAGCTAGACTCAAAGATTACAGGAAAGTGGTATATTCCAAAAGTTCTTTTGGGAAAAGGTAATTTCCACTCTAAGCAAATTTGTGTAATTTATCTCCTAGTTTGACATCGTCCAGAAACTCAAGTTGTATTGAAACTGGCAGGAGGTAATATTTTAATACAAAACTGTAAGTGGAAAATAATATAGCAGTTTTATTTATGTTGCTAAGATTAAGGTCAGAGTATTTTCTTTTGGAATTGTGCATCTCCTGGGTTGGCCAGAATATTAAAGTTCGTCTTATCCAACAACATTTCTGATGCTTGAGTCCCCTCTATGTTGATCAGTTTTCTTTTTGCTTCTGAGTTATCGCTCACATTTTTAATGTGTGAGGAAGGAACAATGATTTTTAAATCAATTAGTCTGAGAATTTAAATATACTTTCTTTTTACATAAGGATAGTTTAGTCTATTGTGACCTCAGGTATTTTTCTCAAAATTGTAAAGAATAAAGCAAATGGATTCATGCAGGAAAAGAATATCACAGAATCCTTTTTTTTTTTTTCTGACCTGTTTCTATCTAGATTCTAATGTTTGGCTTCTGCAGGTGTTGACATGCATTATTATTTTTTTATGATGAGAGATGGTATCGCTTTTTGAATGAGAAAAAGAAGATCATTGGAGCAGATAAAGAAAAATTGAGTCACTTATTTACAAAATGCTTTTCTCTCTGTGACATTCACTACCTAAATTAATAGCATATTTTAGAAATCAGCCTTTTATACGATGGATATTCTAACTCAACAACTTGGATAGAAATGTAATGAAGAGAACAAAGTATTTCTGAATGAATGTCAGTTCCAGGAATTCTAGTTATACTTTCCATCTGTTTTCATCAAACCCCTGGATTCCAAATGTCTTTACCCTTTCACAAATTCTTCCTCCTTCTTTTACTTTCATGCTGAAGTGTGTGAAAACCTTTGTTTTATGTATGAGAAAGGACTGAAAAGTAATGAGACCAACTTCATCAACAAGATAAATGCTAATGAACAGTGACCTTCAAAGTAGACAACTTGGGAACATGCACAATTATCCTAGATGTCCTTGCTAAAAGTAGTTTAAAATTTTATTTCAGAGCTACTTTATGAGCCACATATGCCATTCTACTGGCCAGTGGGGCTAGATCTGTGGTTATCAACCTTGTTTCACACTGGGATCACCTATGAAGCTTTAAAAATATGGAGTCCGGACCTACCTGTAGACATTCAGTTTAATTGGTATGGAGTGTGGCTGGGCATAAGGTTTTTTGGACTTACCCAGTTGGTTCTAATGTGCAGACAGGATTGAGAACCATTGGGTTAAAGATTGAACTAGGTTGTAAAGGTACCTAATACCTTATCTGCCACCTTAAGAATACTTTAAAACCAAATTTCACAGCTTAAAGATATTCAAAGTGAAGTAATAGAGTAGCCTGTCAGGTAATTTACCATGGCTCTCTAAGTCGCCATGATTTCTCCAGTCCAATGGTAATTCAGCACTATGTTTTATAAGTGTGTTGCCCAGAAAGCCATTGAATCATCTTTCATAAAGGAAATCTAAAAAGGAGCATACTCACAAGCAGGGCAGTCTTATTAATTTGACTTTCAGTTGAGTAGGTTTCGATTTATATTTAGTTTGTTAAAGAGGATTGTCTTTGTTCTATACTCTTTTGTATAAGTGGGTACTGAATTAATTTTTTTTTAAACCATATAACACAATAAAGAAATTTGTTTACTTTTTTCAGCAAAGGGAGAGAAACAGCTGGAAATACTCTTTTTATCCCATGGTCTTAGCTTATGTGGATTTGAGATTTTGTTCAAACTTCATGGAACTTGCTCTTTCTACCAACAATTTCACCATAATACTGATTTCTTATTAACTATATCTTACAAAATGAGATACTATCTAATACTTCCAAAGTTCCAAATGATTTTACAGAAATACTTGATGTGGCAGAAACATTTTTAGCTCTCCTTCAAATTAATGAGGTTTGACTTTTACTATGTGGATAAACATATTTATTTGATCAATATATTTGATGGAATTAGATTTAGGAGCAGAACACATTCACTTAGTGATGATAAAACAGAAAATGAAAGCACAATAACTTACAGATAAGATGAATGATAAAAATGTAGTTACAGAAAGAACAGGAGGAAAGTTGAAATTATGGCCTATGTGTTTTCCATGGAAAGAGAAACTTTTGAGTAACAAAGAAGCAAACAAAACTCTTCAGTGTGGAAAAGCTCCATATCTATTGATGGTCAACCAAAGAGAGTTCTCAAGTCCACTAATGAGGCTATTACCTTTATGTTCTGGATAATGCTGCAGACCTTGTTCTCTATTAATGCAAATCCAAACATTAAAGGGGTGTTACTGAATTTCATGATAGCTGTTTAGAACTACCTATGAGGAACTGATACAATCCCAATTAATAAGCAAGGCTGGGGGGATCTGAAAGAAAATACTTAAATGCAGGCATCTGCCTATTCCCACAAAACCTAGGTTTTTCAAAAATTGCATGGAATTCTACTGCCCATGTAAAATTTCAGAAATGATTCTTATATGAGATGAGGAACTTTTTCTTATTTACTGGGGTGGTAAAGACCTTTAAAAAAATTCAGATGTGTTTCATGCATGTACTTCATAGACTAATGTTTTGTCCCCTTTCATTCTTTAAAAATACCATAATAACCACAGTTTATTGAGCTTATGCTAGATGCCAGGTACAGTGCTCTGTTACATTGAAATATAAAATTGCTGCATTTGACCATTGTTGATCTACGTAAACAGCAATTGCATATAGTTCAACCTAATACATTATTTCAGTTTATTCTTAAAACTACACTATGAGGTGGTTACTATAATCTTCATTTCATAGATGAGGAAGCTAAGGTTCAGAGAACTCATTTATCTTGAGTCCAGAACAAGATAATGGCAGAGGGATGATTCAAACCCCAAATGACCCAACTCCAAAGTAAGTTTCTAGTACAGTAGTATTATTTCTGGCATTTTCCAATTTATTTAAATGATGTAAGCAGAAGGCACATCTATGATAAAGGTTCAACTTTCCATTGTGCAAGAATAGAGCTGTATTGATGGATATAAGTTATTTTAGTTACACTAAATTGGAAGTTACAAATTAAGAAGGCATGACAAAATACAAAAGTATGAATGCCAAAGACAAATGCAAATTTTACCCTAGCTGGCATAGATCTAAATGTTATCTTATGTGGTTGCTAAAAATTAACAACTATACATACTTAACCATGTGGGTGTGAAACCATGCAGTAATTTACTCTGTGACTTTGAGCAATTAAGTTTCCAGTCAGAGCTTTAGCTTACCCATATGTAGGATGAAGAGTTAGGCTTAACTCATCTTTAAGATAATTTCCACATGGAGTAGTCTGTGATTGGGATGCTATATATTTTAGCACTTAGATTCTTTCATATAGTATTCATTCAATATGTCCTATGGAATAAATGGATTTTTAAAAATCAGCAAAATAAAAGGCAGACATTTTAGTTTTTGCCTGTTCATTCAAACATATTTGAACATCTATGTACTCACCATCTTGCCTCCTTGCCTAGGGCTGGTTAGGGGGAGGGGGGCTAGAGGTCGGGGGAGGGGAATGGAGGTGTTCAGGGTCAGTAGGGAGACAATGAAGAGGTATCATGCCAGGAGTGAAAAGAGCAGGTGTGCATACTAGAATATACAGAATATAGAATATAGGAGGATGATATGGCCATGCCCTGAGATAGGAAACATTGAAGGAGAGATTGAGTTGATGAGAAGTGTTCAGTTTGGGATATGTTAGGTATATCTTACTGTCTGTGAGACATTCAAAGTCAAGATGTCCTATTGGACTTTGAGGACTGGAGCTCGGAAGGGAGAAGGTGGCTGGAGATCCATGCTGGGGAGTGTTTGTTTATTCGTAAATAAATGTTATTTCTTTATTTGTTCTGTGTGTGGTTTAGCTACACATTAGGAGCTGTTTATAGAAGACAGACACAATGAATACACTGAGAAGCAATGTCAAGAAAAGGGAGGGAAAGGGATTTCAAGAAAAGATGCTGAGAATCTAGTAAGGACTTTCCAAAGCCGTACTGTGGGAAGAAAGCTGAGATTGGAAGCTGGGGTACACAGTTATGAAATGGATCATAGGAATATGAATTGGGTTTCAGGAAAGTTCTGTGAGGTCTTCCAAATCCCTTCTTCCTCATTTAATGCAATCTCTGTTTGGTTACCTATACATATACAGTAGCCTTTGCCACTTAAAGGTCCTACTTAATCTCAGACATCACTGTAGCAGCTGATAGGAAGGGTACTTGGAGACTGAGCAAAAAAATGGCAGACCACCCTTCAGAAAATCAAGTAACTGGTAATGAGGGACACTGAGGAGATGGTTTGAAGAAGGAAAGGCATATATTATCACTGCTAATATAAGTAAACCTTTAGTGTTTCCTTCTAGATAATGGATTGAGAAGTGAGAGTCTAGAAGGACAAAAATCAATAAGCCCTTTTCTCTCGTTCAATCCTGTGTGTCACATGGCTGCATTCAAATTTCTGTTTAGATCACTCTTTGTGGAAAGTTCATTGTCTCTTAAGTCCATTAGACTTAAGGAGTGAGGAGTGAGCTATAGATTGGACAATCAAACTAGAGAAGTTGCTGCAGTAGAAGGATCATAAATGGTGAGTGCAGAGGGGGTGCCCAATCTTGGCTTTAATTAGTACTCAACATTAAGTTGATGGTAGAGGACTTTTATCATGTCATTTATCACGAACAGACACTAGAGAACCAGAAGTATATTAACCAAATTGGTTGTTTCCCTTGAAGTGTTTTATTATTTTGTCTATGGTTATTAGTTTGGAGCATTTATTTAGAGAGTTCTTGCTTCTGCCCATTCTCACAGAAGGTGATAAGGGCGTATCTATAGATTTAGACATGATTTTGAAGTTCTGACTTTTCTATTGGACTTACTGTTCCCCCTGGAAATATGTCAAAAGCATGAAGTCAATGAATCCCAGGCAGGAAATACTGTTATCCCTAATTGATAGAACAGAAACAAAAATAATGCCAGGCAAGGTGATACTTTATAGAAGATTTAATTTGCAGAGACAGTGTCAGGATAGCTGGAGCCACATATGAGCTTTAATAGAGCACAGAACAGAGACATAAGCAAATATCTCGTCTTTGCCAATATTCTGAGAAAAATCAGGCCAAGTATTTTTACACTCTGCCAGAGCGAAAACTATGTGGTGTCTGTGCTGTCATAGCCAATGTCTTTTCCTAGGCCTTGGTTGGAGAAAATGGAATTGTCGATGTGAAGGAATGAGGGCAGACACTAAGGAAAACCCCACAGAGGCAACGCAGCACATTGAGTAGTCAGAGAAGAGAAACCCAAGTGAAAGAAATTTTGTCTTCCTCTTAAACTCCTGAAAGAGTAACTATTACAGATACCAGAGGGAGAATAAAAATAATTAGATGATTTTATTTTAAAATACTATATCCTTTTGACCTCCATCTCTTCTACTGTTTTACCTGTGTTTCCTCTTGCAGGAGCAACTTGTCAATTCCTTTTACATATTGAGTCATGCAAACCCAATAACTCTGAAATGTTCATGTGTTGCAGTTGTCACTATGATTATGTCTGTTATTTTTGTTGTTATTATTGACCGTCTTTCCCAGATAGTAAATAAACATGAAAATTACTTTAGATACAGGTAAATGGATTTGGCTAAAACAACGTTCTGGCATTCAGATGAGAGCCCTACATGCTTATGATATTGGATGCACTCATTCATTCATTCATTCATTCATACAGAATTATTTATTGAGTTCCTCTATTTTCCTGGCTTTCTCAAGGTACTGAGAGATCGTGGTTATATAAATCCTGCTCTCAAAGCGCTAGCCATCTGTTCAGAATAATTTTGCTTCTCAGAGTCTATGTAAGTTCCATCAGACAATCTCAATCTTTCATATTATTCTCCTTTCTATCACAGTTGACCTTTCTTTTTGAAATGTGAGGACATTGGCGAGAGTTCACCTTGAAATTGCAAATGATAGATGTCAAATGCACTCTGACACCTAATTGTAAACAATATCAATATTCAGGGATTCATTTTGGGTTCTGACTTACCACCTTCTCTTTTAAAATAATAGTGAGGTTACATCAGGAAAAAACTTCTCTGTATCTCAGATTTGAAAACCCTCAAAGTCACATACTCTACCTCTGCCCGACCCAGTTATCAAGGCAGTTCTACTGTCCCCAAATTAGGGATGGAGAACAACAAAATATTTACAAGAATATTTCTTTAGGAAAAAGTATTCTAACTACTGTCTGAACTACAGTGGCACCCAGAAGTTTTCGTGAGGTTAATTCAAATTTGTAAAATACTGCCTCAGTCATCATTCGGAGTCTGGAATCTTTGGCTAAGAATTGCATTCAGGTGAGCTCGATGTTTGTGATTGTCCCTCTGGTAAACCTGAGTATTGCAATGATTTTTGTCCAAGCCACTTATATCAGCAGTGTCCAGTCATAAACCCAGGCTTGGCCATGTGGCCAGAGAAACCAGAAGTCGTGTGATTCAAGATGACCAGTGACGGACAGGGAAAGTGGGTCCTTTCCTGCTCCTTCATATTGACAGAGTTAAAATAGTTGGTCAAAATGTTCTCCCCATTAAAAATATTAACTTTTTGTGTTTTTATCCATTTTTCCCCTCCTCTTCTTGGCAAATCTTTAACTTCACTGTCCACAAATCTAGTTGGGAGCTGACATCATTAGCTGTCATTTTGATTCTAAACCAGGACATGGGTGCCCAACGGAAGATTCAATAATCAGAAAATACTTTCTGTGGAAAGCTATTTACATCTTTGTAGGGTCGATCCCTGTTAGAGACTAACCACTCCTTGGTATTTCATTGATGCCGTTTGGGTTAAATCCTCCATCTCACGTCCATCTAAGCTCCTGGGGCTATTTTGATGCTGCATTAAGAAACTAAATCAACCAATTTATCAATAGGCTACTCACACAGAGAACCGGAGCCAAGACTGCCACAAAAATTAGAATTTTCTTCGTTGGGTTCTATTTTTTCCTTACTTTGATAACAAGAGAGACCAATAATTCTTCGTCAGCTAAAGGATTTTCACGCCATGATCCTTGCCAAATGATGTAAACCAGCAAGTTTTTACAAATCTCATCCATACCCTGCCTCATACAGTTATTCTGTTTAACATGAAGCCAGCTTAATATGTAGTAGTATGCAGTTAGCTTCCTTTTGCCCTGTCAGCCTGGGAGACAAATCACCCCTTCCAATGAGCAAACATCTTTTCCTCGATCAACCTTGCAGTGTGACCTTGGCATGACTCCTCTCTCTTTGGAAGTAATGATACCCAGGTCCCATTAATCTTCCCAGTGATGTTGTCTGGCCTCATGTAATGGTTACCAACCCTTGAGTTGCTCTAAGGAAATGAAGCATTATGCAAATTTGCACTCATTCCACGGAGGTCAACCTTTTCAGTATTTCCCCCAAAAGAATAATGCTTCATTCATGCTAACTCCTGCTTTATGAATGGAGCCTCTTAGGAGCTGTGCTGCCCTTACTCGTTTGCTCTGTAGCCTATATGACCTTCCCTGAGAGAAGGACTCCTTTGCACTGTAATTATGATGACAGACCCGGTGTTGTAAGCTGGCGTCTTGCATCAGCGTAGGCATTTAGGGGTACTAATGGGATTAAGTATTTAGGATATTTGCTTGGCTCTCAGCTCTCTGAAGGGCAAGCCTGCACCCAGTTACAATAAAGAGAAGCAGTTTTCCTCACACTTCTCACTTCCACAACGGTTAAATTATTGTAAAGTGTTAAAGGGACGGTGGAAACTTCCTTTCTGGGCGGCTTTCATCTAGTTCTGCGGTGCCAGGATGAGCAAAATGAGTCTGTTCCAGAATATTGTTTTTCAACCTTTTATAATTAGTCAAAAATATTATAAAGCTATGCTCAGCTTTAAGAACAGTATCTGACAAGTAACAAGTCATTATTTGCACTTCAAAAAGCCTTCTTCGCTTGACTAAGGGGTTACAGAAAGTTTCTTGAATGCCATTGTGCATCTCTGCGTTTATTTACAATTGTCACATATTTGACAGAAAGGCTGATGGATAGAAAAATTGAAAGTGCAAGTGTTAGGAACCACTACTAACTGAGGACTAGAAAATATAACACATAAGTGTTAAAATGAAGTCAATGGAAGATTATACTCAATTTAAAAATACTGATGTGTATACAACTTTTGAGAAACTCAACTTCTATGTTACAGAGCCCGTATCAGGGTTAAATGTTTTGGCACTGCCAAGCCCTACTGCCAGCTGCCAGCTGCCAGCTTGGAATAAGGATTAAACATCTTTAGGAATTGCACAGACCAATCTCGTGGTATAGATTTGGGTAGAAGAAAAGACTTGAAAAGCGTAGATGGTTTTGAAACCCAGATTTCCACTTAACTAGCTGTCTAAACTGGGGCAAATTATTTCACCTCTAAGTTTCCTCATCTGTAATTTGGGACAGTAATAATAATAATAATAATAATACTTTTGGCTGCCATGATGATTAAATTGTCTAATTCCTTTAAAGTGCTTAGCATGGCGCCTGGAGATAGAAACTATTTAATAAGGACTATCAGATATTATTTTCATCATCATCATCACCTTCAGATCCATTGCCTTATCTTCACAGTACTTTCTAAGGCAATAAGGCAATAATTCTCAAACTTTAGCCAGCCGCAGAATCACCTAGAGGCTTTGCTAAACCACAGCTTGCTAGGCCCCACTCCAAGGGCTTTTTTTTTTTTCTTCCAGTTTTATTGAGATACAATTGACATTCAGTGCTGTATAACTTCTAGGTGTACAGAATAATGATGTGACTTACAAACATCATGAAATGATGACCACAGTAAGTTTAGTGAGCTTCCATCATCTCATATAGATACAAGATTAAAGACATAGAAAAAAAATTTTTTTCCCTTGTGATGAGAATTCCTTGGATTTACCACTCTCAAGTTTTCTGATTTAGAAAGTATGTGGTGAGGCCCATATATTATCATTTCTACAAGTTCCCAGGTGCAGCTGATGCTACTGGTCTGGGGACCACACTTGAGAGCCATTGTTGTCCTAAGGTATTCAGGGCAGGTTTTAATGTACTTCTTTTTATAAATGGGATAAATCAATATAAGTGGTGTATTGAACAGTCAAAACTCATGTCATATAATCTGAAAGCATCTTAATTTTGCTTCCCACTGTTGCTTTAGTATTTATTCACTGCTGAAAGATCTTCTCTTTGTCACAGATGAAAATCTAGCAGATGTAGACTTTCAGAACACTCTCGATGGGGCAGTTTGTCAAATATTAAGGCTTCTAAGCCAATGATTTGGGACTGATAAGAGAGTTACCTACATAGGAAAATTTTAAGTGGGCCCAGTCATCCATTCCAAATAAAAACATAAATAACAGAAGTTTGAAGGGTCTATGAAAAGGAATGGCTGAAGAAACTTTTCAGTTATGAAATATGTAATGCAGACCTGGTGTCACCCTTTCTCTGCCTTCTGTCTTGTAGAAAGAAGGAAAACATCTCTGAAAGAAGAGAGCTGAAATTGGGGGGGGGGGGGTAGTATCAGACACACTCTGTAAATAAGGGCAGTTACACAAATTGTTTCTGAAGCTAAAGTTCTTATACCTGGTGGTTGAGAGAAACTTCAAGGCCTTTTGCAGTTAGACCAATCTGAAATGACAGAATGGTAATACTCACCCAGTGTTTCACTATATGATAATAATCTAGGGCAATTAGAAAAGAAATTTTTACCCAAAGGCTGGAGATAAAACCAGGGTTAGAGAAAGCTTTGATTGATAATGCTTAAGAGGTAGAGGGAAAAGTACCTGCTCTGGCTTACAGTTGATTGAAATTCATCTGGAGTTCAGGCCTAAAACAAGTCTCTATCTTTCAAATTTTAGGGAATAAAATAAATATAATATAGGAAAAAATAACAATGTTAAGAACTGAAACTGGAAATCTAAATTTATGAAGGTAAAACAAAATGACTTAGAAATAAAAATCTCCAGGTATTTTCATGTAAAAGGTCAGAAATTAGAAGCAGGGGGAGGAACTAGGAAATGAAGTTTCATGTCCTTGGTCAACAAACACACTTTGAACAAACTTCTGCTTTCCTGTAAGTCTACATTTTATGTTGTATTAAAGTTATAGCACCTCAGTTAATGTTAAGCCCTGACACTAGACTATACAAAAATATACAAATATAAATATTAAAATATATAAAAATAATATAAGTGATCCCATAATCTGTTTGGCATAATACAATATTTTTCACTCATGTTTCTGCCTATTTAGATATTGGTGGGTGGCTTTCCATAGAGTTCTCCTCCAAGCAGTGACTCAAGACCACAGACCCTGCATATTTAGTAACTCCCCATTCGATAAGTCTTCCTCAGAACTCTGTGCTAGATCCTCTGCTTTCCATTAGCCAACAAGCCAAGAGAGAGAACACGAAGGATCACATGGGATGCTTCATGGCCAGGCCTGGACGTGGTATACATCATTCCTGTCCATATTGCATTGGCCACAACCCAGTCAGTTGCTACCACCTAATTTCAAAGGAGGCTGAGAAATATTCTTTCTGTAGAGTCACGTAAAGGAAATTAGATTGGTTAACATCTAGCTAGTCTCTGCCACAATATGAAATAGATATTTTACACATAAGGAAATCAGGGCTTAATGGACTTCAGGGAGCCAGGAGTTGGTGTTGGATCCAAGATGTGAAGCCAAGTGTATATGAGTTTTTTTAAAGTACGTATTTTCCAACACTGCCTTTTCAGCCAACAACTGAAAAATATTCTTACAATGTTCTAGGTCTTTCTGAATGTATATATGGCAAAGGGAGTGGGGTACAGCATATGATGAGGAGGATAGGGAACAGTCATTGATTTGAGATATACTGAAGTTTCTGTTACTAACCCTCTTGAATTGTGTGAAGAAAAGACTTAAGTTGGTGAAGGCGTGAGGAGGTTAGATTCATGGAAGCCTGTCCTCAATATTTATTGCTGCCTTAATCCACCCAGAAAACTGTCTGGAATAACAATTAGAGGACGTGTCTCTGGCTGCTTTGTTATACTTGCTATCTTCCTCCCAACAGTTGTTTGACAGTATTCGTTTTTATTGCTTTTCATTCTTCCTTCTGTTATTACACTGCCACTGGATGGATATTCAGCAATATTTAGCAAGTGCCAAAGCATCTCTGCTGGATGCAAATCAAGGTTGCCAAAGGCAGCCAAAGCACCACAGGCAGATATATAGCTTAATAACTACTACTCAGTATTGTGCCATATGTTTTTTCCAGAAGTCAGGTATTTGTCGCCAGTTCTCTTTTATCTGGGCTAGTATGACAGAGATGGGGAGTCTAGGAATTGGCAGACTGTGAGAGCCACATGATCAAATTTGTACCTTAGGCAAAGCAGGAAGGAGGCAGCATTCGTCCCCTGCCTTTCTCTTTCCTTTCCTTCATTCACTTCCAGCTCTGTTTTCTTCATCCAAAACCCCATCTTTTCACTTTCGAGTGCTGTTATTCCTCTTCAGATGACCTCTAATTAGTTCCTGATACCTTAGTATAAATTAGTTTAGTGCTTCTGTATCTTCTGGAAACATCTGTGTTTTAAAACTTGATCAGTCTCATTTCTTACAGTGCTATGGATCAGCAGTTCTGAAACTACTTTAAGTGTATACTAGGGATGAATAAATAAAGAAATGTATTGTAGATAATAAAATCTGGATTTCTCATTGTCGGTAAAATAAATTAGAAATAAGCAAACGGGGAATGCTAGAATGAACCCTGTGCTGCTGGATTGGAGATAGATAGATAGATAGATAGATAGATAGATAGATAGATAGATAGGTAGATAATGTATATCTAATTTCCTAGCTACATGCACTGAGAGGGCTTAGAAAGAGGGACATCACAGTAGCAATAGGTATACTGAACACATGTATCATGGTTTCTAAATACAACTCTCCAATGAAAAGGACCAGGGATCCTTGGAGAAATGGTTGATTCTACAGCTAGGTTAGGAAAAATACAAGATGATCCTTGTATCGGGAATTTAGAAGGTGCTCTTTAAAAAAAAATGGTTGTATGTTAAAAGGACACAGTAGTCAACCCAAAAGAGTGTCCAATAGCCAAAGTTGGACAATTGAAACAGAAAATAAATGATGATAATATTATATCCGAAGAATAAAACAAATATCCATGTGTCTATAATGATATAAATAAGTGGTTGGTCTGTACCCTGATTGTGGTGGTAGTTATACAAATCTATGCATATGATAAAATTTCATAGAACTACACACACATAAGAGAGACAGAGAGAGAGAATGTAACACCTAATGAAATCCAATAAATTTCATAGTTTAGTTAATAGTATATTTTGTATCAATGGCAATTTCCTGGTTTTGGTAATGCACTATGCTTATAGAAGATATTTTCTTTGAGGGAAGGGTATATGAAAACTCACTGTACTATTTTTGTAACTGCCTGTGAGTCTAAAATCATTTCAAATAACTGATTGTTTAAAAAATAATTGAATAAATAAATAGGGGCGAAGGACAAATCTCTCTTACAGAAGAATTCCAAGTAATAAATGTAGAAGTAATGATGGAAATAAGCACCATTAGAATAGTATAGTAATAATTGCGATAGGCAAAAGTTTAAGAAGAAATAAAATATTCACATAGCCTGAAACTATCTCCCCCCAAATATAAATTCATTACAAAGAAAAAATAGTAAATTCATAGTGGCAGACACCACCTTAACCAAGTGATCAAGGTTAACATTATGTACCTCTTGATATGATAAACTGAGAAGAGCACAGTGCTTCTATGGTGTACTTTTTAAAAACTCATAAACTCAGTCTAATCACAAGAAAACATCAGATAAACCTAAACTGAGGACTTGCCTGACCAACACTTTGTAAAATACCTGACCAATACTTTTCAAAATAGCAGGACCATTAAAAAAAAAGACTGTCACCGATTGTAGGAGGCTAAGGAGACGTCATGACTGAATGCAACGTGGGATCCTGGCTTGGATCTTGGAACAGAAAAAGGATATTAGTGGGGAAAGTGGTGAAATTTGACTAAAGTCTGTAGTTTAGTTAATAGTATTGCACCAATATTAATTTCTTAGTTTTGATAAAAATGTCATGGTTATGCAAGATGGAATCTAGGTGAAGGGTGTATGAGGATTCTGTGTACCGTTTTTGCAACTTTTCTGTAAGTGATGTATAAGAATATTTTAATGATATATACAAATGAACTGTACCCTATGATGGAAATGGCTTTTAACCTCTCCCTCACCAACTGCTTTTTTTGGGAGTGATAGTATGTCTAGAATCCTTGATCTAGGAAGGAGCAGAAGAAAATATCATTGAGTAAGAGGAATGTGAAATCTGTATGGGTTAGTTTCTAGTTCTGCAGAGAGAATCAGATTTTGTCAGGTTATATATTTTAAGAATGATTGTTTTCTCTATGACAAAGAAAATACATATTAATTAAAGAATACCAAAGAAAGCACAACTAACATTATAAGAATCACTCATAATCCTAGCCTCCAAAGATTATCACCAATAATCTTTTCTATGTGATATGTACACACACATATACATTAATGTGCACACACATAGACACATGCTATCATGACGGCCTAGCATTGGACTTGTCACATGGTGGTTGCTCAATAAACATTTAATGAATTTAAAAATGGGACTATACCTACTCATTTAAATCTTTACATTGTAGCACACCATGTAGCAGGGCCTTTGGTATAAGAAAGACTTAGATTTAAGGCCTGATTCCCTCTCTCCTTCCCTCCCTCTCTCTCTCCCTTCCTCCTTCCCTCCTTCTTCTTTCCTTCCTTCCTCTTTTCCACTGATTTTTCCTCCTTCCTTCCATCCCTCCTTTCTCCCTTTCTCCCTCCCTTCTTCCCCTGGTGCTATAGCCCTTGTGATATAATCAGAAAGGAAAAAAAGACATGGTCCCTGTCTTTCCTTACAGTCTATGGACAAAGTAATATAAATACACAAATAAAATGTAAAATTACAGTTTGCTAAACTCTGTGAAGGAGAGTCACAGTGAGTTGAAAGCCTATAACAGAGAAGTCAGGGATAATGTTTTTTGAGACAGTGATACTTGAACTGAGATACGAATCATGAATTAAATTAATCAGGTGGAGAGAGGAGGTAACAACACGTGTGAAGGCCCTAGTGTGGGTTGGTGGGTTTAGTAATCATTAAACTATTATGGCTGGAGTACAGAGTGATGAAGAGAAAGGGATATGATACTGGAGAGATAAATAGGGACCAGAATATGCAAGGTTTTGTTGGTCATGGTAAGGATATTTTATTTTTTCTTAATCTATCAAGAAATAGTAAGCCACCAAATAATTTTTGATAGTAGAACTATATGATTGAATTTACTTTTTTGAAAGGTTACCCTGGCTGCATAATGGAGAAATATTAGAGATAGGCAGAGCATAGACCACCTGAACTCACAGCCCAGCTCTGCTACTTACTAGTTGTGTGTACTTGAGCAAGCTCCTAAATCTCTCTGTGTCTCAGTTTCCTCATATGTAAAATGAGGATGATGATAATTTTTATTTCATAGGGTTGTTATGAAGAATAAATGAGTTCATATTTGTATAGCGTTTAGGAGAGTATGTGTCTCATGGCAAGTGCTATTTAGTTAAATAAAGAGAAACAGTAAGTGCAAGAAATCGGTTTGGAAGACATTCCTAGGAGAGAGATAGAGATTTGGTGATGCCCTGACATGGTAAGGTAGGGAAGAGATTGTTAAAAATGATAACTTCTAGATTTCTAGCTTATATGACTGGATAGATGGTGGTGTCGCTGACCAAAACAGGAAATAGAATGAAGGAACACTACATACTGCCTATGTGCTGCTGTACATTCAGTTTCCTCTTCCTCTTTTGTAAAATAAGAACAAAATATAATTTTTCTGAGCTCTTATTAATTCTCTCTATATAATCCTATCAGATGAAATTGATGACTGTTTTCTCTTTTCCAGTCCTTATATCTTTCATTTCTTTTTCTTGCCTTACTGTGCTGGCTGATGACTCTAGCAACATGTTGAATAGAAGCAGTTGTAGCAGGCACCCTTCTCTTGTTCATGATTTTCAGAAGGTATGCTTGTAAACTTTCACCATTAATTGTGAAATTTATTGTAAATTTTTGGTTGATACATTATCAGTATGTAGGAAAATCTTTCTGTTCCTCATCATAAGAAAAAAAAGAAAAAAATTTTTTGTAATTATGAATGATGATGGATGGTAACTAGACTTATTGTGGCAGTCATTTCACAATGTATACAAATATGGAATCATTATGTTGTTTACCTGAAACTAATATAATGTTATATGTCAGTTATACCTCAATTACAAAAAACAAGTCTTCCTGTTTAAGGGCTTAAACTAAGCTCTTTAATCATGAATGGGTTTTCGAATGCTATTTATTTCACCATTCATTGATATGATTATGTAAATTTTCTCTTTTCATCCATGAATTTATAAATTAATGAACTTTTTAATACAAAACCAACCTTGCCGTCGTGCAAATAACCTAAGTTGGTAGCAATCATCTTTACAAGTGTTTGAGTCTTGTGCCTTTTATGTGAAATGATTTTTAATTAATGATTTGATGTTTAAAATGACTTTGGGTTTATTTGAGTTTTCTGTTTCTTCCTGAATCAGTTTTGATACAGGAAATTCTTTAGCTTATTTAAATATTTAAGTTTATTGGCATAAAGATTTCCATAGAATTATCTTGGGAGATTTAAAAATTCATCACTGTATATATAGTTATGCCCCTTTTAATTCCTAAGAATATTTATTTGTGCCTTCTCTTTTGTTCAATCTTGACAGAAGTTTGTCAATTTCATTTAGCCTTCTTCTTAGAACCCACTTTTGACTTTATTGATTCTTTCTATTGTATCTTAATTTTTTATTTCATTATTTTCTGTGCTTATCCTTATTTTTTCCCTTCAATTGTTTTGAGTTTAACCCACTTTTATTTTTTTAATTTCTTAAACTGGATGATTTGTTCACAAATACTCAACATTTCTTCATATCTAAATTGAGGGATGTTTCTGTATAAATACCACTTTAGCTGTGTCTCACAAGCTTGGATATGTAATAAGATATTTTAATTTTCACTCCTTAATAGTTATTTTTAATTCCCATTTTAATTCCTTTTTTGAACTCTAAATTAATTTAGAAAAATGTTTTAGATTTCCAAATGGAGAGAATTTTTTTAAATTTAGTTTTTATATTGCCTTCTAGATTAACTGCTTAGGACAAAGAACATGGTCTGTTTAACATAGATTCTCTGAGTCAGTTGAGCCATACTTTTTGGCCAAGTAGAGTTGACTCTTGAACAAGGGAGAAGTTAGGAGCACCAACCCTGGAGCACAGTCAAAAATCTGCATAGTGTTATGTCTGCCTCAAAAACAGAAGAATTAATAAATGACTCACCCAAGGACATGAAGCTGAAACAGTTTGGATAGAATCAGGGCTCAAACCCTAGTTCTTTTGATCCCACATATTGTGATCTCTAATCGAACACAATTTTCCCCATAATTAGTTAATTTAAAGATCGGTAAAGTGAAAATAAAAGTACTAGATTTATTGAAAAAAATCTGCTTGTAAGTGGACCTCAGCAGTTCAAACTCATGTTGTTCAAGGGTCAACTATACATGGTCAAAGTTCATAGATATTCAGTGTGTACTTATAAAACAATTTGTCCCTAACAAATAGAGGATGTACATTTTGTACAAACATACATTGAACATTTAAAAAATATGTGTGTATACCCTGTGTCTCAAACAATAGACAGGATATTTTTTTACAAGCACACATTGAACACTTATGAAAAATGGCATGTACTTGGAGCGTGTGTGTGTGTGTCTATGAAATCTCCATCCATTAAATCACAACTGAGCTGTTTAAATTTGTTTTATTATTTTGGGGTCTTCTTAATATTCTAAATACTAAGAGAGGTGCAGAAAAGCCTCTCACTGTGATGATGGTTTTTTAAAATTTTTGTGATTTTGTCCATTCTGTTTTGCATATTTTTTGTATATATTCATTTTTATTGTAGCATAGTCAGTTTACAGTGTTGTGTCAATTTCTGGTGTACAGCACAATGTTTCAGTCATACATGAATATACATATATTCGTTTTCATATTCTTTTTCACTGTGAGTTACAAGATACTGAATATGGTTCCCTGTGCTATACAGTATTAACTTTTTATTTATGTATTTTATATATATTAGTTAGTATCTGCAAATCTTGAACTCCCAATTTACCCCTTCCCCCCCGGTAACTGTAAGTTTGTTTTCTATGTTGATTTGCATATTTTAAGGCTATGCCACTAGATACACACAAGTTTAGAATTGGTATATCTTCCTCCACAGTGTATCTTTAATCTCTTGACTCTCCTTATTCATAACTGGTTTTTACTTAAAGTGATTGATCTGATTAATACACCTATATTTGCTTTTTAAATTTATTTTCTTGATATAGATTTTTCTATCCTTTTACTCTTAACCTTTCTGCAGTCTTGTATCTTATTTGTGTCTCTTGTCAGCAGCATACAACTGAATTGCTATTGTCATCCAATCAAATTCTCTTATTTATTTATTGAAGCATAGTCAGTTTACAATGTTGTGTCAGTTTTTGGTGTACAGCATAATCGTTCAAATTCTCTTTTAACTGCAAAGTTCGGCCAATTTACATTTATTGTGATTACTGTTATATTTGTATGTATTTCTGACTTTCCTGTAGTTTTCTATTTACCCTGAATTTTCTATACGTCTTCTCTCTTCTTTCCCACTTCCTTTTGGATCCATTGAAGTTATTGTTTTAGTTCTCCACAGGTTTAATTTTGAAATTATATATTTCTAATCTTTTTTTGGTTGCCCTTAAAGTCTTAACACACATTCTTAACTTGACAGATTCTGAAGTTAATCAGTATCTTTAACCTCTTCTTGAAAATTATGAGGACTTCAGACCACTTTAAATTTGATCTCTCTGCCCTTCTTACATTTTATTTTTATCCAGAATTTTATTTCAGTTATTTTACCTTAGATTTCATCCCAAGTTAATCATTATTATTTTAAATATTTAGTCACTATTTCTTTTGCTATATCCACATATTTACTACTTCGTCTTCCATTCTCTTCTGTATCTCGGTGTTTGACTCTAGAGTCTTTTTCCTTCTTTCTATAATATATCTTTTAAAAGTTCCTTTAGTTAGGATCTGTTGGTAACAAACTTTCCCCATTTTGATTTTCTGAAAATGTGTCTTTTTAACCTTCACTCTCAATTGATAATTTCTAGATAGATAGTTATTTTCCCCATTCCTGTGGAGTTATTTTCTGGCTGTCATCTGCCTTCTTCCAGGACAACTGAGAATTCAACTTTTGTTCCATTGAAGAAAGTCTTTTTCTCTTTGCATAGTTTAAAAGTCTTTGTCTTTGGTGTTATACAGTCTTATATTTATCTTGCTTGAAAATTTTTATCTTCCAGAATCCAAAGATCCATATCTTTTCTCCATTCTGGAAAATTCTCAGCCATTCTCACTTTATGCCCCTCCCTCGCAACACACAAATTTCTGTACTTTTCTTCTACATTTCACTTATATGTATATTGGGTTTCTCAGTCTATCATCCATGTCTCTTCACCTCTCTTTCAATTTTCCATATCTCTGTGTTTCTCTCCTGCCCTCTCTGCTTCTCTATTCACTTGACTCCAGTGTGCTGTTTTGTCATTTCTTTACATCTTATTTTTAATGATTGTATGTCTTATTTCTTAAAGTTTTATTTGTCCCTTATTCAGATTTCTTGCTTTTTTTTTTTGAGTCTCTTGTTCTTGATCATATATATTCTTTATTTTCTTTAAAATTTAAGACACTTATCTTTACATTCTGTATTTTATAGTTTCAATATCTGATATATTTGAAGAGGCCTAATTCCTCCTTTGCTGTTTAGTTCTATTTCTTATTATTTTGATGATATCCTGCTTCCTTTGTGTGTCGAAATTTGGTTTATGTGTTACTGCTTGGCGTGCCTTTATAATGGGCATACCCTGAGGGCGGGTGGAAGATGTGTCTGTGTTGATGATTTGTGCTCACTCTCCCCATCATTCTCTAGTGCTACAATCCTAAGACCACTTGCTGTCAACTTCCTGGTTTGTGATTTTTCAATCCTATAATTTGCGAAAGGAGGACTTCTCAGGGAAGAGTTTTTTGTTTGTTTGCTCTTCCTAAATCAGAGCCAAAGCTAAGATGGACACACTTTTAATAGAGTCCCTTTGCCAGCGGGTAGATTATTTTCTAAACTGCTCTTTTATTGAAGAAACAGCCCTTAAAAGATCCCAACTTAATGCCAGGATTTCATATCCAATTTCTATTTCACCAAGGCCGAAGCCTTGTCTCCAGTTCTCACAGAGGCTAAAACGCAAGCTTTTTAGTTGCAGACGTCTTCAAATATTTCCAAGGCATCCATAGAGCCTTTGGCAGCTTATCATTAAGGTTTTCAGCTTTCTCTTTTTGACTTTGTAGATTCTTTATACTTTCTTGTGAGATCAGCAACACATCTAAAAAAAATGTTTATTATATTCCTCAAGCATTTCTCAATCTTTTGCTTACAGAAGCTTTTAAGATATCAAGACTGCCATATTACTTTAATTGGAAATCTATAATGGTTCTTTATATTTCTACTAGTTAATGCTATGTCTATGTAGTATAACTTGACTGAATATAGTACTTGCAATATTTATCTATTATAATTATCTGTGGTTCATTTATGTCCAGAAGTCAATCTAGGACTTTTGTACCTCCTATTCTTCCATAGCCCAGTCTTCACTTTTTTTCTTTTGACTTGATTACTTATGTACTTTTATTTTTATTCATTTCTTTTATGGAAGTGTAGTCAGTTTACAATGTGTCAGTTTCTGGCGTACAGCACAATGCTTCAGTCATATAGGAACAGTCTTCATTTTTTATGTAGAGTCATATTCAACTAACATTCACTGAATGCCTACTACATGTCGGGCTCTTTTACATATGCGCTCACAGTTAGGACTTTTCGAGACCTTGTGAAAGAGGCATTGCTAACCTCAGTGTGGACTCCCTCTAGTTACAAGAAGGCCATCACTGACTTTAAATAAATTGAGCAGAAAGTGAAGACTCAGAGAAGTTAAGACTCTTTCCTACAGTCACCAAATGTGCCCAGGATCACACATACAACAGATGAAACTATTAAATACAGCATTTTGCTCTATGCATTCCCACTCAGAAATAAAAGAATGATAATGCCTGTATGTCAATTAAATTGACACTGACTAATGGCACTTTTCTTTCTTCAATAAGGTGTGAAAATCTTAACATTAATGACCTAACTATGGAATAGAAATGTTGACTAGCTGAAAAGAAAGATAGCTGACAGCCAGAAAATGGCAAAGAAACCCTCGCATTCCCATAAGGCTCACATACAGACATGCAACTGAGTACATTTGAAACTCCTTTATAGAGATTTTATGCTTTACAGATGCTGAAAGGACATACTAAATCTAAGCTTTCAAGACACATTTTACCCCAAAATTCTAAGAAAAAAAGTATTTTAAAGTTTTTATGGCAATTCTTTCTGTTAGAAAGCAGGTTTATCTGGTTGATTTTTCAGTGTTGTTAACTTTATTATTAGTTTACTAAGACATATTTTACATGACTTAGGACATGTAACTACTACCAGATTTTTGGTCTGTGTCTCTTAGAAGCTGAAATGTGATTAATTATGAACACAGTCATTTAATAAAAGAGGCAATATTACCAATTTTCTTTTTTAGAAAAAGAGCTACACTGCTGTTATTTGTTTAATGGAACAGACTGTGAGTATGTTTTCAGTTATTTGACAAACTGTATTTTCAGGAACATGGGATAATGATATAGACATCAAAATGTCATTTAGAGCTGTAATCTCTTTCAGTATTATCTGCTTTCCGAACATGATAAAATGCAAGAATTGTATATGCATCAAGTTCCCTTTTCAACAAACAATTTGAAATCTACCCCTCCAGTATCTTTTTTTTTTTAACTTCAACTCTTTGAGAAAATGCGGATGCACATATGGTTTTATAGAGTGCCTGCAGTAATTCTGTGACCCCCCCCCCAAGGGATCTCCTGCTCATAGTTTAGGACCATTGCCATACTAGAGTTCATATATGTTTCATCTACTGTATCTGAGTATGCTCAGTGTTGCCAGCAGAAGACTGTATAGTCATTTGGCAGTCTGGGTCATGAATCATTAAGTAGAAAGAAAAATAATAATAGCTGACATTGATTCAGTGCTTGTTATGGACTAGATATTTCGCATGCATTAACTCATTTAACCCTCACAACAATGCTATGAGGTAAGTTCCCTTAGTAGCATCTTCACCTTTTTTCCAATAGGGAATCTGAGGTACAAAGAAATTAAGTAATTGTCACATAGCTAATAAGTGGAAAATGTTGAGATTGGAACTGGCAATATAGCCCACATCTTCTTCACTGTGCAATTCTGCCTCTGAGAAGGATGGGTGGTCAGATGCCAGATGACAGGGAAAAGATAAAGATGTGTTCTAGTTGCATTTAAGCCACTTCAAACCCGTTTTGAAGGGAGGCGATACGGAAGAGTCCAGGAGCCCCAGGTAGTATCTGAGACATCTGCAAAGCTGTATTAGGAACTAAAGGTGAAGAAGCCATGCAAGGCAACATGTAGAAGTCTGTGATTGTAGCAATCCAAAAAGATTGTTAATTGTAGCAAATCCAAAGAGATTATTAACAATTGTTAATTGTTGCTTCAACATTTACTGGAATGCTTCTGATGCCTTCAGAAATCAAGTGCTGACTATATGCCTGACTCTTTACATACTTAATTAATCCTCACAACTGCCGTAGGAGGCTGATACTATTTTGACCTATTTTACAGTTGACAAATCTGAGATGATAAAGAGTAACTAATTTACGCAAGATTAAACAGCTAAGGAAGTTACATAACTGGGTTGTCAGCCTACTTTTTTTAGACTTCAAAACCTATGTACTACCATACTGTACTGCTTTTTTAGGTCGAAACGTTTAAGATCTCCCTCCTTAGTGCTTTTGTATTTGAAGGACCCTCACTAGTTTTTGACCAGGTTCGCTCTCTTTCAGTAGCCTCTTAAGGAATATCTTCTTAACAAGATGGGGAAAATCCTAAGGAATGTTAACCTTCTAGGGACTTGGATGGGAAGGCCTCAGGCCTAACCATTGTTATTCCAAAGTGGGTAAGAAGGATCTGGTCCCCAGGAGCAGGAGCCCTTATACCTTGAGTATCTGGTCTTTTATTGCGCCTGAGTAGATCATGTCCCCCAGATTATCCTGATTTTCTTTACTATCTCATTAACCAAAAACGCATTCCGAACATAGGCACATGTCTATGTTTAGCCTATACTACCTTTCTAAGTCATTATTTCCAAAAGCGTACTTACTCCCTGTTGTGTGATAACAGTAATAACTCACTGAGCTGGCAACGCTGGGGGAAAGTCTGTTCTTGATCTGCTGAAAACAAACGCCTTCCTATCTATCTTCATTCTAGTGAGCTCTGGGTTTGTTTCTGTTTTCAAACTCCAAATTTTATAAAACGCTAATATCTGATTTCAAAGAAGTCAAGTAAAGGTCCAGTAGTGTTTTAAAATGCAGAGAACCTTTGTATAGAGCCATTATTCTTCATCCTGATCTGACTATAATCAGGCTCTTAATCAAAAGGCCTGGCGTTTTTAAATGCCTGTGCTCCATCTGCTCATAATATGGGCAGTAAAATAGACTTTTGATGCTTGTTACTCTAGGTTGCCTTGTGCACCAGTAAATATGAGCTTAATGAAATATACAACCAAGTTTTTGAATCAAATCCAAACTGTTAATAATTTGCCAGACTAGCATTATGCCCATTAAGGAAATTAGAAAATTCAGTCTGTACTTTGACTCGGAAATCAACATTGCAAAGCCATTCTCTAATTTCCTGTTATTTAGTTTTAACCATTCAGCAGTTGAAGGGTGGGATCAGATGACCTTCTTCGTGGTGAGGTGAAAGATTAGGTTAAATAGTGAATACTTGATGGGAAAAATCCATTACCCTCCCCTATTCCCTTCCCTTCAGTGAAGTTTAGGGATCTTATAGTCCTGGGTTTGTGCATTAGTTCCACAGGATGATGAAATAAAGAGACCATCCTTTCTCAAGTTGGTAACAATCAGGCATGTTGATAATCTGTTGAAACTTTTCAAAGCAGAGGCAGTAAAAGTGAATGTAGTGGTGTAAGCAGAGAAGGAGAGGGTTCTTTGTGTCCCCTCCCTGTGCACTGCAACTAAAGACTGAACCTGGGCACACCTCTCTGAGAGGCAAAACGGTCTACTCGTGAAGAGCACATGCTGTAGCGTTAAGTGATCAAATCACAGCTCCGTCACTCCCCAGGTTTGCTCTCTGTGGCAAGTTATGGAACCCCTTCCAAGTCATAGTTTCATAATCTGTAAAATGGAAAGATAATAAGACCTATATCACACGATTGTTTTGAGGATTAAGTAAGATAACCCAAGCGAGGAGGGTGGAGCTCAGTGACATTGTGCATGCTTAGCGGGCACAAGGTCCTAGGTTCCATCCCTAGTACCTCCAGTAAATAAATTAAATTAAATTAATCCCCCCACCAAAAAATAAGATAACCCATGTAAAATATCACAATGTCTGACATATTGTATGTGAATAATAAATAGTAATTACTATTATAAATGTTAACTACTATTATCATTGAAGAAGGAAGAGAAAGAGAAAGGGGTATTAAGCCAAGGACATCGTTTCCCTGCCCTTTCATTTCCGTATTTCCCCCCATGAAAGAGAGGAACAGAGGTACCCATCTCACAGAACAGCATGGCAGAAGCATTGTTGAATGTTGAAAGTAGGTATTCTTTTTTTTTTTTAATTGAAGTATAGTCAGTTTACAACATTGTATACATTTTTGGTGTACAGCATCTTGTTTCAGTCATGCATATACATATTTTTCCTTTTCATATTTTTTCCATTATAGGTTACTACAAGATACTGAATATTGTTGCCTGAAATTAGGCATTCTTGACAATGTGTGGCCACGCACCAAGGTACCAAGGCCACGTGTAAAATAAGAGTGCAGACCCTGGCACACATGAACTTGCAGTCACACATGCAGTCAGTCCTCTTTCTAAAGTATAAACCTGACTCCTACTTGAAACCATATAATGGATTCTCATTACCCTTAGGATAGAGGTGAGACCGTTTCCTGAGGCTCATAGATGATCTGTCGTTTGTCTGCCTCTTCAGCCACATATTGTTCTTGTCTTTCCTCTCTGTGCTCCAGCTGCCTTAAAGTTATTTCATTTCTTTGAAGTAACCTATGTACACGTTGCTGCCTCTTTAACTACTCTCTCCCTAGCCTTGGCCAAACTACTCATTACTTATGGTTCAAGCTCAGCTTAAATGACTTCTTCAGGATATGCTTCCTTGACCTCCTAGACTAAGGTATCACACTCAGAGATATGCCACAGCACAGTAATGTACACCTCTAGGTTTTTGAAGCATATACCAAGACTTGTTATTTGGGAGAACAGTGTTCTCTCAAAATTCATATGTTGAAGCCCTAACCTTCCATGTAACTGAAGAGAAGTCCATCAAGAAGGTAACTAAGGTTAAATAAGGTCATAAGGGTAGGTGGGGACTAGTATCCTTAGAAGAAGAAGAGACACAAGAGGACTCTCTCCCTCCCCCTCCCTCCCTCCCTCGGGCCCTCTCTCTTCCTCTTGTGCACAGAAGAGGAAAGGCCACAGGAGGGCACAACAAGAAAGCAACCATCTGTAAGCTAAGGAGAGAGGCCTCACCAGAAACCTGTCCTTCTGGCATCTTGATCTTGGACTTCTGGTCTCCAGAACTGTGAGAAGTAAGTTTCTGTTGTTTAAGCCACCCAGTCTGTGGTACAGGCATACCTCGGAGATATCTCAGGTTCTAGACCACTGAAATAAAGCAAACATGGCAATAAAGTGAGTCACACACATTTTTTGGTTTCCCTGTCCATATCAAAGTTATGTTTCCACTTTACTGTAGTCTATTAAGTGTGTAATAACATTATGTCTAAAAAATAATGTACATACTTTAATTAAAACATACTTTATTGCTAAAAAAAAATACTAACCATCATCTGACAATGCAGGGTTGCCACAAACCTTCAATTTGTAAAAAGCCGCAACATCTGTGAAGCACAATAAAACAAGCTTTGCCTACAGGTATTTTATTCTGGCAGCCCAAGCTGACTCATACAAAATTATAGTATTGCAACTGTTTAATTATTTAATGTCTGGTTTTTCTGATTGCTTTAGGTTTCTTATGAGCCAGGGCCAGTGTCTCCTTTGTTACTCTGTATCCCTCCAGGGCCCATCAGAGCACTTGGCACATAGTAGGTTTTCAATAAAAAATTATTCAATAATTGGCACATAGATTTTCAGTTAAAATTATTCAATAAATGAGATGCTGATTCTCCTTTTTTTCCTTCAAAAACCAGAGTCATTAGAGAACACATCTCTCTTGTTCATTGCTCTATGCCAAGCAGACCTAACAAAGGACGATTCATCCACTTGCACATTTATCAAATACGTGTTAAGAGCAAAATGCAAAACTGTGATGACCAGAAAAGAAAACTAGAGAATCAGTTCCTTTGCTTCTTTTCTGACACAAAACCCAAACAAAGGACACAAACAAAAAGACATTTTCATATTTTCATAATTCTTTTACATGATGATCACGTAAGTTCCCAGAGGTTAAATACTGTGGAAATGTTATATTCCAAAATTGCCAGCATTAATGTTAATTTTGAAAAGGCTTTTAATATGGGTGAATGATATTTACTTACAGATATTTCTAACAGGCTAGGATTTAGATTTAAATTTAGATAGTTTGGCTAGAAAATCAGCTTCTAATTATTTGATGTCTTCTCATCTCTTACTCCTAATTTGCACAAATAATATCATGTCTTTCCTGGAAATAGTGTGTGGGTCCTTGGTAATGATGCCCTTCCCCCCTATCCTTCTCGTACTAGCTCTTGCCACCATCAAGAGGAAAATAAATAAATCACCTTATTAAGAGTAATGATTATCTTCAACGGCTTCCCGGCTCTGTTGGTAATGAGGAGATGCTCTCTGTAGCAGAGAATAAAATGCAACCTGTGAATTTGTGACTACCTACTGCATTTTACATGATTTAGTGATGCATGCAATAAGCATTTTCACTATGGCGTCTTCCAAAACTCCCTGTATATATGTTTTTTAGATTTAAAAACAAATCTACTTTTGGACAATTTCAATTTCAGCACGCTCAAATCTTTTCATACCATTTATCAGGAACAATGGAATGTTTGCACCATCACTTTTCCTTGATGATTTTGGATCCTTTTTGTCTTTTCTTGTAATGCAGATTTGGAAGATAAGGAGCATCCAAAGGCCAAATGTCTACTCAAAGTGGCTAGACCTCTATTAATGATGATGATGCATTCCAGTGATAGATTTTGTTGTCAGAGACTTTCCTAACAGTGGTAACAATATTTAAGAGACCTAGGATACACCATTTTAGCCCCATGTTGCCTTGGTAGTACTGCTTCCTATTTCTTGGAACTCACTGACCCACCCCAGGGACTTCTGTCTCTTGAAATAATTTGCTAATCGCTATGAACACACAATTACGATTCCTTTCATTCTGGGCCCAGGTACATGGTCCTCTATTCTGCTGGGTTCAGGTCTTGTACTTCACAGGAGCTTACTCCTTCCTCATAAATTATTATCACCTCTGAACTCTTTGCTGGAGAGATTGAAATTTATCTCTGTCCATCTGAGCCACAGTGAATTTTTTTAATAATGAAATTTGGCCTCTGAAGATTTGTTAGATGAAGTATCATCGTATATGGCTAGAATCTTTAAACTTGGAAAACGTTAGCAGACATTGTCTTTTCTTTGAAAAATATTCCATTAGAAACATTCTGTTTCTTGATTTTTCCATGGTCTAGTACAAGGAGCAGCAGGTTCAAAATGGCAGATCACAGGGTATTTCATATTCCTTTCATTTCTCAATCTACAGGAAAAAAAAGAGGAACATAAAAGCCAGAGAGTTCCTGTTTTCTGACATCGGGAAGGGCACTTCTTATCAGTTATTTTGAGGGCCAAGCCAGTCTGTCTTGGGTGATAATCCCATACCATTACTACTCTGATGGGTTGTATGTGGTGATAGTATTGGAGATGGCACCATAATCTAAGACCCTTGTGTAACAGGATTTTTCAGTTGAAGACATAATTATTCAGTGCATCTTCTGCTACTTGTAAAATGTCACAAAGGTAAAACTATAGGGTAACAATGTGAGGGAAGAAATGGGGGCATGCATATGGGTTCTGGAGTCAGGCAGAACTGAGATTGAATCCTAATTCCTCCTCTTACTAGTTGTGTGACCTTCAACAAAATACTTAGTTTCTCTGAACCTTAGTTTCCTTAAGGGTTATTTGCTTTTCCTCCATTTCCAAAGTCTGTGGTCCAATGAAGGTCCTTTATATTCCTGTCTTCAAGCCCTGTCTCGATTACTTTTCATGGAGGTGCAGTGAGTTTCCTAACTGCTTTGTGTGGAAGAGGAGCAGGGTGTGTATAACATGACTTAATCCTCTTTTCCTTTCTCTTGAGAGACAGGCTGGCTACAAGGAACACATATTCTGCTCTGCTCCTCCATGCTGTAGGGGGGTCCACGTGGTAAGAAAAGCCTGCAGTGATCCAGTGATGCCCAGGACTGGTTGCACTTCTCATAATGCCCAGTTTATGTGTTTGAGTCTGTCCAATTCTCCTGTTCAGTATTACGAAGCTTATTTGTCCATATATGTAAGCCATACTCTCTAATTGATTTCTGATTGTTTTATTAGTAAAGGTAAAATGTTGTTCTCCTATGCTGATCTCTGTAATCTCAGTTAGATCAGAACTAAGGCATGGAAAAGAGATGCTGTTTCCTGGGTGGCTTCATTTTCCCCAACAGGTTGTCATGAGATTTAGATTAGATAGTGTAAGTAAAATGCTAGTAAAGTGTCCTGCACATAGTAGGTGACCAGTAAATGCTCCCTCTTGATCATTTAGGTAATTATAGGTATGCAGTATTCTTTCATGTAACTTAATGTGACTGTTGCAACATTCCCTTGGATCAAGCATCACTGAAATGGAATGTATCATTCTATTAATTCAGGTTGATTTGAGTCCATAAATGTTTTGAGAAAACCATAGGACACATTTGAGGGAAAAGTAGGATATGTTGTTACAAGGACTTCATCTTTATACCTGCATGCCTTAAAGATTATAACCTTTTTTCAACTGGAAAGAGTTGAATCATCTGGTCTAATTCCTCATTTTACAAAAGCAGAAAGTGAGGCTAAGGTAGTTTAAGAGATTTCCTTAAAGTTATACAGATACTAGCAGATAGGAATCATAATTCAGATCTTTCCATTGTATTATGCAGATAAGAAAGGGACCATAAATCAGCTATTAGAAAAGTTTAGTTTTACACTTCCTGGCACTGGTTGTCTTAGAACAAGTTTGAAAATACTGATCTCAATGACCACTCATTTCTGAAATAAGAACTACCACCCTTTCTGGATCAGGGGATCTATGGTGGTAAATATCATTTGAACACATCCTGGTAATGGTAATCAGCCATATTTTTATAGTCTTGGGATCTGAAGAGCCTGAGTGTTGACCCATGATCTCCCTTAATACGTAGGACATTCATAATTACTAAAAAGTCATATAGTGAGAATTATGCCTCTGAGTTTTCCACCGGGATCGCGGCCCAGCTTCCCTGCTGGCTTAGCTGACTTCAGCCTCGTGACCTTTAATCATGTATGTAAAAGCCTCAGGAAACCCCTACTCTGCTCAACTAAACTAATTCTCTAAAAAATGAAAACAAAACTAAAACTGAAAAAACAAAACAAAACACAAAACTAAAACTAAAAAAAACCAAAAAACAGAACGAAAACGAAAACTAAAAACAAAAGCAAAAAAACAAAAACAAAACTAAAACAAAAAAAAAAACTAAAAACAAAACTAAAAAAACAAAAACAAAACTCAAAAGAATAAAAACAACTCTCTACTCCTTATGTTTATCATCATCACTGGGCAAATGCACTTGTCACCCAAGGAGAGGATGATGAAGATTACCATTGCAAGCCAAAATCTAACATGGGTCAAGAGGCAAAGCGAAATGACATGAAAAGTGGTTAACCTGACATTTAAAAACTCTGATATTTTTGAAAACTGCTCTCCTGCCATTTATGTCTCAGCAGACAGAAGCACAGAGCCATCATTGTGCTTTTAAATACATATTTGAGAGAACATAGCTGCTTATTTATATTTAGTTTGTTTTTTCTTCAGATTGGAGACCAGAAATGTTTTTCTTTCCAAACTGATTATTTGCAGTACAAATGGATCTAAATCTGTAGGCATTAACACCCACCGCTCATTACAAATCACACCATCTCCCTGAGTGGGAGAAGACTATGTTAACACTGTATTCTTTGTTCATTATGGCTTAGTACCAGAAGCTGGTGGACTGTTGAGCTATGAAACTTGGCAAAATTTGCTGTATGTTAGAAACAAAATACCTAAATATTTAAACATTTCCAGACCGACAAGACTCTAGACATGGAGAAAAACTTATTCCTTATGAAGCCAAGTCAAGCCACAAGGTAGGTTAGCCTTATTCCTAGAGGAGAGCAGTAAGAAAAATCAAAATATTAAATGTCATGCTTATTACTTGTGTGTAATTGTTACATCCTGTCTTTAGCAGAAAGCAAAGCGATTGGATCCTATTTCAATGACCCGCGTGCTAACATCCAGTTTTATATTGTAAGGCTATTTCTACATCTAGGCAGATAGCCCAGAGCCATACTGCTTTGCTGAATTAGAAACAAAGAATTCTATATAAAAGATACATTCATAAGCCTCTGCTTTTAGTAAGGAATCTACACTTAGAGTCTCATAGAACCTTAAAGCTGAAAAGGATCTGAGAAAACATCTAGTCCACCCTGCTCGTTTTTCTACCTTAGGAAACTGAAGCCCAAATAGGGGAAGAGACTTGCCCATGGTTACATGGCTAGTCAGCGGCAGGACTGGGATTAAAAGCTAGGTCTTTTGATTCTTAGTCCTGGAGTCTTTTTCATTAAATATATGTTGCTTCTCTTCTACTTAGAAAGGAAATCCACCATGGTTGTTACAAACATAGACTTGAGGGTCAAAGTACATGAGTTCTGCCTGTTTGCTGATGTGTGATTTAGGGCAAATCACATAAACTTTGCTTTTAATTTTTCTCATTGTAAAATGGGGATGATAATAGTGCTTATTTCATAGGATTCTTGTTAGGATTAAATGCCTCAAATAATGTAAAGCACTTAGGGAGGTGCCAGGCACATAGTAAGCTGTCAAGAGTGATAATATTTTCTTACTACACTATTAAGGTAATTGATTTAATGAAGATAGCCTTTTTTGACAAGATATTTAAGAACAATACGTGATATTTGGGAAGAGCTGAGAAAGAAGCAGTCAATAGAAATGTCAACAGCACAGCTAAGAAAAGCAGCAGTGGATTAGCAGAAATCCATTATGTAAAGTCTAAAATCTTCATGGCTACCTCTGGTCTCTCAGGACATACCTGATGTCAGAAAAGGAACGTTACTGCTTCTGCACAGTTCTCATACTAATTATGCTGGTTAATATTTCTCATAAAGTCTGAAATAATGCATTTTTACTGCCACAGATCTATCCACATTGTGCATATGCCAATATCACTTGAAACTGAGAGACCTAGACCAGTGCTATTGGTCTCTGAGCTGTTACTGGTCCACAATGAGATGTGGAGCTTACACCAATGTATGAATCAACTGTGTCACTAAACACATATACACACAGACACAGGAAAAATATGTTCTATATAAAGGTATATATATATATATATATATATATATATAGACACACACACACACTTGCAATTGCAGCAAGACTTTCTTGATGTTGGAAGTAGTGCATTGATTCACATTCTGGCATAACATCTCTAGGTGGACTGGTGAAATGTTTGTAGATACCAGTCTGTTGATTAGCATTGGTCCCCAGACCACACTTTGACCAGCACTGACTTAGACCATGATCTTTAGTGTACTCTAGCAACAAACTCCTTCTTTAATTTTATTGGCTCCATCTAAAAGACGTGGCACTCACCTAGCCTTCCAGAACTGCACCTGTGGGTAAACAGTGTGTTGTAATATAGAAAAGCTGGTGACTTGCCTGACTGGTCCATTCCAATCTGATGTGTGGGACATCACTAATATAATTCACTGTTTCTGGAAAATTCCATTGGTTTACCTTCTCATCTAATAATGGCAGCATAGCTCTTCTACCAAAGGAATTTATAAAATTTTTACTTATGACTGTATTAAAATGCCAAATATTAATCACTAGCAATTGTCTTTCAGTATCTGGCCAATATTAAATGACACTTTAACATGAAATAGCAATAAATGGAAGTAAAATGGAGAGCATGTGACAAGGAGAAAAGAGATAGCTTTGTTTCTAATTCTGCATAGGTTTGTGTATCACCTAGTTTTATCTTCTGCCTTTTTGTCAAAGAACTGTGGTGATACTTTCTGTAATAATGAATTTTGAAATCACTGCTTCATAGGGATGTTTCAAACATCCAGAAGAAGACCTGTAGTTTTACCAGCACCCAATTAATTAAGATAATCTGCCCTTCTTCGCTTTCTGCTTTCTCTGGGAGGAGCACACATCTAGTTTTAAAACCCTGATTTTACAGACCTCCTCAGGAAGGGTCAAGATCCTAAGCCACCTATAGCTGCATAAGGAGTTTGGTTATAACTGCTTTTCCTTCGGTTCAGAAAATCTCCCTGCCTTTATGTCACATCTTTGCCTCCAACTTCCTTAGCTTTGTTTGAAACTGACCTGTCTCATTGTTAAACCAATAGAATTGGTTTTACCCCTCACACTACAAATAGCTTTGTGGACAGAAATCCATTCTAGCTCAGAGCGTTTCCAAGTCCAGCAGGAGGAAGCATTACTACCAACCTTCAGCACGTAGCCTTGTTCTTTCCAGACAACTAACAACACTCGCCAAAACCATTTATTTATCATTGCTTTACAAATATTTTGCCTTTTGTTAGGTGTATTTAATTGTTAAGGTTAAACCCAGTGAAAGCAGAAGGACCATTAATCCTTCAGGAGCTAAGATTCTGGAACCTGCAAAAAACAAACAAGCACACAAAATCCCCACATGGTAATCATTAATGTTTTCCAACTGCTACAGTTCTCTTCTCCCTCTAGATTCATGGTCGAGTTGTACTTTCTGAACCTTTATGGTTGGGTAGGGCTGTGTGACCAGTTCTGGCCAATGAATTCCAAGAAGCAGTGACATGTATCACTTCTGGCTGAGCACGTAATTCATTTATCAGTTAGAGCTCTCTTTCCCTCTGCCATGACAACAAGCAATGCTCCAGAGAGTGGCTATTCCATCCTCCATCCTGGGTCCTAGGAAAAGACAACATGGGAGATTTGGGAGTTTGTTGCTGCTACGTAACTTAAACCATCCTGACTGATATAGCTTCCTTCATGGAGCCCTTCTGGAAACTTCCCTACTACCTCTCTTTGCTTTCAAATTTGAGTGGAACTGAATGTCTGTTTTCCATAAACAATTTAGAATAGCCTATAGGTAAAAGGTAGCCCTGGGATTTGATTTTTTCAAAGTTTGGATGTGATGTGGAAATTTTGTTATTCTCTGTAGCTTATTAAATGACATTCTACCTACATGATTTTCACTTAGAAATATATCTGATAAGATGTGTATTGTAAGTTCTAAAGCAACTGACACACACAAATAAAAATGATGGTAGACTTAAAACCATATCAATAATTAATTTAAATATAAATTAATTAGGCACTCCATATAAGAGGCAGGGATTGGCCAGATTGGATTAAAAAACAAGGTCCAATTAGATGCTATCTACAAGAGATATGCTTTAAATTCAAAGACATAGGTAAGCTGAAAGTGAAAGGATGGAAAAGATACACCACAGAAAAAATAAGCTTCATAAATGTATCTGAGAAAAAAACAGAAATCTACCCTGGCAAATAAATATTCTAGGATATTAAATGACAGAAAAAGAGAAAAAAAAAAATTCAAGCGAAGCACAGGCTTAATTTGTTTTCAAATATTAAAGCACTCTCTTGTATAGTTGTTATTTAAGTGCAGGTGTTTTGCATCTTGAAAGGAGAAAATATCTGAAGCATTTTGAGAGAAAATGATCATGCAGAAGAGCCTCATAAAATAATAATATTTGGAGCTCAAAGAGGACTTGAAAAATCACCTAATCCAAGGTTTCCAAGTCAAATAGAAATACCACCTATGGTATATAAAATGCTTTTGGCTGGTACTTTAAAACATTTTAATAGCTATGAATTTAATAAGATTCATTAGGAAATACTATAACTAGTACATCACACTCATGATTTCACTAACATTATTAGCTACTAAAGACAAATCTTACACAAACAAGTCATGTTTTAATTTAAAGGTAGTTATTAGGTAAATGATTATATACAGACATGGTATATAAATATGGCAAAAATCATGGAGGTGATATGAAAATGACTGACATTTTGGAAACACTGATTGAACCCAATTCTTCTTAGGAAGAACGGAGGCCTAGGGAGGGGAAATAATTTGCTTAGTGTCACATGGTAAGTCAATGGCAAACCTGAGTCTAGAACCTAATTCTTCCAATATTCACTGCAGTGCTTTTTCTCCTACTTTACTATTTAAGAAGAAGCATAATTACCTGGATATTTTAGAACATCTTGCATTCAATGAAAAAATAAATAAGCTGCCTTTAGGGATCTATTGAACAGTATAACATGCCAGGACTGAATGAGCTCATTGAAGGTTCAGCCCAATTTCCTTATCTGTCTGCACCATCTTTCTTACTTAGAGATGGTTGATGTTAACTCTGAAGTTCTAAAGTCCTGAATCATCAAAAGGCAATTCTTTGGCTGGTAATCAAGGTTTTCCACTAGTAAACATTTCTTTATGTTTATCATCTCCCACCTCCATTAGAATACAAGCTACACGAGGCAGGGATTTTGTCCATTTTGCTCACTACTCTGTCCTCAGCACTTAGAATGGGCCTTGCCTATAGTGGGTGTTCATTTATTATTTGTTGGTTGAATGGCTCTGAGAGATGAAGAGGATACTGTAACCCCAGAAATGAAAGTTATCTATCTTGGTATATGCTCATGTGTCATTAGTTCAACAGAAGTATTCATTCATTCATTTTTTAATTTAACAAACACTTGTGCAGAATCTATCATGTGGCAGACACTGTCCTGGCATAAGAGATATAATAGTGGATGAGACAAACGTGATCTCCCCTCACAGAACTCATTTTCTATGAGGAACAAGTACAAACAGGCTGGCAAATATGATCAAGTATGTTAAGTGCTACATTAGGTATAACTATTAAAGTGCTATAGGAGGCAAATTGGGAGAAACTTCACCCAGACTTGAGGGTAAGGAAAATCTAAACTGAACCTGAAGGATGAATGGCAGTTAATTAGAGCAAAATAGTTTATGCTTAATCACAATGGCAGTAAAGCCCTGAGCCAGCCCTAAGCAAAAAGGTCGTATAGATAAAATGCCTTCCCTGCCCCTATCTTTTTCCTGTGAGTGTGTCTGAGAGATTTCTATCTGGTGTTCTATTTTCAAAGGACCTTGCTCCCAACTGAGCCTCACCATGGTAGTAGCTGATAAAAGTTCAAGGCATTTCTCTTCCCCCAGATATTCTAAACAAGTCTACAATTATCCAATCTTTGTATCCTTCCCTGAACTATAAAAAGGAAAATAGGATGCTTTAATAATAACTTATCCTGATATCATTATTTAGAGAAGAGGTCAGCAAACTACCACCTGCTGACCAGCAGTGTTTTTATGGATAAAGTTCTATTGGCACACAGCCATACTTAGTTATTTAAATATTGTCTGTGGCTGCTTTTGCTCTACAATGGCAGAGTTGAGTAGTTGCAACAGAAGCTGTGTGCTCCTCAAACCTGAATTATTTTCTAGCTGGCCTTTGACTGAAGAAAATTGCCCACCCTCTAGTTTAGAATGGTAATTTTATCCTTAAAAATAATCGTTCATTTTTACAGTGGAAAATTAAACTTACTGATTATTTAATGAATCTCTGTACATACCACTGTTTTCAGAAATAACACCTTCCCTCTGTGTTTACTTTTCTTCTTTCTAAAATCCATATTTCAATAATTTTTAGGAGAATCTGTGATAACCTTTCTTAATCTTTACAAGTCTGAAAATGCCTTTATTTTGCCCTTGCTTATAAAGAATAATTTAATTGAGTATAAAATTCCAGGTTCATAGTCTCCTCCCACCTGAAGTACTTTGAAGGTAGAGGCAGACCTCATTTTATTGTGCTTCACATATACTGTGGTTTTTAAAAATGGAAGGTTTGTTGCAACCCTGTGTTAACAGATGACAATTAGCACTTTTTAGCGATAAGGTATTTTTAATTAAGGTATATACATTGTTTTTTAGACCTAATGCTATTCCACACTTAATAGAATATGATATACTATAAACATAACTTTTATATGGACTAGGAAACCAAAAAAATTGTGGCAGTTGCTTTATTGCAATGTTTGCTTTGTTGTGGTATTCTGGAAGTGAACTTGCAGTATCTCTGAGGTATGTCTGTATTGTTTCATTGTCTACGGACTCTTTTTTTTTAAATTAAGAAATCAGTTTAGTCTTTTTGTATGTCATTGGTCTTTTATTTCTGATATCTTTTGAGATTCTCTTTTTAACCTTGATGCTCTGCAGTCCTACATACGTGCCTTGATATAAATTTATGTTTATTTAGCCTGATGGTATTTGGAGTGCACTTTCAATCTGAGGAATTTTGTCTTTAGTTCTGGAAATTTCTCAGCCATTATATCCTCAAATAGTTCTTGTTGCCACTCCATCCATTCCCATCTCCTGGATTTTTATGAGACAAATATCGGAAACTCTTTGGCTCTCCATGTCTCTTTAATTTATCCTTCATATATTTCTAAGTCTTTGTCCCTTAGTGCCATGTCTTGGGTTGATTTTTCTCAGAAATATTTTCCAATTCATTAATTTTTTATTCATCTCAAGTTGAGAACATCTTTTATTTCAATGACTAATGAAAAAGGATGAGATTCCTCCAAGCTCCCTGACTCAAGCCTGGACCAGGGTGCACATCTTGCGAAAAGTACCTTTAGTTGCTTTACCCCACAGCAGCTGGACTTCCAGCTGCCTCTGCCTGCTTCTGAACAGAGAATCTGGAAGTGACTTCAGACTCACACACCATTTTATGCTTTTGTCCTATTTCTGGTCCTCAGTAATAGCCATATTAGTTTTGATTCTGACTATGTCTTTTTGGTTTTTCTCTCTTTAAATTTTGTAAACCATAACTTTGTGTTTGGAACAGAGAGGTCATTAAAATATGAACTTGCAATACCATTTCAACCATAAGAAGCACTTATACTTAATAGAGATTATTTAAGAATAAATGCCTTCAAACTCAATAAAAAAAATGTTAAAAAAAAGAAAAAAGAAAAATTTGACACAACATTGTAAAATGACTATAACTCAATGAAAAAATATTGAAAAAAAAGAATAAATACCTTCAAGAATATAAAATGAATTCATAACAGTAGCTCTTGAGGCAGCATGGTTTGTGGTTAGGGATTTAGGGGAAGGGTTTGTGTAGGCTTCCTTAAACCATCTCATATAAACAGCAACCTCCTTTAAGGGTGGACACTGCAATGACATATGTAACCCCCATCAACTGGGTTCTTCCATCGATATAAGATTCACTTGAACTATATTCTGTACCATTTTGAAGTTCAAATACCTTCTGAAGCTTTCTATGAATTTTAGGTGGATTACATTCCAATGATTACCTTTACTTCTGGACTTTTATTCCTATGTGTGCTGTCCGTCTTCTATACTTTTCTGATTCAGACCAGAAAAAAATCTTTCACATTTATAGGGAAGGAAAATTTTTTCCTCTGTCCTTCTTGGTTCTTTGTCTTGTCTAATCATCATATTAACATAGGACAGATTAACAGGAGAAAAACTAATTTAATTACACACATACCGGGGCCCCACAAGAATTGAGACCCACAGGCAGTCAGGCAATTGTGGTTTATATGCCATTCTGAGCTAAGGAGAAGTGGATAGGGACCTGGGACTTCCAAAGGAAGAAAGACCCTTTACAGGAAGATATGAAAAGCAAAAGCTGAGTAAACAAACATTTGCCATGCCGAATAGAGAAAATGGGGCACAGAGAGGACTTTGAACAAGCAGGTCTCCCTACGTTCTCCCCAGTCTACCACACCTAGCTCACAGTCTTTGTAGTTTCCTCTGGTGATAGTTTCCTTCCTAGACCAGACCCTCTATCTAAATTATTTTAGGCAGTTATGGAGTGGGGGTAAGGGTGGGGGGTTAGATAAAAAAGAAAAATTGCTTGAGTATTCTGTTTCTTAAAAATATTCAACCTAAAATAATCCTCATATCAAAGAGACACATTTTGAGGTGTCAAAATTTTGTTCCCCTATGCTTTATTTACTCAGTCAATCAAGCATAACAAAAACCTATGGGTATAAAAAAAATCTACAGAGACTTGACAAGAAGGTTTACAGTGAAAAAAAAACAAACAAACAATTTTCGAATTGAATGTTTTTAAAACTCTTTCACAGGCATCCAAATGAATACAAGGAAAACTGGAGAAATCTGAATCAGATCAATGTCAATATCTTGGGTGTGATATTATACTATAGTTGCAAAATTTACCATTGTGGTAAACTGGGCGAAATGCCTAAGGGATCTCTCTGTATTATGTTTTACAACTGCATGTGAACCTACAATTATCTCCATTTTTGAAAAGTAAGGGAAAAAGCCAAGACAGCTTTGCCAATGTTGGGGAGGAAGAAATTTTCTTATACCCTTCTAGGTTCTTCTAGCTGGTCTAAGAATTAAATTACACTGGAATTTGACACAACATTGTAAAATGACTATAGCTCAATTAAAAAATGTAAAAAAAAAAAAAGAATTAAATTGATGTGAGACAGATTAACAGGAGAACAGCAAACAGAAGTTTACCAATGTGAATACATGAGAAAGACCCAGGAAAACTGAGCAACTCACCAAAATGGTTGAAATTCTCACCTTAAATACCCTCTTCAGCTAAAGACAAAAGAAGATCTATGGATTTGGGACTTCAGAGGGGAAGAAGGCATTGACATGGAGATGGAAAATCAAAAGTTTGGTAAATAAATGTTTGCTGGCCTATGCAGAGGCAATGGGTCACAGAGTAGACTCTGACCTTTAGACGTTGCCTAGAGTTCCCCCACCACACCTAGGCCGTATTTATTGCAGAGAGCTCTGGTGATAGCTCTATTCCTGGAACAGATCTTCCATCTAAATTATTTTTAGGCATTTGGGGGAAGGTCAGAATTTCTTCTTAGGCTTTTGGGCCTTGATTATTTTCAGCTTGAAATAATCTGCATGTCAAAAAGGCATTTTGGGGTGGTAAGTTTTGCTCCCCTGCACCACTGAGGGGTTTCCTTTCTGGTCCTTCACCCAACATGGTACCCAATCTTCCACCACATTGGTGGCATGTCACTTCTTCCTTCTCTTCCTTTCTCTTGAGCTCCTATTCTGAATCCAAAAAAAAATAGAGAGAGAAAGAAAAGAAAAATGATAGATAGGAAAACCAAAAACATTTTTTTTCTTTTTACGGTATAGAAAAGAAAAATAATTGGCCATTGTCTTTCATTGTCTTGGCTCTGTATCTCACCCTCCATTCCTAGGGTCTTGCAAATTATTTTTACTAAGAAAGTTTTATCTCTAAGAATTCTGATGCCAGTTGCTGATATAATATGGGTTTTACCTCCCAGAATAAGAATATTTACTACTCCCCTGGAAGGTCTTGAAAAAGAACCTACGTTTTGAGCAGGATATTGACTGGGTTGCAATTTATTGATTTCACAGGTATGATTTGTGGCTGAGTGGTAATATTAGTGTTTCTGCCATCACGGTACTTACATGACTAAGGAAGACAGGTGGCGCCATGTGGGAAGGTTCAAATCATTCCTTGGCATCCTATCCAGTTATGGGTATACTTAGAAACAGCTGGATTTTGAGTTCAAGATGTAAATATTAACTACTATATGTAGAATAGATAAATGATAAGTTTCTTCTGTATAGCACAGAGAACCGTATTCAATATCTTATAGTAACCTATAATGAAAAAGAATATGAGAAGGAATACATGTATGTATATGTATGGCTGAGGCATGATGATGCACACCAGAAATTGACACATTATAAACTGATTATCTAATTTAATCCTTGTGACAATCCCATGGGGTAAGTACTACTGTTATCCCAATATTTGTATTAGGAAACAGAGGCACAGGATGGTTAGGCAACTTGACTAAAGTCACACAGCCAGTCAGTGTTAGGCAATCAGCCTCTAGAATATATATTTTTAATACTTTCTTCTTGTTCTGGATTTTAGTCCCAGTTCTGCTACTTACTAGTTGTGAGTCTTTAGGTGACTCACTTAACTTGTTTGAATCAGTTTCTTTAATAGCAAAATACATCGTTACAAGGGTTAAATAAGATACTACTTCTTCCTTCTCTTCCTTTCTCTTGAGCTCCTATTCTGAACCCCCCAAAAAGAGAGAAAGAAAAGAAAAAAGATAGATAGGAAAACCAAAAACATTTTTTTTCTTTTTATGGTATAGAAAGTTTTATTTAAAACTTTATAAGATGCTATAAAAATCTTTTAAAAGGTGTATTTTTCAAGACCAGTATGAAAAGGATCAATTTTGCCCATTCGTTAAGAAATGCAAAATAAAGCAACAACCAGGACCATTTCCCCCTACCATATTGAGCAGATTAAAACACTGACAGTTCCCTGTTGTAAGCACATTCATTCACTGTGCAACCTCTTCAGTGAACAATTTAACAGTATCTATCTATCAATATTTTTAATGCACATCCCCTTTAACCCGGCTATTCCATTTCCAAAAAAAGCCTCTTACAGCAATGCTTACTCAGTTGAGCAAAGATGCACGTACAAGGCTGTTTGCAGCATTGTTTGTATTTGCAAAAAACTGGAAACAGCTTAAATGTCCACTAAGCCCTCACAACTGCAATGAATATGTGCAGTGCTTTCCTAACAGGCATCCTTACAGCTAAATTTCTCTGCTTTTGTAAGTTAAAAAAAAAAAAAATGCTTTCTATTCAATGGACTTGTCTATTGCTTTTTGAATAAATTGCTGAGTAATTTCAGTGCTTCTATTGTTGTTTTCATAAACCCGAGAAGAGTTACCAGAGGTGTTATGATACCATATAAATGTCAAGAGGTGATTGAAAGGAACCATTTTTAGTGTTTAATCATTGTTCACTCTCATTTCTAGGCTATTTTCCCTACCCTGAGGGTTTAGCAGAATTATGTCGTCTTTTCCAAACAGATTTTTCTCTCTAAAGTTTCTTGTGTTTCTCTCAAACTCTGACTGTCCTTCATCTTCTACCTGAAGGGCTTAGTCATTGTCAGACTTCTCCACTATTAAAAAAAAAAAAAGAGAGAGAGAAAGAAAGAAAAGAAAAGAAAGAACAGTGGGGACTTCAGAGTGGTGGAGTTATACTTCTCTGTGAAAATGGTGACACCTCACCAAACACCACCCAGGCAATTAACATACAAGAATAAAGAGAGCCGGCCAATGAAAGAGTAGATAATATTAAAATAAAAATCCAGCATGGTCCTCTAGGGAAGATATAAAAAGGAATGTTTTATATAGCCCTCTTAATGCTCAGTTAAGTTTATTTAGCAACTTTTTCCTAATTATGGCATAACCATTCAGAGTAGACTTAACATTGCTTTATCCTGGATATTTACAATTGTGTCTGAGAGCCCATTTGTCCTTGAGAGTCTAGCAATCAGCAAAGCAGATGATGAAGCTATAAATCTATGGAATCTCTTTGCCAAATATCAGTGTCTCATCATTATGGTAGTGAAATGAGTTTTTTTCCAGAACACTATTGAATGCGTCTCACAATCACCATTTTTCAGTGGCTTAATCTACACTGTGAGTTGACTTGAATTTTTTTTCCCCGAAGCTTTGGCTATAAATAACACATGATAATAGGACAAAGCTGAAGAATGAAAAAGGTTGGAATGGATTTTATTTTAAATCTTTCAAATTGTGTATTTCTAAAGCAAGCTTATGTATTTGCAATCATTTCTAGCCACTATTTGTGCATCTGTGCTCGAGAGAGAGAAAAGAAGACTATGACCGTATTTAACTCAGGAAAACAATAAAAAGCAGCTCTTTGTTCCACCATCAACTCTCTTTCTTTTAGGCATTAGAACATAAATATGTCCTGCATTGCTTCCATGACTGAGAACAGGATCCCAACAATTTACTTAAGCACTTCAATGGGACAGTGTAACTTTCTGCACCTAAAACATGTTGGATAATCAGGAGGCAGATTTTAAATACCTGTAAAACTAGGCCCTCTCGGGAAAGACTTACATAGAGAAAGTGAGGAAGCAAAGAAAGGAAATTATTGCTTGGCTATAGCTGACATTCTAGCTGGCTGTTTGTGGTTGGTTGTCCGTAGCATTTTGATTTCCTAACCTTGAGGCATTTATAGTCTTAGATTCTGGTCTGGTTATATAGGCCGCCAGGGCATTAGAGCCACTTCAGTCTAATGGTCTCCTTGTTTGATTAATTTAGCACACCTTTGATTTAAGCTTTAACATTCCAGACCTTTTCCATTAAATCAAACCCGTGCTAATGGAGCCAGATATCCTGAATCGCTTAAAACTACAGCAGCATTCACCTTTTTACCAGATAGCCAGCAGTCTTGCATCTTGCTGGAAATTACAAAAGTGTGAAGTGGCCAGTTTCAAACTGGTGGAAAATTTGAAATTTAGTGAGTCATTTGACATCACACCTCATCTCCTTACCAAGTAGACGTGGAGGAAGCAAAAAGTTGGTCTATACATCAGATGTTCCATGTGCCTTTTATTATTGTATTTAATTATGGGCCCCATCTCCAGCAGGAACATCCAGAGCAGGAAATTGGCACTTAATCACACTTAATAAGAAGAGGCTGAGGTTCTGGAAATTTCCTGTGTGGCTACTTTTCTGGCCACCATGTAACTCCTATAATGATTCATTTTGAGCTTAGAAAATGAGATTTTGTTTCTATATTCTTACTCAGTGAAACATTTCTTAATTACATTAACAATAATTATGTGGGAATTGAATTTCCTATTTGTCTCTTATTGCTCATTATAAGTTACAGTCTATTAATTTGAAAAAAATGGACTCAATACTTGGAGGCATTGATCCATAGCACCACAGCATTTTTTTTTTAAACAAGTGAATAATAATTGAAAGAACAGTAGGGTCAGGATGAGGGAAAGTAAATGCAATTTTACCTGGATATTTTACTCACTTTTTAAAAGTGGTGCTTTGTTTTAATCAGTGACATATTTGGAAAGATTGCTAAGGTACTTTTTTCTTTTCAAAAAAAATTATGATTTATTTAGGGGAGATAATTAAGTTTATTTATTTATTTATTTTTGGTGGAGATACTCGGGATTGAACCCAGGACCTCATGCATGCTCAGCAGGCACTCTACCACTGAGCTCTACCCACCCCCTCATTTTTTTCTTTAGTATTATCCTAGTGCCCATGGAAATCAGTGATTTGCAGCAGAGTTCAGCATCAAACAGGACTTTTTAAAGACCTAAAAATCACAGAGAAAAATGAATCTGTTCTTTTTAATCCTTCTGAAAACTTGAATGCATAGTAATAGCACTTTTGAAAATGTTCCTTTGCAAATAGGAACTGATGACTGTTTAGCTGTGTTTTAATTTAAGTGTCTTTGTGTGCGAGTATGTATACATGGGGGGTGGCTTTAAGGATAGATAGTTTGCAAATACTTTGCCATTAGCACAGCAATATCGGTACCATGAATTATTAAGATCAGCTTGCAACTGAAGTGAGCATAGGAATTGGGTCCTGAATGAAGGCGAGTAGAATTTGCCACCCCAGAATAGGCCTCTTAGGCCTAAGGATTATTTTAAACTGGTTATTTTTAAGAAACAGGAGACATAGGAGAAGCTCTGAAAACTAGGTGGAAGTTACTCTTTTGTAAGAGAAGTTTACATTTATTGAAGAAATCTCTATTTGTAAGACATCTCTGTATGTCCCTCTCTGTACAGAAAGAGGAGGACACAAATCTTTAGCAACTTACCAGTAGAGAAGGCAAGGACTTAAATATGCGTAACTTCTTTACTGTGCTTTGCCTGGTCACTTCTCACGACATCTTTTGTCTTTAGCTGGAGATGAATTTAAAGTAGTGGCTTGGGTCATTTAGGGGAGTTACTCAATTCTCCTGGGTATCTCCCTTGTATACAGGAGGCATACATTATTATTATTATTATTATTATTATTATTATTATTATTATTATTATTATTAAACTTCTGTTTTTCTCCCATTAATGTCTCTTTTATTATGAGGGAGGGTCTCAGTCAAGACCTTAGAAGGGTAGAGGGAATGTTATTTTCCTCCCACAGGCCATAGAATCAAAATCATAAAATGAGGTGAATTGGGAGTAATGTGAGATTCAGGACTACTCTAGTCAAAATAACAAAAGCCTTTATATCAGTGCTCTAGTAAGCAGGCATTACAGATCTTAGTTACACCTTGACGGGGAAATTTTAAAATCCTGCCAGCAGTGGACCTCTGTGTATGAATAGAGAGGAGAGAACGCAATTCAGTACTGCATGAGCATCATCACACTCACATGCATGTAAGGTAGCACAGCAGTCTGGATGGATTTACAAAGTCTGGACAGACTTTCACAGAAATTTATACTCTAAACTAGAAGAAAGAATGATGAAAACTTCTCTTATCTCCTTGAGAGACAAATAGATGCACTTGCGGTTGTCTCTTGCATAACTCCCAAGAGACTTAATTTCAGAAGGGTTTATTTATAGTTCCAAGAGTTAGAAGATCTGTGAACTGAATTATGAAATTGGAAGGGTTGGCCTCTACTTCAGCCAATTAGACTTTCAAGAGGCACCCTAAGGAGGGGAAGGTCTTTGAAGAAAGCTTCACCATTTTAACCTTGCAATCTACATTTCTAATTTATAATTGGTTTTATCTGAGTGAATATATTCATATGTGTTTACTATTTATATACTTTATCTGTTAAAGTATATGTAGTTCTGGTGAGGATTTAGTTCATCTCAACTGATATTTATTTACATGACTCAGAAGATCTAATTCCTGTGTTCCCCTTTCAGGCATTCATTCATAAGCATACATCAAGGGGATGAGAATGGAGGCAGGAAAACCTGTGCAAATATTTGATTGATTGAAAGGAAACATTTCTCTCAAAGCATGAACACAGTCCACCATGGCATGAGCTTCAAGTCGTATTTGTTCAATAAGAGAATATAAGATAAAGGCAGCCTATTCTTGCTGGACTCTTGAGACAAATATCAGAAACCAGCAAAACATTAGACAAATGTATTGTTGACTTAAGGAAAAATGCACAATGTAAGAGTTATCGCTTACAGTTTTATTCAGAGATCTTACTGAGGACTATAGCCTGGAAAACAGCCTCTCGTTGACTCTGAGGGAACTCTTCCACAGAGGTAAGGGAGAAGCCAGTATGTGTGTGTGTGTGTGTGTGTGTGTGTGTGTGTGTGTGTGTGTGTGTGTGTATGTATGATTTTTGGCTAGAGAATACATGTAATTAAGCATATATCTTGGTAAAAGATTCCTGCTAGTCACAAGGAGCAAATATCTTAATAATTTCAGTGCTTTTCTATATATAGGAAGATGCAAAAATCTAGGTTCATTAATATTCCTTCTACGATATAAATATAACTAAATAAGGGGCCTGTTTTTCCAAACCTCATCCTGTTTCTTATCCTGAATTCCTCTCAGGGTGCACTGTTGGTCAATGACTTAATCTTTGTAGAACTATAATCCTTGTAGCAACATTCTTTGTTTTACAGTATTGATTATGAAAGTAACATTCCAATCATTAGACTGAATCAGCTGTGAATCCAGAGAAAAAAAAACTAAACTATTAGATTTTTCTGAACAGCAACGAGATATTCCAGGTAGTTTCTGAATTGGCCCATATCAGTAAGATTATTTTGGCACACATAATTTTAAATCTCAATTTCTTTTTCCTTGAAAGAGAAGGAAAATGGATGAGAGGAGAGAGAAAGGGAGAGACCTGTCTAATGCTCTTCTCTTCCCATGTGGAGTTAAGAGAAGATTCTGAGTCCCTTTAAAAGAATAGTTACAAAAACTGTTAGATCAAGGGGTATACAAGTATAAAATATAAGGATTATATCAGGATATAATGTATCAGACATGATAGTTGTGTGCCTCATAGTCTCTTTGTGGGGAAGAAAAACAGCTGGGTAAGAGTATTGGGAATATCTGGAGGTGGTTGGGTTACTATATCCTAAGAGGATGGGTGTCAAACTGAAGGAAGGTATTCTGCTGAAGGGCCCTGAACTTGATAATTCTATTTAACATCTTTATCAGCAATTTGAAGTCACATAGGGAAGGGACACATTACATTTGCAGATGACATGAAATTTAAGATGCTAGGTAACAGAACTAAGATTCAAAAGGTTCTGGATAGTTCATAATCACGGGCTAAAATTAATCAGATGAAATTCAGTAAGAATATACATGATGCCAAATAAAAACAAATCCTGACTTAGTGAGAAGAGACTTTATTCAAAAAGATGACAGCAAAGGGTGGAGAAAGGACTATTGCAATAGGGGACGAGTACCATCATAACAAAGCACTATGACCATCAGTTCTGCAAAGCATCTCAAGAGTTAGGTAATTTTTTTCTTTCACAGAGAGGAGTAAACAGGGCTGGAAAGAAACTTGTGTAGAGAAATGGATTGAAAAGGTGGCATGATTAGATATTAAACTGGATAATGTTTTAGCTAGAGGCCAGCCTATTTTACAGGAGAGGCTGTTAAGTTGTTCTATGCTGGCTCATACTGACCATGGGCCAGATTTAAGGGGCCTGGAGCAAGGACAGAATCTTAACCAAAGTTTGGTTAACAAGTATTTTTTTTTTAAATATCAGTGGGGACAAGCATTTCATCTAATAATTTATGAGGCAAAGAATAGGACTTTGGAGGATCTGGGTCTGGCCTTGCCGTAGATAAACCAGGGGCTATATGTGAGTATTATCTAAGTCATATGAGAAATGATAATTTTTTTTGCAATAGGCTGTTTTGCAGCACACAAAAGCTTGGGAGTTTCCTTTAACCTCTTTTCCAGGAGCATAGGGGTCAGGTAAAATTCAGCATTGTCTGTAATGTGCTTCATGAAAGGTCAAGGAACTCAGTATCAAGGACAGGATGGGGAGGGGGGTGCTTTTGGCTTAACAGTAGGTTATATGTAAAACACCAGATTTCAGTTGGTCTGTGCCATCAGTGTGACATGTGGTATGTGGGGGGGGGCAATTTTAGGCCATATTAATAGAAAGTGGAAAACTATCAAAGGGGAAGGTTCATCTATTGTGGACTGTACTCATCAAAATATGTCTAGAGCAACATGTTCAGTTCTGAATATGTATGTGGCAGTGTTTTATATAGATTATAAATTTAATTCTTATATTATCTCTTTAAGGTAAATAGGTCTATCTTCAAATATTTGAAGAACTTTCATGTGAAAGTGGAGTTACATGTGTATCTTTTGTAGCTTCTGTAGGTAGAGGTAAAGTCAATGAATAGAAGTTATGGAAGGCAGAGTCCTGCTCAAGCAAAGGAAGACTATTCTCTCACATTTTCCTTCTCCAAAGGACTTCCAGTCACTAGAAGTATTCAAACAGAAACCAAATGCTCACCGGGCCCAGATGTTATAGTGGGAGTTCTGCATTGGATGAGAAATTTGGTCTAATTTCTTTGGTCCCTTCCCAGTTTTATGATCCTGTGACTCTCCTAATTGATCATTCAACCTGATTCTGATTCATCTTTCTTTGAGAAGCTTTGTCCCTTCAACTCTGCAGAGACTCCTCCTCAGGAGTACCAAGCACTTATGACAGGACAGTGTTAACTTTGGGAAAGCACATTTCACCCGAGCTAGTAAGTGTTCAAAGGACAGGGACGTTAGAGACTGTCTCCTAGCTGCTAGTACATGTCTTTGTATGTTTTAGGTCCTCTGGTCCTCGACAACCTATAAAAACTGGGTTGTTCCTTTGTCACCCTGATTCCTTTCTTTTCAGCCTGGTTGAAACATCTGTGTTTATCTCCATAGTGACTGTCTCCTGTTGTTGGTCATTAGTATGCACACATAGGCTAAAACTGGGCTATAGATAGTTGTTTCTGATTAAAACGTTTTATCTGCTGTGCAAGGTGGAGGGTTCTTACATGAGCCTCATAACCAAAGGTAGGTCTCTAGGTCATATTTTCTCCTGGGAGCCTTGGGGAAGCACACAGACAATCCTCAGTAACACTTCTATGTATATTGTAGGGGAGGGAGAAATAATCTTCCCTCTACCCTTCTAAGTTCTCAGATGGGGCCTCTGTAACACAAGACAGATTGAACAGTGAAAAAAGTTTATTAACACATATATCTCATCTATACATGGGTGACACCCGGGGAAAAAAGGTGGCTTAAAATTTGGGCTTAAATATCATCTTCATTGAAAAACATCATATATTAAAAGGAAACTTCAACAAAGCAATGCAGGTATGAACAACTGAATAGAAAAGTGGGCCAATATTGCAAACAGATAATTCACAGAAAATGAAAAGAAATAGCCAAGAAACAGATAAAAAGATGTCCGGGCTCATTAACACTGAAAGAACACATGCCTCACTCGTCGAATGGAAATAGAATAGTCAGGAGTATAGGTGGGCTGGCTGGAACAGCATTTTGGCTTTATATCAAAAAGAGGCACCTCTGCCTTTGAAGGAATCATCATCTTCAACTCCACTGCCTTCATGAAGCAATGCTACTGCCTCAGTGAGGCCCTAGATTCACAGATGTTCTAAATGTCTAGCTCTTAATTAAATTAAAATGCCATGTTGTCCATTGGGCCACTACTGATGTTGAGGCTTAGTGCCAGCTATTTGTAAACAAAAGTGGATATGGTTATGCCATTCAATAGGCAGAACTCAAGCCAGTCTTACTAGCCCTGGCCAGTGCTACCCTTGATGAATATTTTTACCATTTTACTAACACTTGGGATGTTGCCAATGTCCCAAGTGTCTGGCCTACCACTTAGAAGACTACAGAGTGGTAGATTAAATGCACTCCTCTTTGGAGCTAGGAACTGTGGAATCAAATCTCAGCTGGCAATCAGATAGACTGAGTCACTCATGTACATGTCAATACTAAGTGCCTGTTCTCTGATAAGACCAACTGGAATCAAGCTGCTAATCAAGCCTGTGCAGGGGACCACCATTACGACCTAAGTTCATCACCACACTGAACGTGGCAACACATCCACTTTTGTAAATAGGGCAAAAAGGACTGTATGTTTCAGCAGCAATTACCACTTCATGCCAAACTTGCAACTCTTGTCAAAAGTTGACCCATTGGACTCACATGGGAAGACACATTGGAGCAACCATTGCTACTGTCTTCTGTCAAACTGACTACATGGATTCTTTGACGCCCCCCCCCCCCTTAAAGGCTATCTTTGGTGCTTCATGACTATCAACACTTTTTCTGCTCATCACGTTGCTGTTCCAGTCTGCTCAGATAACTCTGGCTACCCAATATGACCCTTAAATCAAAACTGTACCATATTTTGCTTTCAAAACCATCTACATTCTGATACTTGCTTGCCTTTTGTCATAAAGGCCACAGAAAAATGGACTGATGATCATGGTATTTGATGGGCATCCATGTCCCTAATCATCTTCAGGTTGCTGACATCAGTGAGAAGTGAAATGCATTTTTTAAAATATCTAAAAATTACTTGACTCTTCCTACCTTATCCATTCTTGGTCTACATGCTTTAGTAAGACAATTTGGTCAATGAATGTGGCCATTTGCAGTGTTAAAAAACAAAATTCAACTGCATAACTTGAAGATCTAATTTGCTTTATTAAATAAAAACAGGGAAGCATCCCATCTAGCAAGTAGAAAGGTGCTCTAAGGAGTTGTACAAAATGGAAGGTTTTTATAGGCAGAATAGTGTGGGACAAGGAAGTCATAAACAAAAGAAAGAATTTTATCAGGCAGGATCACCTTCCTTTGGAGGAAGGCCAGAAATCTGTCATGCAGATTATTTCACTAATGTTGATAGAATATTCCAAACTAATTGGCTTAAAATTCCACTCCTGGGAGAGGCTGAATTTATAATGAAGTTAGGTATTAAGTTTTGGTTTGGTGATGTGGGGCTTAGAACAAGCGATTCCATTTTGGGTCTGTTAGTTTTTCTTTTTTCTTTTTTTCTTAACAATTCCCCCCTTTTGATCAACTCTTAGCTAACTGAGAGATGTGATCAAAATCTAATGTGTTAGTACCACTCTCAACTATCACTGACAGCTTTTGATGTTCCTTTGTGTAGTATCCATAGGTCATGACATTTTTTGCATAATCCATATGACATTCACAGGTCATGACTCTGGGTTTACAATCCTTAGGTTGGTCATTGTCTTCATTTCTTTTCTGATGTTCCGGTATTACAGAGATCATTTGCTTGGTGGTCAGAGGCCGTGAACATGCATTTAAAGCTTTTGAGAGAACACAGTGCACCAGGAGGATTACTCTGATTGGCATAAGTAGCATCATTCCCAAAGTTTGGAGGGCACTTGGGAGCCATGATCCCCAAGGCCCAAATCAATCGAAATCCAATAAATGAAAGACACCATTGAAGGAGTCACCTTTCTAAGCCAAGTGGCTTGCTCAGTGATCTTTTAAAACTGAGTTTTGACGTCCCCAGAAATGTTAATCCAGGTACAGTAGGTGATGTTGGCCACAGCACAGACAATTCCTTGATCAGCTAAAAGATAATCAAGGGCAATCCTATTGTAAAGAACAACTTTGGCCAGAGACTCTAGGATTTTCTATTTGGCAGCTATTGCCTCAATAGTGGATTCTGCAATATTTTCAAGAGTTAAGGAAAAGTTCTTGATCATAACCTCATTTACATTCACTCCTAACCAGGGAAGTAAGTGGTCTACCAAAGAAAGCTAATTTTTTAATTATAAATGCCTCCTGGTAGGTCCTTTCTAACTCTACAATGTAAATCCAGGGAAGTTGACCAGTGAGGTATCTCTGTTTGTGAACCAAGGAGAATGATAACCATCACAAAGATAAATCCTATTGGGGTACAAACTACTTACACTAAGGTGGCACTGTCAATGGACAGGTTGAAATTTTTTTTTTTTTTTTTTTTTATGGCAGATTCAGCAGTCTTCAAGGTTACCTGTCTTAGCAATGGCTTGGGAGATACAGTTAATGGTAAAAGTAAAGAGAAAGAGTAAAAGAAAGAGAAGAATAAAGGGACTCTTGTTTAGTTGAGTATGAAGTGTTGATCCAGCATCATTGATGTCAGCTACTTTTCTTCCTCATCAGTTTGATTCAGAAGTCTCCAGTGTCTGCACAGGACCAGATGTCAGGTGCAGCCTTCTTTAGCTGTGAGATGTATATCTAAGGTTCAAGTCCCTGAAGTTTGGCTGCCATCTAGGTAGTGAGGAGGACCTGGGATAGGCCCTTCCATGGAGATTCAAGGGAAGTCTTTGTTCTCAGAGATTCCAAATCAGAAGAGTGAGAGAAAATTGGGAATATTTGTTTGGAGAGTCATACTCAAATATATGACAAGACTAGAAGAATCCAGAATGCAGTCTAGTTTACAGGTATATAACATAACCTCAAAGACAATTAACAGGAGTAGAATCTAGTATCTACAAAGGGGCAAACATAATTCTTCTGTCTGCAATTACTCCCATTTTTTAATCACGTATAATCACTGTAAGACTAATTTATTTGCATTACTTGGCCTGATTATTTACAAAGTGCAGCAAGAATAGTGATTGACCATGTAAGTTCTCTTTAAGACTGTTCTGCTGAAACTTTGTAAGCAAGGTTACCAAGTCGATTTTTCCAAAGGGCTTTAATTGACTCTGTAAAGTCAACCTTAGTTCCCTAAAACTATCCGCTCATATCTGAGTCTATGTACACCTCTCTCAAATATGACATTCTAATCAAAACTTTGGTAGTATAAACAATGTTTCTAGTTGTGTCCTGTTACAAAGAGAACAGGTTCTTACTGAACTTATGTAAATGGCTAAAATATTGCCAGAATCTGGAGGGATCAGGTAGGGAGAAAAAGTAAATGTTTTCATCCTTGTTTACAAAGATATACTTGATCAAATTGCTATAAGTCACAGATAGCGTAAGAAAATGCCTGCCTTAAATCTAGAAAAACAAATCATTAAGGAACCTGCAATGTTTCAAACAGAAAGTCATAAAGAAATTTTAATCATCCTCCTCAGTTCATGCAGTCCCATTAATACTTGTTCTGCTAGAATTCATTTTTTCCATTAGTTCAGAAAATTTTCACCCAGTTCAGTTTTATGATCTTACGGTTGTCAAAAACCTATACTTGTCAAAAATATTTTCCTTGAATCTCCTTGAAGATGAAGTACTTTTGCAGGAACGTGTTTGCAAAAGCATCTTGAGTAAAACAATAACTGTAAATGACAAAAGATTTTAAAATGCCCATGGTTAAAGATCTGATGAGAGTTCATTATAATGGAATTGATAAGGAAATTTGCTTATTTCTGTGACACACAGCATTTAAATAACTGGAATTATGACTGATAACATTATACTAGGACATATCAAATTCCTAAGAATTTCACACAGTTTTTGGAATGCTTATAACATCTACCTACATAAATGCAACATAAAGAAGACTTACTATTACTTCTTACTTGACTATGCTTCCCATGTAATTTAACATATCAAATTAGCCTCATTAGTTCTTTTTATAAGAACAGAGAACAAATATTTGAGATGTTCTAGAGACCCTATGGAAAATCTCAAAGTTACTTGCAGGTCAAAAAGACTTTATTTAGAATTTTACTTTGGGGAAGTTTGTCAGAAATATCAAAAGGTTTGGACACTTGACTAAATAGGACCACAGATTATGAAATAATACTTAGTTATCTATTTAACCAAGTTGGTAAAGATTTTTAAGGCAAATACTGAAGGTTACATAGTTGTGAGCAAAACTTAGTTCTTTTAAGAGAAGATTCAGTTTTCTTAAGTAATCAAAGACTTAAGTAAGACAACATGAAGCCCAAGAAATTATTTTGATAAAACACAAAATTTTGCTTTCTAACCAGATTACTTAAAAGGTAAAAAAAAAAAAAAAAAAAAAAAAAAAATCATAAAAACCTTTTACAATCTCTTATCAAGAACAGACCAATAGTTCAAAAAAATTTTGTCCTTTTAACAGAGAGGAGACCAAATTCTAATTGTGCAATGACATACTTTTGATATTAGAATTCATTTAACCCAATTAAACTAATCTAATTTTAACCAGCTTGCCAACACATTAAAATTTTTTTCCAAAAATTCCTTTTCTACAAATCATCTATGACTTTCTTTTTTATATTCAGATTTTATCTTATGTCTTCCCTCTTTCCCATTATGATAACCAGCCTCATTTTAGAACAAAATTACTTTGTTTCCCTCAACAAAAATGTATCTCCATTCCTCATACTTTATTTTACTGAAAACACACATCCTACTTTCCTTGCAAATGGAGATGTTTCCATTATTATTTCTAGTAGTTTAATAATATACTGAAAATTTTAATGCTTAAAAACCTTCATTTTTAGTGAAAATAAAGAAGTAAACAATTGTTAACTAGCTTTTACTTTCACATACTATGGCTTGGCAAATTTATAAATACATTTTATCATTTCTAGAAACATATACCCTTTTAAATAGTATAATTTTTCAGTGTGGAACAAAATATGTTTACTAGTAAACTCTAGTATCTTTTAGTTTCTCTGTAAAAAGAAGCCAAAAGTAGGTAAACCTGTGTTAAGAATTAATGCTTCAGTATTTTGTCTTATTTGGAAATGATCTGGGTATTTAACAAATTTAACTTAGCAACATTTTAAGGTTTGCAGGTTACCAAAAAGATTTGGGGAAACTATTTTAAAAGTTCACCTAAAAGCTTCTTATCCTTCTTCCATCTAGCTACTTGTTCTTATCAGTTATGTGTAGACTACCCACAAGACTTCATAAGACATTAGACAGAGTCAGCCATCATCCCAAGCTATTTTTCTTGCTGACACATTTTGTTGGAAATAACATGAACGTATTTGACCCTTAGTAAGCCCAGTTAGGATAAAAGTTGTATGTCTGCATTATTTTTAATGTTGATAACTCTGAAGTCGTATCTATTTTAATTAAAGCAATAAACTTAAACTAGTTTTTATTACCTCAGATTACATAAACCTGAAAAGCATTTGGGTTAGTTTTTATTACATTTTTAAGAATTTTATGAGTATGTAATTCATACAAGTGCTTAATTTTCTTTAGGCCAATAGAGCTCTTTTAAAAAATAATTTTGGCATTACCATCCAGAGGTAGAAAAATACCACATATCTACAACACACACACACGCACGCACGCACGCACGCACGCACGCAGACATTTGCAAACAGAGAACTTACAGCTTCTCTTTTAAAACTGCTGCCATGAATCAAGTAAAATAATACAAAACTCACTATTTATAAAAGGAGTTTGACCTAAGTTGTTTTTCTGGTAGCTGAAACCAGTTAAGGTTACCTGCTTACATGACTGAAGACACTCAAGATTTTCATTCACCTCAATTTCAGATGACCTTTCCCCCATTTGATAGGAATTACCTCCCCTGCATTTGCATTTCAAAGAGATGAAGTAGTTAAGAGTTCTCAGAGAAGATCAGGTAGAACATTTACATCTCAAAGGCACATGGACAAGCCTTTTGAGATAAGTAGGGTAGATTTGAGAATTGGTAAAAAAAAAAGAATGGGTGGACTTTGAATTGTTTCTGGAGCCCCACCTCTGGTCCTATAAAGGCTATATTTGTAAAATGAGGCAGCTGTTTTTAATTGCTAAAAGAATTAGTTTACCACTTAAATGAAATCAAAGGAATGACAATGCCCATCCAACTATGTTGGAATGTTTTTCTTTCTCTCTAGGTGCCTTAGGTTGAAGGAGAAGGTCAAAAAAAAAAAAAAAAGAAAGAAAGAAATCCAATCAGGCTCTGAATATCAGCTTCCAGTTTGGCTGAATTTTGGATCATACACTTAAATACTTTCAAATATCTTGTCAGATTTCAGTTGGGACGCTGAACATTTCTGGCAGTAATAATAACTGTTTGAATTGCCTTTCCAGTCTGAAGAGACTGAGAATTACTAGGAGTACTCAAAGGACAGAGAGGAGCAGTAGGAGTCCCATCAATCCTACAGTCTTTTATTTTAGTATCTTTTATATCTTTAATTTTTCATTAGCCCTTTGCAACAAATCTTTTAACTGAAGCTATTTTGGAATTTTGAAGCCTTTCGGAGTCTTCTGCATACCAGTTGAAATAAGTATCTCATTCTATTTGATTTGGGCACCCTTGCTTTCAAGTGCACTTCTTAAATGATCTTATCTAATTGGAATGCTTCTCAGAATGGCCATTGTAATTTCTCAGGACACAAAATTCTAGGTTATATTTAGTAGGATTTTGGCCATTTTGTAGATATTTATAGCTTTGGGGACCACAATTCTTAAGCAGGTGTGCCAGAAAGTGGTGTGCTTAACTCTCTGGACTTTAAGGATATCATTTTATTATTATTTATTTTGTGGCTAAGCCTTTGGGTCTCTCATAGCAAAATTAATATTTAAAGAGGATATGCCACTGGGTTGGAGATCATATGCTTACAGTGTACCTCACTGCATAGAAATTTTCTTGAGATTGGCAAGTGATCTTGTGTCAAACTAAGCCATCTGTGACCAACTTATCCTTACATGGGAGCCTTTGGGTTAGGTGGCTATTACTCTAACAGCTTCTAGATGCTCTATCTGTGCCCACCAATTTGTATCTTTTTGAATTCCTAGGTTCCCATGAGCAATTAGCTGTAATCTACAAAAAACAAGATAAACATGTATACCTTAATATTGTCAGTAACCAATAAACTAGGGACTGGGGAAAGGATTGAATCAGCGGAACCCAAAGAATGGGGACTGCAGACTGATTCCAAACAAATGGAGAACTCCAGCTGCTACCAACAGTTCCCAAAGTGGAATCTGGGGAAAGATTCCAAATAAATGGGAAACTGCAGATTAAACCACCAACATTTCCTAACGTGAAATCTGGTTTTCCACTCAAAAACTTGGGAATTGGAGTCTGAAAGGCTAGGGGCTTGGCTTCAGGCAGAACCATCTGCCAGCTCAGTAGGGTTCCAGGCAGAATCATCTACCAGCTCAAGCTGAGCTTCCATATAAAGGAAAGACAATTAGATCAGGAGTTCAACACAAAGAGAGTGGAGCTCAGAACCAAGAGGTACACACCCACAGCCCTCAGAGACTGTGAGAAAGACAGTGAACTCAAAGTTTGCAGGGCACCATACCTGAGTTTCTCATTGTCCCCAAATGTAGTCAGAAGTTCACTTCATATCCCACCACAGCCACCAAATCTGTTTTTAAAAGAAATTAACTGAGTAAATTTAAAGATCTAATTGGATTTATTAACCGATTCATGAAGGGGGTAGCATCCTATCTACCAAGTAGAAAGTCACTCTGAGAAGCTATACAAAATGGAAGGTTTCATAGGAAGAAGAGAGTAGGACAAGGAAGTCATAAACAAGAGAAAGGATTATTTGAAGTAGGATCAACTTCCTTTGGGGGAAGGACAGGGGTTATCATGCAGATTACCTAACTAGTGTTGATGAGAAAATTCCAGACTGGTTATTTTAAAATTCTACTGTGAAGGAAAAGCTGGGCTGGTCTAACAAGATAACTCACAAATCTAAGTATTGGAATACTGATCTGAGTTCTGCTAGACTAATTGTAAATCTAGGTTAATTAGTGTTGGTTTGCTGTTCATGTCTTTTGCTAGCCAGCTGGGTTTTCAAAGATACATATCTGGCTTTGGAATGTTGGTTTGCTGCCTCCCCACCTCCACTTTTGTGATGATAATGCTGCTAAAGCTGTTCCATGCCTATTGGCCTAATACCCCAAGCTTGTACTTTACCCTATAAAACCTCATGTGCACATCTTGGCGGTGCTCAGAGCTTCGGAGCAGAAGCCCCTCTGAGCCCGCCGGCATAATACATCTGAGTACTCCAACCCTCCGAGTGGTGCTTGTTTCTTGACTGGCCTGTCGTTTCCGTAACACTACCTCCAGGAGAAGTTGAAACTGCAATTAGGTTAGGTATTAAATTTTAGTTTGCTGATGTGGAGCTTAGCACAAGTGACTCCATTTTGGGCCTACTGTTTCCTTTCTTTTTTTTTTTTGTTTAACACCAGAGTGGATTGATCTCCTCTTGTCTTCCTCCTTGGTAATAATTAGAGGAAAGGGAAGAAGTGTGTAAAAGTATTTTGAAAATTCAGGATTCTTCCCTGGCCATTCCTGAGCAGAATGTGTCTCTTTCTCCTACCAGTAACCTCAAGTAAGCCTAATAGATACACCTTCTGAGTGGCAGCCTGGCCAGCAGGGAAGTTAGGAGATTAAAAGGTAATTCTGCTTCAGCTGCCTGGATTCTAGTAACATGAATGTCTGTGCAGGAATCCATCAGTGCCCTCTGAATCACCCAAAGAACACGGGGGCAAGGGAATGAGGCATCTGTTGATGCTGTAGGGAAACAGAATTTGCCACCCCAAAATATGTCCTTTTGGCATATTAATTATTTTTAGCTGGTTATTTACTAACAAACAGCAGACATGGTGAGGGGAAACCCTCTAGAAACCAAGTAGGAGTTGCCTTTTTGTAAGAAGTATTTACATTTATAAGGGAAATCTCTATTTGTCAGGGTGTCTCCCTTACTGTACCAGGAAAAAGAGGATGACCAAATTTCTAGAAATTCTTATCAATGGGGAAGGCAATCATTGAAATCTGCCTAACAACCTCTCATGTCAATTTAATTCTTACACCAGTCAGAAGAACCTAGAAGGGTAGAGGAAAAAGTCTTCTCCCTGATAATGCTCACATACTGCTTGTTGTATTGTAAGTAACAAAGTCCTATACCTCTGGGGAAAAAAATAACCTTCAACTAAAACAAAGAGGGGTGTGTGGGAGGCCTGTTACAGGAAGGTGACCCAAAAAACTAAACAAAGATAAGGTTTGTGATGCAGATTTAAGTTGGGCCTTCTCCATTGATAAGATTCTCTTGTGATTTGGAGTCATCCTTCTTTTTCTGGGACAGAGAAGGAGACACTCTAACTAATGGAGATTTCCTTTATAAATGTAGATTTCCCTTTCAAAAAGGTAGCTGCTTCTCTTTTCAAAGCTTCTCCCAGGTCTGCTGTTTCTCAAAATAATCAGCTCAAAATAATCCTTATGCCAAAGAGACATATTTGGGGTGGGCATATTCTGGTCTCCTACAGTTACATTTTGGGGTAGCATATACTGGTCTCCTACAACATAAATATTCGTAATCATCCCTAAGTAATTTTTATATGCATGAAGAGATTAGAGTCAGTAATAGTTAAGAGCTGGGGAAAAAAGTACTTAGGAAAGTGTTGGAATCACCTTCATTGCTAGATTTAATTACTGGGAGACATTCCAAAAACTCATCTGTACTGCTTAGAATTCTGGGTTTGGGTTAATTGACCCCTGAGGCTGTTTTAGCGTTCATTCTTTAATATGATATTGCACATACCAAGGGAATAAATCACTTTTATATGGATAGGAATGGACAGTAAAGTAATAAAAATGCTAATGCTCTGGAGACAAATCCAGAGCTTTCTAGTGGTCAGGTTGCTTTTGGACCTCAGTGGGAGATGCTCAGCCATCGTGCAGGAACCATGATTTTCTGTCTGTCAGTTGCCTGACTCTACAGTGAAGCTAGATTCTGGAAAACATTTAATTTACTTATTTTTAGTAGAATCTGTTTTATTCATAGCCAGGAAGAACCATCAAATGAGATTCTTTCTCTCTTGTACCTTGATTCACAACTATTTCATACACAGGGAGTTTTCCTATTTAAAAATGTCCAAGGAAGATTTCCAATACTTTTTCCAGGAAGGTGCAATAATTTGGAAGTGTTTTTCTCACACCAAGCCCTAACTCCTTATGCTGCAGTTTAAAGCCTTTTTTTAACTTGTTCCTTTCTCAGTAAAAGCTGGAGGATAAATCATGAGAGCTGATAAAAGATAAACTGAGGCATATTAATATTTTAAGAATTTATTTGAGCAAAACTCAATTTTAATTGGGCCATGCGAAACCAAAATGTTTGGAAATGCTCTGCTGAAAGGAGCTTGGGAAAAAATTTTTATAGAGAAAAAGCAAAAGTGAAGTAAGGAAATTACTGATTGGCTATAGCTGAAAACCTAGTTGATTGTAATTCATTATCCTTTGGTTTCAATTTCATAACTTGGAGGCATTTACAGGCTTAGATTTTGGTTTGCTTATATAGGCTGCCATGGCATTAGAGCCACCCCAGTCTAACGGTCTTCTTGTTTGATTAGTTGAACAAATCCAACACTTTTGTTACACAAACAGGAAACTGAGGCCCAGAGGGGTTAACTCAGGGCATTACCCTAGGTCACCCAGCTAAAAGTATTGAAAAGGCCAAAGTTAGAATCTTTAACTCTGTGCTTTTTCTCCTGCTTCAAGCTGTCACTGTAGAATTGTGTTAGGCCCTGTAGCTTTGCCTTTCAATTCGCTGTCCATAATAGCATGCTACACAAATCTTCTCATTTATGATTTTACCTTTTCCATCTTCAATCGATTAATTTCAATAGATGAAAATACAAATATTTTATGGAGTACTTAACAGGATGATTCATCCAAGTGACCTTGGATGTGGGGCACCTGGCACTTGATGAAAATCTGGAGTGGCAGCAGGGCAAACAAACAAGCCTCTGAGTTGCATTTAACTCATTTTCTTCTTTGTGTTTTTTTTAGAGATAACTCAGTTTGATCTCTCACATTAATAACAGAGGTCTTAGATAAAACAGGTCTCTGTCAAAAACAACTTGGCTTTAATACATCCCTCAGAGTTCCCCTTAGCCAGCTATAGGGCCCTGTATCACCTGGAAATGTAAGGCCTCTGATAATGACTGAAGCATATTTTGGCAATATGAATCAGAGAAAATTCAAATAAATCATTGGCATTGTCTGTTATAATCTTCCTCATCAGGGGATGATGGTTGGAGGAATGCTGTTGTTAATTGCATCCTCCTGAAATGTGCCAGCACTGGACTGTTACTGCTGAAAGTGGGCGTGGTCCCTGGTGATGATGCTAATGGAGGAACACTGGGTTCCAGAAGAGGAAGACAGGAACTTCCCTCCCTCTATGAAATCATATACTGCATCTTCACTATCTCAGACAAAGAAGTATCTTTCCTCTTGGCCCAAACATACCAGTTCACTTAGATTTTTGATGCCATTACTTCTCTCCTGCTCTGGAAGCTTTCTCCATCATTACCTCTGTTCTCTTGCATATTCAGTGCCATCTTTTTGCATGGTTTTTTACCCTCAGCCTGCAAGCTTTTCCACATCTCTCCATTTAAAAATAATAAAGGGGAGCAGAATATGCCACCCCAAAATGTCTCTTTGACATAAGGATTAATTTTGTCTACAAAAATTAAATCTGTCAATCTAAGAAAGAAATGGAAAATTTTATTCGAGCCAAATTTGAGGATTATAACTCAGGAAGAGCATCTCAGAAAGCTCTTACGGTACAGTTACAAGTTTTTGAGACAGGACTATACCTCAGATGACGTATTATCGACAGTTTACATTATCCAGATGTAAGTATCATCCTGGTGGGTCCTGTGACCCCTTACAAGATCAAGAAGGAATGTTATCATTTAAGGAGTTGTCTTGGTGATGCTGGGAGAATGTTGCTCTTTATGGTTGAACAGGTATTCTTGCCAATGGGGGAGGTTTGGTCGATGCATAACACAGACACATAATGCACAGTGCGGGGGAGAGGAGGCCAAAGGGCAGAGAAGAATTTTTTTTATGTTAAAATTTTTCTTGTCCTGCCATCAAAATATGAATTTTATATCACAGTTTTGAGCTCGTTATTTTTAAGAAACAGCAGAGATGGGGAAAAAATGAAAAACCAAGCAGGAGTGAACCTTTTGCAAGAAACATGTGCATTTATTAGGGAAATCTTTTGTAAGGGTTTCTCCCTCTTTGTACCAGGAAGAGGAGGCTGAATCTCTAGAAACTCTGATCAATGGACAAGGCAGGGACTTAATTTGCATAACAACCTTACCCTTGTTTACTGTTTTTCCTGATCACTTCCCACAGCTGGTCCTCCCACTCTCCCAAATTTCTTTTGTCTTTAGCTGAGGATGGTATTTAAAGCCATGGTTTAGGCCACTGGAACTCAGTTTTCCTGAGTATCTGCCATGTATACAGAAGGTGTACATGTTATTAGACTTACTTGTTTTTCTCCTGTTAATGTTTCTTTTATTACAGCGGGGGGCGTCTCAACCAAGAACCTAGAGTGGTAGAGGGAAAATCATTTTTCCTCTCATATAAGAGAAAAGAAAAGAAAAGCTTCTTAATCCCAATGTCTCCTGTAAGGGCAGACACAAAATTAAAAATAAGAGGCTTAATTCTCCCTGTTGAAAATAGGAGAACAGACTCTGCCATTCCCTTTTGTTTGGAATTTCCTTCTCTGTCCTTTTCAAATGTATATAAATCTTTATACTGACTAAATAAGCCTCTCAGCAGTCTCAGAGCTCAGGACTGTTTCCTCAAGGACCTGAAAGCCATCTTTTTGAGATGCAAACATCCAAGGGAGATAGCACCCCTACCTCCCCACCCCCTGCCCCCCCAACCTTGCTGTAATTTGTAAAACTACCTCCCGTCATTAAGATATGAAAAGCTTCTTTGCCCTACCAACTTAAAAAAAGCCAATCAACTACTATAAATGGTTTCCCCGATTTTCAAGATAAAGTTAGGATGAATTAGGTATGACAAAAGGTGCTTTCAAGTCCTCTTATGTAAGGACTAGTGATTTTTTTTTAAACATGTACATAACAAATTTGACCTGTTTAGCTGCTATATAAAAGGATGAAATTTCTGTTTTTGTGCTCTCACAGTGGATTGCCTGTGATGCGCATCACATTCTAAGTTTAATTCTTACTCAATAATAAACCTGTTTTCTGTCTCCACTAACTTTGTGAAGAGGTTTTCTGGGTTGGCAGAAGACTTTGTTTCTTTTAATTATATTTCCCCAACACTCCTAACTTGTCTAGTTTAATGCCCTCCTTTTTAGGAACACATTGTTTGAAGCCGTAATTTACACTGATTTCTGCTTCCTTTTGGCCTACTTACTCATTAGCCCAGTGGTTCCCAAATTTTGCAGTGAATCACCTGGGGAATCTTTGGAAAAACTACTGATACCAAATATCCTAGTTTAATTGGTATGGGTGTTATGACTTGGGCATCAAAAATTTTTAAAGTTTGCCAGTTTGTTTCTAATGTGCAGCAGAGTTTGGGAACCACTGGCTTCTATTTACTCTGACTGAAACTCTGTTCTGAGGTTGAAAAGTAGACAAATCTAGAACCAGACAGAGCTGAGATTAAACTTCTGCTCTACCACTTACCTTCAGCAAGAAAGTTAATACCTGAGCCTGACAAAGACTCCCCTTAACCAAACTTTAGACAGACAGCTCTGAGCCTGCTTTTTTGACTAGGCCTGGTTTTTACCGCTTGTCTGTGACCTGCCTAGTCCCTTTGAAGCAAGAATCTCCCACTGTTGATATCTGACTACTACTCTTGGTGATCAAATTCCTCATCCCTACCCTTGACATCTGAGCACCTGACCTGCTGTCCCCAACGATCTGATTACGTCGATTTAGCAAGAATCCCCCTCCGCTTGATGTTTCCTCCACTCACTCACCACCACCTGCCTTGGCTCTCAATTCTCACTTGTCCCTGCTGTATCCAGCACTGAGCCCAGTTCTCTACTGAGATATTGTTTCCCCACTGCAACAGTTCCGCCATAACTACTCACCCTGGATTTCTTCAGTAAGCCTCAGTTTCCTCAATCTGTAGAGATAATGTCCCTTTTTACAGTGAGGATAAAATGACATCATGCATGTAAAACACTTAGTATTCAATAAATTAATAGTTAATAAATTGCTAATTATTATTCATAGTTAATAGTTAATAATTAAATATTAAATGATAGTTATATAGTTAATAATATATAGGTATATATAACTATATATAAATAGTAAATAAATATTTAATAATTAATAAATAGTTAATAGTTATATATAATATATGCTCTATATAACTAACATATAACTATATATAACAATATAATTATATAAATAGTAAATAAATTAGTTAATAATTAATTAGTTAGAATTTATTATTAATAGTTAATAAGTTATCTATTATGATGACACATTATTTCCCAGAGAATCCGATACTCTTTTCTTTTTTTTTTTCCCCAGTTCCTAACCCCTTCCTTGCTGTTGGTCATCCCTGCCTTGAAATTCTCTCTTCCTTTGGCTTCCATTGAACTGCATTCTCCTGCTGCTTCTGTTACCTTTTTGATGTTTCCTTCTCCCACTTTCCTTTTCCCATATCCTAAGTGTAAGAGGAACAAGCATGTGGCTTTGGCTCCTCTTCTTGCCTCACACTCACCCTTTACTGCCTCATCCAGTGTTAAGTCTGCAAGTCTCTTTTCTGTGCAAAACCATCCCACAGCAGAGAACAGAATCTGGCATCTAATAACCAGTCAGTAGACTTCTGTGGAAAGAACGCGTTCTGTATCTCTGACCCTCACTTCTCCCCCGTTTTGCAAAGGCCTGCTGAACCTGGTATTTGTGTCTGGATGTTCTGCCCTGTCTCTACACCTTCAGCCTTTTTTCTGTTTCCTGTCTTGTTTCACAGTGCAAACAGCTCTCAACCACACAGATGTAAAAACTTGAAATAATCTTTGACTCCTCACACCCCCTTGCCTAAATAGCCAATCATTTGTCAGATTGGGTCAATTCTAACTCCAGGTAATTTGTAGGAAATTACCCATTAACTAGTCTTGCAGCTTTTAGTTTCCTGGAAGCCAACTATTAAAGCAATTACTCCTCCCACCCTCTCTTTTAAACCAACACTTGCAAAGGTTTTTCAAAAGACCAGTAAAATGGTTTTAAATCGGTCACAACTGTCAATTTGTACTTTAGGAGCAGGTGCAGGCAACAGAAGGGCTATAGTTAATAGTAATGTACGGATATTGGTTTATTCATTATGGAAAATATAGCAAAGTGATGTAAGATGTTAGTATGAGGGGAAACTGGGTATGAGATATATTAGAACTCTGTAGTATCTTCACTTTTTTGTAAATCCAAAACTATTCTAAAATTCAAAGTTCATTCAAAAAATGTTAAAGGATAAATTTAGAGTTAAATTCTAGGCTTTGTTACTATGTTTAGGACCTAATTGCATGGTTTGTGGAGAAAGAATGATTTCTAAACAAGAGTTTTTTGTGTGTGTTTAGAAATGTACTCACTAATGTTTCAATTAAAGAAGGGCAGTTTCTTTCCAAAGTATGATTGTTCAGAGTCACAGAGACTAAAACAGACAAAAGAAATTGTAGATATTATGATGGTAGGGGAGCCTAAAGACACCTTTGATTTAGCTTAGACATTTAGAATGTGCAAGAAGCAGTGTAGAACGTTCCTTTCTCTGTTTATCTTAGAAAATTGGAGAGAGAAGATGCTCCCTTGAGAGGCACTATAGATACTGTATTAAAAATGTAATTCCGGGTGTTTTTTCAATATGTGTAGTCAACAATTCTCAGGGCTCTATGTGATGAGATGGGAGGGAAAAAATTGCCTCAGATCGGAGTATGTTGGGACAGAGTACCCTGGGACTCATGAGATAGCAGTAGTCAGAAATTATTTTGGCTTCTGAAGGAATATGGTGGCCATTTGAAAAGGTTCAAATTCCGTTTGAAAAGATCTCTCTCAAATTTCCGGGGTGGGCACTTCAGGCATGCTGTATGGTTTTCTGGCAAATGAGATGATTTCTTAAGGAAAGTGATACAAATACTCAGTGTCATTTGATCGGGGGAGCCATTTAACTTGAACCTCATTTGATTTAGACTGCTTAACACAGAGTGAAAGCAGAAGCAAAGCAGAAGCAAAGCAGAAGAGTGGACTTTCCTCACTGGCTGCTTAAAAGTCCTTCAACAGGTACTTCTCTGACAAGGGCTTAATTTAAACGTATAGCAACAATGATTTAAAGCAGTTTCATTGTTGGAAGAGAGAGAGTAAGGAGATTGGAGAAAGGAAAGCTAAGTGTACAGAGATCTCCTGAAGCTGCGCAGTCTTCCCATAGCCTGGGAACAATCCCAGTTTAGCATAAAATCCTAGGCTGTTTATAATGTAGGTCTGTTTTCATGTAATCTGGTTTGAGGCTAGGCTACTTACACAACATTTAACGGGGATTCCTTAAGCTGCGTAGTAATCAAAAGGTGGCATCTGTTGGTTCCTTTCTTCACATTATAGTGGTGATGAGAATGTGTTGGGAGAGAAGAGAGATTGCAAAGAGAAATTTTTTGGAGTGATCATTGCAACATCTCCTTGTCTTCCTGGAGCAATCAAATCTGCTACTTTCTTAACTAATGTTTGCATCCAAGAGTTTTGTTTTTTTTTTTAAAGTTTGCTTTACAACTCCATGTAAACTGTAGGGATGATTCATACGGCATATTAAACACTTCTATTGAAATTTACAGGTCTGTAAAGACTACAAGTATTCTTGGATTTTTTTTTTTTAAATTTCTACAAATCCTGTAGATATGTTTGTAAATTCCTGTTTATTTCTAGGAGATGTGGGTGGGAGTGGGGAAAGAGGAAAGTCCTTATCGCCAACGTTTTCAAGTCCATATCAAGCAATTTAATATTTCCCACTGTTCTGCTTGCAGTGTTTTCATTCCTCATGCATTCTACATAATTAAAAATGATTCCTTACAAATCTGTCTAATGAGTAATGACTTTACCACCAAATCCCTAGACTCCCACAGAGTTAAATTATAGAGAGGCAGTTAAATTTGCCTGAAAAGCAATGGAAATAACGTTTGTATCACAGAAGTGAGACTAAGAAATCTAGTCCAGCATGGTCTCTTAGGCTCTTGGGATTTACATGTGTGCATCCACAAGTGTACACGTGCAACGTAAGACAGAGTCCTTGTCTGTCTCTATTAACGAGGAGAGATGTTAGGGGGTTGTGTTGATTAGGAAATGATCCTATTTACCCTGACAGTCCTACTTCTAATCAGATGATTATATTAGTATCCCAAATATTTCTAAAAGCATTTGTAAAAACTTTTTTAAAATGGTAATATCATTTGATAGATACTTAAGGGAACTTGGTATATCATACCACGATTTTTCCTTTCTGAAAAGAATTAGCAAAGACATGCTCCTTTTTTAAATTGGAGTATAATTTATATATGACATTGTGTATGTTTAAGGTATATGTATTGATTTGATACATTTACATATTACAGTATGATTATACTTAAGCCTTAGCTAAGATCTGTCACATCCATACTTATAATTCCTTTTTTATTGTTAGAACATTTAAAACCTAGTCTCTTAGCAATTTTGAAGTATGTAATACAGTATTATTGATTATAATCACTATGCTCTGCATGAGATCTCCAGAACTTATTTATCTTCTAGTTGTTAAGTTTGCACCCTGTAACAGCATCTCCCCAATTCCCTCACCTCTTCGCCCTGGCAGCCACCATTCATTCTACTCTCTGTTTCTATGAGCGTGGCTTTTTTAGATTGCACTTATAAATGATATCATACAATGTTTGTCTTTCTCTGTCTGGCTTATCTCACTAAACATAATGCCCTCAAGGTCCATCCATGTTGTCACAAATGGCAGGATTTCCTTCTTTCTCTTGGCTGAATTATATATATCTATATATCTCACATTTCTTTTTGTTGTTGTTGTTGGGGGTAGGTAATCAACTATACCCTCCCTCCATATCCTCCATATCTCACATTTTTTTATCCATTCATCCATTGATGGACACTAAATTTGTTTCCATATCTTGGTTATTGTGAATAATGCTTTAATGAACATGGGAGTGCAGATACCTTTTTTATACCCTGTTTTCACTTCATCTTACTTGGATATATACCCAGAAGTAACATTGCTGGGTCATATAGTAGTTATATTTCTAATTTTTGAGAAACTTCCATATAGTTTTCCATAGTGACTGCATCAATTTACATTCCCACCAACAATGTACAAGGGTTCCCTTTTCTCCACATTCTCACCAGCCCTTGTTATCTCTGTTATTCTTATAGTCATTCTAACGTGTGAAGTGATATATCATTGTGGTTTTGATTTGTAGTTCCCTGATGATTCGTGATATTGACCATCTTTTCATGTACCTATTAGTCATCTGAATGTCATCTTAGGAAAAAATCTATTCAATTCCTTTTTCCATTTTTTAATTGGATTGTTTGTTGCTTTCTTGTTGTTGTTGTTGTTGTTGTTGTTATTGAGTTATATGACTTCTTTGTATGTTTTGGATACTAACCCCTTATCTGATACATGATTTTCAATTATTTTCTCCTATTCCATAGGTTTCCTTTTCATTTTGCTGATTATTTCTTTTCCTATGCAGAAACTTTTAGTTTGATGGAGTCCCACTTGTTGATTTTTGCTTTTCTTGCTTCTTCTTGTGGTGTCATATCCAAAAATCATTACCAAGACCAATGTCAAAAAGCTTCTTTCCTATGTTTTCCTCTGGGAGTTTTAGAGTATCAGATTTTATGTTTAAGCCTTTAATCTATTTTGAGTTAAGTTTTGTTAGTGGTGTAAGGTAGGAATCCGGTTTCATTTTTCTGCATGTGGTTATCCAGTTTTCCAATCACCATTTGTTGAAGAGACTATTCTTTCTTCATTGAGCTTTCTCAGCTCACTTGTCAAATGTTAGATGACCATATATGTGATGGTTTATTTCTCAACTTTCTATTTTGTTCTGTTTGTTTGTCTATTTTTATGCTAGCAGCATACAGGTTTAATAACTATAACTTTGTAATATAGTTTGAAATCAGGATGTGTGATACCTCTGGCTTTATTATTCTTCCTCAGGATTGCATTGGCTATTTGGGGTCCTTTGTGGTTCCCATTCAAATTTTAGAATTGTTGTTTTTATTTCTGTGAAGAATGCTATTGATATTTTGATAGGGATTACACTGAATATATAGATGACTTTGGGTAATATGAACATTTTAACAATATTAATTCTTCTATTCCATGAACATAGGATATCTTTCCATTTGTTTGTGTCTTCTTTATTTTATCAAACTCTTAACAGTTTTTATTGTACAGCTCTTTCACTTCCTTGGTTACATTTATTCCTAAGTATTTTATTGTTTTTGATGCTATTGTGAATGGGATAGTTTTCCTTATTTGTTTTTCAGTTATTTTGTTGTTAGTGTATAGAAATTCAACTGATTCCTGTATGTTGATTTCATATCTTGCAACTTTACTGAATTTGTTGATTTGTTCCAACAATTTTTTGCTTGCATCTTTAGAATTTTCTATATATAAGATTATATCATCTGCAATCATGATAATTTTACTTTTTCCTTTCCAATTGGGGTGCATTTTATTTCTTTGTCTTGTCTAATTGCTCTAGTTAGGATTTAGGTACTGTGTTGACTAATAGTGGTGAGAGTGTGCACCCTTGTTTTGTTCTTGATCTTAGAAGAAAAGTTTTAACTCTTTTCACTGTTAGGTATGATGTTAGCTGTGAGTTTACTATGGCATTTATTATGTTGTGGTATGTTTCTTCTATACCCAATATGTTGAGGGGTTTTTTTTTATCATAAAATAATATTGTATTTTGTCAAATGCTTTTTCTGCATCTATTGAGATAATCGTATGATCTTTATATTTCATTGTACTAATGTATTGTATCACATTTACTGATATACATATGTTGAAACTTCCTTGTATCCCAGGGATAAATCCTACTTGGTCATGATGTATGGTCCTTTTAATGTGTTGTTGAATTCAATTTGCTAATAGTTGATAATATTTTCTTTAGGGCTGTTGTTCTATAGTTTTCTTGTGGTGTCCTTACTGGCTTTGTTATCAAGATAATTCTGGTCTTGTAAAATGAGTTTGAAAATGTTTCCTCTTCTCTAAGTTTCTGGATGAATTTGAGAATGATTAGCATTAATTCTTTAAATATTGAGTAGAATTTACTAGGATAGCCATCTGGTTTCTGTGTTTGAAGGTTTTTGATCACTCATGCCATCTTCTTACTTATTATTAGTCTGTTCAGATTTTCTGTTTCTTGATGATTCAGTCTGGGTAGGTTATATTTCTAGGAATTTATCCATTTCTTCTGGTTATCCAATTTATTGGCAAATAATTGTTCGTACTAGTCTTCTATGATCGTACATATTTGTGTAGTGTCAGGTGTAATGTCACCTCTTTCATTTCTGATTTTATTTATTTGATTCTTCTCTCCTTTTTCTTAGTCTAGCTAAAACTTTGTTAATTATGTTTATCTTTTTGAAAAAGCAGCACTTGGGTAGCCAGGCACTCATTCACTGCACTCCATTTCCCGCAACCAGAGAGGTCACTGATGGCTAGTTCAGTCCCCCGCTATGCTGCCTTGAGGTTGGAGTATTGCTGGCAAAGTTTCTCTTACCCCCTCCAATAAATGAAAATTCACCTTTTTTTTTTTTTTCGGTCCAGGACATTGCTGGAATCTCTCCCCAGAAAGGCTGGACTTTTACAAAGACTCTTCTGTGTGCGTCAGCTCAAGTCAGCACTCCCTTGATTTTCTCTGACCATGGCTAGGAGAAGCGGTGGCCATTTTTCTGGCTCCTGCTGATCCTGCAACCCATACCAAGGTCAGTCTACCTACTACCTGATGCACAGGTTGTTAAGACTCGTCCTAGGTCCCTTGACCTGTGGTGTTGGATCTCACAACTCCCGTAGAGGTATTTTTGTTCATGCATGGGTGCCAAATTAGTTGGTAAAAAGAGGACACAAAAAAGAGGGACATCTTATGCTGCCATGATGCTGACGTCACTCTAATTTCTCATTGTTTATATTGCTGTGTAGAATTCCGTGTTCTGTGTATAACACAGTTTTTTAACTGTTCACCCATCGGAGGTCATCTCAGTTTCCATTTTTTAGGCTATTACAAACAGATCTGCTATTAACATTCATGTACAAGTTTTCATGTGAACATAAGTTTTCATTTCTATGGCATAAATGCTGAAGAGTGCAATTGCTTGTCTCTCTGGTAGTTACAATTTTACTTTTATTACTGAACCGGGTTTGTTTACCTGACACATAGCAAGCCAGATGCTGCGATGCCAAGATCTGCAGCAGAGAAAAGATTTATTCACAGGGAAGTCAAGTGAGGAGATGGGAGAACAAATCTCAAATCTACCTCCCCATGGGGGCTAAGAAAGTCCATAGGGCAGGCACTTAGAAAGGGGGTCATTGGGTAGTATATAAAGTGAGAGCAATAACCAGAGCCACAGTAAAGCGAGAACAAGAGTATCCAGATCCTGCTGGTTCTGCGTCTCTGATTCAACTCTGACTGATACACTCCTTCATTCTAAAGATCCATTGGTATTTTATATTTTGGACATGATATAATTCCATGAAGTAAATGCTCTAGATGAGGACTGTCTAAATTTGATATTTGTTATCTCACCTGACTCATTTCCTTTGATTAATTGGTTATTTTTTTATTGTGAATTAATTTAATTGATATTAGTCTCCCAAAACACTAAGGTTCTAAACTGAAGATTCTTTCTTTTATAGGAAATTTGACTTTTTTTTTTTTTCCTGCAAGTAGTCTCAGGAACACTGCTGACTTGGGACCACGAGGGATTTCAGCCCTCTTCCACTCTTCAAGTTAATCTGTCACTCAGCCTTAACAACTACTTTATATCTAGGCCAAACTTTAAATTCCATATCATAGTGTTGAAATATATTTTCTCTCAGGGCAATCTACCCTTCTAACATACCTACTCCTTATAATTACCATTTCAGCACTCATTACAATACAATTTTCCTTTAAAATGTCCTTTTTTCTTTTAAATAACTTTTCTCATTTTCTACAATACCAGTAATAGAGCAGAAATTATCCTTTAAGAAAGACTTTGTTATTGTGTAATAGGTGGGCTTCCAGTCCCACCAGACAACCAGAGGTGGAATATTAAGTATGACAGCATAATAGTAAGTTTGTTCTGTAGGGTAAATCCTCCTTACTTGTTCTTTTTATCCCCAAGATTTGTCTTTGTTCTTTTTATGTTTATTCTGCCATGTGGATTTTCTAATCACTTTGTACTAAAACCCCATTGGGAATGAAAGTACATTGGGTTGCTTAATTTGGGGTTATCTCACATCTTTACAGAATTGAGTCTTCCCATTCATGACCACTAGGTTTCTCTGTTAAGTCTTTTATGTTCTTCAGTGCTGTTTCATAATTCTCTTCTTGAAGGCTGTCCAGAGATTTTGCTTGTTTTAGTCAAAGGTAGCAAAGTGAATTATTAATATTATAAATATATTTTGATGGTATTCTGAATAGGTTTATTTCTTCCTTTACACTTTCTAATTTGTTATGACTGCTATTTATTCTTATATATAGACACTACTCAAAAACACTTGCTAAATTTGTTTATTATCTCTAATAACTTATTTTAAGAATTTCTCTTCTTTTCTAATCCTCATGTCTTATGTATTTATTTTTGTCTCATTGTATTAGCTAGGACTTCTAGCTCAGTGTTGAATAATCTTAGTGGCAGCAAGAATACTTGTCCTGTTTTCTTACTGTAATAAACATTCTTTCTTAGGTTCATTCTTAAGATTCATCTAAGTATGATGTTTGACTAATAAATGTCATAAAGTTCTCTTCCTAGTTTGCTAATAATAATATGCACATACATTTTAAAAACTAAATTGATTTAAATGTTTTTTTCTTCATACTGTGAAATGATAATATATTTTCTTATCTAATCTAACATTATAATCACTATACCCAAAAGAATTTCTGATGTTGGACAATTTTTGCATTCTTGGGATCAATTCTAGTTGGCCATGATGTATTATATTACTATTTTTAAAGTATTGCTAAATTCAGTTGATCAAACATTTATTAAGGAATTTTGAAGCTACATGATATATATATATTATATATATATATATATATATATATATATATATATATATATATATATATATATATATATAATATATATATATGTAAAACTAATCTATAATTGTATTTTCTAATTTTTTATTGTACATTTTTAATATCAAGGTTATAAAAAGTAGCTTTTAAAATTATGTTAGCAGAGATCAAGCAATACATGAATGAATGGAAGACAAAGCTGAGGAACTTGCTCACAAAACCAAACTGGATTAAAAAAAGCTATAAGGACAGAAAATACAAGAAAATTAGAGGATCACCCTAAGAAGTGAAATATTTGAATAATAGGGATTCCATAAGGAGAGAAAAAAATGTGAAATGGGGAGGAATTAATTCAAAAGAGTGATTCAAGATAATTTTCATTTCCCAGAACTAACTCCAGATTGAATGGGCCCACTGAGAACAATATGTGCAAAAAGACCCACAAAAGGCACATCATGGTGAAATTTCAGAACAATGCGTCCAGAGATACAGTTGTAAATGCTTCTGGGTAGAAGAAAGTAGGTTACTTAGGTAGGGGAACAAAACTTGACACCCCAAAATGTCTTTTTGGCATGTGGATTATTTTGAGTTGAAAACAATCAAGGCCCGAGACTCAGGAAGAATCTTTGACCTTCCCCCTAACTGCCTAAAAGAATACAGAGGACCTATCCCTGGAATAGTTATCACCAGAGCTCTCTGTAATGAATATGGGCTAAGTGTAGCGGGGGGGGGGAACTCTAGGCTGGTCTAAAGATCAGAGTTTACTCTGGGTCCCATTGTGTCTGCCTGGCCCAGCAAACATTTGTTGACTGAACACTTGCTTTTTCATCTCCATGTGAATTGTCTTCCTCCACTTTGAAGTCTCAAATCGCGACCCCCAACATCTTCTTTTGTATTTAGCTGAAGATGGTATTTAAGGTGAGGGTTTCAGCATTTTTGGTGAGTTACTTGGTTTTCCTGGGTCTCTTCCATGTATACATGTTATTAAACTATTGTTTGGTGTTCTCCTGTTAATCTGCCTCATGTTGATTTAATTCTTAGACCAGCCAGAAGAACCTAGAAGAGTAGAGGAAAATTTCTTCCTCCCTGACACTTATGGAGGATCAGGAATCAAAATGACATCTGACTTCTCAATAGCAACACTGAAGCTTCAAGATCATGTAGCAGATTTCTTTGAAATTCTGAGCAAAAATTTTTTCCCATTTATAATTCTATACCCAGTCAAAAAATATTGATCAAGCAAGAGAATAGAATAAACATGTATTTGGATATGTCAGAAAATTAACATCCATGCACCTTTTTGTCAGAATCTACTGAACGATATGTTCTACCAAAATAAGGAGTACCAGTAAAAGAAAGCAAAATCTTATTTAAATATGGGGAGTAGGTTGACATCAGCAAGATGGCAGTGTAGAAAGTTCTAGACCCTTCTTCCCCCAGCAAACATACTGATTCAACACCAATTCACAGGCACGTCCCACATCTAAGGAATCACAAACTGATTGAAAATCTCTTGTACCCCACCGGAGCATGAACCAGACTCAGTGAAGCTGGTAGGAGATTCCAGATACTCTTACATGGGAGACCCCTGCCCATAAATGCAGCATCGTTAGATCAGGAAGAGACTCCCTAGCTCCTAACCTTGCCTAGTAGCCAGCTATTCCAAGGGGTTTCCCTGAGAGCTAGCTTCTGTCTTGCTAGTCTTGGAGCTCTAAAGAGTCCAGCACAGACTAGCTGCCCAGGGAAGAACGAAGGTGGTCGCTTAGGTAGGTGCCATTCAGCCTCATCCCTTCTCAGCACAGAGTGAACAGACGAAAACTCCTAGCTCTCAGCTTCCCCCTGTGGAGGGAAAAAGTTGATCTATGTGTGTAGTGTCCCAGTTTCTCAGGGGCTGCCCAAAGAACTAGCGTTTGTCTTACCAATCTTGAAGCTGTGATGAGTCCAGCACAGTGTAGCCACCCAGGCTAGAACAGAGACACTGGCTTGAGCTAGTAGATGCCATAACCACCCACTCACCCCATGCTCCCTTCCTAGAATCTCCAGTCCTTTAGAGCTTGTTATCATTATTATTAATACTACTACTATTATTAATAATTTAACCCTATTCTGGCTAATATTTGTTGCCTTTCACAGATGGCATACCATGGGCTATAGGGATTTACATTGAGAAAATTATCAAACAGTGTTCATGGAATTCATTGAAAATCCATCTTCTCTAGTCTTAAAGGGCCCTCATTATGTTTAAGAATCCTTGTATTCTTAGAGAGTCCCTATGCCAAGATCGGATTACCACTGCAGACTTTTTAGATTATGCCTCATACTTAATTTCTTAATTTATACATTTTATGCTCCCTCAGGATCTATTTCTCCATTTCAAAATCTCTCTCTTTCTCTTCTTTGCTTAGCTTCTCTCCTTGTTCTAGATGAGGGAAAAAAGTTTCCTTTTCATTTCCAAGGCAAATATCTCCTGTCTTGGCCTTTACTCTTCTTCTGGGACCATATTCCATTAATTATAACCTTTTCAAGTATTTTTAAGCCCTTCTTTTCCTATTTTTTCTTTGCTTCTGCTTATACCTGAAAGCCAATAGAACATAGTGTTTACAAATAGACTCTAGACTTGAATCCCTGTTCCACTACGTAAGTGCTATGTGAGTTTGAATAAGTCACCTAGCCTTTCTGAGCTTTGTTTTCCTATCTGTGAACAACAGGATTGTTTCAAAGCATGAAGTGAGATAATCTACAAAGAGTGTTTAGCAGAATGCCTGTCATATGGTAAGAACTAAATTGTTAGAGACTATGCTAAAAACGATGATGTTGACCAGAAGCTCAGTTTTCTCCTACTGTAGAACAACTCCCCTTCATGCCTGATATCCCCCTTTAATCACAACCTTGGTTGAAAGATTGCTACCTGTTCCCACCAACCCATCCTTGTTTAAAACCACAGACTTCTATTCTCACTGTGACTAAAACTGCTCTCATGATAAAGGGAACCCTCCTACACTGTCAGTTGGAATGCAGTTTGGTGCAGCCACTTTGGAAAACAGTATGGAGATTCCTCAAAAACACTAAAAATAGAGTTACCCTATGATCCAGCAATCCCACTCCTGGGCATATATCCAGAGAAAACTCCAATTCAAAAAGATATGTGCACCCCAATGTTCATAGCAGCACTGTTTACAATAGGCAAGACATGGAAGCAACCTAAATGTCCATCGACAGAGGACTGAATAAAGAAGTTGTGGTGTATATATATATTCAATAGAATACTATTCAGCCATAAAGAAGAATGAAATAATGCCATTTATGCATGGGTAGACCTAGAGATGATCATACTAAGAGAATTAAGTCAAAGACAAATGTATGATTTCACTTATATGTGAAATCTAAAAAATGATACAAATGAACATATTTACAAAACAGAAACAGACTCACAGGCGTAGAAAACAGACTTATAGTTACCAAAGGGAAAGGTGGGGGGAGGGATAAATTAGGAGTTATGTATAAAACAGATAAACAACAAGGACCTACTGTATAGCACTGGGAACTATAGTCAATATCTTATAATAACCTATAATGAAAATGAATATATATAACTGAATCACTGTGCTGTACAGAAACTAACACAACATTGTAAATCAACTACACTTCAATTAAAAAAAAAAAAAACTGCTCTCATGATGAGGTAAAATCTTTCTTGTCCTAATCCAGTGCTCAATCACCTACACCAAAATACCTCCTGTCAAATATGTTGGCTGATTCCACTGGTATTTTTTTTCAATTATACATGATCTATCTGGATCTAAAAAATGGGCCTTACAGTTGTCATTATGTAGGTTATCAGGAAAGACAAGACAGGCCTTCAATGGAAAAAGTGACATTTAATTTCTCAAGTGTCGTTTCTCGAAGTACTATAATCCAATGCTTCTGACCTGATTTCAAATCATTCTCATTCACTCCCCCAGTCTTGTCAGTCTTATCACCCTTCATCTACATTATGCTTTCCTAAAAAGTTTTTTCAATAAAATGTTTCATAAGGCTCTACAAAACATGGAGGATTCTTGAATTAAGAATCATTATACTATGACTTTTTTTGTGGTTAGGTCTGCATTTGACACCACTGAACTGCATCAAACTCAGGTCATATGGCCCCTTCTTTGAAAATCGAGCTGCAGCTCTGTATCCAGCTTCCTTGAGAAGGTGCCGAAGTCATTCCGCCATTTCAGCAAAGTAGAAGGCCCTGCTTCAGGCAGCGGAGAAATCTAATTTTAAAGTCTAATAAGGAAATCTGGGCAGATGAATACCAAGGAGAAGGTGATGTTGATCTAGTTGAGTGCACTGCAGAATTAAAACTTGATGGGAAATCATTGCATTTCAGGGAACAGGACCAGCCAAGGCTTAGAGCACACTATGAGGATCAATATTGGAAGAATAAAATAATTGAATTAGCAAATCCTCAGGACAAATTGGCTGAAGGGACCAACAGCAGTACAGCTCCAACTGACTTAATGAAAGTTAACAGGAATTAGGAACGGGAATGGGCCCCGATCTTTTGGAGTCTGCCCTGCTAACTCTATGGCGGATTACAGAATGTGCCTCCCTCTGTAAGTGAAATTGCCACTGCTGTTGCCTCAGTCACCTGAGGCTGCTCATCTCAGATCCAAGATGGTCAGCAATCCCAGCTCAGTCTCTTATATGAAAAGAACAAAGTGATCGTTGCAGTTTCTGTCTTAGCCACTTACTAGCTATGTGACTTGGGCAATGTATAACTCAGGTCCCCATCTGTAAAATGGGAATAAGAAGAATTCTGAATTCCTATGCTTCTAGGGGTATTGTACTGCTAAAATGAGATGATATATCAAGTCAAGGCCTAGCACCGTGCCCAGCACACAGTTGGAGCTCAATAAATGTTAAATTTCCCTTATTTTTTCCTATTGCCTCCCAATATTTTTATTTAGGATCACCACCCTCAGATTGTGGGGAAAAGAAATAAAAATGATAGAAACTGACAGCAATTTTTTTGTTTCCTTGTAGCAAAAATCAAGCAACTCATTGAAGAAGTTGAAAGTATTGGCCAATACAAATTTAAGAATTACCAGTGATTCTATTATGCATACTTATATCATTTTATTTAAAATATTATGTGATTACACATTGCACGGTTATAAACTAAGGTGGTTGAATGTTGGCTGGCTATTCTCAGTGTGTTGAAACAGTTCTCATTAAAGGTCCATCAAAAAGTGTGATTGGGGGGAGGGTAATAGCTTAGTGGTAGAGTGTATGCTTAGCATGCACGAGGTCCTGGGTTCAATCCCCAGTACCTCCATTAAAACACAAAACAAAACCGAGCAGAGTCTGTGACCTGTCGGACAATATCAAATGGTCTAACATGTTTAATTGGGTAACAGAAGGTAACGGAATTTTTTACTTCAGAAATTTTTAAAAAGTGTGATTAAAAATAAAACTACCTACCACCTCAGTTAACTTGGAGACCAAAAGATCAATACAATTTATAAGAGTAAAGACTTTTCTATGAAGCATCTACTATTGGCCCTAACTAGGTGCATTAGGTGTCTCTAATCTTCACCAAAATTCCTAAGTGGCAGATATTATTATTCATATTTTATGGATGAGGAATCTGAGATTCAGCGACATAATGCAAGCTAATAGCCAGGACTCCAACTGAGATCTTTGTGGCCCCAAATCATATGCCTTTCTCCCAGTGCTATCTTGCCAGGCTAACCAAACAGCAGTTAGTTGGCTGTTGGCCTCCCTCCAGTTACTGAGTTCAACTGAGACCAATCTCATTCTGTGTTTTAATGGTACCACACTTTTGAAGGGAGAGTGTCAGGTACATTTTTTAGGCTAAGATAGGTGTTCCTTATTAGCAAATCCAATCTTTTACAGGAAGACATTTCAGTAGAAGGATTTCAGAAATACACTATTTACTGAGGTTGAAGTGAGGGTTTTTTTAATGCATCATGGTGTGAATCTTGCCTTTTGTGGCAGGGATTTGTGGCAAAATAAATGTATGTGTGTTGGCTGAATTTACCAGCCAAGCCTGCAATCTGTGTTTATCTAATTGCCAACTCTCATTGGCTCTCAAAGAGAAATAATAATCACTGCTCTTTATTAGCTCTTAGAAGTGTTCAGTATTGTTTTGGATGCATAAAGTATATTATTTATTTCTAATTAACAACCCTGTGAAGTTTATGGAGAGGCACAAAGAGATTATTTAACTTGCCCCAAACCAGACAGTTTGTAAGTGGAAGAGTTAGGCTTCAAATTTGCTCTAACTCTCGTGCCTAGACTCTAACCAGTCTGCTCTGCAGACACCACAAAAGTACAGTGGCTTGGCCAAGACCACTTGAATATTAAGTGTCAAGACCTATATTTTCTACATAAATGTGTCAATTCTTACCACTAGAAAGTGAACAGGTGGCACCAAACTTAATAGAACAGCTCAAAACGGAAAAATCTGTGGACTTTTTACTTTAAAATAAAGAGTAATTGTTGGGGAGAGGGTACAGCTCAATGGTAGAGTGTATGCTTAGCATGCATGAGGTCCTGGGTTCAATCCTCAGTACCTCAGTCAAAAGAAAGAAAGAGAGAGAGACAGAGAGAAAGAAAGAGAAAGAAAGAAAGAAAGATCTAATTACCTCCCCCCCAAAATAAAAAAAAAAAATACAAATTTTTTTTAAAGTAATTGTGGTTTTGTTAATAACAGAAATTTTTAAACAGGATTAATTACACTGACTATCCTTTCTTATCCCCTAATTCATATTCATCCTCAACCAAACAAACCTGTCCACTCTTTTTTGGCGGGGGTAGTAATTAGGTTTATTTATTTATTTATTTTGATGGAGGCACTGGGGATTGAACCCAGGACTTCATGCATGCTAAGCACACACTTTACCGCTGAGCTACGTGCCCTCACCCCCAAACCTCTCCATTCTTAACTTTGGTTTTCTTAGTCCCATATTTGACTTTCTAATTTTCATCACCACCCCCACCCCTGGAATTTACTCCCGTCTCAAATCTTTAAAAATGCTCTTCAGCATCTCAACTGCACTATCAGACTGACTCCAAAATCTTCCTGCCAGGGTCCCTGACTCGCCCAGCTCCTCTGATCACCCCACAAGATGAAATACTCCCCAAAGATTATGTATATTGAGTCCCTGATTATCCATGATGCTTGGTTGTGGTATAACATGTATGAGTTTTCTGAGTTTAAAATTTCAAATTAACCAGAAAAGTTTGTTTAAAATTGTAGAATGTTTTTTGTTTCAATTCTTATTGAAAATTATTTTAGAATGTTTAGGATGACTTTTTCTTCTTAGTAAAAATGATAGGCTGGGTCAAATGGAAATCTTTTTGATGACTAAGGGTCTTTTTACTGATGTGAGGAGGATTACCAGAGTCTTGATTTCTTCATCTGTAATATGTGAGTTATAAAAGTACTTATTTCACTGGCTGATATAAGGATTAAATGAGATAGTATATATGAATAGTACTTTGCCAATAGTATAATGATCTGTAAATACACTTTATTGTTCTCAATAACTTATGCAGGACTGTTAATTTAATAAAAGAAGTAAGTCTCCTTTGACTCTTGAATATATCTAATATTATTATTGAAATTTTCTGCATTGGCTTCTTTTGTCATTGTCTTTTGCTTAAATTTAGAATGTGGAGATAAAAACCTGAATATTATGAAATTCGATTAGTTAATTGAGGTGTTACTGTACATAGCTGTGTCCACTTTCTGCTGATTATAAATGAATCCACTTTTTATTGTTGTCTATAATTTGAGTATTTCTCTAAGTATTTTGTCTTGTCTTTGAATCTCTATTGTATATAACCTTGAAGAGAGGGGCTTTGTCTCTGATTTCTTGGTACCTTCCATTACTACCTAGTCAGAATCTCTGCAAAGAGCTAGGGCGCCGCCCTCTCCCCTTCCGCCAGTCACATACACTTTGACGCACACATTCAAACATACAAAGTTCATCAAACTGAGGGAAATGTCCTGACACTGATAAAAACTAAGGTTCTAGCACAGAACTTCTAAAACCCTTGGGATTTCCTAAGTGATGAGAGAGATCAAGATGTCTTTTGTTATGTTAATGAGATAACTTTTGGACTAAGGATGGGGGCTGGTTGCCAGGAGAGCCAACCTTGTGATTAGAGGGCTGTAACTTTCAGTTCCACCCCCAGACCTCTGGAGTGACAGGAGGGACTGGAGGTCAGTAGATCACCAGTGGCCAGTGATTTAATCAATCATGCCTATGTGATTAAGCCTCCATTAAAAATCCAAAAGGATGGGGCCTGGGGAGCTTCTGGGTTGGTGAACACGTGGAGATTTGGAGAGAACTGTGCACCTGGAGAAAGCTTGAAAGCTCAGTGCCCCTTCCCACACATCTTGCCTGGTGCTTCTCTTGCATCTGGGTATTCATCTGTATCCTTTATCATATCCTTTAAAAAACTGGTAAATATAAGTGTTTCCCTGAGTTCTGTGAGCCAAGAATCCAGGGAGGGGGTCACTGGAACCTCTGATCTATAGCCAGTCTGTCAGAAAGCACAGGTGACAACCTGGATTCAGTCCTGGCAGCTGAAGTGTGTGTGAGGGGGTGGAGGGCAGTCTTGTAGGACTGAACGCTTAACCTGTGGAATCTGATGCTGTCTCCTGGTAGATAGGGTCAGAATTGCGTTGAATTGTAGGACACCCAGCTGGTGTCCAGAATATTGCTTGTTGGTGGTTTGGGGGATCTCCCTCCACACACCAATCAGAATTGGGTGCCGTACCTAAAGACACATCTTCATGTGCTTTAGTTTTCTCTTCCCTACCTGGACTCTAAGCTACCTGGGAACAGGAGTAATGTCATCCCCTTTCCTATAGCATTTTGTACAGGTCCAGGATTACACCATTTGCTCAGTGAATACTGGTCAAGTATTAAATTGGCTCAAAATTTTGTTGAGATGTAGTGGTGGTTTTTCTTTACTGCAGCCTCATTTTCCCACTTTCCTGTTTGAAATATCTCGGAGGGAGAGTTTATTTTCTTTTATTTACTTATATGGAGGTACTGGGAAATTGAACCCAGGACCTCACTCTAACACTGAGCTATTTGCCTCCCCACTCAGAGGGAGAGTTTAAAACTTGTGTGCTTTAAATATAGGCCCATAGCTTCCTGCTACAAGGAGAATAGCCAGAAATTGACCCCATTTCATAGCTTTGGGGCCAAAGGTCTGCAAATCATTCCTGAAAGACACTCAGTTCCCCTTTGCTTTATGGACTGATTGTAGCACATGAGCAGTCTTGTAGACCTGCTATCTGCCAGGGGAGGAAGAGGCAGACTGATGGGAGAAGGGGAGGGGGCGGAGTAGAGGCTGGGTTGCTTAAGGATCGATTTGGCCAGTAAGTAACATCCATGCAGAGCTGTTGGTATGTGCATTCCCTGGCACACAGAATCCACTAAGTGGCTACCTCAGCTTCATTCCGAGGACTGCACTAAAGCCTATGCTAAGGGAAAAAAAAAGACCACAGGTGGCTGGGCTTATATGTATGCCTACAGCCCACAGGCAAAATGACTCAGTGGTCTGTGTGGCCTGTGGTCCCCAGAGTAGTAAGGAACCCCACAGAGGGGCCAGAGCTGGGGCCTGAGAGTCTGCCTCAGGTGTAATGCCAAAGATGAACGAGGCTGTTAGGTCTCGGGAGTCCCCACTTTCATTGCTTCCTGCCTTCAGCGAACTCTAGCCAAGGGTTTCTTCCCTCTGTCCTGCATCAGATCCGTCAGGGTGAGAGGGAGAGGCTTGCTTTGAATGCAGATTCTTGGTCCTACCCCAGATTTCCTGAATCAGAATCATTAGAATGGGGACCAGGAATCTGGTTTTTTGGAGATGCTCCAGATTGCTTAAGTTTGAGAGCCTCTGTTGGCTATCCAGAGACTCTGCAGTAGCTGAATTCATTATTCTTCTTTGTTGCTTTCATGCATTTGTGTATTCTCTTGTTTATGTTTAGAATTCCTTCTCCCTTTTCCATCATTCTTGAAGGTATGGGGCAAATGTCACTGGGCTTTCAGAAAGTAGCATTTTTTGATAACTATGAATAAAAGTGAGATGAAAAATAGGCACTGAAATTAGATTCTGTTGTAGAATTACAAATATGTAATGAAAATTCATCCCCCTCCACTAACCAAGAAAAATGCGAGAGCTACTTTATTACTTTGCTGATTTTTTTTTTTACACCTGTGCCCCCTCACTAGAATTGGAGCTCCTTCAGAATAATCCCTGGAACAGTGCTAGTCCCATTAAGTGCTTCATATGCTCTTTAAATGAGTGATTGACCAGCAATGTTGGACAAGAAATGGGGATTCGGACTCCCTGACACGGTAGCATGTGTGAACCTGGCTAGGGAAGACAATACAGCAGAATGGATAAGCCCACGGGGCTTTAGAGTCAGAGAGGCTGGAATTCAGTTCAAACTCTGTTGCTTCTTTTTTTATTTTAATTGAAGTATAGTTGATTTACAATGTTGCGTTAGTTTCTGGTATACAGCGTAGTGATTCAGTTATACATATATATATTCTTTTTCATTATGTTATTACAGCCTATTGAATATAGTTCCCTGTGCTATACAGTAGGACCTTGTTGTTTATTTTATATATAGTAGTGTGTATCTGCTAATCCCAAACTCAGAGAGAGAAAGACAAATATCATATGATATCAAATTCTGTTGCTTATGATCAGTGTGACCTTTTACAATCACTTAATCTCTGTTTTCTCGTCTATAACACTGGGATAATAATAGTACCGATCTCATAAGATTGTTATGAGGTTGAAGTGAAATGGTGTGTATGAAGCCCTTGGTATAGTACTGATCTACATAATACATGTTCAGTCAATAGGACCTGTTATTATGTCTATAATTACTGCTCAGACTTGTAATGTCTAACATCCCCAGGGTCCATTAAGCTTATAGGGCTGTTTGTCCCTGCAGCAAATGGCTCTCAGCAATGTGTGTGTGTGTGTGTGTGTGTGTGTGTGTGTTTAAATAATTTTACTCCTATTTCTTTTTTTTTTTAATTGAAGTATAGTCAGTTTACAGTGTGTCAATTTCTGGCATACAGCATAATGTATCAGTCATACATTTACATACGTACATTCCTTTTCATATTCTTTTTCATTATAGGTTACTATAAGATATTGAATATAGTTGCCTGTGCTATATACAGTATAAACTTTTTGTTTTCTCCTATTTCTTTTATTACAGACTTCTACAGCTTTTTCAATCTGTCCCCTTTTAATTTGATGCTTATAATCTTTTTTTTATATGTGTATTTTTTTATTGAAGTATAGTCAGTTTACAATGTGTCAATTTCTGGTGTACAGCATAATGCTTCAGTCATACATGAACATACATATATTTGTTTTCATATTCTTTTTCACCATAAATTACTACAAGATATTGAATATAGTTCCCTGTGCTATGAAATATAAATGCTGCTTATAATCTGTGGTGAGATAGCACGCTACATAACCAGTCTTTGAGTTTACGCCTTCACTCATTTAGTAAAGATATTTGTTCAAAAATTCCAGATAACAGATCTGAATACCAGATAAGTGAAGTGCTTAATTTTTTCCTACCCCACATTTTATTATTTATTATTCTTTATTGAATTTATCTGCCATTTAAAAATTGGTTAATAAGTTTGCTGCAAGGCTGTAGCAAGAGGTTTATGCTTTGTGCCATTTTCTCTCTCCATATTTTGGTATTTTTTTAATAAAAATTTTTCCTCAGATTTGAAAATTACACTTGTAGATTTATTTTTCTCTTGTGAGAGCAATTCTTTTCATCAGAGTACTTATTATTTTACGTAGGACATGAAAGGTCAACATAATCTGCAATCTTTTCAGAAACACTCTATATTTCCAAGAGAACAGAATAGTCGAATTGTGTCTTACAAAATTACAAGTGACAAAAACATCTAACAAATTTCATCTTCCCCAGAGACACAGAAATATGGACTTGGCTGGGATCACCTCTATAAATCAAGTCGAAAAATGATTCTTTACAAAATGTTGATGACTGAACTGCACTTTAGCCAGGCTGAAAGGGCATTGTGACCCACTTTTCCTATCAACAAATCTGCGTGGGAATCTACAACATCCTGCCTTTCCGTGGCTTGGTAAATAGAAGCATACCTTTAATAAGCAGGCAGCCTCCATTCGGAGACCATACCTCATTTTTATCACAGTAGATATCTTATGACCAGTTGTCTGTCGACTCACGGACAGTGAAGACAAACTATTCCCCTTTCTTGTTTTATCATTTACAAATGAGGATTTTAAGACTGTAAGAGTTTAAGTATGTTCTTGCCCAAGATCATACATTTATTTCCACTGAATTTTTTTTAACGTTTATTGACTATTTATGTTTTTTTTAATGGCTGTCTCTTTATGTGCCTTGCCCTGTTTCCATTGGGCATTGATATTTATATTTCTCTAAATCACTTTTTAGTACACTTATTTCCCAAGTGATAATAGTTGACAGTGATAAAAATCAAGTTGTGAAAAATAATCACCTATGTTTTTTTCTGACTTTATCATGTATTTGTTGTTTTACATTTTATTTTTTAGTCTACCTATTATTTAGGTTAGTACTATGAAATCAGATTGAATTCTAACAATATTATTTTCCAAATAATGAGTTGTATCAGGAAATTAATTGAAGAATTCATTATTTTACTCTTATTTGAAATACTTACTTGATTCTACATTATTTTATATTAAAGGTTTCTTTTCTAGTCTGTTCTATTTATCAGATATTCTCCTCTTCATTTTCTTAGATTTATGACGTATGTTTACCTGATAGGACAAATCTTTCCTCATTACTCTTTTCCCAAATTTTCCATAGATATTTTCACCCTTTTATTCATCATTACGAATATTAGTATCTATTTGTCAATTCAAAATAATTGAATTTACTGAATGTATATACAAAGCAGAAACAGACTCAGATATAGAAAACAAACTTGTGGTTACCAAAGGGGAGAGGGAAGAGGGGAGGGACAAATTAGAGGTGAGAGATTAATAGATACAAACTACTATATATAAAATAGATAAGCAACAAGGATATATTGTATAGCACAGGGAATTAATAGCCATTATCTTATAATAATTTTAATGGAGTATGACCTGCAAAAGTATTGAATCACTATGCTGTACACCTGAAACAAACACACTATTGTAAATCTACAGTACATCAATAAAAATAATAATTGAATTTAGTACTCAATCAATCAATTTATATATATTAATTAGTTTGGCAAGAATTAACAAATTTACAATTTTGAGTACATAAAATATGTCTCAATGTATTTGTCTGCTGTTCTTTTCTGATGTACAATTATGTCTTTCTTTAAAAATATCTGGTCAACTTAACTGAACTCTGTTGCATTTGAAATGCATTTCCTTGGATTTTTGGGTGTATAATCCTGTCATTCACAAATAATGATAATTTTGCATCTTTTTTTCTATATATCATTTCTATTCATGATCTCAATTCCTTCATCTGTAAAATGAAGATCAAATAGTACTTATTTTCATTAAGGTTGTTATGAAAATTAAAGGGAAAAAGTCACATAAAACAAATGGCCCCATTGTCTTACATATGGTAAATCCTCTGTCAGTGTTCTCTTGCTTGTCTTGTTGTTACTGATGTCACATTTTTTGGCAACTGGAAGAAAAATATTGAAAATATTGGCATAATCTCTTTTAGGTGGTGTTTACAATAGATAAATTACATCATCTTGGATACCTAGTTTATTTGGATATTTCAAAATCAGTAATAAGCCTTTAACTTTATCAGATACTTTGCTTTTCTATCTTTGGTGATATCTGTTTTTTCTCCTTTGGGTTTTTAATTTGATGGATTATATTAATAGATTTCCTAATGTTGAAAAATCCTTAGGGTCTGTATTTCCCTGGGATTGTCACGGTATGTTTTGCTTTTAATATACCAATAAATTGTTTCATCATTATTTTAATTAGGACTCATATCTACATTATCAGTGAGATTTATCTCTAGCTTTCTTGCTTTGAGCTATCTTTGTCAGATTTTAGTATCAGGGCATTGTTCACTTCAAAAAATTATATGGGAAGCTGTTCATATTTTTCTGGGCTTTGAAGCAGTTTATGTACATTGCAAAATATTTGTGTGTTGTTTTAAAAAACGGCAATATATTTCGACAGAGCAATTACACTTTTCCTTTTGAAAAGTAAACCAGATTCTTTCGCTTCTCAGCTGAAGGCTTAACTGCTCTTGGAATAAACCCGCAAACAGTTGCCGAGGCCAGAAGAGCCCAGGTGATGAGGCTGCTCCTGCCAATCATGTCTCAACCACACTTTCCCAGGCTCACTCTGAAAGAAGCTAGGGAGGCTGAAGCTTCGCTCTCCTAACGTGCCATGCGCCTTCCCACCTCAGGGTTTCTGCGCATGTCATAACCCTCACCCATAGCCCACTCTGCCCTCTCACTCTCTGCTCTTCACATCTTCATCCTTCAGGTTTTTCAGCTTCAATGAAGTTACTCCCTGAATGTAGGTCACCCAGTTATTCTCAATCACAACATCCTATTTCTTTCCTTTGCAGTATTAATAGCTTTTATAATGACTTCTTGTGTTTATTTATGTATTTCCTTATTCATGTGCTCAGTCATTGCCTTATGAATTGCCCATCTACCCCTATTAGAATTTAAGATCTAGTTTTTTGGTATGCAATTATGTTTTTCTCGTCAGAGATCTCTTATAAGTTTTTATATTTGCATACAAATGTTACAATCATATTTACATTCTTTTGGGGGGTGCTCCATGATTTATTCAATTCACTAAGCAATGACAGTCCTCCTAAGGTAGGAATAGCCTTTGCTTGACTTATCCATCTAGCTTCAATGCTAGGTGGGCTGGGATAACATGTCACCAAGTTTGTTTGTTTGTTTGCTTGTTTTAAGAAAGGCTTTTGGCTGGTGCATTTTTCAGGCTCTTTTGTATCTGATATGAATAAATGACAACTTGGCTAAGTATATAACTTTTGGTGCAGAATGTTTCTTCCTCAGAACTCTGTATATATTGCACAATTATTAACATGTACTTTTGAGTATATCAAGGAAGACGTGTGAAATGTGAAATGGCTGATTTTTAATTTTTATATCTAAAACCTTGCCCCTACCCATGCATGCCTCAAAATTGGTAGGGTACTTTAAAGTATTGTTAATAAATTCAAATCAAATATTTGTGAGAATGTGTGGAGCAGTAGGTCTTTTTATTTTTTAAAAAAAGTCTTTTTTGCTGGTATTCAGGAAATCCTGAGAATTTTGGATTCTGGTGTATATTCAGCTCAGAAACGTTTTCAATTATTATAGTTTTTGTTATTTTATCTGTTCTATTTATTCTAGTCTTTTGCTTAGGAATACCAGTTATCTGTGATTGAACTTCTTTTTATTTTTGTTTTTTTTTTTTTTTTCTGTATTCTCCTCACTGCTCTTATTTCTCAGTTTTCCTTCTATTTCATGGGTTTTCCTTGGTGTCAATTCTGTTGTTTTTTGCTTAGAGAGTGTGTTTTATTCACGGTTTGCTATGTTAGTTTCTTCAGAATCTTCCTACACAGCTCCTTTTCAGTTTATCTAGATGATTTTGCAAAGCATTCTCTTATTCATTTTTCTCTGTTCTTATTTCACAGAGACCACATCTTGTTGAATTCTATTTAGAATGCTAAGAAGTTTAATTTTTTTCTCTGTTTTCTGGAACAAATAATTGTCAGAATCTGCTTCTCCACTAAGTCTTCAGAAACATCACCTTTCCTCTGTTCTGCAGTATCCTTTCATAGACCCCAAGCTAATCACTCATTCTCCTTCTCCTGGAGAAAGGCGAGCTCTAAGTGGGTCCCAATGTTGTGATGTATGAGAGGCATCCCTTGTTCTCTCATCTTTTCCAATTTATATATAGATAAATCTTTTTGTCAAGTTAGATTGATATTTCTACTTCTTGGTCCAATTTACAATTTGGACCAAGGCATTTATCTGATCCAGGGTTTCTCAGTTTGGGCACTATTGAGCCTTCGGGCCAGATTGTTCGTGTGTGTGTGTGTGTGTGTGTGTGTGTGTGTGTGTCTGTGTGTGTGTGTAGCTGTCCTGTATATTATAGGATGTTGTGGGAAGCTCTCCTGTACGTTGTAGGATGTTTGGCAGCATCTAGTGGGGCCTGTACCCACTAGATGCCGGTGTGATCACCAAAGATGGTGTCCTCCCCTAGTGTAAGCACCAGAGATGTCTCCAAACATTGACTAATGTCCTTTGAGGACCTACATTGCCCCTGAGTAGAGAATCATTTATCTAAGCAGATTTTGTTAGTTGGATGTGGGATCCCCACTTCTGTTCTAGTTTCCTCTCCCTGCTCATTTCTCTGATACTGAACTAGAGAAGAGAATAGAATGTCTAAGCTCCAGCACCCGCCAGTGCCGGTTACTCTTCTTCCATCACTTCCTCCAACTACAGCGTTTTACTTCCTGGGACTCTTCAGAGCTGCTGAGTACAGTCGAGCAGGTTATGCTCTACAAAGGGTCATCTGACTTAGCGGGGGAGGTAATCCAACATGTACTTCATTCTCCAAGATGTGCGTGTGGAAAGCTGAATCCGCCAAGAGTGAGCGTCTTTTCCTAAGTCAAACAAAGCTAATGAACTTAGGTCTGTTCCTTGCAGAATGCAGTATAGCACTGCCAGTTCCTAGTACACTTCACATTTTCTACCACATTGTTTTCTTGAGTTACAGGCACTGAATGAATTAGAAAGGAAAGAACTGATACGAGAGTTCAATGGACACCTGGTCACCTAAAAAAAAGTACCTGCCATGCATTGGTTGGGCTGCCTGTTTTTCTGAATGGTACCTACCCTGGGGCCAAGCAGTGTGGGAGGGATGACACCTCTCTCCAGTGCTATCAGCATGTCGGCCGTGGGGTCCAGGTCACAGTTCACAGTAACTTGCATATGTATGAGGTAAGAAGTAAATGTACGCATGCGCTAGTAGCATGAATAAACATTATGAAAGGACAAATGCGTACACCGGAGCCCGCACGCCACCCGCTTGTCCTGCAATAAAGTGCTGTTTTGCTCTGTGTCAGCTCCTCGCACCTTCTTCCAGTTGGGCAGCTCGCCTCCTCAGAGCCCTCTCCAGCCTCCCGTGGCTGACACAGCACAACAGGTGTTCTTCATTTCTACTTGCAAACCATATGCCAACTTCCAGTTGCGATTGCCAATTTCATTCTGTATGTCCTATAATTAGAGAAAAACCGTTCCAAGTTCTGGCAATTACTTGCTTGTCAGTCTTTTTCTTTTTTTCTTTTTTTCTGTTTTTTTTTTTTTTTTTTTTTTTGTCTTTTTTCCTGTCTTCACAGGTATTATTGTTGGAAAAGTAGGTACGTGTGAAACAGAAACTGCTAGCCAGCATCATTTTAAACCTGAAGTTCTGGATCCACTTTTTGACTTGGAAGACAAACTTTCAATCAAACACATAACTTTTATAGCATCTACTCTGTAGTGAGAAAGATAAAAAGATGAGGACATGATCCCTGCCCTTGAAGAGTTTATAATCTCATAGGGACAAGGTAAGTCTACGAGAGAAAGGGAAAAGGCAAAGTAAGGTAAATGTAAAGATAAAAGAATTACAGGCAGAATAGTTTGGGGGTTTAAAGGAGGAGCAATCTTTTCCATCTCAATCAGGAAATGTTTCCTAGAAGCTATGACATTTGACCTGATTTTTGAAAGATGAGAAGCGGCACCTGAATAGGAACAGATGCATTACAGGCAGGGCTAACAGCATGGAAATGAGCAGAGCATGTCAGCCCCTGCTTCTCCCATCCCTGTTTAGCTGTAAGCACCGAATGCTTTCAGCCTCCAAGCTTAGACCTGTGTACTTTTTTAAACCAAACGTGGCAAGTCAGTCAGGAGTTTATGATCATATTCATTATCCAGGTGTCTATTATTGGCCATGAACCACTATGACATCTCAGGGTGCCTGAGCTGCAGCCTCTTCCCAATATTCTTATATTTGTGATCAGTATCATGTGATGTCTGTCTTGATTCCCTAATTTGTATACCAGGTTCCTTCTGAACTCCTAGACTAATTAAGAGGGTCCTAGATTCCCTGACTATCTCCTGATATCTCCATTTTGTTTGAGGCTGAGTCATGATGCCCTTGTCACCTTACACTAGCTAGGACTGTTCTCCTATTGAATAAAAATGGAACTAAGATGATACTACCCATCTGATTCTGAGCATCATTTCAGGTTATGAAGTCCTGCTGCTATGATAAACAGGTCTTCTTGGCTAGTTCGATGAACCTATATCAAGCCCAATTTTACCCACCTTTTTACCCTGGACTTCATACGGCAGACCACTTCACTTACTTCCTTTTTCCCTTGGATCTAGTTCATTAGTAGGGTGAACCCTCTTAGCTTCATCATGACCCTTCTTAAACTTGCTGGTAGAAGTTATCCTGATGGAATATAGGAAGAAGACACTAAAGGATTTTTTTAAACACCTTTATTGTGTATGGTTCCTGTACAATAAACTACACATATTTCAGATGTACACTTTGATGAATTTTGACAGATGTATACACCAATGAAACCACCACCACAATCAAGATAGCTAACATTTCCATCACTCCCCCAAGAGGTACAATTTTTGAATTCCCAGTTTATCCCTTCCTACTCTCTTTAACCCCTGGTAACCATAAATTTGTTCTCTATGTCTGTTTCTATTTTGCAGATCAGTTTGTGTCCTTTTTTTAGATTCCACATATAAGTGATATCATATGGTATTTTTCTTTCTCTTTCTGGCTTACCTCAGTTACAATGACGATCTCCAGGTCTACCCATAGTGTTGCAAATGGCATTATTTTATTCTTTTTTATGGCTGAATAGTATTCCATTGTGTGTATATGTGTGTGTGTGTGTGTATAAATACTACATCTTCTTTATCTAGTCATCTGTCAATAGACATTTGGGTTGTTTTCAAGGATTTTTTCAACCTCTCCTTAAGTGTAGACTGAGGAAGAAAAATCAACTTTTTTTTTCTTAAAGACTGTGGTGTGTAGAACAGATCCATCTGCCAGTCTCTCTTTTTAATGAGATTCAGGCAGGAGACACTAAAATGGTTACAATGCAAGGTTTGTAATGAAATATTAAACCAAATTTTATTTACTTATTTATAAACCTCAGACTGAAATTTTGTGAATATTTTATTACTAAAATTTTCAAACATACACAAAAGTAGAGAGAAATGTAACACACCCTCATATATCCACCGTTCAGCTTCCACAGTTATCAATTCATAACTGATCTTTCATCTACATCCCAGCTACAGACTTAAGATTATTTTAAAGCAAACTTTAGACATAGTATTATTTTATTTGAAAAATATTTGGAGGAATATCTCTAAAAATGAAGGGCCTTTTAAAAATTATTCCTAAAAATAAAAGAATAATTATTTACTATCACTAAAAAGGCATTCCTCAATAGTTATCTTTTTATAGTTTGTTTGAATAGGAATCGAAATAACGTCTATATATTGCAATTGATGGATATATTGCTTTAGTCTCTTTTCATCTCTAGGTTCTCAGATAACTGGTTTTGCTTTGCAATTTTTTTTTTTTTTTTGAGAAAGTAAATTTTTGTCTGTGGAAGTTCTGGCAGTTTGATTTTGCTGCCTGCATCCCCATGGTATCATTAATGTATTTTTCTGTCCTTTGTATTTCCTGTGAATTGATCATTAGATCTCCAGGCTTGATCAGATACGTATTCAATTTAAGGGGGCAAAGCTACATCATAGATGGTGTGGTGTGCTTCCCGCAGGAGTGCTTGCTACCTGGTTGTTCTTCTTTGTGATGTTGTCAGTCATTGATGACTATTGCCCAGAACCATCAGTTCAGTCAGGATTACCAAGTGGTGATATTCTCCTTCAATTATATTTTCTTCATTTATTAGTTGGGATACTTCTATGAAGAGAAATTTTCCCTAATCTACTCTTTAGTAATGGTGAGGTGCAGGTCATATAGGAAAAGCAAGACAAATGATTATTTCTTCTTATCTACCAGTTTTCCAAATAATGTATTTCTTTCCTGGCATCCTTCAAAAGTGCACCATGATTTTTTTTTTAGTATCATTATAAAGTTATGGATATCAACATATTTAAAGTATGTAAGTTTATTTGAACGTATTGTAGTTCGTATCCTTATTGGTGCTCATATAATCCCATCTTAAGCCATTCAGATTGTTCTTGAGTCCTTTTGACATGACTCCAGAAGTTTTTAATGGTTTTTTTGCTTTATCGCATTAACACATGTTCCAGGCTTATTTTGTATGTATCCTGAACCATTGCTGAAATCAACCATTTACCCAAAGAGCTGTGGTTCCTTTTGAGTAGAAAGTTGTATTTTGAAACCATAATTTAGGTACTAAGGATGCTTACTGCTAGTGGAACGGTCATCGTTCCTAGTCCCTTTTAGTGTTCAGAACTAGGGGATATGTATTATTTTTATTTATTTTTAGGGTAAAATATATTACAAATTCATAATAATACTTTCTATTCCTACTCTACTTAACCTTACTGATTTTACATAAGTATCTCCTTTTAACCACGCTGAAAATCATGCTTCTCAATGACCTCTGTATAAATGCACATTTGATTTAACTGCAAAATAACAAAGCCAGTATTACTCACATGATGTGATTACTGACAAAAATCTGTAAGATATTTTCTGCAGTCATTTTATCCATAAGACATATACCAGTAAGTCAGTACCACCAAATTATTATGATTTAAAGTTGCTTGGAATTGTTCCTCTCTTTGTGACCATGTCATCAGTTGGATAGGTGGTTAGGTTCATTTGTTTCACATTGCTTTTTTTTAAAATTAAGTTTATTTATTTTTAACAGAGGTACTGGGGATTGAACCTAGGACCTTGGGCATGCTAGGCATGTGCTCTGCCACTGTGCTATATACTCCCCTCCCCACATTACTTTTTGATTGCTTTTCTAAATGGAATTTTCTTTTATAATTATGTAAAATATTTGCATGGTTTTGAAGTCAAAGCTACAAAATAAGGTATATTGAAAAACAAAGTATATTCTACTAAACAAATCTAGAAAACAAGAAGCCCCACTTCTGTCACTGTTCATTTCTCCTTACTCCTTCTCTTCTCCTATTAATAACCATTATTTTGTTATTCTGTGATTTATCCTTTTGTTCTTTTTAATAAAGCAAACATTTTTGATAAATAGTAGATGAATGCTAGAATATTATACAGCTTTTTCTCCCCCTTGCTACTTTTTATTTAAAAATATATCCTATTACTTGACAATAGGAGGTACAGATATTTTCCATCCCCGTTCAAAACTGCATAATACTCCATTTTGTAGATGTACTGTAGTCTGTTCATTCAGACTTCTCTTGGTGAAGGTTTGGTGATTTTCCAGTCTTGGGCTGTTACAAATAGTGCTGCAGTAAATAGTACTGTGCTCACGTCTTTCCATATTTTTGCCAGCATATCATTGAGAGCAGTTCCTACAAGGGAGATTGCTGCGTCAAAAGCTAAATACATGTGTAATTTTCCTAGATATTGCCAAATTCCCCTCCATTGAAATTACAGTATTTTGCATTCTCAGCAGCAATGATTTAGATGTCTCTTTCCCCATGGCCTCGCCCCCAAAAGGTATATTGTTAAATTTGGAGATTTTTTTCAATCAAGTAGGTGAAAATGGTATCTTAGTGCAGTTTTAATTTGAATGTTGAGGCTAAGATTTAAAATCCAACTTTATTTCAGACATTTGATGGGTACCTATTTGGTGCCAGATATACTTCTGGACGTAAAGATTCAGATGAACAAGACCCAGTTCTTGCTTTCAAGAAATCCATAGTCCAGTGGGAAAAAACAAGAAAACCAACTCTATCGGTACAGCATGATAAATGCTGCAATGAAAGCATGCACAGAGTATTATGGGAATATAAAAAAAGGAAATAGAGAGAGAGGAAAAACCAAGCTAGGTGAGTGAGGACATGTGTTTAGGAAACTGAGGTTGAAGAGATGCCCAAACTTACGTGGATCTATGAAGCAGTAAAAGTTAGAAACATAAACAAATACTCTAGGAAACCTGAGTTCTAGTCCCACATTTCTCATGACTATTAACTGCGATTTTTGATAAGTAATTGCTTTTCTTTTTCTTGATATTTAGTTTCCATATATGTAAAATGAGGGCATAGACCAGGTAATTTCTTTCATTCTTTTTTTATTGAAGTACAGTTGATTTACAATGTTGTGTTGGTTTTAGTTGTACAGCATAGTGATTCATTTATGCATGTACATATATCTATTCTTTTTCAGATTCTTTTCCATTATAGGTTATTACAAGCTATTGAGTATAGTTCCCTATGCTATATAGTAGGACCTTGTTGTTTATCTATTTTATATAGAGTAGTTTGTATCTGCTAATCCCAAACTCCCAGTTTAGCTCTCCCCCCCTTTCCCCTTTGGTAACCATAGTTTGTTTTCTCTGTCTGTGAGTCTGTTTCTTTGACCAGATAATTTCTAAGGCCTCTTTCATCCTTTCTGATTTATGAATGTTTCTGCTGCTTTCTCTCTGTGAGTTGGCTTTACTCTCCACACTTGCCAAGTTGAGGGACAAATTAAATCATTCACACGATGTAGTTAATCCACTTGTCATGGTTTCAGTTGTCAAGAAAGGATCATGGAAGTAAAACTTGGGTCACGTGAATAAATGTTAGAGATATGGGGGAAAGGTAATCAGTTTAAAAGTGGCCAAAATGGATTGGCAGATGATGGGAGATCAGATAGATGTGGTTGGTCAGTAAAAAATTGAGTCAAGATTGAAAATCTTTTTACTTGGGAAGCTGAAGAGTTAAGATACATTCTTAGAGGTCAGTTATCCAAGTTGCAAAAGAAAATCCTGTTACAAGCAGATCAGTTGCAATGAAGTTTCAGTAATGGTAAAATTCTGGAACACAAAATGACACTTGCAAAAGGTTTCCCATAGTTAGCAGGTCATCACACCTTTTTTTAGGTGACACACCTCTAAGGACAATGAAGTCTACTAAATGCGCTTCATCTTCAGAGAGAGACATTTGAACTTATCATTTACTGAAACAGCCCCAATACATTAAACAGAACTCTATTCCAATAATGAGAGGATGTAATTAGCGAGATGGTGTGTTCATTTTCCAGCTGGAATAGCTTTCTATAGTTGGGGTAAATGTAAAGCTTCTTTGAAATGTGTTCTTTGCAAACAAAATCCCCAAAAAACCTTTTAGGGACCCTCACTTATACAGATACAAAATAATCTCTTTAAAGTAGATGACCCATTTTTTTCCCCCAGGCAATGTTCATAACCAAACACATAATACTTGACTAAAGTTGAGTGGGCAAAGTTTTGCTGGATTCTGCACAGAAGACCAGAGCAGACATTAGCTTAAATATTCACAAAGAAATGTCAGCTTGTAGATCAGATGCACCCTGGGAATTATGTGGAAGTAAAATCGCCATACATCATTTATGGGGATGGGGAGAGATGCAGAATTCTACCTTGACAATTCTCACTAATATTTGTTTCATAACAAGATCCATATTTTTTCTCTAATGGAAAAATAAATGAAGAATGATGGTTATTCTGAGCTCTAGTTTTTGTTGTCGTGTAACTTGGAAGGTGATTGCTGCTTTATTTCCCCCCCCCCTAGTTACAAGTGGGACTGGAAATGATTAGAGAGCATACTCAGCAGATAAAGCTTCTTTGTGTTGCACAAGTATCTGACTTGTACACAAAAGTCAATCAGCTTTTATTTTGGACATTGTGTTTAAGACAGACAGAACAAATAGCATTAAACACAACCCGTTGGGAAGAAAGCACATTGGCAATTCTGCTTCCTTGCTACGTTTCTGTCTGACCTGCTTTGCACAGTGGCATCTTTTGACAGCCTTCACCTCTAGGTTCAGGCTTAACATAGTGCCTGAGATGTTGATCAAAGCATAAAGAATTATAAAAGCTTCTGCAGGCAGGGTGGGGTGAGGAGAACTCAGTTTTGAGCAGAGCTTGAAATGATCACATCTCGTGATCTGACATTTAGTGGTCTGTAATGATCACTGTTCTGCTTGTACCTTTCTTCCACTTCCCTGAGTCTCTATCATTGCCAGCAGGATCCAGCACTGAAAGTAACTGTCTGTGAGACCTTGGGCCAGTCACTGAATTTTTTTTTAAATTTGCAGGTAATCATGATTTTTCACATAACAGCTTTATTGAGATGAAATTCATACACCATGCCATTCACCTATGTAAAGTGTAATTCAGTGGCTTTCAGTATATTTGTTGAATTGCAGTCACCTAATTTCAACCTCAATGACCTCCTCTGTCCCTGGGTTTAATAAAACCTGAAGCTCCTATGTCACAGGTTTTTGGGAGAACAGAATGGGATGATACAAGTAAAGGAACCCGGGAAGGTTAAAGTACCTCTGGAAATAGGAGTTGGTATTGTTATTATTAATGAGATGCTAGTTGTGAGCAGAGCCTTGAAGAGGATCTCAAATAAACTGAAGGGAACTTGGCAGTGATAATAGTCCCTCACATTGACATAACAATTTAGACTTTCAAGGTGCTTTCATTTATGAGCTCTCATTTGAGACATTATTGGTGATGATCTTGGAGTGTCACATAGCCACTCCTGTTCCCCAGAACAGGAGGAGGGGGCCCACTGACTTTAAAGTTTAGAAAGATTCTTCTGTAAATAAGGGAAAATATCTGGCCAGTAGTGCCTTTTCGTCCCCAAATTTGTCTAGCATTAAATACTTCTGAAAAATGGGCTCACCTCTTTGCAATTCTTGTTAGAGCCCCTCTTGTCCGGGACCTTGTAGTGGGCTGTGTAAACGCCAGTGCTAACAGGACCGTCTGAACGCCTGTTCTCCCAGCCAGCTGGCTAATGGTGCACAGCACTCAGAATTTTTAATGTTAATCACCATACTCTATGAAATGGATGCTATTAAAGATAAACAGGATGCTTATAGAGTATTCTGTTGAACATGGCTGCCATTAAAGCATATTCTAGTTTGGCCTATGAAGGCTTAGTGATCATTTTAATGTAACCATTAACAAATGTTCGATAAAGGAAAAATGAAATCTAGCCACGTGAGTATCGCCAGAAACTTCTTAATATGACAACTGGCTGTGTTCCTATATTCCTTTTCTATTGCTGCTGTGAGAAAAAAAATTACCACAAACTTACTGGCTTAAAACAACACAAATGTATTAGATTTCTGTAAGTTCAAAATCTCACAGGGGTCTCCCTGGGCTAACATCAAGGCGTCACCATGGCTGTGTTCTAGAAGGCTTCTGAAGGCTCTAGAAGGCTTCTACAAGTCATCTCCATCCCTATCACGGCCTTCTTCCTCCATCTTCAAAGCCAGCAATGTTGCATCTCTCTGATTCTGCTTTCATCATCACGTCTTTCTGTAAACATGGCGGGGGGTGGGGGGTCGGGGGAGGTTCTCTGCTTTGAAGGACTCATGTGATTAGATTGGTCACACTTGAATAATCCAGGATCATCTCCCCATCTGGATGTCTATAACCTTAATCCCATCTGCAAAGTCCCTTTTGCCATGTGAGGTAACCGTTTATATTCACAGGTGTGGGGATTAGGGCATGGACATCTGGGGGGGGGGGGTGTGGATTATTCGTCCTACCAGAGCTCTACAGAGTATTTGCTTCCCATGGATATTTTCTTCAAAACTAAAATATCTGCAAGGTTTTGATTGGTGATTTGTGGGTCACATATAAGGATACTGCCTGGCATGGTTTTCATACTTCATTATCATTAATGTCAGCTAGTTCTGATTTAACTCACTGGAGAAGGGGTGGAAAATGTCTGTACAGGATGGATGTATTTATTCATTCATTTATTCAACAAATATTTAGTGAGCTTCTCCTCTGTGCCAGGCACTGTGATTGGCATTATACATATGGAAATGAATAAGAGTGCCCTCAGCACTCATAGTCTAGGAGAGGAGATGGACAGTCAGAGTATGATACAGTTGTACAGTGAGTGTGATTACATGTAAGAATATAGGCACTGAATTCCTTTTAATTTCAACTATTGATAGTGGGAAACACATAACCACTAGAGTGGTAAAGATTTCAGGGAGCAAAGTCCTCCAAACAGGACTTAAGCTGGAAGATGTCCTTTTCCTTCCCTATGGTCAGAGAAGTTAGAAAATTTATCTCACTGCAGCTCCAAAAGCTATTTTGTAGAAGCCATTAGCAGAGACCACTGTTATTCCGAGGTCATGGTACTCCCTGCATTTCAGCCCTGACCACGTTGAGCAGTAGTAAATAGGAAAGGAAACAGCTGGAGCAACAGATACACAGCAGGTTTTCTTGATAGTACAAGACAAGGTTTTAAATTTTCAAAGCTGAACTTTGAGCAAGTGTGAATCCAAAGATTCGTATTAGCCACTAATATCAAGTCATAGATACTGACTGATGAGAGAAGTGGCGTGTATGAGGCAAACTCATCGGATCTAGATTAGCAGATTGTGGACACAGAAATGCCAATCAGGATAAACAACATACTGTATAGCACAGGGAAATATATACAAGATCTTGTGGTAGCTCACAGAGAAAAAAATGTGACAATATATACATGTTCATGTATAACTGAAAAATTGTGCTCTACACTGGAATTTGACACAACATTGTAAAATGACTATAACTCAATAAAAAAAGTTCAAAAAAAAAAAAAAAAAAAGAAATGCCAGTCAGGTCTGTGGGAGAAGACGATCCAGATGCGAACTGGGACAGACACTACCCCAGCCACTTCAGACCAAGTGCTTTCACGAATAGCCTGTAGAGGAGAGTTGGCAGCCAGAACGGAGGTTGCACATTGGTCCACGATGGACCACACTTGACTTACACATGTTGGGTGATTTCAAAATTGGGAAATTCAAATAGAAATCCAAATTCCAGCTTCTTTGGAAAACTCCAAAGATCTGCACACCCGGCTGTGCGTTCCCACATGGCAACAACCTGTATTAGATGAGTCATAAAAGTCGCTGCCCTATGTAGAAGGAACATGTATTCCCTAATTTTCCAGTTTCTACCACTGTTTCCTTACAGCGGGCCCACTTGTGTTAACTTCCTGGGCTTCATAGCTTCATAGGTGAAGTATGCTATATAAAGTTCTATCAAGATAGTATTTAGAATTTATTCTGTATGTTTATGATCCACCACAGGCATATGCTTATGGAAACTCTTTAACATCCTATATATAGTTTATTCCCCAAGGTGGGTTCCGTTTTATCTTTGTAATGTCTTGAGTTTCTGCCCTCTGCAGGCATTGCTAAGGAGACAGTGCTGTTTTGTTGCCCAGATGAAGCAGATACAGTAGCAACTGGCACCTCTTAAACAGAATAAATTGAACAAAGTCAATTCCTGTTTGGGTGGCCATCTTTTACAAAAACGGCTTGCTTCCTGTAAAGCCACTATTACCTATGGTCCCACACTCCCCCAAAAGAAAATAATAGCAGACCAGAGAAAATCAGCTTTTTTTTTTTTCCCCAATCACGATACAACATTCTTTCAACTTTAAAAGTCTATCATTATTTGTTATTTGTAGAGCTAGCTTTATACACAGGCGGGCAGCTGCTTACCTGGTATGATTAATTGAAACACTAGAAAGGAAGACCTCTTCATCATTGGAATATACCTTTCTCACCTCCAGAAGCCCGAAATTCATTCAACAGGGACAATGTTCTTATCTGAACTCTTAAATGTGAGAATCATCCAGAAGCGAAACAATCATTTAAAAGTATTTCAAGTATCTCTCAGAATGGGAACATACTTAAATTCATTAAAAAATATATAATTATTGGTAACAGGTTAACTACTATTCTAAATTATAAAACAAAGGGATTTTTTTTTCTGCTACACACGCAGATAAAATATTGACACACGTAGTTTTTTGTTTGTTGTGGTTGTTCTAGTAAATGGTTCACTAAAGCAAAAGACATTTCCTTACATTACATTTTTCTTCTCTTTCACAAAGATAAACTAAAAAGTTAGACAAGGTCAAGTTTATCTTGGTGCAGTGCCTGAGATCTCTGAATGCAGATTTTGGAGTTTTTTTTCCTGGGGGACTAGTGAAAGGTGGGAGAGAAAAAATGTACTGTATCTGCAAGTCAATATTTCCTTCAGTATTTTCAAATCTAGGGTATTAGTCTCTTGACATACCCATGAATGTTCTATTTTGAGGGCATTTTTATTCCTGGACTGAGAAATGAGTGTTTTCTACCTTCAGCCATACTCTTGACAGGGTTTCTAATGAAAGTTCTGCTTCCCACTGGAAAATTCTTAAGGGAATGAGGCCTGGAATAAAAAGGGCTAATGAAATCCAACAGTTCTTCCTCGCCTGATGCTACCTTGGGCTGTACCTCACATGAAAACTCCTGCTTCCTACTTTCATAGTTTCAGATGCAAGTATCCTAGCTAAGTTGACTGTAGCCATTTTGTAGCAAGGCATCAATAATTAAAAAATGGTCTAAAGGTCATGTCTACATGTTATCAAGAAACTTCTGTTATTTGCCAAATGTATGAATTGCCCAATCCGTGTCTCCCAAAGTATGTTCTGTAGAGCTGAAGTACTGGATGATGTTTAGAGAGTCTGGAATAGTGTTTTTGATCAAATATATTTAGCAAAATCTGGATTTAAAAGTTTAACAGACTACTGCAGAATTTCTCAGGCCTTCAGTATATGTCCTAGATGATCAAGAAAAAGGATAAGCAGTGCTTTCCAAACATTTTTTTTACCATAGAATTCTTTTCTTGAGGAGAATTTTTCATAATATACCTTAGGAATATATTTGAGAAATGCTCATTCATGTCAAATTGCCTTATTTTTTGTGTCTATTTTCTGTTTGCCCTTTGTTAGCCTTTATTAGTAGATGATCCTAGAATTCGATTCTATGACAAAATCCAGTAAGGGAAGCTTTGCCATTTTTTTAAGGATCAGTAGGATGAAAAGGCCCAATTTCAAGAATGGATATGAATCAAAATCAGAAGCATTGGATTCATTTAAATTGTCATATTTCTAAAGGCAGGACATTTGCCATTAACTTCTAAATTGATTCTTGTCTCCATTTTAAAGTACATAGTGCTATGTTGATAGATTAAGGACATAAAAACCATAGAAAGCAGAAGCAATTTGGTTTTAGACAACTGATGTAAGTTTTTTATGAAATCATTTTTTGCAATCCACTCTTTTTTTTTTTAACACTATATTATATATTCATAAAGTTGTAAAGCCATCACCACTAATTCCAGAACATTTGATCACTCCCAAAAGAAACTCTGTACCCATTAACGGTCACTCCTTATTCCCCTTTCCTCCCAACCCTCTAGAATCACAAATCTACTTTCTGACTTTATGGGCTTGTCTAATACAGAAATTTCTTATAGGTGGATTCATACAATATGTGGTCTTTTTGTCTCTGGCTTATTTTACTTAGCATAATGTTTTCAAGTTTCATCTGTGTTGTTACATGAATCTGTACTTCATTCTTTTTATTGAGGTGAAAAGATTCCATTCTATGTGTATATCACCATTTGTTTATGCATTAATTGATGGATATTTGGGTTGTTTCCACTTTCTGTATTATTATGAAAAATGATGCTATAAAGATTTTTGTACAAATTTTTTTGTGGACATATGCTTTCACTTCTGTTGGATATATGCATATGAGTGGAATTGCTAGGCGATATGGTAATTCTGTGTCTAACCTGTTGAGGAACTGCCAAACTGTTTTCAAAAGTGGCTACACCATTTTAACATGATTAATATTGTTAAAAATGTCCGTATTACCCAAAGTGATCTACAGATTCAATGCAATCCGTATCAAAATCCCAATGGCATTCTTTACAGTTGTAAATGTTGACAGTATAATCAATTAAAGTGTTCTTGGATATACTATCCCATGTTACTGTGATGAGAAATCATTTTAATTTAGAGGAAGGTGTTTTAAGCAGACTAAAAGCTGAGTGTGAATAGCAAGTCGGCTTCAGTACAGTATATCTAAACTCTCCTCCTAAAAACAAATCATTGGCTTTTCCCCCTGTTTTGTGTGAGTCCGTGTGCACATGTTCACCCACAGCCCCCACAGCCGTGTTGGCGCTAATTGGCATCCTGGTAGTCAGTTTCACCCAGGGGTCAAGGACTGACAGGTGGAGAGTACTGTGCCTTGTGGTGTGCTTTTGGTGAGGGCAGAGGTACGTAGGCAGAAGGCAGAGTGGAGAGCTCACCCTCCACTGCTCTGTCTGCTGTTTGGAGAAACAAGATAGCCATTTTAGGCTCCAGCTTGATATCTTTACAAAATCAGAACTATCATTATGAGAAAGAACTTAGGAAACCAACGTGGGTACTAGTCCTCAGTCCTGAGACAGTTTCTCCTGAAGGCTTTTAAGAATGCTGTGTAGGATATGTAGGCTTTTCATTTGTTTAAATGCTGAAACAGGGGGATAAAAAGGCAACCTCCCCTTATAAGGGTTTGGCTTGTGAAATAGCCCAGTGTATTTAAGAACTAAAACACAGTAGCTAATTGATAGGTAACTTAGAAAGTGTCCAATGATGTGGTCAATAAATCTGCGGATAACATTTTTCAAATAATTTCAGATAAATAGAAGCATTTTGCAGTGCATATGGCTGGGTGAATTTGTAAATCAACATCTTAAAAGGCTGATTTATATTTTAATGGCTTGGACAGGCATCTGTAATAGAAAAAAGGCGAGCTGAATAATTTTAACTACAGGTGACCTTTGCTCTTGCGAAAGTTAACAATGTGAAAATGCAATCATACAAGATACTTATTTGTAGTACTAATAATATGCATACAAATTTTATAATGCTTATTGTAAAATGAATAAGTAAGATGTAAGAACTGAAAGATGAAATGATAATTATTATAATTTGCTTTATAATACTATTTTTGGTTTTAAACACAGATTTTCCCTGGGATTTCTTCAAGTATGTTTTCCAATTCATTTTCAGTATGATTGGATTTGTTAGAAAGTTGTATTATATGCAAAAATGTTCAAGATTTTTAAACATAATATATGCATTATTGTACTATATTCAAATTGTATTACACGTGCGTAGCTGCATTATATTCAAATTGTAGGTTGATGTGTTTTTTAGGAAAACATGTTTTCTCATTATAAAATTAATCAGTGCTTTGAGCAAAACCTAAAAACTATAAAGAAACAACAGCTGTTTTTAAGAATGTCAGTTTTCTCAAATTCTTATCAACAGTGGATGTTATTTAAAACATTACCAATCTAGTAGACAAACCTACATTTTTTAGCATTCTTTTTAATATTCCTTCCTATCTTAAAATCATTTTTCATTTGTCATTCCCATTTGTGTTTCTTTACAAACTGCACATGCCAGGGTCTGCCTATTTCTCTACTGAAGTGCTCAAATTTTTTGATTTTCACTCCTTTTTATATGAAAGATTTTCACTCTTTCTCTATGATCTCTGTGGCAAATGTTTTCAGTCATGAATTTCTAACTTTGTATAATGCTTAAATTGGCCTTCCAAACCTAGAGATCAGATAAATCCAGCCAATATTTTTGGTTTAAGTTTGTTTCTTTGTCCTTATTTAATGATTCAGGAACAACACTGATACCATCAATATGACGTTTTATGCTTTCACATGCATTTCAAGTAATTGTCTAAATAAACCCTTACAAGAGTTCTGCTAGGTAGGCACCTTCATTATCTTATATCTCATGCCTCAGAAAGACAATTATTCATTAGGCTATGGAGCCCAACCATATCCTGACTCCATATTTTATGCTTTCCTTTCATTCATATGACTTTTACTGATTTGGGGTCTTCCTAAAGATCACATAAAGATTCTATTAGTAACTGTTGGAAATTCCACCAATAAAAAATAATAATAATTAAGAAGATATGGCTTAATAATACTAAAGAATGAAATGGTTCGGTACAGAATTGTTTTTAAAGAGTCATTTTTAAGAGTACTACATGTTTATCTTATAAAATCTAGGGAAACATCAAAATACAGATGGTGGAAAATTTTAAAGTATCCCCCATAATCTCTCCACTCAAAGATAAAAACACTGAGAGCATTTTTGTATGTAGTCTTCCCATTTTTTGCTTATTTCTCTATTTGTATATTTATATATGCATTTGGGGATCATATCATATAATATATGTGGTATTGGTACCGAACAGAACTTGGGTCCACTCGCCTGCCATGCAGCAAAGCCAATTCACTGATGCTGAGTTATAGTGAAGGAAAGAAAGCATGATGTTTATTGCAGGCACCAAGCAAAGAGTAAGGGCAGCTCATGCTCAAAAGACCCAAACTCTCCAATGGCTTTCAGGGAAGGGTTTTTAAAGGCAACATTTGGGGGTGAGGGCTGCAGGGTGCATGATTTTCTTCTGATTGGTTGGTGGTGAGGTAACAGGGCGGTGTTTCACCCACCTTCTGGTTCCAGCCAGCCTGGGGGTCTTCGTGCTTGTGCTCAGCATGTAGTCACCGTCCTCCACCTGGGCAGGGAGCCTTAGCTCCTGAAGAACAACTCAAAGATACCCATCAGATTGTTATGTATACTCCTTGAGGAGAAACTAGAACTATTTTATCGCTAAACTATTGTCATTATTTTTCTTTTTTAACTGCTTTTCCTTTATTTCTGCATTCCCCTACTTTTCCCTAATTAGTAACTGCCTGTATCTGCTTTTTGGAACTCAGGGAAGGCCTAGGAGACTAAATAAAGCCTTATTCTACAAACAAGAAATGGGACATGGGGTTTTTGTACCTGGGAGGACCCTGCAGGGTCCTGCTTGGTTTCAGTCCCCCTTTTCTTTGATACTCCTCAATCTTGAGGGGAACAGGTACAGGAAAAGAGAGGGATTAAAGTTTTGGATAGAGAAGTTAACCATAAACTCGGCAAAGGAACTTGATTTTGGGGGGGACTCGGTTTTAGTATTACATCTTGTTTCTGCCATTTAATATATTATAAAAATGTCTCCATACAGTTAAATATTACTAGTTTATATGATTTAATAGCTACATAACATAGCCAGTCCTCTATTGTTCAACATTTATATTTTTTAACCACAAAAAAAATGCTTTACTGAAAATCCTTTTCTTATTATTTGTTATAAAGTGCAGTTTGTGGGTTAAAGGCCATTCACCTTTAAGGTTATGTGATGCAAATTTTCTACATGCCTTCCAGAAAGTATATTTACTTGTCCTTAGACTGTGATCTTCAAATGCGTAGACCCAACACGTAACCTGATACCTGTCACACAATAGATGCTTAATAAATACTAGTTGAATGATCAAGTGGTGAGATAATGAGAGAAGAAAATAAGAAGAGTAGAAAAAGAAAACAAAGGAGAGGGAAGAATGCATGCAGGACCTTGAGACGATGCTGAGTGTTGGCCCCCAGACCACCTCTATGGCATCTTTACCTACTAGTGTATGAAAGAATAGGGATGCTTCATTTAGTAGATCCTCTTTGGTCGGGGGTGGAGACACACAAACAAGAAACTTCTTTCTCTGGATTTGATTTCTTCCTACAATCATTGTACAATCCTACAATGTCTTATTCTTTCTCGTGGATGCCACTCCAAACCTCCAAATTCCTCTTCCATTTTAACTCTCAAGTTTTATCCCTGACGAGACCTACTTTGTATAAACAAAAGACCTGATAATGAGCATTTTCAAACAAGAACTATTTACTTCAGGACTGTATCTTTTTTTTTTAAATTGAAGTCTAGTCAGTTTACAATGTTGTGTCAATTTCTGGTGTACAGCATCATGTTTTAGTCATCCATATACATACATATATTCCTTTTCATATTCTTTTTCATTATAAGTTACTACAAGATATTGAATATAGTTCCCTGCTATACAGAAGAAACTTGTTGTTTATCTATTTTATATATAGTAGTTAGTATCTGCAAATCTCAAACTTCCAATTAATCCCTTCCCATCCCCTCCCCTGCTTCCCCCTGTGGTAACCATAAGTTTGTTTTCTATGTCTCTGAGCCTCAGGACTTATCTTTAGCAGCTCAAAGAACAAATGGAAATTTGAAATGAATTTTTTTTTCTTTCACCAGAACCAGATAAATTTTCAGGTATGACTTTGTAGCCCAAGGCTAGAGTAAACCTTAGGAATATTGTTTTCTTTTCCTTCCACTTACACAAAAAAACACCCACCACTTTATTAAACATGCAAAGCAGAGCAAGGTACATTTATCTTTGCAGTCAGCCATGTCAAAAATTCCCTGCAATTTCTATGTGTCCCACCTAAAAGGGGTAAATAGGAATAATTATCTGTTCATCATCTCTAGCCGTCTCTTCCTGCATCCCTTTCTCTGCCCAGTGTCCTCCTGCTCTTTTCTCCTCCTCTCTCCTCTTGGACCAAGGACAGTTTCAGGGATGATACTGACCCTTGATGATTTGACTGACTGATTACTATTTCAGTTCTTTCGCTGCCTCAATCAGGCATTCAAATTTTCAGTCATTTTGCTCCACTTGTGGCCTATCAAGTTTTTCCCATTAAAGGACCTTCAGGCCTCAGCAAGCAGGTGAAGAGATGTGTTTTGGATAACCAGGGCCCCATAGTCTCATGAGGCCTACCCCTTAGGCTGGCTCTTAATGAGTCCTCTTAGAGAACTAGTGCAGGGGAAAGAATTCAGAAGGATAACCTATGATCTCTCTCAATATGCAGCCCCACGGAGAGAATGAGCTCCTTGTCAGCCCAGCCTAGACTCTTCTCCCTGGTAGGTGCTGGCATCAGAGAAGCTCATAGCCGTTTGTCCTTGCCTTTCAGACTAGTAGCCTGCCTGAGAGTATTTCTGTCTGGCGGCATCTGAATGTAAACTGGTCATCCCTTATTGCCTTCTTCTCTAAAACTTCCAGATACATATTTCACACTTTCTGGCATTTTAATATTTAGTAAGTATTTAATAAGAGATTTATACTACAACATCCTGTTTGATATCCTCAAAAGAAACCCTCACTTCCTATGTTATATCCACCTCTGAGAATGCAGTTTCTGATAAGTCAAGCAAAATCTTTCTAATTAGATTTATGGCTGTAGTTTTGATCTTTAAATGGTGGGATGAGTGGATGCAGTTCCAGTGGATTCCTGGAGATAGCTGGGCACCGAGAAATAGTAAAAAGCAGGGCTTAGGCCTTTTTATTAGGTTCTTTTCTGGAATCCACAACCTTGGCCTAATAAAAAATTTACTATTATTAGGTGGTGGGGATTATGTATTATGCTGAGTAGCAAAACATAGTAGATTCTTAAAAAAATAATGTTGAGTGGCTGCAGAGTAAGTTTCCAAGGTCATACACAATGGTCCTTTCAACCAGATTATTTCATTTGTTGAGTGGTCCAGAAAGCTGCAGGTTTAGTTCACAACCTGGAGTCGAGTATGAGGTGGGAGAGGTGGCCGGAGGAGTCACCCATGCGGTTTTTCAAGAAAAAACAATCCTAACAATGTCTTTGAAATGTTTCCTGTGCTGCTTTGTATTCTTTTCTTCACACTAGATTATCATAAAGGGATCAATGGAAGCATTTTATCCCCTCCACTGCATGCATTTTTTTTTTAATCTGTAGGAATAAAGGTAAAATCTAAAAAGTTCGGTTGTCTTCTATATGCTTCTGGTCTGAGTACTAGGACTGGGGTGTGGGAAGGTAGGCCCAACAGTAACACTTCAAACATATCTGTTTCTCAGAAATGTATTTCAGTGTCCTCTGAAATTCAGATTAGAAGGCCACTGAGCTAAACATTAGAGAACCTACTAAAGGTAAAATTATGCTCCTCACTACAATAGTATTAAGATCTACAATGTTGACCAAATATCTTAGTGGACTGCCCCACCAACAGAGTAATTACTATCTTTGCTGATTCATTCAGCAAATGAATTGAACACCCACTGTATGCCAGGCACTGTACTTGGCATTCAAAGTGAGAGTAGGACAAATTACTACAAACTTAGTGACTTCAAACAACATGGATTTCTTTTTTATTTGTGTGTGTGTGTCTGTGTGTATATATATAAAAAGACATATAGTCAGTTTACAATGCTGTGTCAATTTCTGGTGTACAGCATAATGCTTCAGTCATACATGAACATACATATATTCGTTTCCATATTTTTTCACCATAAGTTACTACAAGGTATAGAATATAGTTCCCTGCACTATACAACGTGAACTTGTTGTTTATTATATATATATATGTTAGTATCTGCAAATTTCTAACTCCCAATTTATCCCCTCCCATCCCCCTCCCTACCTGGTAACCACAAGTTTGTTCTCTATGTCTGAGAGTCTGTTTCTGTTTTACAAATAAGTTTGTTTGTTTGTTTGTTTTTAGATTCCACATATAAGTCATACTATATGGTATTTTGCTTTCTCTTTCTGGCTTATTTTGCTTAGAATGACAATCTCTGGGTCCATCCATGTTGCTGCAAATGGCATTTTATTTTTTATGGCTGAGTAGTATTCCGTTGTATACATATACCACAACTTCTTTATCCAGTCATCTGTCGATGGACATTTAGGTTGTTTCCATGTCTTGGCTATTGTATACAGTGCTTCTACATTGGGGTGCATGTATCTTTTTGAACTAAGTTTCCCTCTGGATACATGCCCAGGAGTGGGATTGCAGGATCATATGGTAAGTCTATTTTTAAACATGGACTTGTTATCTTACAGTTCTGGGGATCAGAAGGCCTAAAAAAATCAAGATGGTGGCAGGGCTGTGTCCCTTCTGGAGGCTCTTGGGGGAAATCTGTTTTCTTGCCTTTCCCAGCTTCTAGAGGCCACCTATAGTCCTTGGCTCATGGCCCCTTCCTCCATCTTTAGAGATAGAAGCATAGCATCTTCTTTCTATCTGACCTCTGCTTTTATACTTCCATCTTCTTCCTATAGGTATCTGACCCTCTTGTCTCCTTCTTGTAAGGATGCTTCCAATTAGATTGGTCCCACTTGGCTAATTCAGAATAATCTCTCCATCTCAAAGCCTATAACCTTAAGCATATCTACAAAGTCCCTTTTGCCATGTAAAGTAACCATGTAAGGTAACATATTCAAAGGTTCTGGGGAATAGCACATGGACATCTTTGGGTGAGGGGACATCATTCATCCTACCACAATGCTCCTGCCCTTGAGTTAGTTTATAATATACCATAAGATGATAGACATTAAACAGATTTTAAAAATTAAATATGATAAATTATAAGATAACCTTTGCACAAGTTACTATGGGAACACAGAAGAGAAAACATCAGACTGCCCTGAGGAAGTGCTTTATACAGGAGATGTTTATATTGAGCCTTAAACGAAGATGAAGGAGGAAAGAGTCTGGGAGATGGAGAAAGAACCAGACTTGAAAGAGCATGACTTTCTCAGGCAGCAAACACCAGTTCATTGTGACTGAGGTATGGGAGGCACATGATGCAGTAACAGAGGATGAGGCCAGAAAGGAGACGTGGGACCAGCTGAAGAAGAAGTTTGCAGCCATCTTCCATAATAACTGATTTGTATGTTACTTTCCTTTAGACAGCGGGGAGCCATGGGAATAATAAGTATTTCAGAAAGACCACCCCTAATGTGGTATGGATAATGCTTGGCTGGAGGAGGAGAGGAATAACTGAAGGCACAGAGGTCACTGTTCTTGAAGTAAGATGTCTGTGAACAAATGGAACATATTCAGTATAAACATGGCTAAATCAACAAACTGCCTTATTTGACTATTTTTCTATCTGTGGTAGGTTGACTAATGATCCCCAAAGTTATGAGGTCCTAATACCTAGAACCTATGAATGTTATGTGAGTTGGAACAAGGATCCTGCCAAATGTGATTGAATTAAGGCTCTTGAGATGGAGAGATTTTCCTGAGTGAGCCCTAAATGAAACTACATGTATCCTTTGTAAGAGGAAAGTGGAGGGAGATGACAGATGGAAGAGAAGGAGACAGTACGACCATGGAGGCAGAGACAGAAGTGATGTGGCCACAAGTCAAGGAATGCTAGCAGTCACTGGAAGCTGGAGGAAGCAAGGAACAGAGTCTACCCTAGATGATACAGAGAGAGCATGACCCTGCTGATACTTTGATTTGGGCTCAGTGAAATTGATTTTGGACTTCTGTTCTTCAGAGTTGTCATGGAATACATTTCTGTTTGTATTTTTTAGCTACCAAATTTATGGTAATTTTTTTCCAGCAGCCATAGGAAAATAATACCCTCCTAATACCCTAGTTTACTCTGAATGGACATGTCCTGTGATGCCCTAAACATTCTTAGGGCACTATCATGCTCAGAAGTTGATCCCACCTTTAGTTTAAATGATGCATCTCTCCCCAGTAGCTACCCTTTTAGTCTTCATAGCTAAGAGGTTAATGGAAGATAGATGTTTCTATTTTATACAATTAGGGAAATGATTTTTTTAATTGAAGTATAGTCAGTTTACAATGTTATGTCAATTTCTGTACAGCAAAATGTCCCAGTCATACATATACATACATATATTCATTTTCATATTCTTGAGAAATGATTTTTTTTTAGCTCTTAGTACAAGCCGTGTTATGCTCTATTTAAATATGTATTTTTAGAGTTTTTAGCTCAAGAACTTGAGATGATGTGTAAAGCAAAAACAAACAAACAAGCAAAAGTACTAGCTGGGGTTGATGGATCAGCAAGCCTTCCCTGAAGGGTGGCACCATTCTGAGCTGACACTTCATTAGGAGAATATTTGAAAAAGAACTTGAGCTCTCACAGTCCTTTGAAGAAGCTGCCGTTCCCACAGGGGCAGCTATAGTGCCATTCAGAAGAGAATCTTTCATGTGCGTGTAAAGTTTTCATGTATGCAAATCAGATTCCTGCCATGTTTTATTTAATGGGTTGTAAAAATTTTTTTCTGTATTAAAGAAGCACTGAGTGGTGTTAACCTATGAATGAGAGGCAGGGAAGTAGATTATAAGGAGCAAGGACCCTCAAGTCAAACAGAAGTTTTGCCAATATCAGGACTACTATTAAGTCAAGCACCTCAACATATTCGTCTGTGAAATGGGGTTAATAACAGCACCTGCATCATTAGGTTGCTGCCTCAATTAGATGAAATGAAACATACACAGCACCTGGCATAGCTTTTGACACATACAAAACACTCAACAAATATTTGAGGTTATTAAAATTAGAGTCATAATGATGGTGATAACATTATTTTTGTCATCGGGTACTGCTACATGGTGAGATGCCCATTAAGAGCATCATCTTGCAGAAAATTCTGGAAAAGTACAGATACTGTGTTAGTAACTCAGTTTTGAAGGTGGTATTAAGCCCTGAGCCAATAGCCCTTGTGACAGTACTTCTGCTGTGGTTCCAGAGGGATGCAGAGCAGTCAGTAAGAATGCCTCTTATCACAGAAAGCACATTAGAAGAAGTAAGCCTGGCCTTTAATGGGTAAGCTAACTTTACCTTGGAGGTGGTAAAAGCCAGTCAGGAAGGACTTGGTATGTTCACAGCCAGTGTAACAGGTATGACTATGAACAATACAAGAGGGTGGTTCATGAAGTGCTAAATGATAAATATATTGATCAGAGAAGGCCTGGAGTACTCAAAGGAAACCTGAAAAAGCAAAAAAAAAAAAAAAAAGAAAGAAAGAAAGAAAGAAAGAAAGAAAGAAAGAAAGAAAGAAAAGAAAATTAAGCTGGTTTTTGAAGAAAGGGGAGGAGTTGAGTGGAACAGGGAGTTTAGAAGGAAGGGGAACACTTCAGCCAGGGGCAATGATATGAGTAAAAGTAAAGCATCACAATGGTCCTAACACCACCAGCTTATCCAGGTACTCTACTAACTCGTTCCATCCCGATTCCCTTGTAGCCAAAATAAACTAATCATTAGTCTGAATTCACCCAGCAAAGCTTTCCTGCCTCTATATGTTTTCCGATACTGCTCTGAAAGCCTATCCATCTCAAAGTCTGTCTTCAGTTCTGCTGCTTTTGTGAAGCCTTTCCTTATCACAAGATGATGTATTCTTACTACCCTTATTATAAGGTCCCCATAGCATCTTGGGTGGTCCTGTCTAATGCTACTAATAACATATGGCTTCAAACTAGAGTTCTTTGTACAATTGTTTATAAATTCCTTGAGGGCAGAGATCGGGACTTGTTCATCTCCATACACCATGAAACTGTGCAGAGAGCTTGGGCATATTGCTGCTGTCAATTTTTTATATTAAACTGAATGATATTGATCTCCATGTTCCTTGAGAACTCCCCAAACTAAAGCAGAAATAATGCTCACTCTGTATTTCCACATAATGTTGAAACTGGAGAGTCCTGTGGTTTATCCAAATATTTTACGTCTTCTACCCTGCTTCCTGGTTTGCTTGTTTATGAGGACGTGTAGCTCGTTGCTGGGTGTATAGTGGATGCTTACATAATATAATGAGAAAAATGGTAATTCTCAAATAATTTGCAAATTGCTATCAAACTTAACTTGTACAGCACAGATAAAAATCATTTATTCAGTGATTCAAATTGGGATGGCAATTAGAACTCTGTACTAAAAAAAAATCAGTTTTTGTATTAAGCTCTAAATCATCCTGTCTTTACACTTAAGCAGGTGCTGATTGGAAATTTACAGATCTTGTTTTAAACCAGGCTACTTTCTCCATGTGGGCAGTAATATATACATTTACATATTTCTGGCATGATTATTTTTGTTTGTTTTTAATGGAGACATTTATTATTATTGGGGGGGTAACTAGGTTTTTAATTAATTAGTTAACTTATTTATTTTAATGGAGGTAGTGGAGATTGAACCCCGGACCTCTTGCATGCTAAGCACCACTTAGCTATACCTTCCCCCTAGGCATGATTGTTTTTATTTGCTTGTCTTTCTCATTGATTGTGAAAGCCATCAGGGCAAAGATTCCATCCTCCATTTTTGTATAACCACCTATACTGAGCTGTACAGCAATCTATCTGTTCATTCTCAGCACTTGATAAATACTAACTTACTTAAAAGACAGTGACCTCAAGAGGGTTAAGAGTGACAGAAATATTTGGTGAGAATTCTCAGGCAGTATAGACTGATTCTTTTGGAGAGAGAGTAAAGAGTGGAGACAGTATTAGAGGATTCATTCTGAAGCCTAGTTTTCCATGTTATAGATAAACTGGCAATTTTCTGTTAACCTCATTAGATTCTATTAAATAAAAATATATTTCTCACAGTTATTTGTGTTTGATAATGATGGTTAAGTAGAATCATCTCCATTCCCTCTTCCCTGATTTCTGCTGCTTGCAGGCTATATAAATCGTGTATTGATTACTTGTCTATGGTTTGGTCCACAATTAGGGAATTTTTTTTCTTGCATAGTAACTCTAGAAAAGGACCTTCGTTTTCTTTCTGCCTTGGATTCAAAATGACAAAGCAGATTACCCCCCAGTGGTAGTTACTTCACATACTCGACTCCATTATTTTTTAAGAATCTACTATGTTTTGCTACTCAGCATAATACATAATCCCCACCACCTAATAAAAAATTTAATGGGTAAAGTACAAATCCTACTTTATCATTGGAGACTTCTAACACTGAATATATGAAACTTAAGAGAAAGGTCAGTAAGAAAATATCTATCTCAAAAAAAAAAAGACAATTGCTGTGTCTATATAGAAAAGCTTCATATGAACCAATTTCACTGCAAAGTGAGCTATTTAATAAGCCAGGAAATTTATCCTCAGTAAAAGATAACACACACGTACTCACAGCTTTCATTGTCATCAGTTCTTAAACTGGAGTATCATCTGTGACTCTCCATGTTTTATGGATTAGTTAGATAATAAAAAAAAGTCCTGCTGATCTCTTCCCAAGTATTTCTTTTTAGTTATATCCCTAACTGTGGTTAAACTAAATGAAAATAATACACTTGAAACTGTAAAGAGTTTTTATTAATTGATTTTTAATAAGGGTGATTTCTGGATGATACCAAATGGCCAAGCCTAAATCTCATCTCATCTGTCTCTCTCACCCCTCCTCCCTCCCTGCGTGTCTCTCTCTCTCACACACACACATGCACAGACAGCCTGAGTCTATATATTTTGTCTAGCCAAGACTAACCACCAGATTCTCTAACTGGATTTTTCAGCTAACAACTGAAATCTGAATTATGTAGAACCAGCATTTGCCAGTTAACTGTATTCATTTTTACTTTTCAACTGATAGACCCCTGGGGTGAGCTTTGAGGCATATTTAGAAGAGCATCCTAGTCTTCACTACACTTCCTGCCTCTCAGCATTTTTTACTATAGTTTTTAAGGGCTCCAAGTTTCAAAATGGCCAAAGAAGGCCAGAATCCGCCTAGGACACTGGTTCAATTGTTACGATTTGTGGATCAGAGCTCTGATGAGAGGGTCAGCACTCTGGACTGTGCTTCCAGAGTTTTGTCAGTGACTACAGAACTTCCAACTCTCAACCAAACAGAAATTGTCCTTTCTTTCCACAGGGACTCTGAGCTCCTGAATTGCCACCCTGGTCTTCTCTTTTGGAAGATAACATACTAGGCTTATTAAGAAATAATCACATCTGTCTGGTAGCAGAAGAAGCTGTCATTACTCACTAGGCTAATGAAAATTATGATGACACCAAGACAGACTTCCTGGAAAACCTAATTATGCAACAGCACTATAGCAGAAAGCAATTTGAAGGATAATGTTTATTGTCAAGCATCAGGCAATAAACAGCTTCAGCTGGTGATTGAATGCTCCCAAAGAACTGGAAACATTCGATCACCATAAAGGCACCTTATTATAAATATTCTCAACCCTAAATGGTATTACATCCCATGACACAAAAAAGAGTACACAATAAAATACATTAAACCTTTCCTTCAATCCATTCATGATCCAAGGTTGAGTTCTGTTTTCTCCACCCTGGCTCACCTGTCACTTACTAGCTATAAAAACTTGGGCAACTTGGTTTGAGTCTCAGTTTCATTATCTATAAAATGAAGATAATAACAACTGCTCTACCTAGCTGGTAGGTTTTATTTTTAGCATCAAATAAAAGAATTGATATAAAGTTACTTCGTAATAATACCATAATGGAATTAGTTTCTTTATAGGTGAGCCTCGTATCTTTGACTGTCAGCCCTTTATGGAGGAGGTGAGTGAAAAGAGGCTTATTCCCCCTCTCCCCTGATATCTCCATGTTCCAGTTCATGGTCCAGCCCATGCAAAGGAACAGGATGAGAATACCTTGCAAAATCTGATTCTCATTATCAGCAAATCAAGAAACATTGATTCCACACTTAATGTGAGATAGCTCTATGGAAATAAAGAACGATAATAAGATACAGTCTCTATTCTTAAGAAGTCTGTATGGGGGCAGGGTATAGCTCAGTGGTAGGGAGCGTGCTTAGTGTGCATGAGGTCCTGGGTTCAATCCCCAGTACCTCAATTAATAGACAAACAAACAAACCTAATTCCCCACCCCTACCCTCCAAAAAAGGATCGGTAGTCTCTACGGTGTCGCAGAAAGAGGAAACACCAAACTAGTGGTTCTTAAAGTGTGGTGTGGGGACTCCCGGGGACAGCCAAGAACCTTTTAGGTGATCTAAAAGGTCCATATGATTTGCCTTATAATATTAGGATATTGCTTTTTTCACTCTTGATCTTTCACGAGCACAGAGTGGAGTTTTCCAGAGGCTACCTGATGTGCAATACAGATTGCATGAAGAAATATATACAAATTCCAGCTATGTTCTATTAAGCCAGATGTCAGAGACTTTTTTAAAATGGAAACAATGCCACTCTTCTCATTAATTCTCTTTATTTTGGAAAATGTTTTCATTAAAAAATACGGTATTTATGTTAACATGTTATGGATTTATTATTATTTGAAATGAAATAAACATTTTAAAAAATTATAGTTTTAATTCCAAATATGGTAAATATCCAGATTTAACCCACATAAACGAAGCTTTTTTGGGGGGGATGCTCTATAATTTTAAGAATTCTGAGGGGTCCTAAGACTAAAACTTTTGAGCACTACTGTACTAAGCAGTACAATCTAAGTGCTAATCTATGTGCAGCTGACCAAGGGAGTTCCTTAAGACATTGCTATTCAAAGTATGGTCCGTGGACCACAGTGTTAGCCTCACCCGGGAGCTTCTTAGAATAGAGAATTTCAAGTTATCTGCCTTTTAACAAGAGCCACCATTCTCCCAGTGATTCATATGGACATTTAAATTTTGAGAAGTATTGGGTTAGATGATACAGGGAAAGTTTCAAAGAAGTCTTTGCAGAAAAATTAGCAAAGGATCCAATCAACAAATCCAAGCACACTAGCTGATATTCTAGACCACTGGTCTCTACTCCTGTCTGATCATTAGAATCACTTGGGGGATTTTATAGAAATCTACAAATTCTTAATGAGAATTGGCACATTTTTTTGTGGAGGGATATTTGGCAATGTGCAGTAAAATAAAAAAAGTTCACATACCTTTGGATCAGAAAATTCTATTTCTAGGAATTTATACTGTGTAGACACTTGCACATGTGCAAAAAATCATAAGTAGAATATTCATTGTAGCATTGTTTTGTAATAGCAAAACATGGGGAAGACAATCTGAATCTCCAGCAGTAGGAGACTGTTCAAATATATTGTTGCTTATCCGAACGATGGAATGCTGTGAAACTATAAAAAAAAATGACATTCCTTTATGTAATAATATGGAATAATTTCAAAACATTATGGGAAGTGGATAAAACAAGATGCAAAACAGTGTGTATAGCTTGTTACTCTTTGTGATAAAATGATATATATGCACACATTTGCTTGAATATGCAGTTGTTTTCATAAAATACTCAAGAAACTGGTAACATTATATTCACTAAACTGGTAACAGTGGTGTCCTCAGGATAGTGGAACTAGAGGAGAGGAGTGAACAAGATTACTTTTTATTGTCCATCAACAATTGTAGGGGAGTGGGGTTATAGCTCAGTTGGTGGAGCACATGCTGAGCATGCACGAGGTACTTGATTTGATCCCCAGTACCTCCATTAAAAAAATTGTATTTGTACCTTCTGAATTTAGAACCATAGTTATGCATTGCCTATTACAAATAAATAAGCAAATCCCTAGGTAATTGAGTATACTGATTCAGCAGGTAGAGGTGGGGCTCGTAAATGTGTATTTGGGGGGAATATACAAACTCCCTGAGTGATGCTGAGGGGCAGTCAAGTTTGGGAAGTCTTGAACTTAGTGATCGTCACTCAGAACTCTTCCCCAGGAGCACATGGCTGCAGGAAATAAAAGGAAATGTGAATGCTCTTCCCTCCTCTCCCTGCTGATGGTATGGCCCATGGCTCCCAGAAAATAAGAATTTTAGCCCGACCAGCATTGAAAACAGGGACTGGCAGAGGGTAGAAAGTAATCGATCACCAGATGTGTTCTGTTTGAATTTGTACAGCCTTTTATTGCAATTTTTTTTAGCCCCTATCTTTGGGTGTAAAACAAAATACACTACTTTGTAAAAGTTGTTTTCTAATTTTAAAAAATTAATGTTTATTATATTTAGAGATGTAAAGATTCAGGAGAAAAGAGTTGATTTTTTTTTTCTAGTTGTCATTGTACAAAACATTTTTTAAGATGTTTTTCCCTCTCCCAGCTCTTACATTTTTCATTTCACCCACTTAGGAAGGAGGATACCAATGCTCCTTTTTTTTTTTTCACACTTTCTAAGACTTAATATATCTGTTTGCCAAAAGACAAAGGTTTAAAAAAAGGGGATACTTTTATTGAGACAGAGAATGAACGTATGGGGAATGGACTTAAGTGTATGCCCCTATGGGTTTTTATGTGTATATACAGGTACACACATCAAAGTTAACAACTTTCAACTCAGATGTAGCTTTATTTCCATAATTATTTCCCTTCTTTCTCTGGAAGCCCATTCCCATAACTCTAAAAAGAATTGGAATCAAGTCTGGTATATTGGTTTCCCCCTCAAACAGCAGGAGTCTAGATGCAAATTTGCTCAGTTTAGCAAAGCTTCCCCATTATTCCCTAAGATTCGGTCACGTTATAGCTCATCTGGTTTTCTATTTTCATTAAGCTGAGCTGCTACCAATAGACTGTACTTTCTTATCACTTTAAAATGCTTCTCACTGTTCTTCCAGTTTATAAGTAGGATCTATTGAATCTGGGAGTATTTGTCTGATCTATTGATTCTTGACAAATGAGAGAAATGCAAATGGGGAGGATGTTCAGCAGATTGTTAACAAGGTGCTTTGAGTGCACAAGGAGATAAGTGCCCCCCCTCAGCACTACCTATCAAGATTGAGGTCATAATGGAAGGCCATAAATCCTCCTTATTACCTCTCTGGTTGCTATAGTGATAGGAAGGTGCTGACCTTGAAGGGGGTTGTGCACTCTTATAATGGGAATATAAAGTTTTCTCTAATATAAGCCTTTTAAAGAAAAAAATCTTATTGAAGTATAGTTGATTTACAATGTGTTAGTTTCTGGTATACAGCATAGTGATTCAGTTATACATATACATACATATATATTTTTTTCAGATTCTTTTCTATTACAGCTCATTACAAGAAATTGAATATAGTTCCCTGTACTATACAGTAGGACCTTGTTATTTATCTATTTTATATATAGTAGTTTGTATCTGCTAATCCCAAACTCCTAATTTATCCCTCCCCCATTTCCTCCCACCCCCTGGTAACCATAAGTTTGTTTTCCATGTCTGTAAGTCTGTTTCCGTTTTGTAAATAAGTTCATTTGTATCTTTTTTTTTTAAGATTCCACACAGAAGTGATATCATATGGCATCTGTGTTTCTCTTTCAACTTACTGCACTTAGTATGATAATCTCTAGGTCCATCCATGTTGCTGCAAACAGCATTATTTTATTCTTTTTTATGTCTGAGTAGTATTCCAGTGTGTGTGTGTGTGTGTGTGTGTGTGTGTGTGTGTGTGTGTGTGTGTGTGTGTGTGTGTGTGTATGTATATACACCACATTTTTATCCAGCCACCTGTTGATGGACATTTAGGTTGCTTCCATGTCTTGGCTATGGTAAATAGTGCTGCTATGAACACTGAGGTACAGGAGTCTTTTCCAGCTAGAGTTTTCTCCTGATATATGCCAAGGAGTGGGATTGTTGGATCATATATAAGACTTTGGAGCTAGGCAGGGGACTATCTTACTCCTATAGCAAGACAGGAAGAATATCAATTAAGAACTTTTCTGAACAAACAAGTAACAACAAAGGAGGTGGGAAGAAACTTTGGGAGGTGAGGGGTATGTTTAAAGACTTGATGGTGGTGGTAGTTTCATGGGTGTGTACCTATCCTAGACTCATTGAGATGTATATGTTAAATACATACAGCTTTATATCTCTCTATTTATGAGCTCTTCTAATCCTGCCAGCCAAACTGGTGTCTGGCTTCACAGGGGTATCACAGAACCAGTAAGGGACAATGGCTGCAGAGTATGTGACCCTGCACTGGTAAAAGATAAGATCATGAGACTGACTCAGTTGCAGCATTTCTTATCTTTAAACCCCCTGTTTTATTACTTGTTCAGCATTAGTGATAATGTATATTTGGAGGGGTGTGAAATCCTAATGTTTTATAATTTTACAAAATAGGAAAGCAGAAGACACGTTCCTTAATTTTTAGACTTTTTTTTTTTTTTTTTTTTTTTTTACTGTGTAGGTTACTTTGCTTTATGTCACATATCTAATTATTTTTGATTGGAAGTTACAAGTTTATTTCATTGCAATTGAGGAAAAAAACCCATTACTCCAAGTCACTTTCTTTTTCACAAAGTTGTTTATTGTAAGACCAGCTTCACCTTAAACAGCAGCTTTATAAAATCACAGATATGACTCCATATGCCATTTGGATGGGAGGGAGAAATTATTAATATATTTAGGTAAATTTTATTTATGATTAGTCAAGATAAATAATATTTTAATGTCTGAAATGTATTCTGTCACCTATTAGCTTTGCTGGCTACTGGGAAATGCATGCTAGCCCACTTTTAAGATTTTGGAAAGAAATAAACCCAACTCTGGAGGAGGGGAGGGTATAGCTCAGTGGTATAGTGTGTGCTTTGCATGCACGAGGTCCTGGGTTCAATCCCCAGCAGCTCCGTTAAAAAATAAATAAACCTAATTACCCTCCCCCGCATAAAAAGATATGAACCCAACTCTGGTAAGGAGATATCGACTGTTCTCATTCTATGGGAGATGAAGATTATGTATAGTTCTATATTGAATATATAGATATCTGTATGTATAGGCACATCCCCATTCTAAGTTTTGAGCCGTGTCTGCATCAAAGCCCAAAGCATCATTATAACCATGAGAAGGTGTGCCATGCCCCAAATCATGAGAGGCAGCAATAAGTATGCTTTTCACCCTAGTGTCAGATATGAAGGCCAGAGATCCCACTAGTACTTATTTAATATGCTGTACAGAGTCTCTGGATCCCATTTTACATAGTATATGTGCTGTGCTAATGTCTGGAGAAGTCCCAGGAGCAAGCAATTTACACTATAAATGGTTCTGATCAATAAAAGTTAGAGGCTTCTAGAATTTGGAGCTGTGGAGTCCCCAAGCCCTAATAGGGTATTATATATGATGAGGTATTAGAAGTTAACTGCAAGACTGTGTTAAATCTGATGTTTTCACATTGCAGAATAAGGCACAAAAGGCGTCACGACAAATTGGATTGTGTTAAGAGGAAGAGCTATGATGGTGAATGGGATCAGTGAATCCATGTCACAGGAAAATCACTTGAAGGCCTTCGACAGGTTTAGCATCTAAAATTGAAATCCTGGAGTGGAGGCGTGGGTGGAAGAAGGTGAAGGTGAGAGGATGCCTATTTCCCCATGTTTGGAGGCTTTACACAAGGAAGAGGTATTAAATTTGCCATTTGTGTTTATGCAAATTAAAATTGGGCACAGTGGGAGAGCCCAATTTAGAAAGTAGTGAATTCTCATCTACTTCTGGATATTTTAGGGGGATAATTAAGCTTGAGAAGGGTAGTTGGACTAGATGATTTCATTTTGACATCCTTTGTTTACTAATATTTTATAAAACCACAACTAGAATTAAGGTAAGAAATTGAAAGTAGGCTTTCTTAGAGAAAATTAAAGTTACCTTCAAGGTTAAAAAATCACCAGCAACCTAGAAAAAATTACAATACGTCAGAGATAAGAGCTAAACTCTATTATGCAAAAGCTTCCTTAATTTAATTTAATAGACAACAAAGGAAAGATAGGCAAAGAATATGGATGATAAATTATACTGAAAAGAATATAAATAATAGATGATATTTATATAGCACTTACACTGGGCACTAGCATAAGTGCTAAATTCACCTAATCCTCAAAACATTTGAAGTTGGTACTATTATTTTCTCCATTGTACAGATGAATACAAATTGAGGCACAGAGAATTAAGTATATTATCCAATGTCAAATAAATAGCAAATGGTGGAGCAGGTATATGAATCCAGGATGTCTTGGCTCTGAAATCTCTACTTTTAATCATGACCCTATACCAGAGTTTCATAAAACTTTTTTTGTAAGGACCAGACAGTAAATATTTTAGGTCTTTCTGGCCACACAGTGCCTGTCAACACTATTCAACTTAAACATAGAAATCTGAATTTCGTATAATTTTCATGTGTCATGAAATAGTCTTCTTCTTGGGATGTCTTTACCAACCATTCCAAAATGTAAAAGCTGTTCTCAGCCTACAGGCCATACAATAATAAAGGGTTTTAGGCCAGATTTGGCACACCGGCAGATTCTGGCCTATAGCCTAGAACTGGCTGACCCCTCCTCTTTACTGGCACTCAGTATAGTGCATATCAGTGATCACTGAACACATAGAAATATGACCAGTTCGTTAGAAATAAAAGGAGTGCCAACAAAAAACAAGATGTCATGAAACACTCATCAAATTGGAACAGATTAAGAGAAGAGAAGTAATTAGTGTAAGCTTTCTGGTGGGATCAGGGAGCAGAATGACAGTATAATAAGAAATGTGAATGTGCCTGCACTTTGACCCAACAGTTCCACTTGTAAGCATTATTCCAAAGAAGGAGTCAGTCGGGTGCATAAAGATGTGTGTAAAAATATGTTTTATGGATCTTTGTTTATAATACAGAAAAATCAGAACAGGATACATCCTAAATATTCCTTAATAGGAGATTAGTTAAATAAATGATGGTACATCCTTACAGTGGAATAATATTTATTTTAAATGATCAATATTTACTGATATAGAAAAAAATTTCCATATTATATATATGATGGAAGGAAATATCAGGTTACAAAAGAACAAGTATAGGGTAATCTTTTTCTGTTAATGGCTGTTTATACATGCCTCTGGAGATGTTGGCAAGTGTATTCATTGAAGTGTTTATAGTGATACTCTCTAGGCAGTTAAGTTTGGGGTGATTTTGGCTTTTGCAGGGGGCAGGGTTAATTTTTTTCTGGAAACTATTTTGTGTTGCTTAAGCTTTTAACCATAATATCAATTATCTTTATATTTAGAGAAAAATAAAGGTAAATGTATTTTTATTTGGAAAAAAAGGAGTAAGTTTGACATGAAACATCTACTGTCCTTTCTTTGATCCATAACTTACAAGCTATTGTCACATCATGCACCTCAATTCTGCCTTCAAGCCTTAGTGCCTCTCAGTTCTCCATCATTTGTTTCACTGCTTTATAAGAAATCTTAAAGCCATGTTGTGTTTTCCCATCCATCTTCATTGCCTCACCACTCAGGCTCATGTACTGATTTCTTGGCTCTTTCTACTGGCCTTGTAGAAATCCCTCCCCTTGCCAGATCCCTGGTGTTGGGGCAAGATTCGAGAGTTTTTCTTATAGGCAATAGGGAATAAAAGAGAGAATCTGAGCATCATTGCTCCCCAATGCTACTTCTGGAATCCCCTCTATCTGCTTTTCTATTCTTTTCAAGTCATTAAGCAGCTATCTTTTGGCCCCCAGGAATGCTTATATCCTCCCCAAAGTCTTCTGCATTTGGCTCAGATATTCCTCCTCTATTCTGAAACACAGGTTCACCTTTGATGCCCTGAAAATCTGTGTGATAATTCCTAAAGATTGTTAATTCCCTAAACATTGCCATGGCTTTGCATCCTCCCCAAGTAGCAGGTACAGATGAGTTTTCTATTGGCCCAGGATACTCTAAGGTCAGGCTAGATCTATTCCAGAGTGAACCTCAATACTCTCCCCTCAGGGGCATTCTGCATTTGAACTAGCCCTTCACCCTAGGATCCTTGGGCTCCAGTAGTGACTTGGTATATCCTGGATTTCTGCTAGCTTCTGCAGATCATAGGGAGCTACTACTTTCTGTTATGGCTCAAACCTGATTAGTGTCTGAAGGAAGATGATAAAAGATAGGTGAGGAGTGTGGTGGTGAGAGAACTTGCCCTGCACTTGACCCTATTTGATTCGCCACAAAATGTGCCAACTGTGAGATTTGGTTTCCAACTCCATCTTGTCTTAACTTTCCCTACATTGTCCCTCCTCTTATTTAGCTTTGTCTTTGATGAGCTCAAAATCCATTTCAGTGAAGTATCAGGGATTTGTCTGTGCTTATTGTTGATCCTCTCCATGTTGGCTTCTGTCAAGATATGTATATAACAAAACCAAACCAGAAAGACTCGCTGCTGTGGAAGGCCTACTGTAAAATAATATAGCATCACTGTAGAAAAGGTTTCATGGAAAACACAGTTGGAAAATTGCTGAGAGCCATAAAAGCTAATGACTCCAACACAATTTGCTTTCCTTACATGAAATGGTGATGCACAAGAATTGGTAATCCATGCCAAAAGGGATTGGGTAAAGCAGTGAGGAAATGACAGTGACTACCTAGCACTGTTATTTGGTGACCTGCTGGCTTCTAACAGCTGTTAATGACCATTCAAAAAGAGAGATGAGATTGGACCAGTGCAGTCTGGCTTGCAAGATTGAGACAAGAGGGAAGGGGGCAGGACACCACCCAAGAATAACATAGCTGTTGAGGATAGAACATAAATTGGTTAGAACCAACCAGGCCCAAGATGGTAGAAGATTCAACTTCCAATAGACCTTGAGCCTCGTTATAGGCTCACTGTAATACATTACCATGCTAAATGACACACCCACAGGCCCCATGGCAGTTCTGAGGCTGAGCATAAAAGGCAAAAAATTGGGCGGTGGCCCAATTCCTGGAAATCCCCGCCCCTTCCCCCAAATAGTTGGGATAATCCTCCCACTCCTTAGCACATGAGATAACCCAGCCCATAAAAACTAAACATCCCCGATACACTAGGGCCACTCTCCCTTCTGAGACAGACCACATTCTGTCTATGGAATGTGTATCTCCCTGAATAAATCTACTTTCTCTTTACTATGACTCACTCTTGTATTCTTTCCTGAGCGAAGCCAAGGAACCTCACTTGGCGGGGCTCATCCCAGGGACTCACCTGAGACCTGTAACATGACCATCCTCTCTCCCCCTATTTTCCTGTAACAAGATCACCAGGACTTTGTCACAAGCACAGGAGGAAGCATTGTGAAGATCCTGGGCACTGAGCCATTTGAAAGAGATTATACATGCTTATCATATCCTACCTGCTAGAACTGAGAAGGAATGTGTAATATGACAAAGGAGCCTGTTTTCTCCTGTGGGTTTACGTTTACACCTAAGGAGAATAATTATGCATATTAATGCTATCATATGATAGGACTCTGAGGATCAGAATCTTTCTGACTGGTACCTAGAATTCCAATAATGATCCATTGCTTTGTTTTAAACACCATCATCTCCATGGAGAGTTCATTTTAAATAAAATCGTTTTTGGGAAGGGAAACACACAAAATCATAAATACCTATTTTGAATTCATTAATTAATGCATCCAAACATTTATCCCTTAAAAATGGGGAAAGAATTAGAGGCTTGCTATATGGTAGACATGGTTAATTACCTGGGGTAGAATGATTACCCGATCTGTGACCTCAGGGAACACAGTCCTGTGTGGAGAGAATGAAAGAGAAAGAGAGAATGACTAATTCAGCCTAGGGTGTTAGGGAAGATTTCACAAGCAAGGGAAGTAACTTTTAAACAGGCACTTAAAGATGAGTGACACAGACAAATAAAGAAGGCCAGAAAGACACTCCAGGCAAAGGAAACTTGTGTGCAATTGTAAATAGACTGAGGTGTGCAATTTTACGGTTGTCAGCGGATGGCAGGTAGGTCTGAGTACTGGGCGGTCATGAGAGTGGAAATACAGGCAATGTCCAAATTGTAAAGGGCTTTGGGTTGGTGTTTGGGATTTACACTGTAGGCCAATGGTTTTCAATAATATGGATGCCAACCAGAATTCTAATTTAATTCATTTGGATCAGAGACTCTATACTGGTATTTGTTTTAAAGTTCCCCTCGTGACTTAATATGCAGCCAGGGTTAAAAACCACTGTGATAAGCAATGTGAATCAAAGGCATCACTTAAACAGAACTGTGTGAGTGAGTTTATCGGCTTCCTTCTACCTGACAGTAGAGGGTAGCAGGAGTGCACTGGACCCTGGAGTTAGATGGCAGAGGAAGGGGCCCACGTGTCTGGGGAGGGGAGCAGTATGACAGAGTGGCTGAGCCCAGGAACTGGACTCAGATACATGGAGGCTGAAACCTGATTCCCCAGCTTCTAGCAATTTCACATTAGATAATTAGTAATGTTTTAAAGTGTCAATGTACACATCAATAAAATAGTTAGAAATGATACATTTCTCTTAAGGTTTTTGGAAAGAGTCAATGAGATAAAACACGTAAAAGCATTTAATAAGGGGCCTGGTACTAGTAAGAGATCAGTATGGGTGCACAGTTATTTTTACTGAAAGTAATATTAATAAGTAAAGATAATTTTTGCCTTATTCCGTTTTGCTCATTGCTGGCTTCCCCAATGGCTTCATAACAGGCATCTGTTCCCTGACTGCAGACTCATTTGTAGCCATGTGATGCTTTCCTGCTCATTAATAACTAAACTGATTTTCTCATTTGCCTGGATTTATAAAAAGAGACTTTGTAGACACTGAGACTTGGAAGGGATTTCAGGGGTCACTTAGTAAAATTTATAATTTCATGCAAGTATTCCATTTAAGACATCCTCAAAAAGCACCTTTGCTTAAATAATTTTAGTGATTAGAAACCCACTACCTCAAAACAAAAACAAAAACCTCACAACCCAGCTTTATTTTTTAGATAAGGACAGATTAATTTTTTAGAAACTTATAAAATATCACCATTACCTGTAAATACCAATTTAATTCATTTATATAATCTGGAAGCAAAAAAATAATAATAAATGGGCAGGATACAGTTTAAAATTCCCATCTCAAACCTTTCTTATAGGCAAAGAACATAATAAAAGTATTTTCCATTAGATTATTTGAAAACTAAAAGAACTCAAATCTGGTATCCTGAGTTGAAATAATAATGTTCTAGTGTGGGCATATGTACATACTTAAATATAAAAGGATTTGAAACGCATCACTATTTGTCTCTTAATAGTGTCTTCTTGTGTTACATCTTCAGGGCTCCAAAGTTATAAACAGCTATTTTTAAATGATCTACTGTGCATCAGGTAAATAATGGGTTTGGAGGACAGTCTGATTTTCACCATGAAATTTAGAAGATGGGAAACTGAAAGCACCGTGATTTCTTTGAAATGCTCTGTGGAATCTCTTAACACTTGAGCAAGGTAACCACTCCAAAAGCAAACAAAACCCATTTTAACTAATCCTAATAAAAAATAAAAGTGTTTATCTCTTGCAGATGTACAAAGCTTTATATTCAGTTTCACAAGGATTTTTTACAATGGCTCAATTATGTAATTATATGTTATAGCTGATTACATGCACTTACACTAATTATGTAATAAAGCATAATTACACTAATTACATAAACAGATGATCAACCAAAAAGTCAATTTTATCCTAGAACCTAAGGAATATTCTCAGATAACAAAGGTAAGAGACTGTTTTTGTGAACCTACCAATTCAGAATAGTCTTTAATATTCTTTGAGCATTTACATTATAGGAACTTAGTGTGTGTAACTTTTTCTGGCCTTTACAAACCTATGCATCCTATTCTAACTTTTAAAATTCTAGATCTTTTATTAACAGCCAAGAAGATGCTCTACAAACAGATATGTGTTCAAAGTAAAATGAGCAGAGAATTTGCCTTAAATCTTGCTGTGGAGAATGGTTCTAAGTTAGGAAAAGAATTCCAGACATATTCAGATTTATGAAATAACTACGTTCCTGAAAAGTCACATAGAAATGTATTTTCCTTAAGGACAAAATAACTTTGGAATAATAGTGCTGGTTGATTTTCAATTGGCAATGCTGCCTGTACTCTTAGCTGTTCCATGGGAGGACATTACTGAGGGTAAGGCAATACATTTCAACTTAAAATGTCTCTAAAGAAATAGATAAATATACTGAACTGTACTTGATATTTAAGAAAATCTGCGGCAAAGTTTTTCATAAAGTGATTAATCCTTCAGTGATATCAGCCTTTCTTAGCATAAGGACACATGTAAAAGGTTAAAACCAGAGGTTCATGTTCATGTGACAAAAATAAGTAGTTATCTACAAAATAGAAACAGACTCACAGACACAGTAAACAAACTTATGGTTACCAGAGGGGAAGGGAGTAGGAAGAGATAAATTGGGAGTTGGAGATTTGCAAATATTAACTACTATATATAAAATAGATCAACAACAAGTTTCTACTGTATAGCACAGGGAACTATATTCGATATCTTGTAGTAACCTATAATGAAAAAGAATATGAAAAGGAATATATGTATGTATACGTATGACTGAAACATTATGCTGTACACCAGAAGTTGACACAATGGAACTGACTATACTTCAATTAAAAAAATTAGAAATGGTAAAGTCCTTGCCAGGTTAGACCTCTTTTCCAGCATGACCGCTGGAGCCTGAAGAGGAAAAAGCACTTTCGGGCTTCAGGTTCATCAATCATGCTACCAAAATTGCCAGATCTGTCATAGATCTTGTTAATAATAATAATTTTTCCCCTATATTTAGCAAGTCTCTCTAGGGTAGATTCCTTGAAACAAAATTACAAGGTTAAAGACATTTTAAGGCTCTTGATCCATATTGCAAATTGTTCTCCAAAGGGGCTGGATCAATTTCTGCTGTCATTAGCAAAAATGAGATGTTCAGGGAGGCACTCCCCCAACTCTCAACACTTTTCCAAACACATCTCCTTCCTTCTTTCCCTTTAGTCTCTCAAGAACCAAGTGACCCTTCTTCTGTTGGCATCATAACCTGACTCCACCTGTATTCATGTGCTCTTCCCTTTCAATCTATATATTTTTTTTAAGCCATCCCCAGCAGAGGGGTTAGACACTTTGGACTTGCCAATAATTCTTCCTTCATTAACTCACTTTGCCTCCGAGAGTTGACCATACTCAAAAAGCCCAGTAAGTGTGTGGTCCTCTAAATAAGACAAAGAAGAAAGAACCTTTGTTGGCTTAGTCGTTAGTCTCTGGGTTACTCTTGAAGTTGACCTTGTGGGGATGGCTGTTTAATGTAGAATTCTGCTGTGGCACCTAATTTTAGGCTTATAACTTAGATCATAGTTTCGTTGATTTTGATATACTTGGATTAAATCGGACTGACAGTTGGTTATACCTTCATTTGCATTATTTATCCTCTTCTCATGCCCAAATCCAGAATTCTTTCTAATGTTCCATGTTACGCTATGAAGTCATATGATACAGTAGGAAGGCAGACTGAGTTCTAAACTAGGTTCCATACAAATTAACTGTATGGCTTTAGGTGAATTATAACTTTACATGGCTTCATCTGAAAGTAGATATAATACTACTTGTCTTGTTTTTGTGAGGAGAAAGTGACAATGTGATTATGAAAATGACAATAAGCACAGTAACAATAATATTAAGAGTTGTCATTTATTGTGCACTGACTCTGGCTTGCTTTAACCTACATTTCCACATTCAAATTACATTTTACTTAAGAAGTTCAAAGAAGTTAAGTGATTCCCCCCAAATTACAAACTAGTAAGTGGTAGAGACAGAATTTTAACTTCAGAGCCCATGATAAGAACTATATCAAAAATAACTAAAATATGAAGTAGCACATGACATGATTGAGTGCAGAGAGTAAATATGTGATAGGGTATGAAATCCGTTAGGAAGCTCCATATGTTGGGCAGTGTGGTATGCCTTAAAATGGACCTTCAAAACTTCAGAAGTAGGAGCGATGGAAGGGAGCTGAGCCAAGAAAGCAGAAGAAAGCCAGATGGTGATGCTTCATCTGAATGGTGATTCAGATTATGGTGAATGAGGAGGCCCGTGCAGGGCTCTGATACTGAATGCAGGAGCCAGGCAAGCTAGAACTATCATGCTTACCTCTCAGGATGGTGGTGAGGAGAGACTAAGAAGGAAGATCAAGAAGATCCTAATAACAAGGACTTCAATGAGTGGATACTTACTAGGAAACAGGCACTGTGCTGAAGGCTTAGCGTATGTGAATACTGCTTAAACTGAAGATTGTGACTCAGAAAGTCTGGGATGTGGCTTGAGAGTCTCATTTCTTTTTTTTTTTAATTTTTAAAAATTAAAAAAAATTTTTTTTGGAGGGGGAGATAATTAGGCTTATTTATTTATTTTTAGAGGAGGTACTGGGGATTGAACCCAGGACCTCCTGCATGCTAAGTGAATACTCTAACACTTTGAGCTATACCCTACCCCTGAGAGTCTGCACTTCTAACATACTCCTAAGTAATACTGATGTTCCTGGTCTGTGGACCACACTTTAGAAAAGTGAGGGCATGCATGACCTCACTTAGTCCTCAAAACAAACACATTGTACAGAGGAGGAAATTGAGTTAGGGAAAGGTCAACTTGCCCCATTGTCATACCGTGGCAGAATGAAGATTCAAACCCTATCTCATCCTCATAACCAGAACTGCTCTACTGCTTCTCATTTCTACTTGCAAGAAAACAATCCCTTTACACTTGCATGGCAGTTTTCCATACTCCTCTAAATGGTCATTTCTACAGATGAATTATCACTGAACCCACCAAGTGATCTCCCTCCAGGAGGGGCCACCATGAACGTCTGGGAAGGATTTGGTTGGTCTCTGTGTTGGCCCGTCATGGACATGACTCGTCAGAAAACTTCATCTGTAATTAATTAATAATCCAGACTGAGAAGTCAGGGAAGTGGTGGAGGTAAGTTTTCCTCTCAACTCGGGTATTGGCCTTTGGCAGAACCTCCACTTGGAACTGTGGCCTTGGGCAAAGCCCAGCTGGGCTGATTCTCTGTCAGGGGGAGTAAAGGCCCACTGGGTTTACCACACTTGAAAGGCCAGCAAATGAATGCTGCCTGTATGGAAACCTGGCATGGTCTAGTTATTCACTTTAAAGTAACTTCAGATTTTCCTTCAACCTAAAGGAATTATGGCATCGCTTAGATTTAAGAAAAAAATAGGCTAAAACAGAGATTTGAAAAGGGGAGAAAATCATCTATATTGGCTAAATGTCTCATAAGATAAGGAGAGAAAAAAGTGTTAGTGCTGCAAGAGAACTTAGAGATCAACTGCTTCAAATTCTTTTTTTTTTTTTTTTTTTTGAACCAAAGAAAAAGAAGGCTAACTGGTTGCCTAAGTTCTCACACATAGAGCTAATTAAAGTAGAGCCCACACTACCACTCAGGATTCCTGACACCAAATCCAGGGCTCTTTTTTAGAGCTCTATGCAAAACTGGGATAGCAACTCTGCTACTTTGAAATCAGCTGGCTGTATTATTTTTTAAATATTTTGGCATATTTCCTACAATTTTGAATTGCGTGAACATGTCTTTCTTTATTCATTAAATATATTATTTTTGTTTATACTTTTGGTAATTTGATATTTTCCCATTTTTTATGTCCTTCCTAGTCCCAAAAAGGATATGAGGTACCTTGTAACAACATAATAAATAATACTTGTAATTTGTATTTTTCTTATGTGTTATATACTAAAGTCAAAACCAGAACTCAGATTTATTCACTTTCTTACCACACCAAAAAGTGTGGTCCAAGGAACATCAGCCTCAGCCTCACATAGGAGCTTGTTATAAATGCAGAATCTTAGGCCCTGCCCCAGAACTGCTGTATCAAAATCTACGTTTTGACAGTTTCCCCCAAGTGATTTGAAAGTTTGAGATGGACTGCTTTATAGCATGCCATAGTTTGTTGCTTAATGTGTCTCTAAATTTCCCCATAGCACACATGTGCCACTATTTCTATATTTCCAATTATGTAGGCTGTTCTGAGATATAACAGGAGTGCATAGGGAAGGGATGGTTTTGTGTAGAGCATACCTTAACTGCTTTTGCAGTCTTGAAGTAAGAAGACTAAAACTGCTGCAACAACTATAACTAAGTGCCAATGAGGTTTATTGACCCCCTTTTACTTCTGTTTCATTATTAAGCCAAAGAAGATGCATTTTCCCCTCAAATTTGCAAGATTGAAAGGCAGTTTAGTTAAGGGGACTCTGTACTCGTAAGTATCTAATTACAAAAACAATTTTCCCTCTTGTATTTAAGAAACTAGAATAATATGCCAGTTTATTCCTTTAGGTGGTACCCGTCAAATAGTGATCCCCCAAAATATATGTAGCTTTCTTAATGTCAGTTCTCAGCTTTGCGGTAGCCAATTACTGGGTAAATGGGTTTGCTTCTCTGTTAGCTCTTTTATCAGAAGATAACCATGTGAAGAAACCTAAGGATCTGGTCAAATGTTTGTTAGGAGAGGTTGAAACCCTGTCCAAATAAAGAATGTTTTCTTTCACCCATGCTCCATCCTTGCAAGAATAACAGGCTTGACTCTAGCATCACAGAGTAAGTGTTGGATTAATTAACTCAGACCATCATGCAATGGAGGCTAGCATTGTGGGTTCTATTCCCATTAGACCAATTAAAATTATGCCTTTTCCTGATGTCCTATTTATCATGAAGAGACTGGACCTGGAAGTATGGATGAACAAGTATAGTAATATCATCACATTACTACATTAACAAGCTTTGTTGGTGTTGCATTGGTGACATCATTTAAATATATAGAGGATAGTATTTAGCAGGTGTGTGTGGGTGAGATCGTTCACAAGACAGTCCCATCAGGCACTTTGCTATGCTTTTTGGATTATATTTAATATTCCAAATACATTAATATCTTCTCTTTTTGATCTAGTGTAGAGACGAAGAGATAAGGCTTACTATCAGAGTTTGGAAGAGTCAGGTCACATAAGAACACTGAATAATAACTGCCACAAATGTGAACCATTGTACAACTTCTGGGTGGTGGAGTAAAGACCTCCATAGATGTGCCCCTTCATAAAAACAACAAAAACACTGGCAAAATAATCAAAATTAACTTTTTCAGAACTCTGGAAATTAACCAAAGGTTTGCAACAGTCTGATGATCATTTATTTTAAGAAAAACTGCTGAATGTTGGTAAGAAAAGCAGGGTTTATGGTCTTATTGCTTGATCTACTCCCCATCTCCCTCTTTGCAGCTCTGCAGTAGTCTTGAAAACCAGAGGCCTCACAATTATTGGTCAACATGAAAATCAGCAGACTGGCAGATACAGGGAGAAGATTCCTCAAAAAGTCTCTCATTCCCAGAGCATTCCCATATCTAGAGCTTTGACACCATCTAACCTGTCTCACAGCTCCCTGGATAAGTTCCACTCCAGGAACTTGTCTTGTCATTATTAGGACCTGACTCAGCACTTGCTTTGCAAGAACAACGCTATCCCCAGGGCATTTGTCAAAAATAATCAGTGGCAATTGTTTAAAATCTCAGTTGCTTGAAGCAGCAATAACAGTTGGGGCCAAGAAGAGGCTGATCAAAAAACTTCTTAAAATGATGTGGGGAAAAAAAGGAGTTTATAGGGGAATTTGAAAAGCTCTGAAATATTCCCAGGCAGTCTAAAAGGCCTCATGCATGTACAGAGTTGTGTGTATGCTCAGGGAATACCTGAGAGGAAGCCAGTCTTTCATCTCTGGCTCACCTTGAGGTCTTGTACAAGCAGGGTATGCAGACCTATAAAATACCTGGCTGAGTGTTGAAGACGTGCACCAATACACACAGTCTTTTGGCAAAGACTGGACGACTTACTGGATCCAAGTATTTAAGGAACTCTTAGCCCAGTCATTAGCTGACCAGTAACCTAACAAAGCAGAACTTACATTATCCACACACTCACATACAACAAAGAATATAGACTTTATAGGATTTGCCCAGGAAAGTCATTAAACAAAAGCATCAAAACCAAACAACAACAACAAAAAGAGTAGTAACAAAAAACTCTAAGAGAGTAAGGTCTGATTTCAAGAGTTGTGACATTGTCTGAAAGGTCCAGTTTCCAATAAAAAAAAAATTATGAGACATATAGAAACAGGAAAATAGGCTCCATACACAGGGAAAAAAAGCAGTTAATAGAAACTATCCCTGAGAGGACCCAGATGTTGGTCTTTCTATATAAAGACATTAAATCATGTATTATGAATATATTCAAAGAACCAAAAGAAATCATGTCTGAATAATTAAACCAAGTAAGACAATGATGTTTCAACAAAGGTGTATAATTAACAGAGAGAAATTATTTTAAAAAGGAACCAAATAGAAATTCCAGAGATGAAAAGTACAATATTTGAAATAAGAAATGTGCTAGAGGGACCACACTCTCACCAACACTTGTTATCTTTTGTCTTTTTGATAATAGTCATTCTAACAGGTATGAGGTACTATCTCATTGTGGTTTTGATTTGCATTTCCCTGATAATTAAGCAACATTGAAAACCTTTTCATATACCTGTTGGCCATGTGTATGTACTCTTTGGAAAAATGTCTATTCAGCTTATTTGTATTCTGGTGTTGAATTGTATTAGTTTCTTGTATATTTTGGACATTAACCCCTTATTAAATCTATGAGTTACCCAGTACCAAATCCATATAAAAAACATCATAAGAAAAATCGAGCCCAACATCTCCTGTGATTATAGAAGTAAAAACCCTTGACAAAATACCAGAAAACTAAATTCAGCAGCATATTACAGCATGAAAAAGTGAGATTTATCCCAGGGATCACAATAGTTAAAAAGTGGAAATAACCCCATCAACTGTTAAATGAACAAAATATGATATATCCATACAATGGAATATTATTCAATCATAAAAAAGAACTGATACATGCAATAATATGGATGGACCTCAGAAACATTAGGCTAAGTGAATGGAACCAGATACAAAAAGTCACATATTATATGATTCTGTTTGTCTGAAATGTCCAGGATAGATAGATTCTTAGGCAACAGAAAGTGGACTGAAAGTTTCTGGGAGTGGGCGGGAGGGGATGATGTGGTATGACTGCTTAATGTGTGGGGGTTTTCTATTAGAGTGATGAATTATTGGGGAGGTAGATGGAGGTCGTGGTGGTACAACATTTTGAATGTACTAAGTGCCACTGAATGGTACATTTGTGAATGATTAATTTTATGTGATGAAAATTTTAACCATAATAAAAAAAATTAATGAAACAGCCACCATCCCTGTGGTATGCACCATAGATGAAAGGCAAACTCATTCTACTCCCTATTCGCTAACTGGCTTGGGATTGTCCTGGTCATCCTTCAGGTGACTGATATTTTCATTTGTTTGCTCTCAGCAATGCATCCTTTCACTGTTTACCAGGGACATAGGTGTAAAGGGTTTGAAACCATCAAGGCCTGGTGGTATAAACAGCCATATCATCTCACTCTCCTGCAGCTTTATTACAGCAAGTCAGTTGGTGAAGGAGTCAGGAGAGGCAGAAATGGCCCTGGAAGAAGGCCTGGGACATAATGCTTGAATACAGAGGTACCAAGGATGTGGCAGATTCTTTCTTTATAAATGTTCGCTTAAAATTTTTGGTATATGGCAGGGAAAGGATAGCTCAGTGGTAGAGTGCATGCTTAGCCTGCACGAGGTCCTGGGTTCAATCCCCACTACCTCCGTTAAAAAATAAATAAACAAATAAGCCTAATTACCCCCCCCCAAATTTTTTTAAATAAAAAATTTTTGGTAGACATTTTTATAAATTATGCTAGGATAAATTAAACCCATTGTAAGCTATTTAAAAGGCACTGGCTCTGAGCCCTCTGGCAAAACAAAAACTACCCTGTTAGTTGCTTTGTAAGTTGTATTTATGGACAGAAAACTGGACTGATTATTTGGTGGCCTGATTGTAACAGGGAAAAGGTGCATTTCAGAAATTGAAAACTAAATTTAGTTTTGAACTTAAACTATTCAAAGAGCTAAGATTGAAAATTTTGGACTTCAACTCTACCTCCGAGCCTTTAAATTCCTTTATATTTTTAACAGTTGAGAAAATGTTCTCTATTGTACCCATCTGAGACAAATATTCTGTTATTTTATAAATTAGCTTAGCAGGCACCTGAGTTCACCCAGCAAGTCAAACCTGGAATTAGACATTTATCCTCAAGAGAGAACATGAGCTAATGTAAGGGACAACCAATCCCGCCTTGAAGGCTGACCACAGATAACTCACTCCGCTTCCCTGGACGTATTTTCCCCGAGTATATGATACAGGAGTTAGACTCCAAAGGACCCTTGAAGATCTTTCATTATGTTTTATTCCACTGGGTAGCACTTTGAAAGATGTTCCCCTAATCGCAACCACATTCCTCATGCTTGTGAAGGATCCACTGGAAACAACCTCTATCCAAAAACATTTTTTTTCCTTCTTGAGCTTATCCTAATTAAAGTTAGGGTAACAAGACACTAAATATGGGTTCAGTATCAGAATTGTCATGTAAAATTAAATCCAGGAAATGGCAAGATCTGGGTCCTCATTGGCGTAGCTGCCAAATCCAACCACTATTATTCAAATGGCTTTAAAGGAGATTACGGCTTAATTGAGGAATTAGTGAAATTTTTTTAAAAGATGTTACAAAATATTTAATTTTTCTGATTTTTCGTGGATAATTTGTGAAGTTCAAGCATATTTTGTTTTGAAAATACTTTCAAAATAATTGTATTTCTCTTAAATTCTATTTTAATCTGCTTAAAATTTCATAAGAGAAATCATTTTCTTAGGTACAAATATTCAAAAGATAAATTTAGAAGTATGACAGTCAAGTCAGAATATATATAATGTTATTTAAAGTTTAGAATTCTAAACATCACATTTTAAAACCCAATCTGTTCCCTGAATTTTGTAATATGATTTATAACAGGGTTATCCTCATTTATACTTTGACTGCAATTTTTAAATGTAAAAAAAAGATTTTAAATTTTAATTTAATTTAGTTTTAATTTCATTTAAAAATTTTTAAAAATTTAACTACTAAGCAAATTCTGCTTGTGTGTGTATATTGGAGATGATCTAATAAGTGAAAATAGAGACAAATTCTGATTTTTAATCATACATATTCATATAAAATTTTATGCATAACTTTTTTCCAGGTCTCTGATCACAATTTATAATAATAATGCCATAAAAATATTTTTTATTTGACAAGTTTTTTTGCAACAAATACAGCAATATCTTGAAACACGTGCAATTCTGCTACTCAGACAAACTTGGCATTTGAGTTGGCTTCACTCACATGCTAGCACCAAAACATTGCTTGACATGGTTGATCTTACTGCCTTTGGAGGAATTATTACAATGCTTTAAATCAGTAGCACCTGTAGCCACTAAAAGCTTTGTATGGTCTATTTTGTCATTGATCTGAGACGGAAAATTTCTTCAAGTAGTTCTTACATCACAGACTTTCCACTGTGGTAAAGATCGGAATCTTTTTCACACATTGGAATTTGGAACTATTTGGAGGAACCAGCTAGGCAGAGAATTTATATCCTTTTCCCAACATAAATCCTTCTTGCAGAACTGTTTGGTTTTTGCCTGTGTGGGAAAAAGGTCCCAAACTTCTGGGACCAGTTTCTTCCAGTTGAAGAGTAAGTGATGAGGTGATTAACAGGATTGAACTATACTTCCCCAGCTCATAGAAAATTCATGAACCACCCAGTGGTATCTCAGGTCCGGAGATGAGTTGGATATTGGTGGCTTAATCCAGTGTCATTCAGTCTTTGATTTATGTAACAAATACTTGAGCAATATGTTTGGTTTTGAGAGGATTTCAAAGACTTTCTGTCAGCCTTTAAGGAGTTTAGAATCTAATTAAAGAGAAAGAATATGTATTGCTTGGTATGATTCTTTGCCTTTTCACATGGATAGACTGGCACCAAATGAAAGAATGAGCAGGATTTACATTGGCAGGAGGAAAACGGAAAACTTGTGACATACTTCATGACAGTGAGAAACAAGTGTGTTTAAACTGCTCTTCTAGGAAATGGGGGATAATCAGAAGTCTTTGAGCAGGTTTGTGTTTTAGCAAATCTTATCTGGGGCGGTGTACAAGAATGGTGGGAAAGAGTGAGGTAAGAATAAAAGGGGCAGTTAGGAGCTTATTGTAATAATCCAGCCATAAAATGATGGGCATCAAAACTGTCATCTTTAGAAGTAAAGCCAAAAGGAAAGACATACAAAAGAAATAGTTGAAAAATAGAATAAGGAAGTTGGGGAAGAATTCTTGAAATATAGGACTAATGGCTTAAAGAAGATGTCTGAGATTTTCAGCTTGGATTTTGGGGAGAAGAGTTTTTTCTTTGAGCTAAAAATTGCTAAGCCCCTTTAAAAGCTCTAGGACTTCATGCTTTAGGGGCCAATTCATTAAAAAAGCAGACTTCTTCCAGCCCCGGCTGTCCCTAGTGTTGCTTTCAAATTTTCTCAGAGTTGCTTTGGGTTCTATTCTGCTTTGGGTTGAATTCTTGGGGGTACCCTAAGTGAGTGAATTTATGACAAAGGTCTTGGGTTCTTTTGGTAAAATAGAGGAGATAAGAGGTGAATTTAAAGACCCAACTGGGGTCCCAGCCGCACCTGAATGAAACAGCATTTGGGTTGTCCTAGGGCAGTGGTGCTTATATTGCAAGTGGGGCTGCTGTCACCTAGGCTCCATGGGCCTCACCCCAGGGCATCTGGATCTTCCTGATCCAGAATATTAGTAATGTAGATATCAGTACGTAGATATCCAGACTTGGGTATCTTTTGACAAGCACACCAGGATATTCTAATGCAAGTAGTTCAAGGACTTCACTGAGAAGTACCATCTTTTCTAAAAAAAAATTTTGCAGGGGAAGTAATTAGGTGTATTTATTTATTTAATGGGGGTACTGCGGATTGAACCCTGGTCCTTGTGCATGCTAAGCACTGGCTCTAATGCTGAGCTATACCCACCCTACCCCACCCGACCCCCCTGTGGCAGAAACATCATCTTATACTGATTACAGATTCCTTAGCTTAATCTATCCCTATGGTTGAGATTTTTAAATTTTTTGCAAGCACAGTGTTTGGTTTTGTAGTCCACTGGTATGTGTATGTGTGTGTGCGCATGTGTACGTGTACACACTCACATGTGCACAGTAATGGGAATAAGCAAACAGCAGGAGAATTGCTATTCCTTTGAGATGCACTGTGCTCCAGCCTGCTCTTAGAATCACTAGGATGTTACTACTGAGCAGAGGACTTGAAATGAATAAAATAGAGACTTCAAAATGAAATGAAAAGCTTAATGTTAAAGAAGAAATCTTTCTTTGGCTTTCCATCTGTATTTTCTTTGCCTTCAAAATCACTTTCCACCTCCTCTGTATTTTGGCCAAAGCCTCAAACAGTCCTACTTGTAAGATCCACGAGCACTGAGCTTTGTTATACACAGTGGAATTCAATAAATACAAACCTCGGAAAGAAAACCTTTACCTTCGAACTTCCCAGATGATAGAATTAGCAACTGTCTATCATAGAAAGAAGATGGGGAATCATTTGGTAACCTTGAAAGATGCCTCAGTGACATTCTTTAAAGAGAAATGCCATATGGTCCTGGTTTTCAATCTTAAGGAAACAGCTGACTTCTCCACCACTGTGAAAAGGTGTATGACATGCCTTTTCAGTGTTGACAGCACCCTGGCTGTAACCCCCTTCTTATGGTGATACCTGCCAGGGAACCCCGCGTCAGGCAAACATCTGGGAGTTCTCTGATGTAAGGCAGACTGTGATTGTTTCCAGACCTGCTTGGCGTGTTCTCTCACTGAGCGAGCATGGTTTCAAGATGATTCGCAGACGTCTAGAATGGATACTGGAGTCTCTGTATTTCAGAAGCTTGAACTATTCTCAGTGTAATGCCAGCTAATTTGGGAGCAGCTCAAACGTATAGCTAGGTCCCCACAATTTTAATATAGAGAGCACTGATTTTTATTCTTGTGCCAATTTAGTGTACAACTTCGTCCTAATCTGTCTCCTTAAGGCTAGCCCTATCTGCCATCAAGGAAGGGGAGGAGTCAGGCACTAACATGGCTGTTTTGGTTGACATGATGTCTAAACTGCTTTCAGACTGTTTTTGATGGTAGCAATGGTTTTGAGGCATGAATGAATACTATTTTAGTTGCTCAAGAGACCGCTAATGCCTTTTGGAGGACACTGTCGGGAAGTGTCCATTAAACAATCTTGCTTCGGCTCAGAATTTCCTCCTTGGAAACACTGCATACAGAAATCTTTCAAGTGATTGCTTGCTAAGATAGCACACGCAGCTGGGGAAAAGGGGACACATCTGCTATTTCTAATTATTCTTTTATAGATGGCACTGGTGAGGGAAAATAATTTTTGACAAATGAATATAGTCATATAATTCTGCAATAAAAATAAGCTGTGGGCTCACAAGGAACATCTTACATGATCTGGGGCTTGTGCAACAAGATAGTCACCTGCATTTGAATGACCCCCCCCCCCCCGGTGCACGTGGCAAGGATGCAGCCTCTTCCCCCGCATTCTCACTTATGCCGCAAAATTATCTTGTGGTATACTCCGTCCCAAGTAGTGCGATGAGTCACAAGAGATGTTCTTCTCCAAAAAAGTACATGGAGAGTTTTATTTTCTAAGGAAAAGAATGACTCAAGCCAAGCAGTTCTTTTGTATTTTTTCCTATGTTATCAGTTCCCCAGCAACTTTACCCACATCTTCCTGTTACTTAACTGCGACCCTGTTGTGTGCTATTTTTCAAACTATGAGAGAGTCATTTCTTGGAGACCATAGGAGTCTAGATGATATCAGAAGGCAAAAATCAGGTAATAGGTAAATTTACCTCAGTTTATGGAAGGCAGAAGAAGTCGCCAAGAATTCCTGATGAAGCTGAGACAAATCAGTTCGATGAAGTTTTAGAGAAAGATAAAATGCAATAATGCCACAGAAGTAAGTATACAGGACTGAGAAAAGTGATTTCTCAAATTACAGTATTATGGCTTTGGTCACAACATGGTATTTTCCTTTATTTTGTATGCTAACAGTTAATAGACATCTAAATAATTTAATACACATAGATTATACAGATAATGAATGTGCATCTTTAGTGTGGTATGGCATATTGAAAGAGTATCTGGTTGGTGTCATTGTCTAGGTACAATTGCAAAGCTGATGTGGAGACCAGGAGACCTTTCTGCATCACTTACAGATCCTTAAAATTAAGCACAAGGAGAAACTATTTTGACCTATTTCAACAAACAGCACCCAAACAGAAGCCTGTTAGAAAGAAATTAGGAGACCATTCCAAGTAGCAAATAATAACCTTAAGTGCTGGTTGGAAATTACAGTTTTAAATAAAATTAGGCCTCGAGGACAGAAAAAGTGAGTCTTGTAGCAAAAATTATAGTTGGAATATACAATCATGGTCTAAATTTGCATTTATGATATTTCTTTTGCTGTTGGTGTTTATTTGTTAAAAAGCTTGAGGTGGGGGGACCCATAGAAAGCCAATCTCTTTTTGAGGCTCTGAGTCTATAAGAGGAGTATCGTGACCAAAAGATCTTCATCTTGGGGTTAGAGCAGCACTTGAACTGAAGAGTGGGGCAGGAGGCTTGAGCACCCATATATGTTTGTTTAGGTCCACAGTCCCTCACTGTCTGAAGCAATGTCAGTGAAGGGTTTAGGGCTTCCCTTTATAGAAGAGTGATGGAACTCAGTGAGTGCTATGGACTGAATGTTTGTATCCCTCCAGAATTTATATGTTGAACCCCTAACTCCCAATATGGCGGTATTTGGAAATGAATCTTTGGGAGGTAATTAGGCTTAGCTGAGATCATAAGGGTGGGGCTCTTATGATAGGATTAGTGTCCTCATAAGTAGAGAACAGAGTGCTCTCCCACCATGTCTCCCTCTCTCTCTCCCTCTTTCTCTCCCTCTGTCCCTCTCTGACACCTCCACCTCCAGCCCCCACCATGTGAGGATACAGAAAGAAGTCTGCTGTCTGCAAACCAGGAAGAGGGCTCTCATCTGGAACGGAATCAGTCAGCACCTTGACCTTGGACTTCCCAGCCTCCAGAACCAGGAGAAAAATGTTTCTATGATATTTTCTTATCATAGCCAAAGCTAAGCCCGTGATGTTAGATGAAAAGAGAGCTAACAATTTAAGTTGGGTAAGGAAGCTGATTTTGCCTCAGGTTCTGTTTCTATCAATATCTAAATTTGATAATTCTTAAAGTAGATGGCATGATTATAATAATGCTTGATTCACAAAACTTATGGGGGAAAGTATTACATATGTACATTTTTTACTCCATTTTCCATGCCTATAGAGAACCCCAGTTTTGACCATATGAACATGACCTGGTATCACCCTTTACTGGCTGTGAATTTTAAGCAGTGAGGTCCGGAAGAAATGAAAGACCCTTAAAAAGTGAATCTTGCAAACCCAGACCTAAGAAATGACTGCAGCTATCCCTGGACTGATGACTGCCTCATGAATTATTTTAGTATTCCTAATCAGCTTGAAGGTAGCTATGGTATGCCCTCTGACCTTTTACATTTCCTTTACCTGACCACTTAAGCCAAAGTATAAAGGGACCCTGTGATTTAGTGGTATAATTATGCTGTTGTATACACCTTACGATTGTTTTAAACTTAAAAAATAACAACAACAGAAAAAAGTAGATTTTAAAGCCTCTGGTGACAGTTGCATTAAATAAGTAAAAGTTTGAATGGATTCAGTTGTGGGGCATTCTGGGACCTTTGAAGTGGGCACAAGAAGGGGAATTTTTTGTGAGGAACTTGTCACAATCTAAGAGGGAGAGGCAGGACCACGCCCATTGTAGATATCAATACCTACAGTTAAGTGGGGTTCGGTTAAGCAGACACAAATATGAAATAAGTATTTCTCAGCCTTAGCAAGCACCACTTATCCAGGGTAAGACATAAAACTTTCCTTTTAAGGTTTTCGCAGTATCAAAGTAGTTTATCAGAACATAATCTAGGCTGGGGATGAAGACAGAGACTGTTTTCATTAGTTTTCTTTTAACACTATCAAAAAATTTCTTAGGTATTTATAACAGGGGAATGAACATGTATGTCAGGGGAGGGGTCGAGGAAGAGTGGGGAACGTGAGCACTGTGGACTGGGATGGGGGATTGTAGTCACAATGCATATGATGATAACAGAGTCACTGAGCACAGGCACCATCTTCCTTTGTTTCCTCCGGTGGCTCAAGCACCCATTACTTCCCAGCTTTGGCCCCTCTGGTGCCCACATCCAGCCTGTCTGTGACCATCTATTGCTACATAGACTAGCTCTCAGAATTCTGGCTGCTCTACCCAGAAGCAGCCTCGGCTCTCTGACTCCAGGTGGTTTCCCTCACCCTGTGTGTGGTTAGTTTCTTAAGACAGGAGCCTCTGCATTCCCAGGCCAGGTCCTGAGGCTTGACTTGTGTGCTTAGTCCCCCATCAAGCACTGTCTCCTTCTTCCCTGCAAGACTGCAGATTCCTATCTGCCAGAACAAGGGTCACGTGATGCCACAGGATTTTTCCAGGGACTCTGGCTTCATTGTCCCGCTGCATCACACAGCCTCCAGTGCCTGCACCATCTCTGGTATCTCCTCCCTCCTCCGCTTCCCAGTGATTTTTTGCCATGTGTCTCCAGAGCCCTTTTTCCTGATCCTGGCTGCCCTGAAAGTTGGAAACATAAGACTTGGCCCAAAGTTTCCAAATCATCTTGCTCCTTAGTCCCAGCCTCTGCCTCCTGTAGCCAAGAGGCATTACTGTACATTTTCTCCCCAAGCTCACTCAGAGGCCATCAGCACTCTAATCTCTCATGTGATCTAATGTGTGCCTAATGTACCAGAGGCAGCTCATCACTATTCATGATTATCTGTCTGCTTAAGAGTAGATGCCAACCGAACCCCTAAATGCATAACTTGAATTTAAGATAAGAAAAAGAAACTGAAGCGAAACTAAAACAAATAATGACTGAGTTTCAGATAAATATTTCTTTAGCACAAGAGGTACTAATTTCCAAAAGATCTCTCAGTGGTTATGAAAAAGATTATTAAGAAAAATAATTAGGAAGCAGAGGAAGTCATGGTATTCTTTCCTAACATCCCCTTTCATTCTCTCTTTCGTAGTAACTCTCTGCTGCGAAAAAGTGAGAAAATTAACACCCTAACACATCCTTCTGTCTGCCTTGAAATTTTAATTATTTTTACTTTTTTTAAGGTTTACAACATCGTGTTCTAAAGCCATAATACCCACGTTTGTTTAGTCTTCAGTCTATATTCAGATGGATTCAGCCCTTCCCTCAAGGACTTTTTCAAGAGCTTCTGTAAGTTTTTTTTAAAGTTCACCATGTGATTTGGATGCACAGCGAGTGTTCAGAACTGCTGCTGCTTTAGGGTCACTGAGTGAGGATGGAGTGAGGACTTTAAACATAAAATAACAAACCGGGATCTCATTAAATGCTAGAATTCAGAAGACTGCTCTGGAGTTGTGCAATTTCTTTAGGGAAGAGCTCTTCAAGTTTTATATGAGAGGGGGAAGCCTGGCTGTCTGGAGTTTCAAGTGAGAGAGAATTAGGGGCAGAAGCATCTCATATATACAAACTTTTAATTAAACTATTGAGATCAGATCCTCTGCAGAGTTTTGGAGAGTGCGGTAGTTTCCTCTTAAGCAGAACATAGCAATCGTTCTCAAAGTATGGTCCAGGGACCAGCAGCATCAGCATCACCTGGAAATTAGTGATAAATGTAAATTTGGGGACCCCACCCCTGACCTACAGAATCAGAAACGTTGGGAGTGAAACCTAGCAATCTGAGTTTTAACAAGCCCGCCCCCACCGCCCTGCCACCCCAGGGGATTCTGATGCACCCTGAAGTTTGAGAACCACCGGGTTAAAAAAAATTCAAGTCTAGTCTGTGGACCCGCAGTATCCAACATCCCCTGGGAGCACGTTAGAAATGCAGATTCACAGGCCCCACCCAAGACCTACTGCCGCAGAATCTGCATTTTAACACGATCCCCAGGTGTTTCATATGCATGTTAACAGATTTTTGAAAACACATTTGAAAAGCACTGCTTTGTCTAGGCCACTGGTTCTCACCTTAGCTGGACTTGGAGAATCACCCAGGCAGCTTTAAAAAAAATCCAGATGTCAAGGCCTCACCCTGGACCAATTAAATTAGAATCTGGTAGGGGGTTGGGGGGAGGAAAGGAGTGGGCATTATAGCTGTGAAAGCTCACCATGGACTTTCTCCAAGTGATGCAGGAAAACAGAAGTGGGGCGTGAGGAGGGCTGTGTCCCAGGTCTCGGTTGAGCCCCTGGGACGCGCCCCGCCACGTAAGGGTCCCTGGCTTCATGCAGGAAAGAATTCAAGAGCGAGCCACAGTTGAGTGAAGGTAGATTTACTCAGAGAGATACGTTGAAAGGCAAGAGAAAGGCCATGAGGTGTGAGGGTTGGGTGCTCAGCTTAAAAGTAGGTACACCCTCCATAGACAGAGTGTGGGCCGTCTCCGAAGAGGGAGAGAGAGGGCAGCCGTGAGGCCCCATGTTGCTGGTTTTTATGGGCTTGGTGGCTTCATAGCTTATAAGTGGAAGGACCATTCTAAGTAGCCTGGGGAAGAGGCTGGGATTCCCAGGAAGTTGGCCATTTCCCACTCTTTGACCTTTTGTGGCTAGCCTTGGGACTGCCATGGTGCCTGTGGGCATGTTATTCACCATGCTAATATGTTACAATGAGCGTATAATAAAGCTCGAGATCTGCTAGAAATTAAATCTCTCATCATCCTGAGCCTCAAGGCCTTCTGGGGGTTGAATCTTCCACCATTTTGATGTTAATTGCTGTGGCATTCCTTGAATGGCTGTGCCCTGCCCCCTTCCTGTCTCAAGAGCTGTGGTTTACGTACTTCTTTACTAATTATCAGTCCTCTAGTTCCAGGAACTTATCCATAGTGCTCACCTGGTGATGCCACTCATTCATTCACTAGTATTCTAGTAACTCTTTTGTGTCTGTGTTATTCATTGTCATTTTTAATGGTTCTCTGTCTCTGGAGAACCCCGACTAACATAACAAATACACCCTCCTTCCCCAGTGTCTAGTACAGTCCCATCTCTTGAGATTGTCGACTGAAATAAATGCACAGCCTAGAAGTTGAGAGTTACTTTTATTGGGCGGACATTTTTGAGGACCTGAAACCCTTCGAGCCCAGGATGACAACCTCTCAGATCGCTCTGAGGGACTGCTCTGAAGAGGTAGGGGAGGAGCCAGGATATATAGGAGCTTTACAACAAAGACCAGGTAGTTGGAACATTACAAGATTACTTGTTGACTAAAGAAAACCAGGCACCTCAAGTTAAAGAATTTAGTGCTTTTCTATGTATGGGAGGGAGCAAACATTTGGGCTCATTGAATTCATCCCTTTGACAAGCACCTAGCTGTCTAGGGCCAGTATCCTGTCCTTTCTTATTCTGAGTCCCCTCAGGGTGCACCACTGTGAGTGGCTGCAGAGGCCAGGCTGCAGGCTTGTCTTCACTGGGGGGTGGCGGCAGCCACTGATGACTTGATGGCTTCAGCATCCTTTGTTTACTAATATGGTTTGCAGTATTTTTCCGTTCACAAGAGGTATGTAACGTTTGTTGAATCCTAGCATTCAAGATTCATTAAGGCATTAAAAAAGAGTACAGTAATATGATTTTCCTCATTCTCTTAAGGTTATTTATTTATATTTTACATGAAATATTTTGTTATGTGAAGTTCAGTGTGGAAAAAGAAGCTTTCTCGTAGTTATTTTACTTGATTTATCCACGTCCAAAGCAGGTGGCAAAAGATCGTATAAAATGAAAGGTCCTTCTCACTGAGCTTTGCTCAAGTCTCCTCAAACAAAATATACCAAAAATAACAATAAAAATGTAGTACGCCCTTTGCTTATTTTTATTAAATTGCTGTTTAGTGAGTGACTCCTGTGTCCCCGACATTGTCTGAAACTGTTCAAAGACTGTAGAAGCTACTTTATTTAATGGGTTCCACTTCAAAATAGTACTCAGTTCCTGTGGTCTGTGTATGTTTGTGTGCATGTGTGTGTGTGTGTTTTCCTTTCTGAAGGTGAAGTTGAAGAGGACACTGTGTTGGCATAAAGTCCGTCTCAGCATGTCATAGTAGCATAGGCTTACAACTGATAACTGTGCTTCAGTACCTTGCTTTTATAAAACAAAATCTATTTGGACTTAAGAGCGTGCTTTTACATGATGACGTCGTTAATGGTGCCTCCTGCACAAAATGCTTTTCTATGAAACTAAAGTTTAGACTAGTTTTAGGTAAAGTGGGATATAGCTATCAAATACAGTAGTGTCTGGCTTGCCATTAAATATTCCTTATTGTATTAAATTCCATTAAAAGCAAATGATAGGCCATTTCCTATTACACTGAGTGAGCTATGGCAATAGGAATGCCAGCTTTTTGTTGACAAAGGAATATCGAACTGCTTTCCCACGATAAAATATGAGTGGGGATATTTGATAATATAGGACAGCAATCCAACAAAGATGAGCTCACTTCAAATTGGAAGAATGATTCACTCTCAACTTGGTCAGGAAAGGAATTACAATTGCTCTGAAAGTTTAAGTAAGTATTTCATGTACCTGCTTGCGTTTATCCTAGATGGTGATGGCAAAAATTTGAGTGCATCTTCTGTAACCACCGTTGTCACTCCCTGGATTTTCTTTTTTCTTTTTTAAGGTCAGTGTTCCCAAAGCGGAACATCAGATTTATGCAGAATGCTTGTTAAGAAGAGGCTCCAGATCCCACCCCAGATGACCTGAATCAGAATCTCCTGGGGAATGGTCTAGGTGTCTGTATTTTTAGCAAGTCTCCCCTGGTGATTCTCATGCTCAGTCAAATTTGGGAAACACTGTTTCAGACTATCTATGTTTACACCCTATAATAGACTGAGAGAGCAGGAGTGGACATGCGCATAAGTCACAGTGTGCTGGTTTGGATGCAGTGGTGTGTGGGCTTATTGGGTAATTATATAAAGATCATCCTCTATTGTATCTGAAATTCTGCCATTTGAGATCAATATTTCCCTCTCCCCATAGCTCTTTTTTTTAATTGAAGTATAGTCAGTTTACAACGCTGTGTCAATTTCTGGTGTACAGCATCATGTTTCAGTCATGCATATACGTACATACATTTGTTTTCATATTCTTTTTCATTTTCATTATAGGTTACTATAAGATATTGAATATAGTTACCTGTGCTATACAGAAGAAACCATAGCTCTTTTTTTATATGTTAAATATTCTGGAAATATTTGCATTATAAGATATTAAAATGTTTTACCGCATGACAGGAGGAACTGGGCATAATGAAAGTTCTGGGCCTGGATGGAGGATGGGAGCAGTGTGGACACACATGGTGTCTATTCGCAAACTTCCACAGGAAGTCAGCTCCATGGCAGATACAGTTCAGAAAAACATCATACATTTGAGCAAGGAGTCAATCTTCTTACTGAAATACTAGACCTCTGATTTATTTTTCCCTTCTGAGAAATGTCAAATGGGAAAATACAGGGAAAAGTCAGAGAAAATATTATTCATATTAGACTATAATCTAGTGGAATAATTTAGTAACCTATAACTTTGGCATGGAATTATATGCCCATGCTATGCATATATACACACACACACACACACACACATATCCAAACACACACATATACACATATATGTATATTCATATATATCTAAGCATACAAAAGAAAACCTTTGTTTTTCCTAGAATCATAAAATGCTTTCCAATGCTCTGAAAAGCTTTGTCATATAGGAAAGTTGCTTATACAAAGCAAAATCTCTCTTGCCGTGGGGATGTTTGCTCATGTCTTCCATTTATAATGATAGATGAATAGTTAAGGTAACGACTATAGGTGTTCATTGAGCTTTTTGAAACTCCCTGTCCAGGGACACTCAGGACTCATTCCAGTGCTGGCCTCCTCCTAATTTGGTCATACCATTTAGTGATAAAGAATATGAGCTTTGGTGTTAGGCTAGACCAGAATTTGAGTACTGTCTGTATTACTTACAAGTTAAGTCAGTTAATATTTCTGAGTCTCAGTTTCCACATGTGTAAAATGGTGCTAATAATATTATAATGGAAATAACTCTTGGGATTAGTAGAAGGATGAAATGAGGTTTTACATGTAAAGAGAATATTTAACTTTTATTATAATTATTGGGAGAAGCCTTCTAGGATACTTCCGTATCTTAGCAAAGGGCCACTGGCCTGACACATAGTCCATTCCTCTCATTTCCATAGGGATAAGGGGAATTCTGGTTCTCCCTAACAAGGTGGTGGAGAAGAATGAATTAAGCTGGTTCCCAGCGATGGTTTGGTGTCTGCCTTCAAGGAGAGAGGTGCTTGGAGTAGACTTATTTGGTTACAGTGGCTCCTTATTACAGAGTTGGGATGAGAACCCTTCATTTTGGCCCCAAAGGTTGCCCAGAAGTCTTGGAGGAATCGAGAGTGAGATGAATAGCAGAAACATACAAACACACCAACATGACATGACTGATGAGAGCGCAGGTGTATTTCAATGAAATGACAATTTAGCATCTGAGATGGAGGCTCTACAATGGTGAGGGTAAACCAGGCTGAAACTTGGAGACCAAAAAAGATCTGATGAAGTTATAAAAATCAAAATTACTTATTTCTTTTTTAACAGCATTATAAGGGAGTATAGGTCTCATCTAACAAGGTAGAAATATTAACAGTTATGTGGTAGAGATTTTTTAGCATGGTCCATTCTCATGGAAGTCATTTTTAGCCCATTCTAAATTATATGTGTTAAAAGGAAACATGAATTCATTAAATTATTTTTAACTCAGCTCATTATTACACTCAGCTTGACATCTCAGACAGTTGCTAATTTTTAACCAATTTAACAGAACGTCCTTTGTTAAGAAATAAGTAGCAATGCTTCCAACTTATTATAGTTGAAGTGAAAGAAAGCCTTTTAAAGAGGAGATACATGTTTCAAAGGTATATTGGGTATAGAACCATAGAGAATCAGAACGAGAAAGGACCTAGAAATGATTTGGTTCAACCTCTCATTGGAGAGACAAGGTAACAGAGTCGTTCCCTGATACTCACATTAAGGTGTTAAACAGCAAATAAGCCATGAACCTATCACATGTTTAGAGACTGTCTAATGTATTCAAGGTGCTATGGGGTGAAAGATAAGAAACTGTGTAAGACATGCTCTCTTCTTACAAAAAGCTTAAGGTCTAACCAGAGGATCAGACATGTGATCATGTAACAGTGCATAGTATGACATAGCTTACTATAAGTGGTACAAAATGCTACATGAATTAAGAAGTTGGAAAGATCTCTTTGGAGAGTCTTATACTGAGGGAAGCTTCTTGGGCAGGGTGATACTTTAATCTACTCTGATCTTTGCCCCTACTATGATTGTATATCAGTTCACTTAGTAATAATGCTTATGCTAATAGGGAAAAATGCATGGTTCAAATTATGCATAGGGACTAAGGGGTTTTCTTAAGATAGAGCCTTGATGCTTATGTTGTGATGCTTATAAATGTGGATGTTCATTCATTTGTTCAACCCATATTTATTGAATGTCGACTATGTACTAGCCGCTGGGGGTAAATTGATGAATGAAACAAAGTATCTATGTTCGTGTTGCAATCTAGAAAGGGAGAATGACAGTAAACAAATACACACAAAGTCATTGAATATTTCACATTGTGGTGAATCCTATGGAGAAGCAGGTTCAGGAGCTAGAGAAGCGTGATGGATGGGGTGATGTGCTGCTATTTGAATACAGAGTGGTAAGGGAAGGGTTTTCTCTGTTGAGCAGAGACTTGAAGAAAGTAGGGGAGCGAATCATGCAAATAGCTGGGGGAATGAGCATCTTACACTGAAGAAACAAGTAAAGTTTATTCATATTGTTTACTGAGATAGCACGAAAGACGTTAATTCATCAAGCCTGTTTTTCTTCCCAATCACAAGCCAGGGGAAGGACTTTCACTTACAATGGAAAGGCATTAATGAACTTACCACCTTATCAATACCAACTCCGATCTTCTGTTGAAAGGAAGAGGAAAAATAGAGATGGTGGATGGAAAGAAAAAGAAGGGAAGGGCAGGATGGAGCTGAGTGAGGGGAAGGAAGGAGCAGGGGACAGAGGAAAAGAGAAGAAAGACAGATGAGACATAGGAAAGTAATGGAGTGAAATCTCCACCTCAGCCTGTCCAAACGAAAGCCGAATTTATCTCCTGCATCCTAAGCAGCATCTGCTACATTATTTGTTCCTGAAATTGCCTAGGCTAGCAACACCTTTTTGTAAGGCACAAGGTTCTCATTTTTAAGCCACTTTATTCAATAATAAGGTCGCTTTGAATACCTGGTGTATGACCAGACCTGGGATAAGGAAGAGTCATAAGGATGATAAGGCTCTGCCTTATAGGCAGAAATAAATATTTATATGTTCATAATATCTTCACTTACAGTGTATATTTGGATTTCTCTTGTATGCCCCCTACACACACACACACACACACACACACACACACACACACACACACACACACACACACACACACACACACACGTTGTTCTCAAGCTTTTATTTCACCTGACACATAACACATTTGAGAGACCTAATAAACCCCTGTGATTACCAGTGACTCACTAAGGCAAAGATGATCATAGTATCAGAGCATGAATATAATTCTGATCTGACCCCTTTGGCATTGAAAAAGCCTTCCTAACCTTTTTCACATCAGTGCATACGTAGAAACTGATAGTAAAAACATACCATAGCTACATGAAAGTGATGCGAAGGATGTCCTCGATCCCACTCTGCTGTCCCACGGGCTGAGGAAAACAATCTCTGGGCACATTAGTGACCCATTTAAGGAAGATCATTTGGAAGCTCTGGTTTAAGAGATGAGACACAAGATTTTTATTTTTATTTTTTTCCCTGCTGCCACTCCTCCCGCCATCAAGGTACCTTTTGTAGGCTAAATCAACTTGAAGATGCTGAAGTATTATAAACCCAGACATACATACAAGGCCATTCCTTTAGTATTGTGACTTTTTTCTCTACTTGAGGTCCCATGCTAACTGAAAGATCACCATCTAATGTCCATAAATAATAGCTAACAGAAAATGCATGAATGAGGGTCCCGTCGCCTTGTGGCTCATGATTATTTATCTGCTTAAGACTTGGGCCTTTCTGAGAACCACAGCCCGTGGCATAATATTGCATGTGAACGGAGCACAATGGATTCGCCTTGGAAAATGCAAGATACACGATTCACAACTTGTCAGATTTAAGCTTATTATTAAACATTACCCCCTCTCAGATATAAAAATCACTCCCGTTGAAACAAAAGATTACAATTCATGACAAGTGTAGATAGGATGCTAATTAACGAAGGTGCTTACAGCTGTGCCCTTTTGAGTTGTCTCGAGCCTCAACCTGCTGTGAAAGGTTTCAGTTTGCAAGTGTGGTCGTATTTCCAACTAGTGCTTGCAAATAACAAGTTAAGACAATTTCTGTTATTTATATGGCAGAGCATCATACTGATGCCAATATTTATGCTGTCTGGAGTAGTTTTCAGAGGAAAAAAACTCTGTCTTTTAAGACTAAACTTCTTTTCTTCTTGCTGGCATTATACTATTTATTACATGTCTAAAGATAGTGATTAATTAATAGTGAGGAGTTAGGGAACAGTGATCTTCAGCTGTAATGGAGGAACTTGCCGACAGAATGGAGTTCTGAACATAATGAAGGCTTGAAAATGAAATCTACCTTATCTGGAGAAAAGCTTTCCCAGCCGCTGAAGATATAAATAGGGAAAAATCAATTAGCACAGACAAGAATTGAAAATCATGTGCTTTATTAGATAATGAAATTGTTTGGGGGGAAGGGAATGCAAACGAATCCGTGACCAAGGATGATAACACTAATATCCTTCTCTGGAGGGACCGTGTAAAAATGAATGCTGGCAAAGTGACACCCGTCTTTCCCTATTAATTTAACTTCCTACTGGGATGGGGGTAAATATGTGATTTTCATGCCCAGATGATAATAGGAGGATTAGGTTAAAACCTGTTCCAGATGGGAAGGGAGAAGAAATGGACAATCTAACGATTTAGCTCAAGGCAAGTGTTTTAAAGAAGTGGGAGCTAACAAAGTAAGAAGGAAGGAAAAGCCTTTATTTAATGCTCTCTTAGGTCACATATACCTTGAGGTTTTGATGAGCCAATATGCCTTTCCACATTATACTTTCACGGGACGGGTGATGTGTAGAGTGGTTACTTACCAATCATAATGAGGGCTATTGACATGTGGATGGAAAGGATGTTGTGGCCATCAAGCCAGGCCCAGACTGTGTACCCTGAGGGGATTCAGGATGGAGAAAAGCAGGATCCTGGCCCTAGATGGTTAAGGTGCCTATCAAAGGAATGATTTCAGTGAGCCCAGACTCTTGCATCTTCCCATACATAGAAAAGCGTGCGAAGTTCATTAACGTGAGATGCCTGGTGTTCTTTAACAGTAATCTTTTGATGTTCTGACTACCTGATTTTTGTTGTAAAAACTATGTATCCTGGCTCCTCCCTTACCTCTTCGGAGCAGTCCCTTAGAGCTATCCTCCTAGGCTTGAGTCTTCAGAAAGTCCACCCAATAAAACATAATTCTCACATTTTAGGTTGTGCATTTTATTCAGTTGACAGACAACATGAGAGTAGCTGAATACTTGAGAGAGAGTCTTGCAGGCTACACCCCTACCCGGAGATCTCTTATCAAATATATAGGCTATCAAACATATTCAGCAGATGGACCCCTTTTCAGAGGGAATAAAACACCAGACTCCCAGAGCAGGAAGGGTGCTGAGAAATCATCTAGTTTAATTCTTTCATTTCACAGATGGGGAAAACTGAGGCCAACTGAGGCCAACTGAGGAAAGGGACTCTTCCCAAATCACTTATGAAGTTAATAAAGCTCTTCATCTTTCTTGACTCTGCACCTTTCTATGAAACCATGCTGTTTTTCTAAGGTGAAATTAGTGAAGGAACAAATTAGAGATGCTCCTTCATTCTCTAACTTGCTCATTCAACTATGTTTGCAAGGTTTAGCAAATAAATTAACAATTTTAAAATATAAATCGGTCCCAAATATTTCATGGAGCATACTTAGACTAAAATGTATTCATTGTTTATCAGAAATTCAAACGTAACTGGGTGTCTTATATTTTATGTGGCAATCCTCCACTCAATGCATATCTTTCATCCCCTTTCTATGCCAGGTATTTCATTATTGTCCAGGCCCATAAAAGGAAGAGGATGGACAAAATAATTTGCAATATAGGCTGAACTCAGTGAGGCTTGAGAGAATCATTGCAGTTCCTTCTGCTGGCTGGAGCCCCACTAAATCACACGTGCTTCATGCATTCAAAGCATTCCCTTCTGCATGAGATCACTTATTTGGAGCTTCTCCCTCTTGTTTCTAACAGGTATGTTTTGAAGCTGGGCAATAACCAAGGATGGATAGTCAGAGAGATTTGTGAGTTGAAGACTACTGTATAAACACTGCCTCTGTTCACAGACTCTTCAACGCATCATTTCAGTAGCTAAGGCCTAAAAGATGAAACAATTAGTGTTAGACTACCAGAGAATTAGTTCTAGAGGAGAGAAGGCCCCTAAGAACTCTAGCCCAGTGTTTCTCAAGCATGGCTGAGTATCATAATCACTTGGGAAGTTTCTTAAACTGCAGGTGCTTGGGTCTCACTCTCAAAGGATCTAATTTCGTAGATCTGGAATGTAATTCAGCATCCTAATGGCGCTCATGCAGGTGAGCCAGGGACTACACATTGCAAAACGCTGGCCTAGGATATGTTCAGACAGCACTTAGCTTCCCTCCAGTGCCAACCTCGTTCCTCTTTCCTGTCCTCTTGTTCAACCATAGGTAAGTCCCCTTCAGTATTTTACCACCCCCTGATTTAGTGCACCTTTGTAGCAGTCTATTGACAGCCACTATTTTTTTTTTGAAGTATAGTTGATTTACAATATTGTGTTAGTTTCAGGTGTACAGCAAGGTAATGCAGTTATATATACATATATTTTTAAATATTCTTTTCCTTTTTATAATTTTCTCCTTTTAAACATAAATTGCAAATTATGTAGTAGCTTCCAATCTCCTTCCCAAAATCATGTTGCTAGATTGTTGGAATCCATGTCTCTGTATAAATCAAAGGCTTGTCCAGGTTACTTTGCTTTGACTCTGCCTACAGCCAAGTGCACAAACTCCAGTGGGAAATTTTAGTGTAAAACTTAGAGCTTTTCCTCCACCCCTGTCCCAGATGTCATATCCCAGTGCCTTCCTGTATCCTAGGAGTGACAACTACCTTTTCTGTCACAATGGGAGAGACCCTACCAAGAAAGGCACCACAATAGTGATTGAATGTGAACTGTTCCCTGAGGTGTGAGCTAGATTTCAACATACAGAGATAGAGGGGGAAATAGTCTAGAAAGAGACACCGTCACTAACAGTGTAATGTTTCTAAAACCTGAGTTATCATCAGAATCACCTGGAGAGTTGGGGTGCAGGTTAAAAATCAGTCTCAGATTTAAAGCCTTTTTAGCAAACGCCTCAATTATGAAGTATAATTAGGTGTAAGAACTACTCGGGCTGAAGTATGAGCACCTGGGGAAAAAAAAAAAGAAGTAAAGGACCCTGGGTAGACGAATCTGGGGGGAGGGGAGGTGGTCCAGGAATAATCAGGTGGTGACTTGCTACATGCTATAACTCTCCTTGATTTCTGCCACCTTGCTGTTAGGATGTCAGATATAGTTTAAGGGAGTGCAAAAACATGGGTGATGATTAATTTTATGGGTCAACTTGGCTGGGCTTTTGGTGCCCAGATGTTTGGTCAAACATAAATCTAGATGTTGCTGTGAAGCTGTTTTTTTAAATGGTAATATTTAAATTAATAGACTTGGAGTAAAGCAGATTATGCTCCATAATGTGGGTGGGCCTCATCCAATCAGTTGAAGACCTTACGAGAAAAGACCACGGTCCCTTGAGGAGAAAGGAATTTGCCCCCAGACTGCCTTCAGAATTGACCTGCAACACCAACTCTTCCCTGGATCGGCCAGCCTACTCTGGAAATTTTGGACTTAACAGCAGTCCCCACAGTCAGTGAGCCAGTTCCTTTCCTTGAAAGAAATCTATGTATCTGCAAAAACAAAACAAAACAAAAAACAACCCAACAAATAAATATTTGCAGGTGATGATTAGTGCTAAGGAAAAAACTGCTAAAAGAAATAAGATGGGTTTACGGGGGATGGAGAGTGGGTACCTGGTTTTAGAAAGGGTACTCAGGGAAGGACTACATGAGAGTGGGATTTGCCCAGAGCCCAGAGATGAGCCCAGAGATTTTCCGGAGATGAGGCAGAGGGAGTGATGGAGACTCCACTCGCCATTCCAAGGCCAGAAGAATCACAGCCTCACATCACTCTCAGTACCACAAGAGACATCTGCCCAAAGCTCCCCTTTGTCACAAGGTACCCAGGCCACAGGAAAGAGACAGACATTGTTATTGGAGTCAAGGACCACTAACCCCAGAGGAAGGCAGTTTTCGCAGAGAAAACTCTTGAGAGCTGGCTCAAGTTACTAAGGCTAGTCCTGCATATTGGTTCCGTATTTTATGACATATTTGTAACTTCCAGCTACTAAAAAATCTGAAAGGCCATTGTGGCCACCTACAGACTGTGTGCTCCTGCCTCTGCCCCCCTCCTGGCCTGCAGAATATCAGCAGTCCACAGCACCTTCCTGTGAGTGAGTCTGCAGTCTGTTTCCGTAACACAAGTCATTCATATGTATATCTTTCCGAAGAGCATCCCAAGGAAAGGGAACAGAAAGTAGAAAGATGTGAGGGCGGGGGGGAGGGTATAGCTCGGTGATAGAGCGTGTGTTTAGCTTGCACGAGGTCCTGGGTTCAATTCCCAGTACCTCCAGTAAATAAATAAATAAATCTAATTATATCACTGCCCCCCCAATAAACAAAAAAAATGGTTAAAAAATATTTTTAAAAAAAGATGTGAGGCAGGAGCACGTTGGTGAGTTTGCCTTGTGGGCTAGTGTGGCTGGAGTGGAGCAAGGAAGGCAAAAGTGGGAGGACACAGGTCAGAGGTCACAGAGTCCAGGTCATGCCAGGCCACCCAGCTGGGGCATGGGAGACTCGGGATTGGACCCAGATATCTCCGACTTGAAAATCAGCCTTCTTTCTGCTACACTTCAGAAAATAGAAGCTACCAGAGAGAATGCCCTCATCCTCTCACCACCAAATCTCCCCTCTAACCTGCATCAGTATTTTTTTTTTTTAGAATGAAATGCCCTGCTCCATCTAAAGGGCAAACTCCTCCGTGGGTTTCAGATCCCAGTCTTCTTAGTTCCTAAAAGACATTGTTCCTGCAATTCTCTCCTCTCTTTCCTGAATCATCAGTTTCTTCTGCTTCACCTTTCCTGTTAGCCTACCAATATGCTGTAGCGTCTCCGATCCTGAAAACAACAACAAAGCTCCACAGTCCCTCCAGCAATCATCCCACCTGTCTTTAAAAGAAAGGCAAATTCATGTCTTGACGTCTTGACGTCTTGCCACTCCCTCATCTCCACTGAGGTGACCCTGACCAAGTTCACCAGTGACCTCCCTGATGCCAGATCCTTCCACTACTTTAACATTTTCGTCTGACTTTACCTCGCTGTAGATCTGACAAAATTAGCTACTTGATTGCAACACTTTCTCAGTTCATTTTCAAAGACCTCACAGTCTTCCTCCACCGGCTCCTTTTCCTTAGGCTCTTTTGCTGTACACCTTCTCTTTCCAATCTCTCTATGAATTATTGTCTCGGTTCAAGTTCTGTTTGCTTTTTTCTCTGTAATTCCTCTCTTTCTAGGTAATCTCATCCAGTTCCTGGTGTGAACTGCCATTATACCCACAGTCTTTATCCCCATCCTGCACCTCTTATCTGAGCTCCATACCTCAGTCTTCTACCTACTTCATACGTCCATTTTAAAGTCAAATGGATATCTCGAATCTCCTACGTCTTGATTTTCTTCCTTAAACCTGTTTTCCCCTGGTCTTCCTTAGCTCAAAATAAGGCATCCTCCTCTTCCCAGGGCTTCAAGTCAGAAATCTAGGAGTCCTCCTGATTTCTCTCTCTCCCTCTCCTGCATTCTTAACAAGCCATTAGTTCTGCTTTGCAAACATATTGCAAATGCATTGTCAGCCGAGGGGGGCTGAAGGGAGATTCGAGGAGGTGAGCTGCCCAACTGGAAAAATGCGCGAGGAGCCGAATGGAGCAAAGCAGCACTCTATTGCAGTACAAGCGGGTGGCGCGCAGGGCGGGCGGCAGCGGAAGCTGCGGCGGCGCTCGGCACTTTCTTTTAGTTCAACAAGGTGGCACCCGCTTGTCGCACTTGTCCTGCTTTTATCTGTTCTGCCTGCACGTGCGCGTTGTTCATGTCTTTGCTCGTACTGCTGACAGAATGCTACTAGCGCATGCGTGCCTTTACTTCTTTGTTCATAAGGCTTACATAACTGGCGCATGCGTACATTTACCTCTTACCAGGTGCAAGCTGTTGTGAACCTTGGCCTGGGCCCCAGGGCCTTCTCACTGAAGGCTGCCGGCATGCATCTACTTTTCTTCACCTCCATGAGTACCAGCTGATTTCTGGGCACCGTCACGGAGTGCCTGTCTACTACAGTGTTGTCCCAATAAGTCTCCCTGCTTGTAGGCTTGTCTCCCCCACCCCCAATTTTTTTCCCCCCACAAAACAGCCAATTATTTTAAAAAGCTCTTTCTGCTGGTGGTGCTTTGAGGGGGTGGTATGAGCTTCTCTAGGCTGAGCCACCTGGTGCCTCGAGGTGGGGGGATGAAATCTCTGGCTCAGTGGGAAGACGCCGGTTTTCCAGGCAAGTGCTTGATGGGGTGGGATACTTCTTGTCTGGAGATGAAGAGAGGTCCCCAGGTCCATGGCTTGTGGCTGGACTTGTCTTGTGGAGGCTGACCTAGTGTCTCTGGGTAGGGGAGGGGAGTCTCAGGCCACTTCTGATCTGGGTGCTTACTGTGGTGAAATACCCTTTGCCGGCCCCTCATCATCCCTCTAGGTGGGGGAGGGGAGTTCCCACATCTATGAATTTCCAAATGTCTATCTCCCTCCTGCATCTCGTATATTCTAACATTTACTTAATATGTCCATTTTAATTTCTAGTGGAGAGCTCATATCTCATAGATCTTGATCTCTTTTATTATTATCAACATTGACTTGTTTATTCTCTGTCCTAGGGTAGGTTCGCCTGGAATCATTCCTTAAGACCCAGCTGAGCTTAGTGGGTAAGGAGGTTTACTAAGAAGTGTTATTAGTGGCAACCCTGGTGGGAGGGACAGGAAGAAAGCAGGACTGGGCAAAGGGAAAAGTCCAACTGGGATGCATACCCAACCAGAGCCTACCAGGAGCTCGGCAACCAAAAGAAGCCTTCATGATTGGACCAAGTTTGGCTAAGATTACTGGGCCTTTATATTCCTGGTGAATCAGACATTGGATGCGGGCCACCTGGAAAGGGGCGTGGCCTTGAGCGAGGCAGCTATTAGGGGAGCTGCGGCCAAAGGCCATCTTCAAATAGCGCTGGCAGCGGCCGGTGCCAGGCCTTCACTGAAGCGGGATCTGAGCGGTCCCCGCGGATGGAACCGTACCCCTGACCCCGTGGCCCTCGTTCATCCCAACGCAGTGGAATCGCCTCGGCCAGCAAACGGTGAGTGTTCCCAGTCCTGGAGGCTGGCCAGCCAAGAGTTCTTCCGTCAGCCCTGCAATCTCCTAAAAGTTCTCCTGGTCCCAGCGGTACTCCCTGGGTGCCCCTCAGAGAAAGTAGACCCTGGTCGTGGCAGAATGCTAGCTGAGAGTTTCCCCCATCCCCATCGGGTGCACCCATTCGTGTTGGTCCACACAGGCCAGGCCAAGATTTGCTCCCTAGCCTGCTCGCCAGGTGAGAGTTCTCTGCCTGGATCACGGTGCACTCGCTGCGCGGGATTCCCCCACCAGCCGTCCCCCTACGAGATGGGGTAACTTTTGCACCTGGAGTCTCTGCTAGCTGCCCGTATACCCAGTAAAGAGCCCTCCCTTTTAATATAGTAATGATTGTAGATTTCCTTTTCCGTGTGGTGTGTGGAGAGAACAATGATGAATAATGATGTTTTGCTTGTTTTCATGTGTGCTTATCGGCCATTTGTACATAATCTTTTGCAAGTTTGGAGTTCAGTTTTTTGGCTCAGTTTGGAGGAATGTTGTTTGCGTTATTATTGACTTGTATGGGATTTTTGACTTTGTATGGAATTTAATGTACATATACATGTGAGGCAGAGAGAGAGGTGAGGCTGTGAGAGCGTGAGACTTACTTATTCCTGGGCAAGCATATCTTCTCTTTTGAGTGAAGATTACCAGTGGCAAAGCTCATTAGCCTGCTGCTGTCTCTAGGCAAGAATTCATTTTGAGTGACTTACTTAAAAGGGCACAGCTGTTAACAATCTGACCACCAACAACTCTGGTCTTTTGATGTGAAGCTTCTGCCTAGAACTGCCAAACACAAACACTGCCCCTCTGATAATTTCAAAACAGCATAATTTTTGAGGTTGCTCTGTGTCATTTCTCTGCAGACATAGTTCCTCCCTGAAAACATCCACCACCATTCTACTTGATATTCCCAGCTTAAGTGCATGCCTGAGAATTTAATTCACAAAATGAGACCGCAACTCTCAACCCACACCCAAATGCACCACTTGAAATCCTGATCTCAAATGAAAATGCGGTGTCACTCCTCCTTAAACAGCAATCATCTCTAAAAGGAAGGTGCACACGGCAGTTATAAACTGGGTGCTGCTTTAACACAGAACAGAGGCTGAGACTACAGTTTTTGTGTTGAGAGATTTAGAGGTGCCAGATGCAGAGAAAGGGAACAATCCAATCGAACAGGAATTAACATCGATTTGTTCCGTTGCTGTCTGCCCTCTCTTGTACACAATATCCAAGCAAAGCCCTGGAGTGATTTTTGCCTCTCTGCTATCGGGACCCAAGCAATGGACCCCTATCCTCCCCACACCTGGGGTCATGTTCTGGAAGATAGTATATACGGGAGTTGGAGCTGAATCGCAACAACTGAAGCGGACCAGGCTTGAAAGTTATATAACCTAACCCCTCACTTCACAAAAGGTGAAAGCACTTGGAGGGGAAAAGGAAACTTCCAAAAGTCGATTGAATTAGTCTCTGATTTAGGTAACCAGAGGATTCGTCAGAGAGAGTTTCCCCTACACTACTTACTTAAATCAAGTTGCTTTTGGCAGTGCAGTCTGGTTTGTGTGAGCCATGAGTTCTGAATCTTGTTCCTAGGGCTGTCCTTCTGCAGTGGAAACGGACATTGCTGGTTTCTCGCTGCCTTCCAAGTCAGTTTCCTGTCGCTTCTATTTTGTCCTCTTGTGGTGGGATCATTTTCTGTTCTCTGGGGCCCATTCTGGTTTTTGTTTTTGTTTTTAATTTTTATCCCTATTTAAGATTCTGTTGCTAATGTCTACCACTGGACTATATATCCTTGAAGAGCATTCCTTTGCCACTTCAGAGAAACAAGCCTGCTAATGAGAGGTGTTTTACAAAATGGTGTACAGGATCTGAAGAGGAGGCTGGATTTTCAGAGCCATCTATAATTTAAAAGCATATAACGGCATGGTTTTGGTTTCTGTAGACTTTTCCCACTATGTGCACTTAGAAGAAAAATAAAATAACAAATGGAAGCCCTCTTTTGACAGTTTTATGGCAGGGGAAATCTATTTCTGGAGTGTGTGACATAATTGTTAATATCATAGCCATGTCTGTGTGTCAACAATTCACAGTTGTAAGCAGGCACAGGCTAGTTCATTTGGACATGGGGTTGGATTTCTCTACTAAAAGATGCTGTGAAAATCAAACTACTCTGTTATGGTAGCAACTTCCAGTTGATATAACAATGGTTCTCATAGCCGGGCAAGAATTCTCAATATTTGGTAATGAGTCATAGGATTGTATATTAAAAAAGTATCCTTGGTGCTTCTCACATGCAAATAGTTGCAAGGCCCTGAAACTCAAGATTATATTGCTGGTTTGTCAAACTTTTAAATTACATGAGGTTTCCTTTGTTTGATTAATGAGGTATGATTTCCGTACAAAAAAGTGCACTGATTTTAAGTGTACAGTTCAATTAATCTTAACAAATTTAATACCTATGTGACTTCCCTATCTCAAACTCTGATCTGTTTTCTTTCACCCGACATTCATTTTGCTTGTCCTAACACTTCCTATAAAGATAATCATATAGCCTGTACTTTTTTATGTGGCTCTGTCACTCAGCAGAATGTTAGGGGAATTCATCCATGTTGCTGTATGTCTAGATTGTTCCTTTTTGAATAGTATTCCATTGTAGAAATATACCACAATCTGTTTATCCACGTTCCTGTTGATGGATATTTGGGTGCTAGGAACATTGTTGTGCACATGTTTTGGTGGCCAAATGTTTTCATTTCTGTTGAGTAAATACCTAAAACTTGGGAAGGTGTATGTATGCTTAATTTATAAGAAACTGCCAAACACATATACACTGTGATGATTAGATACATGTATATATTGCTAAATGATTACCACAATAAGCTTAATTAATGGTTCTGTTCCTTCTCATAATGACCCCGTGTGTGTGCGGTAATAACATTTAAGATTTACTCTAAACAACTTTCAAGTATTGTTAATTATAGTCACCATGATGTACATTAGATCCCCAGAAATTACTCATCTTGTAGCTGGGAGTTAGTACCCTTTGACCAACATCTTACCATTTCCCCTACCCCTTGGTGACCACCATTCTACTCTATTTTCAGGAGTTTGGCTTTTTTAGTATATGTGCTGCTGAAGCGAGCACATGAGTTTGGCTTTTTTAGATTCTCCATATAAGTGAGTACATACAATAATTATCTTTCTCTGCCTGACTTGTTTCACTTATGATAATGCTCTCATGGTCCATCCACGTTGTAGCAAAAGGCGGGATTTCCTTTTTCTGGATGAATACTATTCCACTATATTTATATCTTCTTTATCCATTTATCTGTTAATGGTTACTTAGGTAGTTTCTATGCCTTGGATATTGTGAATAATGTTGTGATAAACATGGAGATGCCGATATCTCTTTGAGATAGTGTTTCATTTCCTTCAGATATATACAGAAAGTGGGATTGCTGGATCATATGGTAGCTTTATTTTAATTTCCTTAGGAACTTCCATACTGTTTCTGTAGTGACTGTTCCAATTTCCATTCCCACCAACAGGTCACAAGGGTCCCTTACTCCACATCCTCGACACTTGTCTCATCTTTTTGATAATAGCCATCCTAACAGGTGTGAGGTGATGTCTCATTGTGCTTTTGATTTGTGTTGCCCTGATCAGTGATGTTGAACATCTTTTTCACATATCTGTTGACCATTTGTATGACCTTTTAATAAAAATGTCTATTCAAGCCCTTTGCCCATTTTCAAATGAATTTTGACTTTTTGCTGTAAAGTTCGATGAGTTCTTTATTTTGGATATTAAGCCCTTATCAGATATTTAGTTTGCAAATATTTTCTCCTATTCCATAGGTTGCCCTTTCATTTTGTTGACTGTTTCTTTTGCTGTCCAGAAGCTCCTTAGTTTGATGTAGTGACTCTTGTTTATTTTTGCTTTTGTTGCTAGGTTTTTGGTGTCATATCCAAAAAGTCTTTGCCAAGACCAGTGTCAAAGAGCTTTTCCCCTATGTTTTCTTATGGTAGTCATACAGTTTGGGGGTCTTACATTTATGTCCTTAATCCATTTTGAGTTAATTTTTGTGAGTGGTGTAAGATAGAGATCCAATTTCATTGTTCTGCAATCATCTCACATAGATAAAATAAAAGGAAGAAAAAATGTTTTCTCCTTGTGATGAGAACTCTTAGGATCTACTCTCTTAACAACTTTCCTACATATCATGTACTAGTGTTAACTGTAGTCGTCATGTTGTACCTCATCCTTAGCACTTACTGTGCTTCTTCCATGTGTATTTAATGTGTTCATTGATATGACTCATTTTCATTCTATCATTTGCTGGTTGTATTTTAGTTGTTTTATGTGCGTTCATTCATCTGTTCCTCTCTCCTTGCTTTCTTTGGGGGTTAATCAAATCTTTTAAGCATATCGTTTCCTTTTCTCTCTTGTCTCGGTCATGCTCTGCTTGGCCTCCACCTCTCCAAGCTGAGGTCAGAACCGTACACTAATAGAGAGCCTAGAGTGAGCATGCTGCTCATCTAATCCGTTGCTTTTATTTCAAGTATTGTATTCTGTATTGTCTTTTGTCCAATGCCTGAAAACAATTGCTTCGTATACTTTGTAATGGTTTATAACTGTTTACATAGAGGGCAAGTCTGGGACCACTTACATCAACATAGCGGCAAATGGAATTCTGAGGCTTGCCTTTTAGATTCTCCCAGTCTTTTTTGGTCCGTTTCTACATCATGTCCCTCTCCCTCCTTTTCCCATCCCACTTTCAGATACCTTGCTTCTAGTATCTTATGCTCAGAAATTATGAATAAATAACTTTCATAAGTTTTCATCTGATAAAAGCTTAGAGTGTGATATTTTCCTGAGTCATTTTCATGATCATTGGGATGCTAGAAGATTTCATAGCCTCTAAGATTCATAGGACTTCATCTCTGCAGTGGGATGTATACAAGTAAGCAATATTTATTGGATATGTATTGAATATCTACCACGTAGTAGCTATTGTGATAATATCCATCAGAACGCTAACCTATACATTTCTGTCTACTTTCTCTGCTTTTATATAAGCAAGACTGCAGGAAGGAGAATGGGATTTGATGGGTAAACGAACACCTTGAAGTGCCAGCACAAACCCTTTGTGGGCCAAAAGAGGAAAGTTGGGGAAAGGATAAAGTGAGAGTTGAGGTTTCCACCTAAGAAAGGAACTCAAGAGACAAAACAGGAAAGGCAAGGCATTTGGAAATACATCCCCCACATTCATAGCTGAGCTTCTCTAGTCTTCATCATCTGTTACTGGGCTGAGCAAAACATTGTTTTTACTTCTGCCTGCCTCTTATCTCTTCTGTTTTCTTGGCTTTTCCCTGTGTAATCCATCTTGATGGGTGCATCAGTATTTTATTTTATTTTATTTTTTTACTTTGGCATTCTGTAGATTTACTAGTCTACCAGAAATTGATTTGGGTATTGTCTTAGGCCCTTCCATCATCTGGGACTCTCACTTATTCTGATAACTTAGAACTTCCTTTCTAAATAGCTCATTTAATAAATACATTAAAGACATTTATAAATACAATAAATACATTTATAGACATTTCATATGGACTCTGCTTATGACCTATAATAAACTAAGAAGAACACTAAATCATGCATCAAGAAATGGAAATTCTGGTCCTGGTTCTATCGTTAAGTGTGTGACCTGTGGGACGTCGCTTAATGTGGAAACTAAGCTAGATGGTCCTGTTCCAGATATAAGATTCCATATGCAAGTAAGATTCCTTTATTTCTTCTCTCATTTTGGGAGATGAAGAATACATTTCTCTTTTATGAGTCCTTGGTATTACTTACACATGAGAACAGAATATGTCCCAGTGGACAAACTGGTAAGTCCAACACAAACTTAACTCCCTGTCCTCTGCCTTGCCTTAATCCTTCTGTCTCCTTTAGCCCTAGTATCCTCCAGTATCTTTCCAGATGATTCTGCTATGAATGACCACCATAAAAAAGAAAGGGAAAAAAGAAGGGTGTCGCACTGAAATGTTTGTTTTTTTCATTGTCTTTAGGCAAGACTTCAGCCTATTTTTAAAAAATTTTTTTTTCCTAGTTTTGAGAGCATCCTGTAAATCAGAACTTGAATTTTTGTATATCAATGATTCCAAGTAACTTGGTTACCAACAAAATAACTGCACTGATTCCCAGTCTTCAGAAAGTAGCCTCAGAGAGCAATTCTCTCAACTAAGACTGCACTGCCAGGGTAGGATAAAGAAAAATGTTTATCACCCTCTCCCTAGAAGCCAAAAGGACTCTGCTTCAATCCTGAAGGGGCAGACTTTGTCCTTAATTAAACAAAAGGGAATAATAAAAGTTTAGCATAGCCAAGTGGGCTGTGTGTGTGTATGTGTGTTTACAAAAGTAGAAGGACTTTTGAAACTATGTTATGTTCTTCGTGCTGATGGGTGTGCTTTAATAAAAGAAAGATTTTGCAATAAGTACAAGGAGTTAAGAATGTTTTCCAGTAACATAGGTAAAATTACTATTATAATTACTTGACATTTAGAGTTTTTACCTCTCAGAAAATCCAGTTCTACTTAAACTTTAAGTTCTTAAAATGATAGTAAGCTTGACAAATTAAGGCTCTATTCAGAACATGCCGAAGGATCCAGTTCATTCTATCAAAAATTCAGCCTATGAAATGGCTGGTTTGATTTTAGAATTATAAATCTCCCTATTTGAATGAGTATCTGACAGATTATTTTGGCAAAGCCTCCTTTGTGGCAGCATGAAAAGGAGGAGAGTGGAATTTTTAGGCCAACTTGATAGCACAGCAACTTGAAATTGGCAGCAATCTTAGACATCTGTTTATACACCTTTTAGTTACATATGAGAAAATCTAGGTTCTTAAAAATGTTTAAATAATACTCTAACTGGTGAAAGAAGTGCCTTTGGGGTAGAATTTAATTAGAATAGTTAATAACTTTGAGCATTTAATCTGGGATATTTAGTATTTTTTGAGATTTAATCTGTGATATACTTTCTAATCAATACTTGGCATATATTAGGTCATTTAATTCTAAAAACAACCATTTAGTTAGGTACTATTATCATCCCTGTTTTAGGGCCACAGAAACTGACTTGCCCAATGTTATATAGTTAGCAAGTGGTAGACTTGATTCAAATCCAGATAGTCTGATTGGATTTAATCGTGCTCTTCAACCTCCCAATTATTAGCAATGGCTAGATTCTTACATTTGTAAATGGCAAGCAAAAATGTAAACTGTTGTGAGCCTGGTCCCCAGAAAAGCACGCCTTCACCCTAAATCTTATCAGGTACTCTCAGCAATAGACTCTTTTCCTCCAGATCTCTTGTTCCTAGGGTTTTACTTTATGTATGAAATTTTACTTTACGTATCAGGATTTATCTTAGTATAAGCTACTGATTTATCACTAGTTGCAGATAATCTAGTGACTAATAACCTGTTTAATACAGAATCTAGCTGTATTCATGAGGTATTTTACATTACGGTTTGCAGTGTGGCAGTCTAGTGCAACAGGCTCAGAAAGACATAGGTTCAAATCCTAGCTCTGCCCTTGTTATTAGTTTTCTCATTCTAAACAGTCATCATGTTTTAGCCTTTGAATTTTTCTCCAGGTTTCTCTTTCTCTCTTTGCCTCTTACCTATGTTTTAACCACACTAAATTTCATGCTCTTTTCACCCAAAGAACACACTGTTCCTTCTGCTAGGAATCCTCTTTTCCATTTACTTGGTTAAATCTTACTCATACTTCAAATTCAAAATTAGATGCTCATTGGAGTCGAACTTCCCTTGGTGGTTATCATGCTATATTGTAATTTCATGTTTCACTTGTTCCTTTCCCACTAGATCATAAACTGCATAAGGGCAGATACTGTGTGTTATTCATAGTGTTTTTTGAGTTCCTAGGACAGTAATGTACTAAATAAGTACTTTTTGAAATGAATTAGAGTGACAAAACTGAAAGTTTAGTTGAGGTTCATTTAACAAATGAAGAGTCCAGGATCCAGAGAAAATGACTTCCTCTTTTCATATAATAAGTCCAAAAAGAGATCTGAATAACTGGTCTCTTCTGGTCCTACCTTCAGTGATATCCAGGCTGGGCACTCTTCAATAACACAAGATAAATTGCTGTGACAAATGACCTTGTCAGCTAATAGAATTCTGAAACCTGTAGTTCTCTGCAAATAAATCCTGTAGTCCTAAGGCTCCTGATTCTTTGGTTTGACCAAGTAAATTAGCCAGACTGTATAGAACAAATGTTCCTTTATACCTAGTGGTATCCAACCACATGATCCAAACAAGACGACCTCCAAAAATGGTTTCATAAGATAGTAAGCTGAAAAACTTATTTTGTGAATAATAATTTGTATTTGGAAAAACCAAGAAACAATTCATTTTCACTCAGTCTTATTTTAATATCCTCAAGTGTTATCATTAAGCTCTTGTTACTTAAAATATCTAGGGTGGTTAAAGAGGATTGGACTGAATTGATAAAATGATAATTACATCTCTGTGCTATTTGCATTTGATTAGGAATATGCTGAATTTTCTTGTAACAGTAGGAAATTAAAGAGATGAGATTCTAATTGGAAATAGATGTATGAGAATTTAAGTGAGAATTTCCAAAGAAATTCACATGAGAGTCAACTTTAGAAAATAGAGGTTATGATGAGGGATTAGGAATCATTAAACTTTATGTTTAAGGTTGAAGAAATCATGAAAGCACACCCAGTTGTTCATCCCTAGTACCCATTCCCACTCAGAGTCTTAGAATGATCGATACATTCTTGTTACTCAGTGGGAACATTGACCAGCATCATCCCCTTTCAGCATCTCACAAGGCTACAGTTAAGATATCAGCCAGATCTGGGGTCCGATCTGCGGCAAGGAGTCCTCTTCCAGGCTCACATGGTTGCTGACAGACTTTATTGGCTTGTAGCTGTAGAAATCATAGAAGCTTACTTCTTCAAGGCCAGTGTGAGAGTCTCTACCTTTCACCTTTGTCCTCTAGATTCTCTTTTAGTAGGCTCTCCTGATTAGGTCAGGGTCACCCGGGATAATCTCCCTTTCCTTAAGCCAAAATCAACTGGTTTGGGACCTTAATTACATGAGTAAATTCCCTTCACCTTTGCCATATAACATAACCTAATCATGGGTGTGCCATCCCATCATATTCTGAGGCCCTACCCACACTCCAATGGAGGAGATTTTACAGAGCATATACACTAGGGGTCAGGAATCTTGGAAGCCGTCTCAGAATTCTGCTTACTATAGCAACTCAATTAAGAGTCTGCAGTTTAACGAGATACCCAGGTGATTCACATACATACTAAAATGTGGAGTATTGTGATCTGTTGCCTTCTACATATAAGAACACAAAAGCAGCCACTGGTTAAGTAATTTATATTACTGTCATGGTTTAATGATGGAACCACATAAACCCAAGTCATCAGTTCTTGATGAACACAAAGTATGTTCTGTGTTGGACACAACCCAGACAATTGGAGAGGAAAATCAAGTCTCAGGGGATCTGGAGTTTCTGAGAAGACAGTATAAAAGAGAAGCAGGCAGTATTTATTGACCATTGCTATGTACAGTACACTGTGATTGGCACTTCCTCTTTAATTCTCGTGGTAACTCTACCAGTTGGATGGTAGCATTATTATCTTACTGGTGAAGAAACTGAGGATCAAAGAGATGAAGTAAGATCTTACACCTAGTATATGGACCTGGGACTCAAGGCAAGCGTGCCTGACCTGATTTTCCTACCACATCATGCTGTCTCCAAAGTGAAAAAGGGGCTGCCCAAAGAGAAAGCCCCTGAAGACACAGCTCACAAATTTTGTCAAACCCAATATATAAGGGATTCGAAGATACCTTCCTTCTGCCTACCTTGAGATAAACTGGGAACTCCTGAGTTCCCTAGAGCTTTCAGAAACCAGTCTGTGGCATGTAACCAGTGGAGAGCACAGCTCTCTCCCAGCAGCCCCTGCTCCATTCGCTGAGATTTCCTAGAAGAAGACCGTTACCTGAGTATGCTGTCTGTGCTCTGAGAAAACCGACTTAAGGACCCAACCTAATGAAGACGAAGACTCTGGTGAGACCATTTAAATTCTTGAAAGCCACAGTGAAGGTAGAATGATTGCCAACTAAATAATCAGAAAATGTGTTTTTTTCTTTTTTTTTTTCTTTTTTTCTGGCAAATGTTGACTAATTAAAAGATTCTCCAGATAGCTTTTAAGATAGGATTGGTCTCTTTAAAACCAGAAAACTTTTAGGATTTTATGCAAAAGAAAACTGTTTTTTAGAGACAAAGTAGATTAGTGGTTGTCTAAGGCTGGGCTTGTTAGTGGGCTGATAGCTAAAGGGTGTGACTTTGTTTCTTTTGGGGGTAATGTCAATGTTCTAAAATTGATTTTGGTGATAGATGCACAACTCTGAAAATAGTAAGTAGCTGTTGAATTATAGACTTTAAATGAGTGAATTTGTTTGTATGTAAACTAAATCTCAGCTTTTTTGTTTTTTTGATGCTTTGTATCAAGTTTTAGTGGGGGAGAACAGGCCTCAGGTTGAAATTGAATACAGTGTTTTAATCTAAAAAAAAAAAAAAAGACATGAACTTATTTACAGAACAGAAACAGACTCACAGATACAGAAAACAAACCTGTAGGTACCAAGCGGAAAGGGATAAATTGGGAGTTTGAGATTTGCAGATACTAACTACTAAATATAAAATAAACAACAAGGTTCTACTGTATAGCACAGGGAACTATATTCAGTATGTTGTAGTAAGCTATAATGAAAAGGGAATATATGTCTGTATATGTATGACTGAAACGTTATGCTGTACACCAGAAACTAACACAACATTGTAAACTGACTGTACTTCAATAAAAAAAAAAACAAACCTGTATTCCAAACAATGACCACATTTGCAGTGTAAGTTTTAAATTAATTTTATAGGAGGATGGTCAGGAACCTAATGTATAAATTTTTCTCTTCACTTTCTTCCTTCTATGAGAAAAAAAGTATAGTTTGCTCCCTAAGAAATATTGCTTCGGCCCAACCCCTGAATGAGTGGAATTACTTTTGGCAGAGCTGAGAAAGTAACTGCCGAGGAGTGTGATGTAAACTATTGTTGGATCATCTCCTTGCCCTCGTGGGCCCTAAAGCTCAGAAGGATTTTGTAAAGTGGAAGAGCAGTTTTTATTTTAATCCACAGCATGGCGTATATTTGGTCAAAATTAATTGGTACATGAGCGGGGATTACCTGGCTCCTCCTTCCATGCCCCCATCTCTCTTCCCACCCAGTCTCTAACTTCTTAAGGTTCTTAAGTGCCTCTGGGGAGCAGGGCTCACTTGTCTAACTTCCTCCCACAGATACACCATGCTTTTTATGAGGCACCAGGCACAGTGGAAAGAACACTGGCTTTGGAATAAGAGCTGTGGTTGACTGCTCACTCTCACTCTGCTACCTTGGGAAAAAATAATTTTTCACTTCTCTAGACTTCACTCATTTCATTTCTCAACTGGGGACACCATTCTCATAGAGTAGGTATGAGGCTCACCTGGTGCTCAGTAATAAATGGTAGCTATTACTATACATACTGTTCACTGAATATTGATCTGAACATTTGGAATTTCCCAGTTTGTCAACAGTTTTAAGGCTTCTAGGTTCTGTGCTTGTAAGTTGAGATGCTGCTATCACATTTTATATCCTTGCGGCCCAATAACAGATAACTTAGGCCAGCCAGTAGGACATCAGGAGGTCTTTTCTAGAAATGCTTAGTGTACCCATTTGCTGAGTGGAGGATGTAATTACAAATGTGACTCACTGGTCCTGTGTTCTTGATGAGGGAAGGGAGGGATGGGGCAGTCCGTGCTAAGATAGTCAGCAGAGACAGACTCACAGACATAGTAAACAAACTTATGGCTACCTGGGGAAAGGGGGTGGGAAGGGGTGAATTGGAAGTTTGAGATTTGTAGATACTAACTAGTATATATGAAATAGATTAAAAAACCAAATTCCTTCTGTCTAGCACAGGGAACTGTATTCAATATCTTGTAGTAACCTATAATGAAAAAGAATATGAAAACAAATGTATGCCTGAAACGATGCTGTACACCAGAAAATAATTAAAAGACAAAAATATAGCAAAACAAAATGTTTGGAATACTGAAGAATGTTAAAAATGTGTATTATGTATATGTGTGTGTATATATTTTCTGTCTTGGGTTTAAATGGTATGCTCTATCTCACAGAATCTACAAGGTGGTGAAGATTGAGGTCCAGCTTTCTCATTCCATTCAAATTTGTCCCCAAACCTCATGAACATGGGGCCATAATCCTACAGTGGGGGTGTGTGTTATGTAGCCAGCACTTCGGGTGTACATTAGTGTCTTTCATCCCTCCTAGTTTCTCAGTCACTTAAAGCCGAAGTCCTGCCCTTTTCTGTCTGGCCATGTGGTGGAAATTGTCAGGAAGTTTGTGTGCTTTGTTCAGTTCAGCTACTGGGTGGAGAACTAGGAGCTTTGGATCTTTGAGGTGCGGGGATGGGACAAAAGGAAGCCCTCACTGAGATCTGTGCTTCAGGTGAATTCTTGAAAAAACAAAACCAGGCCTTTTATGCTAGGAAAAGCGGCCTTCCCTTAGTATTGTCTCCTACACTTCATCATGTTTTTGGGGAAAAAACCAAAAACCCTGTATCTTCTTTTCAGCCTCCAGTAATGTCACAAAAGTTCCCTTTCATAGCCTCCTACTTTCATAATCTCTAGGAAGACAGTTGTGAGGAGGGAAAAAAAAAAATCCATGTTGCCGTGCAAAAAAAAAAAAAAAAAATTAAAAATAGAAAATTCAGGAGGCCTGTTTCATATATGCCTGTAGTTTTATTTCCTCCTTTTAAATATAATGTGTTCTGAACATTTTTCCATGGAGATATGTGTCATTTTTAATGTTTTCATAGTATTTTATACACTTACTATAATTTATAGATATAACTGTTCTCCAATTGTTTGGAGCTTGGGCTTTGCAGTAAATATATCTCGTCATAGACTGCTTTGCTAAGTCCCTATGCACAGATCTAATAAAATAAAGACAAGTGGAAAGAATTTGGTGTGGGGTTCCCAGGGCCACTTTCTACCCTCTAATATACTTTATTTTATTGTAAATCCTTAGTGTGGCCATTTTTGTTGACATCACAATGATTTCTGGATTTTTATGATGAAAAGAAAGAATGGACATAAAGAAAAACTGGAGTGCTGACAGAAGCAGAATCATTAGTGGTCTGCCTTCATCATCCAACATGAAACCAAGGAACATGAAGGAAAATCCACTGGGCAGTTTTTACCAGAAGTCGGCAAATCTGTCAGCACAGAGCCAGCACTTTAAACGGATCTGTGTAAAGTGACTTAGCAAAGCAGTTTATGACTATATATTAGGTTTAAAGCCCAAATGAGAAGTTGTCACCTTTGTGACTTTCCAATGTGGATTTCATATAAAACACTGTGATCAAAGACCATGGGGGAGAAAGTAGAGGAAAACTGTAGCATAATCAAATTCTAACTGTGATTTCTTATCTTAGAGTTGACATCATGGTAGGATGAATTTGTTCTCAGAATGTCTTTATGAAGTTGCAAGGAGTAATACATCGCTTTATCAAAATATAGATACAATGGACAGTTGAAAGAATCAGCTGGTCCTTGCTTGTGAAAATGGTCATGAATGTTCATTTTTGTGGTTGAAGTATATCTGAGGGTTAAGAAATGCATCACTCATCACACAGATACTCAGCAGGTGTGGACCCAAACAATTGATCAGTTCCATTCAAGTGCACCCTGTGGATAATGTCTGATAAATTTGTACTTCCCATGTGGAACCCAGGCTAACGCTCTCATCAGAGGCTTTTATGCTACAGGTAAAGTGGATTTAATTCAGATTACCCATGATGTTTAGCTGCTTACTACATAAAAGGCCCAGTCCAAGACTCTTCTCAGGGGTGACACAGAGAAGAATGTGTCACTCAAGCATCTTGCTGTTATGCAAGCATCTTATAACCGACCTGGAAGCGGTGTGGGGAGAAAGAGATGGGGGTCAGTAATGACAAGGATGTAGTGAGGAAGATTGTGATTAGTGCCATAGAAAAACAGATATGACCTGTTATGTAATTTCAGAAGAGGAAAGAAGGAAGGGAGGAGTTGGGGCCAGGAAGGGAAATGTAGCCAATAACAGTTAAATGCCAGCCAAGTGTGAGGTACTGTGAAAAGTAGTTGGAGGGGGGCACTAGAAGGGTGAATGAAAACACCGTACCTGGCTTCACACTATACCTCCCCTGTCTAGTGGGAGAAGTAGACCGAAGTGTGGCATGTGTGTGTGAGCAAACACATACAGGCCATGGTCAAAGTCAGAGTGTGGTGAGCAGAAACTCACATCCGTCCCAAGTCCTCCTGTGGGCCAGGCGCTGTACCTGAACTTCCTCTGTTCTCAAAACAACCCTGAAGCTTAAGTTTATTTTTGTTTTAATTGAAGTATAGTCGATTTACAGTATTGTGTTAATTTCTGTTGTACAGCATAATGTTTCAGTCATACATATACATACATATATTCCTTTTCATATTCTTTTTCATTATAGGTTATTACAAGATATTGAATATAGTTCCCTGTGCTATACAGTAGAATTTTGCTGTTTATCTATTTTATATATAGTCATAAGTATCTGCAAATCTTGAACTCCAAATTTATCCCTCTGTCCCTCTTTTCCCCGCTAGTAACCACAAGTTTGTTTTCTATGTCTGTAAGTTTGTTTCAGTTTTGTAAATAAGTTCATTTGTCTCATTTTTTTTAGATTCCACATGTAAGCAATATCATACGGCTCAGTTTTTATCATTTTTATTCTACATAGGAGGAAACTGACTATCAAGATTAAGAATCTAGCTCAAGATTATATAATTAATAAGTAGAAAAGCAAGTAATTTAAACCCACAGTCAATAGCACTTTAATAGCTGTCATTTATTGAGTGCCTGCTAGATGCTTAGTACTATTGGATGTTCGCTATGAGTTATGTTGATGTTTGACGACAATTCTGTGAAGTATGTATTAAAACCATCATCTTACAGATCAGGAAACTGAATGAGAGAAGTTTAATAACTTACCAAGGTCATAGTTATTATTGGAACAATTGAGATTCAAATCTGGGTCAAGCTGCTGCTAAGGCCCATGTTTTTTACAATGCAATTGCTCATTGGATGGGTAGAAGAGATTAATGATGAAGATCTTGCGTGGGCAGCTTTTGGAAAGGGTAACATTTGACACAGGCTTTTAAGATGGCTAGAACTTAGATAGAATTGGAGTCAAAAACTAAGTTGGGAAGAGAAACACAGAGACAGCAAATAGTACAAGGCATATTTTGAAAAATGGGTTGAAGTGGTGTGACGTGGCTAGATGGGTGGGCACCTCAGACAAAAAGAAGGTAGTAAAAATAGCCAGAAAATGGAATAACTACAGTTTCATAAAAAGAAGATGAGTTTTTTTCTGTTTTTAATGAGGAAATACTGAAAGTTTTGAGCTTAGAAGGGACATAAGCAGATCTTTGCCTTTGCTTATTATTCTGTCTCCCACCAGTAGATTGAAAACTCTAAGAGAGCAGGGGTTCTTTTCTGTTTAGTTCACTACTGCGCCCCTAGTCACTAGAGCAGTGTCTAGAATATCATTAGAGCTGCTGTCTACAGCCCTGAGGTTTATAACCTGCATAATTTCAGTGGATGGCATTCATCCACACTACAATACAAATAATGCCCCCCAAAGTTGTGCAGTTTTATAATGGGCACAATGGGCTCTCACTAAATGCTCTGTATGAATGAATGATGAATTAATTTGCCTTCATGAGTCTGGATGGGGTTTATAGGATGTATTGCAGGAGGGAGAGAATCAGGGAACAGGGAATGTTGGGACAATTTTTAAGTAGTCTAAGCAAGAGAGAATGGTCTGACCTACCTAACCGGAAGTAGAAAGGGCAGGATAGAGACAAGACATGCTTCTATGGTAGAATTCATATTTTATTTTACTGATCAGATATTGGAAAGTTAAAGATAACTCAAGGATTTTTAGCCTGAGTGCCCAGAGGATGATAATAGCACTACATTAGGAAAGGAAAATAAGGAAGAGAAGCAAGTTTGGTGGATGGGGGTAGTGCGGAGAAAACAGATTCGAAGATGTATAGCTTGAGTTTGAGAAGCCTATGGGATACATACATAGACCTGTCTATTTACTGGCACTGGAATATACTGGTCTGAAACTTAGAGAGATCAGGGGTAAGAAGATAAGATTATGGCAATTTTGAAGCCATGGGAGGAAGATGTAGAATGAAAAGAGGAGGCAGCAAAAGGTAGCCCCTTAAGAAATGCCTATAATTAAATACTGGACGTTAAAAGCAAAAATACGAGGGCACTGAAAAGATACAGTTGGGATGCAGAATAGGAACATTAAGTGTCCCAGAAGCAGGAACGATGGAGGGACCCATCTCTGTTGACAGCTGTCGAGAGGTCAAGCAAAAAAGGACAGAAGAGGATTTATTAATTAGAAGGTCATTTCTGTAGAGAGTAAATCTGCTAAACTAGTGAGGTTAGAAGCTAGCTTGCAGGTTACTAGAGTGAATGTGCAGGGAGGAAAATGGAGACAGCAAAGGAAGAGTTGAAGCAGTTAGAAAGAACTGTAACTTGAAGAAGCGGGGATAAAGAAGAGTTTTATAGGATAAAGGAAGATTTGCATATGTCTGTGACCACAGGGAAGGAACCAGTGGAGATACTGAAGATGGAGATGATTGGTGGGAACACGGGCACAGCAAAAAATTAGTCTTATGATGTAGGAAGGACACTTCTTTCAAGCTAGGAGGGAAGAGGAAAGGATAGGTAGAGATAGAAAATATAAAATGGAAACAGGCAATTTTTAGGAGTTCATGGTATTTGGCCTCAATCTTCTCTGTAAAGTAGGGGGCAACTCTGTCTGCTCAGCTATGGACTCTTTCTTAGATTAAAAGGCTTAAGGTATTAAAATACAAATACCCTTATGGTTATTTGCATTTTGACAGCGTGTGGTGAACTTTCACTATATTTAATTCACAACCTTACTAAATTCTGCTTAAAGGTGTTTTTAAAAGTTTTGTTCTAGAAAGCCTAGTTTGGCAACTCTAAGCCCTTTATCAGAAAGCAGTCATATCAGAAAGCAGTTTTCTATCTAATCCTATGTGTGATGGTTGCTATGGAAACAATCGAATGCAAACTTTATTTTATAAAACACCCAGCTAAGCTATTGATCAGGTGGGAGGGAGAGAAGCTTCAAACCATTTCACTCAAGGAGAAGAAAAAAGAAACATTAGAGAGGTGGTTGGGGCAAAGAAACCTTTCGGTTGGGAAAAACACGATTAAGGTTTTCATGTATACAAATGCAGAACACAGACAGTCGGGCTTTATCTTCTTTCTGCTTTTACCAAACAAAAGATGTTGGAATCTTAAGTGTTCAGAGTCAAGTGGGGAAGATGACAGGAGACCAGTAATAAATAAAATTAGGCTCACAGCAGTGAAGGAAGGAAGAGGACTGGATCATTAAGTCCCAGTGAAATTAGAGCAGAACCAATGCCCAGGCTTCAAAATCAAATAGAGCAACTAAGTAGAAAAGAGCCAGAGAAGGTCGCAAAGCTGGAAAAAAAAAAAATCTTGTTTAACTGGAACACAGTTAATGTAAATCACACACGTCAGTGACGTTTTTTTATACTCTCGTGTTGTAAGAAGAGATCAGGTGAAAATGTTATTACCATTGGGTGTTATACAAGACTACAGTTTGGGTCTATACGAAGGCAGCAAAATCCCCTCTACTTATTCCATCTCTGTCCCAGATGATGTTAGGGTGTTAATGGAACATAATCGGCTATAGTTAAGTAATTGTACCTCCATCTCTCCATGTCCTGAGATAGAAATTCTCCAAGACCAGAAAGAAATGGATGTAAACTCAATACATTAGCATAGCTCAAGAAAAAAAAATGTCACTCATAAAGGGGACTGATAAGCCATATCAGCATAGAAGCAAACTCACAACGATAAATTTCCAAGGAAGTCACAGTCGTCTGAATCTTATAAATAATTCCCCTGGTTCTAAGTCCATGCTCACCATGCAGACTTTTGGGGTTAATGTTATAATTTAATTGTTTATACTGTTTGTATATGACTTTTTATAAAACATAGAGAATAAAATGAAAATTGTCTATAGTGCCACCACCTTGGAATGAACATTGTTAACATTTTGGTGTATTCTCTTCTCATTTTACACTTTTAGAGCTATATAACTTGATATGGAGATACATTTCCCTAGATATACAGAAGTAGATGTTTAATATATATACAAGTATGACAAAATTGGAACATCATATAAATCTATATTGTGGTATTTTATGTAACATGCTGTAAAGAAAATTTCCCCCTAAAATCCTTAAGTATCTTTTGAGAACATGATTTTTAAAGGTTCCTTAGGAGCATGTAGCATGAAACAGTTATTTAACCAATTCCTTATTGTTCAAAAACTGGCTTTTTAAAAATATATTTAGGATTCGGTACCCTTACTTCCAGTTTTTTGTTTTTGTGTGTGTGTTTTTTGCATTTAGAAACCTTTAACACCTTTGTCTATAAATTGTAGTGTATATTTATATAAGCAGAATTTTTAGGTCGATGTTTATATACATAGTTAAGGCTTTTGATAACTATTGCCAGACTTCTTTAAAGGATAAATTTTCAGAAGTAGAGATTTTAGATTGGAGACTATGCAAATGTTGAGGCTTTTGATTAATAGTGACAAATTTCTCTCCAGAAAGATTTTAATGTGAAGCCTATTTGTCCCCTACTTACATCAACGCTGGATACCGACATACTTTCACTTATTTGTAAGATTCATAGGTGAAAAAATTTGGTGTCTTGATTTAACTTATATTTTACATAAGTTTGGACACTTTAACACGTTTATTTACCTTTTGTATTTGTGAATGTTCTACTTATGTCCAGATTTCTTTTGTAGTGTTCATTTTTGACTTATTGTTTGCCAGAAATCTGTTTATATGCATAATGTTAATCCTTTATGTGTAATGCATGTAACAAATATATTTTTCCAGGCTCTCATTTGCCTTTCAATTTGTGGAGTTTTAATGCACAAAAGTTTATCACTTTTAATATAGTGAAGTATATAAATGATTCCCTTTATGGCTTTTTTCAGTGCTTTATATTTAAATTTTTTTTCTTATGTTGAGTCTGATATATTTTTGCCTTTTATTTTACTTTTTATGATTTTATTATATTAAATTTTAATACATCTGCTGTATTGGCAAGGACTGTTTAACTATAAAATTTGGGGGGCTTTTTTGGTTCTTGAATCTCATCCCCTAGTCCTTTACTGGAGTTTAATATTGATTTAAATGCAATTCAGAGGCCATATTACTAAATAAAATGCGATGTTTTGTTATCAATCATGTAAATTTTTTGATGATTAGAAATCAGTGTTTTAAGTATTTTACATGATAGTTTTACTGTGTTGTAGTTTTGTTTTAGGAAACTAGTTAAGAATTTTAGGAAAAGTAGATTGCACTGTAATTTATTCCCATTTAAATAATTGGAAATATTGTAGTTCTTGGTTAGTGTTTTTACACAGAATATCTGATTTTCAGATATGGACCACTGATGTTAAATGGAAGGTGCCTGTATCTCTTCAACTTCTTACTCCTGTACACATCCAAATGTAACAATTTTGGGGAACTCAGTTCTTTTATATTCATTGTCTGAATAATGTGTCACTGTAACACATTTTAATAATTGTTTTTTTAAAATATATTTAGGATTTAGTACCCTTTTCTTCCAAACCTTTTTTAATAGTTCTACAATTTATCCTTACAAATGCATTGCTTCTTAAAGTAAAGAAAAAATTCAGTTATACTTTGTAATTGAATAAATGTATATGTTAAATTTTGGAAACTTTTCAGTTCTGCCTACATTTATTCTTCCTATTGAGGAACGTTTATTGAAGTAAACTTGTATCTCCTTTAGGAAAATTTTGAAGATTTTCTCGTGTAGCCATTGTACTTGTTAATTTTATGCATTAACTTTATTTACATATATGTATATACATATGTATATATAATGAATTATGTAGATAGTGGTATTTGATACATATGAAAAACATTAATATTCATGTTATAAGGAATGGAATTTTCCTTACCATATCTTCTGACTATTTCTAGCATCTAAAGTAGCTCTTGGTACATCTCATATTTATTCAGATGATTCTCTAGTTTTGTAAGTAATCATTATCTATAAATAGTGATAATTTATTTCCTTTCCAATAACTTTGCATTTGCTTTTTGCAAATTATTATTCAGAACTTTCAGAACTTTTTTTTCAAGTTGAGAATGGGTGTTGAATTTTATCAAATGCCTTTTGAGCAGCTATAGAAACTTTTATGTGGCTTTTTCTGCTATATCTTAATGATACTGTGACTTGTTAATATATGCCTAATAATAAATCGCCTACATTCATTGGATAAATACAAGTCAGATATTATTTGCTAGTACTTTATAGTATTTTTCATATATTTTCATAAGTATGACTCTTTTGTAATTTCTATTTTTTCCAATATTAAGTTTTGGTATCAAAGCTTCTAAATTTCATGAAATCAGTTGAGAAAATTCCATTTTCATCTGTGGTCTAAAATAATTCTATGCTTTGGAAATTATATGCTGCTTAAAATTTATGGATCTAGCTGGGCTTGGAGACCTCTGTGATAGCTGTTTCAGAACATTTCCATTTTTTCCCTATGGTTTGATCTTCTCAAGTATTTTGTTCTACTAATTAACTATGTTAATCCATTTTTTTAAGAAAATTATTAATTTATTTTTTTCACATTTATATTTGTGTTCTTACTAGAGATTGTATTTTTAAAGCAGTTTTAGGTTCACAGTAAAATAGAAGGGAAGGGATAGATATCCCATATTCTGTCCTATTCCACACATGCACAGCTTTCCCCATTATCAACATCCCCTAACAGAGAAGTATACTTGTTGCAATTAATGAGTCTGTATTGACACATTGTAATCACCCAGAAGTCCATAGTTTACATTAGAATTCATTTTTTCCCCTGGTTTTATTGAGATACAATTGACATACAGCACTGTGTAAGTTGAAGGTATACAGCATAATGATTTTTTTGTTTGATTTATTTTTCCCATTTTTTAACTTTTTTTTGAGTTATAGTCATTTTACAATGTTGTGTTAAATTCCACTGTATAGCACAATTTTTCAGTTATACATGAACATATATTGTCACATTTTCTTTTTGCTGTATTTTTCCCATTTTTAATGTATAATTGATTTACAATATTATATTAGTCTCAGGTATACAACATAGTGATTCAATATTCTTATAGACTATACTCCATTTAAAATTATTACAAAATAATATCTACATTTCCCTGTGCTTTACAGTATATTCTTGTTGCATATTTATTTTATATGCTCCCTCTGTACCCACTTTGAGAGTTTTTTATCATGAATGGCTGTTGAATTTGGTCAGCTACTTTTTCTGTGTCTATTGAGATGATCATGTAATTTTTATCCTTTCTTTGTTAATGTGGTTTATCACATTCCTTGATTTGTGAATATTGGACCATCCTTGCACCCCTGGAATAAATCCCACTTGACCATGGTATATGATCCTTTTTATATATAGTTGAATTCTATATGCTAATATTTTCTTGAGGATTTTTGCATCTATATTCATTAGAGATAATGGACTGTAATTTTTGTGTGTGTTATCTTTGTTTGGCTTTTGTATCTGGGTAATGGTGGCTTCATAGAATGAATTTGAGTGTTCCAGCCTCTTCAATTTTGGGGGAATAGTTTGAGAAGGATGGGTATTAGCTCTTTATATGTTTAATAGAATTTGCCTGTGAAGCTGTCCAGTTCTAGACCTTTGTTGCTAGAATTTTTCTTATTACAAATTCAATTTCACTACTAGTGATCAGTCTGTTCTGATAGAGTGTCTGTTTCTTCCTGATTCAGTCTTGGAAAGTTCTATGTTTCCAGAAATTTGTCCATTCCTTCTACATTGTCCCATTTATTGGCATATAATTACAGATTATGTAAGTTTAAGGTACATAATGTCATATTTAGGTACACATATGTATTGTAAAGTAATTGCCACCAAAAGATTAGTTAATGCATCAATCATCTCATATAATTACCTTTTTTTTAATGGGAGAACATTTGATATCTACTCTCTTAGAAACTTTGAAGTCTGTAATACAGTATTGTTAACTATATTCACCATGCTTTACATTAGCTCCCTAGACTTTGTTCATTTTTTAACTGGAAGTTTTTACCCCTTGACCAACATCTCTCCATTTCCCCACCACTTCCTAGCCCCTGGCAACCACCATTCTACTGTCTGTTTATATGAGTTTGGTTTATTTTGATTCCACACATAAGTGAAATCACATAGTATTTGTCCTTCTCTGACTTATTTCACTTAGTATAACATCCATAAGGTCCATTCATGTTGTTGCAAATGGCAAGATTTCATTCTTTTTTATGACTGAATATTATTCCATTGTGTGTGTATATATGTGTGTATATGTATATATGTATGTGTGTGTATATGTGTATATATATATATAGCATCTTTTTTATCCATTCATTCATTGATTGACACTTAGATTGTTTCCATGTCTTGGCTATTGTGAAATATACTGCAGTGAATATGGGGGTGCAGATATCTCTGTGGATCTAGATTTCATTTCCTTTGGACATATACCCAGGAGTAGTATTACTGGACTATATGTTAGTTCTATTTTCAAGATGGAAATACAACTTCTTTTTGAGGAAGTGCCATACTATTTTCTATAATGGCTGTACAAATTTATATTCCCACCACAGTGCACAGAGATTACCTTTTCTTAACACCAACACCTGTTATCTCTTGTCTTTTTTATAATAGCAATTCTAACAGGTGTGAGGTAATATGGCATTGTTTTAATTTGCATTTCCCTGATAAGTGATGTTGAGTATCTTTTCATGTACCTGTTGGTCATTTTATGTCTTATTTTGAAAGGTATTTATTCAGGTCTTCTATCCATTTCTAATTATTATTATTATTTTTGCTATTGAATTGTATGAGTTTTTTTTGTATCTTGTATATTGACTCCTTATCAGATAAATGGTTTTCAAATATTTTTCCCATTCTGTAGTTTGCCTTTTCATTTTGTTGATTGTTTCATTTGCTGTGCAGAAGCTTTTTAGTTGGATATAATCCCACTCATTGATTCTTGTTTTTGTTGTCTTTTTTTGTGTCATATGTGAAATATTGTTGCCAAGACCAATGCCAAGGAGTTTTTTCCCTAAGTTTTCTTCTAGGAGTTTTATGGTTTTATGTCTTACATTTAAGTCCTTAATCCATTTTGAGTTAATTTTTGTGAGTGGTATAAAATAGGAGTTCAGTTTTGTTTGTATGTGGATTTCCAGTTTTCTGAGCACCATTTATTGAAGAGACTATCCTTTCCCCATTGAGTAATCTTGGTTCTCTTGTCAAATATTAGTTGACTGTATATGTATGATTTTGTTTCTGGGCTCTAGATTCTGTTCCATTGGTCTATGTGTCTTTTTATGCCAGTACCATGTTGTTTTGATTAATATAACTTTGTGATGAGAGTTTGAAATCAGAAAAGTGTGATTCCTCCAGCTTTGTTCTTCTTTCACAAGATTGGTGTGTCTATTGATAGTCTTTTGTGGTTCCATATGAATTTTTTTTTCTATTTCTGTGAAAAATGTCATTGAATTTTGATAGGGATTGCACTGAATATACAGGTGACTTGGGTAGTGTGGACATTTTAAGGATATTAATTACTCCAATCCATGAACATGGGATATGTTTTCACATGTGTGTTGTCTTTCATTTCTTTTATCAGTGTCTTATAGTTTTCTGTGTATAGTTCTTCCACTTCCTTGGTTAAATAATTTTGTTTTTGATACTGTTGTAAATGGGGTTGTTTTCTTTTTAAATTGAGATATAATTGACATATAACATTGTATTAGTTTTAGGTGTATAACATAATGATTTTATATATTTATATACCGCAAAATGATTACTACAATAAGTTTACTTAACATCTATCACCATGCCTAGTTACATATTTTTTTCCTGTGATGAGGATTAAGACCTACTCTCTTAACAACTTTCAAATATAATACAGTATTATTAACTATGGTCACCATGTTGTACATGATTACATCCACAGGGCTTATTTATCTCCTAAGTGGAAATTAGAACCTTTTGACCACCTTCACTCATTTCATCACCCTTCCTTCCCCCAGCCTCCTGCCACTGGCAGTCACCAATCTGTTCTCTGTATCTATCAGTTCGGATTCAGTTTTCTTATATTCCACCTATAAGTGAGATCACATAGTAGGATTATTTTATTTCTTTTTCAGGTAGTTCATTGTTAGTATATAGAAATACAACTGATTTTTGTGCGTTGATATTCTATCCAGAAATTTGACTAAATTCATTGATTAATTCTAACAGTTTTTTGGTGGAGTCTTAGGATTTTTTATATGTAAAATCATATCATCTACAAAAAGAATCAATTTTACTTTATTTACAATTTGTATATCCTTTTATTTCTTTTTCTTGCCTAATTTCTCTGGCTAGAAATTCCAATATTATATTGAATAGGGTTGGTGAGAGTGGGTAACCTTGCCTTGTTCCTAATCTTAGAGGGAAAGCTTTTAACCTTTTACTTGAATATGATGAATCCCAAAACTCCCCTTTTACTCTATTCCCAATATTTTTTTCTAATGTCGTAATTTAAATTTTTTATATTGTGTTTCCATTAAGAAATTATTCTAAATTTGACTATTTACTTGCCTTTACCTATTGTGTTTTCTGTTTTCATGTTCTCATGTTACTAATTAGTGATTTTTGTTTCAGCTTTAAGAGGTGCTTTCAGCATTTCTTTGATGGTAGGTCAAGTGGTGATGAACTCAAATTTTTCTTTGTCCAGGAAAGTCTATCTCTCCGTTTTTGAAGGATAAGTTTGCTGGGTAATGTATTCCTGGTTAGCAGGTTTTTTGTTTTAGTTTTTTTCCTTCTCTTTCAGCATTTTGAATATATCATTCTACTCTCTCATGACCTGCAAGGTTTCTGCTGAGAAATTTGCTCTTAGCCTTATAGGAGTTCCCTTGTATTTGAGGAATTTTTTTCTCTTGCTGCTTTTAAAATTGTGTCTTTGCTTTTAGACAGTTTTATTATAATGTGTCTTGGAGAAGATCTTTTCAAGGTGAACTTTTGAGGGGACCTATGATCTTCATGAACATGGATGTCCAAATCTCTCCCCAGATTAGGGAAGTTCTCAGCCATTATGTCTTTTAAAAAATTTTCTGTCCCTTTTCCCTCTCTTCTTCTGGGCCTCCAATAATGCACAGACTGTTTTTCTTAATGGCATATCATACTTTACATAGGCTTTCTTCATTCTTTTTCATTCGTTTCCTTTTTTTCTCCTCTGACTGGATAATTTCAAATGACCTATCTTCTATTTCACAGATGGTCACTACTGCTTGATCTAGTCTGCTGTTGATGTAACCTATTTCATTTCTCATTTCATTCATTGTATTCTTCACCTCCAGGATTTCTGTTTGGTTCTTTTCCATGATTTCTATCTCTCTGTACAACTTACTGTTTTTTGTGTGTGTGTTAGTTTCCTGTTTTCATTGAATTGTCTTTTCATGTTTCCTTGCACTTCAGTGAGCTTTCTTAGGACAGCTAGTTTGAATGCTTTATTGGACAAATTTCAGGTCTCCATTTCTTTGTAGTGGACTTAGAAAATTATGTTCCTTTTGGTAGTGTCATATTTCTTTGATTTTTTTTTTTCCCTGTTCCTTGAAGTCTTGCAATGCTGTGTTCACATTTGAAGAAGTCACCATCTCCAGTCATTGCCAGCCTTTACTGACTGGCTGTGGGAGAGAAATACCTTCCACCAGCCCTGTCGGGGATTCTGAAGCTTTCCAAGAACGGTACATATGGATGTACCTGCTCCAGACTTCTTGTTCTCTCTTGTGGCGGAACTCAAGACTGTAGGCCTTGTCTCAATCTTGCAAAGCCAGGCTGGGTACTGACAGCCTCTATTTGCTTTCCCTGAGTTGTTGCAGAGTACACAACTTTGTGTGCTTTCTCCCAGTCCCACAGGGTCAGACTGGCTTTCTATACACACTCATGAGACATTTCCAGACTCTCTAACCACCCTTGGGGGCAGTCACAAGGAGCTAGCCATGGGTAAGGTGGATGGACTGTGTGAGTCGGACACATGGATTGTTAGGAGTGCCTGTGGGCCAGTTAGGGGGATTCACAGGTGAGGTGTCCCCAGCAGCTCATAGGTGGGATTCCTGATAGAATCTGAGATGTGGTTAACTGAATCCACGCCTCTTTGATACCTTTCAGGGGCTGTGGGTGCTATTCTCTCAGCTGCTCCACACCCCACAGTCATGAAGAACATCTTAGTATTCTGCATGGGGTGAGAAGCAGGTGGGTCTCTTTGTCAATGTTCTTCTGTACAGCTGGAGAAGCTAGGCACTCACTCACCTACTCTCACTTTTCCCCAAGCTAGAAATCATAGCCTGGGAAGTGCTTTCGTGGGGAAGGGGCTATGTGGGTGAAGTGAAACTTTTCCTCTTACCCTGTCTAATGCAGTCAGTATTGAAATTTTTTTTTTTTTCTGCAATGGTTTGCTGGTACTTCTCAACTGGACTCCTGGATTCTTCTGTAGGTGATTTTCAAAATCGGTATTCCTTGAGGGGAAAATGGTAAAAAAATAAAATAAAAAATAAAAACCCCCCAAAAAACTCCATTTTGCCTTTTCTTATGATATCACTACATTTATGTTTTCGAATTTTAAATTAGAATGTATACCTGTTAATCTCTGGTTATATCACCTTTTACTTTATCAGTTTTAATTGTGTGTACTTTTCTTTTTTCTTGATCAAAATCTTACAGAAGTATATTTATAGTTTTATTCTTGCTTTGTAAAAGCCACGTGGTTTTGTATCCTGATGAGAATAGTAAGTAACTAATAATTTTTTGTTCTCTCTATTAAATAATCTTTAGAAGTGTTTTGTTTTTTTTTTTTAACTAACAATAAGGTTCACTTTTTCTGGTGCTATAGTAGTTTTATAGTCTGTGTATAAGATTAGGGTACTTTTTATTTGGTTTGGCTCTGCTGGAATAACTTACCATTAAACATAGCGAGATCTCTTTAGAGCCATTGTTTGCCAGTGCATAATCATGTGGCTTGTCCTTTCCCCCTCCCAACATCCATTTGGGTAACATTGCCAGATGATTTCAAAATAAACTGTACAGTTGACCTTTTGAACAACGTGGGTTTGAACTCCAGGGGTCCACTTTTATGCAGATTTTTTTCAAAAAATACTCCAGTACTACACCATCTGCATTTGGTTGAATCTGTAGATGCAGAACCACGGATGTGGAGGGCCGACTATAAAGTTATACTTGGATTTTCAGCTGCCCAGGGGCTTGGCACCCCTAACTGCTGCATAATTTGAGGGTCAACTTTATATAGTAAGGGTCACACACCTGTTAACCGCATAGCAAATTAGCATACTATCACATGGTAAAAGCCTTTAGGGGAGGTGCTTGTGCACAGATCCCTTCAGAGTACTTCTTTATATCTAGGATAGGAAAACTGAAATTCCAGACTTGCTTGTTTAAAAAAAACAGCTAGAATTAGCTGTGAATGTCCATAGACTCTTCTTTTCAGATCTGCCCTTGAGAATAGGTTGTTGTGGATAACTAATCTCCAGTTGTTAGCATGGCTTTTTGTTTGTTTTGGTATGGCTTTGCTCAACTGAAGTTCAGGTTTGTGTTTTCCGTAGACAAATGCCTACACCGTGGTGCCCTGGCAATCATGCATGTTTCTACATAGGCCACGCAGGCCAAGGCTTATACCAAAGCTTATCCAAATCTTGGTTAACATCTCATATCCTTCTTAAAATGTGAGAGGATAAGAGGCCTGTGAGTAGCTGCCACTCACCTACCTACCTTCCCCGAAAGGCTGCCATGAGAGAGTTTCTCATCACCTCCCATGTTCTGATGAGGTATGAGATGTTCAGTCCTGTGTTTCTCAGAATAGAGCTTTGGACTGTAAAGCCTCTTAGCTGCAGTCTAGAACTGGCTCCTCAGCAGCATTGTAGTCATCTACCCCTTCTGTTTTGGTATCCTTCTTTTAGGTGTGCAGACCAAGGATGATGGGGGTCTGGCACCTTTGACTATTCCTCCTTTTGCTCTCTACATAGGTAATAAAATGTCTGAATCTAATGGTGGCTCCTTGTATCTTTACTGGCCAAATCAGTCAGGCATTGTCCTTAACCTTGGCCTGGCTGTCTTGGGTGATTGACACCTCCATAACCACTTTCTTTGACACTCTGAACTAAAGAATTCAATAATACAATACCTAATATTTCTGCAGTAGAGAAATGGCTCACAGTTTTTCAGTTGGTATAAACCTTGGATCTCTAGTTAGGGTCAAGGCAATAGGGAAAGTACCATGAGTTTCATTATTGCCCATCAGAATATTGGGTTTTCTGTCTCTCAGGTGACAGTACTGAAGTCAGCATCTAGTGAAGTTATGATTTCCATTGTAAAATAATAGGTTTTGTAATTAGTGAAAATATCTTCAAGGATATGACAATATGTGGGCTGTTGATTTTGGTTTCCAGAGTGGTTACCAGCTTCTGTTGAATCTCCATGGAAAGCTGAGCCCCAAGTTTACAGCATCAGATTTTAACTCAAACAAAAGCCTTACCAAGCAATATTTTTATTATAGTAATAATAATAAGACTTACTGAGGAATTACTATGTGCCAGGCATTGGGCTGAGAGATTCACAGTCATTCTCTCCTTTAGTCCTCTCCAGAACATTGTGAGAGGGAGTTACCATTTTTGTTCCCACTTTAAATATGAGGAAACTGAGATTTTAGTGAGGCTACGTGACTTACCTAAAGGTACACACCTAGTTAGTCAGGATTTGAGAGCAATGGCCTTATTAGTGCAAACATTCTGGACCTTTTGACCATTTTACTTTTAAAATAATGCGTGTGAGCAGGGGGGAGAGAATTTCCCTCTACCTTTCTGAGTTATTGCCTGAGATCCCTATAATAAAAGATCAATAAGAGCAAAACAAGCATAAACTTATTAACATGTATACCTCAAGTTTACATGCGAGATACTCAGAAAAATTAGTAACTCAAAGGAATGGCTTAGAACTCTGGATTAAATACTATCTTCAGCTAAAGGCAAAAGAGGAAAGGTGGGAGTGGTGGTTGAGGGGAGTGGCTCTAGGCCAGTTATAGGGTGATTACCAGAAAAAGCATGGTAAACAAGGGTAAAATTTGTTGTGCAGATTTAAGTTAGTGTCTTCTCCGTTGATTTTTTTTTTTTTTTTTAACTCATGAGTTAGTCATTCTCTTCCAGAGGAGAGGGAGACAACCTTAAAACTGGAGATTTCCTTTACAAAAAGGTAGCTTCTACTCCTTTCAGAACTTCTCCTGTATCTACCATTGCTCAAAATAATCAGCTCAAAACAATCCTTATGCCAGTGGCAAATTTTGGGGTGGCAAATTCTGCTACCCTTCAATAAAAATTAATACTTTGTTCAGGTTATATAAGCCAATGTCTATGATATTAATAGTCCAACCTTGAGAGTTGTACTTTTACCTGTAATTTAATAAAATCATTTTTTCAAGCCTGGCAGTATGAGAATAAACCCTGAGCTGTGATGAACTTAGAGTGACGCCTCTCAGTGAGGACCTCTCTGGGAAACTAGATGGCATTCCCTGGCATCATCCCAGTCTCTTCATTGTTTGGGCAGCTTTTCAGGGGAACATCTATAAACAGTTATCAGTGTTTATGACCTTCATGTGTGTGCCCTAAAATATCCTTAGTTGGAAGACAAAGATTGTTTTATTTATCATATCATCCTTTGCAAAGAAGTACAATGAATATTCTAGAATTAATACTGTAACAGACTGAAGACAGACAGGTTATCTGATCAGCCTTCAGTTATTGGAGAAGACTCCATTGATAAGAACAACCTCATTTGATTTAAAGAGGATTTATTGAAATACCTCTTGAACATAGAGTTGGAGGGACACACGTACCATACAGCTGGGAAGCTTAGAAGCTTCTGTCCTTTAGTGGTTGACCCAAAGATTTCTGTTAGTCATCTTCCACACAAGTAAGTGCAAGGGAGCAACTCCAGGCTCATATCTGCTCTCCAAACAGGGCTCAGAAAGGAATTTTTGCCCAAACTTGCATTTTACCCTTCTCACAGCTGTTCAGGACACGAGAGTGTGTTTGATAAATTCTCAGGCACCTCCATCCATTGCTTTGAAGTTGAAACTTTAATTTTGATGTAAACTTCAGACAAGTTGAATTAGCACATTTATTTCCTCCCTATCAAGTTTTGCCCTTCACTTGTTCACCCTGCCCCGACAAGCAGAAATTATTTACAAAAGATAATAACCTGGCAGGGCCAACTCACTTGCTATCCTGGGTCCCTGATGTGTCAGTGATGCATTGTGCTAATCTTCTCAGTGTTCATTGCCCTTTATACGAGACTCTTGGAGAGAGATTGCTTATCCCAGTGGAATGTATCTCCAAAGCACTCTTGCAGTGTGGTAAGAACATAGAATTTGGTACCATAGAGATGTATGTTTTAATCTCTGCTATGCCACTAACAGATACGTGCCTTGCACAAGTCCTCATCCTCCTGAATCCTGCTTCCTTATCTGTCAAGTGGGGATAAAGATTCTATTTCATGTGCTATTAAGAGACTGTCATAGTTCTTGGTAAGCAGTAAGTAGTTAAAAATTGTTAGATATTAGTACTGTTAATAACACTTTTGCTCTCCAACACAACTAAGGATACAGCATTCATTCATAAGTAGCAGACGCTCAGTTAGTGCAGTGATTCTCAATACAGGGGAATGAGACGAAGTCTTGGAGGCAGTTTGAAAAAAAAAAAAACAAACTCTTAGGAGATTCTGAAATGTTCCCCAAAGGAAGTGTGCTGCCACCGAGGAAAAACTCATTACTCCAATGGTAAAATTTCAGGCCTTGTGGTACAGAGTAAACATCTTGGGACAGCTGTGGAATTGCAGGTCAGCCCTGAGATCAGGGATATGTCGTCGTTTCTCAGAACACGGTCTCTTTCATCAGACTTGCCTAAGGCACTGGTTAAAAAATGCAGATTCCTAAGACCCCTCCTCACCCCAAACTCACTACTGTAACAGAATTTCTGTAGGGTAGGACCCAGAGTTATGTATTTTTGAAAATCTTCCTAGGTAGATTCTGCTGCACTAAGGTCTGAGAACCATTGAATGGTTCAGCTGTGTAGCCTAGAACCTTGGGGAAAGTGATTATCTTTGATTGTAATCAGTATAGCAATCATGTATGTTTTGCAGAGTTCCTTAATGTAGACTTGGGGGGAAGGAGGAATCCCTGGAGAAATCGTAATAGAACATTCTGCTCATTTGTATCCAGGAAAGCCCCAACCTCATGCAGATAATTCCTTCTCGGTTGTGAGCTCAGTCTGACCCTTTATTCCACCAAAGACTGTACCTGGCTCATCTCTTTCCAGAAAAAATCTTCAGAGAATGTTCGGTCAACTCCAAACTCCACTTACCATCTCTCTCGCTGTTTGATCTTTTTAGCTACTCTGCCTCCTCCTGAAAGTATTTTTTTTTTAATTGAAGTATAGTCAGTTTACAATGTTGTGTCAATTTCTGGTGTACAGCATAATGCTTCAGTCATATATGAACATACATATATTTGTTTTCATATTCTTTTCCACTGTGAGCTACTATAAGATATTGAATATAGTTCCCTGTGCTGTACAGTATGAACTTGTTTATCTATTATATATGTGTATGTATATATATATATATTTGTTTATCTATTATATATGTGTATGTATATATATATATATAATTAATATCTGCAAATCTTGAACTCCCAGTTTATTCCTTCACACCCTCTTCCATCCTGGTAACCATAAGTTTGTTTTGTATGTCTATGAGCTCCTGAAAGTATTTTGACCTTCCCTTGTTGGGCCACAAGTTAGGCAGAAAACAAACCCACCACTATGTGTAGGACACTCCTGAGGTCTTATTTCTTTTTTCTCCTTTTTTTTTTCCATCATTGTCACCATAGACAACATTCCTGGCTGCTGCCACACTTGCTCTCTCTCCAAGAGATAAGATTCCTAATCAATGACATAGATTTACTTTTTTTGATTCATGATCAAAGCCAACTTAAGGCAATAATTCTAAAGATACTATCTTATCACTACCTATGATTGTTGCTACTACTATGATGACAACTACTATTCCTACCACCACCTGTGCTAAGACTGGTTAACATCTATTGATTGACTGCTGACATCATGCCAGATGCTATTCCAAGTGCTTTACCGATGGTATAGCATTTAATCCTAACAACAGCAATGTGAGTTAGGTTTTATGATTAGCACCCATAAAATGAGGGAACTGAAGTATAGAGGAATTAAATGGTTTTTCAAAATTCATAGAGCTAGTAAGTAGTTAAGCTAGGTTTGGAATCCAAGCAGTGTGCCCAGATTTCTACCCTCAATTAATCCAATCTACCAGCAAGAAGGAAACCTCTTTTGCCCTCTAAGTAGTCTTGGCCCATGTATACAGCCTTTCAGGGAATATTCAGCATCTGATACCTTGCGTCCATAGCCTCCCTTAAGTGGTGAGCAGTTTTATATCATTGATTTCATTTGGTTTAGAAGATTCTTGGCTATACTTTTTCTTCGTAAGGAAAACAATCTAGGGTTTTTTAATCAACATTTTTATATTTTGACAACTGAGGCTTGGAGAGATTAACCGAGCCTTTAGTAGTGTACTCTCAGACTAGAGGTTAGCAGGAAATGGAAGATGCAACAGGGCCTTACTGTAGGAGATACAAATTCCCAGCCATGGGTCTATTTTCTGTCTAGTCACTCAGCAGACACAAATACATCACAATACAAATTTATGTTGCAATAGCAATTAACTTCCTTTCATGAACTATTAACTATATTTACATGATAAATAGAACTTTAAGACTTTTGAAGATGTAATTTATAAGACATTGATCTGTGCCTTAACAGCCCAAACACATTGCTTTGTATTGAACATTGTTTTGTGTAGCCAAATTGTGACTTATATTGTATCCAAGTCAACTACTCAGGACAAAAATTATTGGGAAGAATGCATGAAAAGGTGAGCACCCCAGCTGAAAATTCAGATCTGTGTATAAATTCAAAATAAAATGAAAATGATGGAAACAGCCAAGTTTGGAAACCTTGAAATGTCTTGTAAAAGCTGTACTTTGTAGGAGACAAAATTGAATTTAACCTGTAAAAGTAACTTCCTGATATGAAGATGCATGCTTCAAATCAATATGATTTACCTTGGAATATTATTTGGCTGAGTGGTACTGGTAGAAAGACACATAAAAATGTATGAATTAAAAAGTCAGAAAATTCACAGATTGTGTTATATTCTGAATGTGAGAACATGACGAGGGAGATGGCAGAATTGCCTCGTGACTTTGGCCTTGGGAAAGAATGCAATCTAATGTTTTCATCACACATGGAGGCATATAGAAATGAGATGTTATTTTGAAAGTAGATTGGCAGAGGATAGAACTGAAGAACCAAGAAGGGTTTTTTTTTCTCATTTGCTTTCCTTTATGATACACATTATTATTATTTTTTATGATACATATGATTGAAGATATTGCACTTTAGAGTCCAGAGGAGTTGGTGAAAAGCCTATGTATCAAGCTAACTCAAGAGTTATATATTAAGAATACCACGTACTAAATTATAGCTGTTGAATTATACAAAATCGATCAATCAGAAACACTCAGTTGGCAAAGAGAGTACACTGCTTGCCTGAAAATTACAGAACTTAAATAGAATTTCTGGAAGCCAAAGCCTGGATATGCCATGATAATGGAGAGACAGCTGAGAAATGTAATCATGATTATGATTAAGTGGTATAATTAAGAATGAATACAGAACTATTGAGTGGATGACATGGAGAAACAATTTGACATTCTATTGATAAAATTAGAATTATTGTATGAATTACTGTAGGTTATTGTATTGCATCGAATAGTGCCCCCCACAAAATTCATGTTCACTTGAAAACTGTGAATGTGACCTATTTTGGAAGTAGGGTCTTTCCAGATGCAATCAAGTTAAGATGAAGTCCTACTAGAGTAGGGTAGCCCCTAATCCAATGACTGGTGCCCTTATAAGAAGAAGGAAATCTGGACACACACACAGAGGGAAGGTGGTCATGTGCGGATGGAGGCGGAGATTTGAATTATGCTGCCATAAGCCAAAGAATGCCAAGGATTGCCAGCAATCACCAGAAGCTAGAACCGAGGCAAGGACGTCTTCTTCCCTAGAGACTTCAGAGGGAACATGGCCATGGTGACACTTTATTTTGGACTTGTAGCCTGCAGAACTGAGTGCATAAATTTCTGTTTTATGACATTGAGTTTGTGATACTTTGTTATGGCAGCCGTAAGGAACTAACAGTTATGTTCCTTGAATTCTAGATACAATGTGATGATATACATTAAAGTGCTAGATTAAGTTAGCTTTTTAGAGTTCCTGCAAGGAGAAAGTCTTTAAAATTTTGATGGCAATAATGATGGATGGCGGACATAAGTAAAGAAATGAGTGTGTTCTCGAATGTTGCGTGAAGGGGGCTGATAAGACCATACAGGAGAGAGAAGATCAGAACATAAAGATTCCGGGAGGCTAACGTCCCAACTTATCTGAGGCCTGCAATAATTGCTAAGAACATAAATAAGGATTTTTAAAGCTAGAGTGACCAACCATCCCAGTTTTCCCAGAACTGAAGGGTTTCCCAGGACACAATACTTCCAGTGCTTAAGCCTGGGACAGTCCAAGCAAACCAGGATAAATTGATCACCCGATTAAAGCTACATGCAGAACAATACAGTCAAGAAAGAGATGTTTTGCTGCCTGAGGTATATTAGATAATGTTTATAAGTGCCGAAAGAAATCACAATTATTCAACTCTTACTTAACATCTATTCTCTGTCAATGAGAATTATTTTACATGGAAAAAGAGCAAAAATGGCTGTGAGGAATTTGAACTTGATGGAAAGAGAGCCTATCACTTCATCAGATTAGTTCATATTTCATTCATTCAGCATTCAGTGCACCAGACACCAATTAAGTCCTGGGGAGACAAGGTGAATGGTATTTCTCACTGTCTACTTGGCACCTTGTAACCAAGAACGGTGGGAGAGTCTAAAACCTGTCATTGGCACTGTACCCCTCCCTCCCAGACCATCCTACAGAACCTCTGCAGCTCTGCTTCGCTGCAGGGCTCCCACCCTGCCATAATTCATGAGTGTCAGGATTCGCAGCTCTAGAAGTACCTGATTATTTGCTGGCTCCACCCTTCAAAATACCACTTTCTCCCTCTTCTGAATTTCACTCCTGATTAGAGCCCCCACCTGCACTGCGGTCTTTGAATCTGAGTCCCTCCCTTACTTTGAAACCTGCTCAAAACTAACATCCATCTGTGTACTGGAAATTTGCTAAGAGTGTTTTTCAGGTGCTCTCACCATACACACACACACACACACACACACACACACACAAACCACACAGTTAATTATGTGAAGGTGTGAAGGGATGTATACATTAGTTTAACTGTAGTAACCATTTTACTATGTGTATCAAAACATCATGTTGTACACCTTAAACAAATACAATTTTTATCAAAAAAAAACTCTTCCTCCAAAAAATTTTTCTTGATCAAGCTCACTCTAATCGCTCATTATTTCATGTCCCCGAGTTCTTATATACTTTACTCAGTAAGTATGTTAATTGTAACTGCTATGACTAAAATTGTAATTGTGAGTTTGGTCCACAGTCTATGTGATGTACACCAGTTCTAGGGTTGTATATCTGATAGGAATCAAAGTATGGGTTGCCATAAGGGAGGGTGATTATCTCTGCTCACTTGTGTTTTACCTTGTACATGCTCTTAATTACTTCCCCCTAAGAGAGGAGGTAGGACATATAATCTGTCAGAGTACAGCAAAGATGAGCACTCCGTATCCTGTCCTGTGTTGTTGATGATTGGCTAATTCTCAGGGCTGATCTTTTGACCCAGTTAGAATTTGCTGACCTGAGAATGCTCTGCTACGCAGGAAGAATTAATTCTAGGAGCCCCTCATGTGACTTGCATTCCAGTCCCCAGACTCAAGTGAATGACGTCTCTACGTCACTGGCAGATATTGCATCACTTAACAGCCCTGAAAGTTACCATTGGTTTTTACGAGCATGTTTCATAGAACTAAATGTTTCAGTATCCCCCTCATTACAAACTGGGTGATGGAAAACTAGAAATAGATTAAAAGCATCTCAATTTTTAAGAAACAACAGTGAGCCTGACATTGTCCTGAACCAAATTCTAGAATGATTTATCACATAGTTTGTGAGCCACGAGAAAAAATGATCACTAGGGTCCAATTTGAGCTGACTAAAAATAAGTCAAAGCAGTATAACGTAATACCCTTTGATATCAGGGAAATTCACCAAACAAGTGAATCTGAAATTCATCAATGAGATTTGATTTGATATTTGGCTAGGTATGGAATGAGATATATGTGGAAAAAATAGAGAAATGTCTCTTAGTACAATTGGGAATCATTACCTGCCTGAATGGCCACACTCAAAGAAAATGATTAACAGACTGTTACTCTGAAGAGAGATTTCCAGTGAGGGATCTGTTCACAGCCTGATCCTTCTAGCAATTTATTAAAGGCTTGCATGTTGTATCAAAGGCATATTTAGAAAATCTGTGTGTGTCAAGATAGTAAACACACTATATGGCAGGATCAAGATATGATGTGATCTAAATATACCAGAGTGATCAAATCTAATAAGATACAACTTAACATGGATAAATACAAGTTACATACTTACACACAGAAAACCAATTGTATATGTATCCATTGGGGGAAATACAGCAGCCTTTATGAATAAGAGACTAAAATGTTTTCACTGATCAGTATTAGTCAGTACTGCTGAGAAAGCTAGTGCAATCCTAAGCTACAATAGAAATGCAGCATCTGGAAGGAGTGAGATGATAGTTCCATATCTCATAGTCTTTTGTGCTTAACAGGCCACATCTGGAGTCTTGTGTTGAGTTCTGAACCCTACTCTTTAAGTGAATTTTCCCTTCTCGTTTCTCTTCTCATCCTTAAGGTAACAGTTTCAATTCACCTAGAAATCAATGATTCCCAAATCTGTATCTCCAGCCAGAACCTTTCTCTGGTTCTCACATCTACATTTCTTTATTTCCAACTGCTTAACCAGACATCTCTAATTGGTTGTGCCCTTGGCATCTCAAATTCAAGACATCAAAAGTCAGAGTCATCATTCCCACCCATGTGTCGCCATCTATTACCACACCAATGCCCATGCAATAAAACCTGTTCTTCCATGAGTATCTTTAACCTCTGATAATGGCATCCACCTGCTTTAACACATTGATCGTCCACAGTGAATCAGGTGTTTCCTGCAGGGCCCAAAGTCACACTTCACTGCAGTGTGACGCACTAACAGTATATGTGGTTATAATTAATCTATTTGTTTTTCCAGTATAATTGGAATTGTTTTTTTAAAAAACAATTTCTTGTTTTTAATTTTTAACCTCTTTACAGTTTTATTTCTTCTTGGAGTATCATTATTCTACATGGAATAAATTCTGCATAATTGGATGAGGGAAAGCATCACCCATATCTGGGTGATGGGGCCCCTGAGGAAACATAACTGTCACCCAAATCTGGGCGATCAATATATTAACCTGAAGCCTGGGAACTATCCTTGATTCCTGTTACCTCACTCCCCATACCCAGTGTTAATCACCATTTCCTATCATTTCTACTGTTGCATCTCTCTCCAATCCCTTTATCTTCTTCATCTTAACTTGTCACTGCCTGAATTTCAGATGTTAGTTCATTATTTCTCAGATTACCTGCATTTCCTTGAACCCCAAATTTCCCTTATGTCTCTGTGCTTTTGAATTTACTAGTATTTATACTTATAATACACATATTGGACATTGGGCTATGTGCTAGAGAGAAAAACGTGTATTTGCCCTCAGTTTGCTCATGGTTTAGTGGAAGGAAAAACCATGTAAATTATTATAATGTTAAGCATCAAGATCGAGGTCTTATGGAGGTGCAGGGGGAAAACCTACCTAAGTTAAGGCTGGGGTGGGAAATTTTCTTGAAGGAGATGAGACCTGAATTCAGAGGGCAAAGGAATTAGCCAATTCTGGAATTCCTGGTAGAAGGTATAGAGCATGAAGAAAGTTATGAAGATATGAAACAGACAAGTATACATGGAAAAACAGAACTTTTGGTATTGATATGTGATAGAACAAGAGACAGAAGGCTGGCTGTAGATGAAACTGAAGATGCAGGTAGAGCCCCGATCATAATGACATGAGAAGGAACGTGAGCTTGATTCTATGAGTAGCAGTGAGGTCATGAAAGAATTTTATTAAGAAAAAATTGAAATGATCTCATTAGTATTTATAATTTTAGTGATCTTTGATAACACTGTTTCACATTTTAGCGTTAACTATTTTTAATAGCTTTATTGAGAGATAATTCAAATACCATACAATTCACCCATTTAAAATATACAATATAGTGTTTTTTCAGTATATTCATAATTATGTGTAATAGCACCACAATTTTAGAATATCTTCATCACTTCAAAAATAAACCCTTGACCCTCTAGATACCACAAGCCTATCATACCATCCTCCTCTCCCTGCCCTAAGCAAACACTTAATCTCCTTTCTAGCGCTATAGATTTTTCCTACTCTTTTATATGAATGGAATCATATAATATATCATATATGGTCTTTTGTGACTAGCTTCTTTCATTTATGTTGTGACATGTATCAGTACTTTGTTCCTTTATATGGCCAAATATTCCATTTCACTTACATATATATATATACAATTTTGTTCATCAGTGGATGGGTATTTGGGTTACTTCAATCTTTTGGCTAATTACAGTATTATTTCTATGCATATTCATGTTCAAATTTTTGTGTGGGCATACTTTTTCATTTTTCTTAAGTATATACCTAGAATATAGGTATATAGGAATTTCTGGATCATATTGTACCTCTGTGTTTAATGTTTTGAGAAACTGCTAGAATGTTTCCCAAGTGGCTGTATGTAGCATTTTACATTCCCTCCAGGAACATGAGGGTTCCAATTTCTCTACATCTTGCCAACACTTGCTAATTTTTATTATTATTGTTATTGTCATTGTTATTATAGTTATCCTAGTGAAGTAGTATCTCATGGCTTTTATTTGCATTTCCCTCATGACTGATGATATTGAGAATTTTTTCATGTACTTATTGGCCATTTGTACATGTCCCTTGGAGAAATGCTTAGTCAGATCCTTTGCCCATATTAATTGGGTTATTTTTCTTTTTTATTATTGAATTGTAATGTTACCAGTCAGAACCAGGACCAAACTCAGGTTCAGCTGCTCATCACTCAGAAGTTAAAGTTCAAGAGACTAGGGTTGGTGGAAAAAGAAAGATACTTTATTCAGGAAGCCGACAACCTGGGAAGATGGCAGACTAGTGCCCCCAAAACTATCTCTCCATTGCTGATCACAGGGCAAGAGCTTTTGAAAGAAAGCTTCAAGTGTGTGCAGGCATGGAGCTATGTGCAGAACAGCATAGTGAACTCCGACAATCATCTTGAAACTAGTCATGCGGTGGTCTGGTCAGCGTCATCTTCATTGTTTTAAGCCCAGTTAATCTTTTAACTCCAGGGTCAGTTTGTTCTCATTCCTTGAGGCCAGTTTCTGGAATTGTGCAAGATGGAGCAGCTTATGTCATGGCTACAGTCTGGTCATCATGCAGTTAGCTTTTTCCCTCCGGTAAGTGGTTTTAGTATTTCAAAACAACTCAAGAATATGTATCAGACACTGTTATCTATGTCCTTCAGGGAGGAACTAAAGATTCTGTGATGGCCATATGGCTGATTTACTGTTTAGATTGTTACCAGTTCTCCTGGCCCAACTGCTACTTTTGTCACTACATGTTCACATCCTTTCAATCATTAATTCTTGATTGTGACTTGGGGCTTTTGTGACTTGGGGGAGGCCTAGGAGATTACTGCTTTTCTACAAACAAGAGGAAGGCAGAGGGCATAGAGAAGGGTGGCTGTTCTGGGAAGACCCCATAGGGTCCTGCTCAGTTACAGTAAGAGCTCTCTGTATTCTAGATACAGCCCCGATCAGATACATGAGTTGAAAATATTTTCTCCTATTATCTTTCAACTTTCTTAATGTTTTCCTTTGAAGCACAGAAGTTTTTAATGTTGATGAAGTCCAGTTTATTTTTTTTTTCCTTTTGATGCTTGTGCTTTTGGTGTCATATCTAAAAATCCTTTGCCAAATCCAAGGTCATCAAGTTTTACCCCTGTTTTCTTCTGAGTTTTATAGTTTTGGCTCTTACATTTATGTCATTGACTCATAGTATGTTTATTTTTATATATGGTATGAGGTTAGGGTCAAATTTTATTATTTTTCATGTGCCTATCCAGTTGTCCCAACACCATTTGTTAAAAAGACTGTTAGATGGTCTTAACCACCCTTGCTAAAAATAAGTTGACTAGGTATATATGGGTTTATTCCTGTATTCTCAATTCAATTCCATTGGTCTATATGTCTGTCCTTTTTACAGTACCACACTTGATTTATAACATTGGCTTTTATTAAGTTTTGAAGTTGTGAAGTATGTTTTTCACACTTTGTTTTTCATTTTCAAGATTGTTGGGCTATTATGGGTCCCTTGCAATTCCATGAGAATTTCAGAATCAGCTTGCAATTTCTACTAAGATATAAGCTGAGAATCTCGTGGGAGTTACATTCAATCAGTAGATAAATTCTGGGAGTACTGTCATCTTCACAATGTTAAGTCTTCCAGTCTGTGAACATGGGACATTTTCTCAGTTATTGAGATGTCTCTAATTTCTTGCAGCAATGTTTTGTAGTCTTCAGAGTATATCTCTATTACTTCTTTTGTTAAATTAATTCCCAAGGATTTTACTCATTTTTTGTTGCTATTGTAAATGGAAGTGTATTCTTAATTTCATTTTTGGACTGTTTATTAAAAATTCATAGAAATACAGTTGATTTCTGTATGTTAATCTTGTATCCTGCAACTCTTTTGAACTTTGTTAGTTCTAATAGTTTTTAAGTAGATTCCTGAGAATTTTCTATATATAAGATCATGTCATCTGGAAATAGAGATAGATTTTCAGCTTCCTTTCCAATATGGTTGCTTTTTCTTTTTCTAGCCCAATCATCCTGGCTAAAATCTCCAGTATAGTAATAAATAGAAGTGGTAAGAGCATACATTCTTGTCTTGTTCCTGATCTTAGGAGGAAAGCATCTAGCCTTTCACTAGTAAGTGTGAAGTTGGCTGTGTGGTTTTTGTAGATGCCCTTTATCAGGTTGAGGAAGTTCCACTCCATTTCTCAATTGTCGGTTTTTCTCATGCAATGGTATTAGATTTTGTCAAATGTTTTTCTGCATCTAAGATGATCATGTGATTTTTTTTCTTTTTAATTCTATTGATTTGATATGTTAATGGATTATCAAATGTTGAATCAGTTTTGCATTGCTGGGATACATCTCATTTGGTCATGGTATAAGATTCTTATATGTTGCTGGACTTGGTTTCTTAGTGTTGAGAACTTTTGCATCCACATACATAAAAAATATTGGTTTGTAGTTTTGTCTGTGTGTGATGAATTGGGAAGTCTTTCTTCCTCTTCTGCTATTTGGAAGGGTTTGAAAATTTGGTATTTAAATGCTTGGTAGAATTTGATGAAGCCGTCTGGGTCTGGGTTTTTCTTTGTAGGTAGCTTTTTGATTATTAATTCAATCTCTTTACTTGTTTTAGGTGTATTCAGATTTCCTATTTCTTCTTAAAGCGGTTTTAGCAGTTTGTGTCTTCCTAAGAATTTGTCCATTTCAACTGAATTATGTAATTTTTGGCATACAGTTATTCATAGTATTTGCTTATAATCCTTTTAATTTATTAGGGTCAGTAGTAATATTCCCTCTTTAATTTTTGATTCTATTAATTTGAATTTTCTCTTTTTCTTGGTCAATCTAGCTAAATGTATGTCAATTTTGTTGACCTTTGCAAAAAAGTAGCTTTTGGTTTAATTTATTTTCTGTTTTCTCTTCTGTATTTCATTAATTTCTGCTCAATCCTTATTTCTTTCCTTCTGCTTGCTTTAGGTTTAGTTTCCTCTTTTTCTCATGTCTTTATGTGAAATCTTAGGTTAATGATTTGAGATCTTTCTTATAGGCATTGACAGATATAAATTCCCTCTCAGCACTAAAGCTTTAGCTGCCTTCATATTGTAAAGACTGCTTTTCTGGATATAGGATTCTTGGTTGACAGTGTTTTTCCTTTGAGCACTTTGACTGTTACTCCACTACCTTCTAAACTCAATTGTTTCTGCTGAGAATTCAGCTGTTAATCTTATTGGGACTCACTTGTAAGTAATGAGTCATTTTTTCTCTTGCTACTTCGAAGACTCTCTTTCAATTTTTAGCATTTTTACTGTTTCTGTTTGTGAATCTCCTTGTGTTTATCCTACTGGAGTTCATTGTGCTACCCCAATGTGTAGGTTATTGTTTTTCAATAAATTTGGGAAGCTTTCTTGGAATGTTTTTCTCTGCTACTTTCTCTCCTTTCTTTCTGGTGCTCCCATTATGTGTATGTTGGTACATTTTAGGGTGTCCCACATTTCTCTGAGGCTCTATTTTTCTCGAGTTTCTATAAAATAAGGATGTTAAAATATAGGTTGAATTTAGCCTTTTCTCTGTCCCCTTGTTAAAATGGAAAATTCTTGTGAAACTTTCAAGACTCTGCTCAGGCATCACATGCTAAGCCTTTTCTGAATCTTCCCCCTGTTACCCATTCTCCCCTCTCCCTTCCAGGTAGACTTAAACACTCCTCCTCCATGTTCTTAAAAAATACTATTCATAATTTTATTAAAGCACTTGTCACAGAGCTTTGTAAATGTTTGTCATTTTCCCCCAATAGACTAAGTATCCTGAGGGGTGGGGAATTTTATACTGTTCATTATAGTGTCATTTCACTTAGCACAGTGCTTGACACATAGAAGGTACAAAAACCAATATTTTGCAGTGCATGAGATGACTTGAAACAATTTTTTATAAAGGACAGTTGAAGGAACTCAAAATATTTATCAAAGAGAAAAAAACCTCAAGAGTGGTCCACTGTCTTTAGATATTTGAAGGGCTGACATATATATGGAAGAGGGACTTAACTTGTTTTTGGTGACCATTAAGACTAGAATGAATGGAAGAAATGTCAAGAAAAGAGAATTTGCTTAATTTGAGAAATGGTTTACTAAATGATCAATGCAAGTGTCAAATGAACTGTCTTTTAGGTAGTGACAAGTTCCTCCAACTGAAAGTATCCAGTTATAAAATGGATGAGTGCTTGTGGAGGATATTGTAGATAGCATTCACACATCAAATGTGTGGCTGAATTTGGTGATCTTAAAAATATTCTTATCCATCTTGAAGATTTTTATAATCATGTTTCAAAATTCCATGTATTGTCAGCAAGGCACATGTTTCAAAGTCAGCAAACCATGGCCTTGAGGTCTTGGTCTCAGAAAAATATAAAATATAATCAACGTTGTCAGAGTGAGCAGATAAAAATACAGGAAGCTCAGTTTAGTTTGAATTTCAGATAAAAAAGAGAAATGTTTTAATATATATTTACCCCATGTAATATTTGGGATATACATACTTATACTGAAAAAATTCATTGTTTATCTGAAATTCAAACTTAACTGATTATCCTGAACTTTATCTGGCAACACTTGTGATATCATGTACAAAAAATTCAATTGCCATTGTTGATAATATAGGGGGTGGGTTTTTAATGTTTCACAAGAAATGTCATAATTCTCATGTGTTGCTGTGTGAAGAGGGGGTTCCATTTGCAGCTCCTATTCTAAGGGAAAGTGACTTTTCTCACTAAAAGTTGCTTATAGTGCACCACCAACACCACAGTGGCAGAAGAATATTCAGTGTGTAGAGACTAAACACACATTGTATGTAGATTAAAGAGACACAGAAGTGTAGCATTATGCAGCAATAGACACCTCCTTTTGAGCATGTGTAGAAGCAAAGCTTCCCTTAGAAATAAGTAGAGGAAAAACTCAACACTAAATATTTGTATTTTGAGCAAGTGTATACACAAAAGCAAGAGTTAGTAACAAAAGCCTTGAAGTAAGAAATGGATAGCCAGGTGCATACCAGATACTCATATGCAAAGAGTTAATTACCCCAACATATAAAGAACATCCCTAAATGAATAAGAAAAGGCTAACAGAAAAGTAGACAAAGGATATGAACAAGATAGTTTGTAGAAAAGTAAATACATATGGCCCTTAATTGTATTTAATTTAATCTTACTCACTTATAAGAGACCTGCTAATTAAAGTTATATTGAGATGCCACTTATCACCTTTCAGGTTGAAATAAATCCAAAGGCTAGTGAGGCTGTGACACAGGGAAATAGCTACTCTCACATATTACTGATGGAAATGCAAAATGGCACCATTGTATGGAGTCCAATCTGGTGATATCTCTCAATATTCAAATGCATTCACTTCTAAGAAATCTACAGATAAACTCTCATAATGTGCAAAATGAAATATATATTGATATATGTATCTGTTTACTAATTGCAGCATTGTTTATAATACTAAAAGCAATGTAATATCTACCAGTAGGGGCAGACTAAATGAATTATGATATATCCATACAATGGACTGTTAATGTAGATATAAAAAAATGAATAAGGAAGCTCTCTGTTTAGTGATTAAGAAAGATTTCCAAGATAATACAGTTAAATGGGGGAGGGGGATGCAGAAAATTGTGTTCAGTGGGCTGCCATTTTAATAAAGAGGAGAGAGCAATAAGAATAATTATTTCTGTGCCTAAAAACCTCCAGATAGCTAATACACAGGAAACTAAAAAGAGTATTTACCTGTTTGGAAGTGGGATTAGAAATTGGGCAAATATGGAAAAAGGTATGAGAGGGAGACTTTTCACTTTATACTTTTTTATACTTAATTTTTGCATCATGTGAGTGATTCTTCTTTTAAATGTTGAATAAAGAATACTGTGATCATTATCTTTAGGTGAGTAATACATTTTTTTTGTAGGAAACTCTTTTTACCAAAACCCCAAGGGACCCATCTGTCTAGAAATGGGGACACTATATTGGTCTGGATTGTTACACTGTCAGTGGCATTTATCAACATTGAGAAGGACTCTTTTAATCTACCATGTCTTAATATCCAAAACATTAATGTATTAATGTGAAGCTTTAAGTTATTCCTCTGTGGACATGTTTGTATGAATTTGTAGACTTGCTCTAATTCCTTTGCTCTGTGATATCATCTCTTCTCCTTATGTGGGTCCCTGTTCACCTGATTCCATTGCCTTTATTTTTCAATAACCATCATTTAAAAATGTCTGTTAGTTCCACCTCACTTCCCCTTGCCTCTTCCTGCCCCATCTCTCTGCCCTTTCATTTGCACATACTATCGCTATTAGCCTGTCATTTTCAGTTTGAGTTTGTGCATACATTTGCAAGCATGCACATCTGCATGGGACTGTGCATCCGTATTTCCGGGTTCTCCTGTGAATCTATGTTGGTGGCATCAGCCTAATCCCACTTCCGTTTTCTCTTTTGTTTTTCCAAATCCCTTCCACTTGAAAAAACATCAATAAACAGATCACATTTAGAAGTTCCTACATACATGAAATGCTAGCCTGCTGGCTTGGAAAAACAGTATGTGCTGTTGAAAAGAGGACAGTTTTGTCTTTCTTAGGCTCTGTGGGATGAGGGTAGGAGCAGGTAGATACTGATGATATAAATCTTGAGTCTACTGGGATTGGCTCAGGAATTGGGACAGGCTTGAGTTTACAGATGGGCTCATCAGATAAAGAGAGTATTGAGAGAGACCAAATGGGCTGAAAATATGTGATAGATGGTAGATTGATATTAGCTCTGCCGTGGGCTTTTGCCTGAACCAAGGATTGTTTTTTTTTTTTTTTATTTAAACATTTTTTTTTATTGAGTTATAGTCATTTTACAATGTTGTGTCAAATTCCAGTGTAGAGCACAATTTTTCAGCTATAAATGAACATACATACATTCATTGTCACATTCTCTTTCGCTGTGAGCCACCACAAGATCCTGTATGTATTTCCCTGTGCTACACAGTACAATATTATTTATGTATTCTACATTTTGAAATCCCAGTCTGTCCCTTCCCACTGCCTGTACCCCTGGCAACTACAAGTTTGTATTCTATATCTATGAGTCTGTTTCTGTTTTGTATTTATGTTTTTTTTTTTTAAGACTCCGCATATGAGCGATCTCATATGGCATTTTTCTTTCTCTTTCTGGTTTCACTTAGAATGACATTCTCCAGGAACATCCATGTTGCTGCAAATGGCATTATGTTGTCCGTTTTTATGGCTGAATAGTATTCCACTGTATAAATATACCAGATCTTCTTTATCCAGTCATCTGTTGATGGACATCTAGGCTGTTTCCATGTCTTGGCTATTGTAAATAGTGCTGCTATGAACATTGGGGTGCAGGTGTCATTTTGAAGTAGGGTTCAATGATTGTGTTCTTAAATTAGGGACAGTTTTAACTGTGGACTTTCTGGGATCAGCCTGTGGGTAGGGAACTTTTTTTTTTAATTGAAGTACAGTCAGTTACAACGTGTCAATTTCTGGTGCACAGCACAATGTCCCAGTCATGCATATACATACATATATTTGTTTTCATATTCTTTTTCATTATAAGTTACTACAGGATATTGAATAGAGTTCCCTGTGCTATACAGAAGAAACTTGTTTAGAGAACATATTTTTTGAGGGTAGGGAAAGAGTTGGATTTTTTTTTAGTGCTTCTGATATTCACCAAGTTGGTGTCTCTGTGAAAGGTCAGCCTTACTGACCTCACCTTTCTTACCTCTGCTGACACAAGAAAATAAAAAAAGGAAACCCCCATGGTGGCCATTGGCCTATCATTTATTGGCATGACTCAGGATTAGTAGAGGCAGTATTTCAAGAGGTAGTGAGAGGAGGGGGTTGAGATCTTGTTCCAGGGCATAGGTGAGTGTCCAGTCAGGGCTGATGGAGCTGAGGGTGTAGGGTACAGGGTGAAGGCATGGCCTACCAGGTCACAGCACAGGCTAAAGATGGTTCCAATGTTTCAATCAGGTGGCGAGAATCCAGTCAATCCAAAACTGGGTAGGACGTGTAGAAGATAAGTAGGTGGTGGTAGTCCTCATCTGGGAGATGTGTGCATAAGGAGAGACTATAGCTGACTAGGAAAAACAGAACACGAGCTAACTTCCTCCTCACAACTCCCCGTGTGGTCTCCAGGCTGGGGTGAAGCTCAGGGAGAGCTCTTGACCCATAGGGGAATACTGGGTCAGCAAACGGGATAGCTGAGTGAATAAGGATATTAGTAACAATGGGGAACATTTGAGCATGTCCTTGCTATGCTGAGACACTGTTAAGTGCGTTAAATGTACCATCTCATTTACTCTTCCCAGTGACCCTCTGCAGCATGTATGATTATCCTAATTTTACAGTTTTGAAAATTGAAATTCAAAGAAATTTGAGTTATTTGTACAAAGTCTCATAGCATTTTAATGATAGTTAGGCTATGAACCATGAAATCTGATTCTAGATCTCAAACTCTTAAAGGACTGAAATGAAAACTATGGACTCAGTCTGGAATGGCAGTGGCAAGGGACAGCTGCAATTTGGGGGACAAGCCAGGCCCCTGTGTGTCTCTAGGCACAAAATCACATGTTGACATCAGCCATGTCAAACTGGGAAACAATTTAGGGGCCCCTAACTTGTGACTGGGATCTAGCCTGGGGTTGGTAGCTTACTTCTAAGCCCCGCTAACTGTTAGGTTGAGATTACAGTTCAACTGTCTCAGTCAGGAGCTGGGACATACTGTTAGAGTGGGCAGATAGCTAGATATGAGCAGAGAAAGGGAAACACAGACCAAATGGCAGGAATTGGGCAGAAAGGAGGGGCACAGGCCAAACGCAGGAAACCACACATCATGTAAGCAGCAGGGATCCTGGGGCAGAGAAAGAAAAGCAGGAGCCTTGGGGCTGATAAGGGATCATGTTTTTTGGGGTGACAAGTGGCCTGGAGAGGAACAAAAAAGGTGAGAAAAGGCAGGAATTTCTAGTGTCCGAATGTAACCTTTTGCTTATTATGCCCTCATTTCAATAAAATTAGCCTTGCAGATCAGAAGTACCCATCATGCACCGACGCCATGACACTTCTCTTCCAGACTAAATAAAGACAAAAATCCCTCCTCCCTTTGGGTAGGTGGAGTTGGGATGATAATCAGGGAATACGACCCCAAACCCTTCCCTCCCCAATGAATATTCCGCCCATTCATTTTTACACCCTGTGTAACTCACTTGCCAAAGAAACTCAGGGCAGCCGCTCACCTGAGCCTGCCTGCTCTCCCCTGAGAGTGGACTATCCATCCTTTAATAAATCCTCACTTTACCTTTTTTTAACCTCTAAGTCTTGTTTCTGAATTCTTTCTGGGACGGGACAAGAACCTGGAACACCGGTTGCATCTATTGGTAACAATACCTGGACCTAATAAAAATTTCAGCTGTGAGGAACAGAGGGAAGCGGAAGCAACATTATGGGGTGAAAAGCCCTGCTTCCCAGCCAAGGCGAGTCCTTTTCACATGGGAAGGAGGCCTGAAGTGACGTCACACATGGGGGAGGGGAGGGGTTTGCTGCCTTTTCTTTTGTCTGGTGGTCCTGTGTTTCTGTTCTTGTCATTCAGTCCAGATAATCCTCCTTCGGATTTAGACATTCCTGCTTGAGAATGACTAGATCTTTCAGGTCATCATGGTAGCCTTCAGTCAGCGACTTAAATTTGTTGAACAGGACCCTTGATGACCTGAAAGGCTAATAAACACGGCATTTTGAAAGTGAATACTACTCAGAAGCTACCAGGGACACACAAACCCCTCTGAGATGAAGGTACTCCTTAACAGCAGATCAGGGGCCATCTAGCTTTCACCAAACGGGAGCGGCTGCTGAAGGGGGACTGTGGCCTTCTCTTACTGTGAATCACTGAAGGCCACAGACATTTCAGGAAGGGATTTTGAATTATGTAGTGGCACACGGATGCATGTCAATCTAACTATGAACCCTCTGTGCTTCCTCCTTAAGCATCAGCACCTCTTTGAACCTTCCAACAGTGGCAAAGAAGCAGGAGGCATGAGTCTGCACATTTGCTTTTTCTACGTTTGGATAAGCACGGAATATAAAAATAAAAGTTAATAGATGACCTGAGTCATCACGTGCCTTTTTTTAGGTCGAGTACTATAGCGCAAAGGCAGGCTGACATCAGCACAGTTCCCAAACCCATAGGAGTTCTATGTTATCACTTGATCAGCAATCGGGTAAGGGGCAGACCTTGCACAATAATTTGCTCACTAAGGACATTTGCAATTCTCACAGAACACCAGGTCCTGCAAGATGAGAGGCAAAAATGAGACAGTCACTATAGCAGGGGACTTCAAGTATCTTTCCTCCTTAGGAACTTTTCCATATTCTCATAGTTTGTCTTATTTGAAAGTTGCCTTGAGAGGAAACACTACTGACAGGTGATCAAGTCAGTTACCAAGGAAGGAACTTAGCAGCCATCTCTCACTCCTTTTGCAGAGCTCTCTTGATAGATACAGAAATCATGTGCATTGTGGAGGTTATCGGTCAGCTGGCTGTTCTTAAGGGATAGGAAATAAGAAGGCACACTGATGGATGAATCAAGAAAGACCTCCTCACAGATCACTCACTGCCTGTGGGCCGCGAAGAAAAGCTGTTGCATACAATGACCTAAAATTTCAACAAACATAAATCTGAAGGACTTTGTCAATTGTTTTACAAAACAAAACAAACAAAAAAGCCCACAGTGCTTTATTAAAATATAAAAATTCCAGATGAAGTCCTTCCTGAAATAATCTCTTCCTTAAAGATAAATCTCTGATCAGATCCCAGTGCTCACCTCCCAGAGTAGAGGGTTGGAATGCAGGTTTGAGTGGGAGTATAGTGGTGCTATAGCTGTCAGTTTGGATTCAATCTAGAGTCAAATCCCAGCACGCAATTTACTAGTTTAGCAGTGGCAGTGCCTTTACCGCAGCCTTCCCCTGCCCATAATTACCAGTAAACCACTAATTGGAGCCACTATCATTACCTAAGATGATTTACTCTGCTAACAAAACCTCAAGTCAAGTTCCTTTGCTTTCCCCTTTGTTTACCATTCTTAAACCCCTCCTTTACAGAAATTTTCTAATGTTATTCTTTGACATTGGTCAAGGTACTTAAACTTTCATTTTGAAAAAGGTAATAATAACTTACTAAACTATAGTTCAACGTGAGGAGATTGAATCAAATAATGTATGTAAAGAGAGAACCTACCGTAACTGTTGAGATAGATTCACCACCGAATAAATTCTATCTTATTTTAAAGTTAACAGCACTAATATTTTAATAACAATAAAAATAACAATATTCTGTTTTTATTATTGGTTGTGCTTGGCTTGACTCAAGGGATTCCCTTTTTCCTGTCACTGTGTTAATCTTGATTTTTCCTTTTTTGGTTCAAATGATATTTATACTACACAGGGGGGACATCCATACCTGAAACTGAGCAATTAAGACTTATTTCATGCACTTTTTTTTTAATGCTTCACATTAAAAATCACCATTTGCATAACCACTTCAAATGTGTATTTATCCCTATTATGTGCAAGGCTGTAAGTCAAGCAGTGTTTAGATCAGGCTTGATATTTTTAATGGCATTAAGGTGAAAAGTACTGAGGGGATCAGGACCAGGGAACTAGATGTCTCTCTTGGATTGGAGTAGACTCTGTGAGGCAAACTCAAATGTAGGTCCTAGAAAGAAGTCCAGGTCAATAAACAAAATATGATAATAAGGAGACCACACGCATGTAGTTCACTATCACAGTCAACATCAAGGAATCCATTCAGGGAGCAATGAAGTAAGAGGACCAAGGACAGCAAGCAGTGAGCAATCCTGGGTCAGCAGAAAGCCGACAATTGAGGCAGAGAGTTGGAATAAGGCATGTCTGCAATATGACCACGTAACAGACCATGTCTGGTTGCCCGATCCTATTCGCTAGCTTAGAGTATACTATGGAGAGCTAGCCCCTGATGTTCAGCATAGAGAATAATAGGAGAGACATGGATTTTGAAGCCAGATGAATCTAGTTAAAACTCTAGGTCTTTTACTTATTTGCTGGATGAGTTTAGACACATTATATAATCTCCCTGAGTTTTAATTTTCTTATCTCTAAAATAGAAGTGATATATATATATAATCAATGATTCAGAACTGTACCGAGAATTAAAGCAGCTAGACTGTGTCTGGCATTTAGTGGGACTGCTCCTTTATTATTTATGTTTACTAAAGTTGTGATCAGGTTGTAGGAGCTTCAGTTTTGAGCTTTGGTTTTGAAAGTCTTTAGTCCCTGGGAAGGAAATTGGCAAGGGCAAAGCAGGACTTGAGTCTTTTGTAACCAGCCGAGGACCATAGTTCTAAGACAGGGAACTACTCTGGCACAGGGGAAAAATACAAATAGAAATCTACAAGGATAAAGGTGGCCACTCTGTCATAAAAACAAGTTATGAACAAGAGAAAATACTGAGTCTTGTGACCCTGGTTAGAGTTCCTAAAACCCCTTCCAATTTACATGATTATGGTTTGTTCCATAAATAAGACTAAGTTTATAGATGTGCAGAGTGGGAGAAGTGGCTTTAAAAAAGGAATTGAAGAGATTCAGGAACTGGGAACTAAAAAGGACCAAAAATCTACATAAAAGACAATGGCTTTATATTCTAGGTCACTGTTTCCGGCAGAACTTTCAGCAATTATTGAAATTTTCTGTATCTGCCATGTCCAATATCACAGCCATTAGCTACATGTGGCTATTGAGCATTTGAAATGTGGCTTTGTAACTGGGGATTTATTTTTTAATTGTATTTAGTTTACCCTACTTGGAGTTTGAGCTTCCTGGATGTGTAGATTAATATTTTTTTTCCATGAAATTTGGGATATTTGGGGCCATTCTTTCCTCATTCATTCTTACCCCTTCTTTCTTCTCCTTCTGATACTCCCACTGTGTGTATCTTAATATGCTTGTCAATGTCCCACAGGTCTCAAAGCTCAATTCATTTTTCTTCATTTTTTTCTTTCTACTCTTCATATTGCATAATTTTTATCAATCTATTTTCAAATTCATGGATTCTTTCTTCTGATTGCTCAAATTTGCTGTTGAGCCCTTCTAGTAAATTTTTCACTCCAGTTATACTTTTCAACTCTAGAATTTCTACTTGGTTCTTCTTAAAAATAATTTCTGTCTCCTTATTGAAGTTCTCTATTTAGTAAGACATTGCTTTCATACTTTCCTTTAGTTCTTTGACCATATTTAAAATAGCTGATTTAAAGTCTCTATCTAGTAAGTCCAATGTCTGAGCTTCCAAAGGGACAGTATTGATTGATTTTACTATGTATGGGCAATACTTTCTTGTTTTTCTGCATCTCTCACAATTTTTTGGTTGAAAATTGGACATTTTAAATAACATGGCAGCTCTGGAAATCAGATTCTCCCTTCTCTCCAGGGTTTGTTGTTAGTGTTTGTTGTTTGGTGGTATTTTTGAACTAATTCTGTAAAGTCTGTATTCTTTTGTGATGTGTAGTCACTGAAGTCTCTGGTTAGTTTAGTGATCAGCTAACCAATTGGTTAATTTAAAATAAATTAATTTATTTAAATCTAAATAATCATTTGTGACTATTCAATTGAAGAATGCAGCTCTAGGTTCTTAAAATTATTTGAACAGTATTTACATACATGAAAAGTTACTAATTCATCCATATAAAATAGTGGTCAACTTAGTGTTATCTCACATGATGAAGAAATAGTTTTCAGAGTAAACACATGAAAAAAAGAAAGTCTGTCTCAAAGAAGTAAGACTTGATTTTGGGCCTTAAGGGATTTTTACAGTTCAGAATGAGGAAAAGGAGTAGAGATTTTAAGTGGTCAGGCAAATGATATGAGAAAAGCCACAACTAAAAGGTATGTTTCAGAGACCATGCTTAGATTAATGTCTTTAACACAGTGCTCAAAAATATGATTGATCAATAACAACTTTGAAAATTTAGGTTGAGGACAGATCATGGAGAGCCTCAAATGCTAGACTGAGATATTTTACAGTTATGCAGAGTTGGGCAGCCAGTGGAATTTTAAAAATAAGATTTAGTGTTTTTCTTTTTCTGGTTGGAGAAGTAAATACATTTATGTTGATTTGCTATTGGTTTTCAAGAGACGAAGACTGCTACTTTCTCCTATTTATTTATAACACTTATCAATTCTAAAAACAACACATGTATATTTTAGAATTTGGAAAACACAGAAAAGTATGAAGAACAAAATAAAGATTGCACATGATCCCAGAGCAATCCAGGTTTTCTGACAAGATTAAAAGAGTGTTTATGGTAAATTAATTTGGTGATAGTGTGCAGGATAGATTGAAGAGGGTGAGAGTTGTTTAGTCTCTTCCAAAGCAGAGACGTTGGTGAAATTTAGAACATCTTGGATTATGTCTCTAAGAAATCTAGAGGAGTAGTTGCCACTTGGGACCCATGTTTAGGTTAAAAAAAAAAATTATAAAGGGGGAAGGGTGTTCTTCCAAGTAGGTCACTCAAATCTTAACTCTTACTAGAACATCTCTTCTTTGCTACATGTTCAAAAACAAACAAAATCTTACTATTTGGCAATATATCTAAACTAAAAATGTGTATGTATTTGACCGAACAATTGTACTCGTAAGAATTTATCTTAACAATATTACAGTTACCCACAAGTCATATATGCCAGATATTTATTGAATATTTTTAAGAGCAGGAAAATTGGAAAGATTGTTAATAGGCATCAAAAAAGCAGTTTTTAAATAAGTACAGTGGAATAATATAAAACTGTTTAAAAAAGGAAACAGTCCCTCTTTTATGTACTGATATGAGAAGATTCAGAGCCAGTATGATTAACATGATCTGATTCATTCATTCTGTAAACACTTAGTGAACCTGGCATTGTGCTAGACACTGAAAATCCAACAGTGTTAAAGACACAGTCACTGCCCACATGAAGTTTACATTACAGAAGAAGTGTTTTAAAAGTCACATGATAAGAAAGCACTTTATCAATTTATAAAATAATAAACTTTGTAATAATGGAATTTTAGGTTTTATGAGATACATTAAATAGATAAATGAAATAATCATACACTGTAATTTTAATAAAGACCAAATAAAAGTGAAAAAAATGTACCCAAGAGAATGAACAGTAGAAACAGGAAGGACATCTTTAGAAAAGGAAGACATCCCTGAGAAGGTCACACTGAAGCTAAGTCCTAAAGAATGAGAAAGGGCCGGGTATGAGAATAATTCTAGACCATCATGACTTTTTGTATGACTTGACTTTTTTTTAAAAATCATGGCCTATATTGTTTGTATAAAGTGTCATTAACCAATAGTTATTAAAAAACATAGCCCCATCATACTTGCTATTTTATATTTAGTATTTATTATTCTAAGACATAATAATGATGACACTTTGTAATGTCGTGGATAAACCTAAGGGCCCATCCAAATGTCAGATTGCTTGTGGGCTCAGAATATGTTGGTCCCAGAGTTGCAGGGGAACTTGAAAAAGCTGCTTCTTACGGCTTTTTATGTTCGATTTAGGATACCTGGCAGTGCAATTCATCAATAGCATGTGCTGTTTGATGAAGCTGAGCAGCTTATTTTTTTAATGCCTGGTATGTAGTTGGGGTAGAGGGGGTGTATCTTGAGGGGTATAATCAAACCTTTTTCTTTTTTTTCTAAATGCCCCTTAGCTCCCAAAGGAGACATGCAAATTTGGAAAATAAGTTTCACTGTCTTTATCTTCTGCTTTGTTTTTATTTTACCCAAAGGGTGAGATGATGATCAGGGATTGGAGAGACGGCAATACTTACTTTATTGTATCTCAGCACTGAAAGGAATCCTTGGGGATGGGCATGCTGCATTCTCAGTCTGATCCAGTTTGCAGTTGTTCGTGTATGGTTGCTGTCCACCAGACAGGGAGTTAGACTGATTTGCAAGGATATTAGGCATGGCTTGAAAACATTTCTAGTGAAGTTGATTACTCAGTTTGGGAAGTAGTACCACAAACTTTGAGCTGTCTATTTGGGTCAGGATATAGCATCCTTTTGGGAAAATCAGTTGTGGCATAAATGATTCCATCGCTTCTCCGAGTGACTTCAGGTTGCTAAGTGACTCAGTTTTGTTCCTGTCCTGCTATTTCTTCCCAGTCTATTGTTAGAGTCACATTACCGTAGTAGCTCAGTCCATTGCTAGAGCCAGATTATTTATCAGCAGAGGATTGGGGAAGGGTGAGTAAAGGAAAAAAAAAAAAACAAAAACAAAAATCAGAAATGAAGGATAAGTGATTAAATTAGGTATACATACAGTCATCCCTTGGTATCTGCAGGGAATTGGTTCCTGGACTCCTGTGGATACCAAATTCCACAGATGCTCAAGTCCCTTATATAAAAAGGTGTAGTATAGTTGGCCCTAGCCATTGGTTTTGCATCTGTGGGAAGTCAATCCCCTGTTGGTTAAATCCCTGGATGTGGAACACAGGGCTCTGGAGATCCGATTGTATAGGAGAATATTTTTGTGTACTAAGCAAGCCATTAGCTGGAAACATCTTGGCTGTTTCTAGACATTTGGGACCTTTCCCTGTACAGCCGTTACCCCACCTTAGGAATCATATGGGGAAATTAGGTTTCCAAATATCTTTACTTACAGACAGTGGTATGCTGGTAAATATTTAACAGCTGGCTGGAAGGGGGCAAGAGTGAGAGAGGCTGATTATAGCATTTGCTGATTTCTGTGGTATAAAATGCTCCCACCATGGCTGATTTCAGGCTACCAACATACCATCCCTGAACACATACTTGGGAAGAGATGTACACAGGCATTTTTTGAGATCGCTGTTAATTCTACTAAAACATGGTGGGAGGTGGCCCTGAAATTGCCACTGGTATTTAATTCCAAATGTTGATAGAAATAATCAATAAGCAGTCTATAATAGGAATAGAAAAGAGTTTTATTCAAGCCAAACTGAGGACTATAACCTGGGAGACACAGATTTAAGAAGCACTTGAATTGTGTTCCACTGCAAAGTGGAGGCAGCTTATACAGGCCAAAACTGCAAAGTTACATAAGTTGTCTGTCAAGAATTATAATTAGAGCCGGCAAGAAGTAAGGGTGCTTGTTAAGTAAGGATTGCTTGGGGTTTGGAATAGTTGCATCATTATAAGGGAAGACCTTGAGATCGTAAGTTTGCAGCTGGCAGCTGCTAGCAGATATTATTTTGAGAATGGTTGGTGGTGTCCTTGAGTCTGATTCAGTTCAGGAAATTCAAGTTCTCAGTGAAGCAGGAATGTGTCTGAAACCACATCCACAGTGGTCATCAGCTCCATTTTGCATGCCTGAATCACAGTTACTCCATTTTGAGTTTTTAAATGCATTCTTTTCTTTAATGGTTAAAGCAGATGTGCAATGCATGTTTGATGGGCCATAAGATAGGCTGTTCTAGTTAGCATAAAGTTCAAACCAAATCATATATAAGCTAGTATGACTTCCCCATACCTCAATATGTGAACATTTCTTCCATTACAGATAACCCCTACCTCGGGCTCTGCTTGTGGGAAATGTAACATAATAGAGCCCCTCCCAATACTTTGTGCCCTCATCATTTAGATAATTGCTAAAACTAATTGATAATATTGAGCTCTTATTTTTTTTCAATTCTTCCCAAAATTTGTTTATTGATTTAATGCAGTCTCAATCAAAATTTCAGCAAAATTTTATTTATTTTATTTTTTTTAATTACCTAAAGTCACTTTGCGGTTTTTTTTTTTTTGAGCTCTTATGATGAACCAAAAACTCTGCTGTATGCTATTTGTATTTATATTATTTCACATAATTTTCCCAGCAACTTACATTAGGGTTATTATTATCATCATTTTACAGATGAGAAAATGAAAGCTTAGAGAGGTGAGCTATTTTGCCTAGGGGCAGAGTTTTCAGGTGGTAGAGCTGGGATTCAGGAGCACAGTTCTGGCTGGTTTCAGTGCTCCTGTATTGCATAAAGTGTTCAGGAAGCTTATGGGTCTGCATTTTCTGGGTTAGTGCTTCAATTCTTGCCTTTCCTTCATCCCTTTGCAGGCACAATCAGCCTGGGGGCCTGTAAGTTATCTCATTAGCTATCTAACTGAGCTTTCCAAGTTTTCTCTTCACACACAATATGTTAGTCCTTCCCACATGCCTTGACCTGCCTGACTGTCCTGGCTCTCTCCATTAAAGAAGGCAAATACAATTAGACTTTTCATCACACAATTGCCATCTGCTCACAAATGCCTTTTTATCTATTTGGGATCCAAGGGCACTTTGAAAACCAACATTCAGCTACCAGGGAGATGTGTGAGCACCGTGATGCTCTGTACTAATGCCATGATGTCTGCATATGCAAATTAGGAAGGCTGGAGTCTATCATACCCTCATTAGGTGGCCATGAGAGGTATTTCCTGCTTTATTGTCCAGAAGAAAAACAACTTCAGATAGAAGCTGCTTTTCTTTCTAGTTCCCTAACAAACCTTTTGGGCTTTTTCCCGCCCTCCTTTGCCCTCAGACCTATTTTAAGCTTATAAAAAACTCAATTTTCTGACCAAGAGCTCCGCGTTTCACCAAGAATGATCTTGTCGCTGGTGATTTATCAAAGGGTGGCTGGTTTGACCTTCAAGCATGAGTGAAAATCATTTAGTTTAAGAACATGTCAATAAGCAATACACCCAGGCCTTGTACATTTAATAGCATCTATCAAACATTTTCCCTTAAGAATTTGCTGACCTTCCTGTAAGGAGGTGTTCTCTGAAACACACAGATTCTGTTCATCACATTGATCAAGAAAATTGATGTCTACTCCTTTTGCTAACTGATAAATTATGTCAACAATTAGTAGAAACAGTGGTAAAGTTTCTAAGTTCATTCTTTTGTATTTGCATTAAGCATAGTGTCTCAAGTCACCTTTGAAACCTAGGGTATTATATTTGCATACCTCCCTTGTGTTGGCATGCCTTCCTTTGGTATCACCAAAGTGAAAAGTATCTGTGACACCATCTTGAGGTTATCTTTGTGGTATCAAAGGTCAGTAAATAAATGTCAGTTCTGCAATATTGAACAGTTAATAATAACATACATTTTAATGAGTTGGTCATAAAATTATTTTGTAGTTGTCATATGGAAAAAGATGTCATGGGAATTTTACAACTTGCAATTCTTAATTTAATAAGAGATTGTGAGAATGGATTTTTCTTAAGAATCTAGACTTTTCTCCAATACAGATTAATTTCAAACCCTTGGGGGAATTTTTAACTTCAGGGAAAAAAGTACTCTTTTCTCTGAGGGAAAGAAAAGAGATTCCAAATACTGACATGAACATTTAAAATTGAAACTAGAAAAGCTTCCTGAATACGTAATGAACTATTATATGTAATGATGAAATTCATTCAATAAATTCTGGCATCTAAAATTAGAAAAGGAATCTGGCCCCAAATAGAAGCACAAGATCAATCCATATTTGGGATTTTTTGATTAATAGTGTATAAACTTTGAGATTCACAGTGCTGTCTGTAAAGTGTGTACCCATAATTTCAGCTAGAATAGCTGATGAAGAAAAGTTACGTCCTTGATTTCTGAATCAAGACAAATAACATCAACAAGGTCTGTATTGGCTGCGAAAATATTGTTTTATTGACTAAAATTTCCACATTTTAAGGAACAAGCATCATGAGACTTTTCAGTAGTAGTATACTTTTGAAATATTTCAGTCTTTTAAAAATATTCTAAAGCTGTACAGCTCTCCTATCTCTCTGTCACTAAGATGGAATTTGCAGATGCACCGAAAGACTGAACAGATGGTGTGCTGGAGGAGTTTGAATATTGAAGGGCCTTACAGAATAAAAAGCATTTTTATGAGTCCACTATGAATTAGCTGAAAGGGCAATTAATTTTCATTTATCTCAAATTCTATGTAAATATAGTGAATTTCTATTTAATGCCATTTTGCCAGAGGTCCTTCCAAAACAAATGGGGAATATGCAATGTAAATGTTCCTACTCACATCAAAGCCTGAGCATTAAGTTAAGTTACATCAAATTCTCTATCCAAAACTAGTCTTTCAAATGTTCTCACCATCCCATTAGGCTACTTTTCATCTCCTTTTGCAGTAGTCTGCCAAACTCCCTTATTTCCCAGCTGCATATAAAGTTGTCTTTCTCAAAAATGTCTTGAAAAAACCGGGAAAATATTAGAGCAGACATCTTTTTCTTCGAAATGATGGGAGCCAATTGATATGTTGCCACCATAACCAAAATCATGAGTCATTACATCTAAGAGTGTGCAAAATGTTATTACTTTGATCTTATAGAATCTGTAATACAGACTCCTGCAGTACATCAGAATCACCTGAGAGATGTCCTTATAGTGTCGATTCCTGGACTCCACTTCCAGGGCCGCCTTTTACATTAGCGCTAGGGTTGAGCTCAGAAAATTTGATATTTAAAAACCAATACCGGGGAGGTGGAGAGATAAATTGCGTTTGGGATTTGCAGATACTAACTGCTATATATAAGATAGATAAACAGCAAGGCCCTACTGTATAGCACAGAGAATTATATTCAAAACCTTGTAATAGCCTATAATGAAAAAGACTATGAAAAAAAATATATAGCTGAATCACTATGCTGTACACCAGAAATTAACACAACATTGTGAACTGACTATACTTTAATAAAAATTTTTAAAAGCAAATTACTCAATAAAGTTAGCTACTATTAAAAAAATTAAATAAATAAAAACCACTACATTTTGAGAAACACAAAGATGTTATTTTTAAAACACTTAGCACTGTATTTTTCATCACACAACTATCCGTTCTTTTTGCTCTTCTTGGTGCCTGCTCTTTAGGACTCAGCTTAAATGTGGCCTCCTCTATGAAGTCTTTCACAAATTCTGCCCTCAGACTCAAAGCTGTGATCTCTAGTGTTGTGATGTAATGGAATCGGGGTTTTGGGAGTGAGGTGGTCATGAGGACACAGAGGAGGGTTGGATATTGTGATGTGATATCTTAGATGGATCTGGAGTATTTTATGCTGAGATTTTGTACATTGCTTGTGCAGTAGTGTTGAGGTTGTTAATAAGTGTTGTAACCTGGATCAACAAATAACAAATACTGTCTCTGAGTGTTGGGAGCAGTGAAATCCAACCACAAAGTTTCCATGTCTGGGGAAGAGGTTTAGCAGTCATTTTATGGGAGTATATGAAGGAAACAAAGTGACTATACATTAGGCAACTGGGCATGTGCAATGAAGAGGGGGCAAGTAGCATGTAGTGAGGTGGCTTAGACAGAATATACCTAGCCAGACAATAGGCAGTCTTCTGTATTCCTAATAATATCTAGGCTATATGCATGCATGTTTTCCAGTCAGAAGCAAACTGCCTCTCACTAGGATATTGCCCTCCGCACCTCCTAAAGTTTCTTTCTTTTTTTTTTTATTGCCATATAGTCAGTTTACAATGTTGTGTCAATTTCTGGTGCACAGCATATTTCAGTCATACAGATATATACATATATTTGTTTTCATACTTTTTCATTGTAAGTTACTACAAGATATTGAAACTAGTTCCTTGTGTATTTTCAGTATAGGTTTTAAAAAATAAAAGCAGAAGTATTTTTAAAAATACCCAATTACAGCAGGGAGGGTATAACTCAGTGGTAGAGTGTGTGCTTAGCATGCACGAGGTCCTGGGTTCAATCCCCAGAACCTCTGTTAAAATAAACCTAATGACCTCTCTCCCTTCCAGAAAACAAAACAAAATGTTCAGTTACATAGTGCATTTCTCCTAGTTTGCTAATTTGTCATGCGTAAAAGAACTACATCCATAATAGTCTGTGTGACTGAGACCAATGAGTGATAACTGTACATTAGGATGCCAGGGCTCAAAAACCTTGAGATCATATGTGAAAAAAGAGAAAGAGACAAATGAACTTATTTATAGAACAGAAACAGACTCACAGACATAGAAAACAAACTTATGGTTACCAGAGGGGAAGGGGATGGAAAGGGATTAATTGGGAATTCGAGATTTGCAGATACTGACTGGTATACATAAAATAGATAAACAAAGTTATACTGTATAGCACTGGGAACTATATTCGTTATCTTGTAGCTTACGGTGAAAAAGAATACGATAAACGAATATATATATACTCATGTATGACTGAAGCATCATGCTACATACCAGAAATTGACACAACATTGTAAACTGACTATACTTCAATAATAATAATAAAAAAAAAAACCTTGAGAAAATCATTAATTCCTCAAAAAGGGAAATAAATGAAATATTTCCTGGAATAATAACAGTAACAACAATTATTATCTAATACTTCTTTTTTTCCTGATAGAAGCTAGTTCTAGACATTGGCTATAAAGTACATATATTTAGACTGCAGATTAGGGGCTGTGTAATGCTCTTCTCAGTGTAGCCAATCCACCTAGGGACCTAGTCACTGAAATATTTGTAGGAAACTTCCAAGTATAGATGATATTATAACATTTAAGAAGGAATGGAGGTGGGAAGGGATAAATTGGGAGTTCGATATTTGCAGACACTACTATATATAAAATAGCTAAACAACAAGTTTATACTGTAAAGCACAGGGAACTATATTCAGTATCTTGTAGTAACTTATGATGAAAAAATATGAAAATGAATATATGTATGTTTCTATATGACTGAAGTATTGTGCTGTAGACCAGAAATTGACACAGCATTGTAAACTGACTATACTTCAATAAAAAATATATTTAAAAAAAAAGCATCGTACGGAAAAAAATGATGCCGATCTATGAGCTCAAGTAGATACATTTGCGTATCTTTGACTTTATTTAGTGCCAGTATTTGCCAAGAAGCCTTTTTCTGGACTTAGGAATTATCATCATCATCATCATCAATCTGCTGATGGCCATTATTCTCCTGGTATCATTATAATAGTTTTCTTTGGCATGTTAAGTTGTGGTATGTTGTTAGTTATAAAGTCTCAGTGTTGTTAGGGATTACCAAATTTCTTCCTTTAGCTAAATTCTGTAGATACTTGTTTTGTAAGGAATTTCTAACAACAAATCTTACAATGTTAATTCTTGTCAAGAGAGAAATGGAAAACAGTAAATTCCTAATATATTTTCCATTCCAAATTGAATTCTGTACTCATCTTTTGCACCCAGGCCTCATCTACAGTTCTTGCAGGTTACATTTGTCATATCAGTTTATTTTCTGCTTCCCTCTTTTAGACTGTTAAGGAATAAACACAGATTACAGGAGAGTTCTAGCTCTGAGCTGCTCATTGGTATGGCTGTAATTTGATCCCTTGAGGCTGATGTTTTTCTCAGCTGAACTCGATGGTTAGTCCTATTACTGTCCCCACATCCTTTCTTAGAGTAACTGGTTATGCTTCAAGCTTAGCTGTTTGTTTACCTTCTTGCATCATTCTGGCTAACTCAGGGAAGGACAAATTAAAGAAGATAATTATTTCTCTTTCTGACTTACTTCACTTAGAATGACAATCTCCAGGTCTGTGCATGTTGCTGCAAATGGCAGAGAAAGAAAAATACCAGGTGATATCAGTTATATGTGGAATCTAAAAAAAAAAAAGACACAAATGAACTTATTTACAAAACAGAAACAGACTCATAGACATAGAACACTAACTTATGGTTACAGGGGAAGGGGGTGGGAAGGGATAATTGGGAGTTCGAGATTTGCAGATACTAACTAGTATATATAAACTAGATAAACAACGAAGTTTCTTCTGTATAGCACAGGGAACTGTATTCAATATCTTGTAGTAACATATAATGAAAAAGAATATGAAAAGGAATATATGTATGTATATGTATGACTGAAACATTATGCTGTACACCAGAAATTGACACAGCATTACAAACTGACGATACTTCAATTAAAAAAAAAACTTATAGGATGCAAGAGAAAACACAAACATGAAGGGGAAAAAAAGCAAAAGGAAACAGAAAAAACAAACAAAAAAAACAAAACAAAAAGATAATTATGATGTGCAAAAATAAGATGTGTTTAGTTCCCTCTCCTGTTTCCTCTTACATCTTTTTGGAGATGTCTCTTTCTAACCCTGTCTTCCTACCAGGTACCTATTCTGGTTTTCATTACCAGCTAATTCCTCCTCATTCTATTTAATTCATACTTACGTATATGCATATCACATCTCCTCTCCTAAGGTGATAAGGTCTTGAAAGCAGGGATCAGATCATATTTATTTTTGAAACCTCTTAAAGTACACTGTGTGTAGGAGAAACTCAATATTTATTTTAAAAAGTGAATGGATTAATGAATAAAAAAAAAAAATTGGGGGCTGTGTCCGTACACAAGAACACTGCTATTTTAATACAAAACTTGAGCAGAGCAGAAAACTCAGGCCCAAAGGCACAAACTTTTTGGCCGTAGCCCTGCGTGGGGCCTCTTCGGCATACCATAGAGGCAGCACCTACTCATTAGGCTGCCTCTGGTGATCACTGTATAGATTAGCACAATCAATAGCTCAGTTTCACAAATGGCTTCTCACAGTGTTCCGGGGATTTACAATCTATGAAATCAAAGATGCTTTGTCAAGTATTCATGCTTAATGACTGAACACATCCATTTCAAAGCTATTTGACATTCCCGAATGGAAGCAAGATTTCTGTGATTTCAAAGACAGCAATGTTGGCCCTTCCCCAGTGGACAGTCTTAAGTATTTAAATTTGTAGGAATTATACAATTATATTTGAGAGTCACCTCACTTGAATTTAAATGAACCGATGTTCTCAAGCCAAAACATAAAGCATGCTTCTCTTGGATCCAGCATTTTCTCCCTCTCTTCCTCTTTGAAAAAATGTCTTCACTGTAGAACACCTGCATGCTTTGTAGTAATGGATTATTATTTCCGAGGGTTGAGCATTCTGTGCACAAGCAAATCAATCACCCTGTATCTCATTGTCAAGTCATTGCTTATTATTTTCATCTAAGATGCAGTGTGTGGGGTAAGTGTGAGGCCAAACTCACTGTATTTACCTATTTAGTACAATTTGCTTGTTTGTTCAAACAAGTACAATTGAATAGCTGGGTGTGAAGTATCTTAGTGTGACTTGAAAACCTTTTTTTCTTCCCCTGAAAGTGTCTCCCACAGACAAAGCCTTATAAAAAGTTTGTTGGCAAGAGATTTCCAGAGATAGAGAACCTGAGTTCTCATGGTCATATTAGATCAAAGAAACTTCACCTTGGAAACATCTAAGTGAGATGGACTTTCAGATGGGCAGATCAAAGGAAATAAATTCAGCAAGCTTGTGTGCGTGGCATAGCAAGGATCTAACCTAATGCTTCTTTTGGGTGGCTGGATTGAAGAGCTCATGAATTAAGTGTTCTTCTATGAGACGTAATTGTTATATTTAAGACATTTCATCAGATGAACAACCACATGGAAAAGACCAGTTTGTTACCTTTCCACTAGCCAATTATTCATGGCTTCCTCACCTACATGCCGCTAGTAAGGGAACAACAATTAAAAAAAAAAAAAAACTGAATAAAAAAAAAACCAAACAAAATGTCTCCAAGAGTTCATTCATCTGTCAAATATATCTTCTCACAAAGGAAATAGAAAACTATATTCACATACCAAGAAAATCTTGGTTTAGAATTTTGAATAGCTGGCTTGACAGGGAAATTATGCACCCAAATATTTTCACATAAAAGACGATTGGAAATCTGTTAGATGTGGTTTGTCACACAGGTTTCTGCTATTTCTTCCATTCTGCCAACATTAATTTGAACTCTTACTCAGATCCTGTGCTGGTAGTCCCATTTTCTTTAATTTATTTCCTTTCTTCTCTATGATCAGATACCCTTTCTCCACCGCATTGGCTGTTACATCACTGGCAAAGAGTTCTGTTTCGTACTTACCAATGAGATCTTGTTATTTCCCTGTGAAAAATGAAGAGATACATCCTGTCCCTCTTTCCTGCTCAGCTATGAGAATCTTGTCCATTTGAAGGAATCATTTTGTGGTATTCATTTGCTTAGCAATCAAAACAAAAAAGACTTTTAGGTCACATTAGTGCTTTTGTGGGTAGCCCTCTCTGCACAACGGAAATAGTTGATTCAGTCAACTGGAACCCCGGAGACTGCCATTAACTTGCTGAAAGAGGCTGGCTAGTCAACCTATATTTGGAGAAGGGTGGATCCTTCTGGGCCTCCCATCTCCATCCCAACCCTGTCACGGTGGGCCCAGGAGCCAGATATATCTGATCTATCAATTAGATTCAACCACAGGCAGACCACCTTAACAGAAGCCTGAGCTACAGGGAAATACCTCAGCTGGTTTTCTCTGCCATACCGAGACAGAGGTCCTCCTGCTGGAATGAAAATTCTCTGCCTTCTCTCTTTCCCCTCCTCCTTCCTCCCTTGCCCTCACTCTCCCATGTCCCTCCTTCTCTGTGTTGCTCCTCCTCCTATGCGGTCACTTACACATAGGCACAGTAACAGTAGAGCTAGTCATGGGGAATGTTGAAATCCAACGGTTTGAAAATCTCATTGCCCGCTGAATCAACGGTGTTGCAGGGGCTGGCTGTTGTGTTTTTGTTTTTTTCTTTAAATTGTCAAGACAGAGTTTGCTACAAAACAGATACACTTCCTTCTATTTTGCTTCTTCAGTGAGAATTGAGGCGATTTTCCAAGAGGTATTATTAATATCTTTCATTTTTCTAATCCTCTTTTGGTCAAAAAATGTAGTCTTCTAACTGAACTATTATTTGCTGGCAAAGAGGTAGCCAACAGTGATTACAGACCGTAGCAAGAGGATCGTAGCTGCATCTCAGTCTGCCTAGGCCCTAGGGATCCAGGCAGCCCTATGCCTCCTAGTCCACTGCCACTGTAATTGTATTACACAGGTACAACCTCATTCTTTCTCTGTCATGAAATATTTTGACAACCATTTTCTCTGCCCTTTGGAAAAGGTTACAGATACTCCAGTTGGCCTTAGCTTGGGCTCCACGTTGCTAGGCTTCTGGATAAAGATTGAAAAATTCAGTCAATTATCTAGATTTTTCTAAACAAGTAGGTATGTAGTATCATAGAGTCTGCCTTTCTCTGTATAAAGTTAAGGAGAATTAAGGGTTAGGTTTCATGTCACTCGGGCCAAGATACACTTTAAATGTTCAGATAATTATAATAAAGGTGTGAAACTTCTGGAATCATTTAAAAACCACCTCATATCTTCATTTTGTATGTTTAGAGACGGCCTTTGCCAATATCAGTGCCAGCTGCTAGAATGCTTTACATATTTGGCTTTTTTCCCCTCTGCATTGAATTCAAGCTCTTTGATGCAAAAATTTGTTTCCATTTGAGAACAGCAATTTCACTTGCTAAAAAAGGAATGTAATGTTTCATCAAAGTTAGAGAAGATGTTTTAAACTATCTAGATTATAAAAAAGCAAAAACTTTTTGAAAGAAAAAAAAAATTTGGCATCATAGGTAACCCACACAGAAGTGTTGGATTAATAAGTAAATCTGATCAGCTCTGCTTTAGGAGAGCTGTCCATAGAAATCCCTCCCCTCCAGCCAAGCCTGCCATCTAAGCCGAGTACCCTTTCTCAGAAGCCCCCTGCAGGGTATTCTGACAGACCGAATCAGGGCAGTGCCGATCCACTGAAGGTCATCTCCCGCAAGACTTCAGAGACTCAATATTACGTGGGATGAACCTCTTGTCTGACTCCATGTGACATTTATTGAGGTGCTCTTGTACCCTAAGACACAAACTGAAGGTCTCCACCCACCTGTCATATGAAACACCTAACAAACTACTCTGCAGGTTCCAGTTACTGTCTTAGTCAGTGTCACCCAGTATGTCCCAAATCTGCTTGGTCTACCCTCTATACAATTGTATTGGTATTTCCTACCGTCACCAGAAATGTTGATCATTAAATATTAATCTGGTGGCGTTTTTGCCATCATGGGTTGATGGGCAAATATGGGCTTGAGACAAAAGTAGGAATTGTTTGTCATGGAGTTGGCTTCTATAATAAATATCCTTTCTTTAAGGGTCATGATGGATTTGAGTCTAGTCAGAAATAGAGGACTTGACCTGGAATTAAAATACAATGCATTAAGAGTTTCTCTAGTATGTTAATTGCCTACATGGCAAACCAAGCTTTGGAGATCCGGATGGAGATGTCTGTGCAAGAACCAGATCTGCTAATAACACTCAGTGGTAATGAGTGGAATTGAAGGAAATGTTGGCCACATCACTATTAAGTGCAGAGACTGGATAGTAATGAGCTCACTAAAATAAATATATTAAATAAATAAATAAATTAATTAATTAAATAAGCACAAAGTTAGGCAACAAAGAAGGGAAGGATGTAAACAAAAGGAAATATATGTGTTGGTGGAGATAAATCACTAATTTCTATTTATTCATTTCATGTATATATTGTCTATTTTGTGCCAGGTGTTGTCATTAATCTTGGGGGCATAGTTATGAATAAGACAGCTCAGGAGACCTCCATACTCACTCAGAGAAATTGCTGGAAGCATATGTGTACACAGAACCTTGAGAAAGGCCTGGTGGAGTTTGTCTCAGTGCCTGAGTCACACTGAGTCAGAATTGATGGAGGAGCAAGTTAGGGAAAGGGGTTGTGTGAGAACTTACTTGGACTTAAAACTCAAGAACTAGTTCGAAATAGAAGCCAGATTTGCTAAGGCTACAGGTAACAATGGAAGGCAGGGAATCTTAGAAATGAAGACATAAGCAAATAGACAGTGAACACACAGGCTTGGCCTTGAAAGACAAATAAAACAATGGGGAAGGAAATGGTTCTGGACACACACACACACACACACACACAAACTCACAGCTCACCCTCTCCCACAAATACACCAAGAATTACATCTACAAACCCATTGAATCGCACAGAACACCTACTGAACTCTAGTAGAGTCTCTCTCGCTTCGAAATACAGTAAGATTTTCACAAAACCCGATAAACAAGTTCATATTGTATAACACAGGGAGCTATGTTCAATGTCTTGTAACTTTGGTGAAAAAGAATATGAAAACGAATATATGTTCATGGATGACTGAAGCATTGTGCTGTACACCAGAAATTGACACAGCATTGTAAACTGACTATACTTCAATAAAATATATATATATATATATCTCCCCCCAAAATCATGAGAAACTTAAAAAAAAAAAAACTGGTAATTGAGGGTTGCCACCAGCCAGGACCATGTTTGGAAAGGCCATGACCCAGAAGGATAACCCCATCTTCCACTTCTGTACTTACCACGCACCAGGCAGAATTGTAAGAACATTGCCCATATTACCTCATCTAATCCTCAGAATAACTAATGAGGAGGGTTCTAGTTCCATTTTAGAGAGGTAGAAATTGAGGCAAAGAGAAGCTATATACATTTCCTGGGTCATACAGGTAATAGGTGGCAGATTTGAGATTGAAACCCAAGAATTCTGGCTTCAGAATCACTTTTATAACCGCTTTCCCTCCCTCACAGTAAAAACAATAATTACCCAAGAAATCCCGCCACCCCATTTTGTAATAGATTCATCTTAATTCCTTCTGAGAAGATGGAAATCCAGACCTCTTAGAGGTAACTCATAGGAGGGAATCAAAGATATTTCTTATAGTGGGATAACCTTATAAAAACATGGTTTTTACTCAAACTTACAATTAAGGTCCTTTTTTCCCTTCCTAACTATCTCTGGATGTGTGGATGTATCCTTAAGTGACATCTGCATACACAGGGGTTTAAACCATTCATGATCAGGTCAATCAAAATCCAGTTCTGGCCCCAAAGCAGTCAATCTTTGGTCTAATGACTAAATTAGACCAATTTTTTTTTTCGTCTGATGAACAACCAAAGGTGAACTAACTGTGCTTACGATAGCAACCTCTGGTGAGGGTGTTCGATGTTAACTTTAGACACACTCTTAAGGGGAAAGTATTGAAATACTAAATTTGGGGGGAAAAGGACTGTTGCAGAATACTGAATCCTCACTGGAGATGAGCTTCGTGCAGTGGTTTCATGTAGTGTTCTCTGGCCTTTTATTAGAGTTGCAGCCGAATAGCAGATTGAATTGGATTAAAATAATTAGCTTTCTCTTGTCAAAACACTTCCCCACGCTGCTTCTCCTCCATTCGAGTTTGCTCTATCATGACCATGCCTAATATTCAACAAGTCATTTCCCTTTATTAAAGGGACACTGCATTTTATTTTTTCGAGAATGCTTTTATTCCTATCTGAATGTGATTAAGTTGAATTTTCCTCACTTTCATGAAAATTAATGGAAACCAATTTCATGACCAATTTGGCATTAAATATGTATTAATCAAAGAAGTATAAACAGAATAGTTCCAAGTGGGTCTTCTGTGTGGTTAGAACAGAGCAGTGTTCAATGTTTAGTATGCTCGTAAATGATGGGTAGGGAAATCCTGTCATCCAGGTAGTCACGATTTCTGCATTTGTAGGAGAAAGTCGCAGTGTTTTTCAAAATATAGACCTAGAACACCTGCATCGGAATTACCTGGGTTGTCTGTTAAAGGTGCAGATTCACTGGCCTCACCCCAGAGCTGGTGAATCCGAAGTTTTCATACTGTGTAGCCTGAGACTTGATATTTAACAAATTCTCCAAGTGATTCATGAGGGGAGTGAAGCTTGAGAACCACTGCCTTACAAACATGTACTCATATCTGATCCACAAATGCCTAGACTTTGCCAGGCTGCTCCTGCAACAGAAATCAGGATGTTTCTACCTGGAAGAGCCCTTAGAAGTTACCCGTGTCATCCTGTCCTGAACTTTGCATTTTACCACAGGGTTGCTAGACTTAGCAAATAAAAATATGGAACTCCCAGTTAAATACGAATTTCAGATAAACAATGAGTAATTTTTTAGCATAGTTATACCCTGTGCAATATTTGGAACATATCTATACTAAAAAATTATTTATTGAAAATTCCATTTTAACTGGGAGTTCTGTTTTTTACCTGGCAACTGCGATGAGTCCCAGAGAGGCGGAATGACGTTCTATAATCCTATACTGTCCCTAGGATTTCAGGGATTTCTTTAGTTTCTATCTTTGCTATAAATCATAGATTTTTGCTCTACCGAAGGCTTTCTTGTTTGACAAGTAAATACTATTTTAAAAATACATAACTATAGTATCAACTTTCAAATGCCTAAAGACCTAGGCTATTTATTTTAGAACAGAGGAATTACTATACATCAAAGTGTCTTCTTTTCATAAATCATTCAGTGCTACTTAGTTTGCTATAAGAAAAAGATACAAATATGCTTCTACATAATTATGGTTTTATATACACTTCCCCTTCTTACTTGGAACTTTCTGAAAGTCCTTTTTATCCATCTATCTACCTACCTACTTACCTACCTATCTCACAAAGAGTCATCAGCTGACCAAGAGAGCATGGATGGAATTCTGAGATCTCAATTCTGCTAATTTCCCAAATTATGAGGTTTTAGGAACTAAGGCAGGTCAGTCTGAAAACAGGATTCTATAATGTGGGTGGTTTGAGCATGGAAAGGAAAGCTCGACTTTATGCTTAAAAAAAAAAAAAAAGGTGTTTGGAGACAGCCAAGAAGTGGGTGGGAGAAAAGAGCCCTGCCCCCACCCCCCATGCTTCCGTCTTAATAATAGGAGTGTCTAGACAACCCATGAAAAATGTTTTCCCCAGAGATTGAATGTTTAAAGGTGATTGGTTCATTTCATTTATGGACTGTATCTTTGGGTCCTAGAGGGTGATAATTTATTAAAAAATAAAAACCAATACAGTTTGATGTACTTGATTTTTAAATGAATGGATTCCCAGAGCATTTGATCTAGTTTCATACACTTATCCAAACTGAATCCTCCTCCATAGAATTCATAGGTTTGGAAGCAGTCATCTCTGTGTACAGATAAGGATGTTCCTTAAATACAAGGACGAATTCTACTCTGTAACATGTTTCATGTACAAGTCAACTTCGAATACAGTACTCTATTTTGCCCATAGAAAAACCTCCCAAGGAGTGGTGAGAACACACCTGGCTTCTTCTCTAAGCCCAATTCAGGTCCATATAAATGCCATGGAAGGGGTTAAGAAGAAGCTTCATGCCAAGTAACACTTATCTTTATTGCATCTTTGTCTAACACGTGACTGCTTTTTGTAGTAATAATCTTTTAGACGTCTATTAAATTTAGTAGGTATCAAAGTGATTTTACATTTAATTCTTACAACACTCCTGGGAGTATGCATACCAATTATTACCATCAGATTCTAGGTTTGTCCATGAGAAAACAGGCAGGCTCAAAGTGATGAAGTAACTTGCTTGAGGTTACACAGGCACTGTGGCAGAAACCCATATTCTTCACCCCCATTCTACAGCCACCACTACTAGTTCTGCTGCTTTTCCTCCTCTGTTTTCTTTTCCTACATCTCACTCTTGTTCCTCCACCATCTTTCCCTCCTCCTCCTCTCCCTTCTCTTCCACCGATAGGATTTGTTGGTGCTGGGAATGATGCTTCGTGCTTTAAATCCATCTTTTCATTTAATTTGTACAATTAGGATAGTCCTCATTACAGAGATGTGAAAACTGAGTCTAAAAGAGTAAAATGTCACACAGTTAATATGGGATGAGCCAAAGTTAGAACATAGGCCTTCTAAGAGCTGATTCATTGTTCTCTGACACGTGTATCAGATCCACTAAAGCACACTAAGTATAATAATGCATATTCTTTCACTGAAACCAGATGAAAAAAGATGTGATGTAGAGTAAGCTTGTCTCTGGAACTTTCATTTCCTCTGCTTTGACTCTTGATTTCTTCTTCGGTTGAACATATCTAATGCTCTGTGTGTGTGTGTGTGTGTGTGTGTGTGTGTGTGTGTGTGTGTGTGTGTGTGTGTGTGTGTGTGTGTGTGTGTGTGTAATGGTTTACGTAAGGCCTTGAACATAAGGGATAAAGGCAGTGCCCTGCTATTTAGTGAAAAGAGGAGGCAGGTCATTGTGACTGGTAGTATGTCTGACTTGATACAGAACCTCAGAACTTTGGATCTATGAGTGCCGTTCTTACACTTAACTCATCTAGAAGGTAGGTTTTGCCCTTGAGCTGCAAGCCAGGCTGAACCTGCAGATGGAAGTGAAGTGGCTTTTGCCGAAGCTCCTGACAGTGGAGGCAGTAAGCCAGGCTTGTCATTACAGCCTGTGGATAAAGTACTGCTTTCATGCTTTGAGAGGTGAGAAAATGCTAACCTGCTATCGACTCAGAGAGTTTGCAAGTGTCTTCACTCCCCAGTGCGTGGCAGATGTGCCTACAGAGTTTTAATAGCCTGTTAGAGCTGTCTCTAGTTTGCTTTGGATGAACTCTGCATGCCAAACTTCCATATAAGTAATCAGTATTTCCTACATATTCTTAATTATCCTCAGGTTGTGCTTTCCGATACCTTACAACTTTCTATTTTAAATTAAGCTTGGAAAGATACAACAACAAACCACTTCCAGGCAGGCACTTTTTTCTTAGGTTGTGGATGGTAATTATACATGCTGGAGTGTAGGGATTTGAAACCACATGTAATATTATTAATGGGTGGCTGGGACATACATTCTTCATCTCAATGTAAGTAAGGGTTTCAGAATATCTTGGGGGGGTTTTCATTACGGAAAAAAAAAGAAAGATAGCTAGTTTATTTTTGTGAGACATGATCAATATTTGAGCTGCTTGGACATTAATTATACTCCATACATGCCATCTTGTCCCATTTTCTCTAAGTGCTGTTTCAAACCAGTGGTTGAAAGTCACATGCTGAATATCATTCTTGCCATCTTTTGTCTTAGGGAAAAGATATATGATGCATAGGAAGACCACAAGAAGTGGTTGCCCAGTATGAACAGTATTTCTCTTGGGAGCATTTGTTAAAAGCAACTGGAAGCAATTGTTGAACATTGTGGCTGCCTGAGGGGGTGGATAATAACTGGGATATACAATAAACTAACAAAAATTAAGAGAATTTGTTGCTATCAAATTTGCCCTATAAGAAATACCAAAGGAAGTCCTTCAGGCTGAAATGAAGGAATATAGACAATAACTTAAACCTCAAGAATAAGTAAAGAAACACCTAAGAAAGCAACATAAAAGGAAACATAATTGATAGTATAAATGTATTTTTATAAGTTTTTAATCTATATTTCTATAAGTTTTACCTGATTCAAAGCAATAACAAAACTCTTTGCTGATAGGCATACAATGTGTGAAGATGCTTAATATCATTACTCAGTAGGGAAATGCAAATCAAAACCACAATGAGACAGCACTCACTAGGGTGGCTATAATCAAAAACATAGTTAATAATAATTGTTGGCAAGAATGTAGAGGAAATGGAACCCATACATTGATGTGGGAATATAAAAAGTGCAGCCTTGGAAAACAGTTTGGGTTCCTTAACATGTTAAACATAGTTACCACATAACCCAGTAATTCCACTCCTAGGTATATACCCAAGAGAATCTAAAACATATGTCCACACACTTGTACATGAAAGTTTATAGCAGCATTATTCATAATAGCCAAAAAGTGGAAACAACTGACATGCCCATTAGTTGATGAATGGATAAACAAAATGCGGTATGTCAATACAATGGAATATTATTCAGTCATAAAAAGGAATGAAGTACTGATCTGTACTATAAAATGGATAAACCTAGAAAACATGATGCTACGTGAGAGAAGCCAGACACAAAAGGCAACATATTGTATGCTTACATTTATATGAAATGTCCAGAGCAGACAAGTCTATAGAGAAGGAAAGTAAATCTACTTCAAAGTACCACTTGACCCAACTGCCTGCTTCTCCAGATCTCATCTAGCACCCTTTCTCATGCACCTGCAGGTAAGATCACCATCGTCCTTTCATTATCAGACTCCTTCCCTTCTTGGGTCTTTGCCCTTGTGGTTTCTTTGCCCCAACAATTCCTCCCTCAGTCACATGGCCAGCTCCCATTCAGGTCACAATTCAAATTGTTACCTCAAGTGATTCTTCTCAGACTTCACTATTACATCCATCCATTTTTCTCTTCCAGTTTTTATTGACATATAATTGAGATACAGCACTGCATAAGTTTAAGGGGTAAAGCATGATTGGATTTGCATAATCATGAAATGATTACTATAATAAGTTTAGTGAACCTCCATCATCTCATATAGATACAAAACCAAAGAAATAGAGGAAATGCATATGTTTTCCTTGTGATGGGAACTCTTAGGATTTACTCTCTTAACAACTTTTATGTATAACACATAGCAGTATTAATTGTATTTCTCATGTTGTATATTACATCCCTAGTATTTATTTATCTTATAACTGGAAGTTTGTACCTTTTGAATGCCTTCATCCAGTTCCTTCTCCTGGTAGCCACAAATCTGATCTTTTTTTCTATGAGTTTATTTTTTTGTTTGTTTTTGAAGTATAATTGACCTACAACACTGTTAGTTCCTGGTACACAACATAATGATTCAATATTTCTGTACATCTCAAAACGATCATTATGATAAATCTAGTTACCATCTGTCATTGTACAGAGACTTGTGCCGACTGGCTGGTGGTGCCGACTGGCTGGTGGTGCCAGCACTAATAAGCTAAAGGGAGGATTCCAAAATGGCACTTGCCAGCACTAATGTCCTTGAAGTAGGATGAGCTCCCCTAAATGGCTGCTGCCAGCATCTATGTCCCCAGGATGAGTCCCAGTTGCCTCCTACCTCTCCAGGAGGCTCTTCAAGATCAACAAGTGGGTCTGACCCAAGCTCCATTCAAATCACTGCTTCTACCTTGGGTGTTGGAGAATGTGAGATTTTATGTGCCCTTTAAGAGTGGAGTCTCTTATTTCCCCCGAGTCTTCTGGCGCTCCTGAAAGTAAGCCCTGCTGGCCTTCAAAGTCTGATGTTCTGGGTGCTCATCTTCCCAGTGCAGGACTCCCAGGCTGGGAAGCCCAATGTGGTGCTTAGACCCTTTGCTACTTGGGGAGAACCTTTGCAGTTTTAATTATTCTCCCTCTGTGGGTCACCTCCCTGGGGGTATAGGTCTTGATTATACCATGTCTTTACTCTTCCTACCTGTCTCCTTGTGGTTCCTTCTTTACAACTTTAGTTGCAGATCTTTTCTGCTAGTCTTCAGGTAATTCTCATCAATAGTTGCTCTGTAAACAGTTGTCATCTTTGTTGTGCCCATGGTAAAAGGTGAGCTCAGAGTCTTCCTACTCTGCCATCTTGGCCACTCCTCCTACTTCATTTTATTTTAATGTTCTTTTTATATTTTTTTTTGTTGAGTTGACTTATTAAGTGGCCATGGAGAAAGACAGCTCAGGAGCAAGGAGTAATTCTCACTCTTCAGGGGCAGATTGACCTCTCACGATAGACCCAAACTTGGTCAAATCTAAGAGAAGTGTCTTGAAAACAGCTGATTTTCTGAGTTTAAGCTGCCATTATTACCACTGCCATGTGCAGTACCTCAGTCTCTGAGGTGAGGAAAAATAATAAAGGACTGAGAATTGTAGCCAGTCTCTCCCACATGGAAGCAAAATAGTTGTGACAGTTTCTCAAACTTGCCTTACTTTTGCCAACCTTGACAGCTTTGAGGATCACTGACAGGTATTTTGTAGAAAGTCTGTCAATCAGGATTTTTCCAGTGTTTTCCTCATGATTAGACTGGGGTTATGGGTTTTGGAGGAAGACCACAGAAGTAAAGTGCCAGTTCCATCGTACCAAGGGGCCACTTACCAGTTATCACTGATGTTAACCTTGACCTGAGGCAGCTTGTCAGGTTTCTCCACTGTAAGTTTACTGTTTCACCCCCCTACCATACTCTATACTTTGGAAGGAAATCACCATGTACAACCCCCACTATGCCCCACCTCCTTGACAGCAGAATGTCTAGATAAATCTTACACAAGGAGATTTGTCTATTCTCCTCCATGTATTTCCTTATTCAGTCATTTATGTCAGTATAGACTTGTGGTTATATATTTTATACTTTGGGCTATAATTTAATATGACTTTATTTTGTTACTCTTTTAAATTGTTCTAGCTTTGGCCATTGAAAGCTCTTCCAATTGGCTCCCATGTCCCTTTCACATACTCCCATCATTTTGATTCTTTGAGCATTTCCTTAATTTGTGGCACTAAAAGATGCTCCAGGCTTCTCTTGTATGTTACCTGCCACAGTCCTTGAATCAGCCTTTCTCCAAGAAGAAGCCCTGGTTCCTTTCTTAGTGGAGAATAGTAGAAACCAAGATCTGGGTGTCGGGTGTGCTCATTGCCACTGGGGTGTCACTGCTTCTAGGTCCTTGCACCTGACAGAGCAAAGAAATACATGTGTGTATACCAATCTATGTAATGTACATATCTATAAAATTTCTATATGCGTCTATCTGTATTCAACTACACATGACTTCAGGCTGATGTTTTCTACTCTAATCCTTTACCACATGATCTTTCAAGCCTGCTCCCTCCCGTTGCTTGTAACTTCCCACTCCAACAGCAAGAGACCTGGCACTACCATTTGCCATCCATTTACTTAATTGTTCAATTCTAGTATACATGTATAGTGGACTCAGAATTGTTAACCTGGATTTCCATAGGAAATAATTTTATCAACTAGAGTACAGTGTTTATATACTATTCCTTTTGCCTTTAATCTTACCATCTCCACTCATTTCCAAAATTACTTTGGTCAGTCTTCCTCCCCCCACTTTCTTCAGTGAGACTGTTGCACCCATTTGTAATAGAGTTATATCCTTTTATCACAGTCTGCATTCCATCCTAAATTATTTACTTTAAATTTATAGACATTAAGGTTCACTCCTTCTGCTGTAAAGTTCTGTGGGTTTTGCAAATGCATAGTGTCGTATATCTACAGATACAGCTATTTTGCATTTGGTCATATTAACACACAAGAGGCCAGGATACAGTGTTTGTAGAGGAGATTTTCCAAAACTGGTGCCTTCAGTGAACACAGGACTTTAAAACATTTTTGAAAGAATTTATTTTCCTGTTATTTCAAATCCTTTATTCTCACAAGATAGTTTTCTTCTTAAAGGTGAGTTAGTTAATTCTTAATCTTTTCATCAAATGGTGCCTTATGAGACTGTAAACATTTTATCTTTTTATCTCAAGTGTGTTCTTTCCATTTTAATATCCCTCTGTGGTACATTGCTATATGGAACATAGCAATCTACTCTGCAATATCACATCTTATCAAGTGAGGTTTTGTTTGTTTGCTCTGTCCTTGTTTTCATTCTCCTTTTTCTGCAGCAATAGAAATATGTAGTAGTAGGTTCAGAAAGGAATTGCAAGGCAGCCTAATATCAGCAGCTATTTAATGGACTGAAAGTCAGTATTTTACAAAGCCAATCAAGATCTGGGGGGTTTCCTTTGCCTCCTGTATGAATGGCTACCTGATTCCAGCACAGCAGAATCTAAGTTATAAGAAAAACTGAAAGCCAGTTTGCACTCAGCCAAACATCATGGCAACACTGCTGACACAGGGGTATCACTGATACAGTATATCACATATATTGGTATGTGGCCCCAGGAAACTTCTTGAAAATACACATTCTTGTACCCTCCCCTTTACTTGTTAAATCAGAAATGGGGAATTGCTGGGTTCAGTAATCTGTGTTTTAACAATTTCTCCAGGTTATGCTCAATGTTCAGAATCACTGAGCTAGTGGTAATGATCGCACTACCAGTAGGACATTGTCTCTATTTCAGTTTATTTCACCTTATACCTTTTCCTTAATTTTCAGTGGAATTACTTGTCAATGAAACCACTTGAATACCTACCTCTAGATATCATTATCTGTTCATAGGTGGATAAAAGACTTTATTAAAATAGTATAGGTTGGGACTTTATGTATCCTTTTGGAATGGGGGAACTATAGGAGAATGCATGTGGTCCCAATAGTAGGTCACTGCATGACTAGATGCCATGGATCACTCTCTTCTCTCTACAATCTCCATTCTTCACTGGTCATTATGCCTTAATAGCAAATCTATTTGGCCTAACGTGATTTTAGTCTCCTTGAGGAACATAAAGATGACTGGAGAGTTGTGGGATAACCATCTTATGCCAGATGGAGAGAGAAGCTATGAAAGAAAAATGAAAACATCAAATAGAAGCAACAAGGAAAGGCCATGCGTTCACAAGAAAAGAGAAAGACAAACACACAGGATGAATAGTTTTCAGATGACTTTCCAGTTCATGTTGCTACTGTCTCCTGAGGCCTGACTGTATTTCTGCCCTTAGAGTCTGGGAGAAAGAAGGGCCTTTTTATAATAAACCCTCCCCATTGCTTATGCTGGTGTGAGTTTCCATTGCACACCAACCAACCCCTCTGACTCCCAGCACTTACATTCTTTTTGTATCTAAATCTGCCCCCACCTTCTTACACTGCTACGGCTTTTGCTTATTTTGAAGATGCTATAATAACAGCTGGGAAATGTCTTGGAGTTAACAGTGACTACTACATTGCAATAAAAATTAGGAAGTAATTTCTTGTATTTGTGACATTATGTGTCTATCAAAGCTAATAAAGAAGAAATGCATTTTCTCCCCTAAATATTAATAGGTTTAAAGATGATATTCTTATATAACTTGAAAGGTTCTCAGAAAATAAAAGAATCTTTCACAACTGAAGTGACATTGCTATTAATCATTCAAAATCCCAAATTAAAGTTCTTACTTCTGATCAAATGCTTTCTCTAAAATACAAAATGAAGTCCTTGGTTGTTTCATGAGAAACACTCATCATTAGAGTTTTGTGTCAATGTTCCATGAGATGAAAAATATATAATTACAGTCATACTTAGCCTTATGTTATAATTTCATTTAGGAAATTGAATTTTAAATTAAAGATGAAGAAAACAATGTTCCAAATTACTCAATAAAGAGTAAGAAGTAAGTTGTGGTGAAATATCAGAGGCCACCCTGCATTACTTTGCTTCTTCCACCCCTGGGGCTAAAATGAGCCCCAAGTCTCCTCTCTTAATAGCCTTACAAACACAGCCTCGCCCCGCCCCATGCCATGACTGTCTGTTACATGTCCTCGTCAGTACTAAGTCAACAGCAATAGTTAAGAGTATAAGAAATTAATCTCACAGAGTGAGTCATATTGGGCTATAAGTAGATACATTTCCAGGTCACAGTTAATTTACTGTACCTAAGATCCTTTTGGGTGCAGCTTACCTTCACTTCAGGATTTTACATCTTTTTTAAAAAATTGAAGTATAGTTGGTATACAATGTTGTATTAGTTCCTGGTGTACAGCACAATGATTCAATTATACATTTATATATATATATATATATATATATATATATATATATAATTTTTTTCTGTTCTCTTCTGCCTCACTTTTTTAAAAATTGAAGTATATTCAGTTTACAATGTGTCAATTTCAGGTGTACAGCATAATGTTTCAGTCATGCATATACATACATGTATTCGTTTGCATATTCTTTTTCATTATAGGTTACAAAGTATTGAATATAGCTCCCTGTGCTATATACAGTAGAAACTTGTTGCTTATCTATTTTATCTATAGTAATTAATATGTACAGATCTCAAATTCCCAATTTATCCCTTCCCACCTTCTTTCCCCCCGGTAACCATTAAGTTTGTTTTCTATGTCTATGAGTCTGTTTCTGTTTTATAAATAAGTTCATTTGCATCATTTTTTTAGATGCCACATATAAGTGATATCATATGGTATTTTTCTTTCCCTTTATGGCTGGCTTAGTAGAATGACGATCTCCAGGTCCATCCATGTTGCAGCAAATGGCATTATTTTATTTATTTTTTATGACTGAGCAGTATTCCATTGTATAAATGTACCACAACTTCTTTATCCAGTTATCTGTAGATGGTATTCTTTTCCATTACAGGTTACTACAAGGTACTGAATATAGTTCCGTGTGCTATACAGTAGGACCTTGTTGTACATGGTACAATTCTGTAGATAGTAGTTTGTATCTGCCCATCCCAAACTGCCAATTTATTCCTCCCTCCCCCCCAGGATTTTGTATCTTTAGTAAGAGAAAACTTCACACACACAAAAAGAGAAACATGAGTGAGAATGGGATTTTATATCTTAATTCTATCTGCTTCTTTACCCCTAGGCCAGGTAGATCTCATTCAGTATCTCTAAAAAATTAAGGTTCTTTCTATCTCATCATCTAGTCAATCTGAATTTGTAGTAGGTTGCAGAGATCAGGTCATATTCAGCACCATATTTTTAGGGCCTCCATTAGCTCCTATTTCACTACTGTGTAAACTGAAAAAAGGACTTCTTCTGTGGCAAATTTATGCCCTTAGGTTCCAGGATTGGCAAGAGGATCATGGGCTGGATTTTAACCCCTTTTCCCCTCGGTTGGGTGTAACTTTGCCTAGCAACTGTGTGTAACTTGTACAGAAGCTTGCACCAGGCAGGCAGTGGATACACGTGCACAGACGAAATGAAAGGAACACCTAAATTTAACTAAATTGCAGGCCATGCCTACACAATTCAGAATAATATCCCCTGTCCTTTGGTATTTAAACCCAGAGGTCTCTCATGGTGAAAGAGAACGAGTCAGATGTGCTTTGATTTGAACACCCACTGATACCTAATAGCTGTGCTACCTCTGTTACTTGGCAGCTTTTGAACCTTGGATAAGTTCCTCCATGAAAGCGTCCTCATTTGTAAAGCAGGGTTGCTATTTACTTAGCCTGCTGTGAAGGTTAAAGAAAATTATGTACGCCAAGCACCTAAGAGGGTTTGGCATTGTAGAAGAGCAGTACGTGCTACTTTCACTGGCTCTCCCCTCCAGCCTACTTTGTCCACTTACTTGGATAGCTGTTTTCCTCTGGGAAGTATAGAGCCTAAAACTCCGTTAAATTCTGTTCTCCTCTGTCAGGTATTAATTATCATTATAATAGTTAAGATTCATTAAGTGCTTACTGCATCTAGGTACTATTCCAAACCCTTCCACATATTATCTCATTTAATGCTTATCACAGCTTTATGATATGGTCATCAGTTTACATTTGATGAAGCAAGTGTAAGGGAGGATATGTCCCTTAACCCAAGTTACACAAATTAACTATTGGTGGAGTGGGATTAGAATTTAGGCTCTTTTACTCTAGAGTCCTCATTCTTAACTACTCAAATTACACATCTCCCAGGGAGTCTCTCATTCATTACAAGTTAGTGTTTGTCCTTGTTAACATTTACATCTGTCATCTGAAATTTTTGTTCTGTGATCAAAGAAAACATAACACTCCATACGAAGAATGCAGTCCCAGAGTTGAACGTGGGTTCTTAGTGCTAGTGTTCTGGTGTGGTTGAGACAGTACATTCTGGATTCCAAGTGCCTGAGTTTGAATATTCTTGCTGTGCGACTTTGGGCACGTTGATTCACCTCTACTGCCTTCCACGCCTGTTTCTTCATGTGTTAAATGGGAGTAAAAAAAAAAAAAAAAAAACAAAAACTTAATTTGCTTTTTTGGGGTGAGGATTAAATACTGTAATACATGTAAAAAGAAAAGCCCTTTGAATAGTGCCTGACATACATTAATAACTCAGCAGAGTTTACATATTTGCATATTTTCATTTATGACCTAGCTACCCTATTTCAGGTTATAGTATGCACCCTTAAGGGGATCTATATAAGGACATTTATATAAAGGATATTTATATATATAAATTATATACATACATAAGAAAATTAAATTGAACAAAACTAAAAACTGGAGGTGATTACATTTTACTAAATTACCCTTTATTTTCAGAAGAATATTTTTAAATAGAGATCTTACTCCTCTCATACATGTAAAATGGAATGCTTTATAAAACCTAAACATAACTTTTCAGAAAAAAATATTTATTGCTACATAGCCAAGTTCCCCCCAAACTTAGTGTTTTAAAAGAGCAAACATTTATTATCTGCCAGGTTCTGTGGGTCAGGAGTCTGGAGGAGACTCTGCTGGAAGATCTCTAACAGAGCTTAAAACAGGGAGGACTTGCCTTCAAGCTCACTCGTGGCGTTTGGCAGACTTTAATAAAACATTAACTTCCCAGCTCACTGGCTCAGTGTTAAGCTGGCTGAAGTTTCTCTCTGGCTATGGTTAGTGATACCGATTCCTGACTACCTGGGCAAAGAATTACTCAGAATATGATAGTTGGATTCCTCCAGAGCAATGGCCAAGAGAGAGAATATGAATGGGACAGGGTGAGAGATGGCAAGTAAAATGGAAGCCAGAGTCTTTTGGTAAACTAAGCTTGAGAGGTGACTTTTTTTTTTTTCCATGAACTGATATTTAAAAAAAATTATTTTAATTGAAATATAGTCAGTTTACAATGTGTCAATTTCTGGTGCACAGCATAATAGTTAAGTCATACATATACATGTATTTGTTTTCATAGTCTTTTTCATTATAGGTTACTACAAGATTTTGAATATACTTCCCTGTGCTCTACAGAAGAAATTTGTTTTTTTAATCTATTCTATATATAGTAGTTAGTATTTGCAAATCTCAAACCCCTAATTTATCCCTTCCCACCCCCATAGGTTTGCTTTCTATGTCTCTGAGTCTGTGTGTGTTTTGTAGATAAGTTCATTAGTGTCTTTTTTATTTTTTTATTTTCAAATTCCACATATGAGTGGTATCATATGGTATTTTTCTTTCTCTTTCTGGCTTACTTCACTTAGAATTATGATCTCCAGATCCATCCACATTACTACAAATGGCATTATTTTATTTTTTGATGGCTGAGTAGTAGTCCACTATGTATATAAAATTATAATGGAATTTTATATACATAAAAATGGAATTATAATTTTATGTATGTGTATCTTTATCCAGTCGTCTGTTGATGGACATTTAGGTTGTTTCCATGTCTTGGCTATTGTATATAGTGCTTCTATGAACAATGGGGTGCATGTATCTTTTTGAATTTGAGTTCCCTCCAAATATATGCCCAGGAGAAGTGACTTTGTATTACATCACTTACGCCGTATGTGGTTTGAAGCAAGTCACTAGTTCTACTCCACATTCGAGGGGGAATTACACTAGGGCATTCATCTCAGAAGGTGGGGACCTTTGGGGCCATTTTAGGGACGGACTGCTTACCTTAACTGAAATGGAGTAAAGCAAGAGATACCCATTCATCCATTTTGCTAAACCCAAATTATTAGCTACAGATCAGTTTTGGAAACGTGAATGATTTAGAAGCCTCTTAGAGGATTTTTCTTCTCCCTGCTTAAGTGTAATTTGCACAACTATGCCTTCTTTAAAGTCATTCTGCTTTCAATATGTAGTATAACTACCCTGGATACCCACCTTTTCCTCCTCTTCTATCAGGTTTCCACCTATGCTTCCCACCGAAAATGTTCAGGAAAAAGACAGACTGCATTAAATCAAGAGCATAGTTATTTCTATTGCCCCAGATGTGATGCATATGGTTGGGGAACTGAGTCCTTTCTTTGAGCTGGATTTAATTAAAAGACCATGAAATCAGAATTAAGATGGGGTTACGTTTTAACAGTACTATGAGACTGTAGGTTAGAACAAGAGAAATCACAACCAGAAATGACTTTCTGGATGTCAGCTGAGTAGCCCCCAGGATTCTTGAAGCTCTTCTAGGATGCTATTTCTTGGCCTGCTTATATGCATTGAAAAAATGGTCAAAACGTGTCAAAAACATTTATACCTGCTCTCCGTTTTGCACACGAACAGTGGTAAAGTTGGAAGCTGGCAGAATTTGAACATTAATATACAGTTCTGTGAGTTTCAGGTGCTATATATGAGTTTTCCTCACCTTTGTACATGACTCTGTGGCAAATAATTGTCAGTCCATCATGGAAAGGGGAAGATTTACTGGCCTTATAATTTGTTGTATCGTCTACGTTTCTGTTCCAGTGTTCAAACAGAGCTCTTGTCACTGGTATCTGGTCTGGGAATGTCAAGAACATTCTGGGCCCTGTTATATATGTATTTAACTAACCTGGCTTTGTGTCTTTTTTTAATTCTTATTTTTTATTGAAGTGTAGTCAATTTACAATGTTAGTTTCAGGTGTATAGCAAAGTGGTTCAGCTATACATATACATACATATACGTATATTTTCAGATTCTTTTCCATTATAGCTCATTACAAGAAACTGAATATACCTATAGAGTAGGTCCTTACTGCTGATCTATTTTATGCAGTGGTGTGTATCTATTAATCCCAAACTCCTAATCTATCCCTCCCCGCTTACCCCACCCTGCCCCCTCACCCCCGGTAACCAGTTAGTTTTCTCTGTCCATGAGTCTATTTCTGGTTTGTAAATGAAATTTGTACCTTTTTTTAGATTCCACATATAAGTGACATCATATATTTGTCCTTCTCTGTCTGACTTACTTCACTTAGTATAATGTTCTCTAGGTTCATCCATGTTGCTGCAAATGGTATTATTTTATTTTTTTATGGCTGAGTAGTATTCTATTGTATCTAGATACCACAACTTCTCTAGTCCTTTGTCAATGGACATTTAGGTTGTTCCCATGTCTTGGCTATTGTAAATAGGGCTGCTATGAACGTTGAGGGTGCATGGGTCATCAAATTAAGAGTTTCCTCGGAATTTGGCTTTGTGTCTTAATCTGGCTCTGCAGATAGAGTAACTCAGGGATGGCCTCATCCTTAGCTTATGTACCAACCCCATTAAAATTATTAACTGACTCTACTCCTTTGATTCTGGAAGTGGCAAAAATATAATGCTGAGGCTAGTATTTTCTTTAAACAAATACAGGCCCATTTTGTAGTCCACCCCTTTTTCAGAAGCCGTCACTTTAGCATATGTATATGCTTTCAGGATGGTTCTACACATTCACAAAAAGCTATGTCTAACCAACTGTCTAACCAACCCATTGGGTCTCATGTATCTTATTTATGTGGCCACCTGGCATCATAATATGCATTTTGTATTATAAATTATTTTATTTGCTTAGTAATATCTGAAGTAACTTTTTATGGCAGTGTATATAGCTATTATGTTATAACCCACTTTACTAGCTGTGTGGCATTCTATTTAATAGCTGTATAGTGTAACTGAACTGTGCTTAATCCAACCCATCTGATACTGATGAACACTTACATTGTCACCAACTTTTCCTTACTAAACAATGCTACTGAAAATTCTATCTGTATCTTTGCCTGCTTATGAAGTTTTAGTATGACAAATTCCTTTGGAGTCAAATGATACATGTGTTATAAATTTTTATAGGGATTGTCAAATTGTCAGTGAGCTACAAGAGGACAAAAGATAGATAACGATATCAAGAAAACAATGAATGAATGAAGCAAGAATTTTAACAATGAGATAGAAATCAAAAAAGAACCAAACAAATTGTGGGCCTGAAGAATACAATAGAAATTAAAAATTAAATAGAAAGCTTCAGCAGCAGACTTAATTAATGAATTTTAAGACAAGTCACTTGAGCTAGAGGAGGATGGTGGTCCATGAGGCTCATTGCAGACAACATGGTGGTCACGTTGGCAATCCAGAAGAGTGCCCCAGCACATCTTTCGCCTCCCCTTCAGCCTGAAATGGGGGTGTCCAGGTCACCCAGTTGGCTGCAGAGAGGGGTCAGCTGCCCAAGAATGGGAATTCTCTTCAACAGGATATAGAGACTGTCACCAGGAGCACAAAGTTATTGGGGCAGATGACGCAGGGAAAACGGTACCATCTTTTACCAATTTTCTGTGCCTAAAATTGTACATACATCCCCTACCCCCTACAATAGGGAGTAATGTAGAAGAGATAGTGATTAATAATACATGTTTCCTAATGTGGGATACTGGTGGTCAAGAATCCTTTCATTCTTCTGGGAACATTTACTATTCTAACACAGAGTTGCTAATAGTTGTTGTGGACAGTACAGACCAAGAATTTCTGTAATTAGAGAACCCTGTAATGTGTTAGCACATGGAAAGCTGGAGTGCTAATTTTTGCTAATAAGATGTATGACTGTAGAAGAAATGTGCCAGTTTGGGGAATTAACTTTTATTAGAGATCACCAGTGACATAAGCAGGCATGTTGCACTCTTACTGGTGAGAGACTATGCTAAGGACCTGACTGGGTGATTTCACAATTGAAGATCAGATGATCTCTACTGACCTCTTCTCATAGACTGTGTAAATGAAGTGTTTGACTTTACCTGAAAGATGTAAAAATTAATGGTTTAGATATAGATATAATAAACTAATTTTTCTTCTTATACAAAAAAGTTATAGACCACCTATTTGAAAACAAACATGAACTCTCACCTTCCAATCTGCTTTCTCATCAGCTCCTTCCAAAGCAAGGTCCTAAAGCTGATTGATCTTTTTCTCATCATCAGTCCTCTCAGGACATTATGTAGCCTATGCTTGGAAGAGAGAGGAAGACATTTTTAATTTTAACTTTAAGAGCTTAATTATCAGTATAACCCTCCCTAGTTCAATGTTGCCCTCATCCTGTTCCATTTAATCAAAAGACAAATCAGCACAGATATTCAGTTTCTGATATTTTAAAATGATATTACTTAGAAAAAGTATATTGTGTAAGGTTGTGTATGTAGTGTGTATATACCTCAAGTTCAAGTTAATGGCTTTGATTTATGTTCTAAAGAAAAGCAAATTATACAAGTTAACACTATTCTTAGTGATAACCATAATTAGATGAGTATGGGTATTGATTTTAAGTGCCATTTTGTATTTTTCCCCTCTGAGCTTCTATTAAAATAATAAAGAAAAAAAAATCTTGACATTGTATACCTATTGCTTTGTTGATTAAATCACATGCAAATATGTAATCCGCCTACTTGGACTATCTATCAAGTTCTTAGCTTAGTATTACTAATGGGCAGAACTGCACTTTGAGCAATTATCAAACTGTTACCTTTATTGGACTTTATGCCATCTAAATTACTAAATAGGCTGACTGACTAATGGATTAAGTTTATCGTTAATTGTATTAAAATTATCATTTTTTTAGCATTAATTAAAAGCTATTGTGTGAAACATGTCTACCCAGAGAAGTATTACCCTATAAATACCATCCAATAATTTAGCTAGAGTCTTCTTAGGTATTAAATTACATGTCAACCATTTAAAGTGACTTTGAGATTAAAAGTAAAACATTTGCTAAGCAACAGATACTTTAATTTGAAAACTTCTTATTTCCTAGGAGTTGGAAGAGTTTGGCAATTATAAAATACAATTTTTAATGCTTTTAAGAATTTGGCTTAAAAGCTGATCAACATGATGTATCATTTTTAGTTAGAAGTAATGTGTCCCAAAATACCTTTCATGTTTGCTTAGGGTATTTTCTGTCCAAGTTGAAGGTGTTTCTATTGCAACTGTAAACAAACATCCTAAATGTGTTAAACAGAGTACCCAAGAATATCTTTTATCTCTCATTCCCCGAAAACCTGAAAGTTAATCCAAACTGGCATGTTGTAGAATATTGAGGAAAAAAACTACTTTAAATACCAGTGTTTTTAGATTTCATGAAGATTTTGATGAGGAATAATAGTACATACTATAAGCATTGACAGACCTTTGAAAGTTCCTTTCTATGAAATATAAACTACCAATATCAAAATCCAAGGCAACCATGGGAGATCAATGTTTAACACTGAATGTTTTGTGTTTTATACTTATGATTGTCAAAATGCAAGTATAACAATTTAATACTTGTCAACACTTTTACAGAAGTAAATCTTAAATTACTAAGCTTTAAAGAGAAGCCATTTGAAATTACACAGTCAGAAGAACAAAAAGGAAAAATAATGAAAAAGAGGAAAAGTACTGACAAGATTTATGGGACACTATCAAAAGAAAGAAAAAAAAAACCCCATGAATTATGGGAGTCCCAGCAGAGGAGAGAGAAAAAGACAGAAAACTTATTTAAAGAAATAATGACTAAAAACTTCCCAAGACTTGGGAGGGAAATGGACATCAAGTAACATGAAGCTCTAAGGATTACAAAGAGGGTCAGTCCAAAGAAGAGTACACTCAGATGCAATGTTCAAGGACTAACTATTAAAGCAGCAAAGTAAAATGGGGTTGCATCTAACTAAAAGCTTTTGCTCAGCAAAAGAAACAATCAATGTAGTGAAAAGGCAACTTAGAGAATGTGAGAAAATGTCTGTATACCATATATCAATCAGATAAGGGATTACTATCCAAAATATATAAGGAACTTATACAACTCAGCAGCAAAAATCCAAATAACCTGATTTTTAAAATGAACAAATGACCTGCATGGACATTTCTCCAAAGCAGACTTACAAATGGCCAAGAGGTAAATGAAAAGATGCTCAGCATCACTAACCAGGGAAATGCAAATCAAAACTGCCATGTGATATCACCTCACACCTGTGAATACATCTTTTATCAAAAAGCCAAAAGATGACAAGTGTTGGCAAGGATATGGAGAAAAGGGTACTTTCGTACACTCTTGGTGGGGCTATAAATTGGTACAGCCATTATAGAAAACAGAATAGAGATTCCTCAAAAAATTAAAAACAACTATAGTACGATCTAGCAATTCTACTACTGAGTATATGTCCAAACTAAATGAAGTCAGTATGTCAAAGAGATTTGCACTCTCATGTTCATTGCAGCAGTATTCACAGGAGCCAGGATATGGAAACAACCTTAAGTGTCCACTTATGGATGAATGGGTAAAGAAAATGTGAGATAGATACACACGAAACACAATCTTACTTAAAACTCCTAAACAGAGTAGAATGTTGGTCACCTGGGGTTGGGTGAAGAAGGAAATGGAGAGATATTGGTCCAGGGTTACAAAGTTTCAGTTATACAACATAAGTTCTGGAGATCTAGCATACAGCAGTGTGTGACCGGTTAACAAGACTGTATTTTATACTTGAAATTTGCTGAGAGTAGATCTGTGTTCTTGCCACAAATTAAGAGAAGAAAATGGTGACTGTGAAGTTGCAGATGTGTTAATTAGCTTGACTGTGATCATTTCACAATTAAAACATCAACTTGTGCACTTTAAATATATTCAACTTTTGTTAATTATACCTCAAAGCTGGAAAAAGATTAAAGAGAGGCAGTGGTGTATAGTGGTTAGGGGCACCAGCAGTTTTACAACTGGTGTCAGGCAGCACCTTGTTCACATGCTAGCCCCTCTACTAACTAGCTCTGTAAATTTGTGCAAGTTAATAAATCTCCGTGAGCCTCACTTTCCTCTGCTTATGTAATGGCGGCAGTAATAATACCACCTATATTGCATAAAGATTCTTAAAATATTTAGCAGTGTCTGGTCCACATTAAGTATTTATTACTTTTATTATAGAGCCTTAACTGAATGACAAATGAAATGAACTGCTTGAGTTTTTAATCATGGTCTGGTAGGAGTCTGCTTTATTGATCCAAGTATGTAAAGTCGGTGTTTTATGAACCTGACCCTAGCCATGCCCCTTACTGTATTGGATACCTCTCCAATATATATCTTATATCTATATTCTGACTCTTGACCCTATTGTCTTGTCTACGCTTTAAAGTCATTTCACATTCTCAAAGAGCAGTAATTTAACAAATGTAGATGGATTTTTTTTTTTACTTTGCTGATCTGTTTTATTATGGCTTATTGACATATAAATGTTTAATAACCAGCTACCTAGAAAAATGCATGCATCTATGTACATGATTATATATTTTACTAACAAAAAGTATGTATAGCAGACAATTTAAAAATACTAAAATATACCCTTTATCATGAATTCCATATAATGAATTGATTTGCACTGAATGCTATCATTGTTTTTGGTAAATTTCTGTATTCATAGCCAACCTGTGATGGTAACTAACAAAAATATCAGTCAACACTTGTGCCAGAACTATACTCATTTGCTTCTATTGATTAATAAGATGAAAGTGAAAGGGGTCAGAACATAGCATGTTTGTCAGTGATGTATGTGAGTGACTTTTCTGCTGAGGTACATAATAGTTTTCGAATACTGAAATAATAGTCCTTCGGGTTTTTTTGTGCTGTTCACAGGATAATGATCTCAGATCTATTTTTAAAGTTTAATCAGCATTACGATTTTCTCATGTTTTTCCCTAGACAATCAATAACAACAAAAATGAATAAATCAAGCCCTTATTTGTAGCACTTACCAATTTCTGTCGTGTAAATACTCCCTTCATGTTCAATTTCTAGTGACCAACATGGTATCACTGAAAAGAGAATTGAGAAGAGATGTGTAGCAGTAAACATATCTGTGTGGTGGAAATATTAATTATAATGATCAATATAAATAATCTCATGTATAGAAAATAGTACACTATAGTTAAATAAGAAGTGGTGAGTTTTTTCCTTTGATTTGAATATAATTTACCTAAATTTACATAACTCACTTTCTTAATGGCTGGGTTTAACAGTAGTTTGCAGAATTTTTGAACATGTAACAATTGACCCTTAATAGCCATCTCAAGCATAACACTGTTACAAATGTTGTAATATTTCTCTTCAGTTTTTATAAAAGCCTTCCAACTCCTCTTCTCCCTCTGGCCACTTCCAACTATAGCTCTGTTTTCTATTTTTCTTAGCCAAAAATCTTTAAAAATGTCTTATTCACTGTCCCCATTGACCCATTACAATTGCGCTTTCTGCCCCATTCCTCTGTAAAGACAGATCTGGCTACAATTACCAGTGTCTCTAAATTAAATAGACTTTACTATTCTCATTTTGTTTGACCTCTTAGCAGCAATGGTTACTGTTGACAAACTACCTGATCCTTCTTGAAACTGTCTTTTCCCTTAGGTTCTGCAATACTTTTCTTTGTATTTCATCTTCGTCTACCCAACTGTTATATGTTGTAGTTAATAACATTGTTCCTATACCCACTGGCTTCTTATTCTATAAACCTTCCCATGATTTTAATTACCACACATACTCAGATGACTAAATACATACTGTTTTGTATATGTATACATCGCCACAATCAAGATAATGAACATATCCGTTAACCCCTAAAGTTTCCTGGTATCCACTGGCAATCTCTCCTTCTAGTCCACCCCACCACTCTCCCCCAACCACTAATCTGCTTCCTGTCACTGGAGATTACTTTGCATTTTAATCAAGCTTTATATATAAATAGGATTCTACAGCATATAGTCTTTATTTTCTGGCTTTTTTCACTTAGCTTAATTATTTTAAGATTCATCTATGTTGTTGCTTATATTAAGAATTTATTTTCATTGCAGAGTAGTATTCCATTATATGGATACATTAAACTGGAAACAACCCAACTATCTTACTGATATAAGGGGATGAATGAACAAATTTAAGATCATTACCAGTAGAGCTGCTATGACATTTATGTACAAATCTTTGTGTGGACATATGTTTTCATTTCTGTTGAGTAAATACCTAGGAAAGCAAAGGCTGATTTATACAGCAGGCAGGTATATTTTGAACATTATAATAAATTGCTGTTTTCAAAGTGGTTGTATAACTTTGTATTCTACCAGCAGTGTATTTGATTTCTGCAGCCTTACTAATGCTTGGGTATTTTCTTTCTCTCTCTCTCTTTTTTTTTTTTACTTTTAGCCTTTCCAGTGGGTATGTAGCAGTATCTTATTATGGTTTTAATAGGTAGTTTATCAATGGCTAATGATACTGAGCATAATTATTTGTTATCTGAGTTTCTTTTGTTACCATTTCAAATATTTTGCCCATCTTAAACTCAGTGGTTTCCATTCTAACGATTAAGTTGTAGAAGTAAGTGTTTTTAGATATTTTAGATAGATAGAAGTTCTTTGTTAGATATTTGCTTTACAAATATTTTCTCTCAGTCCATGGCTCATCTTTTCATATCTGTATCATTGCCTTTTTAAGACATGCTTTTGATGAACTGTAATTTACTGAGTATCTTCTTTATTAATTTGTTCTTCTTTGTTATTTTTAAGAAATCTTTGTTCAAACCAAGGTTGCTAAGATTATCTCCTGTTTACCTGTTTACTTATAAAAGTTGGATAATTTTCATTTCTCTAGTTGGGTTGTGATACATTTTCTGTTTATTCTTGTATATGGAGTGATTCAGGTTGAGATTGTTTTTCTTTTCTTGCATGTCTAATTTTTCCAGCACCATTTGCTCAAAAGATCATCTTTTTACCAGGAATTACCTTGGCAAACCTGTCAAAAATCAATTGACTATATATGAATGAATCTACACGTGGAATCTCTTCTATTCCACTGATCTATACATCCATAAACTCTATACTGCCCTGATTATTGTATCTTTATTTTTTTCAGCTTTACTGAGATAATTTTACAGATAACATTGTGTAAGTTTAGGGTGTTCAATGTGTCGGTTTGATACTTGCATATTGCAAAATGATTACTACTGTAGCATTAGCTAATGCCTCTATCACATCACAGAATTACTGTTTCTTTTTTGTGGTGAGAACATTTAAGCTCTAGAATGTCATAAAGTCAGGGAGTAAGTCCTCCAGCTTTCTTCTTTTTTTCCCAAATTGTGTATATATTATATATTAATATGTGAGTAAAGGGGCACACTCAAGCAATTATCAAAATAATTCTGATATCCTCAATGGATTTCATTTTCTACTTTATTTTCCAAATGTAGAGATGGAGAGTGAAAGTTATGTAAGCCCAAAAAATGGCACATAAAAGCCTCCTTCTGGAGGTACTCAATTTTAATTGCACTTGGCCAAGATTGATGAAGTTTAGCCAGGGCATTTATCTGCCAAGAAGATTTTGTGACATAAATTCATGGCTTGAAAGGGCTACCTAGAGGAAATCCCTCAGCTTCCCTGCCACTATATGATTCTATTTTATTAATTTGAGGAGATGAATATCTATGTTGCACAATACCCTTAACATTCAAGTTGCTTCCATATTGAGAATAGTTATGTCCATACAAACATAAAAGCAACCAGCTACAATTTGAATAATTCATTCAATCAAGTAAGTGGATTTTTTTTTTTATGACATCAAATGACCAGTTTGACTTTCACTGAATGGACTGGTTGGTTGACACTTTGAGGAGCATTAACTTGTCATCATCATCATTACCATGAAATAGCATTTATTAAGCATCCACAGTTCCAAAGGATATAAAGTTAGCCAAATAATCGTAGACTCTGCCCTTTAGGAGTTTATGATCTGGAAACTCAACACATCCAGATGAGCTGCATGCCATTTAGCAGAGTGCTGCTGTAGGACGTTGAGAAATGCTACTAAGTGGCTATGAAAGATCAGTTTTCTTCACAAAGTGCCACATTGTGGACTACAAAGTAGAGTAGTGCACATGTTAGGTGGGTGTAAGTGATCTTCTCACTTGAGATGGTGTTATTTGGGCCAAATTTGAACTAGAGATATCCTCTCCCTTCAAAAGATTGAAGCAGCACTTTAGAGAGACAAAATGCCATGTCTGAGCTTATCAAAAGCACATTAGTCCTTCAGGACTCTGGAAGCGAGTAATGATGGTGGGGGATGCAGCAGGGAAAATGGTATTTTTGGCATCAGAATAACTTCGCTCTATTCCAGCTTAGTGCCTCATGGGTGGCCACTGGGCAATTTATTTAACTTTTCTGCATCATAGTTTAGTTACTCACCTGTAAAATAAATTTGAAAATTGTGCAGAGATGCTGCAATGAAAAGTGAACCCAAAATGAATTTATACAAGAACAGTCACAATAATGTTTTTTTCTAACTAGGCTGAGAGGTCTGTACTTCTGAAGAAAATTAAGTATTTGTATGAAATGCAGTTCTAATTGCTGCAGAGTGTTTATGGGTTGCAATCATTGTACCTCTTAAAAATTACTTTTTTATAATCCAGTTATTTTGTAACATGGTTCGTTTAGAGCTTATTTTTTTTTCTGTTACAAATATATCTAATCAACAGTTCATCTATTAGAATTCCCCCTTTTTGGAAGAATCACAGAATGTATGATTCAGGAAGCCTATTAGAAAATATGTTTTCATATAAAGAATAGGATCGCATTATGAACCTTTGAGTGTGAACTACTTGCCCAAGGCTGGTAGGAAAGCCAGTGCTAGGATCCAGGTTTCCCGACTCTTTATTTCAGTACTTTTGTTAAGTATTCCTGTCTTACCATCTTTCATTTCTAGAAAGTGTGGCAAAATGGACGCCCACGATAGTAAGCAAATTTTATGAACTCAGAAAGGACAGCTAATATTTGTAGGTGGGCACTAACGTGTGCCAAGCATAGTGATAAGGTTGGGCACATGCTATTTCATACAGTCCTCACAATCCTTGAGGAGGGTGTTAGCCACAGATGAGGAAACAGCATGAGAAAATGTAAGTAACTTAACTTAAAGTCACACTACGAGAAGTAGCTGAGGGAAAGTTCACACTCTAGTCTGTCCAACACAGAAGCCCATCATCTTTCCTCTACATCGAACACTCGCTGGGAAAAGTGCCATTACCCTCTTGAAAATTCTTCAGAGCCCAACTATTTGAGTCAGCAGCACTAATCAGAGATGACATTGGGAAGTTCATCTCAGGGTTCTCTATTTCCTCTTCCCATGCTCTTCTTCCATATTTCAGTGATCATGTCAGTTCCTAGACATTAAGCTCTCCTCAAGCTGTTCTTAGTATCCTTTTGGGGCCTGGCATCCTTCGACAATATTTAAAATTACCTTTTTTCATGCTTATTCCCTGTGTCTCTATTGCATTATCTTTGCTCATATTTTTCTCCATTTAAACTCGTCATTGCCTAATTAACTTCAATATTTATTTGAAATAATAATGATTTTACACTATGCGGAAGTGATAGGGGCTTACTGTATGTTTTTCTTCCAGGCATTATTCCATTTGATGTGTCACCTTTTCCATATCTATAAGAAAGAACTGGGCCCTCTTAGTCTAGTTTCAGTGCTTCAAATTCAAACTATGACTAAAAAGGAAAAAAAAAAAAAATCAACACAAGCTGAATGAATTTAGGAACAAACAGCCTAAGAGCAATCTATTTATTTGATGTTCACAAGGGAAAATTATGGGTAGTTTGCAATGCCTATTATTTAAACTCTTGGTAATGTTGTTTACATTAAATAATGAATATAAAATGCTTAGCACTTATATAAATGGTCAAAAAGGGTTAGTTATTATCATATATTGCCTTGGATACTACAGAAAGGTGCAGAAACTAAAGAGCATATGATTTAGTTTGGAGTGAGGAAAGGTCCACTTAGGTTTTAGAGTTGTTTTCTAAGTTAATAGCTATTTAGAGATTGACTCTGTGTGTGAGGGAGGGGAGGAGACCACCTAATTATGCAGATACACTATAGAAGTTCTAGATTGACTTATATAATAAACTGGTATGATCTCAATTTTTCCTTTCTATTTGGGAGAAGTTGGTAAAAAGTATTCTTACTAATGATATAATAACTAAATCCTGAGGTCCTTAATTGTCAAAGATCAATTTTTTTTCCAGGTAGATATGTATGAAAAAAAAAAATCATTGCTTGTCTCCAATGAAACATGTTTAAATGTAAGGAGGAAACCTGCACATTTGCATGCTCTGATTACTCATAATAGGAGAGAATCCTGTATATTTTAATATATAATTAAATTCAGTAAATAACACAGCAAATAAAAATGGATTGTTCATTCTCATTCTGATGAAAAACAGTTTCTAAAAATATCCAGGATTGAATCTACCTTGAGACATGTAATGAAAGCTTTTATTTGGCCTTAAAATCATTGATATGATTTGGCTGTCAGGCAGGTATGTGAATATAGGCTATGTTTCTGGCCAGGGCAGTGTCTGCTTTGCCTGAACAGACTCCTCTGCTGTCACTGTGTATTTATAGAAATAATAATGCAGAACAGAGTAGGCATATCTGCAGGGCAAAACATTGTTTTATCTCAATTGTAGGGTTGGATGTGAACCTGGGAGTAGCAAGCTACCTTTTCCCATCATCTACTTTTGAAAAATTACTCTTTGCATTTGTTTTAACTGTTATAAATCTATCGCTTCTATTCCTTTCTTGAAAGGTACTACCATGTTATCTCATATTTAGCTGAGTAAGTTACTTGTTCCACCCCTTGAGGGAGTTTCACTACTTACAAAGCTCAGAATTTAATGAAATTAGACTTCAGAGAAGGGATAATACAAAATGTTAGCTTTCTTTTTGTAAATACTTGATGTATTACCCGAGAGAAAACTAGAAAAACATAGGAGGTCTCTGAGAAAATTTGGCATTGTATGTAGCCATTTTTATACAGTGACTCTGACAAATAGGCATGTCCCACTCTTAAATGCTAAATATATATTACTAAACATAGCGATCAGACAAAACAGTGATTTGGGAAAGCTCCTGATTAAATTTTCAGAGAGTTTTGTTATTCAGTGATTCAAATTAGTGGTGTACTCTGAAAATCTTTTGGGGGGAATAAAATTGCAGATAATCTAACTATCTTCAGCTAATCAGATCCTTTAGCATGATTTTGAGACATGTTTGATGATGTGTTAATCTATATGAAAATGATGAGCTAGTAACTTGAAACAGGGTCTGGGGAGTCCATAGAATTCAAAATATGGGCTTGATCACAAGCTGGCCTCAGTCAGTCTAACCAATAAGCATTTACCAAAGTACTCGGGTTTGGGAAAGGGCATTGTATAAGACACAGTGGGGTCTGTATGACTGTGTCTTTAAATGTGTGTGTCTCGTGGGATGATGGAGGAATGGATATTATTTTCAGTATAAAAGAAACTAAACACTATCATTTCTATAAGAAATATCTCCCATTCAGCCTTTCCCTCGTCCCTTACTTCCAGGATCATGCTGCTTTTAACACAACAAATAGAGAAGTAGGAGACAGACTGGCTAGTCATGGTTAAAAAGCTTTCTATTGATGCTAATAAGTTAATGAACAGACAAAAGGGCTTTCTGGGCCATCCCCTTCATGCAAGGCAAACAAAAAAGACATTATAAAAAAACAATGAAAAATAACCCATGATTTCAATCATTTTTTTTTTCTTCTGACTGGTCTTTTTGTCTCAAAGAACTGTGTCAAATCTCGCCTCCTTTTTCCCACAATGTGCCTACTGTGTGGAGTCCACACTGTGTAGCCAAAAAATACAGAGTTTAGAAATACACAAATGTGAGCTCCACCACTGTATGATCCTAGGCAAGTTGCTTCACTTTCTGATACTTAGGTTTTTTGGTTTTTGTTTTTTTTTAAGTGGGAGGATATAATGATTTCAGCAGAATTAGTTTACCATGTGTGAAATTCTGCTGCACAGGAACATCTGTTGACCTCTTCCTCAGCCATAAGAGTTTTGGTTCAAGTACTTATCTGAATTTCAAATCATATCTGATTAGGCTAATTATAAGTAAGAGGGGGAACTATGGATTCCACATGAAAATGGAAAGTAAAGCACATGAAAAGGGTAAAGATGGAGGGATTTAGAACTGAAAGTTTAGGAAAGATAAAAGAAATAAGGAAAAGTAAATCAGCCTTAGGAATCTCTTCCTCAGTTAGACGTGAGAAAGCTGAAGTACTGGCCGTGTCAAGGAGAAGGATTAGTTCCTTCAGAATCTCCACTGGATCCTCACATATATTGTCACCCCCAAATAAGAATAGTTTTAAAACCAAAACAATGTGCTGGCTATGTAAATGCAACCTCAAGATGAGTGTCCTACAGTAGCCTTACAACTAGACAAACACAAACAGAACAAAAAACACTGGACCCCCATCTTGCAGAAATCACAAAAATTAGCTCAAAATGGATCAAACACATAACCATAAGAGTCAGAGATACCATAAAACACCTTGAAGAAGCTCCTTAACATTGTTCTTGGCAATGACTACTCGGATATGACACCAAAAGCAAAAATCAACAAATGGGACTACATCAAGCATAAAAGCCTCTACACGGCAAAAGAAACCACTAACAGAATGAAAAGTCACCATAAAGAATGGGAGAAAATTTTTATAAACCATGTACCACACATAAGGGGTTAATATCCAAAATATATAAATAGCTCATACAACTCAATATCAAAACAACAAAAAACAAGCAACCCAATTTAAAAAATGAGCAGATGACCTGAATAGACATTTTTTTCCAAAGAAGACATCCAAATGGCAAATAGATACATGAAAAGATGCTCAATATCATTAATCAGGAAAATGCAAGTCAAAACCACAATGAGCTATCACTCCACACCTATTAGAATTGCCATTATCATCAAGAAGACAAGAAGGTTCTGGTTCAACATGACATAGGAAGAGCCTGAAATCACCTCCCACTAAAGCCAATGTACAGCTACAAATGGAACAACTTCCTCTGAAAAAAACCTTAAAGTAGCTGAATGAATGAATCCTAAATAGTGGGCAAAGAAGAAAACAACATATCAAGGTGGGTAAGAGAGGCAGAGACACAATCTCACCATAATTCCACCCATAATTGGGAGGATCTCAAAACCCAGATTGTCTCCCTGGGGAGTGAATGGTTTGAACCCTACATGAGGCATGCCATCTTTTAAGATCTTCACCTGAAAGATGAGCCCCCAAAATATCTAGCTTTGAAAACCAACAGGGCTTGTGCCCACAAGACTATCGTGAACTGAGAAACAGCTCTTGGAAGGGCTCATGTGCTCAGACTCACTACCCCAGGGCCCAGTGCAGAAGAAACCAATCAATCCCAAAGAAACTGGCACCAAGACATATAAATTTTAAAATGTTAAAGACAGGGAAAGAATCTTAAAATCACAAGAGGAAAAACAACTTGTCATGTACAAGGGAACCCACATAATGCTCTAAGCAGATTTGTTCAACAGAAACTTTGCAGGCTAGAAGGGAGTGGCACAGTATAGTCAAAGTGCTTAAAGAAAAATGTAACTGCCAACCAAGAATATGCTACCTGGCATAGCTATCATTCAGAATTAAAGAGGAGAGTTTTCTAGACTAAAGCTAAAGGATTTCATCGTGAAGAAACCAGCCTTACAAGGAATTTTAAATGAAATTCTTTAAGCTGAAAAGAATGAGTACTAGTTAAGCACATAAACATATATGAAAGTGTAAGTCTCACTGGTAAAGGAAAATATATATAGTAAAGGTAATGGATTAATCACTTAGCTAGTATGAAGATTAAAAGACAAAAGTAGTATAAATATAAGAATTAAGAGATACACAAAGTAAAAAGATGTAAAATATGAAATCAAAAAATGGTATAGAGGGGTAAGGGAGAGAAAAGATGTAGAACTTTAGAATGCCTTCAGACTTAAGATTATATCAACTTAAAATACGTTATAAATATAAGTTGTTATATGTAAGCATCACGGTAATCACAAAGCAAAAACCTATAGTAGATACACAAAAGAGAAAGGAATCTAGGCATACCGGAACATAAAATCATATCACAAAGGAAGAGAGCAAGTGTAGAAAAAAGGAACAGAGGAATCAGCCTACAAATACACATCCAATAATTACTTTAAATGTAAATGGATTGAATTCTCTAATCAAAAGACAGTGTGGCTGAATGGATTAAAAAAAACAATACTGAAGAAATCAAAGAGGAAATCATAAAATACTTGGAGACAAATGAAAATGAAAAAACAACAATCCAAAATCTTTGGGACACAGCAAAAGCAGTTCTGAGATGGAAGTTTATAGCAATCAAGCTTGCCTCAGGAAACAAAAATCTCAAATAAACAACCTAACTTTACACCTAAAGGAACTTGAAAAAGAACAACAAACAAAATCCAACAATAGTAGGAAAGAAATCATGAAGATCAGAGCAGAAATAAGTAAGAGACTGAAAAAGCAATAGAAAAAAATCAATGAAGCTGGTTCTTAAAAAGATAAACAAAATTGATAAACCTTTATTTAGCCAGACTGATCAGGGAAAAAAGGAGGGACCAAATCAATAAAGTCAGAAATGAAAAAAGTTACAGCTGACACCACTGAAATACAAAGGATTATAAGAGACTACTATTAGCAACTATATAGCAATAAAATGGACAACCTAGAAGAAATGGACAAATTCCTAGATATGTACAATCTCCCAAGACTGAACCAGGAAGAAATAGAAAATCTGAACAAACCAATTACCAATACTGAAATTAAACCAGTAATAAAAACAAAATTCCAACAAACAGAAGTCCAGGACCAGATGGCTTCAAGGTGAATTCTACCAAACATTTAGAGAAGAGTTAACACCTATCCTTCTCAAACTATTCCAAAAAATTGCAGAGGAAGGAACACTTCTGAACTCATTCTATGAGGCCAATAACACCTTGATACCAAAACCAAAGATATCACACACACAAAAAAAGAAAAAATTATAGGCCAATATCACTGATGAATATAGATGCAAAAATCCTCAACAAAATACTAGCAAACAGAGTCCAACAATACATTCAAAGGATCATACACCATGATCAAGTGGGATTTATTGCAGGGATGCAAGGATTTAGTATCCACAAATTGATCAGTATGATACACCACATTACCAAATTGAGGAATAAAAACCCTATGATCACCTCATTAGATGCAGAAAAAGCTTTTAACAAAATTCAACATCCAATTTATAATAAAGCATAGCAGGAACATACCTCAACATAATAAAGGCCATGTATGACAATCTACAACAAAGGAGGCAAGAATAGAAAATGGAGGAAAGACAGTCTCCAATAAGTGGTGCTGGGAAGACTGGAGAGCTACATGTGAAAGAATGAAATTAGAACAATCTCTAACACTATATACAAGAATAAACTCAAAATGGATTCAAGACCTAAAAGTAAGACCAAAAACTGTAAAACTCCTAGATGAAAAACATAGGTGAAACACCCTTTGACATAAATCAGACCAATGTTTTTTTTTGGATCTGTCTCCTAAAGCAAAGGAAATAATAGCAAAAATAAACAAATGGGACCTAAACCATCGACAAAATGAAAAGACAACCTAATGAATGGCAGAAAATACCTGCAAATGATATCACCAATAAGGGGTTAATATCTAAAATATATAAACAGCTCATACCACTCAACATCAAAAAACAAAACAAAACAAAACTCAAACAACTCAATAAAAAAAAAAAATGGGCAGAAGACCTGAATAGACATTTCCCAAAGAAGTCATACAGATGGCCAATAAGCACACGAAAAGATGCTCAACATCATTAATCATCAGAGAAATGCAAATGAAAACCATAATGACATAGCCCTTCATGACTGTCAGAATGGCTACTATAGGGAAAAAAACAAATAACAAATGTTGGCAAGAATGTGGAGAAAAGGAAACCCTCATACACCGTTGGAGGGAATGTAAATTGGTGCAGCCACTGTGGAAAACAGTACAGTGGTTTCTCAAAAAAAAAAAAAAACAAAAAAACAAACACCTAAAAACAGAACTACCATAAGACCCAGCAATTCCACACAAAGGCATATATTCAACAAAAGATAAAACCACTAATTTGAAAAGATACATGCACCCCAGTGTTCACAGCAGCATTATTTACAGAGCCAAGATATGGAAGCAACCTAAGTGTCCATCAACAGAAGAATGGATAAAGAAGATATATGTATGTGTGTGTGGGGGTGTCTGTGTGTGCACACAATGGAATACAACTCAGCTATAAAAAAGAATGAAATCTTGCCATTTGCAAAAATGTGGATAGACTTGGAGGGCGGGTATTATGCTAAGTGAAATAAGTCAGAGAAAGATGAATATTGTATAATATCACTTTTATGTGGAATCTGAAAAATAAAACTAGTGAATATAACAACAAAAAAAGTAGACACAGATACAGTGAACAAACTAGTGGTGACCAGTGGGGAGAGGGAAGGGGGGAGCAGCAAGATATGGGGTAGGGAATTAAGAGGTACAAAGTATTACATATAAAATAAGATACAAGGATATATTGTGCAACACAGAGAATATAGCCAATAGTTTATAATAACTATAAATGGGGTATAGCCTTTAAAAATTGTGAATAACTATTTTGTACACCTGAAACATATAATATTGTGTACCAGGAATTTAAAATTTTTTTAAAATACATAGACAGCCTGAATGGATAAAAATAAGATACAAGCAACAAATGCCTAACATCAAGAAACAAAACAACCCAAAAAACTTCATACAACCTAACACTACATTGCAATGAACCAGAGCAGAAGTAAACTAAATAGAAACTAAAAAGACAATAGAAAATGTCAATGAAGTAAAAGCTGGCTCTTTGAATAGGTAGACAAAATTGACATTTCTACATTTCTAAAATCAGAAAGAGGAGAGATTACAACTGATACCCCAGAAACCTGAAACTTACCAAGACTAAATCATGAAGAAATAGAAAATCTGAACAGACCAATTACTAATAAGGAGATTGAATCAGTATTCAGAAACCTCCCAACAAACAAAAGTCTAGGCCCAGATGACTCCACTGATGAATTATATCAAACATTCAAAGAAGAATTAATACCAATTCTTCTCAAACTCTTCCAAAAAATAGATGAAGGAATACTTCCAAATTCATTTTATAGGGCCCTGATAACAAAACTAGAGAAAGATACTACAAGAAAATTACAGACCAATACCCTGATGAACACAGATACAAAAGTCCCCAGCAGAATATTAGCAAACTAAATTCAACAATACATTAAAATGATTACACAGCATCATCAAGTAGGAGTTATTCCAGGGATGCAAGGATGGCTCTATTTCTGCAAATTGATCATCTGAGTAGATGCATAAAAAGCTTTGACAAAACTCAATATTCATTTATGATTAAAAGCTCTCAACAAAATGGGTTTACAGGACATACCTCAACATAATGAAGGCCACATATGACAAGCCTTTGGCCAATATCATATGTAATGGTGAAATGCTGAAAGTTTTTCCTCTAGGTTTTGTAACAAGCAAGGATACCCAAAAACTTTTATTCAACATAGTATTGGAATACCTAGCCAGAGCAATTAGGCAAGAAAAATAAAAGTCATCCAAATTGGAAAGGAAGATATAAAACTGTCACTATTTGTGAATGACATATTATAAGTATATATATATATGGAATCCTAAAGACTACAGCAAAAAACTGTTAGAACTAATAAATTTCAGTTAAGTTCCAGGATACAAAATCACTACACTACAAGTCAGTTGTGCTTTTGTACACTAATACCAAACTATCAGAAGGAGAAATTAAGGAAACATTCCCATTTACAAATGCACTAAATTGAATAAAATACCTCAGAATAAATTTAACCAAGGAGATGAAATACTTGTGCATTGAAAACTGAGAAATTAACAAAGGAAACTGAATCTATAAATACTTGAAAAGATATTTCATGCTCATGAATTGGAAAAATTAATGTTAATGTCCAATGTACAGATTCAATGCAATCCCTAACAAAATTTCAATGGCATTTTTCATAGAACTAGAATAAAGAATTCTAAATTTTGTATGGAACCACAAATGACCCCAAAGAGTCACAGCAATCTAGAGAATACTGGAAGCATCACACTCCCTCATTTCATAGTAATGAAAACAGTATGGTATTGACACAAAAACAGACACAGATCAATGAAACAGAGAGGCCAGAAATAGACCTATGTATAGATGGTCAATTAATTTATGACAAAGTAGCCAATGTTATAGAAGAAGGAAAGGACAGTCTCTTCAAATAAATGGTTTTGGGAAAACTGGACCTCTATCTTACACCATACACAAAAATTAACTCAAAATGTATTGATGACTTGAAACCATAAAACTCCTAGAAGAAAACATAGGCAGTAAGCACCTTAACATAAATCTTAATGATGACATTTTGGATCTGACAACAAAAAGAAGGACAACAAAAGCAAAAAAAAAAAAAAAAACAAACAAATGGGACTACATCAAATGGTAACCTACTGAATAGAAGAAAATATATATAAATCACAGATCTGATAAGGTATTAATATCCAAGATAAAGAACTCAAACAATAGCAAAAAAAATTGATTAAAAATGGGCACAGAATCTCAATATTTTTCTAAAGACGACATACAGATGATGAACAGACACATGAAAAAATGCTCAACATCACTAATCATCAGGGAAATGAAAATCAAAACTAGAATGAACTATTATCACACACATGTTAGAATTGCTATTAAAAAGACAAGAAATAACAAGTGTTAGTGAGGATGTGGAGAAAAGGAAGCCCTTGTGTACTGTTGATGGGGATGTAAACTGGCAGGGTAGTACCAGAAAATGTGGATTAGATTAACACAATTGAATTTTGGAGAACAGATTTTTAAGGTTCAGGAAACCTTTTTCTGGTCCAGAATCCAATCCACAGTACATTTAGTCATCATATCTCCTCGGTGTTTTCTGGTCTGTGAAAATTTCTTAGCCTTCCTTTGATTTTCATGACCTTAACAGTTTTGCAGAGTACTGGTCAGATATTTTCTAGAATGTCCCTCAGTAGGGGGTTATCTAATATATTTCTTATGATTAGACTGAGATTATGGGTTTTTGGTAAGGATACCAGAGGTGAAGTGCCCTTCTTTCACATCACATCAGGGAGTAAAGTAGCACATGATGTCTGCATGACTGATCATTGGTGGTGTTCATCTCAATCACTTGGTTAAAGTAGACCTGTAGGAGTTTTCTATGGCCGACATAACAAATTGTCTTAACTCAGTGAGTTACAACAACTGTATTCTCTTACAGTTCTAGAGTTCAGAAATCTGACATAGAACTGAGCTAAAGTCAAAGTGTTGGCAGTGCTGCATTCCCTTCTAGAAAATCTAGGGGCAAATCCATTTCCTTGCCTCTTCCAACTCCTAGAGATCACTTGGATTCCTTGGCTCATTGCCCCCTTTGGCTATCTTCAGTCAGCTACTGTGGGCTGAGTCCTGCTCATACCACATCATTCTGACTCTGCTTTCATAGTCGTATCTGCCTCTAAGAGATTCTCTCTTCTTTTGCTTTCCTCTTCCCTATTTAAAGAATCTTGTGCTTATATTGGACCCAGCTAGTTAATCCAGGATAATTTTCCTATATTAAGATCAGCTGATTAGCAACTGTAATTTCCCCTTTGCCATATACCATAATATATTCTAAGATTCCAGGGACTAAAACTTGGGCCTCTTGGGGTGGAGGGTGGTAATTCTGCCTACCACAGGTAGTAGTTGCCAAATTTCTCCACTGTCAAGGTGTTATTTTTATCTTTCCATACTCTTTTCTTTGGCAGTAAATCATTAAATCCACTCTCAAGGTGGGAGGGTGATAAACACACATGCATGTGTGCATGCACGTACACACACCATTTATAATTCTCCATAAGGAAATTTTCTCTCCTCCATTTACTTATTAAAACATTGTGTCTATCAGTTTTGACTAACAGATAAATTTATTTTATACTTGGATTATAATCCAAAACTTCTTAATTTTGTTGCTTAAATGGTCATTTCTTTTTTTTTTTTTAATGGAGGTACTGGAGATTGAACTCAGGACCTCACACATGCTAAGCACACACTCTTATCACTGAGCTATACCCACCTTCCCCCATTTTTCTTGTTTAAATTACCAAAATCATGCACAATTCTTAGGTTTAAAATGATCAATATAAAAATGTGTATAGTAAAAGTTAAAAAGTCTCTTTACCCTTTCTCAATCTTATTCCCTAGAGATAATCATTATTATCCATTTATACATATATTTTAGACTTCTTTCTATAAATGTATAACTATTTGGATACAATATATAAAGATGTTTTTCATTTTACATAGGATTGTACTTCATATTAATGTTACACAATTTTCTTATCTCATACACCAGTATGTCTTAGAGATCATAGCCTGTCAGTGCATTTATATGTGCCTTCCTCATTCACTTAAATGACTACACGGTATTTCCCTAGTACTATGTACCTTATTTACGTAGTCTCCTCTTGATGTATTCATAGGTTGCTTCCAGTTTTTCACTATTGCAAGAAATACTATAGTGAACTTTCTTGTATATTTTGTACAAGGTGCTAGTATTTCTATGTAATTAAAAGCTTTCAGGTCCTTCTAGCTCTGATTCTATTTTTCATCAGTATTTCTAGAAAAAGAAAACCAGAACTGGCATTGGCATTAAAGCCCCATTTTCAAATAGTTAAATAAAACATGACTCATAAATACAAAGATGAAAATGTATCTAAGATTTTATATAATTAATTAATGAAGGAAGTAGTATAATTTTGAGACTAGTTCAAGGAAGAATTTCATAGATAAGTAATCAGAAATGCTTCAATGAAATTATTTGTAATTGTAACACTGGTTAATAATCCATAAGGCAATAAAAAGCAGTGTTTGAGATTCTCTTTTCTACAGGGCAGAGTCACTACCAGACAAGATTCATTTGCATATCTGTGGTGAGGAATCATCTTCATTGCTATCAGTTTTCTACAATTAACAGATACCCCTACAATGTTATAAAAGAACAAGTTAATTGGAGGCGCCTACACTGAAATCAAACGCTAGAAGATTTATCCCCACACTCTTCTGAAATGACACTCAGTAATCTCTTTTGCCCATCTTCAAGTCTTGGGCAATTATTTCTAACACTGGAATTGCCAAACCACAGAGATTCCACAATTATACCTAGAAGCATGAACCACTGTTCATTCACTCTCACCTACACTTACCTACATGAAGATAAATTTTCCCCCAATTAGCCTCCATGAAATTAGTAATACAATCTTTGGTTTGAATACTGCTATCACTTTATATATTTAAGTTCACAGGTATAGGGGAAGAGTAGTTTTTTCTGTGGTTGCAAATTCAAGTATGCTACCACTAAACACGGAATGGTACCTCGATTAAAGCCTATCATAATGTGGTTAAGAGAGAGGTTAGATGCTAGTTTTCTTCCATCTTACCCAGTGCTCTTTTATCAACAGAATAAGTGGGTGAACTATGACATATACCAAATGAGATACAAGCTTGCTTATAGTATATCACCACGTTAGATAACGGCCCCGGCACACATAACATTTTAACACACATTTTAAAATAACAAGACTTTGAAAACAGATATAAAGTATAAAACACCTATGTTGAATCCACAAGTGCAAAAGCATTGAACCTACATTATTTCATTTCATTACCCTTTTAACTCAATGAGGTAGGTAAAACAAGTACCTGTATACAGATGAGGATGCTAAAGAGTTGCAAAGTTGTGTCACTTGTCCATTGTCACACAAAGAGTCAGTATCAGAATTGAGATTAAAGGCTCAACTTCGAGTACTAGTTGACTCAGTGCTCTACTACATATTGGAAGTCATTCTTTTACAAAGTGTATCCTTGGGGAAGAGGGTGATAACTCAGTGGTAAAGCACATGCTTAGCATGCACGAGTTCTTGGATTCTATCCCCAGTACCTCCATTAAAAAAATGAAAAAGAGAGTGGGAAGGGATAAGTTTGGGAGTTTGAGATTTGCAAATATTAACCACTAAAAATATATAAAAAACAAATTTCTGTATAGCACAGGGAACTATATTCAATATCTTGTAATAACTTTTAATGAAAAAGAATATGAAAACGAATATATGTATATATACGCATGACTGGGACATTGTGCACTACACCAGAAATTGACACGTTGTAACTGACTGTACTTCAATAAAAGAAAAAAGAAAAACAAATTACTTCCTATAGAAAGATCATTCAGCATTCTATATAAAATCATATGACTAAGCATCTTCACTATATCAAAAATATTTTTTGGTACCTAATAGGGCACTCTATTAATGCTGTGGGTGATGCTGAAAGATATAGTAGTTTTTCCTTTAAAGAACGAGCAAATTTAGTTATGAACATAATATTCATTAACTTAACAAATGCTTTTTGAGCACCAACAATGTGTTAGGCATTGTTCTAGGCACTGGAAGTATATTAAAGATCTTGCCAAAAGGTCTATAGGTGCTAGCAGGTAATGTACATATGTGAAACAAACCTGGGAGCCATATTAAGGACAATGACAAATAAAAGAACACATGCACAATCTAAACGGGACAGAAGCTATAGTTCCAACTGCTTGTTGTCATGTGGGAAGGCAGACTCAGAGTTGCCAGTTCTTCAGATTTCTCAGAAAGAATGAAATCTGGATTTTTATGGGAAACAGTGGAAACTAAGTTTATTTTTCATCAACTGCTGAGCAGGGCAAACAAAACACATCTGCATGCCAAATCTGGTTCCTCTGATGACAACTTGTGACCACTGCATTAAAGGATAACAGCCAAATGAGGGACAGGGACAGTCAGCACTATCTTAGTACTAAGCAGAAGAGAGAAACTCAGCTCGGGGTAACCTGGGGTCGATATCATAAAGGAGGTGGGCATTGAGCACGACTTGGGAGGCTGAGCACAGAAGAGGGGAGCCCTGCCTCCAAAGCACGTCACTTTCCTATGTCCTTGTTTGTTAAATCATCATGAGTCAGTGGCATTCTGTAGCTGCAGTGACATTTGTATAGTAAAAGAACACAAGAACCGGTCATCCCACTGTCCTCTGCCAGGGACACAGGCTAAAATTGTGAGATATGGTTTGCAATTAGAGGCCTCCTGCAAGAGGACCACTGAAAAACATGGGGCAAACCCAGATTCAGGTAACCAAAGTAATAAGAGAACCGGAAGTCCTAAGGGACAGATATCTATAGCCCGAATGTGCCATTAAGTATATGCGTGTGTGTGTGTGTGTGTGTATATATATATACACATACACACACATACGTGTGTGTGTGTGTGTGTGTGTGTGTGTGTGTGTGTGTGTGTGTGTGTGTGTGTGTGTGTGTGTGTGGGTGGGTGGTTCATCCCTGCCCCTTACTTGAAATTTTTCCAGGAGATGTTGAGGGCAGTATACTTAACATAAAATTCAAATGTTTTATCATGACCTACACGGCCCTAAAACTCTGACTCCCAGCTGCTTCTTTGCACTCATCTTATACCATCCTCTCCATGACTTTCTATACTCCAGCTGCAATGGTGTTCTCTCCATTCTTCGTAATTTCCAAACACTTGCATATGCTGTTCCCTCAGCCAGGGATCCTCTTCACCATGCTTTGTTTGTTTTAATAATATACTGACTTTCATGCTTCAAGTCTTTGCTTAAATGTCACTTTTTCAGAAGAGATCGTACCGGACCACCATATCTCAAGTAGCTCCCTCACCTTATTCTCGGCCATGCCCCGGCTTTTCCTTCACAGCTCCAGGAAGCTAAGTACTATGTCTACAGTCTGTGACTGTTAAATTACCAGCATGTAATACGACGCTTCGTACCAATGAGATGCTCATCGTTGTTAAATAGATGACTGTGAATAAATGAGGAATGAGTACTTCTTGATACATCTGAAGGGATATTATGAGGAAAGGATGTTAATCACACACATTCATACAATATATTTTCTCTCATCAAGGGAAATAGATTGTTCCAAATGCAGATATGAGAAGTGGAAGAATGTAGCTCAGTGGTAGAATGAGGGCTTAGTATGCACAAGGTCCTTGGTTCAATCCGAGTACCTCCATTAAATAGATAGATAAATAAACCTAATTACCTCTCTCCCCCCAAAAAATAATTTTTTCAGAAAAGGAGAAAGATCCCCTCTCTCAGGCCTTGTGAGACTTGTCATTAATTACCCTAGCATGGTAGCAATATTTCCTAAAAGCAGCATTTTATTAGTCATGTCATAATAGGGTTCAGTTAGGTCTGGCAAACATTTTACCAGTCCCCATCCTCAAGGAAATGCAATGACAGCCTCCCACCCGACATAGTCCCCGGAATCTTTAGTCCCTGCTTCGTCCAGCAACCAGAGTGAGCGAGCCCCAGCTGAAATGTCAACACTGCAGTCAGCCCAGGGAATAAAGACAGTGGCACAACCTTTTTATACAAATAGCTGAAGAAAGAAAATTTCCGAAGGTCACATAGCAGGTTGCTGAAGAAAGTGGAAAATGTCAGAGGGGATGCAAAAAGACATGGAAAGTGTCAACCGTAGGTAGACAACAGGTACAGATTATTCTACTAAAATCAGCGCCAGTGACTGAGAGTGAAAATTCAAATGCAGCATCTGCATGCCCAGAATGGCTAACAATCAGCAAGCATGCAAACAGATTAAATTTACCAACTACAACTGCACCAGGATGAAAGAGAGACTAAGAGGGCATGATGTATTGAGGAGGGGCTTGAATAATTTAATGATCCTAATTTTGTCTTCAATGCCGTCTCATCTGAGGTACTTCCACGGGCAGACAGCTAAATAAATGATAGAGTTTGCAGTATATAACCCAGATGCTACACCCTTTAATAAAATAGCTCATTTTGCCCCTATTCATATACTTTATTCATTTTATTAGAGCTAGAGGCCTAATACATACAGGAAAGTCTTAATTATCCTGATGACGAAAAAGTATAAGCTAGAGGAATTCAATAGACCAAAAGTAGGTGTGAGTTTTGAACTTTAACTCTTTCAAATGCTAAGCCTTTCACAAAAACTATTGCTGTATAGTGTCACTTGCTTAATAGTATATGTCTCCATTGTGACTGTCTAAGATGGCCCAATGGTACTTAAGAGGAGGGGAATAAAACAAAGGTAAGTAAGGAGAAGGAAAAAGAGGACTCGGAGAGGGTATTGCTCAATGGTAGAGCACATGCTTAGTATGCACAAGGTCCTGGGTTCAATCCCCAGTTACAAATAAATAAATACTTAATTACCTGCCACCACAAAAAAAAAAAAAAAAAAAAAAAAAGAAGAATCAGATCAGGGTGATCTATAAAATCAATCAAGAATAAATGACTAATAAAAAGTTCATTTCCATATACATTGTCCACAAAGAAGCCCAGAGATGAAACGGAGTTTCTGTTTCTCATTTCACAGAGAACAAACACGCTGGGTGCGTTTATTTGTGATGACTCAATGCTGATCCAGCAGACGAGATTAGCTCGCTATAGAACCGGACTCAGAGTTGAGATCATGGGCTTGATTCTTTATTCACCCATACAACCCATGTATTCCTACACAAAGCTTTCAATGAGCATCTGAGTATAGCGGAGAGTATGGGACCTAGAATTACAAGACTTGGATTCTAGTTGAAGCTCTGACACTTCCTCATTTTAAGTCACTTGACGCTGGACGAGCAACTTAAACTTGCTGAGCCTCGTAAAATTGGTATGGCCACAGCTCTTCTGCCTGCCTTTCAGGGCTGCTTTGAGATAATGGGTGTGAAAGGCTTTGTGAACTGTCAAATGCCACCACTATGTATCAAATACTTCTTATAGAGGACAATTCTGGCCGGTTTGCACAGTCTGTCACGTTGGACGTTAGGCAAGGGTGCAATTTGGAGAGTGGGCTGGAAGAGCTAAGACAGGCAGGAAACAAAAGAGAAGGCGGAGGGCATGTCTTTTACCCATGGAGTACAGAAGAGTTCAATTTTAAGTAGATTTATGAAGAAGCACAAAGTCCAGAAGACAGTATTTCCTGCAAAGGCGACCCTTCCATTTGTGCTGTTCCTTCTCGTTCCTTTCCATCTTCATCATCATATTCTATCATTGACTCCCTTCCCCTGCATCTTCAATCCTTCCCTCTGCTAGATATTTCTCTTCAGCCTTACAAACATGCTTTGCTACTCCCCATCACCCCCCAAACAAAGCTCAAAAAAAAAAGCCTTCCATGAGCGGGCTTCTGTCTTCCTGTCTTGTGTTTCATTCTTTGTCCCTTTTGGTACCTGTGAATTGCTTGTAGGTTTCATCACACACAATGTTCTTTCCCAGCTCTGTTACCTCGTACAATCTATTCTGCTTAATATGACCTTCACATTCACTTCACTTGGCTAAATCCTACTTCTCAGATGCAGTTCACATCTCTTACAAGTCACTTTCCTTGATACCTCAAGATTGAGCTAGGTCCCTTCAAATAACATACTCGGTCCTCAATCATTGCAAATACCACATTGTATTAATAATTTCTTCCTTATATGTCTTTCTCACCCTCAAGACCATAGATTCCTCAAGAAAACTGGGACTTAATCAGACCCCTAGCAAAGGGTCTGGGACATAGCAAACACTTCGACTAGATAGATGAGGTTACCTAAAGCCAGCAGAGCTACATGACAGGGTAAGATACTCTCAGTCACTGAAATATCAGGGAGAATAAATTTCAAATGATGCCTTTCTCTTGATTCATAATTAAAATAAACTATACAAAGGAGATGAGAATTTTGACTGGCACAAGGATTCATAAGGAGGTAATTTGAGGACATGGGACATTTGGCATCTGAGACAAAGCCTCAGCAAAGGGCTACAATGGAAGGCACTGATCAGATCCAGGGGGAACAGGAAAGGGCTGGTAACTCTGGATACAAGCATATCCAAGAACCAGTTTAGTCCCAGGGAGCACACAGATGCAAGGTTATCAAAGCCAGGCAAGCAGTCTGTGGAATAGAAGCAGACACAGTACCCTATAAGATGGGACACTGAAAACTCTCTCACCCATTCTCTTCTTGCTAAAGAATGGCTAGCCTAGGTCTGGAAGTGTCAGTGCTGGTGTGAACATCCAAAAAAGGACATCAGGGCATTGATGACAGTGAATAACCTAATTCTCCAATGAGAACCTTCTACCTACTCCCAGTGCATTCTAAGGAGTGTTGTATGCCTCATAACAGCTTGTGATCACCACTGGGAAAAATCCCAGGTACTTTAAAAGGGTCAGTGGTATCATTTTCATATACTGAGTATATTTTATTTTAGTATGACAAGAGGCGGGGAACAAATGTGTTTAGTTGGCTATTAGTTAGCCAGATATTCAGTTCGGCTGATTGACATACAGCTGCTGTAGCCCCAGGACACACACCCCAAGCTAAAGTATAGAGTAGGTCATTCAGTGCTGTCATTAACAAATGTAACAAATTACAGTATGACCTATACCCTTCTAATAAAAACATGGCTGATAATTAGACTCTGTACTTATTTATCTCAATCTCTGGCCACCACTCTGGATTGTTTATTGCAACCTATTGCAGCCCATAGGTTGAATAGAATGTTTTACATTTTATTTGGAAATGGCCAGATCATCTCAAACCAACTCAATCATCAGTGCACACTTTCAAAGGTGATTAGCAGTAACAGGAATATTATGTGCCCAGTGACTCTGAATCTGTTAGAGAATGCTTTCATTACAAATGAATTTCTGGATGAATAATATAGATAATAAAAATAGTAGTAAGTAGCTACCATTCATCAAGTATTCCTATATACCAGGAGTTTTAGGTACAAAATTTCATCAATTCCTCACAACAATGCTGGGAGGTATGATTATAACCTCCATGTCATCGATGGAGAACCTAGGAATCACAGTGACTAGGAGGCATGGCCATGGCCACGGCCACATGGAGATAGTAATAAGCACATAGTACATCCAGGATTTGAAGCTAAGTCAGCAGAATTGCAAAGCCTTTGCTGTCAACTATGATGCTGTACTGTCTTACTATACTTTTCTCTGTTTTCCCAAATTTTCTAGAGTAGTTGAATGTTATCTAGTAATAATATTTAAATGTCATTTAAAATGTGTGAAATATGGAGGATTTCAATTCAACCCCCCCCCCCCCCCAAAAAAAGATTGTTGAGCCCTTTCCACAATATAAGGAGCTGTGCATGATGCTGGAGAAACAAATTCTAGTCTCCACCCTCCAGGGAGTGGAACTGGTGCAATCTGTATGAACAGCCCTATAATATACTACAAGATGATGAAAGTCCAATAGAAACGTGCTGACTAAATGTTAGGGAAGTACTAAACAAGGAGAGGTTACTTCTGGGTTGGGGAGGGAATAAGAAAAGACTTCATCAAGGACATAAGCTAGAAGCAGAATTTTAAAAGATAATTCCTTTCTTCTGTGACTCTGGCCTGTTCTCGGGTTCCTGTTTAAGGAATATAAGCACTAAGAAAATTTCCTTGGGTTTTCAATCAGGTCACTGCCAACCTTCCAAGACAGGGACTGGCAAACTACAGCCTACAGACCAAATCCACTCCACTGCCCATTTTTGTCAATGAAGTCTGAACACAGCCAAGCCTACTCATTGTCTATGGCTGTTTTCATACTAGAAAGGTAGAGTTGAGTAGATGCAACAGAGACCAAATGGCCCACAAAATCTAAAATATTTACTACTTAGCCTTACTGACTTAAGTTCCAGGGCATTGGTTTCTAAACCTTTTATGCCTCATTTTGTTCTCCTATGGGAAGCCACTCCTACTCAACTTAAGGTAGTTCCAGTTATCCTCACCCCTGGCAGGTAGGAGTTGATGCCCTTGGCTTGGCCAGCCAGAACATTTCATGTCTCTAGCCACAATGGTTGGTTCTGGGACAGGCATGTAAACAAAGTTGGTTCAATAAGACTGAATAGATTAGAGTTCTCATCTTCCTGACACAGATTTTCCTTCTCCTTTCTAAAGCTAACTGCTTACCTATGCTTTTGAGCATTTTCCCTCTTACTTTTTCCATCAATCAACACTGTCTCTCAACAGCTCTTTCTCCTTTAAAAAAAAAAAAAAGTTTAAGCTGTTTTTATTTCCTAAAAATGAGTTTTTGAGGGCTATAATCAAGAATGGTTATTTTCAATTTGGTTGCTAGAGTCAGAGGTGCTTCAGGGGTCACCTTAAGAGGACTCAATAGGTTGCAAGTGACAAAAACCTTATTCAACCTAGCTTCAGTGAAAATCTGAAAATGTAATTTATAAGCTTATAGAGCAGTCTCGGAATATATGTAGCTTCAGGCTGGGCACAATCCAAGGAGACAGACAGTGTCTGTCTGTCTCTTTCTGTGTCTCTCTGTCTCTATGGGTGTGTCTCTGCCTCTCTCTCCCATCTTCATTCCTTTGTGCTCATTTCTCTTTCAGGAGATCCTTCTTCATTTGGTGGCCCCTGACAGATCTAGGCTAACACACTCATTATAATAATAAGCAATCTCAATGGAAAATGAGCTCTGAAAATACTAGGAAGAGAGAAAAAGATAATTCAATTTTCTACCATCTCTTCCATTAATCAACAGTATAAGTGGGATATTAACCTAGAAAAAGAACAGGGAAACTCCTTTAAGACAGGAGGGAAGCAGAAGAGGTCCTAAAAATGGGAGAAAATTCACATCAAATGACTTTAAAATGCTCCACAAAGTAAAATACAGTTGGTCCTCTGTATCCGAGGGCTCCACATCCATAGGGCTTACAATGGGAATGAGCACTGGGGCTTTTGGTATCTGCGGCAGGTCCTGGAACCGATTCCCTGCAGTTACTGAGGGATGACTATATATATACAGTTACTATATACAGGGAATAGGAGGGGCAAACGGTGGAGGGTGGCTTGAGAAGAGTGGAAGAGTTTGTAATACCTCCCATGCAGAATTTAATAGTTAAGTAAATATATTGCTGGTAACAATGAGAACTCAGATGAGTTAAAAGAGGATGAATATACAGTGGTTAATCCAATCAGCAGAGAGAAAGGATTCTTCACTAGTGTTACTATCCAAGGAGCAGACATCCAGAAAATGGATAACAGGCTTAACAGAGGTTTGGAGGTTGGGATTGAGAGCAGAAAAAACCCAACACCATCTCACATCTTCCTCAGACGAGGAAGCAGCACCATCATTCACCTAGTTGCTTAAACAAAATATTTAGGGGGCCATCTTTGATTTTGCTCTTTCCATCACGCCACCACCTACATAAACCATACCACGAAACCCTAACAGCTCCATCTTCAAAATAAATACTAAATTTTACCTTTTATCACCTCCTCTACCAGTGTCACTCTAGTCCTAGCCACTGTCATTTCAAACCTTTCACCAAGGGTGAGTCCTCAATTATCCATTAAACATCCTAAGTCATTTTTTAACATATAAATTTGATCATATAACACTCCTTGGCTCAAAACTATCCAGAAGTTTAAAACACACTTGTAATAAAACACAAATGCCTCACTATGGTCTAAAAGGCACCATGTGGACCTGCTGAAGACCTTAGTAGCTTTGAATGATTTGAATACCTAACATCTGTACAAAAATCATCTAATAAGTAGTTATTTTAATATATCTGAATAATTATCTTTATATTTTTATTTCCTTTCAGATATGTGGCATTATTGAAACACAGATTGGTGTCCTTTATTGAACTTGCCAAATTAGGTTCCCTTCCCTTTTGTTTTACTCAAATTAACTCCTATTCTTCTACTACCAAAAACCCAGCCAGTGATTTCTAATTCTTTCTGGAGCTATAATACCCCGTGAAATTGATAAATTTACCTTTGATTGTTAAGATTTCCAGCATTTTCTCCTTCCCTAAGCAAATATAGTTTTATAGTTGAAATTAATTTGTCCCAGAGAATCTGGCCAATGTCCCTAAATATCTGGAGTTACCATGGGACGTCAAACCAGGCTTGGACATCACTATATTTAAATTAAGCTACATGTATAGGCCAGGCCTAAAATGTTTTGGAAGTAAAATTAATTGAGTTGATAATGTGGTAGCATAGATACACACACGTTTCACTTCAATCTTGACCAGTCTACTGCCTCTGCTATTATTACTGAAAGGAGTGAAGAAAGCTTGGACATCTTCACATTAGTTTCCCACTAAGGAACATACTCATGCCATACCAAAGACTATACCTAATACCAAAGACTTAAATGCATGGAAAACTGAACAGAAACCTCATACCATCTTCAAGGATTTTAGTCAAGAATACTACACCACAATAAATGTTAGATTTACCCATGCTCAAATCTTCTTTGACCCAATCATACTGCCAACTTTGGCCTTTCAAACACCCATGAAGTTTCACCCCACCTTCAGCCATATGTCAAAGGCAGGTTACTGGTCAGTCAGTATACAGGGGTAGGGTATTAATGGATTGTTAGGGCTAGTGCCCATTCTTATCAGCCAGTTGAATGTTCTGAATTGTCAGTGCTCACATGGTATTAGGTTTTAAGTATTTTAATATCCCTTCTGCCTAAGTGCCAAATACACTAACGTAGCCAAGGTATAAAGATTAATATGCAAGATAGAGTTATGTCATAAATAATCACATAAAATATCAGATTTGAACAGAAAGAATACATGTGATATCTTTCATGAAAATGAGGATTTTAAAAGATTGTTTTATGATGTTCAAATGACTAACAATAGCAGTATTGCTGGTAGAAAAAATTCACATTTATTTAGCAACTTACTGTGCTAAATGCTTTGTATGACTCATTTCATTTAATTTAAGCCCCACTGACAACACTTTGATGTAGACATTATTTTTAAGTTACAATACATGACTTGCCTGAGGATTCCACAACACTGGAATCAAGATTTAAACTAATCTGCCCGACTACAAAAAAATCCATGCATTTAATACCTACCCTATTCCATTGCGTTCTATTACATGCTACTTCCCTATGAAATATTAATTCTTTTAAATTAGTAAAATAAATTCCAAGTCAGAGTTACTATAAATTATAAATAATAAAACCTAGGGGTAGTCATATGTCATGATTTATAGTTTTATAGCATCTTATTTAAGTTCAATGAGTTGGGTTTATTTCATTAATATGATTTAGTGTTATATCCCAAATGACTGAAAGAGATTTGCTCTAATCTATACTTGTATAAGGGAGAATGTCATGCAAAGCAATTAGAAATGCAGTGCAAACTTTATTTAGTGAAAACTTAAATTATGGACAAGAGAAAAGGTTACTATTGTTGAGGTCAGGTCAGAAAACAATTATAAGGAGAATTGAAATGTTCGCACCAAGCATCAATAATATGGCAATGTTTACTATGAGATATTCACCAGTTGAAAAAATTAGTTTCACAATTTCTTACCAAAAAGGAAACAACAAAATTTTCTATCAAGAAAGACTAGATGTAGGAAAATGTATTTTAAGACTTCATAATAACAATAGCTCCCATTTACTGAGCAACTATTATGTGCCAGGCATTCTGCTAAATGATTCATTTTCTTTAATTCTCACATTAATCTCATGAAGTTTGGTTTATTATCCCTAGTTTAGAAATGAAGAGATAGTCAAAGATTACTAATACAAGCATGTTATCTATTTCTTAAACAGAATCTGAATTTTCAAAGATTATTAAAACTGAATGGGGATATAAGGTCATTTAATCCAACCTTCCATGAACTGCAGATTTTAAAATTCCTGACTGTCCTATACCTTTAGTTTGTAAGATCTCCTCCTATACCATAGACCTACCACCACACAAAAATAGGCTGCAAATACCCTCTTGTTGCTTACTACTCACTCTGATCCACCTTGTACTCTGCTTCCTATCCTGTTCTTCATTATCCCAACCTGCCAAACTTGCAGTTCATTGACCTCCAATTGCCCTTCAGACCTGATGCTTCAGAAGCTTTATTCCTTTGCCTCCATATTTAACCACGCTTTAAACTCTCTCTGGGGTCAATACTGTGTTGAATCCTGTCTGATTTCCAGGTCATTGTATCTCATATTAGGCACTCAGTGTAGCACCTCGATCTGAAAATCTTTTCTTATTTCTGGCTAAAATTTGCTTTCCTACAACATCTGCCTTTTGATTTTAGCCAGTTATAAAATTGCTTTTAACAATACAATGCAACATTTCTACCAACTCCCACCTTTATTCTGTTCCACATCCAAAGCAAAGTGATGCAAGAGAAACATTAGCATTAAAGACTAAGATGATCAAGTTGTCCTGGTTTTCTCAGACTGTCCTGATTTTGAAACTGGAAGTTCCCCTTTTCATGAACGTCCTCAGTCCTAGGAAAACTGGGATGGTCGGTCATCCTGTGATATATTTTAAACTCCAGTGTTCCTGTGCTATACAGTGGCTTTCAAAAACCACCCTTTGATGAGCTCAGTCTAAGTAAATCTCTCTCACACACACACATAATTCCTCAAGTGTAGGAAGGGTCCTAAAATCATGTCTGTACTTAGGTTAGAGCTGCAAATATCACAGTGTAGACCTCACATGCCTTCCTTCCTCTCCAGATAAGTGGAATAGGTTGAAAACATCAAGAGGACTTCCCTGGAGATTTATGTAATTTATTATTAATAGCCAGGGATGGATCCTTTCCAGAAATTTATTTTGAAAGACAAAGGATTTAAACTTGTGACACTGATTTAATCCGCAATCCTTCCTAATTTTTTGTTTGCTTGTTTGTTTTTATTCCTAAAATTAATAATATACCTAGGCTGGGGTTCTTAGAGCTAAATTATCTATTCCAGTATTCCAAGTTTCATGGTTTAATTGGTTACTCAGGATATTGAGGGGTGGGTTGAGGAGTGTCACTAAGATACGAGGGGTATTTCAAAACTATTTAACCCTTGTAGGGTAGAGAAAATTGAGGGTTAGCCCAAGGATGTGCTTTCTTTGAACCACAGGGTATATTGAAAAAAACAACAAACAAAAACTAATTGAATTACTTACCAATCTTTAAAAGCCAAGAGATGTTCCAAATTAGCTGAGCACAGATATTCTACTGCATAGCACAGTTTAAACATGTTCAATAAAACAAAGCCAGATTCCTGGCTTTTCTTGAAAGATCAGGTCTGATCACACTGGGCCTGTGATACTATAGGCAGTGGTTTGAAAACGTTATATTGCATCAGAAGCCCCTGAAGGGCTTGTTGGACCACAGACTGCTGTCCCTCCCCCCACCAGATTCAGATTCAATGAGCGGATCTGGGGTCAGGGCTTGAAAGTTTGCATCTCAAACAAGTTTTCTGCTGATGCTCCTAGACCAAGTCCAAGGACAACATTCTGAGTCTAAGGGAACAACTGGCTGGATTACAGTCATAGCTGCTCTCCCCTCCCCCACCACCATCCTCACTTCAGATAGGGGTCTAGTCTCCATCTGGCTTGCCTCACTCCTTTGTATTACCAGCCTGAACTCTACCACCATTTGAGGTTTTGACTATTGAATTACCCAGATCTTCACTTCACTTGCTAAAAGTGTGGATATGTTTCTTATGAGCAGAAAGTCAGACACTTAAAAGGGCTGGGGGTGACCACAAGGACCAAGGGAAAGGAAGCAGGTAGGTTGGACCTAAAGCCAAATTTCTGGTTAGTTTCTCCTTTTATTGCATTCCTTCATTAGCTGAAAGCTTGGACAGGAAAAGATGCTATCGACCAGTGGCTAAGCAAGCCTAGCTGGACAATGAGCACCACTTGGGCAGCTGTGACAATCACCATCCCAAACCAGCTACATTGGAATCTTAGTAGTAAAACCCAGGTAATTAACACAACATTGTAAACCGACTGTACTTCAATTAAAAACAAGAAAAGAAAAGAAAAGAAACAAACAAACAAATAAATGAAATCCAGGTGAGCTCCTTTGAGTAATTTTGATACATATAATATCACTACTCTTAAACCTCTGAACGCCAGGTAAATACGTATTCTTAGTGGATGAAACAACTTTTATCCCAGTCTTTCTGCTCTGGGCTTTTCAAAGTAGTGTTTCCAAATGTAAGTCACAAAGCTTGATCCAGACAAAGAATACTCTGAACACATGAGATGCTCCGTAAGCATGCAGAGGACAGAGTTAAGGTGCTTAATAAATGTTTGTTAAAAGAACTGAATACTGGAGAACAGTCGCCAATGTTCTGAAGTTCTGGCATCACTCTGAATTGTCAAACAGGTGCAGTTACTTAAAAGAGGTATGCCGTTAGGAAGCTGCACTTATGAGTTTTGCCTATTGCTTTGAAAAGGAAGACATGTCACCAATTAGCTTATATTACATTGAAGCTTTTGCCATTTGGAAAAGCCCATTTTAGACTTAGGCTTTGTCTACATGCTGCCAAGCATCTGGATAAACAGCGATAGGCCCAGTTAATCATCTGGGTAATAATAAGCCCTTCCATTTTGATAGTAGTCTAGGTTTTGAAAGCACTACCACAATTATGGGCTCATTTGAATCTCACAGCAATTGAGGTTCATTTAAAAGAACTTAGTGGTGAGACTCAGGCTAGAGAGTCAAACAGATTTGGGCTCAAATCCCCATTCCTACACTTACTAGTTATGTGACCTTTGGCGAGCTAATCTCTCTGAGCCTTAGTGGGTTGGACTTACCAGGAGAATCATAATAGTAACCGTCTCATCAGACTGTTGTGATGACTAAGTGATTATTGCAGGTCAAGGACTGAGCACAGAGCCTGGAACATAGTAAATGCTCATAAATTTTAGCTGTCACTATTATAATTATTATTACTAAAATTAATTTGAATATTGTATTAGGGTTCTTCAGAGAAAGAGAAACGATAGGAGGGAGATACAGATAGATCCATCAGTCAATTGATCGACCTATATAGAGATATACATAAGAGGAGATTTATTACAGGAATTGGCTCATGTGGTTATGGAGGCTAAAAAGTCCCACAATCTGCCATCTTCAAGCAAAGGAAAACTGACAGTGTAATTCAATCCGAGTCCAGAGTCTGAGAACTAGAAGCTCCGATGTCCGAGGGCAGGAAAAATGGAAATCCTAGCTCAAGAAGAGAGTGAGAATTCACCTTTCAGTTGCCCTTTTGTTCTATTTGGGCCCTCAAAAGACTGGACGACGCCCAGGCACATCAGTGAGGGCGGATCTGTTTACTCAGTCTACTGATTCAAATGCGAATCTCTTTGAGAAACGCCTTACCAGACACATGGAGAAATCATGTTTTAACAGCTATCTGGGCATCCCTTGGCCCTGCTGAGTTGACACATAAAATTAACCATCACAGATATTCTCCATTCCATAGTGAAATATTCACATGCTTAACTGTGTCTTTCTTTTTACTGCGCAGGCCAACCATAGTAAGATGGGAGGAGAGGCGGGATTTATTACATTTTTGTCTAACCCACAGCGGGGCATATAGCAGAAGGTTAAGAGCTGCAAACACCTACTCTTAACACTGACAACTCTAGGCTAAGGGCCAGAATTAGTCAAGAAATCGGTGGTACACAAGACGATTCTTAGTACCGCTACACACAGAACAAACAAAACTGTGTAGGCAACCCTGTCTTTCTGACCTACCCTTTGACTTTCTTATAGTGATAGTTTTAGCATAATAAGAATCATTGCTGAATACCTACCCTCATAGGCAACATAATTATTCTTACTTAACATATGAGGAAACTGAGGCTAATAGAAATCAAATAACTTACATAAGGTCACATCGATAGAAAATGGTAGAGGTAGGAATCAACCCCCTATCTATAGGCCTCCAAAACCCATGCTCCTTCCTCCCTATCATGTAGCTTTTCCTTGTACCTCAGGATGGCATCCACCACGCTGGATATGGAGTCAGCTGTGTTGGCTCCCAGTGGCCATATGCTGACTACCTGTCCTCCCCCTTGTGAAGGAGGCTCACCATGACCCACTCATTCACAAGCTCGTGAGATAATAAATAATCAAGAGTTGACATGCTGTTCCAGAAATATTGTGAGACATTTACCCCCAGTTGGCGTGGTTTTATGTTTCCATCCTTTTGGTGACATGACTAGGGAACAGCATTAGAGTGGGAGGTCCCAAGGATGAGAGAGTGAGATGTTTCTTTTCCAGATATCTTCCATAAGGAAGGAACCTTAGAAATTGAATACAGCCCCCTATTTTTATAGGTGGAAACCCTGTCATACTAATAACAGATGAGGTTTCCTTCATTCATTTATCCATTCTTCCTGCTTCCCTACCCAGTCCTTACCAAAACCAGAAACGGCATCTCTGGCTGAACTTCCTGTCCTAGGAGGCCTACATTTCGAACACTGAGTAGGCTTAAAAGGCACGCTTGTACGTAGTGGACTTCTACATCAGGTGGCGTCTGTTAAAGTGTGCTTCTGAGGGAGCTTTCTATACAAACGTGTTTGGACTAGTCAACTGGCAAGGCTTTCATTACAGAGCAAAACGTCCCTGCAAATCAGGACATAAAAGGCTACATACCATATGACTTGTTTACAGATCAGAAAGTAGGATCAGACTATTTGAGATTTCAGATGGTGAATAGGGCAGGCCCGTCTCCGGAGGAGCTGGAGCAGGCAGAGGCAGAACAAGTGAGGAGAAGTGCTAACCCCACTATACTGCCTGGGTAAGTCTAATTAGATGATGCTATGGCCCAGAGTTTCTAGTGATCTAGATACTTTGTTTAATTAGTACAAGTAAACTTACCTCTACAGACTTGTATGAAACCTTAGATCTCCTTAACTAAAACAAACATAGCCCTAATACATCTTTTCCATTTAGGACAAATGAGAGTTAATAATAGAAGACATCTAGTGACATTCAGAACAATTACATCCTGCCATAAGACCACATTACACTACAGAAGGCACTAGAAATAATTCAAAATGGAAACCTCCTGATGCAGGGGATGTGTTTCATTCCAAATTCAGTCGGTAACTGGCAACAAAGAAATAAATCAACAATTCATCAACTTCTGAAACAGATTTTCTTCAAATAGTGTTGCTGGGCAAACAGTCATCATTTAAATGGATATTTTTTTTCCTAAAGGGATTTTTTAATTGAACGGCATTCTGGGATCTGTTCCTAGAGCGATGTCAAACATCATAAAATAGTTATTATTTCCGTATTGGGTAGGTAACTCACTTTATTTTTTAATGGAGGTACTGGAGATTGAACCCAGGACCTCGTGCACGCTAAGCATGCGCTCTACCACTAAGCTATACCCTCCCCTCTATTCATATGTTGAATTTGCTACCAAGTGCACCTCTAATGTGCTAATTGTCTAACCCAAGAACGCCCATGTAGTTTTATGTTTTCCTTCATCCCTAAATATTCCCCAGAGCTCCTGGCTATAGGACTCAGTCAAGAGAACTTCTCAACAGGTCTGTCTTTGTCAGTCATCCCCACTGGACTTTTATGGAGACCTCCAACTAGAGTCCAGCCTCTCTTCTGGTAGTGCCATACACAACACCGCAACTTTTGGTCATCTGCTCAGGAACACTCTTCTTCTTGTTTGTTAGTATTTCAGCTGCACCTGCTCTTGATGCACGTTGAGCACTCAACCAATTTTCATTTGCCAGTTGACTTTATTTTCCAATTCTTTAGCTTATTTTTCTCTTTCATTTTCAAACTTAATGAGATAAATAGCAAATTTAGTAGGCCATTTCAAATGATTTATTCATAGGGTTTCAAAACCTGAGCAAACCATTTTACACAACTCTTCCAACAACAAGTTAAAAATAAAATTTCTACCTATGCCAAAGTAAACATAGAAACAAAGTTTCTTTTTCAATCAAAAATGGCTCCTTTTAGAAATACACAGCATTTTCAAAATGCATGTTTTAAATTTCCTAGTCCATGATATAAAGATGACATTCAGAATAACCAGGAGGCATATTAATATAAATAGAACTACAGTGACCCCTCTCATCTCTCTCCCTCCTCTATCCCATCCAATTCATTAGCAAGTCCTGTTGATTTGGTGTCCTAAATCATTCTCCACTCTGAATATTTCCCTGCATCGCTACCTCGTCTGAGTTGCCAGCATCTCCTGCTTAGACTGCTACAAAAGCTTTGTGACTGGCTTTTTGCTTTCATCCTTTACTCCTGTGGTGGACTGAGTAACACCTCTTTTCACACCCCTCCCCACAACGCACAAGGAAGATGCCTACAAAGTAATTCCTGGAGCCTGTGTGTGTTTTCCCTTACATGGTAACAGGGAGTTTGCAGCTGTGGTTAAGTTGAGAATCTTGAGATGGGGAGATTATCCTGGATTGTATGGTTTGCTCCAGTGTAGTCACAAGGGTCCTTATAAGAGAGAGGCAGTGTCATAAAGAGAAAATGTAATGATCAGAGGTGACGTCAGAGAGAAGATGCTGTATTTCTGGCTTTGAAAACGGAGGAAGGAGCCATGAGGCAAGGAATGCAGGTGGCCTCTGGCAGCTGGAAAAGGCAAGGAAACTGATTCTCTCCTAGAGCCTTTGTTAGAGCAGACAGAGATAGCTAGATAAGAGCAGAGCAAGGGGGACCCTGGCCAAATGGCAGGAATTGGGCAAAAAGGAGGGGCATGGGCCAAATGCAGGAAGCCATACATCATGTAAACAACAGAGTCCCTGGGCAGAGAAAGAAAAGCAGGAACCTCTGGGCTGATAAGAAATCACACATTTTGGGGTGATGAGTGGCCTGGAGGACGACAAAAAAGGTCGGAAAAGGCAGGAATCTCCAATGTCTGAATGTAACCTTTTGCTCATTATGCCCTTATTTCAATAAAATTAGCCTTGCAGATTAGAAGTACCCATCATGCACCGACACCATGACACTTCTGATCCTGACTAAATGAGGACAAAAATCCCTTCTCCCCTCGGGAAGGTGGACCTAAGATGAAAACCAGGGAGTACGACCCCAAGCCCCTCCCTCCTTGATGAATATTCTGCCCATTCATTTTTACACTCTATGTAACTAACTGGCCAAAGAAACTCAGGGCAGCCGCTCACTGAGCCAGCCTGCTCTCCCCTTGAGAGTGGACTATCTACCCCTTAATAGTTTCCCTTCTTAACCTCCCTGTCTCGTCTCTGAATTCTTTCTGTGATGGGACAAGAACCTAGTCACCAGCAACACCTTCAGAAGGAAACCTTCTGCCTTCCTAAAGGCCTAGTGAACTGATTTGGGCTTTTCACTTGCAGTCTTGTAAGATAGTAAATTCATGTGTGTTTTTTTAAGCCACTAAATTTGTCTTAATTTGTTACAGCGGCCATAGAAAACTAATATAACCCCTGACAAGAGATTCCCCACACAACAAAAGGATCTTTTTAAAAATTAAAATCCTTCCACGGCAGCTCTAAGCACTCAGAGGAGAGTCCAAAATATTAACACATCCTCCAGGGCTCTGTGTTCTGGGTTGAACTGTGTCCCTCCAAAATCCATATGTTGAAGTCCTGACCCTCAGGACCTCAGAATGCGACCTTATTTGGAGAGAGGGTCTTTACGGGGGTGATCAATTTAAGTTATATTATTAGAGTAGTCCCTAAGCTAATATTCGGTCCATTCGGTTCATTAAGGGGAAAAAAAAAGGAAATTTGAACACAGAAACATACAGATAAAGAGAAGACAATGTGAAAAGACACAGGGAGAAGATGGCCAAGTTGAAAGCAAGTGGAGACGCCTGGAACAGATCCTTCCCTCACAGCTGTCTGAAGGAACCAACCCCGCCAACAACTTGATTTTGCACTTTTAGCCTCCAGAACTATGAGACAGTAAATTCTGGTGGTTTAAGCCACCCAGTCAGTGGTACTTGTTACAGCAGCACTAGGCTACTAATTCACCCTGCATGACTCGGCCTCCACCTACCTTTCCAGGTATGTGGTGAGCTAGTCTCCCTGTCTCTCTGCCCCCAGCCACATGGGCCTCTCTCTTCCAAGCCTTCACATATGCTTCAGGCCATTTTCCCCCCTACCTCTTTACCTGATTAAGACCCTACTTACCTTTCAGGTGTCCTCTTAAATGCTACTCTTCAGAGACTTTCCCTCATCAACTATCTAAAGGCACCATCAATCTCCATTATTCATTCATAACACTGGCCTTTTCTATAACAGCTCATATAAAATTTTTAAATTACAAATATATTTTGGAGATTATTCTGTTAATGGCTGTCAGTGACTATGCCTATATTATTAACCACTGCATACACTGCCCCGGCACATTGCCAAGCATATCATAAGTGCTCAGTAAATATTTGTTGAATGAATGGGTAAATTCAGGACCAGAGACGAAGATCTCTGACAAAATCTGCTTCAAATTCACATTCTCTCATCTAGGCCTTACATCTCAAGAACAGAAATCTGATAGGCCATGCCTCTGTCTTGGTCAAAGGCTCCAGAAACAGAGTTGCTCCTCTCTCTACTCTTACCTTGTATATTGAGGACCCAGACTCCCAGATAAACGGGCATCACCATTGATAGCTGATCAGATGCAGTCCTGTTTCAAATCTAGGAAAACTTCTGGTGTACTGTGCCCTCAGGATGGTAACATTTCGGATATGGACAGGCAGAGAAAGAGCTCAGTGAAAGAAAGAAAACTACCAAATAGTCACCATTGGGGAAAAAAAGCAATTTAAAAGAAAAGCAAGTTTTAAGGAAAACTGATACTCAAAGTTTGAGGATTTCATGCTCCCCCAATAATTTTCCTTGTTAAGAAATATTGTAACCAGAGTCATCTTGATAATTGCTTCAAACCTCTGTTTCACCTTGCATGTGTAGACACTGCCATCACAGTCACAAATGGAGCCAAAAATCATAGAACTAGATGGACTAGATGGATACCTAAGCCTTAATGTACGTATGCAAATCTTTGCCTCATAAAACTGCCTTTTCTTTTTAAGTGTTAATGTTAACTCATTATCATACAGTTTCCTAGTACTTGGTAAAATCTCACTTCAGGATGGAATTGAGCAGGGAACATAGGTATCAATTTGCAAAGACTCCTTTTTAAAATTGCTCTTGTGTGACAAGCTTATGAGTCACGATGTTTGTGCTATTAATTCATTATAGATTCTCTTATCATGGTCCATCATTATTTTAGCTTGGCATGTTTTCAAGGCTTCTCAATAGCACTAGCAATTTGTTGTTTTTCTTTCTGGCTGCTTTAATATCTTACCCTTTAGAATGTTGATTTGCATTATGGAAAATTTGAAAATATTCTCAATTAAAGTTGTCTCCTGCAATACTAATTTCGAGCTAGCCATCAAGACGAAGGGCCCCAGCTGAATGTGAAAATCAGGCTTTGAAGTTCCTACATTAGCTCTTTCTTTGAGATGCTGGATGGTGTTAACATATCACCATTGATTCAACTGTTTTCACAGTTGAATTTGTTGTTCTAGTCATCATTCCAATCAAGCCATCTGGCCCTTTTGGCCATTAAGAAGACCAAATCAAATCAACTGTTCAATCTCTTGGCAATCGACCCATAAAATGGTCAATATAATCAATCCTGTCAAGCTAGCCTCAATCCTGCAGGGGAAAGCTGCTAAAACACCACCCTTCCAGGGAAGGCAGATTGTTTTGCTTTCCCTGTCAGCTAGTGCAGAATAATGTTTTACTGCTTCTATGGTAAAGGCATCTTTAATAAATAATGACAGCTTAGTACTCACATTGCTTGAGTTTCAGGTTTTTAAATATTAATGTTCACAATACACCTATGCAAATGATAAGTCAGTTTGTGTGTGTGTGTGTGTGTGTACACAGCCATCAGTTTCCTTTGGTCATCCATAAAATTCACTGTGCATTTCTTTATGTGACTAGAATCTTAAAAGTTAAATAGCCGAGAAATGAATGAAGAGATAGAAATCACATTGAATTACCATAAAAGCAGTTATGGAACTAGTGAACACAAAAGAAAAACAAAACACTTTGCTGAAAATCAATTTTTTGGACATATGCATACATGGGGACATCAAGAGATGAAGAATTTTGAGAAAGTATGGGTTTCTTTAAAGGTACAAATAAATCATAAAATGTTGAACTGAACTATTTTCAAGCTAGAAACCATAATTCTTTGTAATTTTTGTTACAACTTGACTTCAGTAAACAACATTTATAATATTTGCAAATGAGATTAGGAGACAATAATCATGATGTTTCGATCCTGTGATTTTATATATTAGGAGCTGTATAAAGTCTTAATGTTTGCTACTCCTTATGGGGAGGCAGGCTGGCTGTATTATTTCCATATAAATTTAGAGTATTCTATTTTACATCTTAAAATTGGGTCATTGCAGCCAGAAAATTCACACCAAATTGCAGTTCCTGGACACACAGGCAGAGTTGTCAAAATATTCTCATCAGCTGAGTAAATTTTTGCTCAGAGCAAAAACAACAGACTGGAAAACACAAGTACCCTGTAAGCTATCAATTAGTGCACACATGAGAATAAACTCGTATCAAATAGAAATTATGTCTGTGACATAAAACACACACACACACACACACACATGCATACAGAGCTACACATTTGATGGTATTCATCTGAAATAAACAGTCTTTTAGAGAATGTCTCCTTGGCAGAAACCCTCGTCTCTGATTAGAAAATGGAAGGTATTATCATCATTTATTTTTAGTTACAGAAACAAATTTCAGTGTGTCAAATGCCAACACAGCAACAGACTCAAATCATATGTTAGCCTTTGATAATGGAACCTATAAAGAAATCTAGGACTGAAGAAAACAGTAACAACCCAACATCCTGATGCATCTCAAGGGACTGAGATACTAGGCTGAAATCAGAGATCAGAAAGGAGGGGCCCTGCATGGGTTCTCTAGTAGGAGGATTGTTTCTAGAAAAGATTTTGGGAGAGATTTTCACCAGCCACTTTCAAAGAAGAGTTTGAATGAATGAGATCCTAGAGAAGGAGATGAATTATAAATTACTCAGGTAAAAGGCAATGAGGTCCTGGATTAGCGTTGATTATAGTGAAAGCTATGTCTGAATGGTTTTGTGATGAAGAAAGATTCCACATGATTGAATGTAAAATGGGTTAGAGTATTGTCAAGTTTCCCCCATTTATGATTAAGCCAGCTACTTGGGCTCTTTATCTGCTGCAGAAACATGCTCCATTAATTATTTGCTTTCTCTCTTGTAACTTCAATCACTTCCTAGATATTGGGTCTTTCTTCTCTGCCTACAATTAACCACAAATCTATCTGGCTTGAAAACAACAAAAAAGAAGAACAAAACCCTTCATTCAGCTCTGAATCCTCCTCACCTATCAGATGATCATTCCCCTTTTCTCTCGTTCTAACCCCCTTGAGAAAATAGTTTATAAATTGTCTTCCTCCCTTCAGCTCATCTCAACAATTCAATGAACATTTAATGAGCATCTACTATGTATCAAGGGATATGTAAGGAAAGAGAACACAAAGGCAAATAAATACATAATCCCAACTGTCAAGAACTATGCAGCTAGTAGGGAGAGAAAAGTATAAACAAATCCAAGTATCCTATCTGAACTCTTGTTACATAAACATAGAAACCAAACCTTTTGGACATATTTTTTGAGTTAAAACAGATAGTTCTCATTATCTGACTCTTACTACTTATGACTCAAAATTCAGGAACAAAATATATTCAGGTCACATGGTGTTCTTTCTTATCTGAACCATCACAGTCCAAACTTGGGAACCAAAAAGACTTGGACCACAAGGGAGGCTTGGTTTTATACTATAATGTGATACTTCAAATAGCACAAGTATGTGCAAGAAATATTAGTACAACTTCCTCTATAAAACCAACACTTATTTCATGTTTGATAACACTAATACTGAAGCTTTTAAAACTGTTGGTTACTCCCTTATTTTTGATTCTCTCCTTCACTGGCCTCCATGACAAAATTTGTTCTCTACATTTCTAATTGCAACTCTTACTGTCTTAGCATCCTTCAGTAATGTCTTCCTTTCAAACAATAGAAGTATACCCTAGGTCTATGCTATTCAAAATGTGGCCTATGACCAAAACGTCAACATAATCTCAGAGTTTATGAGAAATGCAGAATCTCAGGCCCTCCCAAACTGAATGAATCAGAACCTATAATTTAATAAGATACCTCAGTGATTCATATACACATTAAATCTCAATAGATGCAGTAAAAGCATTTGGCAAAATTGAACATCCATTCCTAATAAAAACTCTCAGCAAAGTAGGATTATAAGGGAACTTCCTCAACCTGAGGAAACTACAAAACTACAGCTTTCATATTTAAGGGTAAGAGATGGAATGCCTTCCCTTGAAGACTGGAAACAAGGCAAGAATGTTAACTCTCACCACTCCTATTCAGCATTGTTCTGGAGGTACTAGCCACTGCAGAAGGCAAAAAAAAGAACTATAAGGCACACAGATTGAAAAGGAAGAAATAAAACCATCTCTATCTGCAGATTACATGATTGTCTATATAGAAAACCTCAAGGAAAGTATGAAAGAGCTGATAGAACTAATAAGTGAGTTTAGCAAGGTCTCAGGATACAAAGTTAATATGTAAAAATAAATTGTATGTCTATATATTAGCAATGAACAATTGGAAATTGAAATGTACCATTTACAGTAGCATCAAAAAACATAAAATATTTTTATATAGATCTAGGAAAATACATGCAAGATCTATATGTGGAGGGAAAAAAAAATCCTGTAAAACATTATTGAGAAACATCAAAGGAGACCTAAATAAATGGAAAGACATACCACATTTATGGATGGGAGGACTCAATATTGTTAAGAGGTCAAATCTCCCTAAACCAATGTACAAATTCAACTACAATTGCAATCAAAATTCTAGCAGGAATTTTTTTTTGTAGAAGTAGACAAGTTGGTTCAAAAAAAAATTCATATAGAAAAGGAAAGGAACTAGTATAGTCAAAACAATTTTGAAAAAGAACAAAGTTAGAAGAATCATTCTACCTGATATTAAGACTTACTATATTGCTACAGTAATCAGAGAATATGATATTGGCAAAAGGATAAACATATAAATCAATAGGACAGAACAGAGAGTCTAGAAATAGACCCACACAAATATGACAAACTGATTTTTCACAAAGGATAAAGCCAATGGTGTTTGTACAACTGGATATCCACATGCAAAAATAAAAAACAACTTAATCCATACATCACATCATACCCCAAAATTAACTCAAAATGAATCACAGACCTAAATGTAAAAGCTAAAACTATAAAACTTCTAGAAGAAAACAGATCAAAATCTTTGTATCCTTGGTTTAGGCAAAGATTTCTTAGCCATGACATCAAAACATGATCCATGAAGAAACTGACAAATTAAGAACTTCAAAAAAACACTATTAAGATAATGGAAAAAGATGTCATGACCGTGTAAGAAATATGTGCAAATCATATGCCTCATAAATGAGTTGTAGCCAGCATATAAAAGAACTTTCAAAACTCAGTATTTCTCAAAAAGTTAGGTACAGAGTTACCATATGACCCAGCAGTTCCACTTCTACATATATATCCAAAAGAACTGAAAACATATGTCCTACACAGAATTTGCACATGAATGTTTATAGCAGCATTATTCATAATAGCTAACAAGCAGAAATAACCCACATGTCTATTAACTGATGAATGGATAAACAAATTGTGGTATATCCATACAGTGGAATACTATTCAGCCATAAAAGAAATGAAGTACTAGTACTTGCTACAACATGGATAATCCTTGAATAAATTTATGCTAAAATTTAAAAAATAGACACAAAAGGCCATATATTATATGATTCCATTTATATTAAATGTCCAGAATATACAAATCTGTAAAGATAAAAAGTACATCAGTATTTGCCAGGGGCTGGAGCCAGGGGAAGTGGAAAGTGACTGATAAAGAGTACAGGGTTTCCTTTTGGGGTGATGAAAATTAGATAGTGGTAATGGTTGTAAAATTTTATGAATATACTAAAAATCAGTGAATTGTTTAAAAGGGTGAATTTTATGGGATGTGAGTTATATCTCAACTGAAAATAACCCTCAATAAAAATGGGAGGAAAATACCTTAATAATAACAACTTAATTAAAAATGGGCAAAATATTTGAACAGAAAGTTCACCCAACATATATAGATGGCAAATAAGGATATGGAAAGGTGTTCATATTTAATCATAGAGAAATTCAAATTAAAACCACATTTAGATATCACTACGCGTTGTTCAGGATACTATAAAATAAAAAAAAGAACTGATATTATTAAGTACCAGCAGGATGCAAAACAACCAGAACATTCATACAATGCTGGTAGGTACAGCCACTTTGGAAAACAGTTTGGTAGTTTCTTATAAACTTAGACATAAACTTACCAGACAACAGAGCAATCACATTCCTGATTATCTACCAAACTGAAATTAGAAATAATATTCACACAAAAGCCTGTATATCACCAAGTGGAAACAACCCAAATGTGTGGATGGATATACAAACTGTGATGCATCCATAAGATGGAATATTACTTGGAAATAGAAAGTTATGAACTACTGATACACTGAACAATATGAGTAGATCTCAGATGCATTATACTATATAAAAGAAGCCAGTGTAAAAATGCTTTATTATGCATGATTTTTTTTTTATGACATCCTGGAAAAGGCAAAACTATGAAGACAGCTCAAAGATCGATGGTTGTCAGGGGTAGGTGGAAGGTTTGATTACAAAAGAGCAAGGGGAATTATGGGGTGACTCCTACTGCACAAAATGTATACATTTAAAGAAAAGAGAAAACATGTAGCTCAAAGATCCCTTTCTCTGTGAAACCTTTTTTGCATTTTTGGTGTCAATTAAATTTGTCCTTTTCTTGCAACTTCATCATAGCACGTATCAGCTTCCATACCATTATGAGTTAATGTAGGCATCCTTACTTTACATTTGACTATGAGCTCCTTGATGACAAGAGCTCCTTTGAATATTTAGCACTGCTGGTCTTTGTACAGAGTGGATGCTCCAGAAAATATTTTAAGTGAAGGAGAGGAAGACTTTGAATGTTTCTAAGCCTGAATGAGTGAGGCAACGATGGCGCCCCTAACAAAGACAAGGAGCAGAGAAAGGAAGGCAAAGAGTTAGGTAGACAGAGCATGAAATGGCATGATGCACATGACCCATTGCCATTTCCTTGCCCTACTACATGCCACAAGCCTTCAGACTGAGTGAAAATCAGGGCCCAGTAGGTTGACACTGCTATCACCACATATAGAGAAGAACCAAGAGACCAGGCAAGGCTGAGACAAGTAGGATAAGCAACTAAAATCAGCAAAATAGAATACATACCAGAACAGGGAAGACAGTGACCAAAGGAAAAACCCCAAATCCTAAGGTCACAAATGGAGTTTTTGCCACAGAAGACAATAAGGCAGCATCCTTGAATAGCCTGATGCAAAGAGAATAATCTGGAATCTAAAGCACAAACTTATTGACAACAGCAACTACATTTGCATAGCACTTTCTATTTTTCATACTGCTTTTCCAGTCATTATCTTGTTTGGTCCTTGTAGGTTTTTAATTAGCAAAATTATTTACATATTATACATATTTATCATCTTTTCCCACCACCAAATAAAGCAATAACATTTCCACAGGCACTTATGATTCATTTCTTATTAGCTCAACACTCAAATTTTCCATATTTTCCCTTCATATACAGTTTGCTCCATAGACCAATATTCCTCCTGGAGCTCTTGTTTACAGTGTGTCTGCTATCACCATGAGTCTTTTTCTCATATATATTTCTCTATATATGATTATATATTACATATGTATTTTATTGAGATATAATTGATATATAAATTACATTAGTTTCAGGTGTAAAAAATAATGATCCCGGGGGGAGGGTACAGCTCAGTGGTAGAGTGCATGCTTAGCATGCATGAGGTCCTGGGTTCAATTCCCAGTACCCCCATTAGGAAATAATAAATGAATGAATAAATGAATAAATAAACCTAATTATCTCCCTCCCCTCAAAAAATAATGATCCCACATTTGCATATATTGCAAAATGACCACCACAATAATGCTAGTTAATATCCATAGTTCACATGTTTGTTTTCTCGTGCTGAGAACATTTACAATCTACTCTCTTAGTAACTTTCAAATATAAAATACAGTATCATTAACTATAGTCACCATGCTGTCCATCACATCCCCAGGACTTATTTATAACTGGAAGTTTGTATCAAAATTTTGACCACTTTCACCCATTTTGTCCCCACACAACCACAGTGAATTTCTATCTCCCAAATCATGATGCTAGATCTTTCTTCTTGCCTGCTTTCCTTTAAGAGGACCTGATGACTTTTTCTGGAGATCGAACAGTCCTACTAATGCTACCCCTAATGTCATCCATAATCCAACTAACTCAAAAAGCTTTTCAGTGAGACACCTCCAAAGATGAAGAACAAAGGCATCTCTTTCTCCTATTATCTTCTTGTTTTCTTAAATTGAAGTATAATCAGTTTACAATGTTGTGTCAATTTCTGGTGTACAGCACAATGTTTCAGTCATATATATACATACATATATTTGTTTTCATATTCTTTTTCATTATAGCTTACTACAAGATAGTGAATATAGTTCCCTGTGTTATACAGTAGGACCTTGTTGTTCCCCTATTTTATATATAGTGGTTATTATCTGCAAATCTTGAGCTCCCAATTGATCCCTTCCCAACCCCTTTTCTCCTCTGGAAACTGTAAGTTTGTTTTCTATGTCTATGAGTCTGTTTCTGATTTGTAAATAAGTTCATTTGTGTCTCTCCTATTATCTTCTATTAAGCAAGTATGGTGTCTCCTCTGAAACTTTACATTAATTTTAAACAGTTGTATATTATATATAGCACATTAGAGTTTTGTCCTGATTCTTCTTGTCCCTACAACCACTTAAAGATATTTAAAATTCTTCTCTTCACTGAATTTATCAGTTCTTTTCTTATATTACATTTTCATTTCTCACTTGTTCTAAATCCGCAGTCTTTCGTGTCCATTCTGAAACACTCCTTTTGGTTTTTGAAAATGTTTTTCCTTTTGAGCAGAGAGGTTTCTCGTTAGTCATTTATGTTTTTCTCTTTCAATGCTACAAAGATGGTCTATGCAACGAAGTACTGATACGTGCTACAACATGAATGAAACTTGAAAACCTTACGCTAAGTGAAAGAAGCCAACCCCAAAAGAACACATACTATATGATTCCATTTATATGAAATGTCCAGAATGGGCAAATCCCTAGAGATAAAAAAGAAGATTAGTAGTTGCCCAGAGCTGAGGGGATGGGAGAATGGGGTATTATTGCTAATGTAATGGGGTCTCCTTGGGGGGAGATGAAAACTTAAATCTGGATTGTGAGAATGGCTACACAACTCTAAATTTACTAAAAATAAATCACTGAATTGTACATTTTAAATGGATGCATTTCTGGTATGTAAATTACACCTCAACAGAGCTATTTTTAAAAAGAGCCAATGACAACTGTGGTCTAAAGAGCAAGCTTCATGACTGTCCTTCTGTGACACAAAGCTGACTTCCTCCTGACTCTGCTCTATCATTTTAAAAGGCCTCAGTCATTAAATTCATGCAGGATATCAGGAGGAAGTATATATCATTAAAATACAGGAAAATCGGCACCACAAAATGTTTAAATAGTCTTACCCTGTGTTCCAGTGATTCCAAACCTTCTGCAATTGCCCAGGTACTGACCACCAAATCTACCTAACTCTCCATACATTGCCAATGCTATTTTTCTTGGCTAGACCTCCAGTTCTTGCTGAGGTGTAATTTACACCACTGACGAGCTCTAACACATAATTTGTAAGTAGAAAAAAGTTTACATGTTTCAGATCATAAAAGTGATGCTACTTACCGTAAAATGTTCAGATGGAAAAAACAGAAAAAAAAGAAAAGAAAAGAAAAGAAAAAGCACATAGAAAGATACCCACTGCCCAGATGTAATTAGCTAACATTTTCTAATTGTATCCTAGACAAAGATGAAATGATTACTATACAACCTGGATCTCTTTTTGTATCAGTAAACACAGTCATATATCATTTTAAGGGCTGCATATTATTCTATCACAGGATTAATAAAATTTATTAGTAGTATTATTTAAATTGGTTATAAAGCTTGCCAAATATGAACAGCATGGATGTGAACATCTTTCTACATAGATATCTGCATATTTGTCTGATAAATTTCTAGAAGTAGAATTGCTAAATGAAGGGCTATTCACTTTTCAATTGAGGTTGATTTGATAAATTTCCTCCTTCCAGTATTACCATCTTATGTTCCTATCAGCCATGTACGTGAATACCCAGTTTGCCCAACACTGTCATCAATTTCTCCATCACTGCAAACCTGAAAGAGTTTAAAAAGGTATAGAAATTGTTTGTTTGCATCGCATTTATCTAATTACCATGGATGTTGGCTTTTCCTTTTTATTTAAAATTTATATTTCTACCTTTGAATTATTTTATACTGAGGTGTTAGCCTTTAGAATGATTTCTAAACGCTTTACGTTCAATATGTATGCTACTGAGTTAGATGCCACTGTGGCACTGGTGGACCTATTTTGTGGCTGGTTACTTATGTGGAACTCTTTCTGGCCAGGAGTCTTTGTCTCTAGTATCTGTGATTCTTTCATTTATTTACCTCTCTGATTCTCTGTAGATGTTGCCAAAGTTCTTTATGTATTTTCCACACTCAGGTGAGTTACTGAGCCTACTCCTCTGACCTTAGGAAGCCATTCTCTTGTGATTTCTGGAACTATATGCAATGAAATATGAGACGTCATTTAGAGTAGTCATTAATAATATGGGTACTGAAATGAGATCTGGAGTTGAATCCCAGTTCTGCAACTTAGTTGTTCAGTCCTCAAAAGTTGACTTGATTTCTCTAAGTCTCAATATCCTCATTTATAAAATGGAATAAATGATAATAACCCCCTGAGAGTGCTATTTGGGGGATCTGATGGGATGGTACATGTTATATACTTTTCAGTGACTGCCAAAAAATTCTTGATAAAAATAGCACTTTTAGTATTACTATTACAATAGAGATGAAGGACAGATGGAAATAAATGGATTTTTTGGAATTGGAACTGTGTCTCATTGATACACTAGAAAATAAGTGATCATACAGTAATCCATCTGAGTTCCAGGATCTACCGGAGCATCAACTGAACCTAGAAACCATCAAAGCGAAATGAAGCTGAACACAAACCAAATATTTATAGTCTTACCTAATTCCGCCTCTTTATTCCCAGTGTCATATGGCTTCACAACCCACCGTGCTTTCAACCAAATCCAAAGTCCAGAACATCGATCACCAAGCATATCAAGCTGAACACGGTGGGTGCTGGGAGGTGTCACAGTAAAGTACTGACTCTGTTACTACTAATAAACAGACTGGCACCGAACCATCAGGCTCACAGGCTTCTGTTTCCTCTGAAGAGTAGCCCACTTTTAGCCTAGGGCCCTAGATGTGAGCCATCCCAAACTTCCCACCTGGCTGCTGGAATTTAGGAGAACCTCATTACCAAACACGTGGGCAACAAAGCAGGAAAATAGATGCCCTGGATAAACACAGCTCCAGAGTTTCCATCTCTCAACTCAAAGACCTATTCCAGGCTCTAATTTCGAGTTCTATCTTCCTTATAGCTCTCCCGGCATTTGCAGAATAAACAGAATAAAAAGAGACAGGCGATTTGCCAGTCTTCATTCTCCAAGATGGACAGAGTGCCAAGAGGCACGTTTAGGGGAAGGGAGGGTCAGCTTCTGGCATGCCTTTAGCCCAAGCAACGCCACACATACCTCAACAGTACAGCATTCGTCCTGGGATTCCTTGTGTTGCTCAGCTGTGAGCAGTCTCTCCAGTATTATAGCAAATGCTGATGAGGACTGTGTTTTTTGCAAATATTTATGTTGCATAGGCAACTTCGAAGCTCCCATAGCAACCCAGCTGGTTCCAAGAAATAATGAAATATTAGTCTAGCCTTATGGAAGGCACCACACTGGCTCTCTGCACAGAAGCCAAAAGTCATGGATACGGTGGGATTCAATCTGGGATTACAAACCAAGTCTCCTGACCTCCTTTCAGAGGCGTGTTCTACTATGTCACCCACTATTTCAGGAGTTGGTAACCTTTTAAATATTTTATACCAAAGATTTGTATTCTGAAACATTGCTATTGTCATGGAGGGAGCATGGGAGTGTCTGTCAACTGCTTCTTCTCCTGGTCCAAGATGGTGCCCTCAAGCAGCAGGAAGGGTGGGGTAAAAATTTGCTCAGCTTTCTATATATGCCCTTATAAATCTCAGCTCTTCAGGCTGTGGGTGGGAGATAGTAGGTGAACACTATGTTCCTTGTGGGTTGTAGACCTATAGATTCATTCATCAGATTATTTAAGTTTTAAAGAATAAGTGGACCTAAAGACATGAACTATGGTCAGGGAAGTTTTATTTATGGTCAAGAGGAACTGTCATGGCAGTAACAAGGCTTGACCAGTCTGGGGCATCATAAAATAAGAAAAGGTATTCCTTGAAGAGGTAGACCAGTGGTGAGCTAGTCTGAGCCTCACATAAGAAGAAAATAAGTATAACCTATAAAGAAATATATGCCCCTTGATATGGGCAAAAGTCACAGTCATTTATACCTTTTGGGCTATCTTCTCAGGCCACAACCTTGTCTATATAAAGTGTACCAATACTCACTCCCAGAGGTAGACACCCAACTCAAGAGTAGGCAACCCAATGGACGATCAGTAGCCAATGACATTTTCTCTCTCAGAAATCTGAACTAATTAATCACAGAAAGTGAGAATGTGGCGCTTAAGCTGATTTGAGATCAGTTTTCTTCTTTGCAAACAAAAGAGACCTACGTAAGACAATGAGAAAAATATATACATGTCTGTCCCCAACTGAAAAAACTCAACAGAACTCTTCATCAAAGGTAAGTAGACAAAGTAAAGTTGTCTTAGATTTAAGAGCTGGGTGTGGTTGACAGCTATTGTGATCAGAAGACACAAAATTTTTAATTTCAGGAGAGCAAAGAAGGAAGTCAATGTCCCAAAGCTGGAAAAGGCTGGAATACGTGGAAAGCCAGAACTCTGGGTTGACCAAGTAACTTGGCAGGCAGGAGGATCACCAGTGATTATATTGGAAAAGTTTCTTCCACTTTCTACCCTTTCTTTCTTTTGGAAAGAATACACGAATGTTCTTGATTGATGGAAAGTCCATACTCCTTCTAATCACAGATAGGAGGGTCTGAGGGCAGAATTCCTGAACTACCTTAGAATTCATTTCACCCCAGAATGGTCCACCTGGCAGCCCCCGGGAACCACCTTGGAGAGATACCATGTCTTACCGGTCAGAAGAGTAAATAAAACCAGGAGACTAATGATACTTATTATAGGAAATTAATAATAGCCATCACTGATATAACATCTACTATATGTTTCTACACTAAGAGGTTTATACATATTAACACATTTAATCCTGACACGGCACTATTAGTTTTATTATCCCCCATTTTATAGGCACAGAGAGATTGAGTGGCTTTCCCAAGGTTGCAGACCTGTTAAAAAGTAGAGCTGAGATTGGAACACAGGTTTTCTGGCCCCCAAGTCCATGCTTTTAACCAGTGTACTTTACTGCCTCTATTAAGACTGGTGCTTAGCTGACTAAATTGGAGAGAACTTGGCAAACCAATCCCTGATTACCAGTTTAGAAGACAGCATCTTATACGTGGACCTTTCACAGAGGAGTTTGCATGAGGAAGCTCTGGAAAATCATAAAAAATGAAACAGGAATATTATCAGTAGCAAAATCTTAGACATAATGGCAGGTTCTGGAGGAAATAGATGAAGAGACAACTTGTAAGCATCCTCTCTAGTATATAAACCATTCCTGGGTGTGGCGGGCACTGCAGTCTTTGTTGCTGTTTAACACTTTGGGTACCTTTTTCTGAGGCTCAACTCTTCACTTTCATCTTTCCATGCTTCCTACCCTGCCAATGTCTCATCATTTTGATGGTTCTTGCTTGAATTCTCCTCGTTAGCCACGTGTCATTTGCATTAGGCAGTCCAGAATTCGGTCGAGTACTCCAGGAAAAGTCCAACCACCGCTGAGTCTACTGCAGTTTTGAGGTCCTGTATCTCTTTTTGAGGTCCTGTATCTCTTTTTGTTCATTAAAACATTATACGATAAATTGCTGACACAGTCCTACCTTGTTGTATCCTTTTACTACTTTAGCAAGGATTCTTAACGTATACTCCAGCTATAAGACCCGTGAGTGGGTTTCAGGGCAATCTGAACCTCCTGAAATTTTATATAAACCATGTGCATGTGTCTGGCCATGTTTTCGGGGGGAGACTTTCTAATGCACTCATTAATTCTCAAATTGATTTGTGAAAAAGCCAAACCAAACTAACAGACACCTCTCCCAATTCTCTTCCTTCCACTTTCAAATTAAGCCAGAACAAGCACAGGACTTTTTCTCCAGTTGTTTCACAATGTACATGTTCCAACTGAATTCTAATCACAAAACTATGGCATTTGACAGGACCACAAATGCCATCTATTCAAGACCTCTGCAGGCTACCTCCTTCCACAACTGGGGCCATTCCTTCCACCAGCCCCCACACACAGACACACACACACACAGCACCCCAGTCTAGTTGTCAGGACAGGTCCTTACCTTAGGAAGAAAAAGAGTTAAGGTATTTCAGATCAACTTTCATAGTACATCAAATCATCTTGGCTTTATATCTACCCATAATCTTTTATTTTTTATATGTTTAACAGTTTTATTGAGGTATAATTTATATAACATGAAATCAACCATCAGCCATAATCTTTCACTCCAGTTCTAATGGCTAGATTTCTGCCTTATTCCTTGCTCCACGATTCAGATACATGGACTCTGTGCTGTATTCTCTGCACCCAAGTCCCCGTCTTATAATGATGCCTGGACCATAGTCCCTCTAAATTTCCCAAATGTCCCTCAATGGACTGGAGTCCCGTTCCTTTTCCTTTTCCAAGGAAATTAGCACTTTGTAGGCCCCCTACTATATTTTGGGTACTGCTTGGTGCTTTACATACGTTCCCTTAGTTAATTCTCACAGTGTTTTGAATACATCATGTGTCCTTATTTTTCAGAGGGGAAACTGAGACTTAAAGCAGTGAAATAATTCACCCGCGGCCATCTAGCTACTACCTGACAGAATCAAGACAAACCTAACAGAGAGACGACTAGTGGCAAAGTCTATGCTTTGGTCATGGTCTACATTCTCCATATCAAATATCTACTGAGATCTTAATATTATTTGATCTCTGATTCCATTTTCCACCTTTTGTTCCTGTTTCCAGATTTTATTCCATTCTCCACTTCTCTGGATACCAGCTACTTTGTTTTCTATCTAGAAAACCCATATTCTTTTTATGTTTCTACGCTACAGTCTCTTTCAGTCCCTGCCCCCTGCCCAGCCCTGTGCCCTTCCACCCCAGGCCACCTCCTTGAGTCAGTCGTAAAGTTGTTTACTCTTCCTCTTCGTCCCTCAGATCCATTCATTCCTGACTCTCCATCCTCACTGTCAAGCTCCTGTTCAGACTCCACCATCTCTCAGTGATTGCTTCCTTTCTCACGGCTCTGTCTTCAGTCCTGCTTCCCTTCCCCCTCCATTCGTTCTCCACCCAGCATCACAGATGCATCATGACATCCCCCTGTTTAAAACCTTCAGTGGTTTACCATTGCATGCAGAATAAAGTCCAAATTCTTCAACACATAACAAGGTCCTCTGTGATCTGGCCCCTGTCTTCTTCTCCAGCCCCATCTTCTGCCAACACAAGAGTTCATGCACCGTCACCCCATCAGAGTTTTAGCCACACTCAGCAACTAGTTAATCCCTGGACAAGCCATGATCTTTCAGAACTTCAGGACTTTGTACAAGCTGTTCTCTCTGATTCTGATTGTTCTGCCTTTCTTATTCACATTGTGTGACCTTCTAATCATCTTTAAAAATCTAGCTTGTAAGCTAATATTCGATGTGAAACCTTCAACTTCCCCAAGAGAAATAAAGATTTTCCCTTCGGGGGCTCCCACTGTGCTTTCCGTGTGCCTCCAGCATAGTTCCTCCTGCACTCTGGCGAATGGCATGTCTCTCTTCGCCATGAGAGTGCAAACTCAGTATTGACAAAGACTGCCTTGTTCCTTATTGACTTTCTATTCCCTGCATTTGGCACTGTGATGGGCATGCATCAGTGCCTACTGAATGGAGGAATAAATTACCTTTGCCTGTCACAGGCAAAATAATGTCCCCGCAAGGGACATTATTCCTAATCCCTAGAATCTGTGGACGTGTCACTTCACATGGCAAAAGGGGTATTTAGTTTGCAGATAAAATTGAGGCTACTCATCAGCTGACTTTACAAGATGATGATCATCTTGGATTATTCTGGGGGACCCAATGTAATCACAAAGGTCCCTATAAGTGGAAGAGGGAGGTAGGGGAAAGAGGGGAGACGGGACTGAGGCAGAGTGAGCCAGAGATCACAGCATGAGAAGTCAGCCCAGTGTCGCTGGCTTTGAAGGACATGAGCCAAGGAAAGTGGGTGGCCTCTAGAAGCTGGAAAAAGCAAGAAAACATTCTCCTCTAGAGCCTCCAGAAGTGAACACAGCCCCGCTGATCACCTTGTCTTGACGCTAGTGAAACCTATGTCAGAATTCTGAGCTACACAACTGTAAGACAGTAAAAGTGTATGAATAAATCAGTATGTAGATAAATTTATGTTGTTTTAAGCCCCAAGTTTGTGGTAATCTGTCATAGCAGCCATAAACAATTCATACAATGCCCAAAGTACGTGTTGCTATCATAAGGGAGGACTACCAATCACCTTGGGAGAGTTGTCTTAGCTGCAGGTCTAAGCTTTCAGGTCCACTGGGATCCCTTGGATATCCTCAAATTACAGACTTCTCGACTCCCCAACCCCAGATGCTCTGACTGACTGGCCTGGCAGGTTGAGACTTAGAAACCTGCATTTGGACACATACCTACAGGTGATTATAATGCAGGTCGTATAAGAACTACATTTTTGAGAAACACTAACACTACTAATATTCATGGGCTTCAGAGTTAAAGGGACCTTGATCCAACCTATGTACTAGTTGCACACACAGCCCCCACCCCTCTCATACACCAACTGCCACCTCTCTGCTGAGAGCGTCCCTTGTCCTGACCACTATCGACCTGTGTTGGATTCAATCAACTCTCAAAACTAGAGGCTCAGACAGGTGCCTCTGTCCCTGACTATGAAAACTCTCTCGGTGAGTATTGTTGCCTTCCCTTCATCCTCTCCACCTCTCCCCTCCTCTTACACGTACTGTGCATATACAGCTGACCAGAAAGTGACCAGCTATTTTATCTCATTTTTTCCCAAGAGCCAAACTGCTAAATCGTCTCCTAAACCGGGGTTGCTATGCAGATGGTTGTTATTACTTGCTGTAACCACTCAAACCTCCAGTTGTGGTACCTTTAGTACTGATTTGACAAGCTTACAACCCTTGAATGAATGTGTTTCCTTGGCTATCTTGAGCCAAAAGCTTTGACTAGATTTCCTATTAACATATCCTGCTGCCCTTTAGAACGGGGCTCTGAAACTAGCTGTGCAAGAGAATCGCCCGAAGAGCCAGTTAAAAATGAAAGTTCCTACCTGTACTTTCAGACATTCTGATTCAGTAAGTTTGAGGGAGTGCTCAAGACTGCCCATTTTCAATAAGGACCCCAGGTGATGCTGAGGAAGGTGGTCCCTGCACCTGACTTTGAGAAGCACTGCTCTAGGGGGAGTTAGTTAACTTTCAGGAGATGGACACTGAACCCCTTATATTAATGATGGAAATATTGCAACCTTTCTGAGCATCCTAAAAATTTTTGCTCAAGACCCTTCCTTTCCCTTCACGCTGATTTAAATTTATTCATTATCTAAAGAACCCAAATTATTTCATTGTGAATCCTGTCTGTCTCTAGACTTTAAATATCATGATAAGATCTCCCTTGTTAAATGTCACCGAGACACTTTTTCTTGGCATACAAGGTTTAATGAAGGGTAAAAATATCACTTTTAAAAATACATGATGCTTCTGAGGCTATTGAGTGGAATAAGCCCAGGATGCAATTCTAGAACAGATACGTCTAAAAGATATTTTCTGATGTAAAACATAGGCAAACCACCATTGTGAATGTCTTCCATTAGTTCTGCATCTATGGAGAATAGTGGCATAATGGGATTACAATATAACTCGGGCAATGCGGTGTGTTTATAAACCTCCATTTAGCCGACTTTAGGATAAGGAGTGTCTCCTAATTTAATCAGTCTGAACATTTGCCATTTCCAACACTTTGTATTTTGATGGATTGCCCATTCTGCCTCTTCCTTGATTGTTACGGAGCCATCTAACTGAGGAAAACAGCATTAGCCTGCAAAACAAATCACTCCGTGAAAAGGTCAAAGGAACACAATTTTCATTCTATTTCCAAAGAAGAGATGGAAATTCTAAATTGCAGAGCCCTCAATCCCACCCCTGCAAAGCACAAATGCTGTTCTGAAAGTTGGTCTTTGATGCTCATCAAAGCCCATTAAAACACATCAGACTGTACTTATTCAGTCAAATCCTTTCAGTGTATAAATTACTCTCAAGGGCTTTCTGAGGTGCAGGAACTCTTGGAGGCCTTGATAGGTGAGTAAGTGCATCGCCGCAGTGATTTACTAATGGACCCTGTGGCCTAAATGCGTTAATGCCCTCCCCAGGGGGCAGGCAGGCCTAATAGCCTAGTCATCTATTCCTAAAGGCCTTCCAAAAATGGATGTTATTATGGTGACACTCTCCTTTCAAGACAAATATGAAGCCTGCCATACCACATTACATCTAAAATATTCTAATTCTCGGAATGAAACTTCTTAGGGCTAAGATTCACGTGCTCTTGCCAGCTCAGGCTCTCACCTCCATCGGTGTAAAAGAAACGCTCCAACAATGAAACAACAGACAATTCAAACTTTCTTCATTTCATCCGAATGAACTATCCAGGGGAAATCATTCGGGGGGTTTAAGTGTTAAAAGAATATGGAGTTGAAGGGCAAGTTTTGGGGTAGGCCTGAATCTTCCAAGACCTTGAAAAATCTGCTATGGGGTAAAGCCTTTCTAGGGTGGCAAGGAGGAAATTAAAGTTATTGGGGACATAGGGATTGGACACAAGAAAAGATACTCTGGTCAGACTCTTCCCCAGACCTTTATATAAAAACATGGCGTTGGTTCTTCAAACAACGGCACACACACTAGTTAAGCAACTTTAACTTCTAAACTGCAAAATATGTACCGTAAAGCACAAGTTGAAAAGGAAAGGAAAATGCCAGAACTTATTACTAACCTAATGTTAACTCTTAGCCCTTCCTAACTCTTAGCTCTTCAAATGCTGGCTGATCTTTCTCCCACCTACAGGTTGTCTCAAGCCCTTTTCAGATTTTCTGGTCCCGCGGTACCATTTTTTTCTCAGCTACTATTTTGAGGACAGGTATTCGTTTTCCGTATATTTATTTGTACTCCTACGTTGTTCTTAAATGGAGATACAGCAGGACAGGTATTAATTACCTATTTTAAATCTTTTCCAGTTACCTTGAGCATAAAGGACCAGAAGAGAGTAGTGTTATGTTAACCCACACAGCTTTGTCTCTCTGGGGCGCCCACGTTGCAGAGACTTGCCTGTTACTTCTTTCTCAAGGAGCTTTGAATCACCTTTTGAAGAGCATACAAGCCCACCCTTCTGTTTCTGTCTTCCCCTCCCCCGATTTTCATTGTGTTTCTAATTCACTCATGACAGCTACTCCCTGTGGACACAGATCCGGTTTACTAAAGGTGCTATCCACAAAGAATCCCAAACAACGTGCCTAAAAACACTTGAAGACTATTCATTTTCATGATTTTCACATAACCTTGGGTTTTTACTTTTCTGCACAGGCACTCTCTGAACACTGAATCTTTATTTGTGTACATTGCCTCTCTGGTGAAGCTGCTCACACAAAATAAACTGACAAAAGTAAAATAAAATTTATTACAGGCAATCATCAAGATGGTCAGATATACCTATCAGCTACAGCCTGGCTGAGTTTGCATCATTTAGACGTGGTATTAACGTTAAGAGAGTCCAGGAGATTAGTAACAGCATATATTTGCATGTTATTTTACAATTCATAAGCTCTTTCGCACATTGGGTCCACATTTAAGCAATGAAGGATTAAGGCTCAGAGAAGAGAATTGATTTGCCAAAGATCACAAAGCTGGTAAGTATCAGAATATATAATTTTCGCCTGGCATTTGGTAATCTGCAAATACACAGCTTAGAAGAATACACAGACTAGAGTCCATGAGAACATTGTAACCAAGGGCCCAATTTTCAAAAAATATTAATTCAGTGGGTCCAAAGTCATTTTGAGAATACTCAGGGTAATAAAGAGCAGTTCATGAAGCTTTAACTCCCTGCCAGGATGATAGCCCCATTCTGAGTAAAGCAAACTAAGAGAGTTCTTTTTGCATAAAGTTGCCATGGGGAGACAGAAGGTGGGGGCAGGGCACAGCCATTAAAAGAATGACACAGCAATTGAGAATAGGACATCAGCTGGTTAAAACCCAGCTAGGCCCAAGATGGCAGAAAATTCAACTCCCAGTAGGCCCTGAGGTCCAAGATGGTGGGAGATTTGACTGACAGTACACCTTGAGCTTCATTATACACTCATTATAATATATTAACACGGTAAATGGCACTCCCACAGGTCAAAGGAACTCCCAGGCTAATCATAAAAGGTCAAAAGTGGGTGATGGCCCCCCATTCCTGGAAATCCCTGCCCCTTCCCCAAAGTAGTTGGAATAATCCTCCCACTTGTTAGCATATGAGGTTACTGAGCCCATAAAAACTAACCACCCCCCACACTCCATGGTCTCTGGCCTCTCTCTGTCCTCTTCAGACAGCCCCCACTCTGCCTATGAAGTATGTATGTACTTTTACTTTAAACTAAACACCGCCACACCTCGTGGCCTCTCTGGCCTTCTGAGATGGCCTATACTCCATGCAGTGTACCTTTCTGAATAAATCTACGTTCACTTTACTTCAGCTCACTCTTGAATTCTTTCCTGCGTGAAGCCAAGGACCCTCACTTGTTCGGGCATGTCCCAGGGACTCACCCAAGACCTGGGACATGGCCATCCTCTTGTGCCTCATCTTCCTGCAACAATGGCTCATGTTGGAGAGGAAGAAATTTTCCTCTGCCTTTCTAGGTTCTTCTGGCTGGTCTAGGAATTAAGTTGACATGGGACAGATTAACAGGAGAAAATGAAACCAAAGTTTGATAACTTGTACACATGGTAGAGACCCAAGAAAACTGAGTAACTTACCAATATGGCTGAAACCCTCACCTTAAACACCATCTTCAACTAAAGATAAAAAAGGGTGTTGAGGGTAGGGGTTTGGGACTTCGAAGGGGAGGAAGACAATTGATATGGAGATGGGAAAGCTAAATATTTGGTATATAAATGTTTGCTGGGCCAGGCAGAGACAATGGGACCCAGAGAGGAATTTTAACAAACAAACTGTGCTGGGTTCCTCCCTGTCTACACACCTAGTTCATACTATGGTATTTATGGTGATAGCCCCCTTCCTGGAACAGGTCCTCTGTCTACATTCTTTAGGCAGCTAGGGGGAAGGTCAAAGGTTCTTCCTGAGTTTTGGGGGGCCTTGATTATGTTCAGCTCAACATAATCCACATGCCAAAGATTTTGGGGTGGCAAGTTTTGCTCCCATACACTCACATAATGAAAACTAGATCCTGTCACTCTAGTCATTAGTAGCTTGTTTAAAACTCTGCTCAGTAGGGATGACCCAAATTGGATGACAATGAACTGACTAGATTATGTATACCCTTTGGTAGGTACCAAGTCAGGTACATACTGATTTCAGGGTGTATGCCAAAGGGTTGCATCCTCAAGTCTCAGACTTCAAACAGTCCTAATGCACAGACCAGCTATGGAAACACTGACACTCAGTGACTGTACTGTCAAAGAGTATCTGTCCAAACCCTCACACTCAGGTATCCTGCCCATAGGCCCTTATAGAGATGGTAAAATGAGTTTCTCTCTCGTGTTCACTCTTAATGGGCCAGAATAAAATACCTAGGCTCTTATTTCTCCTTTTCTTACATTGAAAAAGTGACTTGATCACACGGCTGTTGTATCACCACGAAGACTATGCCTCTTGCCATTGAGTGGTAGAGGCTCCCTCTGGGAGGAAAACCTTTTCCCCTATTGTCTTGTGTTCAGTAGTTGGGAGGTCTGCAAATTAAACTGGCAAAAGATAGATTAGCAAGACAGAAAAAGATTTGATTATGTACGTATGCATGTTGAGATCACAAAGAAATGTGACTCAAGGAGGCAGTTAGAATTGGGGGCTTATATACCATCTTACTAGGGGATGAGGAAGGGCACAGGGGTACTTCAGGGAGAACAGATGACTTTTAGGAAAAATAAATGGGCCCTTAGGAGAATAGATGGGAAATATGATAGGTTTATGACAACGTCTATTTAAGCGATTTCTCATCCAGGTGCTGGCTGGTGCTGACTTCTCCTCTGCAGTGATGAGTCAATCTTCTGTGGCTGTGAGGGGATTGATGACAGTCAAATTCTTTGGGGAGGCTTTGCTTTTAGGAAGATAAAGGGAGTTCTGAAAAAGCCTCTTCCTGCAGCTGTTGATTCTCAAATGCCTTCGGCTCAAAATAATGCTGATGCCGCTGTGGCATATTCTAGACCCCTTCAGCACCAAAGCTTTTGCCAAATGACACTGCAGACTCCCTTGTTAACTAACGAGACTCTGCTTTAATGTTTTCTTCCCTGACAGATCCTCCTGGCAATCAGTTCTTCACTAGGATTCATCAACATTTATTGGTAGCTGGTCAAATATACTGGATGCGAAAATAACATCGTCACTGTCTTGGACAACTGAGGGTCTGTTTACCTTGTCATTACAAGTATCCTGATATGATTTAGAGTTCCTCTGAATACCTGAAATGTTTAGCATCACCAAGTTTCATTGGGCTATATGACTGGGGGATAGATTGTACTATGAGTGTGCTTTTTGAAAGAAGGGTAAAAGATCATGGCTAGACTGTTTGACCAACGGCCAGTAGGATTTAAATGGAAACATCAAATGCACATGCACTGTAGTGACAAGGGAAGGATGTCTGTAGAAGAAATATTAAGATTCCTAAGAATTCCTTCTATGTCTTCTATAACTTCTATATAGTTTCTTATAAATATATATAGTTTTATAGATACATTTTTCCTTATGAGGACATGTTTCTGGCTTTCCAATGAAAATAAGCAGCAATATATAGTTCAGTTTTCAAATATCTGCTTGATAAAGCACTTTTTAGAGTGCGCCTGTGGTGACAGGAAAAAGCGATGAGTAAATTTCCTTGTGGTACACAGAATAATGACCATCCCCAAGATCTCCATTTCCTAACAACCAGAACCTGTGAATGTTACATGATATTGCATAAGGGACACGGAAAATGTGACTAAGTTTAGGATCTTGAATTATCTGAATGGGTCCAATGTAAGCACAGGAGCCCTTAGAAGAGAATGAGGGAGGCAGGAAAGTCAGAGAAGGAGGTGTGACAAGAGCAGAGATTGGAGTGCTGTGACTGCCGGAAGAGGGCAAGGAGCCAAGGAATGCTGGCAGGGTCTAGAAGCTGGAAAAAGCAAGGCATCAGTTCGCCCCTAATCCTCCGGAAGGAAAGCAGCCTTGACGACACCTTAATTTCCACCCAGTGAGACAAGTCGGTCTCCTGACCTCCAGAAATGTAAAATAATAAATTTGTGTTGTTTTTAGCCACTAAGCGTGTGGGAATTTGTTACAGCAGTCCTAGGAAACTAACAGAGTACTATTTATCATTCTGTTTATACTTTCATTTCCTTAAATCAGGGCTTGCTTATGCTTTGACTGAGTTTAGTCCCTGGCAATAAATACAAGAATGTGACATTCTGATATTTTTGCAATGAAAAATACCATTTTTATGCATGAAGTTTCTCCATAAGACTTCAGTCAAGCCATAATTAATTAAAGGAAAAAACACAGCTTATTCATTTGATGTATGACAAAAGCATAATCCAGTAACTGTTGTTCTTCCCTGCTGCACCCAAAGGCACAAATTTGTGAAGACCAGAGTAAGAAATATACTCATAAGAACTCATATCCTAACCACAGAAAAAGCAGTCAAAGTCCACAAGAAAATGTGGCACTGGCCTTAGATGATCACACGGACGGATGCCAGGTAGATGAGGACGTAGCCTCCGACCTTTCAGAAGATCTGCTTCTGTGTCTGACCTGGTGGACCATCTAGACCAGCTTTCAAAGGAAAAGCCTCATTCCCCCTGGTCCCTGATTGGAATGATCAGCTTCCGTCAAAGCCTGCCTCCCCGTAATCTTGCCCTGCTTCTTGATCCTGATCATAACCCAATTTCTGATCTAAGGATCTGCCAACATAAAATGCTCCTCCACAACTTATTCTGACTACATCCCAGAGGTAGGTACCCACAACCAATTTAAATAAAGCCTGTTCCCACAATGTATTGACTCAGAATTCGTGTCCCTTTACAACCCTGCTTGTACCCCATCCCATGTGTTCCCAATTTCCATCCTTCACTGGCCTAGAACCACAATTTCACCCTAGGTTGGACAATTTGAAATAGGTTAAGCATTAAATATTAAATCTACTGCAGTTGATGCAGTGATATTAAGATGGCGTGTGAGCACTGTCACAGCTCAGAGCAGCTGCACCTAACACATGGAAATGAAGGAACTCAAATCAGGCCCGCCCGATTCCAAAGCTCATCTCTTAAACACTATCATAAATTAACTTCAACACTTTCACTCAGAAAATCCCCAGCAATTTCCGAATCTACCGTCAATAGAGAATCATTCAATCCTCGTGCCTACACAGGTTGCCAGGATATGCCCCCCAGAGCTATTTCCTAACAAACAGTAGAACTCGAGTTATACTGCCTTCTGCCCCAACCTTGCCCTCCACTCACTTCCTAAATCATCTTAGTTAATATGATAAGCTTTTATATGCTAAATATTTAATGCTACCAGGTTGTGTTTCATCAGAGTTTACACTCAGAAACCAAAACAATGATGGATGTGAGAATTTCAAGACCTCAAAGAAGTATATATTTTAGTGATACCTTTCCATGTGCCTAAAAGTAACAGAATGAAGCCGCCTGTATATAGGAAAAGTTAGGTTCATAAAACACTAGAATGAATATCCTTAAAATGAAAGAAAGCTTTTTTGGGTACTATCTGTTGCCTCCTAAAAACTAAAGATCAATGCCTGTTTCCCAAAAGGATGCTCAGTGCCTAAGCCAATGCACACTTACACTGCTGATGACAAAGAACTGTCCTTCCTGCTCTGCGGTAACACTTCAGTGGCCAATGAAACGTGGGAGAATCGCTGGGAATTGAAGGTTGATGGGCCCCAACTAAATTTTGTGATTACAGAATTTGAATTTTCTCTAATGATATTTATTCTCGTTTAGAATAGAGGCTGAAAAGAAGCTGTAGCCATATTCATCGTAATAGAAGGAACAGAATGAGGAGATGGGTGGCGAGGAGGGTGGCATTCCTTTGCTTTCCTTTTTTTTTTTTTTTAACATTTTTTATTGATTTATAATCATTTTACAATGTTGTGTCCAATTCCAGTGTAGAGCACAATTTGCTTTCCCGTCTTTTCTTCTTGTCACCATATTTTCCACCTTACACAGCAATTTTGGAACATGCTACATGGAAGCAGTTGATGGTGGTGGTTAAGAACTGGATAAGAACTGAGGCTTGGGAGTCAAACCAACCCAGCTTCCGATTCCAGTTCTGCTACGCAAAAACCCTGAGTCTTTGGAAAAGCGTAACGTCTCTGAGCCTGAGTCTTGTTATGAAGATTAAGGAATATAACAGATGAGCTGACATTACAATTCTCAAGAAATGTTTGTCATTGCCATCAAAAAAAGAGCTTCCAGAGCTAGAGACTGTCTAGCAAGTTTGCAAACCAGTCCAAATTGAAGAGCTTCTCTTCCAGAACAAATGTAAGGAAATAATTGATAAAATGTATCAGAACTTTATTTAGTGTGGTGAGGACTTTTGCTTCCATTCATGACAGAGTCACCAGTACGGTACTTGTCCCACAGGTTTTACAAATGCTAGAAAACTGGACAAAAATGTGAAATGTCTGTTTTCATAGATGGCACAAAAGACTGTGCAGATTGGAAATCCTTGGGAAGAAGGAAACAAATCAGATGGGCCCCAGAGGTATGCATGTAGGTCCCATCAAGTCTTTGGCCGACTAGGAAGATGTTCCTGTGGAGGGTGACCCTCTGTGAGGCCAGGCGAAAAACCACCACAGGGGAGATGTAAGCGGAACAATTTCTGGAGCTCACACATGACTGTAGAATATTCTAGTTCACATCAGCTAGCAGGGGTCAGCAAACGCTTTCATTCAAGGGCCAAAGCATAAACATTTTAGGCTTTGTGGGTCATTTATGATGTTGGTCACACAATTCTTTGTTTATTTTAAACTATGCCTTAAAAATGGAAAATAATTCTTTGCTCCCAAACTATTCAAGAACAGTCCACAAGCCAGATTTGACCCACAGGTTATAGTCTGTAGAACTCTGAGCTAGAATGGAGACCTCTCCAAGCTCTAGGAGTATTCAGTAGAAACCCAAAAGGTCACACTGTAGGAATAGCACTAAACTAGATACAGAATAAAGGACAGTCTTTTGACTCACACCAGCAAAGCTTAAACACACACTTTAAATGAATCCACAACAAGAAAACAATTTTAATATAAGAAGACAGGATGTTACTAACATATTAGAGATACTAATAGGGCAATTAGGCAATATCAACAATAGTTTTATGCCAATAAACAACAATCAGATGAAATGGACAAATTTCATGAATGACACCAATTATGAAAAGTGACATAAGAATAAATAGAAAATCTGAATAACCTCATAACTATCAAAGAAATTGAATTCCAAATCAAAAACCTTCAAACAAAGAAAACTTCAAGCCCACCTGGCTTCTCTGATGAGTTCTATGAAACATTTAAAAAATAAGTACTACCAACCTTACACAAATACTTCCAGAGGAGAGGAAGGAACACTCTCCACCTCACTCTCTGAGGTCCATATTACCCTTGTGCCAAAACTAGACTACTACAAAAAGAAATCTGTTCACCAGTATCCATCATGAACATAGAAAAAGTCTTTAGTAAACACTAGAAATCCAGCAATATAGAAAAAGAATAAGTGAGACTTACCTCAAGATTGCAAGGCTGGTTCAATGTTGTAAATCAATCAATATGAATCACCACACGAACAAACTAAAGAAGAAAAATCACATGATCATCTCCATAGATGCGAAAAAAGTGCTTGTGAGAAATTCAACAGCCATTCATGATGAAAATTCTCATTAAAAAGGGGGTCTACAAAAAACCTACTGCTAACACCATACTTAAGAGTGAAAGACTGAATGCCTTCCCCAAAGTCAGAACGGAAGGCTGTCCATTCTTACACTTCTGTTCAACATTGTACCTGATGTCCCAGCAAGTGCCATCATACCAAAAATAAAAGGAAATAAAAGGCATGTGTTTTGGAAAGTGACAGATACTTTCCAACAGCATGAATGAGTTTGGTCTGTTTTGTAAATTAATTTTTGTATATTAAGCTTAAAAGCTGTGAACTTACCAAACTCTATCAGTTCTAGTACTTTTTTGGGTAGATTTTGTAGGGTTTTCTAAAAGAATTTTAATTTTTCTTTTCCAATATGATTTCATTTTTAATAAAAAGCACAAAAACAGGCAAAACTCATCTCTGCTGTTAGAACAGTGTCTGATACTTGGCAAACACTGAGTAAATGTTAGTTACTATTTTATTTGACTTACAAGTATTTTAAATTAAATTGGAAACACTAGCATGATGCAACTTTATAGTATACGTGTACCTCATGGTAATGACTTTCTAAACTCTTGAAATACCCAAGATGATTCTAGAAATCATCTGTCAGGTCTGCTTTGTAAAAGAGATTTTTCTAAGAATAAAAAGTTGTTTTAGCCTTAGGTGATGTGTATGATTAAATTAATTCACTCTAAGTTTTAGTGTTGCCCTCTGTGTGTCTTTAATATTTAATTAGGGTATAATTTACATATGGTGAAATACATTAATCTTAAACATAAAGTTCAGTCAGCTTTGACAGATGCATACAACTGTGTAACTAACACCCCTATCAAAACAGAGAACATTGCCATTATGCTAGAAAGTTCCACGTTGTCCCATCCTGGTCACCCCTCCCCTACAAGACAACCATTAATCAGTTACCACCACTAGTTAGTTTTCAGTTAGTTTCAGAACTTCACATAAATGAAACTGTACAGTATGCTCTTTCCTGTGCCAGGCATCTTTAACTCAGCATAATGTTAATATTTTTATTTTCTTGTGGTAAGAACACTTTAACGTGAGATTTACCCTCTTAATAGATTTTTTTCAAACTGTTTTTTCAAACTACTGGGATCTGAGGGCATTATGGTTATATGTCATGCCATTCCCAAGGCAAAACTCATATATTTTAATTGGAGGTTAAGGACTTCATTACTATGTGACATGGATGTAGGGTCCCTATTTTCTTCAGGACTATTATATTACAATAGTCGGAGGCAATATGGTATAAGATAAGAATATAAGCTTTGCAGCAGACCCAGGTACTAATCCCAGTTCCACTATTCACAAGCTACGTCACTGGCCAAGTTACTTAGAACTCTTATGAGCCTTGGTTTCCTCATCTGTAAGTGGGGCTAATATTATTTTCCTTGCCAGGGTGTAGTAAAAATTTGAGACACGAATCTGATACTTGGTACTATAACCACCTATTATTATGCCTGGCACACAAAAGGCATTTAGTAAGTGGAATTATTAATACAAAATCATTCTGTCAAAGTGCCACCATTAAAAATTGACTCCTTTGGGTTAATTGAGTTACTCACTTAAACAGAGTTATTCCTAGCCCAAGTTGTAAAATAACATAATTTTATGCCCTTCTGTCCTTAAATGGGTATTTGGTTAGAGAGAGAGAAAGATCAGACAATGTTTGGGAGAATATGGAACAAAGAGAAATTCCTATTTCTAGTTTAGATTTGTGCCTTCGGAAGTCGGGTGATAGATGTGACATGTTTAAGAACTTCTTTTTCCAGGAAATGGAGCTGGACCAGACATACGATATAAATTTCCCTGATGTTATGATAGAGTTAGTGAATTATCATTTAAGGACTACTCTTCAAACATGACTAAAAATATATATGTATGTGTCTTCCCCCAACTTCATGTATTTCTGATTACCTTAATCATTCATTACTTTCTCAAACATTACGACATAAAAGTGAGGAATGGTTTTAAGTTAAAAAAAATTTGCAAGAGAGAACATAATAGGGAACAGCTGCAGCCATGAATTTTATGAATGCTTTGTTGAAAGTAACATTAAATGGCAAAATCAGTTCACAGATTAACGCTGCAGTGTTTTATGCGATGCGGAAAATTCATCATTCTTGCTTATCTATGGTGAGAAGAATGTGAAATAACTTACCTTGATTTTTACTGGGTAAACAGCATCATCCATTTTGCAAGGACCTAGTATATGTGCAAGACGCTGTGGAGATAAAGACAAAGTGCATACATTCAAAGAACTTAAATTAGGAAACAGACTGTATAGACAAATATGAAAGCCCCGTATCAAGATCAGGGCTGATGGGTAAGTGTCCCTGGTTATCAGGCACTATCTAGTTCCTGGGCTCTGGGTCCCTTCTCCCTTCTCTACATGAAGTAGACACCCCCCAAGCCTCAACCTATCCACATAGTTTCTGCCCTTGATAAATACAAATTTAAGGCTTTTCAGACCAAATTTTGCAACATTATGGCCTGCAAGCCAAATGAGGCCCAGGAACAGATTTGTTACACCGTACATATTTTGTTGTTGTGGTTTAGTTTCAAATCAATGATTTGTTTTGTTTTGTTTTGTTTTTTAATTGAAGTATAGTCACTTACAATGTGTCCATTTCTTGTATACAGCATAATCTCCCAGTTGTATGTATGTGTGTGTGTACACATACATATATACATATATTCATTTTCACATTCTTTTTCATTAAAGGTTATTAAAAGATATTGAATATAGTTCCCTGTGCTATAAAGAAGAAATTTGTTTTTTATCTGTTTTTATATATAGTGGTTAACATTTGCAAATCTCAGACTCCCAAATTTATCCCTTTCCACCCCCTTTCCCCTGGTAACTGTAAGTTTGTTTACTATGTCTGCGAGTCTGTTTCTGTTTTGTAGATGAGTTCATTAGTGTCCTCTTTTTTTTTTAGATTCCACTTTGCTTGAATTAGTTGCTCCCATTTTTATAGTGTTTTGTTTCCCTTTATAATTCAGATCTCCAGCTTCTCTTGGGAGTATCAAAAGATCTGGCAACACTAGATCCATCTCCCACGTTAGGACAATCAGCTGTTGCTAAATCAAAGCCCTCTTTAGACAGGACAGAGGAGCTCCAGTTCTTCCAGAGGCCTCATCCCGCCTTTTTGTTCCTCACGCCTGGCTTGGTTCACTCCCTTTACCTCTCAGTCTCTAGAAGCACTTGAGTTTGTGACCCCTGGTCTAGCCACACTCACAGACTCAGCATGAAATCTCACTCAGGTCTAGTTCTGATCTCAATTTCAACAATTTCTCTGACCACATCCCTTGTGTCAGTAATCCTCTAGTGCTGGCAGCTCCTGACTTTGGACTTTCTGCTCTTACCTCCACCTCAACAATTCTTCTTACTGAAAACTCTACCCCCCAAGGGTGTGGCCCTTGAGAAAGGCCAGGTTGAACCCCACCCCCAGGAAGTATTTCACTTCACCAGGAGGCATTTCTGATTTGGAACCATCTTCCCCCCAGTCCCAAAGAAATTATAAAGCTACGCTGTGATCTACCTAGTGGCACTGATATTTCAAAGATGGGGAAACATTCTAAGATAAGAAACACAGAATACTCTCTTATAACCAGTTTTTGCTCTTTGCTGAAATGTACTCTGAATAAAAAATAAATATTAAAAACAAAACAAAATAACTATACCCCCAAAGAACTGGCTCAGACCTTATTTGAAATCACTTGATGACCATATACCTTCACCCACTGCCACTGGATTTAGTGTAACCAGTAGTGATGAGGAGATGTGCTTGGCTGATTAGTCAAATGGAACAACTATTTAATTGTATGCACGTATAATCTGATACAACAAGTTCACAAGCCTCTGAACCAACCCAAGATTTCTACAAAACCACTATCTCTCTTCAGAATATGTAAGAATAGGCAGTGATGAAATCCCCATTGAAGTAACTGATTTCGGCAAGGACCATCAGGGAAAATGAAAACTACTAGGTGATAGGTTGATGGGGAACTCCATATTTACATAATGCCAAAGGATCACCCGCATGGATTACTTGCTAGCTGAAAGGGGGGAAAGGTTAATTTTTCAACAGAGCAAGCTGGCAGTCACCATCTCCACCCAGCCGTCACATTAACCCAGTGATCCCTTCACTAATACGGAGTCAACCATACATTATGTGGTTCTTCACGTGATGCAATCTGCAACACACAGCCTCATCTATGAAGCAGTCATATGAATAATGTTTAACCTGAATCCAATAAGCTTGAGATCTAAATTCCAGTTTTCAGAACCAGAAGGAATAGAGGAATGCATTCAGTGCTACCACAAAGGAAAACAGGTAAATCCAAAAGGTGATTTATTCTAAAGAACTATACCCCCAATCTGTTCAATCGTCAAAATCATGGAAAGAAGAGAAAAAAAATACATACATGTCTAAGTAGAGAGAGATTGATCTGATTTTAATTAAAAGCATGGGCAGGAAATTCATCAAAGAAATTTTCAGTATAAGCAAACAATGGTTTGCTCATTTGCAGAAAGAGAAATGGTTGGCATAACATCTGGGTAGAGGGAAAGCTGTGAGGACAGATTCAGGTGACCACTAGCTCAGGAAGGTTCAGCTTGTCACTGACACCCTGGGACTCATTAGATATTAAGCCAAGGTCCTCCAGGCTTCTGGATCTTCCTAACCCATCCTTTCCTTCATTAAATCCTCACTCATCAGGCATCAGCTTAGACACGCCTCCCCCAGTTTTGCTTTAGCTTCATTCTTGTGTGTTCCCATAGTGCTCTCTTCTTCTGTCATAGGACTTCACACACTAAGTTACTAATGTCTCTCCCTCTGAGGGGAGAGTCTCTTCTACAGGACAAAGCTAGTTATGTCTCCAGTGTCTAGTCCAGCGTCTGGCACGGCACAGGCATTCAGGAAATGTGGCATACCTCGTTACTTAAAATTGAATCATCTTTAGGTCCTCTCCTGAGATTTGGAGCCTAATTCTTATTTTTTTAAAAATTAAAATACACTCAGTTTACAATGTTTTGTTAATTTCTGTTGTACAGCATAGGGATTCAGTTACACACACACATATATATATTCCTTTTCATATTCTTTATCATTATAGGCTATTACAAGATACTCAAAATAGTTCCCTGTGCTATACAATAGGACCCTGTTGTATATCTATTTTATATACAGTAGTTTGTATCTGCAAATCCCAAACTCCCAATTTATCCTCCCACCTCCTCTTTTCCCCACTGGTAACCATAAGTTTGTTTTCTATGGCACCACATCTGTTTCTGTTTTGTAAATAAGTTCATCTGTGTGATTTTTTTTTTAGATGGCACATATAAGCGGCATCATATGGTATTTCCTTTCTCTTTCTGGCTTATCGGTTAGTGCACAGTACTTACATGGAGTCTAATTCTTAATTCCTCCTAATAACTGAGGCCCAGTTATGTAACAAGATAGGATTTCATTGCCCAGCTGCCTGCAAGTCTGTCTTAATATCGCCTCCCAGCGGAATGTTATTATGCTGCTCTGTTCTTCTGTCAAGGCAGTCCTGTTACTTAACTTTCTAAAATGTCAAACTCAATGTCACTATTCTTCCTTGTTCTATCAAAACGCTGAGATTTTCTGTGGGAATTTTTAAATACCTGAGATATGAGTAGGTTGAATGGCATCTTAGTGACACATTAGTCCTCAAAGTCCATTATCTGAATGGCAGTTAAGTTCGGTATGAAAGAGTCATCCAATTGAGTTGTTTCTATTGAACGTGATCCAGATATTCACTTATTGTCACTCTCCCCTAATTGTCAGCACTTTCCTCCTGTAAAATCCCAAAGAGGCTATCACATGTACGTCTAGTTTAAATTTTGAGTGTCTTACTATCTCTGGTCTTGCAGATATCTCTTTGACATAATAGGCAAGCCTACAATATTTTGCCAGGCAGAAGCCACCGACTCCATGTGAATCCAAAGTAGAATACATTTACTAGGAATGCTGCTTTCATGGGGTTGAACAGAGAATGCTTTGCTAGAATTAGGGGCCAGTTATCTTCAAATCTGCCACTCACTGGGCAGCGTTACAGCATAAGGATGTTTATTAGCTAGTAATTCCTTACATTTTTTGAAAGCACCATCAGCATGTTTCATGCATAGAATAAATGAGGTCCTATAAAGATCCACACATCACATGAAACCTCTAGGAAGCAATCTTGTCCTCATTCTGGAAGCTAATAAAGGGTAATAAATAGTTTTATGAGGTTTTGAAAAAAATGAGTATTTGGACCAGTTTGTCCAGGACAGGCAAAAGAATTCAACAGTTTAATACATCCTCAGAGTTTCACAGAGACAGTACATTATCTCTCATTTGCCTCACTGCTGACTTTGGTTAATTGTCAATGGGGCTTGCTGCCAAATGATGCTGCAGTTGGCCAAGTTGCAGTCAGCACCCGCCAGCCTTTTTGATTATCTGCCATTCTAAGCTTCAGATGCAGCAACCAGCACAAATGGTCAATGCTGTGATCGGCCAGACCAGTCCTTTCTTGGGCCCGTCATCAACAGGCTCCAATGTCATATCGATTTAAGAGCCTCAGAGGGTACTTCCCTAACCACCTTACCTTTCCCCATTTTTCTTCACAGCAATTACCACTCTCTCTCTCTTCCCTATTAGAATGTACCCTCTATGATGGCAGAGTTCACCACTGTTCCCAAGCACCTGCAATAGTACCAGGTATACAGAAAGTGCTCAGTAAATATTTGTTGACTAAAAGAATAATCATGGCAGCCAACATTTATTGAAAATTTACCATGCTACACACTGCTCAGTGCTTTCAGCATTTCACTGCACTTAATCCTCATGAACATCACTATGAAGGAGGTGCTATAATTATTCCCATTTTATAGTTGAGGACATTTAGGATTGGAAGACTTAGTTTTGCTTAGGACTTATGATTATTGTTACTACATCAGTAACCCATAAGGAACAGCAGGGAGGAAGGGATATTTAAGAATTTAACATACTTCGGATACCTATGGAAACTAATAATACCTAACACTTCTGGAAAACTTTCTATGGGCCAGGCTTTACATCTCTTTAAATCTTACAGCAACCCTACGTGGTAGTACGGTTATTATTCCAATTTTATAGATTAGGAAACTGAGGAACAGAACAGCCAAGCAACTTGCCTGAGGTCTCACAGCTAGCAAGTGATGGAGTTTAAATCCAAACTTGGTTAGTCTGGCTCCTGAGACAAATCCCTGAAGACTTGTATAAGTGGAGAGACTGAAGTGGGGTAGAGAGAAAGGAGAAGAAAGGAAATAATATTTTATAAATATTATAATATGCTAGGGATTTTTACATTGATTATACAAATGTTAGAGACTTGCACATATTTTATATAATCCTCAAAAAAAAAAAAAAGGGATTATGTTCTATTATCTTCAGTGTATGGATGAGGCAAAGGTCACACAGCTTGGGAGTATTCTAATTTCCAGACCTAGCCCGTTTCCACTATCCTTACACTGCCTGGAGAATAAGTCAGCTTAGGGAGAGAAAAAGGTAAGAAGAGAAGAGAAACAGACAGTAACCAACTTCAGGAAAGCCTAACTTGAGAAGAGCAGAGTACGGGAATCACAGACACATAAAAAACCAACAGCAAGAAAAGATGAAGATTAGTTTCCACAATGACAGAGAAGGATTTTGTTGGAGGTATGGTGTATGAGTTGCATGCTGGAGTCATTAAGAACACTGTTCAACTTGGTTCTGCTCCTAACTGGGCTGCTTACTAGCTTTGTGAATTGGGGTAAGGCACTTTAACTCTCAAAGCCTCAGTTTCCCAACCTATGTAATGGGTACTATCATAGTGCCTTCCCTCAGAATGCCATTGAGAAGATCACCTGGTAGGTACCATGTGCTCATTAAATGCTAGTGACCTATTCCAGGAGAACCAGGGCAGAGACAAGTGCTTAATTTCATTACATCCTCTCAGCACCAAATCCTGGCCTGGTCCCTGCTTTTCACACAGTATTAGGCACTGAAGATAGAAAACATAATACCTTTTTTTTAGGGGGGTGGATTTTTTAAATTAATCTTTTTTAAATGGAGGTACTCAGGATTGAACCCAGGATCCTTGTGCATGCTAAGCATGTGCTCCACCACTAAGCTATACCGTCCCCTGAAAACGTAATTCTTAAGGACCCTTTATACATAATTGCTGAAATGCTTGAGCGTTGTGAATTTGAGTAATGGCTAGATGAGCTTGATCATGTTTTTGAGTTATGGCTGACCCTTTCAAGCTTGTCCGTAAATTTCCTGGGTATCTGAAAGCTGCAGACAGGCCCCAGCATTCAGGCCCCAACGTCTGTGGAATTCACACTGGTCCTCTCATGTGTATCTTAACACTCTGAATAAGGGCTCCCTAAAAGATAACTTCCCACTCCAGTCCCAGTTGACCCACTTGCCATACGTGTTCTTTTCTGAAATACCCATAAATCAATTCTTCTCCAATTACTTTGTCTTTTCTACAGAATTTTCCAGTATCTTTGCCAGTTCTGTATTTCCAACCTTAGTTGTCTCCGCCTTGGTGCATCAGCCCACTGACTACCAGACCACAGACTCTTCAGCCTCTAAAAATAGTGAATTTTTCCTCGGCTTCTTGAGTAAAGTGGGAGTTGTAAGCTAGGCGGTGTCTGGGGAGCTTTCACAAGAATTATCACAGCAATGCCCTATGAGGTTGGGGTCCTCTATCCTCATTTTATAGACAAGGAAACTAAGGATAAAAGAAAACAAGTGACTCAAAACTACATAACTTTTGGGTGGCGTTACAGTCTAAATATTTGTGTCCTCCCCCATTCATATGCTGAAACCCAATGCCCACTGTGATGGTAGCTGGAGGTAGGGCATTTGGGAGGTGATGATGTCATGAGGGGGACTCCTCATGAAAGTGATTAGTATTCTTACAGGAGAGACCCCAGAGAGCTCCTATGCCCCTTCCTCTGTGTGAGGACACAGAGAGAAAACAATAGTCTACGAACCAGCAAGCAGGCCCTCACCAATCACTGAGCCTGCCAGCACCTCAACTGTCAACTTCCCCACCCCCAAAACGGTGAGCAATGAATTTCTCTTGTTTATATGCTACTCAGTCTATGACAGTTTTGTTATAGTGGCCCTAAAGGACTAAGACAGATGGCAAAGCTGAAACAGGCTAATGGGGACCGTCAGACTCCAAGTCCAACATCCTGTCTACTTTGCTAAAGGGTGATATTCAGCTAAGCTTTAGGATAGCCTGTATTTTGGCTTAAACAACTTATTTCTGTTTGTACTGTAGGGACGCGAGGCACAGTGCATGCTCCTGAGGCCATAGTGAAGATGCCTTTTTGCTGAAGAGACGACAGTGACAAATGTCTGCTGATGGGTCAGAATGTGCTACGTCCTGCTCTGCCTCCATCCAGCACATTCTGCTCCTTCTGATCAGAATATACTTTCGCTTCTTCCTTTTACCAAAGGAACTCCTACTCTACCGTGGTAGGCAAAATAATGCCTCCTTGACAAAGATGTCCTAATCCCGAGAACCTGTGAATGTTCCCTGACATCACAAAAGGGACTTTTCAGGTATGATCCTCATCTTGAGATGGGGCAATCAGCCTGGATTCACCAACTGAGCCCAGTGCAACCACGTGGGTCATTATAAGGGAGACAAGCGAGTCAGAGTCAGAGAGAAAGATGTGAAGATGCTATGCTGCTGATTTCTACAATGGAGGAAGAGGGCTGTGGGCCAAGTAATGCAGGTCCCTGTAGAAGCTGGGAAAGGCTTGAAGGTGATCATCTCCTAGAAGCTCCAAAAGGAATGCAGTCAGGTCAACACGTTGATTTCAGCCCAGTGAGACACATAGTGTCCTTCTGACCTCCATAACGGTAAATTAATACGTTTTTGTTGTTTTGAGGCACAACATTTGCAGTAATTTGTTACAGCAACAATAGGAAACTAACAAGTCTACTTTCAGGACTTAGTTCCAATATTACCTCCTCCTGAAAGGCTTTTATACCTCCTGAGGCAGATCTGGGTGTCAGTGTTCCCACCGCTGGGAGTGTATCTCTTTCTCCATCACTGGATTCATCACCAAGAAGCTGAATTCCACTCCATTTTCAGCCTTTTCCTCCTCTATTCTAGGTGTCTATTTGTGCATGAAGTGAAGAAGACTTGCACACTTTTGCTCCAAACGACGTCTGGGAAATAAACTAAAATCGATGGGAGACAAACACTGACTTTTCAGCAATGGAATATTCTTTCTCTCCCTTTTTGGAGGTTCTTGTGGTGTAGCAAGCTTGCCTACCTGGGCAAGAAACAGAGTCACTCATCAGTCTGGGCCTAACCATCTTTCCAGCCTTGTCTTTTCTACTTTCTGTTACAGACGGCATCCAACAGGATCCAGCCAGGGAAGGAGAACCCACAGCAGCTAGCTCTACAGAGGGAATTTAATACAGGAAACAAGTCACAACAGTGTGAGAAGAACAGAAAGCTTAGTAACTGCAAGAAGCTGCTACCGCCCAGAGGGCCAAGGGAGGAAGGCAGGAGATACTATTACACCAGGGAGCAGTTGGAGGAAGAGCCACTCAGCAGAAGTTGGGACCCTGGAGCTTCCCAATGAGGTATGGAGCCACAGAGGAGACACTGCCAGAAACCCAAATGAAAGCAGAGGAAAGGGGGAAATTCCATGGCTCCTCCCCTTCTCAGGTCGGTCTGACTCACGTCTCCTATTGGTCAAACCCAACCAGAAGCCTCTTGGCAGGGAAGCCTAGGAAATACGGCTCACCAGGGTCAAAACCCTCACTGAGCAAGGGAAGGACAAAGGATGAATCTAAAAGCAAAGCTAACCCTGAGGTTTTCCAGATACACAATACCTTTTTCTTATTCTCTTTATATGAATTACATCCCCCTTCTCTTACCTCAAATATGACCTCCTCTGTGAAGCCTTCTCTAACTATTGCAGGCTTCTGAACTCTAGTTAAATCTCCGCAGACCACGCTATTAATTTGGCAACGAATCTAAACAATACGGAGCAGCAGTGCGGCTGGTTCTCTTTGCTTCCATGTGCCGCGTGACTACCGAAAACACCCTGTAAGCTCTTTGTGGGACCAGGCGATCTACACATCTGCCTCTCCCATGGACACCCAGCACATGGCAGGTTTCTTCTCAGCTGCCCGTAGGCTAATTCTAACCACAGAGTGGTATTCGCTAGTATCTTAAGATTTCCTGTGACCTTCAGGGGTAAAAATATTCAAACTTTTAGCAATCAGTACAGCATGGGCATTGTGCAATCAGAACGTGCCCCAACCTCAAAAGAACAGAAGAGACGCTGCTTATAAACAACTAGGACACCTATACTAGGGCATGCCCGCTGCATATCTGGCTGGGCTCTGCAGGAAGACCAGAATCTGCCTAGGTCCTAACTGCACAATAAGAAAATCACAGTATTATTAAATAAAACAGTACATTTTAAAATAACGTGTTCTCAAAAGAATGTATTAAGACATTACATTGTGTGTATTGCATTATAGTGTCTATTTTTGTTTTCTATATTTAATACATTATATAATATATTATTTATGATAGCTATATTTTTATATATAAATACATATATGCATAAAAATAGAGTAGAATGCAATGGTTACCCCTGGGTACCCATTTAAGGTGATCGTTGTATTCCTTTTGTTTTGCTTACTTAAACCATCTAATTTTTCTATAGCACTTAAGTATCACCTGTGGGACAAGAAAGTTTATAAAGTAAATGAACTTCTTTTCTTCATTAATCTCTAGCAGGTGGATGATGAATCAAAGGGAAAGGGTTATAATACATGCCCTAAAAGTGCATTTTTAAAATACCCAAGAGCATGGAGAGATTTTATATTCTATGCATGCCCTGCAGCCCTCAGAGAATCCAAGTGAAAACTTAAATTTCATCCAAAAGCACTGTGTTAAGCACTTGTTTTCTTCTGAAAGAAAAAAAAAAAAAAAAAAAAAAGAACCAAAAGAGAAAACAAGCTGATAATAAGGCATGGCTTAAAATTTGAATGGAGATCAGTATTTCATAAAACGTCAGGGAGACTGGTTTAGAAAAGCATCACTCTTCCTTCTTACCAAACTCGCCTGCCACTCCATATGACACTTTGGCAGCCTTTGCATTTCACTCACTGCCAAAGCTGTAAACATCCCGTGGCTTGACCACTGAGGTCAACAGTAATCGTCATCTCCTCCATGATCAAGCCAAACTGAGAGTTCATGGCCAGCTTTTGGATTCACAGCAGGGAAACACAGGGGTCAGGCAGACAGGCCAATCAAAGATGTGGTAACACAACCTATTTCTGTCCTGACCCGTTAGATAAGGTGAGCCGCCCATTGTGGGTGCCACAGACTAAAACTCAATGTTTCCAGTGTGACCTATTTGGTGATCTCCATATAACTATGATTGATTTTCTTTACCGAGATTCTTTATTGCTATTTTAGTTCTATAATTACTTCTCAAAAATCTCCTGTCATGGTGACGCCTCCATTCTCTTATTCTCATCTCCGGCTATTACCAAGACAGTGACAAACCCCGTGTTTTTCCAATTCGGGTTGCTTTTCATTAACTTTCACTTTGACGTGGACCTCTAAACTAGGTCAGCTCAAAGGGTGAGCATTTAATTTCTTCTTTTCCAGCAATTAACATCACTTATTAATAAGCCTTATATTTTTTAAAAAAAGGTTTCACAAAATGTCAACCACATCACTAGTCTATAAAGATAAGAGCTATATTTAGTGAGTTCTAATTAAAAATAGCTAAAATGCAGCTTGGTATGGGGAGGAGGGGGGACTGTTCGATTCATGTCTCATTTTAGAAACATTGACATTTGAGTTGCTTTAGTGCTGTTTATGGTTTGAATTAATATTGTTCCATTTAGTTTGAAATACAGCAAGCATCAAAATTGTATTATTGATCCTCGTAAAACATGTCAAGTTCCCCAGTCTCACATGCCGTAAATCCTGAGCATGGAAAAGGAGTTTTGTGACTCTCATTGTTAGTTAAAGGGATCCTAACCAGAGAATTGACTCCGAGGTGAATTGTCCCCTGATAGTCACACAGCTAGGGATATCAGGCTGTCAGTGAGTTTGATATACAATCATTGGCACTTGACAAAACCTATAAAGCAAAAACTCAAAATCCAGTGAGACATCTGAAGCTCAGTTCTCTGTGGAACATAAAAAGAACAGAGCTCTGCACGTACACACACCAGTGTCAGTGTGCCTTGTCTTCCTTTGAGATACTTCCCCGTGATTAAAAAAAAAATCCTCTCCATGAAAGGGAACTCATTCAGTATTAAAGAGGTGAAGGGAATAAGGTGTTGTGTCTGGCCCTCCTTGGGATGGCTGTTCAGACCCCAGGAAGGAGATTCCTAGAGAGAACTGAAATTTCTAAATCTTGAAGCAAAATGCCAGTGGGGGAAGTGGGGAAGGGGAAGTGAGCCATTGCATTCAACCTCATGTAATAACCTTATCACCGAACTCCATAGAAGACAAAGCAGCAGGAGTCAATGGCTAGTTTCAAGACTTTCCAGTGTGCAAACGTGTGAATATGTGCGTGTGCACACGAGTCTTTGTCAATGTGTGTATCTGTGCCTGGGTGAGTGGGTCATAATATATGTGAACGTGGAGGAGGGGTGTGCATGTGAAGCCCTGGGGTCCAGGTTGTGTGTGTGTATAGATCAATGGAAGCTTTCAAAGCCAAGAATACAAATAGGCTCTAGATATCATTCCCTTTGGCCTTTTCTATTTTTTGAGCATATTAGCCGTTTTCTTGACATTACACCCTGCGTAGGGAGAGGTACCATAGCAGGGGAAAAAAATGTGACTTTTCTGACAAGAAAGCCAATCTGTGTATCACCCTACGATAGCAGGTTGACGTTTCCTGCCCGGCTTTAGTATCAAAAGCATTGATACTAAATTATCAATGGGAATTATCAAAAGCAACTGAGAACCTGCAACAGGAAGGTAGGGAAATTGGCCTTCAAGAATCTGCTCTCCTGTTAGCTGTCCCCAAGGTCTAACTGGTATCGGTAATCTAGGATGGCTTTACCTACTGTTTCTTACTAGATACTTCTTATCTCCCCTAATTCCTCATTAGTGGACTAGGAGCATCTGAAATATGGGAATTCAGGGGAAGAGGGGAGATACAGTTGAAGGGGATTAAGAGAAACAAACCTCCAGTTAGAAGATAAATAAGCCACTGGGATGTAATTTACAGCATAAGGAATATGGTCAATATACTGTAATAAGTTTGCATGGGGACAGATGGTTAGATTTATCATGGTTATCATTTCATAATGTATGCAAATGTCAAATCATTATGTAATATACTTGAAACTAACATAAAATTGTTCATCAATTACATTTCAATAAAAGATTGAAATTCTGTATTATTGATCTCTCTATTCCCAATGCTAGCACAGTACCTGACATGAAAGTTGAACTTAAAAAATGTTGACTGAATTGTATCAACTTTTTCTACCCCAAAGTCAGGTTTCCCTTACTCTTCCAAAGCAAGACTGACCCTTCAGTTCACCTGCATAGCCTCAAACTCATTCATGGTAGAACCCAATACAGAAGCCCTGAGCTGATTAACAAAATGGTCTTTCCAAGCAATGCCTTTGCCTAACACCCTGAAGATTTCATTTCCCTCCTTAGAAATCTATAGTTAAATACATATCATGCATAAAATTATTTAATTAATCTTTTCTGGGGGCCTGCTATGTGCTCGGCATTGTGTTAGTTCTTGGGGAAATATAAAGATATATGAGACATAGTCTCTGTCCTTTGGGAATTTATCCTGTGAGACAGATAAAACATAACTAAACACCTCTGGTCCAGGCTACCTGTGATACGTGACATAGGAGTGTTTGCTAACAAAGTTCCAGTTTAGAGGAAGATGATGTCTCTTCCCTTTGGCTTAGTGAGTAAAAGCTTCCCAAAGAAAGGAGCATCCAAGCTGACCCTGATATGATGGGTGGGAATTGCGTAGGCAAAGAGGAAGAGCTTAGATGCTCGAAGTAGAAGGCACAAGGTGATAATAGTCACAAAATTAGGAGATTTCTAAGAACCCCCATCTAGGGCTTCTTTTTTGTGTATGTTTTTTAGAGAGGTCAAAACTTCTTGTGAATAGAATGTGGATAATCTGTTAACTTCTGCAGTCCAGCCCCAAATGCCATGCTTTACAAATCAGACAGGGAGAGAGTAGGTTCTTTCCTCGAGTGGTACAAATCTAGTGAGCCGACCACAAGATGGGTTGTTCTTCGGCCAGCGGGTGCTCTTCCTTTTGAATAATATGTCATTACTTGTTTAATAGACAGCTGCATTGGAAAGAGAATGGGATGGAATGAGAGTGGGCAAAAATGAATTCTTAGCAGTTTCTTCACAGTGGTATATTTCTACCCAGATTCAAAGTTCACCCTCCAAAAAAAAAAAAATCCACAAGAAATTTATCAATAGAAAGTTTTCTCATTGTGAATAGAATTGTCTACATGATGTCAAGCATCTAACTAAAACAAAGAAAAACATTCAGCAAGAATGTTGCTTACTTGGTTATTAAAATTTTGGAAGTAGCCAGAAATACCTGGATATTGGGTCAAAGTTCTGTTTTCCCCAGCAGAAAACAGACACATCCGCAGTGTGAGAGACAGCCTCACTCCACTTATGGCGAAATCACTGAGCGGGCTCCCAATCAAAACACCGAGCATTTCTGCTCAAGTCCCTAATGCCTCACTGATCTTGAAGAGGAAGTGTGTGCTGCTGTATGGATAGACTGCATTTTTTATAATAGCGATTCACCTAATTTGCCCTCAATTTGGTACTAGTCATCCTGCTACGACAATTTAAAGGCACCATTCCCTCTTAACTGACCCATTTAAAAAGGATTCCTATCTTGTCGGAAAATTTGATACCAAGTACACAATAGTCCTAACTTTTCATTAGAATCCTTTACATAGTGGAGTTAATGCTAAAAATATTTAAAGTGGATTAAGAATAGAACAAAGACATGAAGTGCTACTGTGACTGTGACAGGGTATGAATATTAATGATGCTTTTTTTCATTCCTTTTTTCATGTAGTACCACCCCCTCTGCTTTTTGATTCAAGATCTTAGTTAACTTATACTGCAAGGCTGAATACCAGCCCTTGGGGCTCTGTGATATGATACATATATAAAGATACCATTAATCTGTACTCTAATATCTGTCTGAGGGAAAAGGTGCTAAAAACCATGGTATTAAGACTCCACACTGCTCTAGGGATAAAGTCCAATCTCCTTAGCCTGACATAGAAGGCCCTCCAAAGGCTGGCCCCAATCAGCTTTTTCAAAATCATCTCTCTCTCTTCCTTTACACAAAGCCCCTGCAACAGTCTTTTCACTGCACCCGGAAGAAACACCAATTTGTCTTCCCTGTGCATTTTTTCTTCTCCTGGGCCCCTTGTTTTTATTCTCACATCTTCCAACTTCTACCCGTTACTCAAATCGCAGTGCAAAGTTTTTCTTCTGCGAAGCATCCACCAGCCACTCCGAGTCACAACATCTCCCTCTCTGAACTATACCTGTCTTATGACATACAGTCTTCTTTTTTTTTTTTTATCATTTCTGCTTTCATTTTATTTTCATTGAAGTACAGTCAGTTTATAATGCTGTGTCAATTTCTGGTGTACAGCACAATGCTTCAGTTATACATATACCTACACATACCGTCTTATTTAAAGTAATGTGTGTATCTCCAACTATCAACTCATTGAGAACGGGGAAAATGTGTTTATTTTGCAGCCTCTTATGGCTCCTGAAAATGTAGCACAGAAATGGACTCAATAAATCGCTTGTAATGTAAATTACATGAAGAGATGAATGGATCGAAATAACATGAAAAGGCCTACACGTAACTGTATCATCCCTGCATAGTTTTCTTTCTGTTGAATACCTCCATGATTTTTGTCCTCCCAAGTCTAAATATTCTTTGTAAAAAACATATCAACATAGAGACAGCAAAGCCCAAAACATTCCAGATGCTTAGCTCTCTGTCCTGTGATCCCTACGTAATAATTCCAATTGATTTCAAAAGATATTGTGTTGATTGGTGTTTGGAGAACTTGAAAAACAGCCTTTCTTTTAATAATAATACAGTTCTGAGTCTAGATATTGTTCAGTCAGAAAGCCTCTGTCATATTTCAGGGGCTAAAGAAAAATAAAGGCATCAGGAAGTAAAGGTACTTGATCAATGAAGGTTCAATGAAATTATATAAACACATTCTCAGTGGATATACCACTAAAATGTGACAGTGACACACATTTTACATGCAGCATAGCATCTATAACCCAATTGTGCGCCCCAGAAACGAATCCTATCTATGCAAATCCTAACTAGACCCACATTAAGTCCTATTTTCTTTGCAAAGTCCTCCCCTAGAAAATCCAGCCAACAATTCTCTCTTCTCCAACTACCCATAGAATTCATCTACCACTAACTGCGCTACTTGATTTTATCAACAGCTGGATAGCTTTCCATTGTTCTCTGTTGGTTCAGGCAGAGTGTGGACAGAATCACATTTTCCCACCTGAAAAATGTTTCGTTGGTATTAGAGAGTCAGTGAACAAAGTCCAAAATTCTTAACATAATAATCAGCACCTTCATCAAGGGGTTCTAGCCAAACTTGCCAGTTGCTAGCAAAACCCTAAGATTCTGTCTTGGTCAACTTAGGCTACCATTAAAAAATATCATCAAATGAGTGGCTTAAACAACAGAAATTTATTTCCTCACAGTTCTGGAGGCAAGAAGTTCAAGATCAAGGAATCATCACGTTCAGTTTCTTGTGGGTGTTCTCTTCATAGCTTCTAGATGGCTGCAGTCCCCTGCGCCCTCCTCATGGTGTGGGGTTGCATGGGTGAAGGGGAGAAGCTCTCTGGTATCTCTTATGATAGGGGCACTAATCCATCATGACATCTTGAGGGCTCTATCTTCATGGCCTAATCTAAACCCAATTATCTCCCAAAGGTGCCCATGTCCAAATACCATTACATGAGGGGTTAGTACCTCAACACTCAGTTTGGATGAGACACAAATCAGTCCACAGCAAACTCCTGCTATAACAGATAAAATCACCCAAGTGAATGGAGAAGTGTGTAGGCTAAGTTTGTAGGCTCTAGATTCTACCACTCATTAGCTATGTAGACTTGGATGAATAACCTTTTGAGTCCTACTTTCCTTAACTATAGAGTGAGAATAATGGTACTCACTTCAAAGGATTACTGTAAAGAATAAATGAGATTAATTATATAAAACACATAGCCAGTACCTAACACAGAGTTAAGTGCTCAATAAAAGGGCACTATGCTTATGTGCCATTTAATTATTTATTTATATCATTATATATTATTGGTATATATGATTAAATTATATAATATAGTTATTATATAATATGTAATAACATTATAACTATTATATATTATATTACAATGATATAGTATATATAATTATATATAATGATTAAATATTATTATTTATTTCTCTCTATATATATTATGCTTATGCTTAAGTGCTTAATAAAAGGGCACCAGCTCCTTTTCCTGGACTATCTTCTCTCCAGGTCTGCTTATCTATCACTTGCTATCAATCGTTCAAGGCCCAGCTTCAGATACTACCACGATTATCCATCACAAGCCTCCTCAGATCCCTTGAATCAGAATTATAGTCTCCATCTTCCTCTAATGTATGGTGTTGATGCTTCTATTCTGGTACTTACTATAGGCTGCCTTAGTGTACTTGGATGGGACATTTGAATGCAAAAGCATTAAACAGTAACCTCACAACACAAAGGGACGAGTATTACCCATTATGCCCAAGGTTATTATCTTGCCCACAGTAGGTACTCCATGCAACGAACTTCAGTGGACTGACAGGCAGGAGACCATGGTTTTATTCTGGTGATGCTATCTCTACATACTGGCAGCATTTTGAAAGAATCACTCTTATATAGCTTTTGCCTCAAACATCATAGAATCTGCATATGATTCCCAGCTCTGCTACTTACTAGCTGTGTGACCCTGGGCAATTCTTTTATTTGCTTTGCAGTTTCCTCCCCTGGTAACAGGAATAATAAGACATTCTTTTTAAGAATTAAAAAAAGATGTAAGATGCTTGAGGCATGCTAAAACTCAAGGGCTAATTCCTTCCCTCATTCCCTAGTCCCACCCTGGGCAAGGACACACTTTCCCAGCTATGCTTTTACTCCGGCCTCCACTGCGGGGAGGGGTGGGGGAGGGTACCACCATTCTTCTCTAACATCATTGGTCACTTCCTTGTCTCTCTCTTCTTCCCCATACCCTTTTGCTTACTGCTGAATTGCTTATCTCCATCCCTCTCCCCCAGTTTCCATAAGACACTGGTAATGACTCAGAGCTGAGAAAATTTCTGGGCCCATTGGTTTACCACCTGGAGGGATGGCAAAGCAAGAGTTTCTTCACACACTTTTAAAGCTTCAGTGGGAAAGAGAGTGCTTCTGGAACCCACGGTTGAAACATGGAATGGATTTTCCCACAGAAGCACAGAGTTACATGGTCATTAACATCTATGGTATTATTGATACAGCATCATCTTTCAGATTTTTTTTGTGGGTTACATAGGCTTTTATGGGCTGGCCTGGGAACCTAATTACCATGGAGACCATTGTTTTCTGTGGGAAAAATGCATTCTACATTCCAAGCAGCTGACTCATAAACATAACTTTGGAACACAGGACATGCATGAGTTACAAACTTTCTGTGCTTTTCTAATCCACCCAAAATCAAGCACAGAGGTAGGTGCTCCAAAGTGCTACTTACAGAAATGGGAAAACTTAAAAAAAATCACTTACAGGTGCTGGTACACACGTTTTCTCTTGCAACAAATCTTTGAGCTGCATTTTCTACCTGGAATACTCTGCCTTCTCCACCTCACCTTCTCTTCCAAATTTACCTCTGACCAACCCCTTCGTCTCCCATGGGGCTATATACTCCTCTCTATCCCCAGGAGCCCCACATTCATACATTCCCAGAACACGTATCACAATGCATTACCACTGCCTACCTACCTGCTTGTTTGTTCCACTCTTCCACTGGAAGATAGGGACTTTTATCTCTGTTTCCCTAATGTGTAGGACAGTACCTGACCCTCAGTAGGTAGTCAAAGAGAAATTACTAGATGACTAAAGTCAGAAGCTACAGATGCTATGGAAAACACACAGGTAGTCATGTTCACAGACCAGAGAGGTGGGGGCTGGGAGAAGGGTACATGCCTGGGCTGAAGAACAAGAACTGGAAACACAAGCACAGTCAGCACACGGGACAACATGGCTTAGATGCTAGAGCTTTCACAGATTCTGTATGACCACCAAGTGTTCAATATTAGTTGAGTAAATTAAAGAGTCAGATAATCATATAACATCAGAATTGCTAGGTGTTAGCGCAGGCCGACAGCTAGTTATGAGCAGAGCAAGGGGGACACAGGCCAAATGGCAGGAATTGGGCAGAAAGGAGGGGCACAGGCCAAATGCAGGAAACCATACGTCATGTAAGCACCAGGGGTCCCTGGGCAGAGAAAGAAAAGCTGGAACCTCTGGGCTGATAAGTGGTCACACATTTTGGGATGACAAGCAGTCTGGAGGCCAGCAAAGAAAGGTGGGAAAAGGCAGGAATCGCCAGTGTCTCACTGTAACCTTTTGCTCATTATGCCCTCATTACCATAAAATTAGCCTTGCAGATTAAAAGAACCCATCATGCACTGACCCCATGACACTTCTGATCCAGACTAAATAAGGACAAAATCCCTCCTCCTTTTGGGAAGGTGGAGTTGGGATGAAAATCAGGGAATATGACCCCAAACCCTTCCCTCCCCAATGAATATTCCGCCCATTCATTTTTACACTCTATGTAGCTAACTTGCCAAAGAAACTGAGGGCAGCCATTCACCTGAGCCTGCCCACTCTCCCCTTGAGAGTGGACTATCTATCCCTTGATAAATCCCCATTTTACTTTCTTAACCTTCGCATCTTCTGTCTGAATTCTTTCTGGGACAGGACAAGAACCCAGCAACATAGAGACCTAAGAGACAATCTTATTCTTCTCTCGTCTTCCAGAGGCAGACATGGAGCCCCAAAGAGGAGCCAAGACTTGCCATTCACCCAAACCAAACATCCAAGAGCTCATCTAACAGCTCCCTTTTTGACTTATGGCCAGGCAGGGTAACATAACCATTGCGCTCAATGGGAACTCCAAACTCTTCCTCAGAACCTTCTACCTGTCTTCTACTGTTAGCCCTACCTAGACATCATGCCCAGCTCAAGTTACAGGACCTAAGGAAAAATAACATCTCTCAGATACAGAAGGAGTACTCTAAAACCATCCAGCTCAAACTGTTCCCATGCAACAATAAAAATACCCTCTGACCATACTCCCAACAACCACTCCCTGCACAAATAATTGCATTCATGCTATATTCGAATTCCCAGGATTTCTGGCAAGGGTATTCTATATTTATACTGATAATATTCTATATATATTCTATGTCTCTGTTGATAATATTTAACATGCATTTTTTAAAGCATGAATGGGGTTGCAAATAAATGGCACTGGAGTAGGCTGTTTGAATAACAAAAATGGTCAGAAAGTATACAGAGGCACTGGTGGAAATTTCCAACAGCAAAAATGATCCCTCCCATGGTCATTTTTTTCCCATCAACAGAGTGTTTGAAGATTTTGATGGGGATTTTCTAGTCAGAACTGTCAATGAGGACCTTGCAGAGATCATTCAATACAGGGACCAGTTTGCTTTTCCATCCCTGTCTTTTTACATGTTCATGAATCGTAAGTGATGGAGTGAAAATATCATGAGCCTAGGAGTCAGGAGATTAGTTTCTAGTCCTGGGTCTGCCACCAACCAGCTGAGTTATCCTGGGCCCATCACTCCTCTCTCTCTGAGCATCAGTTCCCCCATCGTTATAATGAGCAAGTGAGAACAGATCAGTGTTCCCTCAGGACCATGCTTTAATATTTTTACATGTATTCTGGGTATAATTTCATTTGTCAAAAAGAATGCTAGTACCTTCAAAATGTTCACAAATTATTGAACTAGAACTCCTGATTTTTTTCCCTGCTTAACGATCTATGATTCTTAATTGGCTAAGTTAGCACAAGAATCTAGGGATGCAACAGGTTCAAAACGGGGACTATTCCCCATAGCTGCCTATCAAACTAAAAATTCATACTTTCTGAAAGCGAAACAAACTAATGGATACAGCAGGCACCTACAGAAATTCTTTCAATCCTAAGAGATGGTGTGCAAATGTACTGATGAGTTTCTAATGTCATTTCACAGTTTCCATCCAGACCAAACATCTGGATGATTAATGTAAGCTTGTCTGTGACAAGCAATGTCATAACAAGTGGGGATGGGAGAGTGTTGGCATGCATGCTAGGGAGAGCGAAAGTGTGAGAATATGTCAGTGTGCTCTGTCCAGGAGAATCAGTGCTCTGATTCTAAATATAAATATCCATTCTCTAGAGAGGACTATTTCTGGAATGGAGAAGGACAATCTGTCACGTCACCAGAGCTTGAGGGAAACATCCCCTGAGAACATCAGATTCCCTGTGTTCTAAGTCTATCCTCACAAAGTAATATTCTGATATATTTCACCTTTAGAGTGAACGTGCCAATCAGAAGGGTGTGCCCTGTGCAAAACATTGATACCAGCTACGTTGCTGGATACAATGCTTATCATAAACTAAGAAAATAGATGTCTGGAAGATCAGAGTTGTCTAATTTTGATTAGTATGGGCAAACTGATCAAAAGGTCTATTCTGAAAATCTGAGATCCAAACCCAGATCTGGAGTGGCCTCACCAAGAAGGGCACTCACTCATGCAGCCTAACCTGAAATGGTCCATACGTCCCTCGCATCACTCCATCCCTCAACAGAAACTTCAACAAGCAGATTGTCTATTTCTTAGGGCCTATCACTAATTGACACAAAGGACATTTTCCAATCCAGACTCATTAATCTCACTATCTTCTAGGGCCATAGTTTCAATCAACCTGGCCCACCAGGAAGTTCACAGTCCATGAAACTTTAATAAGTAACTACTATGTAAAAGGTAACAATAACAGGGTGAAAAAGTGGTGCGTAGATCACCGAAAACCTACAGAGAAACACGTCTGGAGATAAAATCAATCTGTGACTTTATTTCAAACTCCCAAGAATAGCACATTTGACATTGCATGATGTAACTAACCCCTATCTACCTCTCTGACTTCATTTCTACCCATCGTCTCAAGGCATCCTCTACCCTCCAATCATATAATGTATTCGCAGTTTCATGTATAAGTCCATGCCTTTACATATGTAGTTTCTTCTGCCTAGACTATCGTGCTCACTCTGAACTTTGATTTACCTTGAAGGGGAGCAGGATATACCACCCCAAAATATGCCTCTTTCACATAAGGATTATCTTAAGCTAATTAATTTTAAGAAACAGCAGACACAGGAGAAGCTCTAAAAACCAAGTAGGAGGCACCCCTTTGTAAGGGACACTACATTTATAAGGGAAATCTCCATTTGTAAGGGTGTCTCCCTCTCTGTACCTGGAAGAGGAGGATTAAATCTCTAGAAACTCTCATCAATGGAGAAAGCATCTTAATCTGCAGACTTAAATTTGCATTATAACAACCATATCTTACTTTAAGGTTAACCTCCCAATGTCCTTACAGATTCTGTAATTTGGCTTCAGGGAGAATTATTGAATCAACTTTTTGGTGCCATTTTAAATTTTTGACATGTATTGATTTCAGTTTTAGGTACTTAATTCCATGAAATTATAGATAAATTCTGGGGTTTTTACTTCAAAGTCAAAGATATATGTTCTGGCTCTGGTGTAGATTATTCATTATTTGCTTTATATTTCATTTTTATTACCTTAAAGCACAATTTTGTACTGAGAGTAAACCAAAATGATTGATGGCTGAATACCCTGGGTCTCTAGCCCTAGTGGGACTTTGCTCTACAAAACAGTAAGAGCTTCTAATGTTTGAAAGTCTTTCTGAATTATAGAACAACGCAGGGTAGACTCTTGAATTAGGTACTAGAGGAGAATTAGGAGACCAAGGCTCAGGTAAGTTATTTAACTCAGTTCAAAGTCAAATCAAGCCCCACTCAGAATTCTGCCTCGGTTTGGCTGGGTCTGTGCACCAGGTACATCTCTATATGAAGACCATCTCCTTTACTTGGTTACTTGGTTATCACACATTTGTCTCCTTCATTGAAAGGAGCTCTTTTGCCCCTTTCCTGTTGGCCCATTTCTGTTCCCCTTTAACCCTGAAAGAACCTAATTATAGGAATGAGATCACTAGGAAATTTAACCTAACTCCTGACTTATGCTCTCCTGAATGCACACCACGCCTTGCCTAACTGGTTGATTAAGAGACGTAAGAATGAAGAATTAAGTAGTTAAAGAATGGACAAGCTCTCTACCCCCAACATCCCCCTGAGTAATCACCGGGAGAGAGCCAGCCAGCCTGCACGCAATGGAAAACGATGCGGAAGCCAACCTCCTGCCTTGATGATTCAGTGAGATTCTCTCCCCTGCCCCTTTTCCCTTTAAAACCGGCATGGCTGGACATGACTCCAACTTCTCCCCAGATTGCCAGCTTTTCTGATAAAACTATCTTTCAGATAGTTTTAATGTGTCAAGTGTCAATAAAACTATTGACACTTGCCTCTCAATTATTGGCTTTTGAGAGGCAAGCAGCCGAATTAGGTAACACAATGACAACACATCATTTTTCATTAATCTAAGCAACTCTGTGCCTGTAGGGGAGAAAAATCTGCCACCCCAAAATATATCTCTTTGGCATATTAATTATTTTGAGCTGGTTATTTTCCAAGAAATAGCAGATATGGGAAGAACTCTGCAAACCAAGCAAGAGTTCCCTTTTGTAAGGAATATTTCCATTGTAAGGGAAATTTCCATTTGTAAGGCTGTCTCCGTGACTGTACTAGGGAAGAGAAGGAAGACCATTATCTCTAGGAGCTGTTACCAATGGAGAAGGCAATTACTTAATTAAATCTGCCTAACAGCCTTATCCTCGTTTACTGTGCTTTTCCTGGTAACCACCACCCACTCCCATAACTGACTCTCCACACCCTCACCATCCTCTTTTGTCTTTAGTGGAAGACGGTATGTTTGCATGAGGGCTTCAGCCATTTTGGTAAGTCACTCGGCTTTCCTGGGTCTCTCCCATGTGTACATTTTCTTTTTATTTGCACTTGTTAATCTGTCATGTCAATTTAATTTCTTAGACCACCCAGAGGAACCTAGAGAAGCAGGGAAAAATTTCTTCCTCCCTGACATGCCCCATTGTGATTTCCCAAGTGAGAGCTCAAAAAATGTATTTCAATCCTTTTGGAGGAAGCATTTATCGTTGTTAATTAACAAAATGGTTTTTAAACATTTCTCTGTACTTTGGGGTATAAACTGCATTTCCCAGAGCTAAATCAACCTGGGATAAACACCACCTAGTCAACCCACAGAACTAAAACCAGATAGAAATAGGGACATAAATCTTGAGTATCCCCAGTATTTATAATGTACAAGCACCTTAGCATAGCATTCCACATCCTTCATAATCTGGCCTCCAGCTCTTAGCTTAACTTCTGCACCTGCCCTCCATTCCACTACACTTTAGCGACTCGAATGTCTTTGCATTTGCTCATGGTCCATCCCCATCACACCCTATACTCTCATTGTGTCTAGTGAGTCCAAGGCCCAATGCAAATATCAACCATTCCATAAAGCCTTCTTCCAACTCCTTGGGCACAAATGGTATTTCCTTGATGTCATAGTAGTTGATTTCTATCTCAAATACAACATACAGTACATTATATTCTCTCTTCCCCACTTGATCATGAGTGCCTTGAGGGTAAAGGACCAGGTCTCAGTTATCTTGATGCTCAACCCCCCAGAATCAGACTTAATTACACCCCCCACTGTACTCCCATGACCCTCGGGGCATATCGCTATTTTCACACATAGTGCACTGTATCAAAACCATTTCTTTGCAAGTCTGTCTCTTAGACTGTGAGCTCCTCTAGATCAATGACTGTGTTCATCCTGGTATCTCCAGCAGTTAGCACATGAACAGAAACATAGTAAATGATCAATAAATATTTGGTAAAATGAAATAGAACACAGACCTTAATATCATTTGCACCATTTTCTGACCACCTGAGCTACTATCAAATGCGATAGATTAATCAGTCACAATTTAAAAGTGATCACAGTGTGAAAATACTGATCAAATGTTAAAAGGATGGTCCAATCACAAACATAACTATAGTTCCACTACCACCCAGAAGAGAAAACATGGAAAAATCAAAGTAATTCAACAGATTTTTATTGTGCACCAACTCTATGCAAGGAACTTTCTAAGTGCTGGTGATTCAACAGAGGATGGGACAAATTCCTTGAGTTCATGTAGTTTACATTTTAGTGGGAAGAGAAAGACAACCAAAAAAATCTTATAACAGCATCTGACTAGAGGTTGCAAATGCCATGAAAAATAAGGCAGAATAATTATTCCAATAATTTAATTATTCCAGGAGAAAATACATTTGTTTTCATTATGCGACAGTTTAAAGCCTAAAGGTTTATTTAAGCCTAATTTATGAGCCTTTGGATTCTGCAAGTTACTTAGTACCTATGGAAACACAGGTTGATGTCCTTAGCATTATCAATGGTCGATGTCTCACACAAACAGTGATGCTAATGCAAGTATTATCAAGCCGTGGGAGAAAAGAGAGGACAATGAGAAAGGAAAAGATACAAGGAAGCAAAATGAAGCAAGGGAGTAGAGTGCTCTAAATTTGCATTTTTCCAAATATTAATTTGTCCTTAAAATCCCCATCATGGGGCTACTATAAAGGCAAATCACCTTATGATGAAATCCACTGGGCTCTCTAGTACTTAAGTCCGGACGGACTGGCTTCTACAGAAGAGATAATATTAGAGTAGGATTCCAGTTGTCTCATTCCCTTCGACTTCCATTTCCCCTCACTACAGGTGTCTTCCAGTTCCTCCCTTATCACAAACCATCTCCCCTCAGGCAGCGGCAATTATATTTCTTTGAAACTCTCACTTCTTAAGAACTAATGCAGATCAGCTTTAAAGCAGATGCCAAAGCTAAAACATTGTTATTCTGTGGTATTTCTGGAAAATGAAATAGTCTAGTTTTATCTTTTAATAAAGAAATGTGGCACTGTTATTACAGGCTTAGCAATAGTCCTCAAATCTTTACAAAGCCATCAGCAGACTAAATCATTCAGCAAACAAAGGATGTGTGTATATGTTTTGAGGAGGCCGTAGTCAAATTGCCATGCTGATGGTTTCTACATAAATATTCTGATATTAAAACCAGACTTTCATATCTTAAGAGGAAAAAAAAAAATGAGAGACATTCACTGTAGAAAAAAGACAATTTGGCTACCTGAGGATATTTTTCTTTTTAAAATCACTGTGCATTTTCAAATAAGAGACATAATTTCTTATGACTGCAGAGTCTGTTTAGTGACTTTTGTGCCACATATTTACTTATGTCCTTGCAAAGTTTTATTTACCCAAAATGAAAAACAGGGTCCTATTTCCATGTCAGTTCTCTTTAAGATGGAAAAAAAATGGGATGACCTCTATCACCTCTTTTTAAAATTCGTATCTTCATTTCCACTTCAGCGTCTTGGGGCTAAGCCCTCAGGGATGGAATCAGCGTGAAACTGTTAATAAGTATTTTGTAATTATTCATTTGCTCAAGCCCTTCCCCTACCTTCCTTGTGTTCATTTAGAAACAAATCTAACACAAGTCCTGCACATTCACTTCAGAAAAATTAGAGAAGACTAATCAGCAGAATAAAAGAAAATGAAAAACACACGTAATTATACCACCCAATAATAAACACTAGAGCTGGCCCTCAGTAGCCGTGGTCGCAGAACCCAACTGTACTATATCATTTTCTATCAGGGACTTGAGCATCCAGGCGATGGGGGTCCTGGAACCAATCCCTAGTGGATACTCAAGGGATGACTGTACAGTTGACCCTTGAACAACACAGGTTGGAACTGTGCAGGTCCACTTATACATGTATTTTTTGGCAATAAATACATACAGTACTACATGATCCAGGCTTGGTTGAATCTGCGGATGCGAAACCACTGATACGGAAGGCCAACTATGGGACTTGAGTATCCGTGGATTTTGGCATCCACAGCAGGTCCTTGAACCAATCCCCCCCACAGGTACTCACTGTATTAACATTTTCATTTATGGGCATTCAACATGTATATATAGATAGGTATAGACATATGTAAAGATATAGAGATGTATAATGAAAATGGAATTGTAAACTGTTTTCCTCACTTAAGTCTATGGAGAACATATTTCTATCTTAATAAATGTGGTTCTATATCATTGGGGTTTTTTGTTTGTTTTCTAAAATTTTTTATTGAAGTGTAGTTGATTTACAGGTTTAGTTTCAGGTGTACAGCAAAGTGATTCAAAGTTATACATATACATACATATATACACACCATTGTTTTTAGTAGCTGCAGAATGTATTTCATTGTATGGATGTTATATAGTTTATATAACTACTTTCACTTTATTAGATATTTAAGTTATTTAGATTAATTTCCTATTATATTCAACACTGTTATGAACATCCTTGCACTTAAATTGTAATAATTATTTATTTTGCAAGGAAAAAATGCTATTAGTGAAGGGTCAAAAGGCATACAAATATTTAAGACCTTTAAACATATTGTCAAAATGCCATTCCAGGAACACTGTCCAATTTATACTCAGCTGACATTAAAAATAATAATAACAGTGACAATAATACTACAGCCATTCAGTTCCCCTGCTCTCTCACCAATACCCTGTATTATCATTCTCCTTAATGTCTGTTAATTTGACAGGCAAAAATATATGATGGTATCTCTTTAATAGGAGGGTCTTCATAAATTAGTCAATCAACAAACTTTGGTTGAGTACCTACTATGTGTAAGGTACTGTGTTAAGCTTAAGCTACAAAGGTCACAAAACCAAACAAAAGAGCAACGTTGCCTCCAAAGAACTTACAAACTAGTGGAGAATTCAGACACAAATGATAAAGACACTAGGCATGCTCCCTTAAGAGCTGTAACAGAAGTAAAAATAAAGTATTATGAGAGAACTGCACTGCCTAACTGTTTTTCCTGAATTCGCTTCAACATACAGAAGTATTTCCATTTTCCATAGTCTGACAGATCCTGTATACAGTCAGCCCCTCAGTATCTGCAGGAAAGTGGTTCCAAGACTTCATGTGGACGCCAAAATGGTCAGCCCCCGAATTTGTTGTTCCCCGTCCAAGGATTCAAACAACCGAGGACTGTGTAGGACTCTATGTATGCACAGAAACAAATCTGTGAATAAGTAGACCCCCCCACACACAATTCATACCCATGTTCGCTGCAAAACCAACAGTGAATCCTACTTTTGCTTTTTACCTTCTTTTGTAAAAGCAAAAATCGTCTTTCAGATCCTTTTCAGTTAGAGAGAATAGAGACTAATGTAGGTCACTCGTAAAAGAGAAGCGGCATAAAGCAAACTTTCAAAAAGGCGGGGAAGGTAGGGGGAGGAGGGTGGGCTACTTCTATTTAAATAAGAGAGAACTGAAAAGTGCACAGACTGGAGGAGACAGCAGATAAACTGCCACATTAGATATGGCAGCAAAGAAGGGCTGGAGAGAGGAGGAAATGTACCTGCATTCCTTACAGAGGAAACTAATGAATTTTCAAGCTACGTGCTCTGCTACAGAGGAGGTAAGGGACAGAGTTTCTAAGGGCAAGCTTCATCGTTGGTCAACTCTGATCTATACCCAACCACCATGTACGTTTTCAGCACATAGACGAATGAAAGCAGTCAGGGCCAAACATAGTAGTATTGCTAAAGCTTGCTCTATTTTCCCTTCTGCCCGACCTTACCGTTACGTAAGAGCAGTATCATCTACTGAACACTACTAAGCGCCAGGGGTTTTCACATATGACATCATTTAATCCTCCACCTTTGCTGTAACATCATCCCTACGTATACAGATTCAGAATATTTAATTCAGAGAGGTTAAGACACTTTGTTGTGCAAGCTGGAACTGCACATTTTTCTCATGATTTAGGGACGGATCCTCTTTGAGGCCCTATTTTACTATATTTGTGGAACAATTTCTATAGATGGTCTCTAACTCAGAAATCAGAGATCCTTCAATTGCTTTAATTATTTGTCCAAAATAAAATGAGAACAAATGATATTTTTCCTCTTTAGAATGGAAATTTTTCTTAACACTTTAATACTAAATCAGATGACATTTTTAAGTAAAATATACCAATGTATATTCTCAGACCACTGTTGTTTCCAGAAATGCATTTTGTACAGATCTCTTGTCTTAGGCTGTTTATACACACGTGGTGAAAGGAAGAACTGACAATTATTAATATCACTCCAATCAAAACCTTTTTTTTGGCCTCAATTCTTGCAGACTTCATAAAAACTGCTTCAGGGCCTGAATAACCCAGACATTTTCTCAATTTTCTAAGTGCAGGGAGATACAGATAATGATAGATCATTAATTACACACCCAAAAAGCCACTAGGTTAATGGAAAATTGATGGTCCTTGCTATTTGTCTGCGGTGAGAACAGTATACATGTTCTATAACATTGCTACAAACACTTTCGAATAAAACTAGGTCATCTTTACAGCCATTTTTTTGGTCTTTGCTTATAGTAAGGTCTTTTAGTTCTGCTTCCTTTTAAAAAAAAATTTCTCAGTGATTCATTTTATTTACGATAAAATCCTCTTATGTAAGATTTTTTTTTCCTCCAGCTGAACTGCTCCACGAGTGGAAAGTCATTAGATCCAGATTTTCCACTTGTATTTTGAGAGAAAATAAAACACTTCAAGAAGCTTCCAGGTTCCTTTACTGAAACAGGAGGATTTAGGGTCATTGTGAGAGTATGTGGGTACCACTCTGCTTTTCCTACCTCATGCTGCCTTGCAGTTTTATATTTACATTTTAAAAATTAAAATGGAAGTAACCACCCTCTTGGCTATTTCATCTTGTGAATCAGAATGAACCTGTGTAAATGGCCAGGTTGTTTGCAAAGTGAAAGAATTAAATTGACCTGACAACTTGGGCAAATGTCACTGGTTACCCCACTGACTGGGAGAGAGGAGCATCGTTGTCTGTACCACTGAGTAAATCTTATATAAAATGATGGCTGATATAGTACTGTCATCTTAATTTTTTTTTTTAAATGAGGTTGGATGAGAAGGAAAGGAAATTAAGAAGTTTGGGACAGACAGAACATAGGCAATTTATGCTCTGCATGCTGGAGTGAGACCAGCCTGTGTAAAGACAGGTAGAGTTGGTAACATTAAATGAATTAGAAATACTGAGAAAGACAAAAGTAAAATGAAGATTTAAAAAAGTGTCCCCCTAGTGAGTGAGTATACCTCAGTGGTAGAGCACATACCTAGCATACCCAAGGTCCTGGGTTCAATCTCCAGTACCTCCACTGAAAAAAATAAAGTGTCACCCAGAAGCACCCAGGGTATCCTTAAGACATGTATTTGTTTATGTGGGGAAAAAAGTCCCTACAAACCAATGGTTTATACTAGATAGCGTATTTCACTCACTATTCCTACTGACAACACAGATGTGACTTGATCCTTTTGACAAAGTAAACATAACATTCAATGAATAGAGAAAGAGAAAAGCTAAGGAAAGGATAAAGACCCAAAGGAAATTCCAGACACCTAGGGGCAGAAAAGAACATGTGGTTTTAAAAGCAGAACAGACGAAAGACGTTGCACGACCAATAGAATGTTCAGAAGAAGAGCAAGAACAAAGGCAGAGTAAGTAGAACAGAGGGAGATGCACCACCCACCTCAACGCCCACCCCCTCCTTCTGCAGCCTTGCAGAAAGTTTAGGAATCAAGCAAGTGAAAAACAAACCCTACGCTAGAACAGCAGATCAAACAATGACATGGCAATACAAGCAAGGAGCTGTGTGGTAAATAAAGAAAAACAAAGTTATGCAGAGGAAGACGTACTGAATAAGAAGCCAAGAGATCTTTTGTAGCTTCTTGTATAACATGGATGGGCCTTGAGGGCATTATGCTATGTGGAATAAGGCAGACAGAGAATGACAAATACCATATAATTTCTTGTATGTGGAATCTAAAAAACAACAAAAACACTCTGAACTCAGATAGAGAACATACTGGTAGTTGCCAGAGGTAAGGAATTAAGGTGGGCAAAATGAGTGAAGGGTCATGGGGATATAATGTACAATATGGTGACTATAGGTAATAATACTGTATTGCATATTTAAAAGTTGCGAAGAGAGTAGATCTTAAAAGTTCTCACAACAAACTAAAAGTAGATTTACCATATGATCTAGCAACCCCACTCCTGGGGATATATACGGAGGGAACTCTAATTCAAAAAGACACGTGTACCCTAATGTTTACAGCCTCAATATTTACAATAGCCAAGACATGGAAGGAACCTAAATGTCCATCGACAGATGACTGGATAAAGAAGCTGTGGTATATTTATACAATGGAATACTATTCAGCCATAAAAAAATAAAATAATGTCATTTGCAGCAACATGGATGGACCTGGAGATTATAATTCAAAGAGAAGTAAGCCAGAAAGAGGAAGACAAATACCACATGATATCACTTTTACGTGGAATCTAAAGAGAGGGGGAAAAGAAAAGACAAATATGAACTTATTTACCAAACAGAGACAGACTCACAGACATAGAAAACAAACTTATAGTTACCAGGGGGGAAAAGGGGTGGAAAGGGATAAATCGAGAGTTTGAGATTTGTAGATATTAACTAATATATATAAAATAGATAAACAACAAGTTTCTACTGTATAGCACAGGGAACTATATTCAATTTCTTATAGTAACCTATAATGAAAAAGAATATGAAAACGAATACATGTATGTATATGTATGAGTGAAGCATTATGCTGTACACCAGAAATTGACACATTGTAAACTGACTATACTTCAACTAAAAAAAACCTCTGAAATTAAAATATAAAAATTGAAAATTAAATTGCATTTACTGAAGAAAAAAAAAAAGTTCTCATCACAAAAGAAAGGAAAAAACCTTTCCTAAGTATTAACTACACATAAGATGGTGTGGAAAACAGGGTAAAGGATATTGGGACAAATGAAAAGAATGCCTATCCTTCACTCTGGTGAAAATGCTTGTTTCTTTCCCTGGAATTCTTGTTCTTAATCTTGGAGGAAATTCACTCTTTCATTTAAAGTATGGTGTTAGCTGTGTAGATGCTCTTTATCAAGTTCAAGCAGTTCCCCTTTATACCTAGTTTGCTGATAGTTTTTGTCAGGAATGGATGTTACATTTTGTCAAATATTTTTATGCATAAATTGATAAGATCATATGGCTTTTCTCATTTAATCTGTTAAGGTGGTGAATTACATTGATTGATTTTCAAATACTAAACTAACCCTGAATGCCTAGGATAAACTCCATCTGGTCATGACGTATTATCATTCTTGTGAACAGTCGTCCCTTGGTAAGCCACAGGGGATTGGTTCCAGGACTCCACTCTGATCCGCAAATCCAGGGATCCTCAAGTCCCAAGTCAATCCTCTGTATCTAAGGGTTCCACATTGGCAGAGTCAACAAACCGCAGATCAAAAATCACTACTATTAGACCTGATTTGCTAACATTTTGTTTAGAAATTTTGCATCTATGTTCATGAAGGATACAGGTTTGCAGTATTCTTTTCCTGCAATGTCTTGTCTACTTTTGAAATCACAACAGTGCTGACCTCATACAACAATTTGTAAAGTATTCCCTATTTTCCAATTTTCTGGAAGAGTTTCTATACACTTGATATTATCTCTTCTTCAAATATCCAACAAAATTCCACAGGGGAGCCGTCGAGATCTGGAAAGGTTTATAAGTACAAATTCAATTTTTTAAAACTAGATATATTTGTAGTCAAGTTATCTGTTTTATCTTACCTGAGCTTAGTATTTTGTGTCTAAAATTTATCTATTTCTTCTAAGTCATAAGATTTATTCGCATAAAGTTGTTGATAATTTATTATCCTTCTAGTACCTATATAATACACACAGATATTGCCTTTCTCATTCCTGATACTCTAATCTGCTTATTTTCTTTTTTAAAAAAAACTCCTGATCAGCATGGCTAGAAGTTTATGTAGCTTATGGATCTATTTAAAGAACAAGGCTTTGGTTCCACTGATTTTCTTCTCTATTGTCATTTTTACTTTGATCTTCATCATTTCCGTTCTTTTATATATTTTGGTTTAATTTACTTTGTTTCTTATGGTTTCCTAAGGTGGAGGCTGAGATCTTTGACTGAAGAAAGATCTTCTTTTCTATGGCCATTAAGTGCTATAAATTTCCCTTCAATTGTTTATTAATCTTATCCTACCAATTAGAATTTATTTTTTTTAATTTTCATCCAGTTAAAAATACTTTCTAATTTCTTTTTTGATTTAATCTTTCATCCATGTGTAATTTTGTTTCCAAATATTTAAGAAGTTTTCAGAGCTCTTTCTGTTATTGACTTCTACTTTGATTCCAGCGTGGGTAATGAATATACTTTGCATGGCATGAATCCTTTTAAATTTGTTGAAAGTAGTTTTATAGCTCAGAATGTGTTCCATCTTAGGAAATGTTCTATATGCACTTGAAAAAAATGTGAACTCTGCTATTGTTAGGTAGAATATTCTATAAATGTTAATTAGGTCAACTTTGTTGATAGTACTGTTCAAGCTGACTATATCCTATTGATTTTCCATTTATTTGCTCTATTAATTACTGAGTGAAATCTCCAACCATATTTGTGGATTTGTCTATTTCTCTTTGCAGTCCTGTCAGTTTTTGTTCACATGTTTTGAAGCTCTATTATTGGATACATTAAACATTTATGACTTTTATGTCCTCTTGATGAATTGACCCCATTGTCATCATGAAAGGGCCTTCCATATTCCTCGTACTATTCTTTGCTCTGAAATCAACTTTGTCTGCTATTAATAGAGCCACTCAGCTAGTGATTGGCATGTTACTGGCAAAATATTATTTGTTAGCAAGGTATTTTTTTGTATCACTTACTTATAGCCTATTTCTGTCTATATTTAAAGTGTATTTCTTGTAGGCAGCCTATAGTCGTGTCGTGCTTTTTCATCCAATCTGATGTCTGTCTTAATTGGAATGCTTAAACATCACCATTTAATGTGGTATCATTAGGTTTGAGTCTATTATCTTGATATTTGTTCTCTAGTTGTCAATCTGTTCTTTGTTCTCTTTTGGATTCCTTGAGTATTTATTAGTGATTCCATTTTACCTCTTTTTGGTTTTTTTTTTTTTTTTTTTTTTTTTTTTTTGCTTAGATGTAACTCTTATGTTATTTTAGTGACTGATTTAGGGTTGGGAGCATACATCTTTAAACATGACACAGCCTACTGTCAAGTAATGTTATTATCACTATGTGCATATGGTACAAAAATACTATAATTACATATCCTCATTTCTCCCCTCCAGACCTTTGTACTATTGTTGTCACACATTTTACTTTTCTATATATTATACAACCCATAGTACATTTTAAAAATTATTTTTGTTTAATCAATTGTATCTTAAAGATGTTTCTAATTACCCATGTAGTTGCCATTTTTGGTGTTCTTCATTCCTTTGTGTAGATACAGATTCGCATCCGATATCATTTTCTTTCTGCTTGAAGTGATTCTTTTAACGTTTCTTATAGTAACAGTTTGCTGGGAATGAATTCTTCGCGTTTTTGTGTATCTGACAAAATCTTTATTTTACTTTCATTTTTGAAACGCATTTTCATTGGGTATAGAGATAGAAAATTGTCTCCTCCCCCCATTGGTACTTCAAAGGTGTTTTTCTCCTATCTTCTTGCTTTCACACTTTCTGGTGAAAAATCTACTGCCACCCTTATTTTTGTGTCTCTGTACATAATGTGACTTTTTCTCTGCTTGAAATCAGTGATAAAGAATCAAAGCAATCTGACTCTGCTATGTGTTGGTGTTGTTTTCTTCCCATTCATTGCAACTGGGATTCATTGCTTCTTAGATCTGAGGGCTTACAGTTTTCATTAGATTTAAAACACTTCTGGCTGTTACTTCTTCAAATATTCTTTCAGTGTCCCCTTCTCTCTGCTAATTCAGAGATTCAAATTATGTGCACACTGGGCTCCTGAGGTGGTCATACAGCTCACTGGTACTCTGTTCTTTTCATGTTGTTCTCTTTTCTCCCCGTGTTTCATTGTGGATAGTTGGTTTTGCTGTGTCTCCAAATTTACTAATAATTTTCTTCTGCATTGTTGGAGAATCTGCCGTCAATCCCATCCAGTGTATTTTTAAACAAACATGGTAGTTTTCATCTCTAAAGTTCAGTTTGGTTCCATGTTTTCACCTTTCACGTCTGTAAGTTTCTAACATACGGAATATAGTCAAAATTGTTTAAGTTCATCTGTCACTGATTTTCATATCTGTGTTGATTTTGGTTCAGTTTTGATTGATTGCTTTTATCATTTTGAATTGAATTTTCCTATTTCTTTGTATGGCTTTTGACTGAATGCCAGGTATTGTGATTTTTTTTCCCCCTGTGGGGTCCTTGATATTTTTGTATTTCTATAAATCATCTTGAGCTTTGCTCTGGGATGCAGTTAAGTTACTTGAAAACAGTTGATCTGTTGGGGTCTTCCTGTTAAGATTTGTTACGTGGGATCAGAGCAGTGCTCAGTCTAGGGATAATTATTTCCACTGCTCAGTTGAAATCCTCATGTTTACTTTACCCAATACCTTATAAATCTTGAGGTTTTTCCAGCCAAGCCAGTAGAAACAGGCGCTATTTCCACTCCTGTATGAATGCCAAGCACCGTTAACTTTAATCCTTTCAAATGTTTCCTTTCCCTTGCCACAGGTAATTTCATACTCAAGTGGTGATCTGAATTCATCTAAATACTCAAAGGGAACCCTCTACACATCTCTAGAGTTCTCTTTATATGTACCTCTCTCCTCCCCATTACTCTGTCCTTTGAATTCTAGCTCCCTTGGTCTTCCTGGACTCCCAGGAGTTCCATCTCAACACAGAGTTCACTGGGCTCTGCCTAGGGTGCCCCTCCCTACAACATGACATGGAAGCTCCCTCCAGGTGGGAACATAGGGCAACCATAGGGGCTGCTTTGGTTGTCTTGGTGGTTACTGCCTTTGTTGCCTGATGTCCAAGTGACTTGCAAACCATTATTTTATATATTTTGTCCATTGTTTTGTTCTTTCAAGTGGGAGAAGGGTCCCTATTTCTCCATCTTGTCCAGAAACAGAAGAAGTGCTCGTCCCTCTCCTTTCTAAAATTTTAAGAACACACTGTTCCTGGGGAGATGGTATTTGCTGAGAAGAGCTACACTTACATAGTCATCATTTAAAATTTAGGACTCTGATTCTACCCACACAAGGCACCGGAACAAGCCTGTGAAAACAATGGAAGGAGATAGCCATTGCTGCTGGGCATGGTGATAATTTATAGGGGCTGACAACACTGCCTCGTTCCTGGGCTTCTGCATGTAGGTCATTTAGGCGTGATACTCTTCACTTATTTGGAAGGTCCTTTGTGTTCTGGGGCTGAAACAGACCTAGTCCAGATGGAGAGGCCTTATCAACAATAACCATCACACCCTGCATGTGCACAGGCTTATGTATATATTATTAAAGAGCATTCATACTCATCCACATCCCATTTGATCCTTGATGTGTCTGTAAGGCACAAGAAGATTACGTATCTACACCCATTCACAGGGAGGTTAAATGACCTGCCTGATCACATCGTTAGCTGGTGTCAGAACAATGCCTGGCACGACTCCCTGTCCGGGACTCTGCCCCCATATCCTATGGCTTACTAATGGCCTGTAAAGATAAGATTGGTGTATCTGGGCTACATCCGCCTAGTAAGTAGGAAGGCAGACAAAGCCAACACCGGGAGAGCCACTGTGGCAGCAGCCCCATAGACGTGTCAGAAAGCCATCTTCTCATAATATATTTTAATATAATGCAAAATTTCAGGCCCAGGCTGGAGGTGAAAGCTTCTTGTCCTCTGTCTTAACCACCATGCATTATTCATGTGAAGTGACCTCACTTGCGTGTCACAGGCAGATTATGATGACAGAAGCTCCTTTAGTGCTGGCATACAGCAGGCCTGCGTTCCTGTGGCTCTCACTCGGTCTACTTCCCCTGCTTCATCTGCTGCCACTGGGGCTGTCACTGTCCTGAGGTAATGAGCTAAAGCGAGTGTTTCATCACTGCAGTGATCCCTCATCTTCAGCAAAGCCCATACGTATTTAGCCTTGTCTTCTTCCCAAGAAATCCTATTTAACTCCTCGAACCCAAAGGTCTCATTCTTCATTGCTCTGCCCCTAAGGCTATTCCAACTGCCCTGTTGAGGATCTGGACGTGGCCAGAGGCAGCCCGACTGAGCCATTTCTGCACTGATGGGTAACTGCTCCTCCACCTGGCGGACCCAAGTCTCGTGCTCGGGACCAGAACCCCACAGAACTCTGACAGGATTATTTTAGAGCCATTCCTTGCCTTTTAACTTTGTTGTCATCCTTCCTGCTGCACTTCCTTCTTTCCCTCACTTAAAAGAGATTATGCAATAAAAAGGTCTAAATATCTTTGTGGTATCCCGAAAATGTCCAGCTGCCAAAGAAGTCTAAATGTGAAAAAAACTTCTTAAGAGGAAGTAAGAAATGATTGACAGAAACAGGTTCTAAAATGAGACCATCTCTAGAGGAAAAAAACTATACTAGGGGATTGTCCTGAGAAACATTTAACATTAACAACTACCCAAGGTTACCAAGTCCATGGAATAAAAGATAATCGAGAAAAGGACTTCACAGAACTCTATGCTGGCTAATGGTTCTTTGAAGAATGATCTCGGAATGCTTTCAGTGGAGTTCCAAGTCTGAAAATATGTACAAATGACTCACCCATGGGTTTGTTTTTTTAATATGTCCTGACCTAGAAAATACTGTAAAGAAAGACAGTATAATTTGCTTTTTGCAAAGACAAGGAGAAAAGGATTTTTAAAATAATTACATACAACCAAAAACTTTCTGCAGCAAGAAGTTTGTTGTTTAATAAGCACAGCAGGTAGTCAGAGCCTACTCCAGGGATTCTCTTGCAGATTTCTAAAACATGAAAATGAAAAACTAGGTTAGGACTTTAAGGCTTCCCAGCCCCTCTGTCACGCTCATTGATTTCCACAGCTCTAACTGCATGACTCTATAGTTTGGCTCTTTCTTCTTATCTGAACAGACATGCAGGGAGAGATTACAGTAATTTTCAAAAGGAGGATTATATTAGAATCACCTGTGGAAGCTTTACGACATAAGGCAGCAGGTCCCTACCTCGACTCTACAGTATCCAGCTTTCTGGGAATGGGGCCCAGATGTCATTTTTACAGCAATACATGATTAAGATGTGCATCCTTTTTAAGAACTTTTAGGATAAGGGATATTTGAAGAAATTAAGCCATTAAGTTTACAACAGAGTCCTATGGCTGCTGTAATAAATTGCTGTAAGCTTAGGGAGTTGAAACAACACAAACTTATGCTATTACAGTTCTGGACATCAGAAGTCTGAAAGAAGTCTCATAGGACTAACATCAAGGTGTGGTCAGGGCTGCATTCCTTCCTGGAGGTTCTATGGGAAAAGGCTTTCTCTTGCCTTTTTCAGCTTCTAGAGGCCGACTGCATTCCTTTGCTTGTGGCCTCTTTCCATATTCAAAGCCAGCAATGGTTGCTCAAGTCTTTCTCATGATGCCATGTCTCTAATTCCGCCTCTTCTGTTTACCTCTTCCCCCATTTAGGGACTCTTGTAAATACATTGAGTCCAATCAGATCCAAGATAATCTCTTCCAGGCAAGGTATAGCTCAGTGGTAGAGTACATGCCTAGCATGCATGAGGTCCTGGGTTCAATCCCAGGTACCTCCATTAAATCAATCAATCAATCAACCCAATTACCTCCCCTCCCCGCCCAAAAAAGAAAATAGTCTCTTCAAGGTCAACTGATTAGCAACCTTAATCCTGCCTTTGCCACATAATGTAACATATTTACAGGTTCTAGAATTTAGAACACGGACAACTTTAGGGCACCATTATTCTCCCTACCAGAGTTGATCTATTTCAACCATTTCATTTGGCAGATGAGACAAAAGAGACATAAGTAAGTGGAGAGACATATCCAGCTAATGGTATGAACATCCTCAAAGTTCTCCTTCTCTTTACATCAACCCCGAAATCTAATAACCAAATTCTGGCAATTTAGGACCCATGAATCTAAGCCAATTAACACTGTCCTCCTCTTTAATTCAGACCAATTTTGTCAGCTTCACCCTAGACCTCCACCTGATATTCCACAGGTACCTGCAGATGTTCCAGTTATGCTGCCCTTTCCAGCAGCCAATTAAAGGGAGCTAGAATGAATAAGTGACCTAAGACAAGTGACTCCCAAAGTCCCACTGGGATTTAAAATGAATCGCATTTGCCCCCTTCATAAGGATGCATCTTATGCTTTCTAAGGACATGGAGTCTGAAAGGAAGCTGTACCCATTACTCCCAAACCAGTGCCTAGTCCCATGCTTTGCTCTGGCAGAGGCCATCAACATCCCAAAGGGAGAAACCCACTCCTATTCCTGCACCTCAAACTTTCAGCCTGGTAACAAAATGGAAATCCAGAATTGGCCCGATTCCTATTTTTGTAACATTGAGATTTTATTCCTGTCCTTGATTTCTCTCTTCAGTTTTCTTACCCTTTTGAGCTAAGTCTTCCTTTAACCTGCCATTTCTCCTCCAAGCCAAAACACTGCTTTGCCCAAAGAGATGTTCATTTAATACTTGTTGAATGAATTAATGAATGGGTGCATGGATGAATGAATGGGATATTGAAATGGCCTTATTCAGGTTCTTTTGGTTGCCAGTCTCCCTTCAAACACATCCTTCACACTTCTGCTAGAGGGATCCTCTTAAACCAAGGATCTAACTGAGTTCTTTCCCAGGTTCTAGTTGCCTATAGAATAAAGTCCACATTTTGCAGCTTGGTATTCGACGCCATCCAAAATTAATCCCCTAACACTCTTTCCAGCTTTGTCTCCTACTGCCCTGTTTCCTCCATGAATCCCTCGCAAAGAGCTCTGCAGGCTCCTACTCATTTTGTATCCCCCTTGGGGCATTGCACTAAGTACCAACTAGTGGCTGTTTCCTAAATGCTGATTTTATAATACAGTAGCATTTATGATGGTGATGGCTCCTGAATCGTACAAAGGTGTATTTTTCTGCTTTATATTGCACTGACAGAAAATAGCATTTAGGATCTTTTAGAGAGGATTTTTTTTCCAAAAGAAGAAAACTTTCCAGTCAATCACTAGTTAACCAGAAAAGCCCATTAACCAGAAGATCCCTTCCTTGCTCTCAATTATACACACCAATGGAAGGAAGCAGTGAGGCAGATGATCTACAACAGTAGATAATCAAAAATTCTGCCCACTGGCTTGCGGGCTCTCTCCACACATCCTCCCCCTTTCTCTGCCCACTGCACTCCACCCGTGGCCTCTGGCAGACTCATTACCCTGACTATGCTCAGCTTAGGCTAGACAAAAATGAGTTTGAATTCTCTGCACACACGTTCATTGACCTGACTTGTACCAGCCGCCTCCTGTCTGCCAGCCACTTGGTGAGGCCCTGGATGGAAAATGAAAGATGGAGGCAAACTATACATAGTCTCAGCCCGGAAATAATCTGGAATTTTTAAATAAGAGGAGTCTTCAATCTAGTCCCATATCGAATCGTTTTCAGCCTGAACACACCAAGGGAGGTGCCACATCCTCGTCAATGGCAATGACATACACAACCACAGAGACATGAAGTACCATGATGGACTAAGGGAAAGTCAAGATCACAAAGTCAACTTTGCTCTGTCATCCGGAGAGTGTCCTTAGGGGAAGCTGACTGTGAAACACACAGGGGTGAGAGTTCAGGTGTAGAAAAGACAAGACTAAAAGGTGGGCCGAGGCCAGTTTTATGAAGAGCCGGGTAAGCCAAGTCAAGGCATTCGGACTTGATCCTACAGACAGCAGTGAACTGGCAAAGGGAATGACACTGCATCATGGCAGGGTGACTTCGGAGTCAGGAGAAGGATCTAGCAATCCTGGGTTAATCACTTGAACCCAAAATAAATAATCCACAGAGAGAAAAGCCAATCTGAGCATTTAAAGATCTAAATCCCTATTCAAGGTAACTTCTTCAGAACTGTTGTTGTCTAAGGATTTAGGCCTGAGATTTCTACTAAACAACAGGAGGGAGGGTATCACTCAAGTGGTAGAGCACGTGCTTAGCATGCACGAGTTCAATCCCCAGTACCTCCATTAAAATAAATAAATAAACAGTCCTAATTATCTACCCCCCTGCCACCCTCCCCCCAAAAAACTGAAAGAAAAAAATCAACAACAAACAAGTGCCTAGCATAGTACCTTACACGTGACAGGCACTCAGTAAATGACCATTGAATTCGATAGAGTGAGAGGTGAGGCTGGGTAAGAAAGAAAATATATCAAGCAGCCAGCACGGCTGAGCTGCAAAAGGCCCACTGAGGGACTTTAACTCCCTGGTGCTTTTTGGAAGTAAAGTGAAATCCTATACTCAGGGAGCTGAAAGAGAATCACATTCAAAATCCCCTGCTTAAAATTTCAAGTGGCTCCCTGTTGCGATCAGGATTAAGTCCAAACTCACCAGTTAGGGCTAAAAAGCTCTCCATGCTTTGGCCCTCACTCTGCGTGGCCTGCCTCCTCTTCTAACATTCCCTAACACAAAGTCTCGACTAGAACTCGGTGGTCCCTCAAATACCCACTAAAGCAGTGTCAAGCCTAGTCTGACCATAGACATGGTATATAATCTGGAGAGTCTTGATTTTTCTCCCAGGAATGCTGTGTGGTTTTCCATGATAACCAGTTATTACGGTGGTCTTTTAAAATGAGAACCACAGTGTCTAGTGTGGTAGTGATTAGCTTCCAGGACTAAACCAACACTTGGATCTATTCTTATATAAAAACGTGGTTTGCCCGGTCCTAATGAATGGGTAACATCTCAATGCCAGAGGCAAAGCTTGCATTGCTCTTTAAATACCAAAGGACAGAATTACAGATATGGGCAGAGCCCCTGGTACACCTGCTACAACATGCACACGTGATCAGAATCAGTTGTAATGTTTATGTGTATATGTGTGCTTATCCCTCAGAAGACAAGCCCGCAGGAGGGTGTCTGGGCTGGAAATGAGCTCGCAGTTATTATAACGATTTGGAACATATCCATTAATTTGAAATATTTCAAGTCATGGTTTTAGGTTTTATTTATGGTCTTTCAATGTACCCTGTAACAACCAACTATTCCCCCTCTAACTTAAATGTAAAAAGACAGCTATAAAACACTTTGGAATTGAGCACCCACTGTGTGCCAAGTGCTTTCATTACAGGCCATTTCCTTAGCACCTGATTATCTCACAGTTATTATCATCAACTATCATTTTAATTATGTGCTTATTTCTTTTCATAAAATCAACTTTTATTTAAGCAGAAGTAATGGTTTATCAAATCACAGAATTGAGTTGGAATAACTCTCAACACCATCTACTTCTATCTCGATTGCCACCACACTAGCAATCTTTCTCCTTCTCTCTCGCCTTCCAAATTCTTCACTACTCTTCACCCATTTCAGAGGGCAGTATTACCAGATATACACAGCAGCCAATCCACAATCTAGAGGTCATCCCCAATCAGCCCTTTCCTTCATCACCCCCAAGCATCCAGCCCATGAACAAGTCCTGCTGATCTGACTTCTCTGACATCATTCATACCACCCTCCTCCCATTCGTCCACTGCGCTTCACTCAATCTGCCTTTCTCTCTTGAAAAACACCAACTTGTAACTGTCTTAGCACCTTGACAACAGTTGTTCTCTTTTTCAGGAAGGTTCTCCCTCTTGATTGTCCCATTCCAATCTTCTTTATGTCATTCAATTCAAAGCTTAAAAGTCATTTCCTAAGAAAAGCTATCTCTGACCAGCTAATCAAAAATGGGCTTCCAGTCACTCTCCCATTACTGTCCCATTTTGCTACATATCACTTACTAGAATCCGATGTGCTTTTACATCTGTACTCTTGAATGTGTCCATTATGAATCTCCCTTCAACTAAAACATAAGCTCCGTTACAGCAGGAGTGGGATGTTCCTTGTTGATCACATCTTCTTAGTGCCTGTCACAGTGCCCGGCACATAATACACACTGAAAAATTGTTTAATGGATGAACATACAAAATTTCTATAAGGGATTTTGACAGAAGCAAGATGTGACGGAACAAAACAGGGAGGAAGAACTTGGAAACAGGGTGAAAAAGTAGGGAAAGTAGAAGAAAGGGGCATAAATCAAGGCACCACAACAACAAGGTGCTTAGAATTAGGAAGAAGGGCTATAAGAACTCTTTTCCTTGATAACGTCCCCTCGTGGTTTCTCCATGATTAGAAGCAAAAGTTTACAATGAACTGGGCCTGTGGGCTTGTCTGGAAGTCAACAAGCAATGTGTGGGCAGAAAAAGACAGTTTCATTTCCTAGCCAGTCTGTGAGAGAGAGAGAGACGAAGCCCAAGAGATAATGGGTGGCGACTGCTACTGAGAGGCAAAGAAAAATTGCAAGTACCTGTGTGCTGAGGCATTTTAAAAAACAAGAGGGAAAAGCACGAGGATGCAAAGGACTCAAGATTTGAGAAGTGCACTTGGGAGGGCTTCTTCTGACACAAAGCAGAAAGAATGGGACAGCCAGCTGAAGTTAGCAGGAGGTCAGCGTGAGGACCATCCAGAAGTAGCAAGACAGTGATTAGTCTGGCGGATAAGAAGGGACACAGCTCTAGACATACAGGAACTTCTTGTCTGGTAACAATTAGCACAGAGTAAACACAATGGCCTAAAGTCTGGGGCAGAATCACAATTTCTAAGAGGGCTAGAGAAGGAACAAGGCTGGAACCTAGGCCTGAAAGATTCAAGGCCAGGTGTCTCTCACAGAAACCCACTTATAAAGACAGGTCCAAGACAATACTTCGTGACAATAACAGAAGATCATCAGAATTGTTAGATAGATGAAGTCAAATCATGATCAAATATAATGCCTATGATGACAAGTGATTGACAAGTGTTTTGACAAGCTATTGACAAGTGTTAGAGCAGGCAGGTAGCTAGACATGAGCAGAAAAGGGGGGACACAGGCCAAATGGCGGGAATTGGGCAGAAAGGAGGGGCACAGGCCAAATGCAGGAAACCATGCATCATGTAAACAACAGAGTCCCTGGGCAGACAAAGAAAAGCAAGAACCTCTGGGCTGATAAGAAATCACACATTTTGTGATGACAAGTGGCCTGGAGGCCAACAAAGAAAGATGGGGAAAGGCAAGAATCTTCAGTGTCTGAATGTAACCTTTTGCTCATTATGCCCTCATTTCCATAAAATTAGCCTTGCAGATTAGAAGTGCCCATCATGCACCGATGCCATGACACTTCCGATCTAGACAAAATAAGGACAAAAATTCCTCCTCCCCTCGGGAAGGTGGAGTTGGGATGAAAATCAGGGAATATGACCCCAAACCCTTCCCTCCCCAATGAATACTCTGCCCACTCATTTTTACACCCTATGTAACCAACTTGCCAAAGAAACTGAGGGCAGCTGCTCACCTGAGCCTGCCCGCTCTCCCCGTGACAGTGGACTATCTATCCCTTAATAAATCCCCACTTGACTTTCTTAACTTCCCTGTCTCGTCTCCGAATCCTTTCTGCAATGAGACAAGAACCTAGTCACCGGCAACACTAGTGTACCTCAAAATCCCACTATCTCAGACAGGACTGGCCCCAGAGTCCAGAGCCAGGCTGAACTTGCAGGTAATTAAAAATGTTCTCCGTTGTGAGGACCAGAGAGCTCTGGGGACAGAGAACCCAGCAGGTCATTCCTGACTGTGATGCAAGACACATCTCTGTGGCCAAGGCTTTCTTGGATGATTTACATAGCCCAAGATGAGTGTGAGATTCATTAGTGGTTGAAGGCGCCTAATTATGTTGATGAGAGGCCACCAGGCATCAGACCTTAATTACTCCCCACCACCTGCTCTCCCATAAGTCCAGCCAAAACTGGAGATTCTCCTTGGATTCTCTTGATTATCCTGCTGCTTCTGGGAACCCAAGAGCCAATGTCAGACATCAACAGATGACGAACTGACCCCAGAGGACGAGGGGTGTTAGTCTCCAAAGGTTTGGAAGTGTGAACTCAGGCCTCCTGCCGTTGCAGCTCAACTCCCAAATGTTGCTTCTTTAGCAATGCTTTTCTAAGTATGCTTATTAGAAACGGAACAGTTTCTCCCCACATTAACATACCCTAAGTATTGAAATGTGTGCAGCCAAGAAAGAAGTAGAGAATTTGAGCTGAATGTGGCTCACGTCATATGCCACATTCAAAAGTCAGCTCAAGCCTGACTTGCTCTGTGACACCTTTCCTGACCGCACCCAGGTAGATTGAGGCCAGCCTTCCTGGACTGTCATGGCACCTCCATGGCATTGCTCCCTGAGAGCAGTTATCACCCAGGAATGTATTCATTTGCTAACTTCTATGTTGTACACCTAGAACATGAGATTCTTGAGGGCCATTTTTATTCATCTATGAATCACCAGCATCGATCATGGTACCTGGCACACAGAGGTGATCAATAACTGCTACTTGAATGCTGAATAAAATAAAATGTTCCAGAACCACAAGTTTAACCCAATTTGTTTGACTCAAGCATCTCACACCCAATTCATCTATTCACATACAGCATTTAAAAGATGCTGCTCTAAATTACTCAACTTTGTTACTGATTTCTTGTTCTGTGCTTCGTAGTGTGAAGCATAAAAGACATGGAATCAGCTCTCCAAGGATTTATTGGGGAGTCTTATTGGGGAGAGGTCGCAGGGCATCCTGAAACAGCCTGTTGGCATTTGTTCTTAAACTGGGCTCAAGGATGGATGAGAGGATGGAGGGGCAAAGTAGCAATGAGGAGGTGGGATTGGAGCTCCCCCTTGAAAAATCAGTTTGGCAACGATAAACAGAGGGTAACAGGCTGAAGTCAAAGGACAAGCAAAGGAAGGCCAAGAAACGGGAATCGGTGTAGGATGCATTGGTAGCATGTAAGCCAACGAGGCGCTGATTTTGACAGGCCACAGAAGGGCCTTGGGTTTTAGAGCAAAGCATAAAAATGAATAAAGAGCACTAAAAGATAATGGCAAAAATAGCATCAAGAAACAGTATGGCTTTTTAAGGAAAAGCTGAGAGTGGAAAGTCCTAGAGGAACATACCCTGTATCTTAACAAACCTTCATGGATTCTACAAGAGAATGACCTTTCTTTCCCTTTGCAGGGCTCTGCATGAGAGGTGCTCACCAACGCCCTTTCATCAGGTAGGCTTCTTTTGCAAGACCTAACAGTAAAGTCTGCCTGAGGGTTCAGAGGGATTGAAAGGTTCTTGTGTTCTAGTTGTGGAGGAGGAAGTGTCTCACCACCCCTGCCCCTTGCAAAAGTCGCTAGACTGAAATCCCAGGAGAGGAGGGACACTTACACAGTTCCCCACTGTATCAGCAGCATCCAGCACAGTGACTGACACAAACCAGCGCACTCCTTAAGTGTATTAGGTCACTGACTGAAACCGTAGAACTTAGCAGAGTCGAGCAAGCCAAATAAATATGGGCCACACCTATTTATTATGATATCCGATGCATTGATTTAACACACATACAGGCAAACACGAGCGCTGGGTACAGGCAATGAAGGCAGAATGCGATACAGCCTCTAACAACCTGAAGGGGCAGAATGTAATGAGATGGATGGGGCACGAGTGCACATGCACTGACTATGGCGAAATCCCCCTTTCCACAGTTGCCTCATGCAAGCCCTATAGCACCATCATCTGAATGCCTCAGAGCATATTCTAATTATTTCTTACTATATGTGCAAAGGGGGAGGTAAGGGATAGACGTCATCTTCATTTTACAGACAAGGAACACAGAATTATTACAAATTGTTAGGAAATCAGCAGTCATCTAGATCTTCTGACACCTTGCATGCGAGGAGGAGAGTGGAGGAAGACTGTCAGAGATGTGGACCGTCCAAGAAGCTAGACACAGGAAATGCAAGTGCACTGGCCTGTGATGAAATGTTAATCTCTGATGGTGGCACCTTCAAAAGCCTGCACAATTAGCTCCAAAAGGTCTCCTTCAAGCAACAGATATACAGAAACACTGCCCTGGACTCAAGGTTCAGAGGACCCCTGCATAAGGACTACTCTGACAATAGTGTTACCAAGGCAAGTCCGTGTGCCTGCCACACCACGAGGCCAAACAAACTGAAACACTCAAGTCTGGAGCAGAGAAAGGTTTATTGCAGGGCTGAGGAAGGAGGACAGGGTGGCTCATACTCTACGAAAACCCCAAACTCCTCAAAGGATTTCAGCAAAGCATATCTAAAGGCCAGGTAAGGGACAGGGAGTCCCAGGGTACGTGACCATCTCGTGCACAATCCCCTCATTGGCTCATGTGGAGATAACAGGGCGGTCAACACAATCAACCCCTAGATGCCAGGTCTGGGGGCAATGCGCACTCGATCGTCAAGTAGTTAATTTCTTCCCTTTGGTGGTGGTTTTTAGCATCTGAAAAACTGAGGAAATATACATGAGATACTATTATCCGGGTGCTTCAGAGAGGAGCTGCAGCAGAGGACGGGGTTGGGGTGGGGGTCTGACCCCCAGGGTCCTGCTTGGTTACAAACTGACTGAGGCCACAATAAAAAAGACAGGTAAGGAAGCCTTTTGTTTAATGAGAGCAGTCAGGCATATTCATTTGACAAGTACTTTTTAAGCACATATTAGACGCCAGGCTCTCTTTAAGTCTAAGGATTCACAAATTATAAGATACAGTCATTATGCTTGAGACAAACAAGTAAATGGATAATGTCCATGATGGGAACCAATACTCAGTGTCGCTGGAACACTATCAACTGGTAGCTCCCATAGACAAATATCTGCACGTGTTCACAACAGGGCATTTTTACAAAGATAGTCCCTGTCGCAATGTTTGAAAAAACAAAAATCAGGAGACAACGTCGATGTCTTTCAATACCGGAATGCCCACCACATGGCCCTGCTATGGGACACTGACTAGTAAAAAAGAATAAGATGTTCTGATATAGACAGATCTCCAAGACATACAGCTGAGTCCGAAAGCAAGGTGCAGAGCAATATACATAGTGGGAGTGGGTAGTCACAGAGCTTTATCTGCAGAAATTAAAATTTTTAAACCATTTTTAACAAGACTATGTATGAAGGTATTAATCAAGTAATGAAAAGTAATTTTAAAATATGTATATAGTTAAAGTGGTTAAGTTAAAAAGTCTCTGCCTATGTTTTAACCTTGTATCATATTTCTCCTTCCTAGTATTTTAGTGTCTTTTTTTAATTGTTTTTTTTTTCTGAGGGGGAGAGGTAATTTGGTTTATGTATGGATTTATTTTAGAGGAGGTACTGGGGATTGAACCCAGGACCTCGTGCATGCTAAGTGTGTGCTCTACCACTTGAGCTGTACCCTCCCACCATTTGTGTCTTTTTTATTCTTAAATGGGTAAGGACGGGGAAGTCGAAGGAAGAATGTTCTCAGAAAGGAGAGGAAGAAGTGCAAAGTCATGAAAGGCTGAGAAAACAAAATCATGCTAGGTCACAGGGCATGAGGGGTGAAAGGTACAGGGGTGAGTGGTGGGGAGGGTGCAGGGTGATTTAAACAAGGAAGGCTAAGATGAGGCCAGACCGTAAAGGTGTATTATATATATGCCAAGCTAAGGAGCTTGGATTTTATTCTGAAGGTGCAGGCAAACCATGGAATGGACTTTAAAAAGATAAGCTTTGAACCGGTCCTTCCAACTACGATCTGGAGAAAAGATGGAGAGGACTGCAGGGCAGCAAGGTCTCTGTAGGAAACTTGAGAGAGAAATGTTGAGGTCAGGAACCAAATAACGGCTATAGATAGGGAACAGAAAGCAGCCCTCAGAGAAAGGAGTATCCATAGTTGCTGATCAGAGGCAGTTGGTGCTACCCTGGGAAAGAATGTTGCCAAGAATGTTGTAAAATGTTATGGCCTGGGCAATGAGGTAGATACTGTTACCACTGACTGAAATAAATCAGGAAGCAGCTAACATAGAGAGATATGGGAGGGGATTAGTACTCATCATTGCTTTTGAATCCTTTTGAACATGCTGCATTTGTGGTACCTGTGAGACAACCGTATCATGATTTGACTGTGGTTCATCCATATTACCCCAGATGGCAGAATTTTCTTCCTTTTAAAGGCTAATATTCCACTGCGTGTGTGTGTGTCTGTCCCTCATTTTGTTTATCCACTTGTCCATCAAAGGACACTTAGGCTGTTTCCATATCTTGGCTATTGTGAATAATGCTGCAATGAACATGGGAGTGCAGAAATCTCTTCAGGATCAGATTTCATTTCCTTTGGACACATACCCAGATGTGATATTGCTGGATCATGTGGTAGTTCTAATTTTTTTTAAATAAACTTCCCTAGTGTTTTCCATAATTGCTGTACTAACTTCCATTAACAAAAACAGTATACCAGAATTGTCTTTTAATGCCATTTGTAGCAACATAGGTATTCCTAGAGATTATCATGCTAAGTGATGTAGTCAGCCAGAGAAGGACACGTATCATAAGATATCAGTTATATGTGGAATCTAAAATATAATACAAATGAACTTATTTACAAAACAGAAACAGACTCACAGATATAGAAAACAAACTTCTGGTTACCAAAGGGAGAAGGGGGAGAGAGGGATAAATTAGTAATTTGAGATTAGCACATACAAACCATTATATATAAAATAGATAAAAAAGGTCCTGGTGTATAGCACAGGGAACTATATTCAATACTTTGTAATAACCTATAATGGAAAAGAATCTGAAAAAAGAGTGTGTGTGTGTGTGTGTGTGTGTGTGTGTGTGTGTGTGTGTGTATAAGTGAATCACTTTGCTATATACCAGAAACTAACAAAACATTGTAAATGCAAAAACATGCTTCAATTAAAAAAAAATTGTTATGGTTACCAGGGAAAGGGGGTGGGAAGGGATAAATTTGGGAGTTTCAGATTTACAAATGTTAGCCACTATATATAAAAATAGATTTTTTAAAAAAGGTTCTGATGTATAGCACAGGGAACTATGTCCAATATCTTGTAATAATCTCTAATGAAAAAAATACAAAAATGAATATGTGTATGTATTTGCATGACTGGGACATCGTGCTGTACACCAGAAATTGATACATTATAACTGATGGTAAAGGAAGGAAGGAAGGAAGGAAGAAAAAAAGGAAGAAAGAAAGAAAGAAAGGAAGAAAAGAAGGAAGGAAAGCAAGCAAGATTGGATTCTGGAGAATAGCAATGTTTAATGGGCAAAGTAGAGGAAGATCAGAATGACAGAAAAGAACTGTTCATAAAAGAAGAGAAATTAAGAGAGAGTTTCAAGAAAGAAGAGTTTGTCAACACTCAATATGCAGACAAGAAGTACAGTAAGACAAGTATTAAAAGTACCAGTTGCAGGGGTAGGGGAGGGTACAGCTCAGTGGTAGAGCGCATGCTCAAGCAAGCATGAGGTACTGGGTTCAATCCCCAGTGCCTCCTTTAAGGAGAGAGAGAGAGAAAAAAAAGGGGACCTGTTGGAGTTCTCAACAAGGAGGTCTTTGGTGATTTCAATGAGAACAGGGGGGTAGGGAATTAGAATAATCTCCCCCATGACCCTATATCTGAGACCTATGAATATGATCAGATACATGACAAGGGGAATTTCGCAGCTGTGATTAAATTAAGTACACTGAGATGGAGAGATTATCCTGGATTATTCAAGCGAGCCCAATCTGATCACAGGAGTCCTTCAAAGCGAAAAATCTTTCCTATGGTCAGAGAGAGATGTGACTATGGAAGAGAGAACCAGAGAAATACAACCAACATTGCTTTGAAGATGGAGGAAAGGGAGCTATGAACCAAGGAATGTGGGCAGCTATCAGAAGTTAGAAAAGGTAAGGAAATGAATTCTCTCCTAAAGCTTCCAGAAGGGAATGCTGCCCTGTCCCACACCTTAATTTTAACCCAGTGAGACTGTCAGACTCCCGTGGAACTGTGAGCTAATAAATGGGTGTTATTTTAAGCCACTAAATTTGTGGTAATTTGTTACAGCAGCTGTAGGAAACTAATATGCAGAGAGAGGACAGTAGTCAGAAGAGAAGCCAGATCACAGCGGGATGAACCATAAAAGGAGGTAAGAAAACCAAGATGATGAGCGAAGACAATTCATTAAAAGAATTTTTTTTTTTATTTTTACACAGAAACAGCATTCACAGGAAGAACACAGCTTTGAGAGAAGAGTTTTGGGATCGTTTTTAAGGTGGGGGAATATATAAGTATATTCAAGTGCCGATCAGAAAGAAGAGGAGACATAGACGAGAGAGAGGAAAGGAGCAGAGAAGAAGTTCTTGGGAAGGCAGCAGGTGCAGAAATGCCGGTGCAACTAGCAATGTCAAATTACATGGAGCTGCAGAAGTCAAAAAGGAACCGGGTGATGGAGGGGGGGCTTGTGGACCTCGGATGGCAGGATCTCAGAATTATCATCACATGTACCACATGACAGTCCTTTTGTGGGCAATTAAGAGTTAGAAAGCCTGGGAAAAGAGGAGCCATCGAGGTCCAGAGAAATGACTTGCTGAGACTTAGAGATCTCCTGAAGTTTCAGTGTCCTCAGCTGTGACATATTAAATGTGGTAACGCGCGTAAACTGCAGTGTCTAGCACGTGGTGAAAGCTCAACAGAATATGGTGGTTATTATTAGAAGATAAGTTATTATACCTGAAAGCCGGCGTAGCTAAAGTTTAGAAGTATAGGATATCTAGTCAGACAAACCTAAGTCTAAGTTTCAGTTTTGCCACCTACTTGCTATGTGGTATTGGGCGTAGTGCTTAATTCATACCTACCAGACAGGTCTTCTGACGGCCCATTCAATACCCTTTCCCCCACACCATACCACCTAACTTTCAATAATTATACAGATGCATTCTCTGGGGCTGAGAATTGAACCATGTGTTCTGCCAAGCCCTAATACCATTTGTTACAAGCTTTACTACTGAAGGCGAGCAGAATTTGCCACCCTAAAGTATGCCTCTTTGGCATAGCGAGTATCTTACATTGGTTATTTTTAAGAAACAGCAGACACAGAAGACGCTCAGAAAACTGATTAGAGATTACCCTTTCACAAGAGACATTTACAGTTATAAGGGAAATCTCCATTTGTAAGGATGTCTCTTTCTCTGTACCAGGAAGAGGAGGGTGACTAAATCTCTAGAAATTCTTATTAATGGAGAAGGCAAGGACTTAGATCTGTGGAACATCCCTACCCTCATTTGCCGTGCTTTTCCTGAAAAGCTGCCCCGTGTCCTGGCACCTTCTTTTGTCTGTAGCTGGAGATGGTCTCTGAGGTGGTGGCTTGCACCATTTTGGAGAACAACTTAGTTTCCCTGGGTCTCTCCCATGTATACAAGGAGAGACGTGTTATTAAACATTTGTTTTTCTCCTGTTAATCTGTCTTTTATTACAGGTGGCCTTAGCCAAGAACCAACAAGGGTATAAGAAAATTTATTTTTCCTCCTCTACACTATTCACGAATGACAAATGCCGTAGGACCTACAGTATGTGTACATTACGTTCTGCCAAAGAGTTTAACCACTTGCCTACCGTCACCATTCTGTGATTATGCCAGAAAGTAAGACATAGTCAACAGCTCTGTTTCCATTATCAAAGGACTCAAACAAAACCCAGCAGAAAAATCTGAAAAGCCCCTCTTTATCTTGATGAGTATGTAAATATTCATGATAACATTTGATGATGGTACTATATTTGAATAAAAAAAACACCACTACATATTTTAATCAAGTCAGCCACCATGCGCTACAGCAGTAATCTTCCCTTTCAGAGGTTCCTGAGTGGATGATGGCATGTTGTCTGATGTCTCAGTGATTGGCTATTTACTTGTACCATTAAAATTCCTCTCTTCCTTTCATCATTTTGAAGGGACATTGATTTCAATAAAAACCCTCTAAATGAGAAGAACAAGAAATGTAAATCCACAAAGTGAAAGTGAATGGAGGAAGGCACGTCAAGTTCAAGGGGATGTCAAGAGAGGAAATGGGGCAGAGATTTGAACTGCAGTGATTGCCTGCCAGCTCTGTGTGGGTTGTGGAGATTGTGCCTGATTTAAGAGCACAAAAGTGCCCCCATGGAAGGGTGAGGGCAGGGCGGGGTGAAGTGTCCTACGTAAGCTGGCCCAGTAATGGGAAGAGAGCTGCACGAGGCCACCTCCCCACTGATCCCAAACCACCTTCACTATGACCACCCCTCCAGAAACACACACTCTGCCACAGGATGAAGTAGAGAAAAAACCAGATTTTTATAAACTATTGCCATCGGGGCCAGGAAGAGCCTCATAGTCCTTGTGGAATCCTTCAATCCCCACTTAGTATCTCTTCCTGCCTAGTGCGTGTGGGTGGCAGAAGCTTTCCAAGAATATGTAATCGCTCTAGGCTCCATGTCACCCTCCAATCTCAGTTTGGTTCAGATACATGACTTAACAAATAGCTTTTGACCTCATTTTTTTTTTTAAATAAAATGGATGGCTAGAGTTGTGTGTTCCCTTCCATTGTGAAAAAGAAAAGAAACAGCATACTCTTCTTGTCACCCTCTCAGGACTCTATTGCCCTTATGACATCTTTCTAAAGTCATTCGTGACTTGCAGTCATGGTGTGTATGAATTTTTTAGCCTGAGAGATAGTTGCTGTCTCTCCCTGAATTACTTTTACAAAGTAATGTGCTCCAATAATCAATTATTTTAATGATCCTACTTACAGGGAGATCCCATTTCTTACTAAAATTAGTATCAGCATATGCCTGCAAACTCTTAATGGCTTTAGAGAGATCTGTCACAGCCTCTGAAAATCTGTACAAACACTATAAAATACCCTGGGTAAACTGAAATGGAGATAATCAAACTAAATAATTTATATGTGTTTCTAAGTCATCCTTTCTCAATATCACTGCCTTGAATTAACAGTGTGTCATTTTCCCCAAGGGTCCAAAGGACTCCTCAAGCAGATCACATCCATCCTTCCGCTACCCCTTTGGGCAAGGAAGGCACAAGAATGATTAGCCCCATTTTACAGTCTGAGAAAATGAGAAACTAGGACGTAAATGATATGCTAAACAGAAGGTTTGAGGCAGAGATGTGAGACTTACTGAAAGGAGGAGAGGACAAAAAAAGTGCAGGAGACGAATGACCCTGACAGACCTGTGACTCTGGAGTTAATTTGGAGACACAGTGAGTCAAAACCTGTCAGCAACCCTGTAGGTACTATCCAGACTACTATCAGAAAGTGCCAACGGTATCAAAACCAGACATCTGCATGGGCCCAGGCACCAAGTGAAAAAGAAACAACTGATTCTTCAGCCAAAGTAGAGGTGTTTGTGCTCGAGAAGATTAGCTTTATAGGATCGAGTGTTCCTATAGAGCTAAGGGGCATGGCAGCATCCCCTCAGGGCCCCTGAAGCAATTGGACCAACAATTGGACAAGGAGGGCTTATCTGAAACAAGGCAACAAAGATTCTGTCTAGAAGAGATAAGTTAATAGGGCCTGGAAGGCAGCATCTCTGGAGTATCATTTTTAATCATACTTGTAATCAGCCAAGGACTAAGAGTCAAAAGATAATAGTCCAATGATGGAAGAATTAATTACATTACGCAATCATACCGCAGAGTTGGGTATAATCTCAAGAAGTTAAATATTACTATTCTGAACTGTTTTCCTTTTAATGAGAACTTGGAAGAAAGACAACCCCAGGCAGCCCAGTCTAGTCCTAGGCAGGGAGTAGGTCCCCAGAAGATGTCTGCTGAGTTGACCAACTGAATCTACTGAAAGGCTGTTTATCAGGCAGGTTTCAAGAGAACAGATCAGAAAAGAGAGTCAGTAGCAGTAGTTAAGTCACCTATTTCACCATGCTTTCCCTACCAAGTAGTTCCCGTTCATGACGACCTTCCTATGCTTCTCTTGTGGGCATAGGTGATGCTATAAGGGTAATGCTGACGTATATAGTTACAATCAAAGAGAAGCAGAGTATGCAATCTGTCTTTGCAATTTACCAGCATATTGACCTTGGGAAAATTACTAAAGTTTTCTGAGCCTGAGTTTTTCCATTTGTAAAGATGGGTATATTAATAGTAACTACATAGAGGTTGCCGTAAAGATGAAATGAGACAAAGCATGTCAACATTCAATACTTAATAAATATTTGCTGCTACTAGATCATCGTTACCTAGATCATCACCATAACCCAGCATTCCCTGGGCTTGTGATTCTCTATGGTTCTTAGCTCTCCTGGCCCTTCCCTGGCTGGGTAAGATATATTTTTATTTACACGCCTACTCAAGGGCTACCTCAGTCATAAGTTCTAACCTCAGTATGAACTACAAAAAAACCCCAGAAGTTAAACAATCCTGACTTAGCATAGGACTTAGCTCTGTGCTTCTATAGCTGGTTCTTGATCTGAAGCTACCTACAGTTCTGGATTTCTGACTTGCCTTGACCTCAGAGATGTGATTTCTTCTCTGCACCATGCCCAAATGCCTGGATTCCAGACTTTTAGCTTACTTCTGACCACGTATAACCCTAGAGTCTTCCTTGCCGTAGTTTCTTGGTTTCCAAGTCTTGGCTTCCTTCTGGAAATCACTAACATAGGAAAATTTCCTTGTCAATCCAATAGACATATGAAAAAATGCTAAATATCACTAATTATCAGAGAAATGAAAATCAAAACCACAATGAAGTATCACCTCACAGCAGTCAGAATGGCCATCATTAAAAAGTCCACAAACGATAAATGCTAGAGTGTGGAAAAAAGAACCCTCCTACACTGTTGGTGAGAATGTAGTTGGGTACAGCCATTATGGAAAACAGTATGGACATTAGTCAAAAAACTAAAAATAAACTTACCATACGATCCAGCAATCCCACTCCTGGGCATCCAGAGGGAACTTTTATTCAAAAAGATACATGCACCCCAATGTTCATAGCAGCACTATTTACAATAGCCAAGACATGGAAACAACCTAAATGTCCATCAACAAATGACTTGATAAAGAAGTTGTGGTATATTTATACAGTGGAATACTAGTCAGCCATAAAAAATAATAAATAAATGCCATTTGCAGCAACATGGATGGACCTGGAGATCATCATTCTAGGTGAAGTAAGCCAGAGAGAGAAAGAAAAATACCAAATGATATCACTTATATGTGGAATCGAAAAAAAAGAACTTATTTACAAACCAGAAATAGACTCACAGACATAGAAAACAAACTTATGGTTACCAGCGGGGAAGGAGGTGGGAAGAGATAAATTGGGAGTTTGGGATTTGCAGATACTAACTACTATATGTAAAATAGATAAACAACAAGTTTATACTGCATAGCACAGGGAACTATATTTAATATCTTACAGTAACCTATGATGAAAAAGAATATGAAAATGAGTATATATGTATGACAGAAACATTATGCTGTACACCAGAAATTGACACAACATTGTAAACTGACTACATACTTCAATTTTGAAAAATAGTTCAAAAAATACATATATATGAAGCAAATTAAAGATTACTGAATCTAGGGAAAAGAAAAGAATCAAGTTTTTATTTCAAGTTGCCAATCTGATCATTCCTATTTCAGTCCTGTGTCAAGGCAGCCTTGCGTCTCTGGCTCATGATACTGAAAGGAAATTTGTTCTGTCCACCCTAAAGGAGCCAGGTGGTAGCAGCAATGGGAATCACCACTTTCGGTTTCTGCTTGTGCCAGTCCAGTCTAGTAAACAGTGTCAAATACACGAGCAAAGAACACACGTGGCTGCACTAGCCCCACCATCTGTGTGTGACTCCAAAGCTGTCCATTTGAGTAACCCACTAGATACCGGTAAGAAAGCAGCCTTGTAAATACTTCTACCACAAAAACATACTTTAAGCTAAATAAATATCATGCCAGATAGAAGATTTTCAGAGTTGGAAATTGCAGTCTCAGATATACAAACCAATGCTAAATGTAAGCCCAGACTAGATCGAAATGTTCTTGTAAGGAGCTTATCATGAATAATAAATAAATACAGGGGTACCAGGAAGTATCATGACTTTGTGACAGTTTATGAGAAGAAAACCTGAGGCCAGAGTTTACAACCCCCCAAAAAATTTAATCTTTCAAAAGTCAGCACCAGACAATTTTTCATAAGATGACTGGGAAATGGAACTCAAAATGAACCTCCCATTGCAGATGTATGATCTCCTGGAATTCTTAGGTTTCTGCCAAATCAGTTTCTGGAGAATTTGAGTTTCCCAAGCACAGTTACTTAAATGAGCAAAGATGAAGGTGTATAATAGACCCGTCAGCAGAAAAGGCAGGAAGAGTCTTCACGTGAAAAGCCTCTATGGCATGTGTGAATTAAAATGGCTCAAAAAAACAGTGACAGGATAGAGGGGAAGAAACCACTCCCTGCAGAGGGACTATAAGGAAGATTCATGCATAAATGCAGTCAGTTTGAGCCATGTCTGCATTTCTGTCTTTGATGTGAGTATCTCCCTTAATGGATAATCTTAAAAAAGAATTGGTGATGAGTTTCTACATTAAAAATATAATTTGATATTACAGACATGATCCATAATTTATACATATTGTTTTTCTTGCACAAGTTGATGATGTCTCAAACGCTAGACAAGAGAAGAGTTCAATGAGAGAAGCCAAGCAGGGAACAGAAAGCTCATCTCCCCTGCAGGATGGTGGAGAGTACCTCCCCAAAGAGACTCGGCCTACTAAATTAGGTTAGGGTGTATTCTAAGGGGTATCAGGAAGGAAACTGCAATAACCCCACTCAAAATATCTCCACGATTTGCTCCTACCTAAATATCCCATAATTCAAGATCCATTACCCATACTGCCCCACCCATAACAGTCATCACCACCATGATTATAATTCTTTGTTCATTGTCCATCACCTCTACTAGACTGTAAACTCCATGAGGATGGAGACCATGCCTGGTATGCCAAGTGATATTTATCTGTGAAACGCCCTTGCCTAAGGCACTATTAGAAGTCCAACATTCCCCCAGTATTGGTTATTTACACATTTACATGGCTGATACAACCTACAGTTCTATCTATTGTTCTCACAGCAGTGTGACTACATTTCTACTGAGAGCCTGTTATGATAGAAGGACAGGGGTTGGGTGCGGGCGATATGGAACATCATGATACTAGGCAGGTGAGTCAGGAAGCTGATACCTCAAGGGAGACGTAGAAGGACCTGGAAGAAAATCACCATTTTGCTGAGCCAACTCTGGCCAGGCATAGAAGTTACTGCAGGCACCTTAAATTCTGCCTCCCTACAGTCTGTTAGCTCACTGAATGGCCTAATCTTCACCTAAAGAGAGCGCTCTTCCCACCCCATTACCAGATATGGCACTTGCTATCTTATTTGCCACACTCTGGAAACTTTACAACAGCACTCAGTTCAAAAATCATATGCATGAAAGTAATTAGTCATCTTATATTCCCTTCTATCTAGATTGGGGGTTTGTTCCATGCTTTTTCCCCTAACTCTCTCCCCATGGGTTAACATTCTCCCAATGAGTTGAGTTATATTTATTAGAAATGCATTAAAAATCACAGCATCACAGAGAGGAAAACTAGAATGTAATGATGCTGCTTCCTATTTATCTGTAACTAGGGGCTGTTTTCACATTCTCTGTGTGAATGTGAATTCATCATGTGTGTGTGTGTGTGTGTGTGTGTGTGTGTTTCTCCCACCAGCGTCAAAAATATGCCGGTGATTCTCAGATGTGTGTGTGTTTGAAGGGTGGTAGAGTGGAACATAGGAGAATTCCCAGGGGGCCTTTTCAAACTATACATGCTCCCTAGGAGAGTCTATAACTTTCCTCGTAACAACTTCCCTTCTCCAAGTTTAAAATCACCGCAGGGTAATGAGTGATGTTACTGATGGATGTCAATTTCACAGTATGGAGGCAGAAAACAAGTTCAGAACCACTAAATTAAGCTCAAGATTAACAACCAAATACTTCCCATCCTGTCCCACCAGTTTTACACATCCATTCCATTAGGAATCCCAGCAGAAACAGCATTATCAAACCTATTAAAAACTGCCTCAGGAAAAAACAATTAGTTGAAATTCACACCTTCGATATATACAGTTTAAATCTTTCCCAAATTGACTCCATTCTCTTTTCTTGCCCCAAAGTCAAGCCTTCATCACTTCTTTCAGTTGCCTTGTAAGTTGTCTCACTGACTTTAGTCTCATCCCCCTCTTAAGAGGGATATCTTGCTAAACTATAAGTCTAATCAGTTACTTTCTGTTAAAAACCTTTCCAGGGTTTCAAGTTCCAAGATCCTTGGTAGGGCATACAAAGCCCTCCATCACATGGCCGCTGTTTGCCACTTCAGCCACATCTTCTATTATTCCTCATTATTGTTTAAAGTTGTCATACTTGGCTATTAATACTCACAAATCTCTTTAAACACACCACTGTGCTCCAGACCTCCATGCCTCTGTAATGCTCTTCACACTTCTTGAAATACTCTTTCCCTCTTTTTTACTTGGCAAACTCCTGTTCATCCTTTAAAAAAAACCTGCTCATATGTACCACCCTCTGTGATACTCTACCTGACCTCCCCAGGCAAAGTATCCCCTCCCTCCTCTGTATCACTTCTGCGTCTTGTGCATACTTTCATTCTTGCACATGGCACACCTTAATGTCATACTTGGTGTACACATCTTGCTGTTTTCCCTACTACACTGTAAATTCCTCGAGGCCAGAGTCCCATGTGTATCACTCTACCTCCAGCTCTAAGTACAAGGGCTGACGTATAACAGCTCATAGTAAATGTTGGGTGAACAGAACTAAGCAGGAAAGAAAATGCTCTTACATTTCAAATCAAGAGAGAGTCCCCCCATTTAATTTATGGAGTCATAAAACTTCAAGTTCAGAATAATCAATAACTCTACTATCATCCAGGCAAGCCATGAAATTCTGTCAATGCTAACCTTGGACTATCTCTTAAAATCTTCCCAAGCCCATCACAACTGCCCTGAGAAATTTTTCCCAGTATGCTTGACTAATCGTGCAACAGCCTCCTAGCTGATTTTCCTGATTCTGTTCTTTCTTCCCTCTATCAGCTACTCTTCCATATTGTCAAGCTGTCTTCTTGAAACCCTACAATTCCCCTTTCCCTGCAGTGGTTCCTCATTGTCTGCATGAGAAAGTCAGATTACTTAGCCAGGCAGTAAAGCTACAGCCTACATTTCCTAACTCTTTTCTCTTTGATAGGAACCTGACATTCAAAGCCATGCCCCAAAAGGAGAATCTCTGTGGCAAAAAGATATCAGAGTCAGATAAAAAAAAAAAAAAAACAAAAAAAACAAAAAAACAAACAACCTGGAAAATGTATATTAACAGATATAGCAGAAAACAGAAGAATTGTATATTTTGCATAATAATCTTTTATCAAATGTATCTTTTACAAATATTTTCTTCCAGTCTATAGCTTGCTCTCTAATTCTCTTTCAAATGGCAGAAGTTTTTCCTTTTAATCAAGTCCAGCTTTTCAATTATTTCATTCGTGGATTATGTCTTTGGTGTTTTATCTAAAGAGACATCCCCTTATCAAAGGCCATCTAGGTTTTCTCCTATGTTATCTTCTAGGAGTTTTATAGATTTGCATTTTACATTTAGGTCTGTGATCCATTTTGAGCTATTTTTTGTGAAGGTTTGTGTCTAGAATCATTTTTTTTCACATGTGGATGTCCAGTTGTTCCAGCATCATGTGAAGATACTGCCTTTGATCCATTTTATTACTTTTGCTCCTTTGTCAAGGATCAGTTGACTTTATTTGGGCAGGTCCATTTCTGAGCTCTCTATCTTATTCCATTGATCTATCTGTCTACTCCTGCCAATCCCACACTGTCTTGATTACTGTAATTTTACAGTATAATCTTGAAGTCAAAGAGTGCCAGTCCTCCAAGTTTTTTTCTTTTCTTTCTGTATTGTGTCGGCTATTTGGGGTCTTGTGCCTCATCAAATAATTTTTGGAATGAGTTTGTCAATATCCACAAAAATAACTTGCGGGAATTTTGATTGGGATTGCATTAAATCTATAGATCAAGCTGTAAAGAAGGGTAATTTCACAGGGTACAGAAGGCTAAGTTGTTGGGGTTTCCTGTCCAAACAATTAAAATATTCTACTCCATTCTTTTCTTGCTTACATAGGTTCTGAAGAGAAACTGGATATAATTCTTCACATATTTATCTTCTCATTGCCCAATCTCCAGCCACTGAGATTGCGAAAACAGCATGGTTTCCCCAGGATAAAGCAGTGGTTCTTCACTGGAGGCTATTTGGATCCTCAGGTGACTGTTAGCAATTTGTGGAGACATTTGTCATTGTCACAACTGGGGGACTGCTGACAGCACTCAGTGGGGAGAAGTAGGGATGCTACTAAATGTCACACAATGCACCGGACAAGCCCCCACAACAAAGATTTAATTACCTGGCCTAAAACATCAATGGTGCTGAGGTTGAAAAACTCAGGGATTATAAAGTATTGCTACAGCAAAATAAATGTGTATGTAAGGAATCAACTAAGGAGCCAGTATGTGAACAAATCAACATCTGTTAAAACCAACCATTTCAGCTGGCTGTCCCTTTGGAAAACAGTGAACAGTGTCTGAAAGAAAGGGAACAGGATGATTGAATTATGATTGGTGTGGAGAGTACGGGCGGTACTGAAGTGCATCCTTACCATGGAGCTGGGGTGGGGGATCATGAAGGGCATCCAGAAGGCAGCTCAAGGGCCCCGAGAGGTGGGGCTGAGATATCAAAAAGAACAAAGGCTTCAAAAGCCAAAGTTCCACCACTTAACCATTTTGCCTCAGGCTATCCATGCAAAGTGCACACCCTGTCTCTTCTTAATCTAAATTATAGTCAAGAAAATTAGGTTGGAGTGAGGGGGCTTATTCTTTTGCCATAAGCCTGGAATTTTGTTCTTTTTAAAAAATAAATATCTACTTGCAAGAAGTCAAGCTGCAGAGAGGGAAGTCACGTTAAACAGAGACAAAAGGAGACGTTGCCCTAGCAACCAAAAGTACTTAAAAGATTTCATCAAACTCATTGTACACAATTTCATTTTTTATTCGACCACTTTTTTTTTTTTGTAACATTGAAAGGCTTGAAATAGACTGATAAATAGTTGCCCAAATAGGCCTAACACTTCCTAATATCCCATCATGAAATTTCTTTCAGCACCACCAAGGACAGGATTCTGAATTGTAAATGCAAAACAGCATAATAGCCTCCCTTCCCCCCTTCCTTCCATTAAAAAGGTCTACAGTGTAAAGCAACAAAGGAGCTCTCATACAGTACAAAAGAGGTTTCTCTCACATACCAGAGTTGCACACTCTACTAAGCATGTAAAAAGCATTTCTCAAACCATTCATTTTGAAAAGTAGCAAGACTATCTTAAGAACCAAGCATGTTCCTCGCTAATCCCCTCAGCTGTTACAGATGGGGTAGACCCAAGTAGGATGGAAAAATATCAATGATTTTTAAAAGAAAGTGACTTTTCATCTCATTCAAATGGCTCTACCATTGTTAAAACATTTGGGGTTGAAAAACAAATAGAGGAAATCAGCATAGTCCAGTAAAAAGCACACAGGCTGGAAGACAGCAGAATTGTTCTCGTTTTTGCTGCTAACTAGCTGTATGATCTTAGGCAAGTCATTGCACCCCTCCGCGTCTCAGTTGCTTTAAGTGTAAAGTCATAGGTAAGCCAAAGAATCTCAAGGTTCTCTCTCAAAATGAACTCTCAAGTTCTAATACAAGATAGCCCATGTCTAGCACCCACAAGGTCCTGGGTTCCATCCCCAGGTACCTCCATTAAAAATTGAAAAATAAGCTCTTATTTTTAAAAAAAGAAGAAAAAAAAAGATTAACATAATGGAAAATGAACACAAGTTTCTAATTTTACTTGATTATTTTTCTCTTTTTTCGATTAAAAAAAGTTTCCTGGATCCTGCTTTGATTTGCTACTGTGCCCTTCTCTAAATCCATTTTCAAACCAGTGTTCTTAATACTCAGTAAGGGCGAGCAGTCTTTCACTTTCAGACTAGAGTTGTTTATGACACTGGTTATCCAGTAACCCCCTTCCATAATGTCAACAGTACGTTTCTCAGCTATGGGTGAATCATTCCAGAAATACTAGCTGATGAGGAACTTGAGAAAGACAGACTATGAGTTGTTAGAAGCCGCAGGAGCACCTGTGCTCACCAGAGGCCCCTGAGAATTTAACAGTAGAAACTTCTTGTGCATATATACAAAGAAGAAATTAATCCACAGGAAGAAAAGCATTCTAAATGAAGAACGTCTTTGGGAATTCACAGAGCAAGAGAAAGCCCATCATTCTTTTGTAGAACGTGAATAATTGAGTTAGCTGTATAACCTAATACGTGAGATTTAATTTCACTTTTAGATAGTAACACTACCCACATTCTTCCACAAAAAAAGATGCTGAAGTGACTCTTTATCTTTAAAGTATAACAGAAGCCACATTTATATGCTTGCTCTTAGAGGACCATATTCATACTATATAAGCATTTAATGTAAGTGAAATAAACAAGTTAAATGTCTTCTATCTGGGGATATGACATTTTTTACCAAAGTGCATTAAGAAAAATAAAGGGTCCCAAATAACCACAGTTAAAATACTGAATCGATGGTGGTAAAAATTCCTCTGGACTTCCCATATATAGCAATGCCTTCAATTTGCTTCATGGTTTCTAGCAATGTTATACATTACACTCGAAGGCAAGGAATTTGCTGTTATATCTAGAGTAAACAGAAATCATTCAGATTCAGCTCTACTAGACATTACATCCAATTAGTTTTTTCAGATAGAAACAAATGAAAAGATAGAATCCTGACATGGTAAAGGGAATTAGAAAAAACCTAATTAGTGAGACAAGTATATTAGAGGCAGGCATACCACAAGCAAACAAACAAACAAACAAACAAACAAACCCAACACTCAAGGAGAATTAAAAACAAATTTCTATTGATTCTTCCCACAAAAGGTATTCCAGCTCATTGTTCCTCAATACAACTGGAATTACCAGATGGTAGAATGATGATCTGGGTGAAAGTTTTAACTATGAATAAAGACCAAAGAAAATGACAGAAGTATACGATCAGCTCTTTTAGCTTGTTTCCATCTCTTATAATAAATACTTGATCCATTCTAGGTTTAGGAAAAAGAATGAATACCATCTTGTGAAAAATCTTAAATTTCACAGGGCTAAAAATCATACTAGCTTTAGTAATTACAATCAAAACTTGAACTGAAGTCAGTTTTGAAGGTTTAGTTCAGCTGATTAATAGCCCCAGACAAGTCTGCCAGTATCTCAGTATCTTTTCATTGAGAATAAATCCAATGATTCAAACACACACTGAGTGCTTATTATGTGCAAACCTCCTTTTCCAAGGCAGGGGAAAGGAAAGCAAGCAGAGAATGGGTAAGACCTAGTCCCCTATATCAGAGTGCTCATAGTCATAAACACAATGTGATTGGATGATGGGTAAGAGTTTTCAGTGGAAGGAGTAAATGACTTCACGGGAGGCAAACAAATGGACGGTACAGGGAATTCTTCACAAGGAGATCCTTGAACTGTGTCTTGAAGGATGAGTAGAAGACAAGAATAACCGGAGGTGGGGTGTATCAGGAAAACAAAAGAGCCATGCATGAGACATGGAAGCATGGCATGAACAGAGAACTACAGAATGACTAATTCAGTATAGTTGGAGGTGGGTTTCCTGTGTGGGAGCAGTGAGGGATAAGGCTACAAGATGGGTAGGGGTTGTCTCCAGGAGGCCCTTCTATGCCATAATAATAAGGTGTCAGGTGTTTTTGTCCTGAAAGCTATGGGAAGCCATTATGTGATCTGAAACACAGACTGACATGATCAGAATTGCATTTTAGAAAAATAGCTCTAGCAGCAGTGGAAGAGATGGGCTGGAGGGCATTAACTTTGGGTTGAAGGACTACTGCCATCATCCCGACGGAAAGTGACAGCACGAAAAGCTATAACCATATTATCATGAATTCCCACTTTGCTCAGCAGCTTAGGGGTAGAAATGAGAAGGGTTGGAGTACTGACCCACAGTTAAGTTACCAGGATGGGTCAGTTGAACAATGGGGTGAGAAAATGAAAGATAATAGCAGAACGTGATTGAAGTGATGAACTATGAGGTCCAGACTGGTTATGAAATGACGTTAAGCAACATGAAGGATGAGGGACGGGGGATACAGTAGGCAGGATTTTGGTCCCCCTGATCTCCAATCCCTGGTGTCACTTCCCACAACGGTGTGCTACTCCCATGGCCTTCCAAGGCAAAAGGAGAATGACAGGAGTGTGACCAATCTAATCATAGGCATCTTTTAACAGTAGAGTTTTGTCAGGCTGGTGGCAGAAAGGGAGATTGGAGCACAAGGGAGATTTGTTACTGGTTTTGAAGACCAAAGAGGTCACAAGCTGAGGAACACGAGCAGACTTGAGAGTGGCCCCTGGCCGATAGCAAACTAGGAAATGGGACCTTAGTCTGACAACTGCCAAGGAATTGAAACCTATCAACAATCTAAAATGAATGTGCAGGGGACTGTATTCAATATATTTTAGTAACCTATAATGAAAAAGAATATGAAAAGGAATATATGTATGTATATATATGACTGAAACATGCTGTACATCAGAAACTGACACATTGTAACTGACTATACTTCGATAAAAAATAAATTAAAAATTTAAAAATAAAACAAAATGAATGTGAAAGCCAGTTCTTTCCCAGAATCTCCGTATAGGGCCCTAGCTTAGACAACACCTAATTTCAGCCTTGAGTCCCAGGACACAGAACCCAGTTTAGTCTCCTGACCTACAGAATTGTGAGCGAATAAATGGGTGGTATTTAAAACTGCTAAATTTGTGACAATTTGTTACATAGCAATAAAAAGTAATAAGAGATGAGAAGGACAGACATTAAAATGTGGTGGGTATGAGCAGTCGTATTGGGCCTGGTATAGAGAATGATAAAAATAGGAGGTTGCAGTCTAGGAGTAAGATATTGGAGTGCAATACTTTGGAGGTGCAGTCGTAGTTCCAGGTTACTGAAGTGAAGTGTGGATAAATAATGCTGAACTAGTGGGCCACCATATACAGTTGTGCCTGCTGTGCACTGTACAACTCCATATGGCACCACTAGAACAATATACATCATATGTTTACGTATTTATTACAATACTTTTTCAGTAGATGGAAGTAAAAGGCTATGAGGAAGGAGTCTATTTTCTAATTCACAAAAAAATACGAGCTAGCTAATATTGGTGATAAAGTCATTAAGACAGGTAGAATATGACATACTCAAATGGCATGAGTCTCAATTGCAGGGTGATGAATGAATGAGGACAGCCAGAGAATGTTCTGAAATTATCTCCATAGACCCAGAAGGATGACAAGAAACAGACCTTATAATAATAGTAGAATAGTGCAAGAACAGTAAGCCAGTTATTTCTTCTGCTCCCACAAGATTATAGCTCTTTTAAATCAGGTCACTCTCACATACAATTAAAAAAAGTTTATGCCAGCCCGAGGCCAAAGAGCTAACACTAATATACTGATTATTTATTGACTAATTCCAAAAAACAAGTAGATGCAAACCTTCTAATTCTTATAACAACCTACAATTACATGGTAATTACTGATTACCTTTATTTCACGTGTGAGAAAACTAAAGCTGAGTTCAATGACTTGCTTAAGGTCACACAAATTAGTAAATGATGAGAGTAGCATTTAAAACTAGGTCTTTCTGTCTCTACTCTGCTAAGCTTCCTTCCAAGCAGAGAAAATGTAGAGTAGATGCTTCCCAATATGTTCCAGTTATCCAAATGCTTAGCGCCACGGTGTGTGGCACCCCTGGGTACCCAGTTAGTGCAACCCTCCTCCCTGATCTGTGTCTGACCCTTTGAGCTCGTCTTCAGGGGGGACAATCTCTCCACATGTCACCTCCTCCCTAAGGAAATCGTAACTGAGGTTCAAGTGCATGCCTCCTTAGAGACTACACTAAGCATGGAGGAGGCAGACCAGCCTCTCATTGGCACATCACAGAGGGTTGTGTCTACTCATAATATTGGCTTTGGATACCTTGGCTCTGATACAGAACAGAGCATGCTGGTGCCAAATTATCTGTAATATCAAGGATAGAGACTTCTGCAAACACACATTCTCCCCTACACATTCATGTTCACACCCACATTAGGGAACAGCACTGGCCTTCGATAGTGCCAAGTTCTAGGCAACAGACTCTTCACGGAAGTAGTTTGAATTTGGGAACTGGCCAAGATGCCTGGGCTCTAGACTACACACACCTCCCTTTATCATACTCATTGCAGCATTGAAAACAAATATTGATGACAAGCTTGGTGTTCTGATATTACCTCACTTCCTTCTTCCTCTTTGTAAGACCTGGAATGTTCTCCTTTGAAGTTTTTCACCATTAAATCCAGGCAGAAATAGCTTAATTGGATTCAGTAAAATACAGTATGTTTGTATCCTTATTACAAACATCTGGACTGAAAAAAAATCTACACCAAATACGAATGTTTTACTTTTCTACTTGTTTTATTAAATTCCTGTAGAGCATAGAGACTTAAGAGTCATAAACTTTGGCTACCAGAAAAATCATATTTTCGACCTTTGTTCTCTTTCTCCAGGTGATTAACTTCATGAAGTCATTTTAGAAAGCCTGGACATCATCACTGTTAACAAAGTATCTCCCTGTTATATGTAATTTGCATTGGTAATAATTAAATATTCATGTAGAATACCAAAAAAGAAGCATCTAGGGTGATATTTTCCTGGATGACTACTCAGATAATTTCAAATTACAAGACTGCTAGCTACCAGTTTCTGAATATGCTTAATCCAACAGAATATGTGATGCCAAAGCTTTAGCCAATTGCCACAACACACAACTTCATTTTTAGCTGAAAGAAAAGATCTTTCCAGTTTCTTTTACACAAGCAACAAATCATAGATGAGTTTCTTGACAAGGTGATCACATGTATGAATCAGAGGGATGGGTTGCTTTTATTAGCAAAATCATTGCTTGATACAGGAATAGCTATCCTAGACTGCTCCAGTTTTCTTTTTCCAACTAAAAGAGAAGTCTCTTTCTCATATGGGTGGGCCTTATATTTACTGGATAAACTCTTGGTGACAATAAAAGCTGAACTTTCCTGGATTCTACTTATTAGCTTATGGTAGAGTTATCTAATAGTGCGTTCTATGTAGAAGAACTGCTGGGTGCTTCAATGATTTTGAAAAGGTCTACAAATAAAACAAAAGTTATATATAGACATAGAAAATAAACTTATGGTTACAAAAGGGTAAAGGTGGGAGGAGGGATAAACTGGGAGTTTGGGAATAGCAGATACAAAGTACTAGATATAGAATAGATAAACAACAAAACCCTGATGTATAGCACAGGCAACTACATTCAATAGCTTGTAAAAACCTATAATGAAAAAGAATATATATATATACATGTATTTATGTGCATCACTATGCTATACACCAGAAACTAACATAACATTGTAAATCAACTAAACTTCAATTTTAAAGTAGATAAATAAAAATAAACCAAAAAAAAAAAAGAAAAAAAACAACAACCAAGAATTATATTTGCAACCACCTATATGTGTATTTGGTGTCCAGAATAAATTACATCTCATGTCAACTCCCCGGTACCTGCACCTGTCAACATGTGTAGCTGCTTCACCTGCAGAACAGAAAGGTACAAGCCAAAGACGGCAAATGGCTTATATTGCTGTCGACCACCCACATAGACAGTGTGTGTATTCATTTCATGTCTTCTTTAGCATCAAAGGGTAAAGTCCTTCTCCTCAACCCAATGTACGCCAGCAACAAAGTCTGATGAGGACAGACCATCAACCATTCTGGCATATACTAGCAGTGACTTGGACTGCATTTAAGCCACAATTATTTCTTTGTTCAGAGCTGAAGGAAAAGAGTATTTATACATAAGCTGTCCTTGGTCCTAAAAAACCTTATTTCCATTCCAATGAATGACCTGATTTATAGTTCCACAAAAGTGACTTCTCCTTGGAAAAAGGAGTATATGTCACCCAACAAAGAAGCTGATTCAAGAACACCCCACTCTCCACCACAACCTGGTTTAGAAGGCAAATGAGGAACAGACTCCTGGATTGGAACTAAAAAAGATGCCTGACATCCTCTGTCTCTCTCTTCCCTCTTTTCTCATCACTCACACCCACACACACACCAAAGACTTGTATCACATTTGCACACACTCACACCCACTCACACACTCACACCCACCCAGAGAGCATATTTTGTATTTTCTATCAAGTTCAGCATGATTTTTTTGGTACTTCCTTTTTCCTCTCTCATTTGATTCTTCCATTGCCTGTCTAGAATTTTCTTTGATTGCTTGCACTTACAGATGTACGTTATTACTGGTGACCCTCTCCACCCCTCTCTCTGGGGCCAAATTTATAAGGGACAGGCTGACCATCAGGGCTTCAGGTGAGTGGAAAAGAAGACAATGGAAGGGAAGTTGCTCTCCTTCTCCACTCCCTTTTCCAGATGAAAATTCACCATACACTAGGGGCAGTGAACTGTCTTCACTTATTCTTACTTTTGAATGTAGTCCATTTTTCAAATTGTACTGAGCTCTCAGACTTTGTGGCCATCAAGTAGGTGCTGATACCAGCTGGCAGGGATGCAAGAACAAAGTGACCACCTTAACAGAAGATCTAGCACATGATGATTTGATAACGTATTTTCATAGTCTTTAAATTCAATCCTAATCATCTGAGAATAAGAATAGCTAATTTGGTGACAGGCACTATGAATGCCTATACGTGCATTATCTTATGTTATGCTCACACTACTATTTGATACAGTGACTATAAGACTCCTTATCTTAAAGATAAGGAAACGGAGGTTCAAAGAAGTAACGTAGGGGAAGAAGGTTTTGGCTTCTCTCCTAACTCTCTCCCTGCCACAGCCCTTCTTTATCACCCCCACCTTGAAAGAATTGCTATTTTGATTGGTCAGTATCCATGACACTATGTGAGGGACATTTCTTATAGGTGGGGTCACTTTGGACAAAAAGATCACATGCATATTATGATACTCTTTGGAAATGGTAAGTTAGCCAAGAGTGCCTCAAAACCCAGGCACAATGATCTCTTCTCTCTTCCTTACATGCAACATCATCTCAAATGCCCTTATCATGGCTAACCAGAGGCCAGGAGATGTCCAGAATTAGATCTGAGTTCATTGAAAGGTAGAGGCTTCAACCCAGCCATCTTTGGTACTATTAATGGATTATCAGGTACTAGCCCAATTGAAAATAATTGTGTACCTTCATTCTCACAGAGGAGGGTGACTAGATCAAAGCAACTTGTAGATATTCCTGTTTCCCCAGCATTAATACCAACACAACCTAGCCCTAATTCCTCCTTGCTCACTGAGCCCCAGGCACATTGGTCTTCCAATGTTGAAACACACTGAGCATCTTCCTGCCTCGGACCCATGGCATACCTCATCTTCTCTGCCTGGTACGCTCTTTAGCACATCCTCACCTTTACATTTCAGGATCAATGTCAGCCTTTGATTCTCAACCTAAATGTCTTTGTACATAAAGTTTGTTTGTTCACCAGCCCTGCCTATTCTTCACTTTCTCAATCCCTTGGTTGCGGCCTTCACAATACTCATTCCAATTCTGTTTAATTGGCTTTTTTACTTGTTTTCTTTTGTCTGTCTCTTCAAGTGGAATGTATCCTCCAAAGAAAATAGGAAGTAATCTTTTTTGCCATTTTATCCCAAGCTTCGAGGGTAGTACATGGTGCATAGTAGGCAGTCAACAAGTATCAAAAATCATGGATCAAATGAATTGAGTGTATGATCATGTAACTTGCTAAAGTCACATAGCCACAAAAGGACAGAGGTAAGGTTTAAACTCAGTTTTCTTGTGACTCCAAAGCCTTCAGAGAGGGTAAAGTCACAGGAACTAATACATGTTGAATCCCCGTCATTTGCCAGGCCTTCTGAAAGACCCCAATACAAAAAGATGACAAAGACTTGCCATTAAAGAGCTTTTTCTTTTTTTTAGTTGAAGTATAGCTGATTTACAATGCTGTTACCTTCAGGTGCACAACAAAGTCATTCAGACATACATATATATAGATAGATACATATATAAATTCTTTTTCAAATTCTTTTCCATTATAGGTTAATACAAGATATTGAATATAGTTCTCTGTGCTATACAGTAGGGCCTTGTTGAAGAGCTTTATCTACTGCAAAAGACAAACAAGTAAATCATTCATCCTTCAGTCCAATTAAATATTTATTCAGACAAGAGTCTGGGAAAAAGGAACAACCCTAGCACACACAGAGCTTATTTTCTCTCATGGAGGTTCTCATCAGAAATGCATATAATAAAACAGAGAAACAACAAGGACCTACTGTATAGCACTATATTCAACTTCTTGTAATAACCTGTAATGGAAAAGAAGATGAAAATATATGTAAATATATGTATGTGTATGTATAACTGAATCACTTTGCTGTACACCTGAAACTAACATTGCAAATCTACACTTCAATAAAAACAAAACTAAAAACAAACAAACAAAAAATGCATATCAAATTTAACCAGGGAATTTTTTTTTTTTAAACGTTTATGCTTAGGCTGTATCCTCTCCTCCCTCACAGGTTGTGGTTCAGCAGGTCTGGACTGGCCATCTGTGTTTGTTTCAAAGCTGCATAGCTGATTTGAATTCAAAGCCACACTGGCAAATCACTGGTCTAGTGGCATGCCATGTGACAATTGGTTTAGAAGAACAAATGAAACATTATGGGAATCAAGAGGACAGAAGGTACTCACAAAGAAAGTGATGTCTGAGCTGCTTATTGGAAGAGAGATCAGCGTAAGGTGGGGAGGGAGACAAAGGTAACACGGAGACAGAAGAAAGATCAGCTCAAGCAATTATACTTCAAAGAGAGCAATAGGAATGAAAATATTTACAAAGTTCCTTAGAATCCTAAAGATTTGACCCCAAAGGACCTTAGAGGTCACCTTGAAAAGTCCTTCTTAAATTTCAATATGCATAGGTGTTGCTTGGGGACTGTGTTACATGCAGATTCTGACTCAGTAGGTCTGGAGTGGAGCCTGAGATTCTCCATTTCTAACATGCTCGCTGGGGATGCTGAGGACGCCAGTCCACAGCCCACATTCTGAGTAGCCAGATTTTAGGGATTTATGGAAGAAAACTGACTTGCCAAAGGAATTACTTTAGTAGAGGCATACCAGCAGACAATAACTACCCAAAGGCAGATCAAAGATCCCATGAATCCATCCAGAGACCAAGACTCAAGCTCTCCCTGTGGGGATGGCTGATTCCAAATCAACACACGTGGTAGTTTATAGCTTGTCATGTTGCTGGAGAATAGGTTCTTGCCTCGTGCAGGAAAGAATTCAAGAGCAAGACATAAAGTGAAAGTAGTTTATTCAGGGAGAGACACACTCCATAGACAGAGTGGGGTCTGTCTCACTCAGAAGGGAGAGCAGCTCAGGAGATACACACTCCACAGGCAGAATGTGGGCCATCTCAGAATGCGGGAGGGAGAGAGACCGAGAGGTGTGGGGGTGTTTAGTTTAAAGTAAAAGCAGATACTCACTCCATAGACAGAGTGCAGGCCGTCTCAGAAGGCAAGGCAGAGAGCAACCATAAGGTGTGGAGTTGTTAGTTTTTACGTGCTCAGTAATTTCATATGATAATGAATAGAAGGATTATTCCAACTACTTTGGAGAAAGGGCGGGGATTTCCAGGAGTTGGCCCCCACATACTTTTGGACCTTTCATGGTCAGCCTAAGCTCTGTCATGGCGCCTGCGGACGAGCCATGAGGCTCAAGGTCTACTGGAATTCGAACCTTCCGCCATCTTGGTTCTGACCAGTTCCTCCTTAGATGCTGAGTCCTTCCTTCAGTGGCTGTGCCCTGCCCCCTTCCCTCCCATCTCAGTCAGACACAGTGATCGCTTTACCTAGCTGCTTGCCCTGGAACAAAAGCTAATCTTACACCTCAAATATTTAGGTCTTTGCAGGCTCCCGGGAACCTTTTTCTCTTTCAATTTATTCTTAACAAGGGCAGGAATAACAGAAAATAAAGAGCTACTCCTTTGACACTTGATGACTGTGACCTTCCTTGTACTTCAAAATTAGTCCCATTTGAAGGAGTCCAAGCCAAAGCGAAATTTCAGAAATACTCATTTCCTAGTCATAGACCCTGACTGGTAAACAGCCTTACTTTGCTATGACATCACAGAGGTAGCATGGAGCAACGTTCAGGGTAACGAATGAATATTCACACATAAGGAGGTAAAGCACAAGTGAAACCATCCATTTACACTTACACTGCAAAAAAACTACTTAAGTACCATTGTCTTCAATAAAGTGCACAGTTGTCAAGTATCAAATCTGTCAAAGCAAACATCCAAGTTTAACCCAGATGGCTGCATTTAATTCTCCCAGAAATCTGAACGTAACTGTGTATTATTAAATCTGTTTTAGAGGTCAGGACACTGAAACTCAGAGGTTAAGTAATTTATAAAGCTATACATCTAGTAAAAAGCAGAGCTGGGACTGGAATTCATATGGTCTGACACCAAAGCCTGGTATTTTTCCATCTTACCAAAATGCTTTCCATGAGAATGCATGATGTGATCTCCCTGCTACTAGTTCCTACCCATCAATTGACTGAACATAAGATATTTCAGTCAAAGCCCCCACTCACTTCTTCCTTAAATCAGCCAAGGGTTGACTTATTTATTTAACCTAATTGATTCTGAGATCCTGGTTTTTTGAGAAATTAGCCTAGGATGGCAGTTCTCAAAATTTGGTCCATGAAAAACAGCAACATCAATGTTACCTGGGAACTTGTTAGAAATGCCAGGTTTCAGGACCCACCCCAGACCGACTACATGGGAACCACTGCAGTGGGGTCCAGGGGGATGTGTTAACAAACCTCCAGATGATTCTGACGTCTGCTCAAGTTTGAGAACCACTTCTCTCTTATACTCTCGCCAGCTCAAAACCTAGCTGCAAACAAATCATCCTGCCAGAGAGTGATAAATTAGATGAGGTTGACTCAATTGTTTTTCTTGATTAAAATCCAATAATGGAACAAAATTAGAGATGTATTTTCTCAAAAATAGATCAGCCTTTCTTAGAGAAAGTCTTCATTCAATGTAGTTGCTATTTGTCTCACAAAAGGGTCTGATCCTCCCCCAACTCAACCCCCCCCCCCCGTCAAAATCCCTAAAGGGTAATATATCAACGTTCTTTCCATTTAAATGTGTAGAATCACTTAACGCTTCATGTAATTTATTTAACCAAAGAAAGACTTCTAATTCTCTTCACAGTGCCCTAAGCCACCTCTTAAGTCAGAGAACAAAAGATTCACTGTGGTTTCTGGCATCAAATTTCAACTATAGGGCTTAGTTTTCAAGGACCGACAGCCAACTTTTCCAACCTTTTATTCTTATCCTTAACCCAGACTCCCCATTCAGACCAGGAATCACATTGGCTTCATCACTAACCAGCAGAGTCATTGTCCTTCCCATCTCTGTGTCCTTCCTTCTTTTGCTCTCTCTTTGGGGAATTCCCTTTCTCCTCCCTCATGCTCCTGAAACCCTGTCTGTCTTTCAAGGTCCATTTCAAACCTTATTACCACTCCCCCTTTCAGGCAAAGAGGACCGAGTAGTCAAAAATACATATACCCTGGCTTTAGAGTCAGAAAAGATTCAAATCTCAGTTCTAAATCTAATATTTACCATCTTTGTGATTACTGGAAAGTGTGTTACTTTTGATGAGCTTCAGAGTTCTCTTCCCTGAAATGGGCACAATGAGAATGTAGTACGGAAGAACAAACCTGACTCCATATTTGATCTGTTCCTTTGGCTTTAACCCTGTGCTCTGCTTCCTGTGCTTAGTCATGCCGGTTCTGCTCCTTTTGTAAAAGAATGTTGCCTATAGCCTGAAATATACAGGACAGCCCATTCTCAAGGCTCTGACATTTAAGGGCTTAACACTTTACCAGTCATATAGAAATAACAAGTTGCAGAATAGAAAATACTTGTGTTTTGGGAGGTTTACAGGGACACCATAACCAACAGGGACAGCAGCAAGAACAAAGGATTCTGACACCAAGAAGTTTGTGACAACCAACCACATCACCCTCCTCTATTCAGGAGCCTGAATTCTGACTTGGGGAAGGTGGTTCTCCAGGACATCAGTCTGTCATCTTCTCCGTCCGCTGGCTTTCCAAATAAAGTCATTATCCTTTGCCCCAACACCTCATTCCCTAATGTATTGGCCTGTGGTGCGGTGAGCAGAATGAATTGAGACTTGGTAACAGAAGCATTGACATAGAGGGCATGACACGATGCCCTCCTGTGAAAAGGAGTGCTTAAAATAAAAGGTCAGGCTGAGATGGCATGGCTCCCCCGGTTACGTGCACACAAGCTCTTCCTTCACTGGTTGAGGTGGCACAGAAGGAAGAAGCAGAAGACTATCATTAGCAAGCTGCTGAGCTGGTTCTCCCTGAAGACCACCTCAAAGAGGACTTAAGTTGTGCTTTAGTATAAAGGCTGTATGTTCTATGGTTAAAAAAAAAAAAAAATGGGCATGGCATACCTGGGATGGTGTCAATTTTCTGTAGGGCGGATACTCTGAGCAGGCTATCGGAAGTCAGCCTTTCTCTCTAACCAAGGCAGACGCAGAATGGAGTTCCATTTAGGAGAAGTCTAACTCCCCAGGTGAGCAGAAAGTGAGGCCCTCGGGGTACTGATGCAGACTTCAGTAGCCACCGTTAGATTGGGGAATGGTGCAGATATCCAGGTATTTGCAAAATAGGGGCGTGAGCTGAGACCAGCAAAGTATACCCCCAAAGAGGTGGCAGAATGACTGAGAGGACCGACTATGTCTAACTAGTTCTGTGAGTTTGCTCCATTAAGGTGGTCTGAACTTCCCCACTCGCATCCATGTGATTCCGCCTCCTCCTTAGGGTCTTGATGTATGTTAGTTGCAAAAATGATGCCTCTGTGCTTCAGACCGCTGGACGTATGGGGAATAATTAATAATAAGGCATAAGAACAACATCATCTGCCAGTTGAAAACCTTGGCTTTAACTGAGATTCCTCCTTCTGACTCCCTTTAAGCTATTTTCACTCAGCATTGTCAAGTCTTCCGATCTAAATATTTCCTAGACCTTTCTCCTTTTCAATCCTCTATGACTATTAACATTGCCATAGTTTGAGCCCTTCAATTTCTCAACTGAACTTTTGCAAGTGCCTCCTTAATATTTATCTTCCTACCTCCAGCCTCACTAATATAGACAAAGATAAAATCTCACTAGACTATTTTTAAGCCATAAGACACCTATTACATGATGTCTTGATTTTTGTTTTCAAGTTTTCTTAACAAATATTTTCAAGTGAGCTCAAGAATGGTAAAGCCATTTAGAAATCTGCAGAGTTGTATGAAATTACATTGTTCTTTTGAAAGCCTGTGGGCTAAGTAGTGTTGAGTGGGTAAAGTTAGAGCCAACATTTAATCCATAAAAAGCTTTTCACATTATGATTTTAATTTTAGTAACTTTCAAATAGATCCATTAGATATGAACAGGAGTTCCCAAGTATGCTTTACCTAAAATACAAACAAAGCCAATACATTATTAGTTGCCAAGATCAGATTTTGACTTTTTATGTCAAGACTCCATGTCAAGTCCCTTAAGTTTTAACCTTCCAAGATTAACACAGCCTCCAAGTATAATCTGGGGTTGGCAGGATACCTCCTCTATGTCAATTCTGCATCTGCATTTGCATATGCTTATAGTTGCAAATCACCACATATAAATTCCCAGCAAATATACAATAGTTTAAAAGAGAAGAACACAACTGTGTAAAAAGGTAGGAGGTGGAAGACCTGATTTCCAGGAAGGAAGATGCTGAAGGAGTCAGACAGAGAAAGACAAATATCATGATATCACTTATATGTAGAATCTTAAAAAAATAACATAAATGAACTTTTTACAAAACAGAAACAGACTCACAGACATAGAAAACAAACTTACGGTTACCAGAGGGGAAAGGAGGTGGGGAGGGATAAATTGGGAGTTGGAGATTTGCAAATATTAACTATTATATATAAAATAGATAAACAACAAGTTTATACTGTAGAGCACAGGGAACTATATTCAATATCTTATAATGAAAGGAATACAAAAATAATATATCTATAACTGACACATTATGCTGTACACTAGAAATTGACACAACATTGTAAACAGATTATACTTCAATTAAAAAAATAAAATAAAAAGCTACCTATTACACTCCTGGAAAGTTGAGATTATTACAACATTCACTCTTAGGCTGAGTTGAAACTTGCCTCACATCGCTCCTCTTACTCCTTTAAAACAATAAGAAGGTAAGCCCTTCTCCATGTGACTGCTCTTTGAATCCTGAAGCACAGCTACATTGCCTCCCAATAAGCCTTCTGTCTTCCACACAGAACATTCGCCATTATATCACCCATTCTGTTTGTTGCATGGTTTACAAATTCTTTAACCACCCACATCACCCTCCTCCGGACACGCTATGATTTTGGACATTACTCTTTTAAAACAGGTCTACAGAAAACCAAACACAAACTCTACTAAACAAGCAGCAATATTTTGTTAGTGCCTTTGAGTCTTGGGCTTTTGAAAGACTCTGACGAAAGCTATAGACATTCTTCAGAGAAAGTAGTTCTTACATAATATATATATATTCATATTATGCAAATGATCAGTTGTTTCACAAACCCCTGACACTCATCTGGGTACCCCATGCAAAAAAAACCCTACTCTGGATCTATCTAGAGCCCGGTAGGGCTACTATTTCTGATAATCTTTACACTATCTTCTACTTAAATATATTTTCATCCTTTGAAAGGAAGCAAGGGGATAGAAATAATTAATTTTAAGGTGGGAGTACTAACAAAATTACGTGTTTTCACGTATTTTTTAACAAGAGATTTGCTGGAATTCGACTGTGAAATAATCTAACCTACCCATCTATATAACTAAATTTAGTTAAAAGACATGTTGGCAAACATTATGACTACCCTCCAAGTGCCAATTCATGCTAATGCACCTACCAGTGCCAGGTAATATCTCTGATGATACATGTTCAACAGCAGGATAATGATTCATTCTTAGCATGAGGAGCTGTCAAGCAGAAAAGATCGTCATGCAAGCCAACACACTTCCGCCCATCAAAGAGGTGTTTTCTGGTGTTCTAATTTCCATTGAATAGAGCACATTAACCCCCTGTTGAACATTAATGTTAAATTAGACATAATCACAGGCTGAAGAGCAATCTGTTTAATGTCACTGGTTTTCTTAGGTACGATAACATCCTTGCCATGGCTATCTTGGTCATCTATTACTGCTCTACTAGAATCTTTGTCCAAAAAAAAAAAAAAAAAAAAAATTAGAAGATCAAGAATTGGGAGGAAATATTTCAGTCCTATATGAATAGTTGGTTCTTGGGACCCGCCCCACATCTCAGTGCAATGTTTCTGTTTAAAGCAAAAAGACCCAATTATTGTCCCATCAGAGTAATCACCTTTTAACCTATTTTCAGTGATTTCTAAGTGTCTTAGATTGAATTATTGACCTTAATTCATCGGTCCTGCCTAGACCCACTCCTTTGCCATGCAACTTCATAGTTCCTCCCCCTACAGGCAGTTCACTATGGGCTTGACCATGTGACTTGCTTGGTCCAACAGACTGTTGGTAGAGGACACAGTGTTCCCCTTTTCCAGCCTCAGCCTTAAGAGGGATCTCATGTTTCTTATGTTTCTGCTTGCTCTCTTGCACCTCTGCCACCATGAGAAAAGCACCCGATTAATCAGCTCTTCCAAGACACACAGAGAAAACTCAGACCCAATCCGCAGCTACAAGCCACCCAGCTAAGCCCCGCCTAGATCAGCTGACCTCCACCCAACACATAAATGTGTGCAAAATTAATGCTTACTGTTGTATGCCACAGATACTCTGTTGTTGTTAGGTATACAGCAATAGCTAACTGTATACTCACTTTTAAAAAGGTACAACATACAAAAATCTTTGCTTTTACAACCTGCCCTTTTCTCCTATGAGATATTTACTTTATGTATCTATACGCACACACACTTAAGAAAAATTTCAAGTGCCAGAACTGTGTTAGACGTAAGGCATGCCATGGTGAATAAGCCATGCTCGTGGTTGCTTAATGTTGCTTATTCTCTACTGATTTCAGCTTCATAATACCTCTTACACCTTGGGACATAACTGGAAATATAGTGGGGTGTCCAAAATCAGGGCTAGGAGTCATTTAATTTCATTTATTTATAAGCAACTGATGGGATCCATCCTCTCTAAGAGCAATTCATAATTATATGCCCAGAGCAAGGCTTCATTTTTCTGACTGTCAGGAAATGCTTCACACTGGTACAGCTTCCAGATAACTGAGGTTTGCATCCCAACCTCAGAAATTTGAATGTATGGGTGGGAAATTGTATTACCCACTTCCCTAATATCTCAAAGGACATGGAATGTAATTTAAGTTTTCCACCACGACTCAAGCCCATCGTTATGAACTACAGTTACTGTGCTGTGCTGTAATCTCTGGCTGTCTCCTCGAGTCTCTGTCTCCTTCATACTGGAAGGCTGTCAACTGTATTCTTCTGCTGTCAGCCAACCTGTCTCTAATAGTCCTCCTCCCCTACCTGCCTTCCCCTAACTACTGCATGTCAAGCAGATAAGCAAGCTTGTTAAGAAGTATTAGAAGACTCACTGTGGCACACTGACCCTTTCCTGGTAACTGCGTGGTTTTCATGCATGGGATTCGTAACAGCAAGTCCTCGCCTTCACAATTTTTTCTTGCTAACTTTGTCAGTCAAGGCTAAACAGTCTAAAAAAGAGAATGCTACTGGATGAAAGTCTGACATTGCAGGGGGTTAATGTACCTTACATTTTATTGTGCTTTCAAGATCTTTAAAGTGTTTCTTTGTACATAATCTTCCTTAATAATCACAATACTGTTCAAATAGCCAGATGAAAAGGATCTGAGTCCGAGATGGATTCCCGCTCCGGTGTTCAAGTAGCAAGCTTTCGTTTCTCTCCAAACACTTAGTAAGATTACAGAAAGTCAACAGTTGGAGACCCTAAAAGCTCAAGCTATAAGCAGTTTCTCTAAAGAATAAGCACCTGAAATGAAATATGACTATAGGTGCTCAGACATGCCAGCTCATAAATGAAGTCTAATGGGCAGAGTAACACTCTGGAGTAGAAAGAGGTTGGATGAAATCTCTGTCTGCATTGAGACTTAGAATTTCTGAATCAGTCCTAGAGAATTTTCTTTAACTTAAGCCAATCAGACAGAACTATCCTACACTTACTTTTTAAAAGCAGTATTTGTCTTAATTTTTATTTCTCAGACTCAAATAATCATTTGTTCAGAAAGCTAAACTACTGGGAAAGATGTCTATTTCCATTTTCTTGGCATCTTCAGTTACAGTCCCGAGGATTATTTCATTTCTGAGTGTTATGCCGACGTTCCCATGAGTTTTTCCTGTCACATCTAACACAGTGTCTGTGACCTAACAGGCACTCAATGAATGTTTGATGAATCAATGAATTCGTAAATTCATCAGATTTGTCAATTATTTGCCTCGTTTCTCCCAGTTATGGCGATTTGGGAGCCAAAAAATAGAACTAGATTAAATAAACTGCTAGCCTATCATTTGCCAAGCTATTTGTATTAACCACGACTTCCATTATTAATTGCCTTCTACATAGGAAATGTCCAACAATGGCATGGAGAGAAGGAAGCCAACACAGAAGAGAAAGCAAGTGGGGAAAGCAGCAATTACCCTGAAGTAGAACTAATTGTTCCAAACCCATTGCCTTCGGCTTCAGGTCACATAACAACTGACTGTACATGGCAAGTCAGCATCACTGATGGAGTGCAATAAAGACCAAATTCCTTTCACCTCTCTCCATGTACAGTCAATGCACATAGCCAGTAAATGGGTTCAAATGCCATCACAAAGCACGTTCCAGCCGTGGGCCAGATTTGCCATATGTGGGGTTATGTAGAAACAGTTCTGAGAGAAGGTACAACATACAGCTATGGTGAGTGAGGGTGGGGGGTGCAGGGGGGAGGGGTCCCAGCTGTCTGTTAGCATCTAACTGTGTTTACAAATTTATGACATGAAAACATGAAGTAGTTTGGACAGTTTGCTGATATTCCCCTCTTACATCTACAGAGCTCTCTGAGCAATTTAGTCACAACAGGTGGACATTTACATATACTGTGCATATGCAAATTCAGCAGCCCTATAGTCAGAGTCCTCCAACAGCTGTCTAAACATCAGTCATCCTAAATTCAGTTATTTCCTAAGATCTCAAAACTGTCTATTTTCTGTTTGTTGTAGTTATTATTTAAAGGGATCACATGGTGAATTCTTTAAGAAGGTTTTTCTTCATTTCTTCTTTTTATTTATTCTTTTGGTGGGGGGGAGAATTAGATTTATTTATGCATTTATTTTTAATGGAGGTACCAGGGATTAAACCCAGGACCTCGTGTGTGCTAAGCACTCGCTCTACCACAGAGCTATACCCTCCCCTTTATCATTAGGGTGAATAAAGGTATAGCAGGAGAAAAAGAAAAGGTTGGTCCCCTATTTTTCCCACTCTTCTCCCAAACTACCCTTACCAACAAAGGTAGCACAGTTACAAGCTGAATATGTATCCTTTTAGTCATTTTCCACAAACATAATAACCCCCAGACAGACACCATTGGGCTAGTGCACCCAATTGCCCAGATACTCTCCCTACACAATCATTCATATCCTATTTTCTGACTTTCTATGATCCTGGACACTCATAGTTTTGCAATCCCATTTTCCATTCAATTTCTTGCAACATTTTAAAGATAAATCTTCATACAGGTGTAAATCACAGTGACCAATGAAGAAATCAGGGATTGTCCCTATTGGGAACCAAGTGTGTGTGATGTGTATGATGTGTGCGTGTGTGTATGTGTGTCACCTCTCAGATCCAGACAAGACAGAGGTGAGAAAGTTACTTAAATCCACCTAGATGCTTCTTATTTATAAAGTTTGAGGGGGCTCTTAACTTGGGGTATCATTTAATTACAAAAATAAAACTGCATCAACACAGAGATGAATCAAAATACAAACAGTATCATAAACAATTAAACTAGAAACACTGATTTCTTCATTAAAAAAATATGTGAGTGCTTACCATGTGCTAGGCATAGTGCTAAGAATTGTGGATATATGGATAATACATAGTGTAATTACTAGAACTAATCACAAACTGTATTATAAGTGTACTATTCACTTTATTGCCAGTCCCTTTTCACTAACAGAAGGGTAATATCTGCAAACCATGCATATCTAAAGGCAAAGTTTTAACTCTAATTTTCATATAAAACAGAGTCAGTCTACAAATATCTGAACAGTATTCTTCAAAAATGTCAAGGTTAGGAGAAACAAACAAACAAAAAATCTAAGAAATTATCATACATCAAAAGAATCATGAGAACTCAATGTGATATGGTATCCTAGACTGGACCTTGGAATGTAAAGAGGATGTTAGTGGAAAAACTAAGGAACTCCAAATAAAGTCTGGAATTTAGTTAATAGTATTGTACCAGTGGTTTGAGAAACACGCACAGTAACGTACATTGGGGAAGCTGGGTGAAGGGTACAGAGAAACTCTCAGGACCGTCCTCGCAACTTTTCTGTAACTTTAGAGTTATTCCAAAATAAATGCTTTGCTTATAAAATAACTGGATGAATAGCAGTAAAGATGAGGAATAGAAATAGAAGAGTAGTTTAATATTTTCTATGTGCCAGACACCATGCTAAATATTTCTATGTACAATCCCAATTAAATCACCGTAACAGTCCCGAAGACATAAGATACATCTTATTATCACCTCTATTTCACTGATGAGGAAAGTGAAGATCAGAGAAGTGAAATAACTTGTCCTAGGACACGGGTGTAGAAAGTGGCAGAGACAAGTTTGGAAGCCTGATATCAAGACAAAACCAAAGTCTAGAATCTTAGTTACTAGCTATACCACTCCCACTAAAGAGTTTTGCCTTTATTCACCGGGCTCCAGGCTGCTTGGCTGTCTGCAGTGGAAACAATGTTGAATGCATGCTATCTTTAGGAAAGCTTTTGTAGTTACTAAGTCTCCTTTCTCATTTCCAAGACTTACTATATCAACTGAAGCTGTTTTTGATTTTTTTTGTTGTTGTTTTGATTTGTACTGCTGTTTCTCCTCGCTATCAGCTACTTCCATCATTTTCCATTTGCACATTTATATACATCCCTTCCTCCAAAGAGTGGAAAGTCATCCGCCAGTCACATCAGAACATCTGGTCCACCTGTCATCCTCTGCACTCACAGCACTGCATTAGTGTGCACTAGGAGCTGATTCCTATAGTAACTGAGTTGGGTTCTGCAAAACTGCCCCTGCTTTTTGTGTTCATCTATGCATGAGTGTCTCAAGGACTCATTTTATTCATTGGCTGTCTGTCCTAAGGTTAGATTTCAGACTTTGTAACTATCATAAGAATCTCCTCTGTGGTAGCTTGGTCAGTGACTTCATTGGCGATCTCATTGCAGCATAGCTCACCACATCGAACAGTCATAACTCATCTGCCTCATAGCCCTCTCTTGAAACTCTAGAGTCAAGGTTTCCCTGATTTGTGCTATCAGTGAGAGTTATCTTGTTTTATGGTTTCAAGAGGAAAGGATGATGTTCTGGGCAAAAGGCCTTAAGAAAATCCTATCCTTGGAAATGAACACCCCAATATCCAAAGTCTTTCACGGCTTCACTTTTAAAACTGATTCTCTTTTGAAACGGGTTTCTTCCTCCTCTAGCTGCAGGTAACAGAAAAGAGGCCACATTACTGTAGATAAATTGCAAGTCAAAATCTAACCACTGCTTTTCTAAAATAAAGGAGCTGGTTCCTAATAATAAAGGCCCTTTTCAGTGTTTCAAAGTTGCTAAGTGACTGTTTCCTTTCTTCACTCAATATAGAAAGATGTAATCTGCTGGAGTGGGTGAGAGGGAAATGCTACCCAGCCAACAAATATGCTCACCATATCCCGCGGGAGTAGACAGGCAGCAGAACAGCTCTGACCCAAGAAGAAAGGAACACCTTTCCAGATGCAGGGGATTTTTATGAGAAAGGAAGTATAAAAAGGTACTCAGCCAATTGACACTTTTCCTCTTTTTAGCATTTGGCAGGTTAATTTCACCATTAGGTCTCAATGATGTATTTGGATTCAAATGCCTGAGTCACGTTGTGAGCTAGAACGAGCTGTTTCTCTCTCGACGCCAGTTTCCGGATCTGTAAAGTGATGTAAAGATCTCTAAGGGCCCTGCCTCTCTGACATTATAACAGTTCAACAACTGGGTAGACAGATCCAAAGCGCAGTTCAGATGATGGCCAACACCCAGATGATGGTCCCAATCTTGTCCTGCTAGCCTGGCAGGCCCAAAACACACAAATGAGCGTACAAAAGAAACCTCAGAAGCAAAATAATTTGTCCTACCCAACATATTCAGTCCTTTCTTCTCACAATAATTCATATCAGCCAGAATAATCTGTATCCTTTGAATTCCTTCACTCATTCCCCTATCGCTGTCCTTGATATTACCCTATCCAGGTAATTCTCCTTCCCGTCCTCTATCCAAATTCAATCCCTCCCTTCAAGGCATAGCCCAATATTTGCTGAGTTTTTTACCGATTTCTCCCAACCAGTGATCTTTCCCGCCTTTGAACTCCAATAGCACTGTGTGAAAAAGCTGGTAATTCTTTGGTTTAATTGTCTGTTCAAAATATGTTCTCTGTTTTGGTTCTATCTTTTAAAAAGGTCTTTCTGACCTAACCCAAGGCATCTCTGAAGCAAAACAAGCATTCTAATTAACTATCAAGTTCCTTCGTACGTTAAGAAAAAGGAACAAAAAGGTTTGTCTTATTCGACTCCTAGGGAAAAAAAATATTAAAAGCAGTTTTAACTCAAAAGAAATCCCAATCTCTGACTACAGAGACTTCAAGGCAGGGCTTGGAAGCGCTCTGAAATAAAGGGACGCCGATGCTTCCTGGCATTTATTTTTGTGGTGGTGGTGGTGGTGGTAGCAGTAGTAGTAATGTTAATCTATTAGTGCCATTAGAGACTGTTGTTATTGTTCAGAAAAAAGAAGAACTAGATTGTCTGCTACAGAAGTGAGAGTTTTAGAAGAGGCCTTAGGGAAAAGGCTCTTTTAGACCATTTTGCCAGCGAAATCCAGCGATATAAGGTAACGCTTTTTCTGATCAACTCAGGAAGAAATAGGAAAAGAGCTTTCGCTTGAGTAAGATGAAGAATAAACTCAAACCAAGTGTTCAAGCAATCCACTGCAAGGGTTTAAAGCTTTTTAAAACAGTAACTTAGAATAGCACATTGATTTTCTTAACTCTGTTAACTACTCTTAAAGGGACAATCAAGTAGCTCAGATCAAATGCTCAACCAATATTTATTGGCAGTATCACACGCAAGACATTGTGCTAGATGTTACAGGCAACACGAGACAAAATAACACATGTAAAAATCAGCTTATACTTTACTATATAGAGCTTTCGGCAGAAAGAAGGGAAAGGGGGAGGGAGGGGTTTACAGGACAAAATCTTAACTTTCCTTTGATTCCTTACATTCAGTTTTTCTTTTCTTTCTTTTTTTTCCCTCCATCTGTCCTCTCCTTTTCCCAACTTTTTCCCTGGCAACATTTTGATGCTCCTCCAAGCTGTCCCATACACAACTGTCAGGGTGATCTCTGTACTACACACACCCTATGATTCAGCAACACCAAATTATTTGCGTTAGAATCACAAATAACCTCTGGACTTACTCAGGCTATTCCCTCTGCCCATTATTACCCTTTAAGACTTAGCCAAAAATTACCTCCTAAGTCAAATTTTTCTGGACACTTGTGGGGAAAAATATTTCTTCCTCTGTGACCCCATAGCACCCAGTAGATAACTGCATTAGTGCTTAGCAAAGTATGTGGGAATTATGGGTTTATATTCCTTCTCCCTGTCTAGATAGTTGTGTAAGACAGGATTCAGTTGCAGGAAACGGAAACCACTCCAGCATTTTAAACAGAAAGCAATGTAACACAAGGGATTACATACATATGAGATCACTGGAAGTGATGGCGGGGTGGGCTCTGGGCTGAGCCTCCAAGAATATATTCCAGAAAAACACACTCGGCTGGTCCACTCAGAGAACGTTTGCCACAATCAGGAAAATGGAGAATCATGAGGCCACTGTTGGAACCATTGAGATACAGAACACACTACTACACATGAAATCCAGACAAGATGCAGAGCCACCATCATACTGAAGACACCCACAAAGCTAGTGACTACACACCCCGGAAAGCAGCTTCAGAAATGCCCACTATTTCCATAGCAGTGCTTGAGAGCAAGATGGCTGTTGCTTCATTTCTGCCTCAAAATCTCTTGTGAGTGCATCTATTTGCTGGCTATAAGGAGAGTCCTAGCTACAGGAGACACTGTGATATAGGTGTTTAACGTTCAAAACTTGGCAATATAGAAAAGCACACCAGAAGGAATTAGCAGTAGATGTTGAGTAACAATCTACTATAAGTACCATGTATCTTTAGCACCTAAAACTCTACTTAATAAATGCATGTAACTATAAAGTTTGTTGGCTGTTTTTTAAGCTGTCCCTGTTTCCTGCTTTCCTGATAGTAAAAGTTACTTATTTTAGAAGAATATTCCCCTTAGCATAATTTATAAAGGGGAAAATCTGGAATAACCTAAATATAAAACAAGACATTCATTAAATGAACTATGACAGAATATTATGTAGTGATTAAAATGATGATGTAGATTTCTCTGTTGACATGGGAAGATACGATCTAAGTGGAAAAGCAGGTTACAATCTATCTCATACTGAAAAAATAAATTCCAAGTGAGCTCAAGATATGAATATGAGAAGCAAAACTTGAAAACATTGAGAAAAGAAAAACAACTTAGGATAAGAAAACATTTCCAAAATAAGACAATAAACTAGCACACATCATACTGGAAACTGCTAAATCTGACTTCGTTGATAGGTGGCAATTTCTTTGGCCCTGAATCAAGGCCAGTAGTTTGCTGAAGCTGTTGGTTTCAAGCAGGAGCCTAAAGAAAGTGCCTTTCTATGGTCTGTTGGCCATTTCAGAACTGTGGAAGTGTAATGGTCAGTTCATTAGAAAGAAACATCTGAGTCATTGGTGATAGATGTGGGCTAATACTTGTTTGCAGTCGATTAATACTGGGATTCCAAAATTTAGAGATACTTGATTTAACTTGTTCATTAGAATTATAATACCCTTAAATCCAATTACTACAAAAAAAAATTTTGCTGTGGGTTTTCCACAAAAACAGTAAGATGATTCTGAACTGTGAGCTTCCTTTGAGTATAATCCTTTTGTATGGTCATTGCCCTGACTTGTATATTTTAGACTCTATTCAAATTGGAAACTTACATTTTCTATTGGGCTGTAAAACTGAGTTGTTTACTGAATTGTGAAAGTGCATCTATTCATTGAGAAAGTTACCTCCACAGTAAAGCATTTGTTAAATATATTTTTTTTTAAAAGGTGGCAATTTCTATATAATGAAGCAATGATAAAAAAATCAATACTCACTGATACGAGATTAGAATTAAGACCATATAAAGAAATAATTATGAAGAACAAACTTGGAGGTATCACATGTCCTGCTTTAAAACTATACTACAAAGCTATAGTATTCAAAACAGTATGGTACTGGCACTGAAACAGACACATAGATCAATGGAACAGAAGAGAGAGCCCAGAAATAAGCCCACACACTTATGGTCAATTAATCTGTGACAAAGAAGGTAAGGATATACAATGGAGAAAAGACAGTCTCTTCAATAAGTTGTGCTGGTAAAACTGGACAGCTATATGTAAAAGAATCAAACTGGACTACTCTCTAACACCATGCACAAAAATTAACTCAAAGTGGATTAAAGACTTAAATGTGAGACTAGAAATCATAAAACTCTTTTAGAAGAAAATATAGGCAGTATGCTCCTTGACATCAGCTTAGCAATATTTTTCTAGATCTGTCTCCTCAGGCAAGAGCAACAAAAGCTAAATAAACAAGTGGGACTACATCAAACTAAAAAGCTTTTGCACATTGAAAGAAACCATCAATAAAATGAAAAGACAATCTACTGAAGGGGAGAAAACATTTGCAAATGATACACCTGATGAAAGGTTAATATCTAAGATATATAAAGAACTTATACAACTCAGTATCCAAAAAAGTCAGATTTTATAATGGGCAGAGTACCTGAATAGACATTTTTACAAAGAAGATATACAGATTGCTAATAGGCACATGAAAAGATGCTCAACATCATTCATCATCAGGGAAATGGAAATCAAAATCACAATGAGATACTGCCTCACATTTGTTAGAAAGGCTATTATCAAAAAGACAAGAAATAACAAGTGTTGCCAAGGATATGGAGAAAAGGAAATCCTTGTACACCATTGGTAGGAATGTAAATTCATGCAGCCACTATAGAAAACAGTATGGAGGGTCCTCAAAAAATTAAAAATAGAACTATTATATGATGCAACAATTCTGCTTCTGGATTATTTATCCAGAGAAAATGAAAACACTAATTCAAGGAGATCTATGCACCCCAATCATCATTGCAGCATTATTTACAATAGCTAAGATATGGAAGCAATCTAAGTGTCCATTGATAGACAAATTGATAAGGAAAATGTGGGGAGAAATATATACAGACACACACACTCCACACTCATACACATACACACAATGAAATATTATTCAGCCATTAAAAAAAAGAATGAAGTCTTACCATTTGTGACATGAATGGACCTAGGGGGTATTATGCTGAGTGAAGTGAGTCAGACAGAGAAAGACAAATACCATATGACTTCACTGTTATGCTGAATCTAAAGAAGGAAACAAATAAATGTAGCAAAACAGAAACAGACTCAGATACAGAGAACAAACATGTGGCTGCCAGAGGGGAAGGGAGGGGGAAGATATGGAAAATAAAGGAAGGGGATTAAGAAGTACAAACTTCCAGCTATAAAATAAGTCATAGGGATGTAATGTAGAGCCTAGAGAATATAGTCAGTAACACTGTAGTAACTTTATGGTGACACATGGTAACTAGACTTATCATGGTGATCATTTCACAATGTATAAAAATATAGAACTGCTATTATGGTGCACCTGAAACTAATATATTGGAAGTCAATTATACTTCAATAAAAAGAATCATAAGAAAACACAAGCAGCCTAACCAAAAAAAAAAAAAAAAAAAAAAAAAAAAAAGGCAAAAGATATTAACAGGTAATTCACAGATTTAAATTCACAGATTTTTTTAACTTAAAAAACGGTTGATAAACACTTGAAGAGTTGCTCGATCTCACTAGTAATTAGGCAAATACAAGTTTAAATTACAAAGAGAAAGCAGTATCAGCCAATAGACTGGCAAAAATGTGTTAAGTATGGCATTGCCAAATGTTGGCAAAAATTGGGGACCACGGTAAATCACAGATGCTGGTGAAAGAGCATCATTTTCACAACCACAGTGCGGAGTGATTTGGCTGTCTCTAGAGTTGCAGATGGGTACACTGTACCCAGCAATTTCACGCCTAGGTAATACCCCAGATTAGCAAACGTTTTCTGTAAAAAGCTAGATCGTCACTCTTTTGGTTTTGCAGTCCATATGCTCTCTGTTGCAGCTACTCAACTCTCTCATTGTGAGCTGAAAGCAGCCACTTGCAATACAGAAACAAATGGGTGCAGCAGTGTCCCCTAACATTTTATTTACAAAGACAGGCTACAAGCCAGATTTAGTTCAGGGTGTGTAGTTTCTTGATTACTTCCTAGAAAAACTATCACATATGTATACAAAGGAGGAGACCAGAAACAGGCACAAGGATATTCACTGCAGGAATATATATAAGGATGCAAGGTTAGAAATAACGTAAATGTTCACCAGCAAGAGAATCGGTAAATACCACAACTACGGTGTCCTTCATGGAGGATTCCTGAGGAGTACAAGTAGAATGTGATTCCAACTATGAAAAAATTGTACTTAAAGCCTGAAATTAAATAAACCAACATTTTACCTTAACCAAAAAAAAAAAAAAAAAAAGAGAGAGAATCGGTAACTAAAGTGTGCTAAAATCATAAAATGGAATACAACACAGCAGGAGAAATGAATGAGCCAAATTATATTTAATGATATAGTCAATCTTTAAAAAAGTAACAGGGTTGGGTGAAAAATGCAAGTGTATATATAAAGTTTAATATGAAAAGCCATGGAGTTAGGGTTATAGATGATTTTCAGTTTGTTCATTGTAATTTCCTATATTGCCCAATTCTTAACAAGTAACATGTATTCATATTATTTTTAAATCACACATTCATTATGTAATACTTGGAAAGCACACAAAAATGAAAAAAATCACCCATAATCCCAACACGTTCCTAACGAAAACCACTGTTAACATTTTTGACATAATTCCTTTCATTATCTTTTTTTGCCCCTTGTCTGTCTCCTTGTAGCTGAGATGGTACTGAATATATACTTCTGTCTGCTTTTATTCATTTATTCTAAGCATTTCTCTATGCTGTTTTAAATTCTTGGTAAGCATCATTTCTATAGTTGTGTACTATTTGTATGCTTGGAAATCCGAAATGTTAATAGCCTCTTTTCTAGAAATTCTAGAATATATTTATGTACCACGTAACATGAGCCTCAAATTCCACAGTTTCTATACATTCTATACATTGAGGATCTATGAGGTATCTGTCAGTTCTGTTCTTGACAGCTTTCCACGATTACGAAAACACCCACTTGAATAAGCAAAAGTTAAGGGAATTTAACAGACTATATTTCAGAATCAATCAACTGGAGCTTGTCTCAAGAAATCAACAAAGCTTCTTCGGCTCCTCATAATCCTCTGGCAAAACAAGCCACTGCTTAAGATTCTTTTTTGTGCCTTTGGTCCACAAGTTAAAAGCTAAGAGTTGTCACTGTGTGGCCCCTGGTACATACCATGAGCTGGTGGCCTCCATCTGAGACATCGAACATGCTCTGCAAACCTCTCAACTACATGCAGAGAAAGATGACATTTTAAAATATGGTTTTATGGTATAATCACCCAGGAACTCATCAATGCCCACGGGCACCTTGACATTTTATTCCTGTGGAACTCATCATCTACCACCTTCAAGTGTGTCATTTGTTGGATCCAAATTCAGTAGAGCTCTGTCATTTCCCTAGGTGTTATTTTAAAAGATTATTGATGCCTTTCTGTGAAATAATAAGGTGATAAATATAAATAAGATGCTTTCAAACTGCTACTTTATTAATTCAGTTGTTATTGGTTTTCATATTACATATCCTGGGGTCATTTAAGCCACTACACTTTCTTAAGCAAAGTACAAACTTTGCCTTTTCAGACTGTCGTATAGAAAGTAACAACAACAACAACAACAATGCAAGACCAGTTGGAGATCTTCCGAATGGATCAATCTCCAGCTCCCAGAGCTTGTGAAATAAGCCACTGGTCATCACTTGGCCTTTGTTATTCCAATCTCCCCACTAGCTCTCCCTGGCTTCCAACTGCTTTTGACCCACTACTTTCCCAGATATTTCTCTTGTTGGCATCAGAAAATCTGAGGGCACATCCTGGATTTTAGCCACTCTAGACACTTAACCCTACCAATTTGCCGGGTATATCTATAAGAGAAAGGACTGTATCTTCTTATTCATACTTTGTAATTCATACTTGTAAACCCTACCAGGATAGAATATAGAAAATATATTACTTTCTACTATAATTCTGATGATTAATTATATAATTGTGGTTATATAATTATTATAATTCTATTATAAATATTTTCTATATTATAGAAATAGAATAGAGCCTATGGCACATGGTAGGAAACAATAAAGACTTGTTGAATTGAATTGCAAATATCCAGTAACAAAATTCCCAATTAAATTTTGTGAGTTACAGGCCATGATAGCCGTTGAGCTAAGAAGCATGATTGGAAAGATGTGTGTGAGGGGATGGGTTAGATCACACCAATTAATGATTTAAAATAGTATCCTACTTCTATAAACTGAATGTTGGTGTCCTCTCAAAATCCCTATGTGGAAACCTCATCTGATAGTATTGGGAGGTAGGGCCTTTGGGAGGTGATTGTGCCATGAGGGTGGAACCCTCATGAATGGGATTAGCGCCCTATAAGAGATCCTTCTCCCCCTTCCACCACATAGCAAGAAGCCAGCCCTTACCAAACACTGAATCTGCCATTGCCTTATCTCAGACTCCTAGCATCCAGAACTATGAGAAAAATTTCTCTTGTTTAAGCTAACTGGTCTATGGTATTTTTGTTATAGCAGCCCAAATGAACTAAGACATCTATCACATAAAATATGTGCTTTGCTTATGAAGTATGAAACAGGATGGGTTATTTCTAGATCTCAATTCAAAGAAATGTGAAGCCTTCCTGAAGAAAATATACCTTTCTCCTACATCACCAATGGTAAAACATAGTACATATTCTGGAGTACGTACAAGTTTGCCACAGTTACCACTGTCATCAACTTTAAAATAGAATGTGCTTACCCATGAAGTCTACTTCATAAGCCCTAACCTTCCTTAATTATCACTGGCTGGAATTTATCTTGTTAATCTGAGAAAACATTGTGGGCCTCTCTGTCCCTTCAGTTTAGTTGCCAACTGCAACCAACATTACCAAATTCCTTGAGAGCTTTGTCCATTCCTCTATCCAAAGCAATTATTACTTACTGGTTTATAGTGGAAAAAAAGAATTTTGTTGATTGGCCTTTCCCCTCTTCTAATTCTTGGCCCAAAGAGTAAGAATGGGAGTGGCTGACAGAATTTGCAGTTCTTTTGAAGCCATTGTTTGACCTCCATGGTTTCAGTTATCAGCAGTACTAACCACACCTACTGCAGAGTCCAATGAATATGCAGTGGCCACTTGGAAAAGGAGCTTGTGACAACATTGCCCAAGGACTCAGAGAAATAACAGGAGCTCTCGACTACTGCAGCATCACAAATCCCCCAGTCTCCATAGCAAGTGAAAAATGTTGTCAATACAAATCCTTTGATGTCTTCACAGACACCATAAGCCATGGGGGCAGCAGTCAACACGGGTTACACCTACACCACAAATATGCTACATGCAATTTCTTTGCTACAGCTCAATGCAAGTGATGAAATTTTTCATTAGGCCGACCACATGCTTTTATTAAAGTAGCTCATTTAAAGGGAAAGTCATGCACTTCTAAATATTTAGAATACATTTCTCGCTCTGTACCCATATTACTATACGGGCTCCTGTGTCCTCGGAATGCTAATAGTGCCAATTAGGCTTACAAATAAGTTTAATGGCAGAGCTGTAGCAAACTGCTGGCATGGTTTATCACAACAAAGATGAATACAATCTAGTTAAAAGTCAAAGGTGATGTGAATGTTACAGTTTGGCGAGGTTCATTCCTTGAAGCTGGAGAACTCCCTTGGATGACTTAGTCCATCCAATGTTCCTCCTTTGGGGCTTTAGTTCTCTTGTGGCAGTGGTGTTACTTGTGTGATCTCCCAGTTCTCAGATCCTAGGCAATGTTGCCAGCCAGTGCTAGAAGAGATGCCTTACATTCACACTGTGGTTAGCACCTTTTCAAAGCTCATGTGTATGCTGTCAATTATTTCTTTTGAATCTTAAGACCGGGAGACAGTCAGGGTAGGCAATTCTCATTTCAAAGAGGTTCTCAAAGTCCAAGGTCAGAGGGTTAGTAAAGTAATTGGAGCTTTAGGAGACTGTTGCAGGCGATGCAAATTTAAGGTTGGGTAGGAAGAAATGCAGAGATAATAAGAAAGAATTTTGAATCATTATAAAAGCAATACATGCATATTTTTTAAGACATCCAAGCAATTTATAAGTGTATAAATTACAAAGTAAAAGCAGACCCCACCCACCCTCCCAATCTAATCTATGGGGAATTATTTTGAACAGGTTTGTGCCTCTCTGAGCAGTCTTTTTTTTCCTGCACATGTAATCTATGGCTGTATGTGTCTGTGTACAGAAGTGTACATACAACCCATCAAAAACTAATATTTTTATTTTATCAGTCTGCCTTGGACATCTTTGTCTGTCACTACATATAGACCCACCTAATCCTTATTAATAGCTGCATCCTATAGAATGGATGTTACCTTTAACCCACTCCCTGCCACTTCATATGAAGTTTCTGGGTTTTACAATTACAAAGAGTGCTACAAAATATATCCTGGTTCACAGATGTTGGCACACTTGAGTATTCCCATAGGATAATTTCACAGAACTGGAATTGCTAGGTCAAAATATGTATGCATTTTAGCTTTTAATAGACAGTGTCTAAATGTCTTCCAAAGAAGTTGTACCAATTGACAGCGTATGAAAGTGCCTGAGGGCTATTTGGAAGAAATAACATACAGGATGTGAGGACTGGCTGGATTAGGAAGGGAAAGTAGAGTCAAAGATAACTTCAAACTCTTAGGTCTGAGTGATTTAAAGAATGATGTCACCTTTGACAGACACAGAGAAGTTTGAAGGGCGCATGGTTTAAGGGGAAAACAAAAACGGAGAGTAAAGATAAAAGAACTAAAGGCCAAAGACTGAATCTCTAGGCTCCCTATGGTAAGAAAGCAGAAAAGAAAAGCCATCAAAGTGAACAGAGGATGCGCCATCAGAAATGTAGGCGGACAAATCTACAAGGAAAGAGTTCTAAGGTGAGACTAATCCTTGTGACACGGCATAGAGGCGAGGAATGAAAGATAGCTTTGGATCTAGTGATCAGAAAATCACTAGTAACCTTTGAGAATACAGTTTCAGATTGGGGAACTGGAAGAGAGAGGAAGCGATTTGAAAAAAAGAGGGGAAAAAAGGAAAACAGAAAGATCAGTCATTCTGAAAAGTTGGTAATGAAAGGAAAAGGCAAAAAAAAAAGTGCAAGCTGAATAATAGGTCCTCCTGCCCGTCTGAGGGACATTGTTAGCAATTCCTATATTTGGATTTTGCTGCTTTTTCAGACTACACGAGGTCTCTGGTGAAATCCTGACAGTCCCAGTGGAGTCTGTGCTGAAGCATTCGTTAGCTTAGAGGGACCTCAGCACTGCAGGAATGAAAGACAGAAACAACAAGGGGAGATGGGAGCAAATAGCAGAGAAGAGGAAGAGAGTAAAGACACGCTGGCTGCTTCAAAGGTCTGCCCTGTTCAAACCGCCAGTCCAATTAGATAAACGATGTTAGTATACTCAACGTACTGCTGCTACACATTCATTAAAATGACTGCACAACTCTCTCTATATAGACAGGGGAAAAGGTCTTCAATATTTTTAGGTGAAAAGATAGGCTATAAAAAGGCATGTTTGTGTCATCTTGTGCATAGAAACTTGCATTCATTTTCATCTCTAACATTAGACAGAAGAATATTCACCAGGTGTTAACAGTGATTGTCTCTGGGTGCTGGGATTATGGGTGATTTTAATTTTCTGACTTGTACTGTCCTTTATTATTTGAATTGTAAATATGTGTTTCTCATTTCACCTAATCAATAAAGGCATTTTTAAGTGACTTCTTCCTTCCTGTGGGAAAGAGCCATTCCCACTGGACTGGACAAACAGATGGTGGAGAAGAGATGGGGGTAAAGGCCCGACAGTACATTTTTCCAGAAAGATCATCAGGACAAATAAGTCACAGCTAGAAGCAAGATAACACAGGACATTTTGACAAGGAGAATTTTTGATGTAGGGATCAGGGATAGGATAATGAATAAAATGGAACACAGCAATGGGGTGGAATGGGACAGGATGAGCTGCAGACATAAACAGAGGCATGCTGTATTCTGTGCCTTTTGTTGTTAAGATGAACATGTCATGGTTTGATCTTACGTCAAAACGTTACATTCCTAATCAAAGAGACTCAGCCCAAGCCCGAAAATCAGATTTCCTGGATACTTTATTCTAATTCTACCAGCATGTTTTCAGAAAGTCACCAAACCTGAACCCCAGGTACACATCTCAAAAATTCGATGATCTCAGACACTCAACTGTAAGCAACCCCTGCTGTGTGCCTGTCTTCCATGATAATATTCATTTCTCAGGCTTGTGTGATAAAATGATCACTACCTTAAGAGAACAGATTCACAAGTTCTAGGAGTAACTCTTTGCAGGTATGAAACGCTGCCAAGGAAGGGGACTGTCTGTACTGAGAAAGAAAACAAAGTCACCTTAGTCAGGTGCTCCATCTGCCTCAATTCAAGAAGCCCTGTAAATGGTCATACCTCCTCCTCCTCCTACATTCCAGATAGAAATTGTGGAAAAGTATCGAATGATCCTGGTGGATCTTTCTGTCCCTATTTGAAAAAGGAACAAAGGGAGAAATGAGTCACTTGATGATTTGTTGAAGACACGAGGGGTTAAAAAGATTAATCCATTCCATTAAAAAGGTTCCACTCACATATACAGATTTTCTTAAGATGCTCATTCACAAAGAATCATTTTCAAACTGCTTCCATCAATATTCAAAAGGTAACAGCCCTGGAGACAGAATCTCAGCCCACCGTCATCACCGAATACCTACAGTAGATTTGCAGGTATGTCAAAAACTGTTAATCATGTGGGTCTTTGATTAATCCACTTTAATTATCTCCATGGTCTACATGGCAAACCCAAGTGGATTTTCATTATGAGGGAAGAATCATGATATAATTGCCACTGATGGAAAATTAATGAGGATAACTCAAGTCTTATGGTAAACTAGCACAGAAAGCAAAAGCCGTAACAGGTGTTTAGTCAAAGTAATTTCCAAACTTCAGGACTGATCTTCCTTTTGCTTTTGCTAAAGCAGAACCACAGCCCTGGAAAGGGAAAGAAAAATACTACCCGCTGAAACGGATGCAGATCACATAATTGCCCCTGAAGTATATGTGTCTCTGCTGAAAGGATATATACAAACACCTCCCAGCAAAGTGATGACTTTCAGTTTTTAAGTGCTTGCCTCAGAAATGATTACTTATTCAACCGAAGGGGTGGGGGAACCAGTAATGAGCAATTGAGAATCCTTCTTGGGCCTCATTAATGCTGAAAAACAGCAAAAGCGCACACACGCTTCCATCACATGTGCGTATTTTGGAGCTGCTCTCCCTCATGTATTTCTTCCTCCACTCAGCTTCCTTGAAGCTATAGCAGAAAGGAAATGGCAGCCAAATATATACTCTTTTAATCCAAGCAGCCATCACTCATCTTGGTTATCTGTGTAGTTACAGAAAACAGAAGCTTGTGAGTCATCTTTGACATTTCCTGCTTCCTCACTCCCAGGATTTAATCCACTTAAGTTATGTTGATTTTACCTTCTAAATATCTTTTCAATTCATATCCCTTTTTCTCTAGTTTCCCTAGCAACATCCTAGTTGAAATTTTCAACATTTTTTATCCAAACTTGTATAACTACCTGCCTACACGATACCTCTTGGATCTTTGAAAGTCAGCATCTCTGAAAACTGAACCGATGGTAACAGCTCCCAACCCTACCCCTACCTGATCTGCTTCTAGTTTCCTCTTGGTGAATGGAACTACTAATCAGCCAGTTATTTAAGACAGAGAATTAGATGTCATCCTGGAATTTCTCATCTCCTCTCAAAGACAACTGAAATCAAATTTACCTCCTAAACATGCTGAAATCCTTCCACTTCTGTCTGGTTCTACCACTATTACACTCCTTAAATATGAACATCTGTATACTCTAGAGGGCTCTAATTTGTCCCCTCACATCACTCTCCAACCTGAAATTATTTTCCTATGCAGCAGAGAAATCTTTTGAAAGATGCCCTCCCATCCCTCTTGCTTAAGTCATCCCTGGCTACCCATGGCTCCTAGGATAAAAAATCCCTCCACAAAATCTGAGGCCATGCATGTTCTGGCTCACCCTGTGTCTCTCTTGGAGTTGATCTCGCACATTCGCCCTCTCACTCTCTCTGCACTCTGGCCTAACTAGCCTTTTTATAAACCTTCCTACTTATCATGCTTTACTCCTTCTGCAACAGGAACTCTGTATATGTTTTGCCTGGAAAGAAAGCCTCGTGATACTAACTCAAGTCACTCTTACTCGTCTCTCTGATTCCAGTTCAATCATCAGTTTTTTCAGTGCCGTCACACTGCACGACTCCTGGGGATGCTACTGGTGTCGTAGTCAATGAGGGTGGCATCCTCTGTAGCTGTCAGGCACGCAGCCTGGTAGAAGTTCTGATTTCCTCTCTTCCTCTGGGAAAGCTTCTTTGACCTCCATAACAAGGTTACAAGACTGACCATGTAGCCTACTACTTAACATAGATGCAGTTTTGACATTCAGGGATGACTTGGTCAGGACCTCTCTTCCCCGCTAGACTCTAAGACCAGTAAGGGTGAGGGGGCCTTACCTGTCCTCCACACCCAGTATATAACGGAGTGCTTGGTATACAGAAAGGTGCTCAAGATAATTGTGTTGATTGGAGATGGGAACAGAGGTGTTAAGAGAAGCAGAGAAAGTTGTCCTTATTCTTTCCAAAAGGTTTTCATGTCTTGTTGATTACATTGTAACTATCACTGTCTGTGTACAGCGCCGGTATAACACGTGGTCTCTACAGGGTTGGCCATTTCTCTGCAGGCCCCGCTGGAGAAGCAGCAGGGTTGTAGGTCTCCAGACCTCTCTAGAGAGAGTGCATTACTTGGATGGGTGGAGTTCTCCAGGGTCTCTGGGTTCTGCTCTAGCCACTTCTGAGTTTTATTTGGAGTCACTCTCTTCATCAGCTGGTGGTAACAGACAGATATGGTTGGTCTGGTTTCTCTCGCACTTTCCTGAATGGGTGATAGCTGTTTCAGGGGATCTTTCAGTTGAACATACTTACAGGGGCATTTCTACCTACTTGGCTGTCTTCACACCTTGGCACTGTCTCTGCACTTACACTGAGAGGGAATCATGCCCTCCTTCCTTTCTTGAGTGCTCCCAGAGAGTTGTTCCGTGCTTAGCGTCAGCTGTTCCTACTAGGGGCCAGCTGTTCTGTGCTCCTCATTGGTTGCTCCACGTCAGTGCTAATCTCTGGTGGTTTGCTGGGAGCCTCAACTATGCTGAAGCCTCCCGAGTGGTCTGTCCCAGGGCTCCTGATCTCTCTATACAGACCTTCCTGAGGGCACTGAGGAGTCCCACTCTTACCCTTTGGTCATCAAGGCACTGCTCCAGCCAGTGGGAGCCTTGGGGCTTAGACATCATAAAGCACCACTCCTGACACCTCTCACTTCCCGTCCAGCATTTACCATCTTTGTCACTGCCACAACCATCATCGTTTCTTCTTCTTGTTCTCTCTTTCTTACAGAATTAGATCACCAGTTTTTATTATAAAAGGGTATAATTCAGGGACAGCCAGATGGGAGAGATGTATGGTACGCACTATGTGGGATGGGCTGCTAGCTTCCATCCCCTCTCAGAGTGAGCTACTGTCCTCAAGTCTCCACATATTCATCAATCCGGAAGCTCCATCCTTCCTCCTTGCTTTAGAATAGTGTTTTACCTACCTCAAATCTCTAGTTTCTAATGGATCTGTATATTTCACCATGGCATGTTCTCCTTAACATATTTATAATTCCTTACACCCTTCCCAAAGGCTTTCCTTCAGTTAGTATCCTCGAAGCTTAGCAGGTTTGCTTTCCATAGAAGCAGAAGTGAGTCAGGTAGGATAAAGAACCAACGTTTCCCTAATAAAAAGTACTGAGCATGCGGTAAGCACACAATAAGTGAAGTAATTATTGTTGTCGTTATCATTAAAATTCATTCTTACATATTTTCACAAATCCAGTGGATTTAAAAATCAATATAACATACCATATCAGCAGATAGGAGTTTTGTCAAAATTCAATAGTCATTCATAATAAAACTCTCAACAAACTAGAAATGAAAGGGAATACCCTCAATCTGATAAATGGCATCTACTGGGAAAAAAAAAAATTTCCTACACATCGTCTCGCACATAATGGTGAAAAATGGACTGTTTCCCTCCTAAGGATCCTCCAAGGATATTAACTCTCACCACTCCCAAACATCACACTGGAGGTCCTGATCAGTGCAAAAAGTCAATAAAGAGAAATGAAACACATATAGATTGGAAAGTAAGAAATAATATTCTCCCTATTCACCAATGTCATGATTTTCTACTTAGAAAATCTCAAAGAATCCACAAAAATAGCTCCTAGAACTAATGACTTTTGCAAGGTCACTAGAGACAAGGTCAACATACAAAAATCAAATATATTTCTATTTACAAGAAAGGAAAAATTAGAAAATTAAAACTTTAAAGTATCACTTATAATAACATCAGAAAAACATGAAATACTTATAAATCCAACAAAATGTATGCAATATGAATAGGATGAAAACCAGAAAATATTGATGAGATAAATCAAAGAGACCTAAATAAATGGAGATATGAAATGAGTCCAAGACCCAATACTGTTGAAATGTCAATTCTCCCCAAATTAATCTATACTTATAATTCCAATCAAAATGCCAGCAGGCTTTTAAGAAATAGAAATCAACAAGTTGATTCTAAAACTTATATGGAGAAGGACTTAAAATAGCCAAAATAGTCTTAAGGAAGAATAGCGTTGGAAGACACATGCTATTTGATTTAATGACTTACTATCAAGATATAGGAATTACTACAGTGTGGTATGTTGGTGAAAAGACCCATAAATGAATAGAACAGAATAGAATGCAGAGACAGACCCATAAATATATAATCAGTTGATTTTCTGCAAAGGTGCTAAAGCAATCCAATAGATACAGGAGAGTCTTTTCAATAAATAGTGCTGGAACAATTGAACATTCACATGCAAAAAGAAAAAAAAAAAGAATTTTGATCCATACCATATAAAAATTTACTTGAAATCGATCATAGACCTATATAGAAAACCTGAAACTCTGAAACTACTAGGAGGAAACATCAAAGAAAATCTTTGCAACTTCAAAGATTTTTTAATAGGATCCAAAAAGCATGGACCATAAACAATTGCTAAATTAAATTTCATCAAAATTAAAAACTTCTTGTCAAAAGGCATCGTTAAAAAAATGAAATAGAACACTACAGACTGGGAGGAAACATTTGTAGACCACATACCTGATAATGCACTAGTATGCAAAGTACAGAAAAAACTAAAACCTCAAAAAGAAAACCATCCATCTAATTTTTCAAATGGGCGAAAGAGTTGAGGAAGACTTTTCATAGAGCAAAAGACAGCAAATAAAGCACATGAAAAGAAGCTCAACTTAATCAGATATTAAAGAAACACAAATTAAAATCACCATGACATACCACTATACAACATTAGAATTACTACAAATTCAAAAACTGACAATATCAAAGTACTGGTGAGGATGCAGAGCAACTGAGATTGTATACATTTTAATGGGAATACAAATGATACAGCTACTTTTGGAAGCAATTTTGTAGTTTCTTATACAACTAAATAGACACCATACGATTCAGCAATTCCACTCCAAGGTATTTAGCTTAGAGAAAAGAAAACTATGTCCACACAAAAATCTATACATGAATGTTCATAGCAGCTTTATTCATCATCACCCAAAACTGGACACAATCCAAATATCCATCGCTTGTATGGATAAACAATCTGCATTACATCTATACAGTGGAATCCTACTCAGCAATGAAAATGAAATTACTCATACATGCAGAAACGTGGATGGATTTCAAAAGCATTATGCTGAACAAAAAAAGCCACACTCGAAGGAATACAGACTATATGATTCCATTTATGTGACACTGTGGAAAAAGTACCACTATAGGTAAGGAAAACAGATCGGTACTTTCCGGAGGCCAGAGTTTGCAGGGGATCAGTTACAAAGAGGCGTATATGAGGGGACTGTCTACATCATGATTGTGGTGGTTACCATAATCACCTGACTGTATGTGTGTCAAAACTCATAGGACTGTACACTAACAGGAATGAATTTTTCTGTAAATAAACTATACCTTAATAAACCTGACTATTAACAAAAAGACAGTCCTGAGGTCATCCAGTTTACAGGATCCTGTCACTCTTGAGATCAATGATGTTTAAGATATTCTACATGAAACAAGTATTCCAATTTTCTTCTTGAGACCCACCAGAATTAGGTGATTAGTTGAGACCCTCTGGGCATGTATGATGATTGTCTCTGGTCCCTTTACTCTTGCCTCAAGGAACAGCTGAAATGATTCAGAGCATCTCTTCAACAAGTGTAGTCCAAGGCCAATGCTAGTCAGTGGTTCCAATTATTTTTCAATACAGCAAAATATTTTTATGTGTTTCCATTCTTTTTCAATACAGCAAAATCTTTTTTCTTTCCTAAAGGAAATCTTTCCTAAAATGTCCCTGTATGAGATGAGTAAATTGTATTCCATTTTATGTCATAGAGTCAGTGAAATACAATGAAAATTAGTTCAAGACTACAGATCTCAGAATCATACAGGCCAAAGTTTGAATGCAGGTTCTGAATCTTAGATATGCGGTTTTGGATAAATCATTTAATATTTTAGAGTCTCTGGTTCTTCTACAAACTACAAACAACAAGGTTATTGTGAAATTAGAAGTGATGTATGGAAGGTGCCCAGCAGAATATTTTTTTCCAGCTCTATAGAGATGTGATATATAACACTGTGTAAGTTTAAGGTGTACAACGTGTTGATCTGACACACTGATATATTGTGAAATGAACACCTCCATCACCTCACATAATTACCCTATCTCTTTTTCTGGTAAGAACATTTAAGATCTACTTAGCAACTTTCAAGTATATAATACAGTATTTTAAACTCTAATCACCATGCTGTCCATTAGATCTCCAGAACTTTTTTTATAATTGAAATTTTGTACTCTTTGACCAACATCTCCCCATTTCCCCCACTCCCTGGCAACCACACACATTCTACTCTCTGTTTCTATGAATTTGGCTTTTTTAGATTCCACAATAAGTGAGATTTTACAGTATTTGTCTTCCCTCTTCTGACTTATTTCACTCAGTCTAATACCCTCAAGATCCATCCATGTTACTGCAAATAGCAGGATGTCCTTTCCCATGGCTGAATAATAGTCTGTGTGTATCATATTTTCTTTATCCCTTCATCCATTGACAGAGTTAGGTTGTTTCCACCTCTTGGCTACCATAAATAATGCTGCAATGAACATGTTAAGTGTAGATATCTCCTCCAGTTCCTGTTTTCATTTCCTTTGATTATGTACCCAGAAGGGGAATTGCTGGATCATATGGTAGTCCTACTTTTAATTTTGGGGGGCAACTCCATACTGTTTTGCATAGGCTGAACTAATTTACATTCCAGCCAATAGTGTACAAGGGTTTCCTTCTCTCTGCATCCTTGCCAGCATTTGTTATCTCTTGTCTTTTTGATGGTAGGCACTCTAACAGGTGCTCCTCAGCAAAGGGCTTGCTGTGCAATGTGCAGAGAAGCCAATACTATGGTACTGGCTTTGGGGAAAAGACTTTATTATGAAGTTAACTAGCAAGAGACAGGAGGCAAGGCTCTCAAATCTGTCTCCTCGATCTGGGGTTCAGTAAAACTTTAATGAGTTAGGGGAGGAGGGTTGGCATGCAAAAGCGCTAGCGGGTAGGTTTTGATTAGAGGGCTTTGGAACTTGGCGATTTATGGTACAGCATGATGGTAAAGGGGCTTCAGCACGGGGTCCTCCTGGACAACAGACTCTTTACCTCTGAAAGGGTTCCAGCGTTCAGGTTCCAGTCACGTCCCGGGGAGAAACTTTGGTTCCGGATGTTATTTGAGATCAAAATTTTCTCCTCTGGGCATGCTTTGGCTGCATGACTTGTGGTTTTGTTCTGTTGTCTTTGAAAAACAACTCAGTATTTTGTCAGAAACAGGATAGGACCAGTTTGGGCTGGTACTGTGGTTACACGGGTGTGAGGTGGTATCTCACTGTGATTGTGATTTGCATTTCCCTGATGATTAGTGATGCTGAGAATTTTTCCATATACCTGTTGGCCAACTGTGTGTACCCTTAGGGAATATGTGTATTCAAATCCTCTGCCCATTTTTTAAATAGAATTGTTTGTTATTGAGTTGTATGAGTTCTTTATGTATTTTAGATATTAATCCCTTATCAGATATATGATTTTCAAATATTTTCTCCCATTCCATGGGTTGCCTCTTCATTTATTGATTGTTGCTTTTGCTGCAAGCAAATTAAATACATACAAGCCATTTTTCTTGTCTATGCCCTCCACCCCTCTCCAAATTCATCTGATGTTTATTCTTATCAATCAGAGCCTGGATTTCTTCTTCAACAACTTCAATCCCAACAATATTCCATTGGAACTACTGGAGGGGGCGGTCTCTGTCCAAGAGAGGCTGTGGTCTCTGATTGGCCTGTCACTTTCATAGTTAAATTATTCCAACACTCAATTCCAACCTGAAGAACTGTCAACCTTCCATATATCCCATAGCTCTAGGGAGTCATTAGGGCATCTAGTGATATCATATTACCAATTTCTGATCCATAAAATGAGCACAAACTAATACGCACAAATACATATACACACCAACAAAAACCACATAATTCAATACTCAAGAATTAAAGGCGACCATTACTGTCAAAGAAGAATCTCAACCTCACTTAGGGTGGCAAGGAGTATGAAGAGTACAAAGGAGATGACGAAGCAAGGAGGCAGATGGCTTGCCATTGTTCTATAGGTGCCAAAACTAGACAACAAGACTCATAACAGAGTAAGACAGTTTACTACTCACAGCACAGAAACCAGCAAGAGTGTCAGCCTGGTAATGCTACTTCCCTTGCCTCCAAGTCTCACAGGGTGATAGGAACAGGCAGATGTACATCTGAGGAACCCGGGGCTGGGGGTTAGCATGTTTTAGAGCAAGCAGTAAATGGACCAAACCTTCCCCCACCCCCATCCCCTCCCCTCAAAGAGCAAACAGTTATCATTTGCCATGTGGTCTTAATCTACTGAATTGCCTACATGACTGACTACAAAAACCATCCAGTATCAGAACAGTTAAGCTTTGCAGCAGTCAGCAATGATATTTAGTAATTCCTGGGGCCCATGGCAGACTGCCTGTCCTAACAATCACCATAGCTTACAATCCAGGTAACAGTTCCTTTTATACCATGTATTTTCATAAGAAAATTTATTTGCCTAGGAACCAGTACCTATCTCTACCCTTAAGTTAAAATCTAGTCCCACTCTGCCGCTGTCAGTAATAGACAAACTTCTCCCCAAATGGCCATAGTCTTGGCTCTGGATATTTATGGCTAATAAGTCAGAACTGAAACTGGGAGAGTGACACCTGCAAGACAACAGACTAGGAAACTACAGGCCTTCGTTCCCCCAAAGAAACATTAAATAACAACTAAATATTAGCTTAAGCAATTTTGTAGAAGCTCTCGAAGTCAAACAAAAGATCTATAGCAATCAAGAAAATGCCCCATCAAGAAAAAGCCAAAAAATAAAAAATAAAAACAAAAATAAAATAAATCAACACCTTCTAAAAAAAAAAAAAAGAAAGAAAGAAAGAAAAAGAAAAAGCCACATTCCAAAAAGTAGTTAATAAATTGCAAAGAAGACAATGTGACTATGGTTGGGACATAAAGATGCATAGTCCCCAGAGATTTCTCTGGACTCAAAGGATGTTCTCAGAATGGGTAACCTCCAAACCCAGGAGCTGGCCACCAACCCTTGAGCACTGTTTGATCTGGGCAGTCATTGGGTCACCTAGACCCCAGGTTAGGCCAATTCACTTGGCAGTGATTTATTCACAACGCCCCCATCATTGGTTTTGCTCCCAGCATCCTTAGTGTTTTATCTGAACACAAGGGTACACACTTGCCCTTCATCTATAGTCCAACATCTCTCCACAATGCCTCCGACCCCTACCACCAAAATACTATCATATCAATTTCCCCCAAGTTTCATTACTTGTGTCTTAAAGCATGGCTTCCTGATCCATATAAAACTGAAAGCCCACAGAAGATCACCACCAGTGCAGTTAAGCCCTGAGTAAGAGAACTAACTTGGGGAGTAAGATTAGGCTCTTTGTTTATTTAGGAAGGATATGAGTCCACTCCAAAGCCTCTCAATAAACAGACCTCACGTTGGGCAGGTTCTCAACAGCTTTGAAATCTCCCCATTCTCACTTTTGTTCCCCACACCTTGCACCCCATAAGGATGTAGTCATTTTCTGATTTTAGCTAACAGATGATGTCATTTCCAGAGAAGCAGTGACATCTGAACAGAGAGGTTTTTACTTACTTAATTTTTAGAACTAATTTAACGCTCTTGGTCCCCTAGCTGCAAAAGAAACAGAAGGCTAAGGGCAAGTATTTAGACCATCAAGAGGTTTCCTAATGAATTGATGCTATTTCTTCCAACCCCTCAGCTTTTATTTCTTGGCACAACATCTGAAAAAGACCACAAGATTATGGCCTTAGAAAGGAAATTGTACAGCTTTACTTTTTTAAACTGAGTTATATGCCCTTTAGATTCTTCTCCAAGATAAAGGGTCTCATTATTTAGAGCCATATGTTTTGTGAGTCATGTCAATGTCATCGATTCTTGTTTCTTTCATCTCTTCTTATACCCTGCAAGAGACACCAAATACCAAATGGTTCCCGTGACGGGCATCCCTGGGCAAAATTGTGAAGTAGAGAAAGTCTGTCTTCTCCTCTTTTTCTTTCCCTTCACTAAGGACCCTTACTTCTCATACCATATTCAAAACCCGAAAGGACTTGCTATTGATTGAATTTCAGTTCTTCAGGCGTGCTATGGGAAAGCTCAGATCATAGCATGCTCCTCTACTCTGCCTTCTGCTAATTAAGTCCTGGTCCTAAATGTATCTTTGGAAAAAATATCCCAGAGGCAAAATATGCACATTGTGAGGGTTTTATGTTGGAACACACCTGCCTCCCTGCACGGAGACCGTGAGGGTAAAACAACATCTGTGAGTTGATTCCATGAGCCTGGCCAGCGGCAGCCCTGCTACTATTCAACTTAAAGGGGTCCACAGTGCTAGGAATTTTTATGAAGAGAAACACAATTATCTTGGAAGCAGGGTTTTAAAGTGAAAATGGTAGTAATGGAAACAGGAAATAACACAGCCCAGCTGTCAAGAGCACAAGCTCTGGAGCCAGAAAACTGCTTTCAACAGCCAACTCTGCCACTTCCTATGTGATCTTTAGTAAGTCATCCCAAATCTCTGAATTCACGTTGCCTCATCTGTAAAATGAAGGTAATACCTATCTACTACACGGGGCTATTATGAGAATTGAGAGAACAGAGGGATACCAAGTACCTGACAATAAATGGGAATCACACCAGTTCCCAATGGTATTATCTAGGTCAAGTCACTTAACCTCTTTGTGTCCATTTCTTTATTTATAAACAGGAACAAATAATAGATACTCAGCCTCACATGATTTTCATAAACCATAAACGAGGAAATCAGTGTGAAAAGGCTTTATAAAGCCAAAAGCAATAGACAAACTAAAGGATCGTTATCAATACTGTAAATTTATAATCTCAAAATGCCAACTATCTAAATAAAGGTCAGGACCTGATTGGTTTCATGCCCTTGTTCCTGGCTCCTTAAATTAGGGATAATCCGTCTCCAAATCCAGTCACAAAATCCATCCTAATTAAGTCCCTTGCTAGTCCTGCTCAGTCTCCCCGTCAGTCTAACATTAGGACAGTAGTTTCCCCCATTTGGTTTTGGCTTCTGCACAACTTCCTTATGAATTCAGGTGCCTATACCTCCTGATTTTGGCGTCTGGGTTTTTCACAATACTTGCCTAAATTAAATCAACAAAACTTAGGGCATCTGATTCTGTTTCTACTTAAGTTTTCAAACTTTTTCTTACTTTGTAGCATCCCTCCTAGTTCCTCGCTTCCTAAAATTCTATTTGTTGGTCTCTCTTGGGGAAAGTTGGGCTGCCCATGGGAACCTAATGTATGAAGAATAACATGTGATCTGGTAATCTTTTAAAATAAAGCTGCATTTATGAACAGTTATGAAATCTTCCCAGAGGCAGTACATTCTTACGGAAAATGATATAAGGCATTGTGTAGTAAGACTGCAGGTTCACTCAGTGCTGATAAGATACTAGAAGAAGTAGGATCTCAGCTAAAGGTATGTGCTTAAGATCTACAGACGACATACTTCTTTGGCCTAATGTCAGGGATAGAGGGAGCTGGAGAAGGCCCAGCTGTGTATCTTGCAGTGAAATGGAGAAACGAAAACTATTTTGAAAAGACTACAAAATAAACCCATTTAACTTTAAATGTAGTGGCCCATTTCAGGCAGTACAAATCCTGAAGTGGAGGCAACTAACATAATCTCTGGCACATAATGGATAATCAATTACATGTTTGATAAAGAAATTAATTACCTACTGAGTTTTTAAGGTCATATCTAGAAAAGAATTTCAAAAGGGCAATTTTTTGTTATGCCTAATAAATCACATTATCCTTCTGAGTTGTTGCAATAACAAGCATCTTGGAAAATTACTGAAATAACAAGAGATATTGGGATGCTCCAGCTTTATTAACAAATCAAAACTGGATTCAGAACATAGAAAAAGAGTGATAGTGATTGACAGACTGATGGATGGTTTTTTAGCCAGAAAATACAGCCCTATTTTCTTAGAGGGAGCTGCAAGTCATAAGAAACCCTAACCTGTCCTCAATTAAACATATTATTTTGTATGTGATACCACATCTAAGTGGAAAAGATTGAGAGCCCCCAAAAGTTGTCATATAAAGGGTCAAGTTTTCGTTATTTTTTAAAAGTTTAGTGGAAAAAAAAAAGCAGACACATCTCATTTGAGTTGTTCCCTGTCAGATGAAAACCCAAGACCCATTTGTATCCTTAGGCAGCATGAAAATATGATGCCATTATTTAGCGTAACACCTGGGCAATGGCAGCAGGAGATGAGCCCAGGGCAGGCTTCTCACCAGAGGCCAGAAACTGCCTTCTAGCCCCTTTCATGTTTATTCCCAAAACCTCGGTTATTTTTACACAAGTCCCTACCCTTCATTCATCTTTTTCTTTTTGTTCTACTCCTTGCACTGAACACTGTGCTGGTGTGGTTTAACAGGAATACTGAGCTATAAACTTCTCCTAGAACGAACCCAATAGAAATCAAAACTATTAATAGTGCCCGTTTCAATCACGGTTTATTAAACTTTTTTCCCTTTCTGTTTTCTTCTTTTTAGAAAATCTGTGCATTTTCTTCCATAAACCTGGGTTTATAATGACATCACTGGTTAGATGATTTTAAGAGAAAGAAAACACGCCTCTAGGAAAAGCTTTTTTTTGTCTTTTGGAGGAGGGGTAAGTAATTAGGTTCATTTATTTATTTTAATAGAGGTACTGGGAATTGAACCCAGGGCCCTGTGCATGCGCTCTACCATCCCCACTCTAGGAACAGTTTTAACAAAAGCCAGGATAACATATACAAAAGGATCTGAAGACAGAAGACTGTTAATTGACATAATGACTAGTAATCGGTTTCCAATTAACAAGTTCAAGTTTAAAACTGAATCTAACAAGTCTGCACATCTATGTACAGAGACAGTTAAATTCTAATACATGATCACCTACTAGTGCTTCTGAGAATCACAGAATTTAAGAGCTGTAAGCGATCCTAGAGATCGTCTTTTCCAACTCAATTGGGTTTCAAACGAGAAAAATAAGACCCAGAGAGACTTGCTCAAGTCATGTAGCTGATTAATGACTGAGCAAGGCCTAAGAATAGTTCTAATAACTGATTCAAGTTTTCATTGATTTTGTCATCCAACTTGACTTACACTAAAACTTATAGGTTCATAAATATACCCCCATCGAAAGAAACAATAAAAGTTTTAAATTTGTACTTGAAATTACTCTTTCTTTCAACAAGCCTTAAAGGAGTCAGAAATGGTATTATCAGTTAGGAATCCTTCCTATGGCAAAGCGAGATAATCTTGGTAATAAATATTTAGAATATATTTGCCTAAGACTGTGCAGATGACACAGTGAGAGGATGAGAGATGCTAGACAGAAAGACTTCGTATTCTTGTACCAGGTTGGTAGCTAGGCCTTAAGAAATGCTTTTCAGTTGGAATTTTTTGATGACCTACATTACCATGGGATTTCAATAGGAGATTTTCATGTACAAAAAGGGTATGAGGGAAGGAAAGCTATCCAACAATCTCCACTGTGGAAGGCAAAATAACAGCTCTGTTTCCATCATCAAATCAAATTCCCATTCTTAAAATGGCCATCACATTTCAACTCCAAAAACAGCAGAGGAGATGCTAGAAGCATAAAGCATTATTATTACATTCTAAAATTTTCCTTACATTGAAAATCCTTCAGGAGAAAGAACTGGGTCTCATATTTTACTACTATCCCCACACAGGGCAATTTATGAGACTGCAATTAGCTGACCAGCAAATTATCAATTCACCAGGGAACAATAAAACGAGACTGTTTTGTCAACCAACTATGGAAACTTCCATTTTGGATTGTATTCTTCTAATGGTCAGAATAACTGAGTTTCTTCAGAATAAAATTGAGCTACACATCATAAAGACAGCTCTTGAATACTTCCTGAAAATGGCTTAACAACTTTGTGATTAAACCAACATATAATTGAATGAATAACACACACAGATCTGGAAATTATGCAAATACACATCTTAGTTTCACTTGGAATAATGCTTTCATGTAACGAGTTAGTATTAGGAGAGGTTCAGAACACTCAACCAAGCCAGAGCAATGCCCAAACACAGCTTAGAAATGTACTAAGAGGCCTTCTAACTACCATATACAATTTTTCCTTTTCGACAGGCAACACCCACTCCAATAATTAATTAATACATTTATTCAGACCTAGTGGAAAGGACCGAGCAATATGCATAAAGTAGTGGCTCTCTAAAGCTTGTAAGGGTAATTTTTTCCATAATGCAACAAATGTTTAAAAGATATAAAAACGTAAAAGAGTCTAAATGTATTTGCAGTGTAAAAGCAAAATGCCTGGAACTAGAAAATATGTATTTTTTTAACCTCAAAGGTGCAAATATGCTGACAGGTAATCAGACCCTTTCTCCTATAAGCTCTCACAATGGGCAAAGGGTGGATACTGCCATGGAAAATCTCCAGCCTTAATAGTTGTTTTAGATTCGTCATTACTCCTCTATAGGGGATGAACTTGCCACAGTTCAAAGCCCCCAAGTTTCAGCCAACACATGGTCCCCTCTAATCAAGCTATCAGACTTGCTTAGATGAGCATGGAGGCTTGGACTTTATCCTGAAAATGCAACAAAGTGCAGACTCAGGAGGCAGACAGCCCTAGGTTCAAATCCTGGATCTGCCACTGCATTAGGCAAGATAGCCTAGGAAATATCATGGTAACAAATTAACCCCCAAATCTTAGTGATTTAATGCAAAACAGGCTTAGTTCTCACTGACGGTATGAATCCAACAGGGGTCACTGGAAGAGTTCTACTCCACATAGTCACTCAGAAATCCAGGCTAACAGAGGCTCCTCCATTCTGTAGCTGCATCCTTCCAGGTCACCAAGACCAGAGAAAAGAGAGCTGAAGAGTTGTCCACTGGCTTTTAACTGCTTCAGCACAGAAATGACAGGCATCACTTCTATATGCAGCCCTTGGATCACAATTAACTGTGTGGTCATGCCTAACTACTAAAGGCGTGGATACTGGGGGGGATACAGGAATCTGATGAGCAGTTAATATCTTGTCCTTGGCCAAGTCACCTGACCTCTACACCTTAGTGTCCCTATATGTAAAATGAAGGATATAGTAGTAACTACTTCTGAGAGCTGATGTAGGGGTTAAATGACTCAATACATAAAAAGCATGCAGTACAGAGCCTAGCACACAGCTCTCATTTCCCTGCTCTCTAGCTTAGTGAATCAGTAACAGTGCTGGATAGAAGTCACTCTGAAAACAGAGTTTTAACTAGCAACAGGATGCCATACTTACTCTCAGGAACTGGCTAAATTTTACACATGCTGGAGTCAACAAGACCATATTCAGGAAATCTTGGAGACTACATGACCAGACAATAGGAGAGCCACAGTAAGATGGGAAAAGAGGATTTTCCAGTGTTGCTTATTTTCAGTTAGAATGGATGATGACAGAATGAAGAAAGTCAACAGTTTGGGAGTCAGATAAACCTGGATTTAAATCCTGGCTCTATTGTCTGTAGTTGTGAGACCTTAGACAAGTCCATGACAGGGTCTATCAGAGAAACTTGTCTGTATCTCATTTGAACGGTGCAAGGTCAGGATGGGTGGCAAGTTACTATTTCTCCTGGAAAGGCATAGAAAGGGCATAAGTGGAGGCAATGGCAGCACCTCGGTAGGGTTTCAGCTTAGTTTCTGGTGTTAAGGGTTTGTTCTTGGGGGCTAGCAATAGAAACACGGTACCCTACCCAGGGCATCTGGAATTGGAAATGCCAAGAGAAGATTCAATCCAAAATATCTTAAATGGTGGGGAGGGTACAGTTCAGTGCTAGAGCACGTGCTTAGCATGCATGAGGTCCTGGGTTCAATCCCCAGTACCGCCATTAAAAAATCAATCAATAAATAAAATAAACCTAATCCTCTCCCCTCCAAAAAATTTTTAAAAGCACAGAAACAGAAAACAAAAATACCTTAGGTGAGTAGAGCCAACCACTGGGGATTTAAATGCCAAGTTCAGGGGATCAGAGACAGGACTGATTTTGGAATGAAGTCGAAACTTAGAAGGAAAAAGGCTTAAAGGAGAACAAGTTTGCAAACATAAAATTTCAGCACAATTTCTGAACATCACCATTCTTCTCATCTTATACAGGGGGAAAAAAACTGGGGAAAATAACTAGCAGGGTAGTCAGGAAGAATCAATGAAAATAATCAATGTAAAATATATATAGAATCACCAGCTGGTTAGAGAAAATAAATGGCCATTCCCTTGTTCTCAAAGGTAGTTCAAAACTATTTGTACAAATGCAATTCTATAAAAAGCCATTGACTGCTCCCACAGACAGATGCAAAATACTGGGAGTCTATATAATGGCAAAGCCTTCCAGTCCTAACAATGGCCAAAACCATGAGCAGAAAACAACACTGAGAGGCTCTCCAACACCATCCAGGCATTTCCCTTCTTCTCCTACTCTGGGGAAAACCTGTACACTCTGTACCTTTCTCTCTTCCTGGATGTCATCTGCCTCTCATCTTTCACCTATCTGCTTTAGTGAAGCAATGTTTTCCAGTGACGCTAATGACCAATCACTCTCAGAGGTAGTCATGTGTGGTCCCCAAAGTTTGCAGAGGAAGGAGGTCCTACTGGAAGGGCAAAAAAAATACTCAATTTCAAATAGTGCTGCTCATCTCCTAAAGAATTATCAATGTGGGGTGGCACTATTAGGTATGAAGACAGAATAAGAATGTCATTTAAAAGAGTACACTCATACATCAGCCTCACCTTTGTCTAAGAACTTCCAAGATCATATATGTGGAAGAAATTCTGTTTCACTTACATCTTGGAAGTTTAGAGTTATAAGTACCCACAGGGATCTGGCTAGTCTATTTTAAAGATAGGGATGTCAAATCAAAGACACTTAGGACCAGGGCTTGTACTGCTAATAGTATGAGGCACTTTCTACTATTCTTCTCTGCCTCACTCGACATTGTACTCTGAAATAGAATACATGACTTTTAGAATTGCAGCAGTATTGTGAGCATCCTTTCCAAGCTGGTTAAGAAAGCTTTACTATGACTTCAGCTATTTATTTAATTTCACAAGGATTAAAGTTGAAATTTGTTACAGGCTGGCTACGGCAGCCAGTCAGAACAATCACTAATTCTTTTCAACATCTTATTGAATTTCTATGGCTCTTGTTGGAATTGTATTTAAGTATTCAGGGGAGAAAAAGCAAATGGAACATCTTGATTATAATAAACTGGGTTTACACCAATAGTGATTTAAAAAAAAATAACCTTTCCCTGTGGGTTCATTTTTTTCCTGCAGTGAATGAATATATTGTAAGTCCACAAAACACATTTCTGGAGATGGACAGGCTTACTGGGAAGAAAGCATGTGTGTGCACACATGGATGTGTGTAATTACATGATTCTACTAATTGACTTGAAAGAAAAGGCATTTTTTTTTTCCAATTAAGTTTGTGAGGACAAAGTCATTTCCACCTTACCACAGAGGGTCCAAGTGCCTAAGTGAATCACCTTCATAGAGTTATTTCCAGTCTTGGTAATAAGAGAGGAACTAAAGTCCCAAACAGCACCCAAGACTGCTGTGATTATGAACTGAAAGGTATTCCAGTTTAAAGCAGTAAATTAATGCCCCAAATTCCCAAATACTAGGTAGGAGTAACTTCCGAAACTGTTTACATATACATTACATAATGTAAATTACATATACATTACATTATTTACATAAATGATTCTGTACACAAAATATTAATGAGAAGTTGCATTAGACAAATTTGCATCTAGACTGATAGAATAAAATGAGCACAGCATTTTACATGCACAAACTAGGGAAGATAATCATTACTACCAGGGTGGTCGTGAAGCTTCCGTGAGACTCATACACATGAAGTACATAGTGAGATCATCAGTTGTTAAGAGGAAATAAGGTCCTATTAATACAATACACAAGGTCGTTCCCTGATCTTTAAGCGTAGTTCAAACCAGTCCTTATATCTTTGACGTGGCAAGGAGTATGTTTCTAAACAATAGCTCAATAATTGAGCGAAAGGATTCAGTGCAAGTTACCTCTATATGATTGTAACCACACTCGGGAATTCACTTCCATCCATAATTCCATGCCTTCCAACAAGGTGGATAAAGAGAGCTGTCCCCTTACCTCCCCTATCAGGGCTCCACTGTTCTACCCAGGTGCCAATTCCGAGCCCTTGTTCCACTGGCTTTTATTCTTAGCTAGCTAGTGTCATTTACCCAAGATATCAACTTGTAATGAAATCCGTTATTTCTCTCCTGGAGGCATGTGTCTTTCTTAGAAGACTTTTGATGACAGAAAAGTCATCTGAGAGACAAATACATCAGTTGTTAAGAATAGAAACAATACAATTTGTGACAAGTTCACTGTAACTTCTCTCATTTCTATCCACATCAGGACTGGGAGTAGAATCCTAGGTGGGCCAGGGAATCGAAGGGCCTGTATAGTCAACTCTGTAATTCTTTGTCTGAGTCAGTGACCGCCCCCCTGCAGATGGCTAGCTCTGACTTTGTGTTTGAGGGGCTTGATGTCACTAAAAGTTACATTTCACCTTCCTTACTTACCAAATCTTCAAACCCAGCCAGGAAAACTGAATTGGCAAGTAAGTTAATATAATTAGATAGGAATAAATCAAAGCACAACCCTTTCAAATAAGATGGACCTGAAATAGTATATATACAAGAGCTTTGATCTGAGCCTAGTCCACGGATACTGTCAGTCATCTCTCAGTCTCACCCACCTGCTAGCCAGGAGAGGTTATATCTAAAAACCAAAAACTTTGATATGGTTCCCTTAGGTTTTCTTTGAGAGAGACCAAGAATTCTACCACAAACAGGAATGGGGGGAAGGAACTTGTTGAAGAAGCCATGACTCTTTGGTTCTTATTCCTTGAAACATTACATGACATGGGTAACTCTGCAAGCCTCGTGTTCCGAGTATCTTCGGCATCTTTCCTTTCTTTGTCTGCTTTTTAAATAATACTGCATATCTCTTAGCAACGCCTTGGCAACAGCTTAGTACCCCTTCCATCATGTTCCAGCGTAAGAATTCTTCCATCTTTCCTCCAAAGAATTGAATCTTATAAAGAGTAACAAACTAAGTATGCAGTGGTTTTCAAAGGATTTCTTTAAGAGCATCAGTGCTCCACAAGGGTGTCTCCAAAGTCACTGCACCTCTAATTAAATTCAAGCTGTTTCCTTTATCTCTTTTTTATAAATTGAGGTTCTGAGGAAGCTGTTGTTACCAAAAGGTTTCATAGCTAAAATCAATTTCTTGGGGGAAAAAAAATTGGTCTTTATGTATATATTTTTCCCCATCCATATTAGGTGATCAACTTGTATTAGATGATCAAAAATGTATCTTTTTGACAAATTTTTCTATTTTGATTGCTCTACCATATACTAAAGCATGACATGACAGTTAAACCCAAGTAAGCATTTCTTCTCCCTGACATCAAGCTGTCTTTCCCAGGCCGTTGGTTAACTTTAATAGGGCCCACCAACCACCTACAGAAATACTACATACTTCAAAAGAATTCATAGGTCCTAAAACTAGTTCCTCAAAGACCAGGTAATTGTTGGCATCACAGGTGTGGGGAACTGGTGAAAAGTGACAGGTGAAGAACTATTTTTGCCACATTTATTCCCGTGTCAGCGTAGAGAACTGGCCAATGCACGGCCTTTGGTCTAATCTGCCGGTTTCAGCCAGGTCTGTGTGAGGTTGTGATGTCTGGCAGATTCAAAAGAAGGAGAGTTTTACTAACTCTGGACAATTGTCAATGCCTAGTATCTTGGGCTGAAGGGAACACTGAAGACACTGCTATAAGCAGGTAGATACCGTACAAATGGTTCATGATATGAAATGAGTTGGAGAGCGTAGTAATTCAGTCTGCCAAGGCTGCCATAACAAATTCCACAGCTTGGGTGGCTTAACCAACAGAAATTTCTTTTCTCACAGTTCTGAAGGTCAGAAGTCCATGATCAAGGTACCAGTAAATTCAAGTTTTGGTGAGGGCTCTCTTCCCGGCTTATAAGCAGCTGCCTTCTTGCTGTGTCCTCACCATTCCTCTCTCTACACAGACACACACACACACACACACACACACACACACACACAACTCTCTTGTATCTCCTCCTCCTTTTATAAAGACACCAATTCCTGGATTAGGGCCCCATGCTTATGATCTCATTTAAACCTAATTATCTCACAAAGTCACCATACCCAAATATTTGGGGAACTGGGGACTCAAAATATGTATTTGGCGGGAATACAATTCACCCCAGAACAGAAAGTAATGACACTTAAGCATGGCTTCTGGCCTCAAAAATTTGTATTGTCTGTAGTCAACCAATTTGATTGTATTGAGATTAGACAAGTATACCGTTTGCTGCCAATGTCACCCTCTCTCCCAACAGAACTTCACTAACCTGATTCATGAACACTGAATCCGGAGGAAAGACTCAAAATGTTAGCAGAATTGTGGGATGATGAGAGGACAACCCCTTGCTCAAAACCTCTCCTTCATAGTCTGTTATGATGCTGACAATTTCTCCCTCCTTCCTCCCCTAAATTCCCAGCATCAGAATTATCCCTTTGATTCAAGTAGGGAAGAAAGGAATGAGAGAAAAAGGACAAAAACACTTTCTCCATAAAGTCATTGGTTAAATGAATTCAGACAGTCAAGGAAGAAAAACATGGCTTCCCACACGTTAATTCCTCAAATGAGCCAGTTGTCTCTTTAAGAAAGTTCACAGTCTGGTCTTGAAAATGTGAGAACCAAGCTCGTACATCTCAGGGAGATCAGAAAGAATGGTAGTTAACAAATACATCTGCAAGTGAGATGGAAGTTAGTACTAGAGCATTCCCAAACCCGGGGTCCTTGAATGGGGGACAATTAGAGGAGGAAAGACCCAGCTATCAGACGAAAAGAGGGCAGCCAGAAGGTGGTATGGGAACCCAGAGGTAGGACAGACACAAAATCAACCTACCTACATCACCATTTTGGCTAAGGAACTTCGTGGATGCTTAATGATGAACAGGAATAGAGGAACTTAGAACTGCAAACCAACACGACCCCCTGGGGCCAGGTCAGGTAGCAAAAGTCATGCCTCCAAAAGTCAATTCCTAGTAGGTGCACAATACAGCTTTACTAAATTGAACTGAATCTTGGGCTCACCCTGCCTGCATCCTTGATTTAGATACTTCAAGACTTTACTTCCTGATGGTCGGTTATCTTTTATAACAGGAAATATATTAAATAGCTCACCCACATGCCTTGCCTGTCTCAAAAGTAAGGGCAAATACAAACAAAATATATACCAAAACTCAGGAGCAATTTTTTTTTTTAAACCAGCAGCAGGCGGTTAACCCAGGCACCGCTCCTTCATTTTGCCTTTGAGGGGTGATGAAGGAAAGCAATAAAACCCTGCCTTTCTCTAACACCTTGACATCACTGAGGATTTTTCATTATTTCCCATGGATTATTTGTTATAAACACAATTTCAGAACACAGAGGGGTACCAAATCAGGGAGCCCTTATTTCACCACCCCCTGTCTGAGACACGTAGGAGCACGGAGAAAACCTGTCATTCACAGCTTCGGGCGGTTGGAATGGCTCTGGGACTCGAGGTGACCCAGAACAAAACGAACCCACCAAAGACTTTGTTTATGATCCTTCCTGTTCCTCTATTGTAAGGCACCAGACAAAGGCCCGCATACCAATTCCCCAGCCACTCACGGTGCCAAAGTAATTTCAACACCAAAATCCACTCGGCCCTGGAGAATAAGAAACAGCACACGCCCTTGAGGCGGTTTGATTAAAGCGCACACGCTGCATCAGACAGAGCTTCTGCCCTTTCCAAAGCTCACAGTCCCTTAGGCCAAGTGTGCCTTTGATTACCTGTCCTCCCGAAAGCCTGAGATTGCCTCCTCTGCTTCGTCAAAGGCTGGAGGAAAAGGCTGAGGAGTTTCAACCCCAGCTGCAGGGACGCACCACCTCAAACACATCAGGAGAACTGGAGAAGTGACCTTTGCATACGCAGAATATTTTAGTGAGATGCATGTACAGCTTGGTTGTGCAGACATTTATAAACGTATACGTATAAAAATATCTGATGAGGCGATTCGTTATGTAAGTGACGAGCTGTTGGCAGTATGAATGACAAAAGTAGAATTTCAGAATGACAGGGTTGTCTGATACTTCAGCAACAATTTTTCATAATTAACGGTCTTCGTATTTTAGAGCTTTTTTTTGGTTTACAGAAACACTGAGTGGAATGTACATACTTCCTATATGTACTCTCAGCCCCTACCCTCCCCACAAAGTTTCTCATTATTAACATCCTGCGTGAGTACGCTACGTGTGTTACAATTGATAAGTCAATATATTATCAACTGAAGTACATAGATTACATTAGAGTTCACTATTTTTTATGTAATTTTAAAGAATAGTTTCCATTTACAGTTACTACAAAATGTTGGCTCTATTCCCCATCGTCTACAAAATACATCCTTGAGCCTGTCTTACACCCAACAGTTTGTACCTCCCACTCCCCTAAATTGCCCCTCACTACCCACTACACTAGCAACCACTAATTTGTTCTCTGTATCAGTGAGCCTGATTCTTTTTTGTTATAGTCACTAGTTTGTCGTATTCTTTAGATTTCACATATAAGTGATATCATGCAGAATTTGTCTTTCTCTGTCTGACTCATTTCACTTAGTATAATACCCTCCAATTCCATCCATGTTGCTGCAAATGGCAAAAAAAATATTTTTTTGCCAAGTTGTATTCCACTGTAGGGGTGTGTGTGTGTGTGTGTGTGTGTGTGTGTGTGTGTGTGTGTGTGTGTGTGTGTGTGTGTGTGTGTATACACACACATACACATACACCTACATACATATACACCTACATACATATATACATCTTCTTTATCCATTCATCTGTTCACAGACACTTAGGTAGATTCCCTATCTTGGCCATTGTAAACAATGCTTCTATGAACATTGAGGTACATGTATCTTTCCAAATTAGTGTTTTTGTTTTTTTCATATATATACCCAAGAGTGGAGTTACCAGGTCATATGGTAGTTTTAGTTGTAGCTTTTTGAGATACTCTGCATGCTGCTATTCACAGTGGCTGCACCGATTTACATTCTCATTAGCTGTGTACTAGGGTGTGCTTTTCTCCACATCCTCACCAACATTTCTTATGTTCTCTTTCTTTTTTTTTTTATTGAAGTATAGTCAGAATGCCATTATTAAACGGTCCACAATAAACGCTGGAGAGGGTGTGGAAAAAAGGGAACCCTCCTACACTGTTGGTAGGAATGTAGTTTGGTGCAGCCATTATGAAAAACAGTACGGAGATTCCTCAAAAAAAACTAAAAATAGACTTATCATATGATCCCACAATCCCACTCTTAGGTATGTAGCCAGAGGAGGAATCTAATTCAAAAAGGGAAATCTAATTCAGAGGAAGATCTAATTCAAAAAGATATATGCACCCCAATGTTCATAGCAGCACTATTTTTATCATAGCCAAGACATGGAAACAACCTAAATGTCCATCAACAGATGACTAGATAAAGAAATTGTGGTATATTTATACAATGGAATACTACTCGGCCATAAAAAAGAATAAAATAATGCCATTTGCAGCAACGTGGATGGACCTGGAGATCATCATTCTAAGTGAACTAAGCCAGAAAGAGAAAGAAAAATACCATATGGTATCACTCACACGTGAAATCTAAAAAAAGAAAAAAGAAGACACTAATGAACTCATCTACAAAACAAAAACAGACTCACAGATATAGTAAACAAATGGTTACTGGGGGAAAGGGGGTAGGAAGGGATAGATTGGGATTTTGAGATTTTCAAGTATAAATACTATATATAAAATAGATAAACAATAAGCACAGGGAACTATATTCGGTATCTTGTAGTAACCTACAATGAAAAATAGTATGAAAACAAATATGGGTATATGTATGACTGAAACATACTGTACACCAAAAATTGACACATTGTTATGTTCTTTTTGATGATAGTCATTCTGACAGGTATAGGGTGATATTTCATTGCGGTCTTGATTTGCATTTCCTTGATGATTCGTGAAGTTGAGAGTTCACTCTTTGTGTTATACATTCTATAGGTTTTGACAAAAGTATAAGGACATGCATCCACCATTACCGTGTCATATAGAAAGTTTCACCACTCTAAACGTATCCTGTGCTCCACTTACTAATCCTTCCCTTTCCTTCAACCCCTGGCAAGAACTGATCTTTTTTACTGTCGCCATAGTTTTAACTTTTCAGAATGTCATGTGGTTGGAATAATGTAGTATATAGCTTATTTACATTGGCTTCTTTCCAATATGAAACATCTCATTTACCAATATGCATTTAAGAAGTTTTTCCACGTCTTTTTATGGCATTATATTTCATTTCTTTTTATCACACGATAATATTCCATTTTATGGATGTGCCACAATTCATCCATTTACCTACTGAAGGACATCTTGGTTGCGTCTGACTTTCAGCACCTATGAATAAAGCTGCTATAAACATTCACATGCAGATTTTCATGTGGATGTAACTTTTCAGCTTCTTTGGGTACACATCAAAGTGTGATTGCAAGATCGTAAGGCAGAAGTGTGTTTTGTTTTTTAAGAAACTGCCAAACTGTCACCAAAGTGGCTGTACCATTTTGCATTTCCACCAGCAATGAACAAGAGTTCTTCTTACTCCACATTCTCACCAGTATCTGGTGTTGTGTTTTGGATTTTAGCCATTCTAATAGATGCATACTAGTATCTCATAGCTGTATTAATTTACAATTCCCTGATGACATATAATACTGGGCATCTTTTCTTATGCTTATATGTCATGTGTGTATCTTCTGTGGTGAGGTGTCTATGCAGATCTTTTGTCCATTTCTTCGTCGTTTTCTCATTGTTAAGTTTCAAGATTTCCCTGCATATTTTAGATACCAATCTTTTTATCAGATATGTATTTAGCAAAGATTTTTCTCTCAATCCATTCCTTTGCTTTTCATTCTCTTAACAGTGTCTTTAGCAGAGCAGAAGTTTTTAACTTTAACGAAATCCAACTTTTCAATGTTTTCTTCAGTGGAGAGTGCTTTTGGTATTGCATCTAGAAAATCACCAAACCCAAGGTCACCTAGATTTTTTCCTATATTACCTCCTAGGAGTTTTATAGTTCTGCATTTATGTCCATTCACTTTGAGTTATTTTTGGTGAAAGATGTAAAGTCCACGTCTAGATTCTTTTTTATTTTTGCATGTTCCACCACAGTTTGTTGAAAAGACTATACTTTCTCCATTGAATTGCCTTTACTCCTTTATCAAAGATCAGTTAACGATATTTGTGGGGGGTCTATTTCTGGGCTGTCTATTCTGTCCAATTAAACTATTTGTCTATTCTTTTTGTCTATTTGTCCAAATCTTTCATCAGTACCATACTGTTTTCATTACTGTAGCTTTACAGTAAGTCTTGAAGTTGAATAGTGTCAGTCCTCCAAGGTTTTTCATCTCTTTCTACATTGTATTGGTTATTTTAGGTCTTTTGCCTCCCCATACAATCTTTAGAATCAATTTGTCAATATCCACAAAATAACTTGCTGGAATGTTTGTTGGGTTTGCCTTGAATCTAAAGATCAAGTTGGAAAGAACTAACATCTGAACAAGATTGAGTCTTTCTATTCATTTGCATGAAATATCTTTCCATTTAAATGTTCTTTGATTTCATTCATCAGTTTTAGAGGTTTCCACATATAGATCTTGTACATATTTTGTTTTATTTCTACCTAATTATTTAATATTTGGTGTCAATATAAATATTATCATGCTTCAATTGCAAATTTCAATAGTTCATTGCAGGTACATAGAAAAGCAATCAACTTTTCTATTAACCTTGTATCCAGCAACCTTGCTATAATTGTTTATTAGCTCCAGAAGTTTTTAGGATTTTGTAAATAGATAATCATGCCATCTGTAAATGAAGGCAGGTTTATTTCTTCTTTCTCAATTTATGTATATATATGTATCTTTTATTTCCTTTTCTTGTCTTATTGAATTAACTAGGCCTTCCAGTACAATACTGAAAACAAGTGGTAAGTAGGAACATCCTTGTCTTGTTCCTGATCCTAGCAGGAAGGAGCTAGTTTCTCACCATTAAGTGTGATGTTAACTGTAGGTTTTTTGTAGATGTTCTTTTTTTTTCTTTAATCAATCAGGTTTATTTATTTATTTTATTTTATTGGGGGGGTTAATTTGGTTTATTTATTTTATTTTTAGAGGCAGTACTGGGGATTGAACCCAGCACCTCATGCATGCTAAACATGCACTCTACCACTTGAGCTATTACAGCCCCCCACTTACAGATGTTCTTTATCAAATTGAGGAAGTTCCCCTCTATTTCTGGTTTGCTGAGTTTTTACCATGAATGGATACTGGATTTTGTCAAATGCATTTTCTACATCTATTGATAAGATTACATGATTTTTCTTCTTTAACCTATTGATGTGATGGATTATATTAATTGTCAGCAATAATTTCAAAACTTAATGCCCCATAATAGTGTCATGTTGATAAAATCATAGTATATGTTTAGGATGGAATACTGGGCAGCCATTTAATCAGGTTTTCAAAAAAAATTTGAAGACATAAGAAAATGCTGCTTATAGTAAAAATTGAGAGTGAGGAGCAATACCCTGGGTGTGTATATAATATATACACATCCAATGCTCTATATGTGTTATTACATACATATAGATTATATTTATTTATTTATATCTCACCAACAAAAATCACAAAAATTTGAAAAACATGGCACTCAACAGACTGTACAAAGGAGTCTTGTTTACAGTATAAAAGCTGAAACAGGAAGGCAGACTGTCACTTTGTTCAGTCTCAGCTGGGAACGTGTCTGGTGGGTGACTCATATTTTGCAACACTACAAATGTCCATGGATAACTGTAAAAGCACTGTATTGATTTTAGGGTGACAAATTTTTACAAGCAGGGGAATTTGCAAATATAGAATCCATGAATAAATCAACTTTATATATGTATGGGTACAAATTATTAAAATGGGAAAGGAAATATATGTAATACTGAAAGGAAACACATTACATTTATACTAATGTTTATTATAGGTGATATTAATTTTTATTTTTTGTACATTCCTGTTCTTCAAATTTTTTTTTATGTAGAAAGGAATTCATTGTAAAGCCAACTACAATAGTGATAAATTTTCTAAACCTAAATGTATATTTAAAAATAATTATGGCATTTCCATAGAATAAAATACTATGTATTCTTTAAAAATTATATTTAAGAGAAATGATAATATAGAAAATTCTTATTATATAATATTAAATGAAAAAGAAAGATATAAAATACATATACATTAGGTTCTCAACTCAATCAAGAAAAAGCTATCAGGATATAGGTCAAAATGTTAGCAATATTTCTGTCCAGAGAGTAGAATTCTGAATAATTGTTACCTTTTTTCCCCTCAACATTTCTACATTTTCCAAACACTTCAAATGAGCACCACATAGCTCTCTTAAAAATAGAAAAAACAATTATTTACTGTGTCTAGTAACTGATCAAAATCTCACAGATCTAGGCCATTTTTCTGGAGCATAAGATGACCCCATAAATTCTAAATTCCTTTCCAGGGATGCTATACAGATTTGGATACATTTGAGGTTTAATATTCTCTGTTTTTCCACTATTTCTATAATGAACGTGGAGTGCTTTTAGAATAGATCAAAAACAATAAAAAGAAAATTGTACTGAGAAATGGTACTAAACTGAACTAATCCATGCAAACATTTCAAGGTAAATTAAGGAACAGATTATCTGCATCTCAATTACCATGGAAGACAGCAAGGCAAAAAAGAGAAAAACATTGAGAGTCTACATCATGCTGAAAGTAAGAGAGGCTGATGGGAAACTTTGCTTCCTTAAGCTACAGTGCTGCAGCATGTTAGCATCTTAAGGCCCCTTACAAATAAATACTGGTTTTGAAAGTGTGTATACATTTATTCTGTTGAAGCATACCATATACTTGGGTCTGCTGAAAGCCTGTTTGTATACATAAAATAGATAAACAGCAAGGTCCTACTGTATAGCACAGGGAACTATATTCAATTTAATAACCTATAATGAAAAAGAATATGAAAATGAATATATGTATGTATGTGTATGGCTAAATCACTATGCTGTACACGAGAAATTAACACAACATTGTAAACCGACCATACTCAAATTTAAAAAACAAAAGACAAGCCCGTTTGTAAGGCTATTAAATCACAAAACACAAAGACAACACAGTGTGTAAGATTTTGTTATGGCAAAACTTTTCTTTAACCTGGGCACACACTACCTTTTAGATTGGGTTTTGTTCAACAGGATAATTTCCTAAGACTTCTTTGTTAAAAAATAAAGTTAATTTTTTAAAAAGCATTTCCTTGGTTGTGGCATAAAACCTTTCTTCAGTGGATCCAGATTGATGCCAACAGAGAATAAAGAATGTAAGCTGACTCAGAACCTCTTGGGCTTCTAGAATCTGACAGCAAGAAGCAAATAACATAACGTGATCTATGTAATCTACCTTCTGGAACTAGGAAGGCATATGCCATAAAAATATTTCAAAACAAATTCTAAGGTGTAAAAGCTGATTGAAAATCAAATTATTAAGTGAAATAAGATCAACATGTTACTCAGGCTTTGCACTATTGGCATCTGTCACACATCCTGACAACATACCTTTAGAGTAGCTGTCAAGTATTCTCTGACGTTCAGTGTCATCTTCTGTTTATAAGAAGTGTGATTATAAAGTACTGTGACTATTTTCATCTAGCATTCTATCTATATACCGTTTTCCTCATAATGAGTGCCTTTCCCTTCAAAGGAATCACTGTAAGATGCCACAAACTTATTTCATTGCTCAAAACCTGCTTCGAACACCTTTTAGAAACTACCTTCTCAAACATGAGAAAGGCCAACTAAACATTTTCTAGTCCTCTGGTTATTTTCTGACTCCAATTTCACGGCAAGATTCTGCTTCAAAACTTTATACTATTTCCCAGCCAAGTTTACCATCCCTACCCCCCTCCCGGAAGATAACAAGTGACCACCATTAAGAATATTTCAAATACGCAAACAGAAAATTGATAATCTACATCAGTATTGTTCAATATGGGAGAGTCTCATGTTTAAAAGGTCATTACTAAATGGCATGTTTGGTATGATATTTATTATAAAGTTTTATACAAGAGATGTTTATTGAAATATCCACCATGTGCGAGATACAGTTTATTATTTAAACAATAAACAAAACAATGTCTCTGTCATTATGAAGCTTAGGTCTACTGGAGGAAATAGACAAAAAATAAAACATAAACAGAATGTATGACGTCAGGTAAGGATAAGTGCTGGAAAGAAAAATGAAACAAGGAAGGGAGTAGGCAGTATGAAGAGAGGGTGCTATTTTATGCTGGAGAGGGTGTGGTGAAAGGGAACCCTCCTGCACTGTTGGTGGGAATGCAGTTTGGTGCAGCCACTGTGGAAAACAGCACGGAGGTTCCTCAAAAGACTAGGAATAGACTTACCCCACTCCTGGGCATATATCCAGAGGGAACCTTAATTTGAAAAGAAACATGCACCCCAGTGTGCATAGCAGCACTATTTACAATAGCTAAGACATGGAAACAATCTAAATGTCCATTGACAGATGACTGGATAAAGAAGCAGTGATATATTTCTACAACGGAATACTACTCAGCCATAAAAAAGAATAAAATAATGCCATTTGCAGCAACATGGACCTGGAGATTATCATTAAGGAAAGTAAGTCAGACAAAGAAAGATAAATACCATATGATATCACTTACATTTGAAATCTAAAAATTGATACAAATGAATTTGCTTACAAACTAGAAATAGATTGACAGACATAGAAAACAAACCATGATTATCAAAGGGGAAAAGGGTGGGGTGGTGGGATAAATTAGGAGTTTGGGATTAACAGATACACAATACTATATATAAAATAGACAAACAATAAGGACTTACTGTATAGCACAAGGAACTATATTCAATATTTTATTGTAACCTAAAAACATTGTAAACTATATCTCAATAAAAAAAATAGTGCATTACCATCATTGGCAGAGACCCTCAAAAAAATTTTTATTGTAATCTGTAATGAAAATAATCTGAATAATATACTTATGTTTATATGTATGTACAACTGAAACGAACACAACATTGTAAATGAACTATACTTCAATAAAAGAAAGAGAGGGTGCTATTTTAGATACAATAATGGGTGACACACAGATTCCTCAATGAGGTAAAAGAGCACATTGAGTGAATATCTACATGTAGAATATTCCTTGCAAAGGGAACAACCAGCTGAAGTCCCTGAGGCAGAATCACGCTTGAGTTGTTTGAGGAACAGCAAAGAGGCCAGAGTGGCCAAAATGGAGGAAGGAAGAGGAAGAGTAATAGGAGAGAAAAGGATTGAGGGAGGCAGGAGCCAAGTGTGCCTCATAGGTCATGGAAAGGAGGATGGATTTATTCAAAGAGTGATGGGAAGTCACTGGACACTTGTAAGGGAATGACATAATCTTGTGGATGTTGGGTGAAAAATAGATTGTAGACCAGCCAGGAGGTTACTGATATGCCCCAGGCCAGGGATGATGATGATTTGGGCAAGGGTGGCCATGTTGAAGGCAGTGAGGACTAATCAGATCTGATGTATTTTTTTGAAAGTAGCACTAACAGAATTGTGTATACGTGCATCTGTACATATTAACACGCAATGTTAAAAGGAGATATCTATGAATTTTGGAGTTCTGCGTGACCTTCAATTTCCTCTTTGTACCTTTCTATATAAGTTGATCACGTTTTTCCACCAGTTTAAAAAAAAAAAAAAGTTGTTTCATTTGGGAATGAAGCAGGGGGCATGATCAAAACCCAGCCACTGAAAACCAATTAATGAAAATAGCACTGAATATGTGCGGTCACCGGGCAGTTGAGGCAGCTGCTGCTAGAATCACAACCAACGGTACCCTGGTGAGGAGAAGGGGGTGTGGGCATTGAGCAGTTAGAGTGGCCGGGCCAAGAACAGCCCTAATCTTGAGACTCTGCAGACTTCCTGAGCTATGGAAGACCACTGAGAAAGAACTCAGTAGTAACTGCAGAAAGGAATCCTGATAAGAGGGTGAAACATTCTGGGAGCCTGGCCACAAACAACAGGCAGAGGTTAAGGCCTGCAGCCGGGGGAAAGCCCAGTGGTAGGCAAGGGTTCCAAACAAAAGAGTCATTCAGCTTTAGATGAACATGGCAGTAGGCAGAGGCCCAAGCAGCCAGGTGGTGGCATCGTGCAGTATGGCAGAAACACAAAGAATCAATCTTCACCAAAGCCATGGGAAGCCAGATCACCCTCTGTCCCTAGCCAAGCCTCGAATTCCTTAGAAGAGCAATGATTCCTGGATAGGAGAAAATGTAATTTTCTTTATTGACAATCACAACCTACCCTAATGGTGCCACATGATTCTCTGGCCCTTAAAGGCCCAAAGAGGCCTGTCTCATTTGCAAGTAGATATGAGTTTCCAAGAGGGATAAAGAATGGCATTCATTTCAGGTCTTCATGTGCACAGCACGCTCACTGGCAATCTTTCCCCAGCACATCATAAAACACCAGCACAAGCCTACACCGTCTATTACATCCTACCCTGAAATCTTGATTCTAAGTTCCTTCATAATAAAGGCCTTATTCACGTCTGGACCCTCAGTATGTCCAATATCCAAATCATAGTAGGTGTTCCAAAAGTATTTGTTGAAAGAAGGAATAAATGAATGAATAAACCTGATATCACAAGAAGTTCTACTTGGTGACATTCTGAGGACACTGTGTTTGTATTATACTCTTATCACGTACTTGTCTATAAGTGTACATTCATCTGCATGACACCATCAGCCTGTACTTCATGTTTAAATTCTGACTTGGAAAATATCCTGGCAAGATGCCAACTAAGCCAACCAAATTGTCTTCTAAGTTCTTTCTACAATTTTATGCACGTTGATGCTAGTCAGCTTCAGCCAACCCTGTGCCCAGCAGTTCATCAGGGCAGACCTGAGTCATCAGATCAGTGCCCTTCTACAAACATATGACTAGGTTATCGTGCCACCAGCACTGGGTACCACTTCCTGCCTGAAACAAGTGACTGAAAACCGAGTGAGTGTGACAGGAACTAATGGACCATTTCTCAAACTCTAGCAGTATCAGGTATCCTGACCGGACAGGACATTGGAGACCCCAAGGTGCTGTGTTGTGACAGAGCTCAGACAAGTCACTTCTTCCCCTCCCCAAGCTGTCACTGACCAACTCATAAAATGTATAGGTGGAACCAGGAGCCCCATGAAGTCCCTTCAGGCTTTAAGGTTAAGAAAGGCCCATGAGGGCAGGGACCCAAAGCCTGGAAACTCACGCACACCTGACAAAGAAACAAAGGAGCATCGACATACAGTCACAACTACAGGCAATGTGTGTCTCCGCAAACCAGAAAGGGCCTCAGCGAATCAAACACAAGAGCACGTGTCTGAACATGTGGAAAACTGAAATGTAAGCCCCTGTAGTTGAAAAGGAATTTCTTTGGGGACTCAAGTGCTATCTTATCAAAATTCAGTGACACATTCGCTACGTGTGAAAAACAGCTCCCTGACCAGAAGGTGTAAGGAATTAAGGAGAAGAGTCTTCCCTCAAGCATGTGGGATGAGCCACGGCTGCACGATTAGAGGGAATCTATGTTGTGTAAAATCAGGCACTTCCTTGGTAACATTTAGTTAATACTTTCTGACCTGAGGGCACTGTATAGTTCACAAGAGTAATATTTTATTTAATCCTATTAAATGTCCCCTCAGTTGCTTTTACTCCTGTGGAACATTTCAATGAATCTTTAGTATTTTCAGACTTTGGAATAGTCTTTCCAGTTTTCTATCATCTAAAGTGTTTATTTAAACCTTCTCCCCTCCTAACAGCAATCTACAGTAAACAAAAATCAGCATTTTGATTCACTATCATCAAAATTAGAGCTACAATTCATAGAATAGTTATCATTCCACATACGATTGTGAGCATTGTAGACACATTATTTTATTTCATACTCATAATGCCCCTATGAATTAGTTATCGCAATCACCATTTTACAGATGAACAAATGAAGCTCGGGAAGGTTAAATAACTTGCCCGAGGTAGTCACTGCTCACAAGCAAGAGATCTGGGACATAAACCCCAGCCTCGCTAATTGCAAAGTCCAACCTCTTAACCAGTATGTTAACTGTTCAATAACATATTGGTGTTGGGCTATTTTTCTTTCAATAAGTCTTCATTGAATACCAAGCGTTCAGCACTGTGCCACGTGTGGGAATCAGACACTGAACTGGACAGAGCCAGTCCCTCCTCTCAGGGCTTATACTATGGCAGAGAAGACAGCGAAACAAGCAATGACAGCATGATGACTGCTGTGATGGTGCATGGACAGGTCGTGGGAGATCATAGAGAATACATCTTTGAAAAAGAAACTCAACATAGAACTCACTCTGTGGTAAGAGAAACCTGCCTCCATTTTGTATATGCATCCTTTTCTGCAGCGACTGAGTTAATGAATTAAACTGGTCACATACACCCAAGGGTAGGTTATCCTAAACTATCATTTTCATGGGATAATGAACACCTGCCTGTCTTGACGTCGGACCCTACTCTGACTAGGCAGTTCCTGCCACAATTTATGAAATGGAGGTTTTGGTCACTATTTCCTCTCCTTGAAAAACCCAGTAACTTTATTTGCATAACACTAGTGAAATACGTATGTAAATCAAAACACATTTATTCTCTAAATTATCAAACCAGATTTCATAAATGTTAGCAAAATCATGAGACTCTTAAAGACAAGGGTAATACCGATAGATGACTGTGTTTGGTAATATCCGGAGAATCCACTTTAATAATAAGAGTCCCTCTCTGAATCCACTTAGAGGTCTACAATGCCCATTCCCGTTCCCATAGATGGAGTTACTCAGCTACCTGGCCTTTGGATCTAAAGAGGCAGAACCTATCCTGGAAGCTTAATAAAAATTACAAGAAGAGTTATAATAATGGCTACAATTCTTGAACACATCATGTGTGTCAGGCATTGTGCACTGTTTCATAGGCATGTACTCCTTACACTTAAGAATTCTCATTTCTGTTTTGCAGAGGAGAAAACTGAAGCTTGGAGCGATGAGCTATCTTACCCCAGAAACTGGATCCGAGCCCAAGAAGTCTTAACCAACATAGACCCTAGAGTCTTAAACAAATGAAGACACCGGCCAGCCCTTAGCACAGGGCCCATGCTTAGTAATTTGCTGAGAATCATAAACATCAGAGGAGCTGGCGTTTCGCACGCAAAGACAGCTAGACATGTAATGGAAAAGCAGCTTTAAGACGCATGAAAGGGCAAAATGCAACTATTTCTCTCTCCTTTCTTGTAATCCTCATGGTATACTCCTCTTGGCCCCAACTCTGGGGTCCATGTGGTTTTTTCAAGACATTCTTCCTCACTGATTCTTGGCTTTCTGGGGCTGCCAGTGTGATCAGAGCCCACCACCATTTTTATTAAAATAAGGTTGTAAGTGGGGAGGGTATAGCTCAGTGGTAGAGTGCATGCTTAGCATGCATGAGGTCCTGGGTTCAATTCCCAGTAGCTCCTCTAAAACTAAATTTAAAAAAATTATCTCACCCCCAAAATAAAAAAATAAATTGTACAAAAAATAAAATAAAATGTTAAAAAAAAAACAATAAAATAAGGATGCAAATACCTAAGAAAACACAAAATTCCTCTCAATAAGAAAATAGAAAATCAGAGGGCCAATGTTGGGAAATTCTGGTACACCCATCTCCTTCCCGCCAGATCTTCCCTACAGAATGAGGTCCTTCATCTTAAGGGTGCTGTGGATGGCTTCTGAGGACTGAAATACATTGAAATGTATTGATGAGGGCCTGAATTTGGCAGAGGTAGGGGGAGGAGGTCAAGTACAAAGCTTTGATCAGATTCAAAAAGGAATCTGACATAAAGAGGAAAGTCTCTTTTTAAAGGAAGTTTGAATCTTTTCTAGAAACTAGGGAGAATTCTTGTCCTATATACAGCGTCACCCTACTATCTCTTCTTCTTCAGTCATGACCATCACTCTGGTCCAACTCCAAAGGCACCCTCCTCACTCCATGGCCCTCCGACGGCCATTTTCCTGACTCTTGTCTTGCCTACTTCCTCGCCAGAATTTGCTGATAATTCTTGGGAACAAGCTCTGGCTGGGGTAATCAAAGGGACGGAGGATAAGGATTGAATTCACAATCCTCCAGCCCCACGTGCCAGGCCAGCTGCAGTCTGTGCAGACCGATTACAGTACAAGCTGTGTTAGCTGGCACTTCCCCAACAGGAAAGAACTGGAAACCAGCATTTCAAAAATGCTCTAATACAAATCTCTAATCTAGTAACTGAAATTGATGCCATTGAAATTCAACTACAGTGACACAACACTCTGAAAGGGGCCTGATCAAAATGCAAAGCTAAAAGTTGTCTCCAAGCGAAGCAGCATAATAAACCTAGCGGGCAGAACAAAATCTATTCCTTCAAATTTTGTACAGATTGAAACCAAACAAAAGCAAAATTAAGAGGTAGTTGCAAAACCTTGAAGAGGACTTTTTTTTTCTTTACAGTGATTATGGTGACAGTGTAGAGATGTAGAAATGTACAACATAAAACGTTAAGTGAAAAAACAGGATGAGATTGTTATGATCACAACCATAAAATGTGTATGCATGTGGAAAACCATGGAAAATTGTATAAGAGCGTAAAGTTGTTCTTTTTTGGCTATTTGTCAATTTCTTTTGTTATTGAATATCTTTGATATATAACATTGTGTATAGTTAAGATATACAACATCTGAAGTTGCTACATGTCTTTTTTGTATATATATATATTTTTTTAACTGACGTATAGTCAGTTTACAATGTAGTATAAATTTCTGGTGTACAGCATAATGCTTCAGTCATACATGAACATACATATATTCGTTTTCATATTCTTTTTCACCATAGGTTACTACAAGATACTGAATATAGTTCCCTGTGCTATACAGTAGGACCCTGTTGTTTACCTATTTTATATATAGTAGTTAGTGTCTAATTTGCTACATTTCTGTATTGTAATATGATGGCCACTGTAGAGATATTTAGCACCTCTGTCATACTACGTAATTATCCTTTCTTTTTAGTGGTTGGAATAATTAAGTTCTATCTTAGCAAGTTTGATGATTATGCTACAATATGGTTCAAAGTCATTATACTGTGCATTAGATCGCTAAGACTTCTTTACTACTTGTTGTAAGTTTATGCCCTTAAATAGTATCTGTCCAGTCCCCTCAGCCCCTGGTAACTACCATTTTTACTGTTTTTAAAAGTTTGGCTTTTTTCAATTCCACATATAAAATTCTTCTTAATTTTAAGGCGTTGGGATTCAGAATGAATTTTTGAATTTTTTCCTTTTTCAAATTCTTACGTCATTAGTGTAGTGAATTTACTATTTAAAGGGGGAAAGGGGACACTACCCCCTACTAAAATAAAAAAAGTACTCAAAGGGCTTAATAAAGTCATGAAGCTCAGAGAAGTAGATTAGAGAAAAGTACAGCTAAGGTTGCTTCTAGATCATTAAGCTGACTGTTATCTAAGAGACTAAATCCATTTTCTTCCAATCAAAACTGCAGCACTTAAAATACTGAAAGCACGGAAGTAAGAAGAAAGTTTGCAAAGTTCTTGGGAAATTTAACCCAATTAAAAATCTATATGGGGCTCAAACTATACACTTAGCTCGGTGAAATGACAGAAATAGATTTAAACGTCAGTATTTGCCGGCTCAGCGCCCACCCTCTCCAGGACCCATCCTGGGCATCTCCCTGGCTGCTGTCTTCCAGACTCGCCTCCGGTGCCGTGTTGGTTTTGCCTTCCTATCTCTGCCTCTTGAAACCTGCTTATATGTGAGTACCACCCTGCCATCTGCAACATGGCAATCCTTCAGCAAATTCAAGGAACAGCCAGTGAGATTTTTAAAACTTAGTGACAACTACATCCCCACACTCATTCTGCCTATTTATCAGCCTTCCAGCTCAGGGCCAGGCACTGTGGAAACAGAAACTGTTGCTTAGCAGGTGTAGGGTATCAAAGTTCAATGTTTTCACCCTCTTTATTTCCCACTAGGCTCTACATATGCAATTCAGGTCATGACCAGGAGGTGACCCGGGCTTATTTACGGTCAAGGCAAGAGAAATGAGCATCAGGCTGCAATCTACTTAGGGTTTTTCACATAGGAAATATAACCAATTAACTACTGTACTTTGTTATCCAGGGGATACACCAAGTGATAACTTTAGAGCAATATTTCAATATATTTAATGTAGTCCTTGATGGATATCACTCTGACATTAGTAAATAATTATTCTTGAATCTTAGTCATTTGAAATTCATTTTATATCTCTGACTTTCAGTTACCTCATCTGTAAAAAGAGAATGTTGTTATCTGCCCCAAAGGAAGTACGTGGAACCGGGTGACCTGAGGTCCCTTCCAACTCTGAAGCCTAAGACAGAGCATGATGAGGTTTGAAGATAGTTCTCTCCCACCTGGAAGACTGGGGTCATCTTCCCGTGTTTTCCTGCCATCCACATCCTTCAAGTCTTCTTCCAAACTGCTCTCTGAGTTTATCTTTCTAAAGCAGACCTGATTCTGTCTCTCTCCTGTTTCAGACACCCAGTACCTAGCTACAGCCAGCTACATTTGGATAGAATAAAATCCAAACCTCATCAGCATGGCAAACATATGGACCAGGTATGAATCTGAACTGTCTTCATTCCCAGGTCTGGAAAAATGTAAAATTGTTGTTTTAGAACACAGCGGAATTGCTATTTTGAGGCCACAGTCCTTCAGAAAGCAAAAAACTCAATTTAGCCAATTTCAGGCAAGTTTAATTACTTATGGATTTTCTCAGCCATTTGAGGTTTAAACACAATTCGGGATGTTGCCTCTCTATGCTCCTCCACTTTGTTCAAAGATTGATCTTATTCCAAGGAGCTTACATATCTTCATGACACGGGAGCCGCAAGGACGCGAGGGACATGGTCTACCACCATCCTCTATGAAATGCTGGCATCTGCTGGGTGTATAATCCTAATCAAGTTCTCGACTGTCATTCCCCCCTCTATGCTAGCATCTGCTGACTTAGATGTCTTCCCATCTGGCCTCAGGGCATGTGGTTCATGCCTCTTTCCACCCCGGTGTCCCCTCACCATGATTGACAGGCCCCTCCAGGTCTGCAGGCTCTCCGTGGCCCACAGGAAAACCTCCAGCTGCTTGCCACCCCAGGTCCTATTTTCAAACACTTGCTGTGCATTTTAAACCATTTGTTCCATGTCTGCCTCCCCAGTAGGAGGAATAGGGATGAAGGAAGGGACTCTGTCTTTTTTATTCACTAATGTATCCTTTTGTGCCATACTCCAAAAATGATGGGTGAATGAATAAAAGTTGCTTTACAACCTGGCTCACTCTGATCCCACTGGCTTCATCTACACACACACACACAAACATGCACGCACACGCGCACCACTGCAGGGCGCTGTGGCAGTACATGACACGGAACACTAACTTAATCTGAGTTTGTCAGGGCAGATCTCTCTAAAGAAGTAATGTTCAAGTCCTATGAATATGGTACAATGTGCCAACTCCTGTCCCACCCCCCGCTTCCAAACAAACTCATGTGCACATTAATACATAGGTAAACACGAGCACTTCACAGCAGGGATTTCAAAATGTCCTTAAAGTCCCAGGATGCTTCAGATGAGCCTCAGGGGAAGCAATGGGAAATGAAAGGACCTTTCAGAGGGCAGAGTCTATATTGCCGGTAGGCAAAATAAAGACCTCCAAAGATGTCCACATTCGAATTCTCGGAACCCATGAATATGTTTCCTTACACGGCCAAAAGGACTTTGCAGATATAAGAGTAAAGTTAAGGATGTTGAGATGAAGAGTTTTCTGGGAAATTTTTCCAGAAGGAGTCAATTGAATCACATGTGTCCTTGAAAGTGGAGAAGACTATCCCCAGCTGTGGTCCGACAGAGGCGTGAAGGGGAGTCAGGGACCTGGGACACTGCCAGCTGTGAAGATCAAGCAAGGGAGCCAGGAACCAAGGAATGTAGGTACATTCTAGAATCTGGAAAAGGCAAGGCAACAAGTTCCCACATAGAGCCTCCAGAAAAGAACACAGCTCTGCTGACCTCTTGATTTGGGCTCCAGGATCTCCAGAGCTGTAAGATAATAAACTGGGGTTGTTTTAAGCCACCACAGAGTTTGCAACCATTTGGTAAGACAGTCATAGAAAGAACGACGACAGTTCCCCTGTGACTTACTCTCTCAGGTGCTTCAAAGAGAGCAGCTCCACACCGATCCGTTCTCTGGACTGGGCTTTGCAGGGAAGCTCACTGGAGGCCAGGGTTCCAAGATGACCCACCTCATTCCCGCAAACATGACCCAATCCCTTTCCTCTTGCGGTTGCCTCTATCTAGACTCCCTTGTCCCCTGCCCTACGTGTTCACCCAACATTCACCCAGTTATCCTTCAAGGATGCTGCCTTTTTCCTGTCTCCGATGTCCCTCCCTTACCCTACTCCAGGCAGAAATCATTGTTCCTTCCTCTCAGTTTCCATTATGCTTCATACATGCTTTCTTACTGAACCTATTATAAACTGACAAATCCACGGGGACAAGGACCATCACCTGAGTCTTTTCAACCAAACACCTAGGGGCATGTTTGAGCCATGGTAGACAGTCTTCTCTGAACGCCATGTCTAAGTGAGCCTCTGCTTCCCGTAGTTTCCCTATTTCCTTCATAGCACTTACAACTTGTCCTTTTGTGTTTACTCCTCTATTTACTGTCTGTCCTCCCCACGAAACTAAGTTCGGTGAGGACACAGCAGCCCATGATATCTGTAGCATCTGCCACGGTGTGGGCTCTTAAGCATTGAGGAAAAACATGGACGGTTGAATATGTGTTTATTTAATTTAATTCACATCTGGGAGGATGGGCTCCATCAGCAAGGTTAACCCCAAGCGTAGATATTGGCAAGGGCAGAAAGAGCTTCAGCAAAAGGGGCCCAGAGGTCGCGTCAGCCACCCTCTCTTGAACTCACAGGACCCAATCCCACTGTTGCCAAGAGGGACAGCCAGGCCTCCTCTCACTGAAGCAGCTGCTCACTCCCAAGACAGTGAATAAGCGGAGCCCTGGCACACGGCGCTGCCAGGTTGCCAACTTTCAGTGCAACTTGTCACAGTGTATGGGAAGCATTTCCTCGAAAATAATTGGTAGCCCTTCTGTGCATCAAACGTGACCAAATCTGTACCATCTCTATTGAGATCGATGACTTTGTTTTCCAAAGCTCGAAGAAAATGTTTTTTAATTTCAGCAGTAACATCAATACGGTGGGCAAACACCTACATTGCATACCAGGTGATTTCCAATGAAGCGTGTTGGTCTGGTAATTAATAGGTTGCCACAGATAAATTCTCCGTATCTACTAATTAGGAAATTCTTGTTGGAACTGTGTTCCCTTTGAAGTGGTTTCATAATGGAAACACACCTAAGGGGAGAAAGTGTTTTAGGTAGATAAGTATTCTGAGTCGGTTTGTTTTACCTCCACAAATTCAAGCCACAGAAGGAGGCAAGATACGGAGCAACCTATATATAAGGAACATCGTGAAGACATGTTCTCAAAAAGTTCTCCCCCATTGTGGGTACCACCTGCAAGTTCACCATTTAACAATCATTCCCCTAGCTTACAGTCGTGCACCCACCTCTCCATTAAAATGCAAAAATGTCTAATTCCTAACTGGAATACGGTGATATGATTCCTGAGTTGGATCAGGCTTTATATGGAAGAAGGAGAAGGAAATGTAAGAGTCAAAAATGGGTGAGTTGCTTTTGTATATTGCAGGGATGGGGACAAGTCCAAGTTGTGCACAACAGCAAAAGAAGACAAGAAATCGTGAGTGAGTGTGCGCGTGCGTGCATGGCAGGGGGCAAGAAACTGCGGTGGGGATGGGGCATCACTGCATGTTCACTTGCCCAATTTCAACCTGCCCTAAAAACAGCCAGGCTTGGCCACTTCCTCTTGCATCTATGTCACACTGTCAGTGTCTTCTCTGGGAAAAAGGCAAATCTCCTCCCAAAATGGGTCTTCTATGCTAGACAGTGCTTAGGCCAAGGTCATCAGTCAGACAACTTGTAAAGCTGATCACATTTTCTTTAGTTTCCCCAGCAGCATTTTCCTGGGCCCCCATCCTACGCACTGCTATTTTTCCTCTTCTTACTTGAACTCGTAAGGATTTAAAGGCTCTAAAATCAGTCATTTACTTGGTTTTATACTTGATTATGGAATTAAATAACTTGGTGCCTATTAAAGAGATGGGAGGCATCGGGGAATAGGTGGGAGGGGAATTTGGGATCTCAAGAAGGATTTAGACAGAAAGCTTGCCCCAAATTCCTGAAATTAGGCAATCACCTTAATCTAGTGTTCAATCTTAGCGTTACTAATCATGGGACAATTTCCTAATTAATGTGATGCAACAGAGTACCCAACATTGCCTATGGTATAGTCTAAAAAGATGTTTAACTTGAATCTAAACGAGCCTTTATATCCAATTTTCACTTTAAGAAATAAAGGAGATAGAGAAATCAGCTAAACAGCACTCAAGGAAGTCTAGAAAACAACAGGCCTGGTTCTCTTCAGAAAGTTTTTGTAATGGAAAAAAAGGAGCCGTTCTAGATCAAAAGACACTTGTAACAGTCGGATGCAACATATGGTCCTAGATTGAATCCTGTTGGGCACAGATGATAAAGACCATTTGGGGAAACACTGAAAACATCTGAATATGCACTGGCTATTAAAAAATGTTAAAGAACCATTCATTTTTTAGGTGTGATATTATTTTCACTCTGAAGGAATATTTTTTAGAGATGTACACCAAAATGTTTATGGTGTCATAGTGTTTGTAACTTACTTCATCATAAAACCAAATCACAAGATTATACCAGACTAATTATGCTCCCTGTACTGAAGGTCAATAAAAAAGATAAAACAAAATTTAACCAGATATTTCCAATATACACAAGGGATAATGAATTCAGCCTTGCTCTGCAAACAACCCTTAGCACACTCCTAAAATACACTGAAGGAAGTAAGGGTAGAATAAATAATAGTTTTGAATTAGTTTCCAAGGGATGTGCTACCATTTGTATTTCTCCTAAGGTACCCTGTATCATGAAAAATGGGACATTCTGTTTATCTCATAGTAGTTTCACTAGACCAGTGGTGTGTTCGGCTATACTGACAATCAATAGAACTGAAAGGGCAGAATATTAAAACACAGAGTCCATGAACAGCTATTTAAAGGTTTCTTCTAAAAACAAAAAAACAAAAAGATTGATGGTCAATGAGCCTAAAGCACAAAGGTCCAATCAGAAATAAGCTTGGGAGTGCTCTACACTGGAATTTGACACAACACTGTAAAATGAATATAAATCAATAAAAAATGTTAAAAAAAAAAAAAAAAAAGAGCACAGCCCCATGTAAAAAAAAAAAAAAAAAGAGAGAGAGAGAAACAAGTTTGGGAGATTCACTGGAGGCTGAATGTTAAGGTTATAGGTCCCGGAGCCTACAACCAGCCTGTGTTCTACCACTTCTGAGCTATAAAACAGTTAAGTATACTTGCCCCGCAGAGTCGTTCTGTGGATTAAATGAGATAATGCAGATCAAGTGTTTTTCACAATGCCTAGTACACAGTCAGCACTCAATAGATGGGAGCCATTTTTTTTTCTTATCTCTAACTCGATGGCTTTTGATCACTGGTTCATGGAAGGGTTTGAGGGAGTCCAGGATCCTCATAACATGAAACATAGACTTTTGTGGGTTCTCATTTACCGGAAAGAAGGTACAAAGTTATCAATTCTAAGAGGTCTACAACCACCTCAAAAATTTAAGACTCACTACTTAAGAGGCATTTTCTTAATTCCAGATATACGAGGTGACTAGGCTGATGATGGAGACCGACACAAATCGTAGGGATCCTGTCACCTCTCCCAACAACATTTGCTTAGAGCATCTACAGCCAAGAGAAAACAGAGACTAATGAAAGATAGGCCACGGAAAGGCTTGCTCTTGGGAGCAGGCCCGGCACAATTGTACACAAATGACAGTGACATCTTTTTTTCCTGTCTAATCCTTGTTGGCTCTGGAGAGGGTGGCGCTGATTAATGCCTTGTTCTAACATTTTTAAAGGTCAGCTTACGTAATGGAGGTACAATGGCCTAGCTTCATCTTTAGAGAGCACATCTCTGGCCAGGAAAATGGCACAATACTTCTCTGGAATTCACACATCACCCAGGGTAATGTGGCTTAGGCTTCCAGCAAATCTTACTAAAATTTGAAAGTCTCTTGGCAATAATTTTCAAGCACCACAATTTTGATCTGGCCCTGCTTCTGTAGCACTGCTGCTAAAATCTCCTACGGGCAAATCCCTGCAGAGTCTGAAAATTTGTCAGAAGGAAGACGTGTCCCTAATCAACGATTAATCCCATTGACCATGATTAACACTTCCATACTCAAGCCCATCAGCTCTGAGTGCTATGTCATGATTCCACATGTCACTACACATCCCTCACAGGATTACAGCCTCTTTTGAATCTCCTTTCAGAGGAGCTGGAAGAATCTGACACGTACGTCACATCCATCTTAAAGATACATTTCTCACCTCAGCGAGAGCTTTTCCATCTGTGATGTGATTCTACTTTATATTTGCAATGGCCTGGTTTCATGTAATTCCACGTGGACACACGTAACTTGGGAGTCAGATAGTTTGTCCTCGTGGGAACTGAGTAAAACATCAGAAACAATCCATCCCTGGGTGTGACCTAGGACAAGTCACCCATACATTTGACAAGTACTTTATGTGTACCCTCCAAGTTCCAATCATTGTACTAAGTTCACGGGATGCATACTAAACATATCTTTCCTGCCTTCAAGCAGCTTATGTCATGTAAGAGGAGACAGACATGTAAACAGGGCATTTCAATACAGGAAAACAGAGAACAGTTACAATAGGAGTAAGTTTAGGTTACTATGTAAACAGTCAGGTAAGGCTTCTTAAAACACGGCTCATCTAAACTAGAAGTGCCTAGGCACATGTGTGTATGCTGGAGTGTTCCAAAGGGAACAGCATGTGCAAAGGCTCAGAGGTAAGAGACAGTAGGATACATTCATGGAACAGCAAATAGTTCCATGACTGGTCTGTGAAGGTCAAGAGAGAAATTACAACAGCTGTGATCAAAGACAGCCATCAGATCTTGAAGGGCCTTGAAAGCCATTAGAGTTGTAAGCCCCACATCAGACTAAAACGTTTCCTTGCACACTGAAGGAAACCATCATCAAAACGGAAAGGCAACCTACTGAACTGAAGAAGATATTTGTAAATTATATACAGTCATCCCTCGATGTCCGAGGGGGATTGGTTCCAGGACCCCCCTCAGGGAACAAAACCGACGAGTTCAATTCCCTAATAGAAAATGTAGTAGTATTTGCATCAAACCGATGTACATCCTCCAGTATACTTTACATCATCTCTACATTACTTATAATTCCTATTACTATGTTAATAGTTGTAAATACAATGTAAGTGCTATGTAAATAGTTGCCAGCACGTGGCAAATTCAAGTTTTGCTTTTTGGAATTTTCTAGAATATTTTTGATCCATGGTTGGATGAATTCACATATGCAGATCCCATGGATATGGAGGGCTGACTGTATCCAATAAAGGGCTAATATCCAAAACGAATAAAGACTTCATACAACTCAATAACAAAAAAGCAAACAACCCAATTAAAAACTGGGGAGAGAAACTGAATAGACATTTCTCCAAAGAAGACGTACAGGTGACTAAGAGACACATGAAAAGATGTTCAGCATCACTAATCATTAGGGAAATGCAAATCAAAAGCACAATGAGATTATCACCTTTCGTCTGTTAGAATGGCTATTATCAAAAAAGATAAGAAATAACAAGTGTTGGAGAGGATGTGGGGAAAAGGGAACCCTCATATACTGTTGGTGGGACTGTAAATTGATACAGCCACTATGAAAAACAGTATGGAGATTCCTCCAAAAAGTAAGAGTAGAAAGACCATATGACCCAGGTATTCCACTTCTGAGAATTTATCCAAAGAAAACAAAAACTCTAATTTGAACAAATGTATGCATCCCTATGTTCACTGTAGCATTATTTACAATTACCAAGATGTGGAAGCAACCTAAGTGTCCACTGATGGATGAATGGATAAAGAAGACAGGGCACATATATACTACGGAATTGTACTCAGCTACAAAAAAGAATGAAATCCTACATTTGTGGGAACATTGACGAAACTTGAAGGTATTATGCTAATGAATATCTTCAGATGAAGAAAGACAAATATTCTATGATTTCACTCAAATGTGGAATCTAGAGAAACAAATCAATGAAATAAAATGAACTCATAGATATAGAGAACAGATTAGTGGTTATCAGAGGGGAAGGAAATTAGGCAGTGGGCAAAATGGGTGAAGGGGGTCAACTGTATGTTGAGGGATGGTAACTAGGCTTGTTGTGGTCACTTTGTACATACAGATATCAAATTATAATGCTGTACACCTAAAACATATATGGTACAAAATTAATTCACTTAAAAAATAGCTGTAAGCCATAGCACCATGATAAGAAATGGGTTTTCAAAAGAGAACACTGGCTGCAATGTAGAAAAGGAGACCAGTCTAGCTGTGAGATGATGGTGGTCCAAACTAAACTCTCTGATGTTGTAGTGGATGCTCTGGTTCATCATCCAGCATCCTCCCTTCCGTAACAAGGCACTCAGTCCCCAAGCTGCCAGGAGTGTTGGCTGCTGACAGCTCACAGTTGAATCCCTCTCCAGAAACCACCCTCAGCCAAAGGGAGCCAACTTATCCGATGTTATGGCCCCTTTCCATCCAATCACTGGGCAATGTAGATATTCAAAGCCCTGTCCCCACTCGCCTCATTTGGAGAGAATGCTGAAGGAAGACCTCAGCTTGTGAGCAACTTGCTGCAACTGCATCATCCTTCAGCAAAAATCCTGCCCAAGCCTCTTTCACTCACTTCCTTACAGATTTATTCCTGAGAGTGCTTCCCAATAGATTTCCTGCACACAAACCTCCATTCAGTCTGTTTCCAAAGGACTGGATCTAAGAACATCAGTAGTTCTCATCCATAAAATGAGAGGCTGGATTGGATCCTGGCTAAAATCCCTTTCTCTGCTCTACCGCTCCGTGGACGTTGGAATTCTTGGACAATTCATGCAGCTGTTTCAAAACACCAGGAAATGGATAAGACAGACGCTTAATTTTAGCAACCCCAGCAGGACTCATCACAGTAATTAGAAATGTTTCACAAACAGACCACCCACAAATCTTGCACCCAGTTGGGGTTGACATTGTCTACTTTTACAGATATAAAATTCTTGATGACTTCTATGCCAAAGCTTGTTTCTTATTTTAAAAAAAAAAATCCTGCTTCTGCCTGAGGACCAGCAAGAAATGGTACAGTTCTCCTTCACTGATACCAGAACCAAAGGCAGGAAGTCCAGCACTTTCCTAAATGCACAGCGAAGCTGAATGTATGACTAAATCGAGTATGATATTGCCACTACGACTCTCTCCTCTCCTTTTCAAAACAGTTCTTTAGCAAATAAAGTTGAAGTGCAGAATTCTTCTCTGAGCTATTATAGCTATATCTCAACTGCTATCAGCAGTGTTCCATTCCAAAACTCTAAATCCTGTGATGCTGTCCATCTCAGCACACTGGTTTCATGCCAGCTTTCCAGGACTCATGAAGGCCATTTTCCTGTTAAGAACTTTTTGAAAGCATGTATTTACAAGGCGTAGTTCCTATCTTAGACTCTGAGAGATGCTAAGAACCTTCTCACATCCAGACCTGGTGTTTTCAATCTAGGATCTGTGGAACCCTAAAGTTGTGTACAAAATTGGTGGTGAGATGCCCCAGCTGTTTTTAGAGTGATGTATACAGTGCAGGTTCGTGGCCCCTGAAAAGTTAACTTCCTCCCTACCATGACACCACAACTTTCCTGCTGCCAAGAAAATGCTTCCTCAAAGGAAATCAATGCCTTCTGTCAGGCTCAGTAACTTCTATAATACCTCCAATTTATCGAACATTTTATAGTTCGCAAAGTACTTTCACACATAGGATTACATTTGACTTGCGCCTCAAAACCCCTTCAAGAGAGCAAACTAGGAGTTAAAAGCAGAGGCTGTGGAACCGGCCTACCTGGGTTGGAATCCTACCTCTGCAATTAAAAGCTGGGTCGCCCTGAGCAAATTCCAACCTAGCTTTTTGTGTCTCAGCTGCCCCAACTGTAAAGTGAGGATGCAATTAGTCAACACTAGCTCCTACCACGATCCCTCGCTGATAATTACCAGTGAGGGGACTGAGGGACAATAACATTATGTGGCTTTCTCAAAGGTGCCGTAATTAGTGAATCTAGAACTCAAAAACCATGCGTTTTCACTCCAAGTCAAAAACGTTTCAATGCTTAATATGTCGAACTGAGTATAAACATAACAGCCACAAGGCAATCAACCTCCCAATGATTAAACAGCTATTCATTTATTTATATCTACTGATAAGCGAGATACCATCACTGGGTACCCAAGCATGAAATTCAAAATCTGTGCTGGGAATCACCTCTGATTTCCTGTTTTGAAATGCAGAGAAAATCAAATCAAATCAAATCTGAGTATGTTATGTCTAAGCTTATTTTTAAGCCACATGAGACACGTGCCTTGAAAATTTTAGAATTAAGACGTGTTAGACAGAGTCAGTTATTCAGGGAAATTTTTGGAGAATGAAGTGAAACACGGTATTAAATAACCTGGCCAATAAAAAGGCCTGTGACCAAAGAAATGCTTTTCATAAGCTCAAAACGGCCCAGGTCCCATCCCCAAATCATCATTTCAGGCCTCTGCTCATGGTGTGTTCAAAATGGGTAAGGCCTCAAACAACAGCCAGCCAAGAGCTCAAGTGCCCACCTCTGAGCTCAAAAGACGAGGAGGCTCATTCATCTGCCTTCAAACTGTGCAATTGTTGCTGAAGGCAAGTTCATGTGCCCGATGCACCATGAGGCCAAGCAAACTGAATCGTTGGAGTCTGGAGCAGAGAAAGGTTTACTGCAGGGCCGAGCAAGGAGAACGGGGTGGCTCATGCCCAAGAAAACCCCAAACTCCCTGAAGGGTTTCAGCAAAGCATATTTAAAGGCCAGGTGAGGCTATTTAAAAGCTTTGTGATCAGCTCATGCACAATTCTCTGATTGGTTGATGCTGACGTAACAGGGCGATCAACACTACCAACCCCTAGGCGCCAAAAGGTCTGGGGGCCATGTGCTCTCCATCATCAAGTAATTTCTTCCCGTTAGTGGCGGCTTTAAGCAACTGAAAAGCTCAGGAGATATACATGAGATACTATGATCTGGGTGCTTCAGAAAGGAGCTACAGCAGGGGATATGGGGAGGGGTCTGACCCTGGAAGGCCCCACAGGGTCCCGCTCGGTTACAATTCTGTTACACAGTGGCCACTTCAGCTGCGCTAACTAGAAGGTCCCAGATGCAATTGGGCTGACAGAGCCTTTAAATGAGTTTTTCAATTACCATAAAACACATTATAAACTTCTTTACCCAAGTCCCTTTACACGTTGCTGGCTGAGTGGGCTGGACTATGTGAAAACCAAACCCTTTTTCTAAGCACATCCCTGACGGTAGCGGGTGCGCTCTTCGGAGACAGGTAAGTAGGCAAGTTATAACATGCAGGACTAGGGAAGCCCACGGCCCTTTTCCTTAACTGGACTCACCCCTTCTCTTGCCTTGCAACTTTCTAGTTCTTTTTGAAAGGACACTTACTCTTGGTCCCATCTAAAGTGACAAGTGAAATAGCATTATAAAAGGGAGAAGACATTTTTTTAACCTTAACTTTCCTCCCCCATAAAACCATCCTTTTCTCCAATGTCATGGAAACCTGTGATATCTATTAGTTGCTTTCCATAGTGGCTTTGTACTTTCCTATAACAGAGCACTCCAAGTGAAGTTATTTTTAGCAGACAGGAGTCTAGTCCCAACTCTTTTAAGTTCAAAGCAACGCAGCCCAATGTCATAATGCATCCGATATAGAGGCTATGCTTATACCACTGGTATCTGGAAAAAGAGGATGCTGAAGGTGGGGCCAGATCCTGGGCGGTAAAATGACACTAAAAGACCATGGTTGGGCTTCAAGCCTGCCAACAATCCTCTAAGCCATCAGCTAGGTTAACTTCACCTCCCACCTGCACAGTCAGCTGCAAGACCAGCCCTAGCTCACAGCAGAAGAGCAGTATAGTGTGATGGAGGGAACACCGAGGAGATGAGATGAGGCGTCCAGAAACCTGTCCCAGTGCCAAGTTCTATTGCAATTTAGCTGTGACCTTAGGCAAATTCCTTCTCTTCAGGCTTGTTTCTCCTTCTATAACATGAAAGGGATTCGAGAAATGATTTTTTTTTTTTTTGCCAGTTATCACATCCTAAAAGCCCTAAACCGGTAACCTGGCATCTAGTTTGTTACATTCCGAATTCTATTATTACTTTGAGACCTCAACATCCCAGTAACCATGTCTGTGTCCTGTTTTTCTGTACAGAAGTCCTCACTTGGGACCTTAATCCTCCCAATGACTTAATAGCCGGCCTCCTGATGACCAGTCTTCCTGACTGAGTCCTCAATTTTGTATGCTGGCTACTCCAGTTGCCATCCCTCTAGCTTTCCCACATCAGGTACTAGCCACCCCAGTTGCCATTAATTACCTGGTACACATCAGCCTGGGGAGAGTCCGTTATGTTTGCTGGTTGGTTTGGGGTTGGTTTGGATTAACAGTACTTGTGAATCTGCCCACCTATTGCCCTGGAATGATGACATTCTGCATTCAGAACTCTCTCAGGCACATGTTCACCTCTCTGCCTCAAAGACTAGCTCCCATATTCATGTCTCTTGCCTCTGCGAGTCAGTATAGACTCCTGATCTCAGTTTCCCACATCCCACCACTACCCAGACTCCCATTCCTACACATTTTCAGACTATTCTAATCCCTGCGTGGAGGATGACCTCTTCTTTCTGGGGTAGTTCCCCAATGCACAATAGACCTTTACTCTGAGGCTAGGTCTTAAAAGTGGGCAAGGACCGGGCTTGGACTCCCTTTCATAGTAGGGCCATGGTCCCAACAGCAAGGATGGTGAAAATAATGCTATCTTGGACCCACAAACAGTGATGCAGTAGATATGCACCAATGTAGAAAACTGGTCAGCATGTCTTGTGATTGGTTGATGACCATGCCATGGAATTCACTACATACTGTGAATGTCACCCCTACATAGGGCTTTCCTTCAAAGGATCTTTTTCCCCTTTGTAGTTCCAGATTTCCCTCTCCTGATCAGTGTGAAATAGCGAATGGGCATCAGTTGTGCATTTTGACTTCTTTCTTGTCCGTTAACATTTGGATAGTTCCATAAAGTTCTTGGGATTTATTGCCCCACCATCCCTTTTTAAGATCCAGATATACTTCTATGATTCCAGGTGGGGTAAGCAGAATCCAAAAGATATCCCTCTTCCCCCTGCCTCGAAGATTCCCATCCCATGGTTACACTATCAATCTCTAATCTAGGTTCTATTCTGAAGTGACTTGGCAGATATAATTAAGGTATGAACCTTAAGATACAGGGGTTATCCTGCTTGACCCAGGTAGGGCCAATCTAATCATATGAACTCTGAACACAGAGAAGCTTTCTGTCCTGAAGCTGAAAGAGGCAAAGAGGGAAGAGGCAAAGAGAGATGAGGCAAAGGGGGAAGTTGGAGACACACAAAGCACGAGAAGGACTCAACTTCCCATTGTTGGCACTGAAGGAGAATGTTTGATTCAGGAAATGCAGGCAGCCTCCAGAAGCCGACAAAAACCCCAGCCCACAGCGAGCAAGGACACGGGGATGTCAGGCCTAGAACTGCATGAAAGTGACTGTGGCCCCCAACCTAAATGGACCCAGCGCATTCTCTCCTAGCGCCCCTAGGAAGGAACACCGTCTGGCTGACACTTTGATTTTAGCCTTGTGAGACCCAAAGCAGAAGAACCACTGAGCTATGTTGTACCCAGACTTCTGATCTACAGAACTGTGAGATACCAAATTGGCATCATCTTTGTCCACTAAGTTTATGGTGATTTGGTAGGCCAGCAGCAGGGGACGAATATTCCAGGATAAAGATTTGTGAATGCTCAGCAGTGTTTTGTCTTTATCATTATAGTTTAATACTTTAATCCTCAAGTAAACCTCCCTCCGTTAAACAAGGTTTCTGTCTTTACAGCTTTGGGTTTTTGATTTTGGGACCTGCCTCTCTGCCAAACCTTCACGTAATAGCCACTCCTCTACAGTTCTATCCAAAAATACACCAGGTCTCTCCCTTGTCCACCTTCAGATCCAAGCAGCCTACCACCTCCAGGGAGGGTTTACAGAAAATTTCATGTTGCAAAATTTCATGTGTCTGTTAATCTAAAACTCCTAATTTAACTAAATTAACACACTACTATATATAAAATAAACAACAAGGACCTACTGTATAGCGCAGGGAACTATATTCAATTTCTTGTAACAACATATAATGGAAAAGAATCTAAATATATATGTGTATGTATATACGTGTACACATATATAACTGAGTCAGTTTGCTGTACACCTGAAACTAATGTAAATCAACAATTCAATTCAAAAATTAAAAAAAGATATTTCACGTGCAGTCTTACTTTCAAGATAAATGATTTGAAGGTGATGGATTCCTAGGCTATACTTGAATGTTCCATCTGACATATGTCTCTTCCTCCCATATCCCCTTAAATGGTCAAGATCCTTCTGCTGTATCTCCACTAAAGTCCACATCCTCAGACATAGCCTGGACAGTCACAATTCTTCCAAGAATCGCATTAGAAATCTGGTTCAAGCCATTGCCCATCACAGATTTTTATAAAACACTGGAACTGTCCTTTTACAACCATAGGCAAAGCTGCTGTCATTGCAGTCTCCCTGGAAAATTTATTTGCATAAAAAATAATGTTGCTTTTTTAAGGGGTGGTCTCCTGTGAAAGAAGGATTGGAAGGAAATTGAGACGAGAAAACTAGGAGCGGCCCATTTTCAGGTGCTGCCACATTTGAGCTAAGTTCTCATCTCACTCAGCTTCATATTTTCTGGGTATAAAGTCTAATTTCATCAAATATGCAAACGTGCGTATGGAGGGATTGGATTGGTATGAACTGTAGATTGATTGGACACATGCCGGTCAATTAGCATATCAAACAGGTATCAAAGGAGGGAAGGAAGATTTATTTTTCTTTTACATTTACTAGTGTCAATTGAAATGCTCCAGAGACTATAGGAAACTAATTTCCGTTGCAAAGTTAGAATGGATGAGAATGAATTTGATTGGAATTGAGGGGTATGTTTTTCACTGTACACTGCAATTTTTCTAGTATAGGAGCTGTGAATTTCTACAATAACCCATATTGGAGATTTCTAAAATGTTTTTTCCTTTTCTGTGATGGATATACAGCCACATGTCCTTGCCTCCTAAATATAAAACATCCTCGGAAAGTTGTATATAGACACAAATGGCCACTTGGATGACCTTGGATAAGAGGATAACGGGGATGCCAACCTTTACATTATGTTGGTAGTAAAGTAGGACGTATGGAGGACTTTCTGACTGCTTCCTCACTATTCTAGAACTTTATGTTGGCCCACATGCCTTTAAATAGCCTCAGAAATGGCCTAAGCCTCTCTCAGGTACTTCACATACTTACTTGCAACCTCCACGTTAAAACAGAACCTTGGTCTTGCTGAGAATTTCTGGACTTTTTAGTGTCATAGACTTCAAGGAACCTCCCAGCCTGACTAATGCCCCCATGTGTCCTGGTATCCCTGAACCCTGAGACACACCAGGGCCCTTCTGGCACCCCTGGATCTCCCAAACACAGAGTCGGTATCTCTGGCACCTTATTTTTAGGCAGCAGAGAGGAAAGATCATGCCCAAGTCCCTCAATGTCATCTGACCACTATATATATATATTTTTATATATATATATTATATATATATTTATAATAAATATATATATTTATATTATATATATTTATTTATTATATATATATAATTTCATTCATAAGTAGGAGTTAGAAATCAAAATGAGTTCTCTAGAGATGCTTTTGTATAAAAGACATCAATAGAATGTGTGTCATATACTTAGACCCCCTCAGTTATTCACATCTGAAGGCAGGCAAATGATGGCAGATAAGCACTCAAAGAGTCATCACTGCTCACCTGGTGGCAGCTCCCTAAATTTCAATCCTGGTGTCGGGTAGCAATGAAGCCAACTCTACCGTTTCAGCTTGCCAACCCTGAACAGTGTTATCACTGGAACATTCCAAGCCAGAGTTTGCCAAAGAATCTCAAAGTATAAGAAGATATAGAAGAGGATAAAGGGTTATGAATCCACGGTCTGGGTCACCTCTAGCTCTCCATCCTGGAACGCAGCTTGACAAAAACAAGTCTAGTGTCTACTCACAAAGAAGCCCCTTTCTTGCCTTGAATAACTTGAAAACTCATTTCTGCGGTTGGCTGCATATCCCCACCACCATCCCAGTTATATAGACGGGAAGGAGAGAAAGGGAGAAACAGAATTCAAAAATAAGTAAGACTCTATATGAAATAGATAAACAAAAAGTGTCTTCTGTCTAGCACAGGGAACTATATTCAGTATCTTTAGTAACCTAAAACGAAAAAGAATATGAAAACAAATATATGTATGTATATGTAAGACTGAAACATTATGCTGTACACCAGAAATTGACACATTTTGTAACTGACTATACTTCAATAAAAAAGAAAGTCAAAAAGAAAGTTAAAAAAAGTTAAAAAAAAAAAAGTAAGTATGAGGAGCAAATCTTTCCAAAGGATAGCTTAAAAACCAGGGATATCAACAGCCCACAGGCTGCAGCACAGAATTGGAAATAAAACTTAAAGACAAATAGGACCATGCCACCCACTTGTAATGTGGCGTCTGTCAAGTCCATGTTTTCTCTGTGCCCGAGGCTCCTAGCTCAGAACCGCACTGAGGCTGCCGGCCTCTCCCCAGCAGCCTCTCTCTCATATTTGCCCCACATCTCATTCAGGTCTTATTTGAGAAGCTTTCACCTCAGTCATTGGTGATGCCTGAAATGATAACATTCCAGAATAGCTACAGACTGAAGCGCATCGCTGCCTACATCCCACCGCTGGGCCTCACGCAGCTCCATGGCTCGGTGGGTGGATATTAAAGAAATGACAGTCTCTCCAGCAGCCCTGCTTAATAGACTATTCCCGCGCATCTCTGTCTTATTAGTCCAAGAAAACAAGGTTTCCCAATGTTTCAAGGCATCGACAAGGAAGAAAGCACTTAGGTTTAAAAACTTGCAGAGAAGACAAATGTAAGAAAAACTGAAATTAAATAGACACACATTGCTACATATAAAATAGATAAACAACAAGGACCTATTGTATAGCACAGGGAACTATATTCAACTTCTTGTAGTAATGCATATATTTTCTATTCAGATTTTTTTCCATTATATTAGTATATGTATAACAGAATCACTTTGCTGTACACCTGAAATTAACATTGTAAATCAACTACACTTCAATAAAAAAAAATTTTTTTTGAAGTAATGCCCAAAGATTTGTCTATCAACTTGGCTGTTTTCAAGATACCAAACTTGCTCAAGGAACAACAACAACAACAACAAAAAAAGCCCCAGAAAACCAAGCAGTGCTCTGTGCTAGGAAAAAGTGATACCAATCCTCCCTACTGGGGAAAAAATCAAACAGTTCTACATTTTACTTCTAACTCCAGGCCACATATAAGAATTACTCTAGAGCAAAATCATAGCTACATGTTTTCTAATCTGTGCCAGCACCCTATCCAAGTCTCTCTTGTACTCCAAAAGGCCCATGGACCAATGCAATGTCCCCACATTCGTAAGTCCATGGCCCATTCCCTCCTAAGATTATTTTTCCAGTCATGCAGATCACCTGAAGCACCTGTCAAAAATAAAGATTCCCAAATCTACCCTCTGGAGGTTGAGATTTTGAATGTTTAATAAATATCTCAAGAGATTCTTTGATCAGGCAAGTTGGGAAAGCCTGCCCTAAGGTCTTCTACACCCTTGCAATTCAAAGTGTGTGAAGCATTGGCATCACCTAAACCTGTTAGAAATGCAGGCTCTCAGGTCTTGTCCAACCTCAGAATCTGTCTTTTAGTAAGATCCCTAGGTGATCATTATATATGCATTAAAGTCTGAGAAACACTGTTTTAAAAGGTTGAGTCATCTGGTAACCTAAAAGACCCTATTAATACTTCATCGTTAATGAGTTTGATAATTCCCCCAATTCACCTCTTCATTCAGCTAATATTCGGGGATCTACTAAGTGCCTGAGCACTGTGCTGGGCACTAGGTGTTCTATTTTGAAGAGAAGGCCTTTAACTAGAGGAATCCATCTTTAACCAGGGAATATCAGGTACTAGTGCAGGCTCATGAGGAAGATATTTTGAGGAAACGGTAGAGAGAGACCATGTCCAAATCATACCACGTAACTGGCCATCTATTCTGTCTCTATGTAAAGTTGGTTTGGACTATGTAATCCAATTTCTGAACACAGTAAATTCTACCCCTACCATCCCAACTCACTCCCTGCTACTCTCCTCCAAGAGGTCAGAGGAGGCTGGGTTTTGTTTTTTGTTTTGTTTTTATTTTTTTAATTGAAGTATAGTTGATTTACAATGTTATGTTAGCTTCAGGTGTATACCAAACTGATTCAGTTATACATAAATATTATTTTTCAGACTTTTCCATTATAGGTTATTACAAAATATTGAATATAGTTCCCTGTGGTTCCTGTCAGCTATATATTTTACATATAGTAGTGTGTATCTGTTAATCCCAAACTCCTAATTTATCCGTCCCCGACCCTTTCCCCTTGAGAAACCACAAGTTTGTTTTCTATGTCTGAGTCTATTTGTTTTGTAAATAGATTCACCTTCATCATTACAGATTCCACATATTAGTGATATCACATGATATTTGTCTTTCTCTGACTTATTTCATTTAATATGATCATCTCTAGGTCCATCCATGTTGCTGCAAATGGCATGATCTTATCTTTCATGGCAGAGTAATATTCTATTGTGTATATCACCACATCTTCCTTATCCAGTCATCTGTCGGTGGACATTTAGGTTGCTTCCACATCTTGGCTATATTAAATAGTGCTGCTATGAACACTGGGGTGCATGTGTCTTTTCAAGTTACAGTTTTCTCCAGATATATGCCCAGGAATGGGATTGCTGGATCATACGGTAACTATTTTTAGTTTAAGGAACCTCCAATACTGTTTTCAATAGTGGTTACACCAATTTACATTCCTGCCAACAGTGTATGAGGGTTCCTTTTTCTCCATACCCTCTCCAGCATTTATTATTTGTAGATAATGGCCATTCTGACTAGTGTGAAGTGATACTCCATCATAATTTTGATTTGCACTTTGCTAAAAATTAGCAATATTAAATGTCTTTTCATGTGCCTGATGGCCATCCATAGGTCTTTGCAGAAATGTCTATTTAGGTCTTTTGCCCGTTTTTCAATTGGGTTGTTTGTTTTGATATTGAGCTGTATGAGCTATTTACATACTTTGGAAATTAATCCCTTGTTGGCAAATATTTTCTCCCATTCTGCAGGCTGTCTTTTTGTATTGTTTATGGTTTTCTTTGCTGTACAAAAGCTTTTAAGCTTAATTAGGTTCCATTTGTTTATTTTTGTTTTTATTTCCATTACTCTAGGAGATGGATCCAATAAAATATTGCTGTAATTTATGTCAATGGGTGTTCTGCCTATGTTTCCCTCTAAGAGTTTTATAATATCTGGTCTTACATTTAGGTCTTTAATCCATTTTGAGGTTATTTTTGTATATTGTGTTAGAGAATGTTCTAAGTTCATTCTTTTACATGTAGCTGTCCAGTTTTCCCAGCACCACTTATTGAAGAGACTGTCTTTGCTCCATTGTATATTCTTGTCTCCTTCGTCATAGATAAATGGAACATAAGTGCATGGATTTATTTCTGGGCTTTCTAACCTGTTTCATTGATCTCTCTCCATATATATATTTTTATGCCAGAGAACTGCAGTGTTTTGATTACTGTAGCTTTGTAGTATAATCTGAAGTCAGGGAGCATGATTCCTCCAGCTCCATTCTTTCTCAAGATTCTTTAGGCTATTTGGGGTCTTTTGTGTTTCCATACAAATTCAGTAATTTTTTGTTCTAGTTCTGTGAAAAAAATGTCATTGGTAATTTGATAGGGATTCCACTCAATCTGCAGACTGCCTTGCGGATTGAGTTCTTCCAATCCAAGAACATGGTATATCTTTTAATCTGTTTGTCTCATCTTCAGTTTCTTTCATCAATGTCTTATAGTTTTCTGAGTACAACTCTTTTGAGAGGAGGCTGGTATTGGGCACAGGTGCATGTTCAGCATTGATGAAGAGCCTCACATCTATTCAAGCATGCTCCCTCGGAGAAAAGAACAACCCTAGGTCAACAACTGCAGCCTGAGCACTGACAGAAGAAGGAAATGAGATTCAAGGAAGCAGGGGACCACTCTAGACAGGGTCAGGGATGCTTGGCCCTAGGAAGAGAGGCAAGCTTGAGACTATGCTGCATGGCATCACAGCTTTGCTCCAGCTAGCTTTTAGAAACAAGTCAGAACTTGGCTCCTGGGCATTTGGAGACCAGTGCAGGCCACCGTTGCAGAAGCATTTCATTCCCTTCTTATACCACAGCAGACTCAGGCTCTCCCCAAAACGCAACCTGCTGACATTTCACTGGGGCATTAGGGAGTATGAAGACAAATATGTAACAGGTTCTGCTGATGAAATAATTCCCAGTGAAAGACAATAGGCAACAAAGATTTTTATCTAAACACACTGCTAGATAATCACAGTCAAATACTGGACTTCTGCTTTGGGATTTCAAGTAACTTAACAAAAAACATAAAGATTTGATTTGCCCTGTATTTAAATATTTGTAGCATAACTGATATCTCATAGCTGAGGAAACCAAGAGATCCTGTGAGGTTCCATGAATAATGAGAAGTCTGTGGGGGTGTTCATCAAATTTATACCACATTATCCAAAAAGCAATTGAAAAATATCCAGCACAAGAAGAAAAAGCCTCCAACTCAAGTTACTTTAAGACTTTTAAAAGCAACTGTAGAAAATCTTCCCATTTACTTCACCCTTTTATAGACAGAATTTCTGACAAGGGTTTTTTATTACATAGGTTTGATTTATCATAGACAAAAATCAACTGTTGGACTGTTTAAGGATATATTCCTTTCTATCTGGTTTCACATTCTTGTCAATCCATAGGGAACAGAAAAATAGACTTAATGGCTACCAAACTGGTTTATACTGTTCCGCCTTTCATTGTCATTACATCCACCGTTCAGGAAATATCCTTCTTAAATGCAATGTCTAAGAAATAAACACTGTGTGTTTCTGTGATGTTAGCCATCATATTGTAGGTTTAAGTTTGCAGTGCTGACAGTCTGGAGGTTTTCCCTTTCTTCCAGGATATGAGGCCTAGAAATCAGGGGTGCTGCCATCAGTTGGACAGGCTGGCTAGGTCATGGCCTCATGATCCAAGCAGAAAGGATTCTGTCAGGATCTGCTCCAGCTTGAAGAATGGCCAAGGCACCAAATTGAAACAGTACAACTGCATGCCAGCCTCTAGCCCTGGCCTGGCTACTCCCTGGGAATCCAGTTGTCCTGTGCTACAGCCTGGAAAGTGTAAAAGACTCTGTGACTCAACCCGGTTTGGTATCTCAAAAGACACCTCATCGCTGCAGCAGTATGTCTGCCCCTGCTATCCCTACTAGTCCCTTGACATTGACTTTCGTTCCCTCTGAATTCTGTATCCTAAATCTTCCCTCACTCAAGACCAAGGACTCAGATTAATACTGAGCTTCATTTACAACCACATATTTTGTTTTCCAAATCCTAGTAATGAGCCCTATGGTGTTGATGAACCACTCAACTCAATTCAGAGGGACAGTTCCCATTATACTGAACGACTAAGTGGAGTATCAGTGCACATCTGTGTGTATTACACATACACACAGACATTTCATTGAAGCTTTATTACAAATATAACTCTACAAATGAAAGATTGAAAACAATAAAAACTTAATTACAACATAAAAAAATATGAGACATAATTTATACTAAGACTTTCACACTGGTTAAAATGAGGTAGCCCTGCTGAAGCAATAGCTATTGTTGTTCAGTCTAACTGCAGTTGTTCATCTCACATCTAAGTAAACAGTGACTCTATAATGCACCATGAGTATTTTTTGAGAGTCAGAAATTTGGATGAATATAATATATAGCTCCTGTATATGACTCCAGCACTTTAAAGCTTTGGAACAGCTTGTCATAAAAATCTCTTTCCAATCGCTTTCATTCAATTGTTGGTACCCCCACTAGCAGGTCAGACCTATAGTTGCCAGTTTACAACCCTTCTCAAAAAGTCCTATTTGTCCTTTCCAAGTTTCTAGCCCCTAAAAATTCTTCCTTGTTAGCAGGAAGAAAGGAGAGGGGGTAGAAAAGATTCTGGTCATATCCTGCACATGTTCACAGCATGCTTTCCATGACTTTTAGTTGGCATTAGCACCCAGTTGGTTTCCTTAGAAACTTATGTAACAGAGTTCAAGCCTCTTCCAAGCCCATTTAATTTTTAAGGGGCCGTGTTCTTTTTCTCCTGAACGAATTTAGAAATATTTAAACAGTATATTATAGCTTTTCAACAACAGGAAATCTGTAAGTGGCTTTTCTACAACTACATTTGGACATGTTTATAAAAAGATATACTTTCAAAGATATGTTTATATGTGTGTCTATATAGGTATACACAAAAACATACATGTGGAAAAAATCAGAACCTAAACCATTCTTTTTGATTCTCTGATTAGAGTCGAGATGGAAATACCACGGATAAAAAGAGAACAATTATAACATGCTTATTCCTATGGGGTTATAAATAGGACTGGAATAAAGCCATTCCTAGCAGGAAAGTCCAAAGGTCTTTAGTTCTACACAGTACCTGAATCCATTGGCCAATTAACTTCTCCTGAAACCATCCTTCATTAAAATCTCTCCCCTTCTGTGTTGTCTTCATTATCCTGTTTCTTGGACCATACCTTTTACACATACTTTCATAGGTGGTGCTTTCTCTTTCCGCCCCAACCAAGGCTGAATCTTAAGCCCATTCTACTTTTCTTACTTTATACTCGCTACCTCAGTGACATAGTTTCAACCATCACCTTATTGCAAACAATTCCCTAATTTATTCATCCAGCCCTGACCTTTCTCCAGAGCTTTATTCCCACATACCCAGCCAAAATCCTCAACTAGCAAGTCCTTCTGCCAACTCTGACCCAATATAGCTGAAATCAAACTTGTATCTTTTCCCATCAATCAGCACCCTTCCTAGCCTATCCCCTCATCTATCAATATCACCGTCATTCTTCCAGGTGCAAATTTCTTTGGTGCTTTTTTTTTTTTTTTTACTTCATTCTCCTCTTTTTCCCCCATGAACTACAAATCCCAAAGCTCTCAGAAAATATTCATTCATTCAACAAATATTTATTGAGTGCCAAAACATTTGAAGCTACCAGGCTAGGCGTTAGATCAACGGTTAGGTTGTTTCCATTTTTTTTCCTGTTATAAACAATGTGGAAATCTCCAGTTTTCAATAACATAATGGACTGTGTAACCCCAAAACCTTCCTGATGTAAAAGATATCAAGAAATGTGGAATTTTATTTAAAAGTCAGACTTTTAAATGCTTGAATGAACTCTCATAAAAGATATCACTGGAGACCCAAAATGAAGAGGAACCTGAAAACCAGGGCAGTGAGCATATGACCTAATATTAGAACAGCCTTGAGATATCTGTGGGTCTCCTTCAACTAGAATCTTGAATTTTAATGGTCACATATGTAGAAAAGATAAGGTCATGGCTCATACAAGGCAAGGATTTGGAAATAAGACCTCAGGATACATCTGGCACCCTTAAAGACTGCACTTTCATTACAAGAGTAGGTAAGATAAAAATCTGCATACAAGCACAGAATGACTGAAAGTAATAGTTTGTGAAAAAAATTAAAATTTGCATTAAAGTAGAAATAGATGGAAACTTCCTTAGCCTGATAAAGGATTTCTACCAGAAACCAAGACTAAACACCACAGTAGTATAATAACATTAGAAGTATTCATTTTAAAGTTAGAAATAAGACATGGATGTCACTTTGCTTTTCAAAGGATAACTTCAAGGAAATGATGTCTCCAACAGACTGGGACTATTTGGAAGCCATATCTCCTATAAAGGACTTGCATCTAGAATATAGAACTTTTAGAACTAAATAAGACAAATAACCCAATTAAAAATGAGTGAAGGGAATGAATAGATAGATGAATGACCAAGAAGACCTTGAAAAGATGTTCGACATGATTAGTCACTAGGGAAATGCAAATCAAAACTTCAATGAGATTATTCCTTTACAAGTACCAAAATGGCATCAATAAAAAGCCAGACAATATCAAGAATATGAAGAAATTAGAATCCTCTTACATTGCTGGTAGAAATGTAAAATGGTGCAGTCACTTTGGAAAACAGTTTGGAAGTTCCTCAAAAAGTTAAACGGAGAGTTACCCTACAACCCAGCCATTCCCCTCTTAGGTATATATCCAAGAGAAATGAAAATATGTTGTACATATACTTGCACATCAATGTTGATAACAGCATTATTTATAATAGTCAAAACATGGAAACAACCCAAATGTCCATCAACTGATGAATGGATAAACAAAGTGCGGTATGTTATGTCCACACAATGGAATACTATTCTCTAGTAAAAAGAGGAAAGTTCTCATACATGCTACTACATGGATGATCCTTGATGTTATGCTATGTGAAAAAAGTGAGTCACAAGAGACCATATGTTGTATGTTTCCAATTGTGAGAAATGTCCAGAACTGGCAAATTCATACAGACAGAAATTAGTAATTACCTAGAGTTGGGACAAGAGGAGCACCAAGGAAGATGATCTACTGCCAACGGCCAACAGATTTCTTTTCAGGGTAATGGACATATTATAACATTATTTTGTGGTGATGGTTGTATAACTCTGTAAATATAGTAAAAACTCATTGAAATGTTCACTTAAAAACATGTATTTTGTGGTATATAAGTTACATCTCTTAAAAGAATGCAAAATAGTCCTACACATACTCAACTGATCAATGACAATGGTCCAAAGGCAATTAGATAATAGATAGTCTTTTCAACAAATGATGTTGGAGAATTTGGACATACTTATGCCAAAAAGGGAACCTAAAGCCATACCTTGTCCTCTACACCAAAATTAACTCAAAATGGATCATGGACCTAAATGTAAAACAAAACCATAAAACTTTTTTGTAACATTTTTTTATTGAGTTACAGTCATTTTATAATGTTGTGTCAAATTCCAGTGTAGAGCAGAATTTTTCAGTTATACACGAAGATACATATATTCATTGTCACATTTTTTTTCACTGTGAGCTACCACAAGATCTTGTATATATTTCCCTGTGCTATAAAGTATAATCTTGTTTATCTATTCTACATATGCCTGTCAGTATCTACAAGTTTTGAAATCCCAGTCTGTCCCTTCCCACCCACCTCCCACTTGGCAACCACAAGTTTGTATTCTATGTCTAGGAGTCTGTTTCTGTTTTGTATTTATGTTCTTTTCTCTTTTAAGATTCCACATATGAGCGATCTCATATGGTATTTTTCTTTCTCTTTCTGGCTTACTTCACTTAGGATGACATTCTCCAGGAGCATCCATGTTGCTGCAAATGGCATTATTTTATTCTTTTTTATGGCTGAGTAGTACTCCATTGTATAAATATACCACATCTTCTTTATCCAGTCATCTGTTGATGGATATTTAGGCTGTTTCCATGTCTTGGCTATTGTAAATAGTGCTGCTATGAACATTTGGAAAATGTTTTGTGATCTGGGGTTGAGCAAAGAGACCTTAGACATGATACCAAAAAGGATAATCCATAAAAGAAAAAAACTGATAAACTGAACTCCATCAAAATTTGAAATTTTTGCTGTGTGAAAGACAATGATCAAATTATAACAAGAATAGTTGCAGAGTAGGAGAATATATTTACAAACCACATATCTGACAAAAGACTTATATCCAGAATACATAAAAAACTCTCAAAACTCACCAATAAGAAAATAATCAACCCGTGGTGCCAAGATGGCAGAGTAGAGAGACTCACAGCTCACCCTCTCCCACAAATACACCAAGAGTTACATCAACAAACCCACTGAATCGCAAAGAACAACTTCAATGGTAGTCTAAACTCCTCGTCTGAAATTCAACTTCCTCCAAAATAATGCTCCTGTCTACTTCTTCAACTGTCCAACATCAGTGACATGTAACATCCTATATAAAAATCTCACCCTTGGTTAATGTGGCCTATGCTCCCTAAACTCACCACACATTCCTACCTCCTTGCCCTTGTTCATCACTTATCTTGTTCCCTGACATCTACTAGCTGTATATTCCCCGACATATACTGCTAGCACTATAAAATCTGGCCCATATTCCAGTCACCAGCCCTGCCCTTGATCATTCTGGATCCCATCAGATCATAAATCACCCTCACTGATCATCTTTTCCTTTAAACTCCTCTAACATAATATGTCACTCACATGGTACTCAGCCACCCCACAACATATCATTTATTTTTACTGTCTACAGCTGATCAACCCAGCTAGCCTGTATCATTATTTTTCCAGTTAAATTTTGTTGTGTTCCAGAAAGGATTTAAGGTTCTAGACTGTAAACATCCCACGATCACAGTGCATGTTTCCCTAGCACCAAGCATAGTACTCTCCCAATGATCTAAATCACAAGTTCCATAAGAGCAAGAACCATGACTGTTTTTTTAACTGTGTACCTGGTACCCAGCAAATTCTGTAGGACTTAGTAGGCACCCAATGAGCATTTGTTGTTGTGTAAATGAATGGGTTTTATAATTGTATTATAATGATGAATGTTGCTTCCAGGTACCGAATACTATTTGAGACCTGGAGAATGACTAAGGGAGAAGACAAAGACATGAGAAGCCCCACACCATTAGCTCCACAAGCACTGTCATTCCAGTTGCATACCATCCTCATAAACCCACTGTGCACCTCTTATTTCAAAGCAAGATCGCTAGCTAACATTGATTGAGGGCTTGATTTGAACAGGTGCCATAGTAAGCATGTTGCTTGCACGATTCAATCTTCATGAGAGTCCCGGGGGGACGGGTACTAGGATTCTTCCAAATTCCAGATGAGGAAACTGAGAGGTTACATAACCTGGCGGACATAATTAACGGGCAAGCTGAGACTTGGAAGCATGACATCAAAGCTGACACTATTATAACTACATTCCGACCACATGGAAACGATAATGATGGCTTCATACGGGTAAATTTGAATGAGGTGAGTAGCTGGGTCTAAGTCATCAATCAAGCTAATGAATTCAATCACTTGTTTGCAAACTGCTCTGTATTTGCAGAAGGAAAGCAAACACCGATTGGGCTTTTACACTGCCTCAGGTGCTTTCAAGTCCCCTATTTTTTCCATCCCCAACATCAGCTATAAAGGAGAAGTGTCATTATCCCCATTATGCCCATCTACTATCCCCATTTTGTGGGTGAGAAAATTGTCAAAACCAAGGTCTGCCCGTTGCGAGCAATTGGTTTTGACTCCAAGTCCAGATGTTTTACCCTGTAACATAGCTGCTCATCTCAGACACATTTAGGTTATAAATGCTTCCATATACCATATGCCAGAAAGTCTCCTAAGAGTTATTATTGTAGTGTATTATCTAATATCCTAGTAACCTCAACAAGGTGAAGACAGTTCTATAACATTTAATATCTAGAGACTATAACTTCTATGTTTAGGTGTCTAGTCAATGTTTACTCTAGTGAACTTTCAGTACCACAAAATATCAAATTTCCCATAGATTCCAGCAGAGGCCAACACACAAAGTCAATGTCCAGAACATGTTAGCTTCCCGATCTCTTTAGATAAGCTGAGAAAAAAAGTGGCACCATGAAGACTATGTTCCTATTTACTGTATGTATTCTAGAGACAATCAAAGTGGTAGTTATTTATAGTCTGGGACAGCTTATAGATTTCCTGAAATATTGACCTTTAGCGAAATTCTTTGTGGCTCACTGACTTCTCTTAATGTACCTATTAAGGTATTTTGTAGAACTATAATTATAGCCACTATATCTTGTTTATGTAATATTCAATTACTAACATGACACACCATTTATCTCAATAATTATCTCAATAATTATTCCATTAAATCTAAATGAGTGTTCTTAAATCAATCCACATGCTGAAAGTTTCTCCCCCATTGCACCCTCATGCTGGTGCCCATCACCTCCTTAGGAGGTTGTAGCAAGTCAACATGCAAAAAGCCTCTGAGAGTAACGGGAAGGAGAAACAAGTCTTTGTGGATCTGTGGCAATATTTATGCAAGATAATTGGCAAGATGCTTCACATGTCAAAAAGTCACTAAACGTATTCAGGTAATCACTCCTCCCCCACCATGAAACACCCAAGAGATACTTAAACAGAACATACTTTGTCACATCCAGGACAGGAAAGGATTAAAGAACCTGGTGCTGCTGGCCACTCATGGAAATAGAGGGAGAAAAATGGTTGGCTTTCCCTCGCCTCCTGATCAGCTGACTTGTTTCATCCTGGTTATTCTCATCTCTGTCTCTGTCTTACTCGTGCCCACACCCAAGCTCACTGCCCAGTACAATCCAGACTTGTGGGAAGAAATGAGCTCAGTTATTTTAGTTGCTCTGACTTTCTCCTTCTGGACTAAGGGTGCCTCAGTCCCAAATCTTCTATTTATAAAGAAAGGAAATGTCCCCATAGTTGGAAACCATGCATTTCATCCCCTCGCAAGTCATTTTCCATGGCATGTCTACTTCAAGCATTCTCAACTCAAGGAATCAGGAAACAACTCGATAGTACAAATCTAAATGACAGTGCATTTGCCCCCTGATTGCCATACTATGATTCCATTAAATGTAGGGGTAACGGGCAAGAATCAGGTAGTTTATCAAAGGTGGTGAAGCAGAAGGGCTCCCACACCATCACCACCTCCTGCACACTTACCCTAGAAACCCGAGGTGGGGGAGAGAAGTTCACATTAGTACAGACATGCATCACTCTCCCTTCTTTCCATTCCTAAAGTAATTCCTTAGAGTCCAGATGTTCTATTTCTGCTGCCTAAGAATTAGCTAACTTGAAAGTTAGCGCTTGAGGGTACCCAGAGATCCACGGGGGTCTAAGGAACAGAGGGAGAGACTTGGGGTAAAGGTACTGCCCTTTTTTAATATGGTCACGCCAGCTGGGGCAAAAGGAGGGCGGGCAGCTAGAATGCCCTGAAGGAAGAAGGAAGCTGCTGCCCGACAAACCCACCCCAAGAATAGGTGTCGGCTAACTGCGCATGTGCCCTAGACACAAACAGGGAAGCTCATTCGCTGTGCGCTTCACAGTCATTAAGAAACTGGGGAAGACATATTACGTACCAGTGCTAGTCATTTCTTTAATGCCAGCAGTAATGGCCAGACCATGAAATTATGCAGCTCTTTCAAGTACCATAAAAAGGGCATTAAATTTACAGCCAAGTACAAATTAGGAGAGACTTTAAGGAGCATGGCTCAGAGCCCACCTTAGATGAAGGAATCTTTTACAGCAACCCCAGAATGAGTACTTTTAATCAACAGGTCACTCTCCTCTCTGAGCCTCCATTTCCACGTCTGTACAAAACTCTCACTGGATTAGGCCAGTGTTTCTCTAAGTGTGCTGCATGAAACACCTGTATCCAAATCACTTCAGTGGGAGCTTCTTGAGATTAAGATTCTTAAGTCCCTCACAAGACCTACTGAATCAAAAACTCTGAGGCTGAGGCCCTGGAATCTGCATTTTAACACATCTCTTAGCCTTCTGACCCCAAATGGTTCTGATATATATTTAATGAGTTGGAAAGATGCTTTACCTCATGCATAATTATGTTCATATTATTACCTTTTTCCTGACTGCACTTTCCCTCCACTTTCATGTGTAGATGTCCTGCCTGCATTTCTAGGCTCAGTTCACATTCAGCCTTCTCTCTGAAACCCTCCTGTACACACCTCTTTGACAGGTGCCAGCTCCTCTGTTGCTCTGGGACAGGATACGGGGAGGCAGGAAGGCTGGGATAGAGGTACGTGTTGTGTGCAATGGGATGAAGCTCACAGTAGGGCTCTGAAGTTTGCACTGAAGTTTTGTGCCTGAGTTTCTTCATTTGAGTTTCAGTTCCTCTAAGAGCCTTAAACTATGGAAATCAATAACTAGGACACCTACTGTCTTAGCCCGTTTAGGCTGCTGTAACAAAATACTACAGACTGGGTAGCTTACTAACACAGAAATGTTTGTTTCCCCCGCAGTTCTGGAGGCTGGAGATCAAGGTGCCAGTGGTCGAATGAGGGCCCTCTTCTGGGTCACAGACATCTCTCTGTGTCCTTATATGGTAGAAGTGGCTAGAGAGCTCTGTGGGGCCTCTTTTATAAGGGCACTAATCTTATTCATGAGGGCTCCACCCTCATGACCTAAGCACCTCTCAAAGGCCCCATATCTTTTAACACTATCATCTTGGAGATTAGGATTTCAACACATGAATTTGGGGGGAGACACTAACATTCACCATAGTCCCTAAACTGAGCCTCTTGATTGGTAAGAACAGTGAATTACAACCCTTTAGCAACTATAGTTGGAAAATAATTTGGTATCCATTTGAGGATGGAAGAATAGGAATCAAAAGGAGACCAAAAGGTTGCCAAGTAGGCAGCTGCACATCTGTAGTAACAAAGAGAGGTAATGCCCAATAGAGGGCCTTCTCTTGTGCAGTGGCAAACAATAGCTCACTCCCTAATGGGCCCTAGGCAGTTGGAAGACAGGAGAGGAAGATGGGGGCTGGTGACAGAGGTGAGGGTTGGGTTACACTAACATTTTTAAACTTCACTGGGTGAAAGACACTAAATCAGTGGTTCTCAAAGTATAGTTCAAACATCTGCATGAGAAACAAATGAGGAGCTTCTTAAAAATGCATCTGTCTATAAATCAAAACCTCTAGAACCCAGTGGCCAGAATTTGGGACCACCACCACCAGATCAGCTCCCCCTTGGGTCATGATACTTCTCTCTTCTAGTTTCTCATTATATGAATTCCAGGGGCTTTGGGAGAACCACAAGCCATGAGAATTCTCAACCTGGAGATGACCGAGGCCCAGGGAGAATTCCAGTCTCGCTACTTGGTTGGAGGGATCCAGGTATATCCAATTATCAAGGATCACCACATCCTGGTTTATTTTCAGAACCCTTCTTGCTTAACTGTTAATATCTTCACACACACACACACACACACACACACACACACACACACACACACAAACCTACTGTCTCTTTCAAGGACATTCTGCCTTTGTTAATTCTGCAGGAAGAGCAGACTTATTTTTCCAGAGACTCTCAGCTATTTTCTTAATAAGCTCTCATGTACAATAAAATTGTCAAGCCCAGGTTCCTCTATGGACTTTGCTAATTCATGCCAGCAGACTCACCATCTGCTCCCATAGGTTTGCATGTAAACTATCTCCCGAACTCTGGTTGATTATTAGTTATCAAGCTAGCTACCTCATATTCCCAATGCCTCCCAGAACCTGTTTAACAGAACATAAAAAAACACTTCAAATCTGTATCTACATGCAAAGTGAGGCAGACAACGTATGAAATTATCTGGGTGATTCAAATAGATCTACCTCACAGAGTCACACATGTGGCTCCATAATATGAAACATATTTTTAGGTGCCCAAGGCAGCTTCTAAAGAGAAATGCTATGGGGGAGGTTATAGCTCAGTGGTAGAGTGTGTGCTTAGTATGCACAAGGTCCTGGGTTCAATCCCTAGTACCACCATTTAAAAAAAGTAAAAATAAATAAATAAACCTAATAACCACCTCCCCCCCAAAATTTTTTTTAAAAATAAATAAAGAGAAATGGTATGTGGGAGGACAGCACAATATGATTCTTTCCAGTCAGAGATGTAATCCATTCTAATAATGAGTTATTGACATGTAATCTGCAGGCAGCTCCACATTGCAGTGGAATCCCTCTCCCAGCCATCACAATCCCAAAAGCCAGAGTAAAGACCTTTGCTGTATCTATCCATCCGTTCAACAAGTATTCATTCTACTATTCCCCAAATCCTATTCTAGGTTCTGTGATACAGCAACGAGCCCAGCAGGTTAAAGTGGTGCCCTCATTGGACTGATATTCTAGTGGGGGAAATTTACAATAAACACAAAGTCAAAGAAAATAATTTCACATATCAATAAACGCTATGAAGAAAATGAAAGAGTGACTAGGTGATGGGAAAACTATATGGGGTAGTCTAGGAAGGCCTCTCTGAACAGGTAACACTTCAACTGAAACCTGAGTGTTGGGTGTAGCCATAATGGATAACAGTATGGAGACTCCTCAAGAAACTAAAAATAGACTTACCATATGATCCAGCAATCCCACTTCTGGGCATATATCTGGAGGGAACTCTAATTCAAAAAGATACATGCACCCCATTGTTCATAGCACTATTTACCATAGCCAAGACATGGAAGCAACCTAAATGCCCATCGACAGAGGACTAGATAGAGAAGTTGTGGTATCTAGATACGATAGAATACTACTAAGCCATAAAAAAGAATAAAATAATGCCATTTGCAGCAACATGGATGGACCTGGAGATTGTCATTTTAAGTGAAACCAGAAAGAGAAAGAAAAATACCAGATGATATCACTCAAATGTGGAATCTTAAAAAAAAAAAAAAAAAGGAAAAAATAGGACACGAATGAACTCATCTACAAAACAGAAACAGACTCACAGATATAGTAAACAATCTTATGTATACCAAGGGAAAGGGGGTGGGAAGGGATAAACTTGGGAGTTTGAAATTTGCAGATACTATGATATATAAAAACAGATTAAAATCAAATTTCTTTTGCATAGCACAGGAAACTATATTCAATATCTTGTAATAATCTTTAATGAAAAAGAATATGAAAAAATATATGCATGCATGTGTATGTCTGAAACATTATGCTGTACATCAGAAATTGATACATTGTAACTGACTATACTTAAATTAAAAAAATTAAAAATACAAAATGAAACCTGAGTGACAAGAAGAAGCCACCAATTGGAAGATCTGGAGATAGAGAGAGAGGGAATAGCAAATGCAAAGACTCTGAGGCAGGAAAGGGCTGGGTCTGCCTGAAGAATAACAAGGAGGCCAGTATGACTGTAAAGAAGAGAGTAAGGGAGAGAGTGGCTGGAGATGAAGTCAGCAAAGCCAGATTGTGTAGGACTCTGTAGGCAGTGGAAAGGAGTCTAGAGTTTATTCCAAATACAGTGGAAAGGCCAGGAGCCTGTGGGGGCTGATGTGAACATGATACACCTTCTCATTGGTTGTAATAGTTACTGTGTATCAAGCTACTATGCTGAGATGCTTTAGAAAACATCATCTACTTTAAACCTCTCAACGGTGTAACTATTCCCAGATGAGGCAATTGGAAACTTTGAATTCACCCAAGGTCACACACCTAATAAGTATTGAAGCCAGGATTCAAACCTGTGTCTGTCTGACTCCAAAGTCAAAAGCCATTAATTACTATACAAAGTAAGATATTTTACTAAACGAAAGTATACCCAAGTAGGAGTGACCATGTCAGTTACCATTTATGAAGAGCTTGCTCTATGCCAGGAACTGAAATCAGTTCATCCTCACCATTACCCTATGAGAGAGCTATTATTATATTATTGTGCCATTTTGCAGATGCAGACACTGTGGCTAAGAGAGGCTAAGGATACATGGTAACAGAGAATTTCAAACCCAGATCCTTGTCACTCCAAAGCACATACCAATAGTATTTCCCCAATACCATACATCACTTGTTTTGTTTTGAGGATTTTCTTAATTCAAACGTTAGCCTAGTTTAGAAACATGTCACTATCCTGCTCTTTATACACAGTCAGCAAGAGCTCTGGAGGAACAACAAATGTCCTATACTCAGAACTGAAACGGTATAGAAGGCAAGGTAACATTTGTAAGCAGCCTTCTTCCCTAGCTCTTTGCAGGCAGAGGACACTGCCTATCTGTATGAGGACAGGAAGCTGCAAGATTTTTTGTATGTCTGTGCCTGAGGAACAATGACTCTTCTGTCTTAGCTGTGAGTAAGAAAGACGCTATCGAGTCTGTCTGTAAGGTCTGGAACCATACATGGATGCTAGGATGTAAGCCTCTGACAGTAACGTGTCCTGAACCATCTCTGGAATCCACCCCTCCCCATGTGCCCCATGCACCCTATGCGCCCCAGGACTCCTGAAGACTCCTTTTATCAGTGAAAGGAAGAGAAGGAAGTGCTACCCTGAGGCTGTTGAATAAGTTGGAGGTTGAAGGTGGCTATTAGTTAAACATTGGAAAGCACTCGACAATGAAATATTATTCAACCATAGCAAGGAATGAAGTTCTCATACATGCTCCAGCATGAATGAGCCTTGAAAACATTATGCCAAGTGAAATGTCAGACACAAAATGCCACCAATTACATGATTCCACTTAAATGAACTGTCCAGAAGAGGCAACTCCAGAGACAGCACGTAGATTTGTGATTGCCTAGAGCTGGAGGGGTAGAGGGGAAGGGGAGTGGCTGCTAGTGAGTGTGGGTTTCTAGGGGGGGCGAGGGGATGGGGTATGATGGAAAATACTCTGAAATTAGTGGTAATGATGGCACAGCATTGTGAATGTACTAAAAACCACAGAATTTTATACTTAAAAAGGTGAATTTTATGGTATGTGAATTATCTCAATAGAGTTGGTATAAAAATTATACATTTGGGGAGAGTACAAACATATGTATATGTATGTGTATAATGTGTGTGTGTGTGTGTGTGTGTACACAGATATCTCCAACATCCATAGAAGTCTCTGAAGCAGTCTAAACAAAAGCAGTTGTGGCTAAACCCAGGCCTCTCAAAAACTTACTCCTGATGATTTTGTTTCCAAGTCCAAACTCATTCTGCTCACTGCACGACAGGCCAGTAAATGGGGAGACGAGGTGTTGGGGCAAGGAATAACAACCTTATTCTGAAAGCCAGCAGATCAGGAAGATGGACTATTGTCCTAGAGAACCATCTAAACCAAGTCAGAATTCATCCTCCTTTTATACTAAAAAGGGGAGGGGGTGTGGTTGGTTGTTGCAAACTTTTTGGTGTCAGAGTCCTTTGTTCTTGCAGGTGTCCATGAAGGCCAGGTCACAATGTTCCTGTAAACCTCCAACAAGATGAATGTTATTCTCTGTTCTGCAACTTTTTATCTCTATATGAATAGAAAAGTGTTAATATCTTTAAAGGTCAGAGCCTTGAGAGTGGGCTGTCCTGTCTGTTTCAGGCTCTAGGCAACTTCTTTCACAAAAGGTGCAGAACCAGCAAGACTAAGCACAGGAAGCAGAGCACAGGGTTACAGCTAAAGGAGCACATCTAATATGGAGTCAGGCTTGTTCTTCCCTATTATCATTTCTTTTCTTCTTTTTACTTCTCTTCGCCTTTAGTGTCCTAACAGAGACTCTTCTTTCAACTGCCTCAAAATGAACGCACGTGTTGGAGAGTGTCGAGACGCTGGCAGGAAGAAAGATGACTTCTCCCTCCAATCTGGTGGTAAACTCTAGCCCTGGCCATGCATTTCCTAGCATTAGAGCTCAATTAAGAGGAGTATAAGGGCTTCCCAAAGCTTCAGTCAGCCCAAGTGCTGATGCTGGAAATAACAAGCAAGGCACAACTCATTATTAATGATGATGATCACACTGGTGATGATAATTAAAACAGCAAGTATTTGAATGCTCACTATGTGCCAGGTGCTACTTTAATTGCTTTATGTATATTATCTCATTTACTCTTCCCAACTTTCCTGTGAGACGGGTACTTCTATCCACTCCACTTGACAGATGAGACACTGAAAGGTTAAACAATGTACCCCATGTCAAGAAAATTGATAAATGATGGGACCAGAATAGAAGTCCAGTTATTCCGATACCTGATCTGTGTTTTTAGCCACTACACTGTGTACTACGTCCCAGTAGCCCGGGAAGTAATAATCTGTGACCTTAGCTAAAATATGTTGCACATCTGCTTCATACCAAGTAGACTACCGATGAGGGAGATGATAATATTCATCCATCATTTGGCAGGTTAGGAAATGGAAGCAGAGTGGCTTGGTAAGCTACCCAGGGTGTCAGGTGACCAACCATGCTAGAAAGCAGTAGAGGATGGAATCAAATCCAAGTAGTCACTCAACTCTGCCAACTCCCTATATGACATTTTGGTCTTAACCTCAAATGTGGACAGATTCAGCACCTGCCTGGGCTGTGAGAGCCAACAGCATTCATAGTCCAGCTGCCTCAACCCTGTAACATCAACCACCACAGGTGCCTGAGGGTTTCTCTCATCCCCTCCCCCACGCCCGCGGCTGCTCTCTACACCACCCTAGTCCTTCCAGCCCTTGTGCAGAAGAGACTGATTTTCCTCCTAAACATAAATCATGCAGCAGTGAGTACCCTGGCCAGATCTGAGTTCTACAAAGGCAGCTCGGGCTTTTTCTCTTTTCGTGTATTTTGCACAACAGAGAGCCATGGGGGCAGGCAAATCCCCATTGCCTAGAAGCTGCAACAGGAGTTTTACAGAGCTCATCTAATTAAGAAAAGGGTAGATTTTTCAGGGTCTGAAAAAATCCCTTTGGTCTGAAATAGATCCATTTTATTGATCCATTTTATTAGCTGGGGAAAAAAAAGCTTCTTAAAATGAGGCATTAAATAAAGGCAGTGATTGAATTTTATCACACTAATTAGAGAATAAAAGTGAATCTGATAATAGATTTTTAAATGATACTACCCTTCACACACAATAAATTTCTCTGATTTTTTTTTCCCCTCACATATACATTCAGATCTCTGTATAACCTACTTTAAAGCAAATGCTTTCTCAATGTGAATGTTACAATATATCTGGTCAGATGTAAATCTAAAGTATGTTCTAGCATTGGGACACAGGCAGGACCAAAGTCAGGATTCCAAGGACAATAAGGGGAAGGGCAAAATTAACAAAAGCAAATTAAGATTCAGAGATCTAGAAGGTCAATGAGTGTAACCGAGCAGGACCTTGAGGGGCCTTCCAGGGTCAGACCCCTCCCCCATATCTTCTGCTGTAGCTCCTCTCTGAAGTACCCAGATCATAGTATATCATGTATATTTCCTGAGCTTTTCAGATGCTAAAAACCACCACAAAAGGGAAGAAATTAACTACTTGATGATATTAACTACTTGATGAGATCACTTGGCCCCCAGACCTAGTGTTGACTACCCTGTTACCTCAACGTCAACTAATCAGAGAATTGTACACAAGCTGATCACGTACCCTGCGTCCTGCCTCCCTTACACGGCCTTTAAGTATATGCTGAAACCCTTCAAAGAGTTCAGAGTATTCTTGGGCATGAGCCACCGTGTCCTCCTTGCTCAGACCCGCAATAAACCTTTCTCTGGTATTTGTTTGTTGGGCCTCATGGTGCATCGGGCACATGAACTTGCATTTGGCAATATGAGGGGAAAACAGCCAGGTCCCCATAGCCTGAATTCTAGGTCTCATGGGGGGGAAAATACCAGTAATCAGGTTATCAACTTGAGCTTGAGACTGGGATAGGGTTTCATTGCCCCAGACATCTTTTACACACACACACACACACAGATCAGCCAGGAAATGGTCTCAATATACGAGTGGAACTGGACTTGAGAGGCTCAGAAAAGTGGCAGCAGCTGGCGATGGAAAGAGTGAGAAATCAATAGCTATAGATGGGTCCTGATAAACATCAAAAAGCCCTTTATTAAGGCAGCGTTGTCCTCCATCATGAATATGCATGGACTGGGCTGGTAGGCAGCCAATGGTGTGAATGGCTCTTTCAACAGGGACCTAATGTCATTCTGGAGTCACTGAGCCAGGGATGGCACACAGGAACGCTGCTGTCAACAGCACCTGCTCTAGACTCTTCTGTCTTGTCACTACACACTTCAGATGGTGGCCTTCAAAAGGCCAGACTGCATTAAGCACGTCTCATACAATGCGGAATGCTTTCTCTCTGAAGCCCCTGATTGAAGAGAAAATGTTACTTTTGTGCCCCTACAAAGAAATCTTGTATCATTTCAAGGAATGGACAATAGACCACTTGGCGCCACACTGGTGGCCTTGGAATATCCTTTCAGGAGACTGGACCGGCCCAGTGAGTGTGAGCTAAAATCGCGATGGTCACTCTACTAGGAATGTTGCAGTTCTGAGGTACAACTCTCTTTGTACTGTGGTCTGGCTATATCCCACTTTTGTAGTATCCCCTGCAGGAGATGCGCTAGAAACTCTACTGACTTGACACCTGGAAGGAGGGGGAAGGTGGAGAGACTACTTAAGGGGAATATGGGGGTGGGATTTCCTTTCAGCGTGACGGACATGGCTTGGAACTGAGTAAGAGGTAATGGCTGTGCAACACTGTAAATGTATCACTGAAGCATACACTTCAAAAAAATTGTTTTGTGAATTTTACCTCAATTTAGAAGGAAAAAAAAAAGATGTCTTACATGAAATAAACCCTTATTTGATACCTGCTTTGTGCCAGATATTTTGCTAGGTTCTGGCTGCACAGATAATCGCAGTTCCTGTTTGTGAAATCCTTACAAGACTCCAGGAAGCATTCAAAGCACTGCGCGTGTATCAGCTAATTTCTCCATAGCAGCAACCCTCACAGGAATGTACTGTTGTTCCATTTTACAGATGCGGTAACTGAGCAATAGGGAGGCCAAGGAACTTGCTCAAGATATCATAATCAGTAAGTGGTTGAGCCAGGATTTCGACCCAACCTGCTTGGCTTCAGAAACTGTGCATTTTTTAAACTTTTTATTTATTTATATTCAATTATTTTTTATTTTTGGCCAGAGTGGGGGAGGTAATTAGGTTTATTTCTTTTTAGAGGTCCTGGGGATTGAACCCAGGACCTTGTGTATGCTAAGCATGCGCTCTACCACTGAGCTATACCTTCCCTCAGAGACTATGCATTTTAAGAACTGTGCTACATGGCCTCAGATGCAGACACTGGCCTCAAGAAGGTCACAGTCAATTGATGGCGAGTACCTACAGGAAAGGTACCTAAAGGTACCTGAGTAAGGGCAGAGATCAGGGAAGGAGCCAGGAGGAAAGAGCACGGGAGGTGAATCAGAAGTGACTCATCAGAATTAAGCACATGAAGAGTGTTTTCGATAGACGGGGAGCTCCTGATATTATAAGCACTTGGGCATTACTTGAGTATGAAGAGTAAATTGAGGAGTGGCAGGCTTCGGAGCTGGACAGAACAAGGGGATGGCTCAGGGAGGTTTTCTACTTTATCTTGGAGGCAGAGGAGTACTATAGATGTGTTTTATGCAGGCGTGACACACAGTTATGTTTTACAAATATCATTCTGGTGACTCCCTGGTAGTTGGAATGCAGATGGCCAAGACTGCAGGTGTGGGGGTGGGGGCAGGGAGATCTGTGAGGAAACGGTTTTACTAATCCCAGAAATAAGCAATGATGGGCTAAACTAGAGAAATGGTAACTGGCATCAAGAAGAATGGACAGAGTGAATAAATATTTAGTCATTCTGATCAGCGAGACTCATCATCTCTGAAACTCAGATCTGCAAGAAAGATCAAAAGCAAACCATTTCCCTTGATAAGTGTCACTTCTCTATTGCTCTTTAAGAAATGTTAAACATCATAATTCCCTAACCAAATTCAGGAACAGTTAGTCTGTTCATTTTCAAGTTATCCACTGAAATTCTAAATGCAAAAGGTCTTTGTAAAGCAGCATTCAGGAATACCAAGTTTCTTTGGGAAAGAAACATCCAGATTTGGTGCATACACAGAATTCATGCATTCCCAGAGACCTGAGAAGAGAATGGTTTGAAATGGAGAGAAGAAATTAACGATGCAGCATGTGGTTGTCTGGATTGCTTTGTCATCCTAACGGCACATGGTTGGTTTCAAGATAGCAGGAATTAAAACATCATGCCAGGAGAGTTAGAGTCCACTGGGAAACGATCTTGGCATCAGAAAGAGGATACCGAAAGTAGGAAAAAAATCGATTTTTTATTACATTAACAAGTGGTGAATTGTTAATCACTTGCCAAAAAAATAAGTTTCTCATCTCAAATCCCTTTTCTTTGGCAAATATCTAGCCCTTTTACACTCAAACACCCTTTAATCCTCGCAATGTGCCTGACTATTTTGAGGCCACAGAAAGAGGTTTATTATAGTCTCCCAGCTTCCTTGATCTATAGCAGCACCAAGGACTTGAGATGTATTCAAATGAGCATGAGCAGATTGGGAGAATGAGAGAAGGAAGGGTGTATAAAGAGGCAACAGCAAGAATCCCAGAGGCTGGAGGCCCACCAGCTCGGAGAGGTACTGACTCCAGGAAAGGATACAAAGGCTCCTTTGGATGAGTAAGGTGGTGGCTTTGAACACATGGTAAACGTACTTGGTCAACAGCAGGACCATCTCTCTCACACACTTTCTACCTCTATGCTGTCCTTATCTAAAAAATACTTCTCTGAAAGTAGAATTACTTGTATGGGGTGGGGCCATCAAAGCTAGAGAAGTTGCCAAATGACTCCCAAGCTCCCTTCACCCCACCTCACCCCACAAAACAGACATGGTTTTCTTTTTATATTCTTCAGGAGCTGGTGGATACCAGCAGACATGGTTCCATGTGAATCTTGAAATGCGAGTTCAATTTTGATCAGTACCACATCGGCCCAATGGTTTCCCTGGGAAAGGCAGAGAGCAGCAGATTCTTTGAAGTCTAAGGAAGGTCCGACGTCATGATGAAAATGAGATGACGGGGTGGAGAGCAGTCTGTCTATACATTCAGGCGCATTGTC